>NC_133816.1:3842606-5263987 GCF_043250625.1 Sebastes fasciatus | reverse complement strand
CAGATGTATTTAAGGCAGCAGCAACGTTTGAGGGTAGAGTTAACCAAAGCATACCGCTGCACCAAAGACATGTCACTTTCTTTCTCCTCTGTTCTATAAAGCCACATCTCTGCCTCTTTCCCTTGTGATCTAAAGAGCTTGAAAGGACAGCCACTCTCCCACTGTCTCTCCCTTTCTGTCTGCGCTCTTTCTTCACGCAGCGCCTCTGACTGTGTGTGATCCGGAGGTGTGACACTTTCCCAGTAGCCCACAGGTATCCGTTACCCAGCCAGGAGCCTTGGCACGCTGCCCACAGCCCTACCTGTCTCGGAAGGGCACAATAGAGGGACGCCGTATGAGGATCTCCTCTCCGGGCCTGCCAGACTCTGTAACGCCCTGCTGCCACCTGCACACCAGCGGGAGGGCAGCGCATACATGACTGATCTTTCTGTAGAATGAGAGAAGCAGCACATCATTACTGCCTCTGTCCTTGTTTGGAACTGTGCAATATGTCTATTGAATTTGTCTTTAAAGTCATCTAATTCTGTTTCCTGTCTTCTAAACCTAATATTAGATCCTGTATGTATGCCCCTCTTGTTAACAATGTGTCCATGGATGCATGTCATTTATGCATTCCTAATTATGCACCATCATTTTTACCAAATAAACAATTTTTGTTTTAATTGTATCAATTATTTCTTTATTATCTTGATATCTGCATGTTGGTCTATGACTCGAAAACCAACAATTTACACAAGAGATTGCAAAGAAGGGAAAATACACAAGTTGACACAGGCATTCGATGCCACATGCTTATCATGAGAAAGAACTTTGTCTACTTTGCTGTCATCTAGTGGCCTAAATCTGCAAATACTGGGAAGTATGCTGGCCAGTGATAGTGACATAACATGTACATTGTTATTCAATGTACTATATTTTGATTAGTTTATAGGATTTAAGGTCAGTTGCATTTGTGAGCACTCAAATAAAATGACTACTGCTAATGGTCGATATCTTCTTATCCGTGGAGAATGAGGGAAAAGCAACTAGAACGCAATCCAAAAGCTCAGTTAAACAGATGGCCTTAGATTTGAATACATTTCAGTTTCTGTTCTCATTTAAAAGGAGTAGCAGCATATTCATTTTCATCCACATGGCAGCCTGCTCACACAAAATGGACTGTAATTGCGTAAAAATATGAATAAAGAATGAATTCCAACATTTAGTGCTTTCATTGTGACATGATCTTCCCTGAGAGCAGAAACAAAGTACAACTGTGGACTGAGGTTTTTGACCTTTTCTTTTTTATCTGATAGACTGTACGATTCTCAGGTGATTTAATACAAGTCAAGTTAGGACACTGAACCAAAATGACCCTGACAGGTACAGTGAATTGTATTTACACAAGGGGGTGACTCAGCCAGACATACTACTCAACTAAACTGTAGTGGTTTCATTTATTGTAACTGTGCTGCTCAAACAGTATGTGATGAAATCTGAAGATTCAGTTCTGTCATGGCCATTTTCAAAGGGGTCCCTTGACCTCTGACCTCAAGATATGTGAATGAAAATGGGGTCTATGGGTACCCACGAGTCTCCCCTTTACAGACATGTCCACTTTATGATAAGCACATGCAGTTTGAGGCAAGTCATAGTCAAGTCAGCACACTGACACACTGACAGCTGTTGTTGCCTGTTGGGCTGCAGTTTGCCATGTTATGATTTGAGCATATTTCTATGCTAAATGCAGTACCTGTGAGGGTTTCTGGACAATATTTGTCATTGTTTTGTGTTGTTAATTGATTTACAATAACAAATATATACAGACATTTGCATAAAGCAGCATATTTACCCACTCCCATGTTGCTATGAGTATTAAATACTTGACAAATCTCCCTTTAAGGTACATTTTGAACAGATAAAAAATGTGCTATTAATTTGCAATTAATCGCAATTAACTATGGACAATCATGTGTTTAATCGCATTAAGTATTTTAATCGATTGACAGCCCTAATATATAAATATATAATATAATATTTACTTTATATATATTTATATAAATATAAACATAAATATTTATATATTAGTTATGACGACAAGTACCCTTAAAGGAGTAGTGTGTAGGATCTTAATTAATATCACATAAAATTTGTAGGCCAAATATTATATACCTGAAAACCCCATATCATAGATTTCATCATGTAACCCTGATGAGTCATAACTGTTGGTTAACTGGTTGTACTTTGCTTGCCATCACATCACATAAAGGCTGATCAAGGCAATAAAAAGAATCTGACGTGGAGAATAAAATGGGAGCGGATCAATGTCCAGTACAACGTGGTATCTGTGTGCATGTGTGAGTCACATCCTGTATATTACAGTGGATTGTATAAATCACAACTAACTTAAAATCATCTTCCTCCTTCAGACAGAATCTCATTAAAAATTAGAGTCTGTGGTTTACTGTAGCCAACATTTACATATGGGGTCTATTTGAGTTACACAAGGGCTGATAAATGGGCCCCGACGGGTTCATCTGCAGAATCCAATGTGTTGGCCAACTGGAGGATCTGAGCTAAGCCCGTGTTTCCTCATCTGGCCTCCAAATGTGTAGTATAAAAGAAACTGCCTTAACACTTAATTTACATTTTTAATAACGCAAACATTCTTCGCAAAAATGAGCGCTGACGCATAGAGAAAATATTGGAATTGCTCTCAAATTGGAAGCAGAGTCACGCATCTGGCTCTGATGAGCTACTGGCAAACAACAGGCCCGTTCATCTGTGGGTAAACCACCGGCGTATGGTACCATTCAGGCCATTAAGTGAAGTAATCAGAAATGTATTAAGCGAGGTGTTAGGTTGGTCAAATTGCTTGGATTCATTTAGAAATAGCAATGTTTCTCATGAATAGCATGACAGCAAGTATACGGCTACACTGGCTGTTTTTGTGATCATCAGCTAAACATTCACATTACAAAAACTGTTGGATGATCAAAAACATATAAACCATAAAACTAGAATACAACTCACATGTTTTTTGCATTGAGATTGCATCACCATACAGGCTGTCCCGCTGTCATGTCTTACTGGGACACTCAAATAGAACAGAGCCATCGTTAATGTCATTAGTAACACCTGTGCTTTTCCTACTGTGACAACTCAAAATGTCTGCATCTCATCCAATGGTCTTTAATCCATGATGGTTATCAAGGTACAATGTAAATCAAGTGACCTTGAGCCATGAAATGTAAATGATAGTTAGCCCACAAGGGTCCCAAATGATGAGCCCTGTCTGAGCCTGAGTCCTGTGTACTCAAAGCTGAATTCAATCTAACAAAGCAGACAACTGTCTCCAGGGCTCCTGAGCCATAGGGACCTCCAAAACCCTCAGCTTCACTTTGCATTACTCGTCTGTGATCATTTCATTAATTGCATATTTGTTCGGGAACGCGAGCCACTACAGCACACGATCATCTGAAATAATAAGGACCCTCAGCGTTTTCTAGGGGCACTTTTTGTAGAGGGGCCAAAATATAGTCGCATAAAAATCGACTTTTAAAGGGACAGCGCGTAGGATTTGGCGGCATCTACTGGTGTGGTTGCAAATTGCAAACAACTGAGTACCCCTCCGCTCACTCCTCCCTTTCCAAGGCTGCGGTAACGTGAGTCGCCGAGTACAAAGCCGAGGCCATCCTTACCATAATAACTTTAGGAGCAACGGAAGTCAGACGGCGGCTGGCGGTACCACGGTTTTGCACTCTCTTTGGCTCACGTTACCGCAGTTTCACAAGCGTGTCGGCGAACTACGGTGGCCTTCAAGACTCTCTAGAGCCAGTGTTTGGTTTGTCCATTCTGGGCTACTGTAGAAACATGACGGAGCAACATGGCGGACTCCGTGAAGAGGACCCGCCAAGCCCCCAGGAAGTGCGCCAGTCGTCGATCCGAACTTTCGTAGTGGCCAAACGGCGGTACTGCAACTTCCGTGTCCGTCACATGATGCCATTGGGCCCAAAAAGACTTTTCCCCATAGACTTCCATTGGGAAAGAGACGTCTGTAACCCAGCGAATAATTTTTTGAGGTGAATCAACTTCCCAGTAGGAACACTCTAATAGCCCTTATTTAAAAAAAACAAAAACGTTTTTAAAGTTGTAAAACGCACTAATAGCTGAATCCAGAGTTATTTCCCCTCCTCCGTTCATGTGAGTGAGACCCAGACCGAGGCTGGAGCGCAAGCCGTGACGACAGCGTGACGTTGGGACCCCGTGACCAAGTCATGTGAACGAGCGGGCGCATGAACGGGGCATTTTAATACATCCATGGGACCCGCTCCCTATGTAGAGTCATTCTAAGCTAACGAAAACACAACGATTCAGGTGATTATACACTAATGAAAACATATGAATATCATATCCAATTTCTGCTAATAGATCCCACAAAATGTTACAAACTGTTCCTTTAAAAACCTGCAATATCTGAGTTATATATAGTGTTTAAATGTTGCTGGTCTTTAGGCCTTTTGGTGAAAACAGTCTACCATGTGTATTCTTGAGTTCATTGAACTTCTGTACATTAATGTACAGAAAGTGGGAAGAAATAAGATAATGTTTGCCCTGGGGTCTCCTTGAAGGATAGTGAGGCCAAGTGCGCACTTGCATCAATAGTTTTAGAGCTGTAGTAAGTCTAGGAGATTGTTTTTCAAATACTTGAGAAGATCATCATAATCCTCATTTGAACCCAAAAAAATGTCACTTGCTTATGAAACTCTAAGAAATCACACTGCTGTTATGTGTCATAGCTTGACCACGTGACGGCTGGTCTGAGAGGAATTCCCCCGAGTAAACTTTTACCCGTTTTACCTTTGCCCTAGAGGCATTACGTCACAGCGCCGCGTCAGATCTCGCGATATTTACAGAATATAAGTACAGCTGCTGTCGCCTCTCACGTAGTATCTATCAGCAGAGACAGAAAGACAGAAAGTCTACTCACTTACAACTTGGATACACTTTTAACTCTCGGTGAGTCTCTCTACTTGTATTTCTTTAAAGTTACTTTATAAACTACAGCTCTAGTCCAGTTGTTTCTGTAATAAATGTATTATTATGCTATAATAAGGACAGACTGCTGTTAATACGGAAGTAATAGATCTATAATTCTTGTTAAGGAGGAGTTGAGTTTGTTGAGGAGAAAGTGTTTATTTTGTTCTTTAGAATAGAAACTTTACATGTTGTGTTTCATCTTTCTATAGGTTTCATTTCAGAAGACATGGCAGCAGCTGCAGTTATCACAGATCAGGTGAGTTTGCTACTATGACACTATAATAAAGTATAATAATAAACAATTATTTTGGTCCTTTAAAAGCCAAGAAACAACACCAGAAAGTAATGATACACAGTCAGGAATAAGATGTTTTAACCTTTACTTTTTAATATCCATACAATATTATATTATAAAAGTATGGCTTATTGTCCAGTTGTTTCTATTATTACTCTATTGTTATCTAAAAACTCATTGGAATAGTTAGTAACAGGAACAGCACAGTTTTTTTCCTCAGAACTTTATATAGAAAGTTCAATACAGTAGTTACATGTTCAGATTTTCATTACAAAGCATTCAGTAAATATATTTCACAGTATAAAAATATGAAAATGAAATAAATTATATGACAAATAAAAGATGTAAGGAAAGAAAAATTAATAAAAACAATTGGAATAAATTTGAAATGTCTGAATAATCTATTGACGAACAGCACAGTTAAAAAGTGAGTTTGAGTATTGTAAGCTCACTGTTTCCTGTGTATTTCCTCACAGAATGTGGTGGAGAGGGTGACCAGCCTTCCTCTGGTGAGCTCCACCTATGATTTGGTGTCCAGCGTGTACACCAACACCAAGGACACCCACCCTTACATCAAGACCGTGTGCGAGGTCGCCGAGCAAGGGGTGCGGACCATCACCTCCGTGGCTCTCACCACCGCTTCACCCATCATTGGCAAGCTGGAGCCTCAGAGTAAGAGCCCTTTTAGAAAACTTGCGGTTTAGGATGTCAAAACTGAATCCAATGAACTGATACTGACTAGCTGAGTCACACAGAGCATGAAACAGGAAGTTCAGGATAACTGCTGACTCTTACTCATCTTGATCTTTCACCCAGTTTAATCATAACCACCCTGAGTTGAGCTGCTACAACTTGATGTATGAATTCTTTTAATTACAGGAACATTTAATCACTTTTATTCCTAGTTTTTTCAGATTAAATGTATTTATTGACATCTTTATTTACTTGATTCTTTTGTTGCCTACAGTTGCCATGGCCAATAACCTGGCCTGTAAAGGTTTGGACAAGATTGAGAAAACCTTGCCGATTCTTCACCAGCCGTCTGAGCAGGTACGTACTGGATTATTGATCAGACATTATGTCAAAGGTCAGAGCAGTTATTATCAAGCCAAATTGCACAATGTTGTATCTAATATTTGGTGTGGCTTAATCTCTTGTGGATTCAGTCATGACCTTTGTCCAGTCTTTCTCAACTGCTGTTTCCTGCTTTGCCCCTGCCCAGATCGTCTCCAGTGCCAAGGGTGTGGTAACCAGCGCTAAAGACGTCGTGACGGGCACAGTGTCTGGCGCCAAGGACACGGTCTCAGGCACTCTGACCAGCGTCGTGGACAGGACTCGGGGCGCGGTGCAGGATGGGATGGACAAGACTAGGGCGGTTGTCAGCGGGAGCGTCAGCACAGTGCTGGAGAGCAGAGTGGCCCGGATGGTGAGCAGCGGCGTGGACACGGCCCTCAGCACCTCGGAGAGTCTGGTGGAGCAGTACCTGCCTCTGACAGAGGATGAACTGGGTGAGTGGGGGCCAAAAACCTACATCTGAAATCCCCATTTACCACATGACTCCAATGATTTTCCTTCCTTTGTTGGGTGTTTAATGAACAAGTTTTTAAAAGAAAAAAACATGGCATTAAATGAGGTTTACATAACTAAAATACAAATAAGAAAAGCTGGTGAGATTAGGCTTGTTTTTCTGTAACAAGCTGTATCAAGGGTCAGTTATTAACAGGCAGCTTGAGTTTTGTTGTTAAGGTTGATTTTTGTCCAGTTTCCCGGAAAACAGGATTTATCTGATTACGCTCTTCTGAGAATCTAAATTTGCATTAGTGGTCAGTTTTTTCTAAATCATTAAAGGAGTCGTTGTTTAGAGTGAACAAGCAACCTTATAAACTGTGTTAGTTTAAATGGGTCCGATTGACTAGTGAATAACTACATTTCTCATGGATTTAAACCCTCCAGCTACTTTGACGTGCAAAACAATTTGTTGCAGACTTCTCTGTTCTCATATAAAAGTAAAACACTAAACACTTTTATAAGTCTATAAGCAAAATCATAATGGAACTCAAGTAACCAGAGCTTATGTGTCCTCATTTTTAATGTGACATTGCATGTTTCCCTCCCTTGTGACAGAATTGGAGGCAAAAACTGTGAAAGGCTTTGACAGGAAGGAGCCAAGCTACTATGTTCGCCTGGGTTCCCTCTCCACAAAGCTCCGAAAGCGGGCGTACACCACGGCCGTGGCCAAAATCAGAGATGGCAAGCAGCGAAGCATGGGATTCATTTCTGAGCTGAACTCCACTGTTGATCTGGTGGGTCTCTTTTTCCCTTTAATGTCCTCACTAAGAAAAAAACAACAGCATTGCATTTTAATTAATATTCATATAATTAATGACAATCAATTTTTTTTAAACAGAAAACAGTTTTTTATAGGCCTCTACCAAATGGTTGAAATGTCGCTTCATGGTAAAAACAAACAAAAAAACAAACCATGTACTGTTATTATGCTAATAATATGTTAGTATACCAACATATGTCAATTTGTTACTATGGAATTAGTAGTATTACCAGTACTAGTATTATTTCCATGTATTTATTCTAGATATTTGCCATATTTACAGTCGGCTACTTTGAAAACATCTCAGAAATGGTGAAAAATCAGGACATTTTTTCCCTCATTTCCATATGGAAAGAAATTGGGTCATTATATTGATAAATTAAAAAAAAAGTGAATGTTCATAAGTTATTTTATTTCATAAAAAATGTAAATGTATTATCTTAGCATCACTACCTGTATCACTAAAAGATAATTCCACTGAGCCTGTTTTTAGACTGTAAAAAAAATCATACTTATTAATTAAATTATTTCAGCATATATATATATATATATATATATAGTGGAACAACATTAAATGTATGTCATTAACAACAATGAATGATGCAACATTTTTTGTATTTTGTAGCAAATTTTTGCAATTTCAATTACATGATCAGCTTTACTAGCTTTACCATAAAAGGACAACTGAACCGTTTGGTAGAGCATGTTTTAGAAAATTATTTGTCCCTCATTAGACTTTTTTGGCTACATAAATCTGTTCAGTAAAGCCTCTGAAACTGATGTCATAAAGAATATGCCTATATTTGAAAATTCCACCAGAGTCCTAATGTCTGGAATGACTTTTTTATTGCTAACTTCCTGTAAGGAGGCAAACTGAAAAGGCATGCTATTTAAAGACACAGCGACATCTAATGGATTGTTTTTAGCATAACATACCTAAACCGAGTGGTAGAGATGGCTCAACACCTTTTTCTATATGATATAGTGACTCAAAATGCACTCTACCAAACAGTTGTGCAGAACATTCAATTATTCATGAGTAATATTAGTACTTAAAGGGACTATTTGTAACTTTCAGAAATGCTTCTTAACAGCGACACCTGTGGCCGTGAAATCAACGAAAGTCGGCGTCGGGCTCGCGCTTGTTCGCTCTAAATATACCTGAACGAGCATCGCTCAAAACAGTGAGGCGACACAAGTCAGCTAAAACCACAATATCACTCTATATTTCAGCTGCTTGGCAGTAATGTTAGCTGACCAGACGAAGGTCTCTCCATGAACATGATTTAGATCTGATCCTAGTGTTGGCTTTTCCTGCCTAAGTGCAGGCTGAAGCAGCGGGGCTCTGCAGCGTGTCTCCCTGCTCTCTCCTCCCGCAGCCGGAGAGAGCAGAGGAGACACCGGCACCCGGTCGGTAACGAGAGGGTAACATAACTCTCTGAAGAGCTCCGTCGCTTCACAAGACACGGGAAACCTCTGTTGGTCTGGAGGAACTGCAGAATTTATTTCTGCACAAACGTCCCCTGTACATTCACTAGATATTCTCATAGCTAAACTCTTCTGCAGTGTGTAGTGAGCGCGCGTTCACGTCTAGAGGTGGAGCGAGACAGCGAGGACGCGCGCGCATTCTGAGTGAAGGAGAGCATGCAGCGGAGACGAGGCTCCAGCCACACGCAAGCGCGCATATGCGAACGCGCATGTGTGACGACCCGCTACATTTATGCGCATACAAAGTTACAAATAGTCCCTTTAATATAACTTTAGACAAGCTTTACAATAAAGAAACTCTCAGGACAAACTTCAAAAACTGCATGCAAGTAACATAAAAGCTAAATACTAAACATTGTGCCCTAAAGTGGTTTATAAAAAGCACACCATTTCTTTTACGGCTTGTGGACAGAAATTTAAAAGTGTTTTGTTTTTTTTCTAGATTGAATACGGCAGAAAGAATATTAACGGGGCTAACCAGATGGTAAATGACAAGCTGAACTCCCTGGTGGCGTGGAAGTCCAATGGTCCAACCCAGGAGAATGGTCACGAGGCAGAGGTAAGACGGTGGCCAACACAAACATGCAATGAGATAACATACATTATTAAATCTGTGTCAAGTTATTCATCAGTTCATCCTCTCCACTCAGGTTATCGAGTCTCGCACCTTGACCCTGGCACGTTCCCTCACCCACCAGCTCCAGACCACCTGTCTGGTCCTGGTCTCCGGCCTGCAGGGCCTCCCCAACCACATCCAGCAGGAGGTGCTCTCCCTCAGCCACCTCGCCACACAGGTCTACAGCGGTTTCAGCAAGGCCAACGCACTGGGAGACCTGCCAGACAGTGTGCTGACCAGCAGCAAAGTCCAGCTGGGCAAAATGAAAGATTCCCTGGACAACGTCATGGATTATCTGGTCAACAACACGCCGCTCAACTGGCTGGTCGGTCCGTTCTACCCCCGGATGGCTCCAGAGCCGAACCGCACACCGGCTTCCGCTACCTGCTGCACACAAGATCCGTCCTTCAGCCAGTCACATCGAGAGGAGCCCATGGAGGTGGAGATGGAGTCATTTCACTCCCAGCAGCAACAGTGATCCACTACAGCTTTATGTTCTGAGTCTTAAGTAATATATTCTGCTTTTGTAGTCAAAGATTTAACTCTTCTATAGATTTAACTACTATAGTTCCATGTCAAACACAACGCTATTTTATACTATTTTAATTTATAGTTCTATCAGAAATCATTTTTATGCAAGCCAATCCAACAAAATGTAACTGTGCTTGTTACATAAACTTCACTGGAATAAATATTTGCATTTACTTGGTCTTTTTCCCTTCCTCATGAAAACCTGAATGTGCTTTTGTTTCTCTTGAAGAAACAGCTTTGAAATTCTTATAAAGTAATGACAAATATTTACTAAGACATTTTATAAGTCATAAGATAAATGTGGCAAGATCAACTTATATTAAGTTTTTGTTATAAAGAGCAAACAATAAAATTATGTCTAGTATGATACGCCTCCGTGTGCCATGCCATAGTAACCTGATTTAACAACCAATGTTGTGTTTCTCTCACATATATGGACTCCAGTTACACATTAATGCTACAGTAATTAGTTGTTAATTTAAGGTCTATTAATTTGTAGGTCAAACTAAGCAAATTCAATACATGTTGAAACTTGTGATGGGCATTTCTCATTTTAAATTTTACAGACCAGATGCAAATTATACTGACAATCATGTAATACAAATAATCTTTATTATACAAAAAAAAAACACTTCTATAAATTAATGTGATTAAATCCAAATGGGAGAAAAATCCTGGTCACAGTGATCGTCACTCATCGACCTCGCCTCGACAGATGGTCCATCAGACTCTGAAAACCCAAAATCAATGTACATTTCAAATGACCCTTGTTCTGAAAATGAGATGAACACTCATAAGTCACAAGTTAAAAATTAACTTTGTATTACCGTGAGCTTCTGAATATGGCACCATGCCACATCATCCAGCAAGTCAAAGTTAATATCCGCCTTCGTCTCTTCAGAAAAGCATACAGTCTGGGGAGGAAGAGAACCACAACTAGAACACATACATACAGTACGAGTTTGTGGAATCAGATAATAATCCAGGTCTATTTTAACACCCAACTAAATATTAGCAGTGTGTAACTGTCTCCTTATGTCTGGAAGGGTTTCAGTTCTTTATTCAAATGCTTTGAAGAGCATAGACTTACAAGGCCTGGACAAATTCCCTTGCTTTAAATGAAGTAATGAAACAGCATTGCTTCAAGTGACGAGGATAAAAAAAAACAAAAGCAGTACCTGTCCCTGTGCTGTGGTAACAGTGATGTGTGCAGCAGAGCCTGCCGCTGAACAATGCAGATCACCAGCAGAGACGACAGACCTGAGACATCACAAGAGTCACAAATCAATTTCATTAAATATATTTTGAATAGCACATTTCAAGCCAGAGAGAGGTGACGTTCCACGTCACTAGAATCAGTCGGCGATTCCAGGGGTCGGCACGTTTGGGTCCCGTTGTGCCCGACCCCAACGTCTATCTATGCGAGTGGTGGGCCCACAGGGCGGCAGCTCCGTGCTGATCTGTCTGGCTGTGTCCTGCCAGGCCTCATGTGTGAAGACCCGGCGAGCTCCACACCCAGGTCTGGCTCCAGACGGGGGCCCCGGATTCCCTTTTCCAGGAGAGGTGCTACAACAAATCTTTTCTGGCTGATTCACAGGGTCAGTCAGTGAATGGTCTGGTCCCTCTCCTGGGACCACTTTGCCGTGTTTCGGGCATCTGATCAGGACGCCTCCGGGTACGTCCAAAACAGAAAGCAGCCTCACCAGATTTCTTGTGGGACACTTTAGGAACTTGTAAAAGAAAGGCAGTGGAAGATCTGAAGTTCTTTCTGGGACGTCAAATGAAAGGCAGCCGCTGATATACGAAGGTGCTAGATTATGTAAGGCTTTGTAGATATGTACAGAGGACTTCAAAAATAAATTCTAAAAAGATACAGGTAGCCAGTACAGTAAAAAGAGAGCTGCACTAATCTAAGTGGATCGTAAAAAAAAAGAAAAAAGGATGCAACAGCATTTCAGAATCGTTCTGAGTTAAAATGGTCTAATTTTGGAAATGTTCATCAGATGAAAAAAAAAAAGGTGATGTTTTTGTGACCTTGTTATGGCTAATAAAATAAAGACCATAGTCCAAAATAACTCAGATCTGTAATGTGTTTTAATTTGCTGAGAGGCTAGCAAACACTGACTGTAGTCTCTGCCTTTCTGCTTTTGGACCAAGGAGTATGAGAGATATATAGTTGTATAACAGATATTTGACATTATGGTGGCTGATTATGTTGCCCAGAGGGAGCATGTATACTGTAAAGAAGAAAAGAAAAGAATAAGACTTGTGATGCTTCCCAGAGGACCACCGTATTCAAGGTCAGTTGTCTGTGACACAAATTTGCCTAAACTAAGAAAAACTTCCGACAAGTACGAGCAAAACCAGTAAAGCACTGCGCCAGAGCGACCTACCCATTTCTCACGTCGAGTGATTAAAATGCCATGATCAATAGTATCAAATCTAAAATAAAAGTCTTCGTGCCTGCATTATCCCCATATGGATGTAACAGCTATATACTCACACACCACATGTTTGGCTCTACTGAAAGCAGTAACAGACCTGAGTTTGGGTTTGTCCGGTACGGTCAGTTCACTGGTCTTGGTCAAGCAGCTTTGAGTTCTTTTGGCAGAGACTGAGGAGCCCCTGGAGAAGACAAATGCAATGTCAACTAAGGCCTCCATACTTATTTACCACAATACAACAACACCTGTAGCCTCCAGTCTCACCTGACATTTCCAGTGCTGTTACTGCCACCTAATGTTCTCGTCTTTTTTGTCCCCCTTGCTCCCTAAAAATATTGACAAAAAACAAACACCGTTTAGACATGTGACTCGTCTTGTAGATTCAGAAACCTGATCAAGTTTGAGCAAAAGAACATAAAGTACCACTGTAAGCAGCACTAAGTACATTTACTCAAGTACTGTACTTAATTTTGAGGTGTTTGTACTTTACATATGATGCTACTTTATACTTCTACTCAACTACAATTCAGAGAGAAATATTTTACCATTTACACCACAATATTTTTTTTCAATATTATATTTATTGGTTTTCTGTTCATTTTGAAACAGAACAAGCATTCCCAAATGTCCCCAATAATAACATTCTTGGTACAAAGAAACTTAACAAACCTAATATTAATATAAAATAAGCCAGTATAGATACAGGAAAAACATTATATACAAAAAAAAATAGATAAGTAAAAAGAATATACACAAGTAAAGAAAATGCAATTAAAACAATAATAAAATCTATTTATATACATACATTTACACCACAATATTTATATTTTAAATTTAGTTACTCTCTAGATTCGGATTAAGAATACACAATTTAAATTAACAAATAAATGATATATCAATAAGACTTTATTGATCCCAGGGGAATTCACAAGCTACCCAGCAGAATATAAAGTAATACATATATATTTAATTTAAAATTAACCAGCTGCAATATCGAAGTGATTTACATCTCAATACATCAATAATTATAATCCAATATACATTATTATAAAATGTAGTAAAAGTAAAATATCCCAAGTACTCCTATACCATCACTGACAAACCACAACTGGAGATTATTCTACAATTATTTGTTAATAAATTGTGTCTCTCCCTCATATGTGTGTGTGTGAGAACATTAGCTGCTATATTAATCTCACCTTAGAGGCCTTGGATGAGGACCTGTGTGTTGGGGTGGACTGACCCAGTGAAGAATCAGTTGATTTTACTTAATTGAAAATAAAAGCACAAGATGACAAACCATGACATTTCATGCAGGATTTTAAACTGTGGTCAAGATAAATTGTAATGATGTTGGTTTAAGAGAGTACCTCTTTTACTGTGCGCCCTCCTGAGTGGCTGCTGCATCTCCAGGGACTCATTCTGCAACAGGTGATCATTCATCCTGCATGTTACATTGAGACAGCACCTCTAGGTGGCAGCACTGAAACAACAAGGGCCTCTACTCACCTTCATGGCGATGCTCACCTCACTGGCTGAGGTCTCCTCCTCTAATAGAGCACATCATTCAGTCATTGTTATAATATATGGCTTTATAAATATTAATTAACTGTTATGAATGAGGGCTCACCGCCTATTAAGTCCCCTATGCGCGTGTTTTGAAGAGAAGGAGGCATCTTCATCAGTTCCACCTTGAACACTTTGTCCACCGTGGCCAGCATGTTCTCCTTCCTGCTGTCCAACTCGTTCATCCGCTCCTGTGCTGTAGGAGGGAGAAGAAGGTTGAGGAGCAAAGTGAAGACGACTAGAGGATGTTAAAACTGCACTAAACTATCAAACCTTCTTTCTCAAACTGCTGGATGAAGAGAGCCAGTCTGCTCCTCCTCATCTCCCGGCTCAGCTGGTCTTTAAACTGCGCCTTTCCAGCGTTTCTGGTCTGTCTTGTCGTCGTCATATCGTCGTTCAGCCTGTCTGTGACTGTGAAACACTTCCAGGACCGGATCCTTCCTTTTATACACGCACCTGTGATTAATTAATTAGTTAAGATATCCATGCGCTTACCAGAATTAGTCATGCCTTGGCGGAAGGATACGGTTAGGTTATAGGGTGAAACCTAGGTCGTGTCATGAGTTTCCTGCTCACTTGAAAGCCCTTAAAGTCATGAAAAAAAAGAATGCATAATAGAAGAATATGATTTACAAAAAAAACTCTAGCCCTTAAATTGTCTTTTTGTTTTTTCTGCATGCACCTGATCCTATTGGTCTAACGCAGGGGTCAGCAACCTGCGGCTCTTCAGCTCCTCTCCAGTGGCTCCCTGTGGATTTATAAAAATGGAAATGAATAACTGTTTTTTTGTTTACATTTTTGTTTTTATTTATCATTGTTGTAGGTCTATAGTATACGATGGATTATTAGGGCCACATTGAGGAAAAATAAATTAATCTGAGATTTAGAGAATAAAGTCATAATATTATGAGAATAAAGTCAGAAGTTTTATATAGTAGTATAGTAGTAGTAATTTTATGTGTTGATTAATTTTTTTCTCGTAAAGTTATGACTTTATTCTCGTAATATTACGACTCTTTTTGTCATAAAGTTATGACTTTATTCTCGTAATATTATGACTTTTTATCGTAAAGTTATGACTTTACTCTCATAATATTACGACTCTTTTTCTCATAAAGTTATGACTTTATTCTCGTAATATTACGACTTTTTTATCGTAAAGTTATGACTTTACTCTCATAATATTATGACTTTTTTTCTCGTTAAGTTATGACTTTAGTCTGAAAATCTCTGATTATTTTTCCCTCAATGTGGCCCTAATACTCCGTAGTACATTTGCACTTTGGCCCTCACTGCATTAGACTTATATTCTATGTACTTAGACTATAAACTGTGTTACCTTCATCACAATGCTCAAATGTTTTGCGGCCTCAGACAGATTTTTTTTTGGGGGGGGTTGCCTAAAATGGCTCTTTTGATAGTAAAGGTTGCTGACCCCTGGATTAGGGCGAAACCTAGGTCGAGTCATGAGTTTCGTTCTCACTTGAAAGCCTTTAAAGTAATGAAAAATAAGAATGCAGTGGAACTTTTTAACATAATAGAAGAATATGATTTACAAAAAAAACTATTCTTATTTATTTATTTTTCTGTATTTTTTTGCATGCACCTGATCCTATTGGTCTAACGTAAAGATCTTCAAGCCAAGATGTTTGTTCATGAGAAATTGCTAAATAATAGATTTTTAAAAAGGATAGTTTTTTTTATCGTGGATATATGAAAAAGGGGCCTTTGTTTCATCCCTGCTTCAAAATCATTGTAAAACCAGAATATGGATTCATCTCATTGCATGTGGACTGTTCATCGTTTATGGTAAATAAATGGTCTTAAATATTTTCTATTATTTAGGGAAAATAAATAAATAAATATTTTCTTTTTAAAGTAGGGTGACTCAGACTTAAAGCCATTGTCATGTTTAAATACACAAAAAGCAGTATTTCTCATTTATATATACTGTGTATATATATATATATATATATATATATATATACATACTGTATATAAAAAGAAGATTTATATATATATTTATATATAAAAATAAGATTTCTGAGCAATAAACTCCCGTTCTGGCCACTACAGGCTACTTTTCTTAAGTGGTCAGACCACTTCCCAGATGGTTAAAATACATTAAATTTTTTGTATCCACTGTTAGGATGGGATCATGCTTTTTGAACACCACATATGTATTTTCTGCTATTTAAAATATTGCAGCTTGACAATGCAACCATATAATTTAGTCCACAACAGCATTCTCTCAGTCAGATGCAACAACACTAAACAACAGACACCACAAAAATAGGAAAACGTGGGCAATCTGACTGTCACTAGCTGCAGCCATCACAGAAAAGTGCCCTGTTGTGTTTTTGGGATATGGCTTCCATTGTCACCCTACATGCACTCACAAAGAAAGGAGACAAAAGGCTGTGGGAAATATGAGACTGAAGTAAAAGGAGCCCTTCATTTCTGAAGCCCTCTAAATGTGCCAGGATATTCTGGAATATATCAAAAGTTGAAGTTTTAGCTTGTAGATGAGCGGTGATTGTCAGACCAGCAGCGACTTTAAAAGAAATCCTGGGTGAAGACTTGAGACCAGTGATGGAGGACAAGATGTCATCAAGGAAAGGAAACGTTTGAAGAAAATAATGAGAGGACATGAAAATGTACTTGGGAGGGAACTTGATGCTAACCAGAAAATCAAAAAGAAAGAAATACTGACAAACTAACAGCCACCAGAAAGAAGACAATACAAGCAAAACAACATGAATCACTGCAGCTTTTCACACAATACAAGCTGTAATCAGCATGGAGGCAAAGAAATATGGACACATTTCATTTTCAATCAGTTCACAAACTCATTTATTGCAGCGCACTTTAAGTGTAGACATTCAATTCCTTTCCACAGGACGGTAAGAGATCACTTAATCTATTGTTAGAGAGCAGTCTCTTCTGTACATCCTCTGCTGTAAGGAGGTCAGGTTTACAAAGTCAGTACAGGATGGGATCCTTTCAGACAGATCAAAAGGGGATTGTTAGTCATAAGAATGCTAAGCTACACTGTCTGCAATCCAAATGTGAATGATACAAAAATAAATAACTGAGAATTTCATTTTGTTTTTGGAGGAAAAAACTTTTTTGAGGTGGTGTCATCTCATCCTCGCCCTGGGTTAAAGGTCAGGTTTTAATCTATGCAGTGCAAATTTAATATTTCACAATATCATCGCTTCTGTACAAAGTCACTCTCCCAACAGTTCATCGCAGCACGTCGCCTTCTTCTGTCTGTTTCAGCATTTAGTGGAATGTCACGTTGTCTTTCTTTTCTTAACACAGTGTCAGCAGGACTGAAGAAGCCCCTTGCAGTATAAAGCTCTAAATTGCTACCAAAGCTACTGTGTGTAAACCATAAAAAGCAATCTTGTCCGCAAATAGTATACACCCGATTTAAAAAACAAAAATACTGGTTCGTTCTATGCTAGAGTAAGGAATAGCCCCAGTACGTGTGAGTTCTAATTTAACATTACAATAAGGCATATTAGCTGAACAAGTAAAGTATGTTACTGTTAAAAAGATGCAGATATTAAAAAACACAAGAGGCACTGAGCTGTCTTTTCCCTGCAAGAGAACATCTTTGTTTTAAAGTGTGGGACTCAGTAGTGTGGCATGACGTTTCACTTCCCGTTGATGTATTTTTTGTTATAATCTCTTCCTCCAATTGGCTGGTTGCAGTGTTGTTGTTTTTGCAGAGATCAATAATACTTCTTTAAGACCTGTTTTTGATTGCAGGGCATCTGGAATGTTGTAGAATCAATTTTTTAGTGATTGTCCTCAGTCCTCTCCCATTCACCACAGTGTGCTTCCAACGCTTATTTACACACACACAGAGAGAGAGAGAGAGAGAGAGAGAGAGAGAGAGAGAGAGAGAGAGAGAGAGAGAGAGAGAGAGAGAGAGAGAGAGAGAGAGAGAGAGAGAGAGAGAGAGAGAGAGAGAGAGAGAGAGAGAGAGAGAGAGAGAGAGAGAGAGAGAGAGAGAGAGAGAGAGAGAGAGAGAGAGAGAGAGAGAGAGAGAGAGAGAGAGAGAGAGAGAGAGAGAGAGAGAGAGAGAGAGAGAGAGAGAGAGCCGCGCTCTGAAACCTGGACATTTACAATGAAACAAACTGGAACATTCATTAAGACTTGGATCAAAACACACAGTCGAGGCGATCGAAAAAATAGGCAACCCTGGTTTCAGATTTCCCCCCAAAGTAAACAATATGTACAAAAAGACAGGTGGACTTGAGTTATTTTGCTCTTTTTCAGAAAGTGCACAAACGAACAGTCGGGGTATGTACACAGTCTCAAACAACTCTGATCTGGGGACAGCTGGGACAGATTTATGCAAAGTGGGCAAAAGGCTACAAGACACACACACACACACACACACACACATATGTGGGCAGTCAATACATTCTGTACAGTGATTCATCATTCTATACACCATCTGTAAAGAAACACACCTCAACTAGTCCCAAAAGATTCACTGCAGCTCTCCAGGCCGTTTACAGAAACAGTCCCACCTGTAAGGAGCCGCTAGGAAAGCCTCTGAAAAAGCATCATATGGTTGTAAAAAAAAAAAAAAAGCAGATGATGGGCATCTTCCAAGACAAAGTGAAGAAGAAGAAGGAGTACCATGTTTGGGCGATTGGAGGTGTTTAAATACAAAATCATTTTGCGCTCACACCCCGGCCCCGCCACCCGTCCGTCCTTCCTTCCTTCCTTCCCTCCCGCCGGCGCACGAGATCAGTCCGATATTTCATCTTTGCCGCAGGTGTGTTTGTGGTCAGATGACGGGGGTGCCGAAGCATTTGAGGCACCACTGGACGCTGGGGCTGGGCGGTCGGTCGATGCGGTGCATAGACTTGAGCTGCTCGGCGCTCAGTTCGTCGTAAGCCATGCGGTACTCCCTGTCGAAGGCCTCTGCAGGTGTGCAGTAAAGGGAGGGAGCGAAGATTCACAAAGTCAGAAAAGAGAGCAAACTGTCTCGGATTTTGAGTTAAATTTATCTCTTTACTTTTTTGCAAGAGATTTATTCCAAATTTCACGAATGAAAATGCTGATGCGACGCTACTCACTGATCATTAAAAGGCATCAAATTTACATGATACAATTGAATTTCATTTTTTTTCCACCTTCAGATGTTGGTGTGATGTAACTGGATGATTTCACTCACCTACGTCGATGTTCTCCTTCCCCAACGCCACCAGTGAGAGGAACAAGATTTCTCTATAGATACTCCTGAGGGGAATGCAGGACACAGAAATGAGATATAAGAGGTGTTTTCATTAACATTACAAGAATATAAATGTCCAAATGCATTGCAGGAAACCAATGAAAAGAAGAGTTTCAAGAAGAGCTAAATCGCACACATCTCTGAGAGGGAGGAGAAAAGCCTGACCTCTGCCGTTTGGCGCCCTCTGGGCGCCGTTTGAGCTCTCGGATCAACAGGGTGATCGGCCCGAAGACGTCGTTGGTCTGGATGTTGCGGACGATTGTGTTGAGGAGGGTGCGGATCTCGTGGTGGTCTGTCGGAGCCAACGTCCCCTTCTTCTCCACTAGACAACAGCACATGAGCCATCAGAACATCAGTTACTCTATCCTTTTTACAGTGACAGTGTATCCAAGGTGGTAGAATAACTTCATGATGTAATTTTCTTGCTAATGTTAAATCCATAACAGCATACACCGCGTGAATCATTCATATTTAGCTCAACTTGGAATACATCTGCACACTTCCTTTATGACATTGCAAGTAGTTGTCTTTGTCTCCCCCTAGTGGTGGAGGTACTTTCTACAAATAAAAACCATTAAGACATCAGAAATTCACGTAAGTGCACACTCACACAAGTTCCTCCAGAGCTGGTAGAGGGGCTCTCCATGTTCCTGGTGCAGGTTGATGTTGTCCCACAAGAGCTGGATGTATACCTGCTTACTGTCCTGGAGCAGCGACGTCAGGGGCAGCTGCAAAGAGAACATTTTGAGTTATATTACTGCCAAAGAGACCACAAAGGAAACATAGGACATCTCAACAGTCATAAGTAACTTGTAATGAGTTTGCTGACTAAAGGCCCCGACACACCAAGCCAACAGGCGGCCTTCATCGCCGCTAGTTCTTTGATGTCAGGTCGGTGTGTCTGGGGCTTACGAGTTAATGACGAATAGGGAAAGATGAAGAAAATCACTTTAACTAGTCTCTAACCTGGACTCCTTTGTTGCAGTGTTCAGAAGTAAGGATGAGACCAGGCAGGTGAGTGGGCAGGTCCAGGCGACGGAAATACCAAACCAGGTTCCAGAAGATGATGGGGTGCTGGCTGAGGAACTTGTGGGTGTAGATCACCTGGTTGGACGTGACAGAGTGGATGAGTAGCTGCGTTTTCAGACATTTCGCTATAAAGCAGACTGTGAGATCATGTGAATACTTTACCTGATCTCCCTCATTCTCCAACAGGGTCTCCAGCTCCTTGCGCAGCACCAAGGGGCTGAGATACGGTACGGACACAGGCTTGGGATTCGGACGTTTAGTCCCCATGCCATCCTGACAAACACACACAAACCAATCATTTTCACTGCACTGCAGCTATAGTATTTTCTGCTTTTTTTTTTTAAACAATGGGGTTAGTTTGTGACAGTAAGGAGCACTGACCGACACCTCTTGCAGGCTGCAGGGCAGGCTGATGGTGGAGACGCCATGTCCAGGTCTCTGGGAGTAGTCCAGGCTCTGCAGTGGGCCACCGACACTGTTGCTGCGCGTCAGCGACGTCCCGCTGCACCTACGCTGCTTCCCCGCTGCCTGGTGCTCCAGGAGACCTAAGGGGTCCGACTGCACCGGCTCTGGAATCAGACTAGAAACACAACAAGCAAAGAGTACTCAGGAAAAGGTGGTGCTACAAGAAATCCTGGCCATCGCCAGTGTGTTAAATCTCAAACTTGAGGTGCTTTCGCAGTTTCACATGAAGTCGTTTGGTGCATACCTCTTCTGTGTTCCAGGCAGATCATCTGGAGTCTCCCTGGGTTCCTCTTCAGGGAAACTGATGAGGTCTGCAGGCTTAATATCAGCTGAGCTGCTGGCGGTGGGCTGGGTACTGGTGCTGTGGATGCTGTCTCCAGAGGCACTGGGATTCAGGTAGAACCTGAGAGGGAGAATCACAGAATAGTCAGTTTGCTTTTGTTAGGAACTACTTTTTCCAGCTTGCACTGCAAGAAGAAGTTTATATGTTCCTCTCTCAGATTTATAATTCATTTTAACTAGGGCTGTCAAAGTTAACGCGATAATAACACATTGACGCAAATTAGTTTTAACGCCACTAATTTCTTTAACACAGCAATCCATCTTTCTGAGGGTTGTAGCGGGGTCAGTCGCGAGGGAGGTTAAATAACGCTCAAAACTTGCTCTAAATGTTGGCGAGGAAAAACTGTCATGGCCATTTTCAAAGGGGTCCGTTGACCTCTGACCTCAAGATATGTGAATGAAAATGGGTTCTATGGGTACCCACGAGTCTCCCCTTTACAGACATGCCCACTTTATGATAATCACATGCAGTTTGGAGCAAGTCATAGTCAAGTCAGCACACTGACACACTGACAGCTGTTTTTATGCTAAATGCAGTACCTCTGAGGATTTCTGGAAAATATTTGTCATTGTTTTGTGTTGTTAATTGATTTCCAATAACAAATATATACATATATTTGCATAAAGCAGCATGTTTGTCCACTCCCATGTTGATAAGAGTATTAAATACTTGACAAATCTCCCTTTAAGGTACATTTTGAACAGATAAAAAATGTGCGATTGATCATAATTAATCGTGATTAAATATTTTAATCGACTGACAGCCCTAATCTTAACATCACATCAAAATAAGGACACGAGAGAATGATATATTTAATTCTAGTATTACAGATTCTTACCCGGTCATTGTGCGTAAGTCATGAAACTCGACGTGCAATAAGGGAAGAAAGGCTGTGCGACAGAAAGGACAGTTGGTATTCAGGTTGGAGTCATCGGCCGTCCAGCCCGCCATAATCTCCTCATCGTACACCAGCGCTTCACAAGAGCGGCACTGGGAGCAGCTGGACATCAGCACCTGTCAGCAGGGACATATGTCAAGGAGTTATTCCAATGTGCACGTTGGCAGTGAAGGCACAGCAGCAGCAAAGAGGGTGTTTATGAATGTATGCACAGTATTAACTGACCTCCAGTGCACAGTTCTGGTAAATGCTCGAGGAGGAAGCGTGATGCGAGGAGCCTTGCTCAGAGTCTGGACCCATGCCCGCTCGTCCTGGAGTTGGATCTGCAGATAGAGACAAAAACAAACTTTGGAAAAGCTCATTTCACAGGCCAGCCAACCTCATTAGGCCCTTCTGTTCCGCTTCCCCACTACAGAATGAGCGCTTACGTGTCTGGTGGGTCCCTCGGCCCGTGTCGCTGCTGCCACTGCTGCTGCCCAAGCTGGTGCAGCTCTGGTTGAGACCGTTGGCCACCAGCCCCGGGATGACTCCTCTCTCGGGGCTGTCGTCTACGTCATGTGCAGCCAGCATGTGTTCATCCAGATGGGACGGGAAGCCGCTGCCGCCCTGAGCTTGTTCGTCCTGCGGAGTAAAGTTTGATGGGATTTAGAGGATTGCTTCAGATCATCTGCTCTTGGTGACGATCAGCTAATGAAAGGTGTTTAGAAATATCAGGAGTGATCCTTTAATAACACTCACCTCGTCATCCGAGTAATAAGCCGAAGCAACTGCTCCCCACACTTTGCTGGCCACATTCGCCGCCTGCTTCATGCTCGACTTAAACACGTCGATTTTAGGTCCCGACAAGAGGGCGTCCATCTTGATGCCTGAAATGGAGTTGATGACCGAGCCCAGCGACCCTCCCTGGGAGGACTTGACCAGCGCCGTCAGTGAGGACGATCTAGGGCTACCCGCCACGCTGCCGGGGGTCTTTGTCTTTGCCGCGAAAGTCTTGGAGCGAGTGACAGTGGCGGGGCTGCGTTTGGGTGTGTCTCCCGGGGAGCTGCTTGGAGTTTTGATAGGAGGCACGGGGAGGCTAGACCTGCGCTCCATAGACTGTTTGGGCTGCGGGGAGTCCGTGGAGTCTCCCTGGCTCTGCTGGAGCTCCATGCTGGAGGACTTCACGCCCAGGGGGCTCCTCAGGCTCATGTACATCTCGATCTCCTCGGCCAGGTTGCGGGACACCACGGCGGGCACGGAGCGCGGCGGCTCCTGGCTGGTGACGGAGGCCGACTCTTCGCTCTCGGTCACCAGGAGGGAAAGTGGGTCAGCGCCAACCTTCACGTCCGCCCTCTCCAGGGTCGGCCCTCGCAATCCAGAGTCTTCCTCGCTCGTTTCAGTGTGCTTCCTCTCTCGTTTCTCCGTTTTTAACTCTACCGCTTCGTCACCTTCCTTCCCTTCTTCTTCTTCTTGCTCTCCTGGCCCCTCTTCCTCTGGCAGCTTCACCAGCATCAAGCCCTGATCATCTTCAGGCTCTTCTTCCAGGTCTTTAAAAAGCGATTTGGACACACTATTAGGGGGTGGACTTCCTGCGCAGAGCGCTGCGGCCAGGATACGGGCGTCGGCGCCCATCTGACTGGCCATGTGGTCCACGCCTTGCTCTAGGAGCATCCCGGCGCGGGTTTCGGCGCTGAAGCTACAGCTGCGTTCAGCAAAGGACTTCTTCCGCTGCTGTAGAGACTGGTTGGCTACGTCCCCTGAGGGCAGCGAGGCGTCGTCATCAGGGAGAGACACGTTATCAGCCTTGCTGTGTCTCCTGAACAGCTTGCCTGTACCTGCAGAATGCATACGGAAATAAAGAAAGTTCAATTAAGGGTTGCAAAATGGAATGAAAAGTCATAAAAAGGCCTCATCCTTCTCCTCACCTGTTTCCCTGCCACTTTCAAAGCTCCCTGTGGACAGCTTCACAATACTGGGGACAGGCGAGGGCACATCAACAGGACAGGGGGGCTCTGCTACTGCGACAGCACTGTCCACCGACCCGGCGATGTCACCTCCTGGTTGTCAACAGACCAACGTCAATGCACAAGGAGGAAATGGGGTTTCTGTTGCACACATGACCTTTAAATGCCAAATGGAAGTAGCTTTTCTTACCATTACGCTGTGCTTTGGAACTGTTTCTTTCTTCAGCGGAAAGGGCAGCTGTGTGTGAAGACTCTGCCAGCTCCTGGTGCAACTCATCCTTGGAGCCGTAGCCTTGATCAGACTGCCTTCCTGTGGAGCACAAAAATCACACAAACCAAGCTGTAAAGCTGTGGCCACTGGTGTCGCAGCAACTCCACATCTCAGAAATGGTCAGAGCCGGAAAAACGTAAAAGCAATGTCATTTCTGACCCTCAGGTTTTAAAGCTTTAAACATGCAAACCTGCTTAACTTTAGGGGATCAGTACCTGCGCTACAGTGGTTGTCTGCGGTGTCTTCAATTCCACCATTGACCTCACTTGAGCTGTCGGCACTTCCGTGACTCAAGCGGTCGCCGTCAGTGACTGCTGACCCGCCTATTGATGCAGCTAAAGACAGAAGGACACGGAATGAAAAAAGGAAACAGAATGAGAGGAAACAGGCAGTGTGAAAGCCCTGTCATACTGTATGTTCCATTCCCACCTGCGGTACTAAGTGTGGGTCCCTTCTTGGAAGATGTTCGGTTTAGGGCGTGCTTGAACTGGGCCACTCCGCGAACCACATTGCGAAGCTTGGTCCACATGAAGAGGCCACTGCGGTTCCTGCTCGGCCACGGGCTCTCTAAGGCGGCCTGCAGAGGGGACAGACAGAAGGATGAGGACATGCGTAGGTAGAGTCTTCACATTGTTGCTTAAGCTATTAATGCTTTTGAGTCCTTTGAGCTACAAAATGTGACCTTGTTGTAGTATCCATATGTGATGGCGTTCGGATGCACTCCAGCTTTCTTCATCTCAACCAGGACTCGCACAGCCATGACGGGAAGACCCCACACACCACAGAGCTGCATCACCACTCTGTAACACACCTGAACGCCAGAGAGAGAAACACATGAAAAAAAAGGCACAAAGAATAATCAAAGTATTTCACCATGAGACATGTAGAAATATGAAAACGCTTAGTGAAAACATATTAGTTAAATCTCACTGTACCTCGTCCAGCACCTCCACCTCAGTGGTCCTCATCTTCAGGAGGACGTTGAACGCCTGCTGCATGGCGCGGCTTTTAGACTTGGAGAGTTGCACGGCTGCCGGCAGGCAAATGAACCACAGGCTGTAGCAGTGGCTGAACATACACCGGGCCCAAAGCGGAGGGTTGGAGTAGAAACGCTTAGCCATCTTGTACGCTAGCTTGATCTCCTGTTGGACCATGACAGACATTTAAAGATGGCAGGTGTGTTCCAGTAACAGGGTATTGCAGATACTTCTACTGAGTGTGTACACACCTGCTTTGTCCTCTTAGCCAGTAGTGCAGGGCTGCTGGACAGACTGGCCCCTGCTGCTGCTCTGCTGATTGCTGGGCGTAACTCCATCGGACGGTCAAACAGCTCTATGTGCAGCCTGGGGAAACTTTTATAGCTGGAGGATTGAGAAACAGGATTGTTGCAAGGTCACACACACGCCTCAGACTTTTTCTGTTTGTTATTAATCTTTTTTTGTCTAATAAGGTTTTAATATACTACAGTTAAAGAGGACCTATTATGCTTTTTTTCCTTTCCTTTAGTGTTATATAGGTTTTCGTGTATGTGAAAGGTCTGCAAAGTTACAAAGCCCAAAGTCCACGCCAAAGAGAGTTCCTCTCCCCCACAGAAACACTGCTCCTGAACTGCCTGAAACGCCTCGCTTGAAGTCACGCGTTTTCTTCCGTAACGTGATGATGTCACCAAGTAACACATTTGCATTATACCTGCCTAGCGGCCGGTATGAGAACATGAAAGTGCTTTTTGAACATTATAGCATGTCAAATGTTCTAGTAGAAACCCAAAATGTATGCACCTGGAAATAAGCATAATAAGTCCTCTTTAATATACTAGAGTTTAAAGTCTTACATGTATCTGGGGGCAGGTTCAGTTCCATCGTTGACTGGAGCTTCAGGAGGCATGACGAAAACGGTGTGTTCGCTCTTCTGGGACTCGTCCAGCTCCAACAGTCTCGTGTCCTCGGATGACTCTCCTTCAACCTGCAGTGAGGATCGCATCCAGAGCCTTAGCGATACTGACAACTATTACTTGAGTTTTACAAAAAAAAAGCACACTCTGCAGGTCATTTCCTGTCTGAAAGCAGGAAGTCAACAACTACAAGCATATTGCAATCGATTATGCGTTTCCAATTAGGCAGAAAAACATGCTTATTTGATTGTGGTTAGGATTCAAGGTTAGAAGAAAAGCAGGAAATGTCCATGCCCCTTGGTGAGAGCATTTATAATAAGGAGAAACAGGTTCATTTAATTACCTTTTAATGTTAGTCACAAACATAAAAAATAACAAGGCTGCGAGGAAATCTGATTACAGTGTAAGCCCAGTATTACCTTGGTGCCCTTGTCGGTGATTTTATCAGAGGGAAAAAGCTGCAAGAAGAGGAAAGAGAGCAAAGGGACCAGAATGAATCAGAGGAAATTTTGGCTTCCTTACTCTCCCAGTGGACGACAAATGCTATTTTGCCAATAAAACATAAAACAAAAGGCTCCGCTCATGGAAGGAAACCTCCCGTAGGAAGAGGAAAAACAAAACACCATAAAACCGGTGTGCGACGCCGTGTACGTAATCCGAGACCTGCCAGACGCAGGTTCGGCAATCACCTTCTCGACGCAGTCGTCAAAAAAGGCCAGGCCGGTGTCTTTGTCACTGACGAAGGTGCACTCCTCGATGAAGCGGATGAATATCTGAGTCTTGGTGAGCTGGGAGTAGAACTTCTGGTGGGCTCGGTCTCTGCTTTTGAGAAGCCCTGCAGCAAGTAGAGGAGAGATCATGGTATCACTTCTTAAATTCAACTGAAATCTACATTTGAAAATGAACATTTCTAGTCATTCTTGTATTCACTTCAGGGGGAAATAAATCAGGCTTCAATGTATTTTTATCCCTCTTCATGCAAAAGTGTTAAATTGGCAGTGGTACAAGCCATTTCCTTCACTCTCTCTGTATCTGAAATGGATCTGACAGTGAAGGTAAATGGAAGTGAGACCCAATTTCCCAGCAACAGGCATTAGTGAAGTCTTATTACAGCCAATGAGAAATGTGATTGATTTGTAAAAACACTTTACAGGTTGAGTGATAGCTGAGATGCTCCTTGAAATAGAAATGCCAATAACATTAAAACCTTAAAGGAAGCTCTCTGAGTTAAGGCTGTAAATTATGGATAGGTTACAAAGCCAGGAAGCTATCAACACATCCAGGTTCCATTAAGCTGCCCAGAAACAAAACCGTTACCTACGTGTTGATTTCTATGGTTTCACACATCATCCACATGATCTTTATTCACAACTTCATTTCCCACACATTTAAAAAAATCGAGCCGTCAACCGCTTGTTTACCTTGCAGGTCGTAGAGGGAGTCTGCCGCCGTGGCCTTTTCAGAGGGCGCCTGTGTGATGGGTTTGAGGTAGGAGCGGTAGCCCTTCAGGATGGAGGCCATGAAGCGAAGGAAGGCCTCCTGGATTTCCATCTCCAGGGCCGTCTTCTTCTTGTGCCAGGTGAAGTCCGCCTCGTTGGGGGACATGTCCACTGCCAAGTTATCCTGCGCCGACTGACGCACTGAAACTAAAACACACAACAAATTACGAGGTCAATTTGAGGAGGTGCTTTTTTGGGGGAGGTGCTTGACATGGCTGTACATTAAAAATGATAAACATTACTAAACTACTTGCCTGATTAACATATATAACAAATATAACTATGGAGATAAGTATGGAGTCCCAAAACTGACAAAACGCTGGTGCTCAGTGTGTTTTAGCTAACAGTGTTTTTATTACACACAGTCAAATAAATGGAGTTATTTCATCAACTGAATGGTGGTTACGTTTTTTTTTTGTTTTTACCAACTTACTGAAGGTCAAATGAAAAGTAAAAACTTTTATATCTAATCACTCAAATATAGAACTTCTACAAAAATGTGTTTATCTTTCAACTAGCTTAATGTATCTTACTTCACCTGATGATGCTCTTATGTTTTATTCTTTTATGTTGTCATTTTTTTGCATTTTAATAGGCTGGTGTCCTTTTACCTGACTGGTTTTACCTTGGGTTTTTGTAAAGCAGTTTGTAAATTGCATAACTTTGTTATTATTATTATTATTTTTTATTATTTGTATTTATTTTTACACTCAATTATAAAAGTGCTATTGATAACATTAATAACATTCAGCCAGTAGATGTCACACCTTGTTAGAAGTGGGAACCAAACGTCAGATATCGTCCACAGATATAAACAAAACGTTCATTTTGGACACACCAAAACTTTTAAAATGATTAATTCACAATCATATTTTTTTTTTTTTTTTTTTTAGGAAAAGCCATACTTTTATTCGGCACCTTTCTAAAATCTCTGTGGATATAAATATTTATATTTATATAATTATTTTTTTTAATTATTCGTCTACGTAAAAATGTTATCAACAAGACTTTTAATTATTTGACTAACAATATAATTAATTTGTGATTTCAGTTATATTTTTTACTTTTGTCTGAACATTTATCTACATTTAGTCAGTTTTGGGGCTCCATATATAACTACAGGGTGGTGGACAAAATAACATGGACATACAAGATGATGAAATCTAATACAATAGCAAAAGCATTGTTTAGACTGTGATAAAGATTCAGCTCTATAGTCATTTTAGACATTGTAGTTTGTGTTTGTATTTGTATGTGATTATATACTAAGTTGTTCTTGAAATGTTGTCCAATCCTTGTAAATTCATATTTAGAGAAACCCTCTGAAGAGGAGGTGAGATGCTGTTTGTACCGGTGGCCAGCTGGCGGTGCAAGTTGCTCAGTGAGTTCATGAGACTCTTGCAGGGCTTCTTTGGGAGATTCTTCCAGTTGCTGTGTCTCTTTTCGTCAGACCTGTAACACACAATACCACAAAGGCGGTTATAGCTGGAAGTAACAGGAGCGCTGCACAAAAATAATCTGCTATGTGCTCTTGATTTAACAAATGTTTGAGATGGCTCAACATTAATATGAGAGCTGTAAATATACAGCACAAAGCGGGCAGCGAGCCACATGGGTTCAGTATCAAAGCACAGCATACAGGTAGATAGTGTTGGTGTCCAGATCCACGCAGACAACATCTGGCGGGGGGTCGTAAAGGTCGAAGTAGCGGGAGTCCACGCCCACTATAAATGGACAGGGAGCGTTGAGGACGCCTGCTAGAGAGAGAGGACACAGGGGGATGTAGGGACACTGCCACTGGAACGGGAAGATCATCTGAGGAGAGACGAGACAGAGAGACACGATTACTACAACCAGGCTGGCAATAACTAAGAGTTTTATGTTACACCCTTTGGAGGTAGAAACATTTAAAGTGCCATTATGCTTAAACCTTCCAAAGCTCCACTTGAGTAAAAAAAAAAAACTCTTTTCTTTCTCTTCACTTTCGGAGAACACACAAAACACCAAACTCCAGAATTCAATTTGGGCAACTCGGACACATTTAAGGACATAAGATACGACGCTCTTCTTTTTATCGTAACTGATATATTGTGACACTTCAAAAGCATTTGGGGGACTTTCGAGGATTGTGACATCCTGTGTGTTCAAAGAGACATGGTCGGCAAAGTTCAATTATGGTCACGGAGCTGGAGAATCAACAATCAACAGTGATAAATAAGTCAAAGGTCAAATACCTGGAAAAGTGGCAATATTTTTGGAACATTAAGTATGATGCAGAGCTGCAAAGATTAATTGATTTGTTAACTATTAAATTAATCGCCAACTATTTTGACAATTGGTTTGAGCAATTATTTAAGGGGAAAAAAAGTCAGAATTCTCAGATTCTAGCTTCATAAATGTGATTATTTTCTGGTTTCTTTACTCCTCTATGACAGTAAACAGAATATCTTTGAGTTGCGGACAAAACAAGATATTTGAGGACGTCATCTTGGGCTCTGGGAAAAACACTTTGTAGACCAAACAGCTAATCAATTAAGCAAGAAAATAATCAACAGATGAATCAACAATGACAATAATCGTTAGATGCAGCCCTAGTATGATGTAGTTGATGTTGAGCATTGACTTTGAGATATATTGGTAGTGATATCTATAACTGTATAGCTATAATGGTAGAAAGTGCATCTACATGCCACTTCAATCTTATCAAAATGAAGTCTTTATCGTCTCTTATTCACTTTGAGGACTGTCAAAAACATTCAAAGTAATAGTTATAATGATTTTTTGGAATAAATTACCGTAAATCTCCTGTACCATCAATTATGCGTCCATGTTGTGAGTGTTGCAGATGAAATAGAGGCATTACTGGGGCTTGTGTAATTTGTCCGCATAGTGAAACATTCACTCTTCACTGAGGGAATCATAATTTCTGATGAAATATCTGAAGAAATGTAAGAAATCTCGATGACATAATGCATGTGGAACTGATCACGTTACCGTTGAACATCTAAAACAGGTTTTGTCAGAAACCCGTTCCTCTTCTCGCTGCTTGTTTTTACTGCGTTTGTACTTCACAGCATTCTACCGTTACCGTCATCGAAATATAAGTAAAGCGAGTAGTGATAATAATAGACCTGCACAGTTGCGCCATGTTTGTGCGCTTTCTGGAATGCTTTTAAGGCCTCTGATCAATGGTGAAATCTTTTTTGTGATTTAGTATGCCTATCACACTATGCAGGTCAGATGAGGTAGTGCTGTCTGATTCTTTTAATGTCAGTAATGGAGTTAGGCAGCGTGGTATATTCTCTCCACTCTTATTGAACTTGGTTATGGATGTGGCAGCTGAATGATTATGAAACACGCTGTGTTTCAGGTCATCTCATGATTAATGCTTTCATGTATGGAGATGATTTGGTTATATTTTCCTCCCTACAGAGCAGCTTAATCACAACAAGAATGCTGTAATGATAATCATATATAAACAGGGTTATAATTTAGTATTTTCTTGAGTACTACTTAAGTAGAGGAGCTCTTAAAGTAAGCAGTTGGGAGCAGCTGCAGCCTCTATTTTTGAGGTGACTGAATCTCTAATGTGATCAGTAAAGTGAAGGTCTGGCTGCTCAAAAGGAAGAAGGGTGATAATAATGAGTTATGAGAATTTTATTCGATGGATTTCATGTAATAGCTGTTTTAATATTTCAATCTTAAGCAGATCAAAAAGCAGCAGATGGTGCCAAAACTCAATCTTGCCAGTAACACTGTACTACTGTTTTGAGTATGGCTTGCATGGCGGAGCATACTCACAGCCACCACAGCCTCGGCCACTCCGGTGAGCACGGCGGGCCGGAGCGAGTGCAGCAGGATCTTGCTCTCCAGCAACACAAAGTGCAGCAGCGTGGCGCAGTTCTCCGAGCCCAGGTTGATCAGCAGAGTGCCGTAGTCCGCCCCGCTGTTCGGGAGGGAGAGCACACAGGAGACGGATGAGTTGATGAATTCAGGCAGGGAATGGAAAAACAATACCGAACGCAAGGGAGAGGAGACATAAAGGATGGAGGGAGTGGGGGAAAAAAGAATTAATGGGAGTGAAAGGGTTTATAACTGGGTTTGTAACTAGAGACAGACATGAGTTATGTAAGACAGAAAACAAGGTCATTCAAAACTTCTCTAACAATGGTAGATAATGATATAATAAGACCTTTGGTTGAGTGTCATTTTAAGCTTTTAACGGTTTTTAATTATTAGTATTATTTGTAATATCAACACCGAGATCTGAAAAATGCAAATGAGGTTGACAAAATAAATAACACTATCACCTTATAATATAATGCAATCCAACAACCCTGCAAGCACCACTCGCTTTGTTGGGCTTATAATGGAAAACCTCTGCGTGAGTGCCGGTGATTCAATCTGACAGTCCTTTGTAAGGATGTCCAGTAGTTTCTAATGTTGTTAAGACATTAACTTTCATTTGGTCACTGTTGCCAAGAGTTACTTGATCCACTGTTTCTATTTGCTAATGCCCTTTTCCTGTGTTTACATATGCCGTCATGTTGTTTGAGACTTTTTCAGGACCTAATATGACCACTTAGACTCAAAATTAATTTCCGTTTTCACTTAGTGTTTCTGAGATTTTTGTCTAAGCCTTGTAAATCACAATCCCAAAGGCAGTGGGCCACATTAAGTTGAAAACCAATTAGCAATTTGTGTTTGCTTTAATAAAGGCCTGACAAAGGCAGCACGCAGAGGTGCAAAGACGCCAGACAGTCGCTGCTTGAATTGCTCATATCAATTGCAAACAGGGCAAAATTATGCAATGTAGCAGCTGGAAAAGTGTCTGTTTTCAGAGGGGAGGTTTTGACCTGGAACAAAATAACATGAATGAATGCTTTTTTTTTTCTGGAACAATACACTAGGATTTTTCTTTCAGCCTGCTCAGCTGCTGCTTTTTTCTTTTAGACAAAGCACAGAATATACACTGAAGGGCAGCACCATTGAGCTTGAAATGGAAACAAAACTCTCAAAAGTATAAAGAATAAACAGAAAGGGCCACCCCGTTACGTTAAGCATTAGAAAAGCCCGTTGTACCTGAGGGGTAAGGGTGTGCACACAGGCTGGGAGAGCATCAAGGTGTCATGTGCCGAGAGCTGAAAGGAAAAAAATGATAATGTTCATATGAGGAACTAGAAAACCTAAATTATACACGTTAAAGTATATTTTTTTCATTGACAACTATTACATGTATGTATGGCAAAGAGATACAAAACAACATGTCACCTGGACTAATATTCTTGGCCTTTGAGGGGAAGGAAAGGACACATTGTGCATGAAGTGAGAGATGTGCCTGTTGAGAGAAAAACACAAAACTTGGTCATCAAATTATTTCCAAACATATGCAGAAACTACATTCAACCTATCAAAATGTGAGCTTTGTCCCCAACAAATGATGCAAAAATGTCCATAGTTACAAGCCGATTCTTACTTTTCAATGGGCAGCGGGTGTGGGCCCGAGACGGAGAGCTTGTAGAGGAACATCAGGAACTTGTGGAAGGACTCGAAGAAGGGCCAGCGGGAGAGCACGCAGATGCATTTATTGGTGTTTACGGGTCGGTTGGGGATCATCTTCTTCTCCACCGTGGTGAGCAGGCCCAGCTGGATCTTCTGCTTCTCGCTCAGCTGATCCACTGGATGTGGCTCGTAGAACTGGATGGCTGATCCATACACCTGGAGCCAGAGATGGACAAAGTCCTTTAGCACTAGGGCCGTCAATCGATTAAAATATTCGATCAGAGATTAATCGCATGATAGTCGCACTCTTTTTATCTGTTCAAAATGTGCCTTAAAGGCGGATTTGTCAAGTATATAATACTCTTATCAACATGGGAGGGGGCAAATAGGCTTGATTTATACAAATGTATATATTTATTATTAAAAATTAGAAATTCAATTACCAACACAAAAAAATTACAAATATTGTCCAGAAACCCTCACAGGTACTGCATTTAGCATAAAAAAATATGCTTAAATCATAACATGGCAAACTGTAGCCCAACAGGCAACAACAGCTGTCAGTGTGTCAGTGTGCTGACTTGACTATGACTTGCCCCAAACTGCATGTGATTATCATAAAGTGGGCATGTCTGTAAAGGGGAGAACCCATTTTCATTCACATACCTGGAGGTCAGAGGTCAAGGGACCCCTTTGAAAATGCCAGTTTTTCCTCGTCAAAATATTGTGTAAGTTTGGAGCGTTATTTAGCCTCCTTCGGGACTAGCATGACATGGATTTCTTAGGTTATTGGAAGATCGATATCGCAAGTTGCGTTAATGCGTCAAAGAAACTATTGGCAATAAAACTAATTGCGTTTATTATCGTATTCACTTTGACAGCCCTAGTTAGTACTTTAGTAACTTTTTTGGCTTCCTAACCAGTTTGATCTTGATGGAAACCTTTTCAACAATCTTTCTTTATTTAAAAAAAAAAATAAAAAAGAAGTTTTTTCAACAGAAGCCCTTGTTTAGTTTGTCATCAATGAGAGCTTATTCTTAGATGCTGCGTCTCACCTTTTCACCAGAAGAGATGGTTAAGACAAACGTGGAGAAGACGGGCACAGGATCAGGAGTGCCTGGTGCCCAACACTCGATCTTGGCACCCATGGGCAAGCAAAACAGAGGGACAGATTCTGACAGAGGAAAAGACTCATAGTCCTCTTCTGGGTAACGAAAGATGAGACCTGGAGAACAAAGGAAATAACAAATGATAGTTTGACACCAAACTTCCAGGCAATTCTGTCTCTATTTCTCCGCAATGATTAAACAAAAGAGGCACCAAGAAAAGGGAGATCAGTGTTTATCAGTTCTGATGAAAAGCACTAAGTAGTATACTCTGGTCTTTCAGGAAATAACTGTTCTGCTTGGTGAGACGTCGTTCTGACAAGACACACATGCGCATACACAAACAAGCCTGCAGACACACAAACAATGGGCGTGACAGGAAGTGCCGTTGTCTGACATGAATAAACAGCTGCCTCGCAGGAAAAAGGCCGGCCAGAAAAGATAAAGCCAGCGTGTCTGTGTCTGCGATGGGTGTGTACTCACACACATTCATATGAACACTGATTATACGCGCGTTGCACAGTGAATTGTTCCAAAGGCCAAGATGTTAAGTAAGCATTGCAAATGTCACACAGCAGTTGAGAAATGCCATCTGTAATAAGCAATAACTATCTACTGCGAGATCACAGATATACACCGACGGCGCCGCTCGCTTGAGCTTTGAGACGAAGACGTAACAGAGGGTGATTGCGACAGCACACAAAGCGGCACTGTTTTCTCACTACGCTGAATTTTTCATATCTATACATCACATCAGTTAACAAAAAGACTAGTTATTATTATTGCAAAACACTTTGAACACCAATTGTTATCATGTAGGGATGGCTATTTCTGCCAGGAAAATAAAAAAAGATGGAATACGTTAGAAAAAAATAGAATTATGAGGAAGTCAGTCAAAATTTAGAATTATACTATCTCGTAGCTCTCACTAAGCACCTCATTATGTCAGAAAGTCAAAATGTTGATTTAAAATCTCATAATTTGGATTTTAAAACTCTGAATGTTACTTCATTTACTTACTACTGGCCATTTCATCATTTTGATTTACTTTGATAATTTATTTTTTATCATTTTTCATTATTATGGACTCTTGGCTCCAGACACAGTATCACATACTCACTGCATTCTTTTAAAAACATTTTTTTATCATTATTGTTTTATTGTAGTTCTTGTTGTGAAGCACTTTGTAACGTTGTTAGGAAAATTGCTATACAAATAAAGTTTATTATTATTATTTCTATACAAGAGTGGCCTTAAGAACTCTGGTTTTCACTCCACGCCTTAATTATTTTTCACAGATTTAGAAGCATAACTAATAATTATTCTATTATCTAATGTGCAATAAAGATAAAAAACCATCAGAGACTTTTACTCACCAGCTTTGTAACTGAGGGAATTGGACGCAGATACTGATTTCTTGTAACACAGGAACACATTGGAGCCCCACTGAAAGGTTTAATACAGAAATATATTACACATTTGTTTTGAAATAACTGATGATGCACAAGAAGCTAAGGAATAAAAACCCCCCTTACCATGCCACAGTTGAGGTTCTTGTCCACCTTGCAAAAGGTGTGCGGCGGTATCTCGCCTTTACTCGTGACAATGACGCAGATGTCCGTCACTGCGAGGGAGTTCTGAGGCTGGACGGGCGCCGCTCGGCGCAAGGTGATGAAGATGCGCTGCGAGGTGGCGGAGCTGTTGTTGACGTTGGCGCAGCGGCCGTACGGCGTGGCCTGGATGACCTCGCAGCCATGGATCAGACGCTCCTTACCCTCATACAGCACACTGAGAAACACAACAAAACAGGAAGTCAAAATGTTAGCTTGGCACACGTCATCAAGAATGATTATGAGATTATGTACAAGTCTGTACAGCTGTCTTTAGGGGAGTGCAGAAGTGATCAGAATGGTGTGAAAATGAAAACATTACAATGACTCATGATACCCACACGTACTACAAAAGCTATCATAGACAATGAAGTGGCTCAGACAGAGTGCTGTCCTGGAATCACTTTTGCTGCCAGGCATGGCTTTCATTTCTTAAACAAGCCTTGCTGCCAAAAGACACATGACGCAACGGTTTACACTGAAAAACACAATGGCATTCAAGTTCGAATGCTAACAGAAAATCAGAAACAGACAGCAAGAAGACTGTAAAATAGAAAAATATAGGATTTTCTGTTAGGTGCACAAGAAAAACAACAACCAGCACAATAAATAGTGGATGTTTCCTGCTGGTGTGTGGTGAAGGTGTCAACCACAAGTTGAGTAATGAGGTAAACAGTCTGAAGCGAAGGAGTCCAGAGAATCCTCCAAAGCAGAATTACTAAGGTGAATTTTGCTGGGAAAAATATCACAACAAAATTTAAAGGTCCCATATCATGCTCATTTTCCGGTTCATACTCGGATTTTGTGTTTCTACTAGGACATGTTTACATGCTGTAATGTTCAAAAAAAACTTTATTTTCCTCATACTGTCTGCTTGAATATACCTGTATTTACCCTCTGTCTGAAATGCTCCATTTTAGTGCATTTCAACAGAATCGCAACAGAGTTGTGTTGCCTAGCAACAGTTTGGGTCCATGTTTACTTCCTGTCAGCTGATGTCATTAACGTACACTGCAACCAGGAAATAAACTGGAACACATTTAGAATGTTTACGTTTAAAACCGTGTAATGTAATTTATTCTAAACACACTCATTTGCATATTCCGGAACACTTGACTTTGATGTCCTCAATACATCATGATGACATCATACCACCAAACATTCAGAGCCTCAGATACACAAACACAGTATCACATTCTGACGAATCCAGTCACAATCAGTCACATTGAGACACATCTCGTTGCTCTCAAAGTTGTGGTGTTAGAAACTTCTTATATTCAATTATATTATTAGAATTATATTATTATTATAATTTCAGCGCCTGCAATGGATAGGACTAGGACGACTAGGAGGCTTCGAAGGAGGACCTGTTCTTACACGAAGACCCTCGGGCAGCACAGGACAAGGGTCTCTGAAGGTGAACACCCAGACACCTCTCAGGAAGATGTCCCTGTGAGACGATTGAGGAGTAAAACCAGAGAAGACAGAGCAGGACCGTCCTCTTCAGTGGACGTCCACAGAGGTAAGCTGATCATGTGAAACTGCTGTTGGGAGTGTATACCATCATCATTTACTGAACACCAGGTTCAGACAGTAGTGGAAGTTGTACTTAGATCTTTCACAGAAATACCCATCAACTGGGTTTTTGGTATATTGATCTAAATAGACTTCAGTTCACCTCAATTATAAAGAAAAACAAATCCTCACTTCCCTCTAGTGGTATCTATTTATGCAGATAGTTTGGGACTTTAACCCCCAGGTTTTTAAATATCTGTCTCTGAGATTTTTGCATTCACCCCAGTGCAACAGAGGTAACGGTATTTCATTTTGGTGCTTGCTATATGTAAAGAAATATAAGTACTAAGATTAAGAATAAGAAAATGAGATGGATGATAGACAGACAGACAGATAGATAGATTTTTAACTAAGAGGCAACAGCGCAGAAAAGACTTGTCATTTTGGAAGTCACCAAATGACGGTCTGTGTTGTCATTTAGTTTGGAGGACTTATTGTCCACGTTAGTGCCTGTGACATCAACAAGCTGATGTTCCTCTGTTTTTTTCTCATCTGTAGAAAACCTCATCTCATCTGCGGAGGATGTGAGCAAGGGGAAGAAGAGGAGGCCTGACCTGGACCTAACAGAGACCAAGGACAAGACCAAACTCTGCACTGCACAAAAGTTGCCCGCACATGTGCAAAAAGGTCAGTAGATAGTGATACATGTCGGGTTTGGCTTTATGTTAAGTGTAAAATTCATATTAGAGTTTAAGCAGTGGTGGATTAAGGTGGTCAGGGGCCCCTGGGCTACTCTTTGTATGGGTCCCCCAACCTCATCATGCTTTTATGTTACCAGAAAAAAGTAATTTAGTGTCATGTATAAAAGCGTGCTAGGAATATTACACGGCCCACACGTACACAGTCGGGGGAACACTGGCGTATACAATCTAAACCTTGAAATATCTAGTCAATTTAAGGATTTTCTTTAGTAGATCCTGGTCATGGCGTTCTTTTTGTTTGTTTTTGTGCTCCATGATCATATTTTCATATTAAAAAATTACAATTTCAATTTGTTCCACTGTGTTTTTCTAATTTGTAGCACGCAGCAGCACGTCAGAACTAAGTTCAGCGCCTGCAATGTTTTGGGCTAGGACGACTAGGAGGCTTCAAAGGAGGGCCAGTCCTTACTCCCTCGGACAGCACAGGACTAGGGTCTCTGAAGGTGAACACCCAGACAGCTCTCAAGAGGATCTCCGTGTGAGACTATTGGAGAGGAAAGTCAGACAAGACAGAGCAGGACCGTCCTCTTCAGTGGACGTTCACAGAGGTAAGCTGATCATGTGAAACTGCTGTTGGGAGTGTTTACCATCATCATTTACTGAACACCAGGTTCAGACAGTAGTGGAAGTTGTACTTAGATCTTTCACAGAAATACCCATCAACTGGGTTTTTGGTATATTGATCTAAATAGACTTCAGTTCACCTCAATTACAAAGAAAAACAAATCCTCACTTCCCTCTAGTGGTATCTATTTATGCAGATAGTTTGGGACTTTAACCCTCAGGTTTTTAAATATCTGTCTCTGAGATTTTTGCATTCACCCCAGTGCAACAGAGGTAACGGTATTTCATTTTGGTGCTTGCTATATGTAAAGAAATATAAGTACTAAGATTAAGAATAAGAAAATGAGATGGATGATAGACAGACAGACAGACAGATAGATAGATTTTTAACTAAGAGGCAACAGCGCAGAAAAGACTTGTCATTTTGGAAGTCACCAAATGACGGTCTGTGTTGTCATTTAGTTTGGAGGACTTATTGTCCACGTTAGTGCCTGTGACATCAACAAGCTGATGTTCCTCTGTTTTTATCTCATCTGTAGAAAACCTCATCTCATCTGCGGAGGATGTGAGCAAGGGGAAGAAGAGGAGGCCTGACCTGGACCTAAAAGAGACCAAGGATGAGACCAAACTCTGCACTGCACAAAAGTTGCCTGAAGATGTGCATAAAGGTCAGTAGTTAGTGATACATGTCAGGTTTGGCTTTATGTTAAGTGTAAAATTCATATTAGAGTTTAAGCAGTGGCGGATTAAGGTGGTCAGGAGCCCCTGGGCTACTCTTTGTATGGGCCCCCCAACCTCATCATGCTTTTATGTTACCAGAAAAAAGTAATTTAGTGTCATGTGTAAAAGCGTGCTAGGAATGTTACACGGCCCACACGTACACAGTCGGGGGAACACTGGCGTATACAATCTAAACCTTGAAATATCTAGGTTTAGATTACACACACATTTTGTATTACACACACATTTTTGCAAACACATGATTTAAGGATTTTCTTCAGTAGATCCTGCTCATGGTGTTCTTTTAGACGTTGTGCTGTACGTTTTTGTGCTCCGTGATCATATTTTCTTTTTGACATTTTGCCACTATTCTGTCCAGTAGTGACGTATTATTTGAAAATCAAATTGAGCTTATGAACCTGGTCACATCATCGGACCAGGCTCATAAGGTCAGCTGATTGGGTCGATATGTCCCACTTCATTTATTTAATGTTTCTTGTGGGCCAATGGGGGTAAAGTTTTGTTTTTTCTCTGAAGTACATTTAAATAATAAAAAATAATCTGGCCAATCTGGGGCTCTTGTAAATACAGCTGCAGCCTAGGCCAGTCTGTGCATTAATCCACCCCAGAGCTTAAGTAACATGTAATTAGTGTTCCTCACAACTGTATTAAAACTAAATGTTGTTTGTCTTTTTAGCTGCATTTGAGGCCAAATATCAACAGCAGAAGAAGCTCAGCGAAGGAGGGTATGGATCTGTGTTTGCTGGCTATCGCAAAGCAGATCATTTGCCTGTAAGTATTACACACACATTTTTGCACACACACACACACACACACACACACACACAGAGTATGGACAGGAAGTGCTAACAAAGTTTGTATCCCGTAGGTTGCCATCAAACACGTCCCAAGCGACAATCAGTGCATCAAACACGTGGTGAGTTAAGATCTGCTGTATTCAACCCGGCACTCTCTTATTGAACGTATTATGGATGAATCCTGCTTCTCTGTGGAGCTTCTCTCCCTCATCCTCCACTTTGTTGTAATGTTTCAGGAGAAGAATGGGAAAACGCTCTCCATGGAGGTCGCCGTCATGTTGAAACTCGCGGCCAAAACAAGTGGCTCAGCGGCCTCCTCGGCACCTGTGTCCCTACTGGACTGGTATGATCTGGAACAGGAGCTGATCCTGGTGCTGGAGAGACCAGACCCCTGCGTGGACTTGGCCATGTACATGTTTTCAAAGGGAGGCTTAAAAGAGAAAAAGGCCAAGGTAAGCTGCTGGAGGATCCTTGTGTGTGTTTTAAGCTTTGTACAGGAACTGGAGGGCTATTTTTTGGGGCAATTTAGGACCTATTTTGACCATCGTTTATATTCTTCATTGTACATTGTACTCACCAAAGTAATTACACTTCCACGTTGGCGTCACTTCTCAGACCCGGAGGTAGCCCGCTGAGTAACAACCATGAAGAAATGTCAAAGCACCCTCCTCTCCGATCCCTCATCTCTCTCTTTTTGTTTCTCAGATCATCCTGAAACAGCTGGTTGATGCATTAATTGACCTTCAGGATAAGCACATCTTTCACCGGGACATCAAGGTGGAAAATATCTTGATCGAGACCGGCTCGGACTTCCCGCGAGTTCGCATCATTGACTTTGGACTGAGCTGCTTCGTGAAGAAAGGAGCCAGTTACCAACACTTCTATGGTAAGATGTCTAGCTTCTACTCCTGTTCTTCACTAACTTACCCATCTGTGACTTTTACGTTTAAAGAAAGCTCCTCCTCCTCCTCCTCCTCCTCACCGTCTTATCATTATGTCTGTATATTCCAGGTACCCCTAATCACGCCCCACCGGAGATGTACTACTGTCAACACTACAGGGCCGGCCCCACCACAGCGTGGCAGATGGGAGTGGTCCTGTTTGAAGCGCTCCACAAGAACACATCTTTTGAGACCCTCAAGTACCTCAAAAACGGTCTGACATTCAGCAAGATGCTGTCCAAAGGTAACCATAACATACACAAACATGTCAACAGACCCTAATCTGTTCATTTTAGTTCACATTCTGATGGATCTCTGTAGCCGTCACCTTCATCTTTCTTCTCTTTCTTTCTCTCCAGATTGCAAGGCTTTCTTGCAAATGTGTTTGAAAGAAGACCCCAAAGAGCGTCAGACCCTGGTGCAGCTCAAGAATCACCCATGGCTCAGATTAACCAACAATGACCACACACGTCCCCGCCATACAATACTCAAGTCATCCGAGTTCTAATGCTGCTCTCTCTTTGACAGGAAGAACTTGAGGAACTGGGACGGCCAGCCTGTGATAGGCTGACGAGGTCACCAGCCTGTGATGACGATGACCTGGCGACCCGGTCACCAGCCTGTGATGGCCTGGCGACGTGGTCACGAGCCTGTGATGGCCTGACGTGGTCACGAGCCTGTGATGGCCTGGCGACCCGGTCACGAGCCTGTGATGGCCTCGCGACCCGGTCACCAGCCTGTGATGGCCTGGCGACCCGGTCACCAGCCTGTGATGGCCTGGCGACCCGGTCACCAGTCTGTGATGGCCTGGCGACCCGGTCACCAGCCTGTGATGGCCTGGCGACCCGGTAACCAGGCTGTGATGGCCTGGCGACCCGGTCACCAGCCTGTGATGGCCTGGCGACCCGGTAACCAGCCTGTGATGGCCTGGCGACCCGGTCACGAGCATGTGATGGCCTCGCGACCCGGTCACCAGCCTGTGATGGCCTGGCGACGTGGTCACGAGCCTGTGATGGCCTGGCGACCCGGTCACGAGCCTGTGATGGCCTGGCGACCCGGTAACCAGCCTGTGATGGCCTGGCGACCCGGTAACCAGCCTGTGATGGCCTGGCGACCCGGTCACGAGCCTGTGATGGCCTCGCGACCCGGTCACCAGCCTGTGATGGCCTGGCGACCCGGTAACCAGCCTGTGATGGCCTGGCGACCCGGTAACCAGCCTGTGATGGCCTGGCGACCCGGTCACCAGCCTGTGATGGCCTGGCGACCCGGTCACCAGCCTGTGATGGCCTGGCGACCCGGTAACCAGCCTGTGATGGCCTGGCGACCCGGTCACCAGCCTGTGATGGCCTGGCGACCCTGGACCCATTATTCATTGTTTGCCCTTTTTTTTGCAGATCCTGTAACTCCCTCACCCATGGCTCAGATTAACCAACAATGACCACACACGTCCCCGCAATACAATACTCAAGTCATCCAAGTACTAATGCTGCTCTCTCTTTGACAGGAAAAACTTGAGGAACCGGGACTGCCGGCCTGTGATAGGCTGGTGAGGTCACCGGCCTGTGATAGGCTGGCGGAAGAAGAACGTGAGGAACCAAGGCGACCAGCCTGTGATAGGCTGGCGAGGTCACCGGCCTGTGATGACGATGACCTGGCGACCCGGTCACCAGCCCCCCCGCGCCCCTGTGATAGGATAAGCGGTAACAGATAATGGATGGATATTATTCATGGTTTGCCCTTTTTTTGCAGATCCTGTAACTCCCCCAGCCGTTCGAGGAGAGGGGATCTCTCTTTGAATTGCCTTTCCCGAGGTTTCTTCCCAATTTCCATCTGGCCTCAGGATTTGAGGAGTTTTTCCTCGTCTTCTTAGAGAGCTTGGGCTGGGCAGGTTCTGCTCATATTCCAATTAGCCATTATTTAATGTGATATTTAATACTGAGCCATGAAAATAAACTTTAATCAAATTTAAACCCAATTAATTCATCTTTTCTTTAGACCACAGAGAATCAACATACTGTTTTTTCTAACTGCATTTTGAGTTAAATAAATATATGTCAAAAAAGTCAAAGTGTAGTATGTCATAAAAAACTGTATAAGTGAAAAATATGTGAAAATATGCTTTCCTAGTACTGTTTATGTCTAGTTTATTCCATCAGCCATGGACCGAGTCATGCTTTCTGACAGTATGCAGACAATAGAATACTTGGGACAGTGACAAATACAACACTACAGAGAGACTTAATAAAATCAGTTTTTACATGTTTTGAAGTTGTTGATGTTTTTCATACAGTATAAGGTCTCTACCAACTCCTGAGGGAAATATGTTTCTTTAGCTGCCAAATACTCAACTATGTTCACTAGCTAGTCGCCAACTTTATCTGCCTACAGTTTTGTTACTGGGCAGGTAGTGAACAGTGGGATTATCGGAACTTGTAGCGGTGTCACAATACCAAAAAGTCGATAACATGCCAGTGAAATTCCACGATTCTCAATCCTAATTCGATACCATGGTAAAAAACAAAACAATAAATCCCATATATTTCAACATACACTCCATTATTACCGTTTGCATACTAGTTTTTGTTAGGAAGTTAAACAGGTCATAATTCACTGTCTATTATCGTTTTTTTTAATTGCTGTGAAAACATCTCCTTCAAACAACTGGATTTATTAATTATTTATTAATTTTCTAAGCAAAAACTACATTTTCTAAGATTACATTTGAATACATTATGATAATATTAGAATTTACCGAATAGATCCGGAACGCATCATAATGTAAATCAATGTCAAGTTAACGTTAGCTGTTAGCAGCCAGTGAGCAGTACAGTCCTGCACGGAGCTAACGACTCACGTTAAGTAGCTCTCGTCTTGCCGATATCAATACGGATTTGTTGTTCACAATGAAGCCTTATCAGGGAAAAACTAGGGTACAGTATATACAGTATATATATATATATATTTTGTGTATGTACTAGAACATGTTTACATGCTGTAATGTAAAAAAACCAACGTTATTTTCCTCATACTGTCTGCCTGATTATACCTGTATTTACCCTCTGTCTAAAAACGCTCTGTTTTAATGCATTTCAACGGAATTGCGTTGCTAGGCAACAGTTTGGGTCCATGTTTACTTCCTGTCAGCTGATGTTATTACATACACTGCAACAGGAAATAAACTGGGACACATTTAGAATGTTTATGTTTAAAACCGTGTAATGATCTATATATTTTATATTTGTGACATCACACAAATAGACAGAAATCCTAACAGTTTGTTTCAAACGCACAATTACTGCATACGGGCTGTGTGTATTTCTCTTTACATTAAGCGTTTTGATAGTTTAACAGTATTTACATAGTATTTACATAGCACTTTACACTGCTTTATAATTTAAAAGACATGAAAAAATCTCACTTTTTACAATATGGGACCTTTAAGTTCACAGAAAAAGACAAACTCAAGCTCTTCCCCTTCACAGACTTTCCATTTGCCATTACCTGGGCTATGTGGAGGGAAACGAAAAGATTTCTTTAATTTCTCAAAAACTATTCTATCAATTTTAATTGATGTACAAATGTGACAAACAAGTGTGCACTGCAATGCTGCCATATCAACATCTAAATCCACATTCAAACTGATTTAAGAGAAAGTGCATTCTTGAGAGACAATAAGCAAGAGGCTGAAGTGTGGCTCTATGGCGAGGATAATCTGGTCCTCCTGTTTTACAGAGAGGATCAGTGTGTGTGGTCAGCAGCACCGCTGGCTTTCTTCTTAAAGCTCTGGTTTCCCTTTGAGGCCTCGGTGAGCAGCCCGTCTTCAATGGGTGATGTGATTCAGACATATTTACCAGCTGACTCATTCAAAGCCCAGACAGTGAGGGGAAACTTTCATATCAGGATTCTCATATCCAGCTTAGTACAAAATAAACACTATGACTGTAATATAATCTTTTATGCATCACCTGTGTGTGCTTGCTTATCACTCCTGTTGTGGAGTATCACACAGCAGTCAGGAAAGCAATCATTATCCCACTGTGTCGGATTTTTATTTTTTTTTGCATGACTGCAGGGCATCTATGGCACCATGTGGTCCCTTTCCATCTGGACAATGCCACGTGGGAGGCCAAAAGCTATGATTGCTGCCCTCTATAAACTAAGACAGAACCCCAAAACATTTTTTTTTTTTTTTTTTTAATCTTGTGCAGGCTACATGGGCAGCCATCGCAGTCCTGAAACACTCCATTTATTCTGAAAAGAATGCAGGACAAACCTAAAAGAGGCCAGGAGGACGGTTGCCAGCGAATTCTCATTTAAGCAACAAAAACAGAGTCCTAATGGGCACAGTGAGTCGTGACGCTGTGGAGCCCCGGGGCTGGGAATGCTGCCTTCGCTGACAGGGGAAGGTGGCAGAAGGAAGAATGAATGATTTACAGGTTCATAGTTTTTCATTTATTTATTATTTTTGGAGGGGGATGAAGACTAGCAGGTGGGAGAGAAATCATCTGATGGGAAGGGATGAAAATATTGACTGACCTTCCGTGTTGTAGCTCGACCAACACAGAACAGGAAGTGAACCATGCTATAATGCATTCACTCATGATCTTCTTATTAAAAACACACAAGCCTCCTATCATTAATAATAATAATAGACTACGCAGCAACAGAGAAAAGAATCTTGTGAAATCTGTTATTCAGTCTCATTGAAGTACACGACTGATTCGGTGCTTCAAACACAGAAAAAAGGCAAAGCAGCTTGACTGTGAGTCCTTGAATGTAAGTCTGCTTCTGTTTTATCCACCCCATATGTCTGTTCGCATGCTAAGCAGCAGGATTGCACAACCTCTTAAAGGAAACATGACTTGACATACGATCTTCTGTTTATGCTCAGTGCACCAACGGCTGCAGGGTTGCATAAGGGTTTAACGTGGTGCTATAGTTTAAAGCTACATTTTTGCAGAAGGGGAATCTCATTATTAACACGTGAAATCAACCAAATTAATTGCAGAACAGGTGGAAATGTGTTGCAACCTTTATACAGCAACACCAGCTTTAATGAAAACCGGACTTTGCAGAGTGAGCAGTGTCTATCTCTTGTAACTGGAAACTCCAGTTTGTTAGCGGGAGACACAAAAAGGCTTTAGACAAAGATTAAGTTGTGTGGAGAACTGCAACGCCTCGGGCCGTTGCATCATTGTTCTCAATAAAAGTATGGTTAGCAGACACAAAGCACTGGTGATGAAACGGACGGAATGCTTTTTGGCTCTCCTCTGTGTGAATAAGTAAGAGCGGTTGTAGCTTTAGGCTTACTGGATTGGATGTAGTGAAACATGACAAAGCTCCCTCTTATAAGATGATAGCAGGAAGCGGGAAAAATTGTTATCAATGGATCGGAGCCAAGAGGAGTGTCTCAGAGGGAGAGCTCCGTGACGCAACAGGGGCGAGTGAATGGAGTAGTCAACACACCTACTTCCTTCTTCTGCTTTTCACTATGATACATAATGTAATATATCACTATAAGCCTTACAAGAGGTTGGAGGTGTGGTGACTGAAAACTAGGCCTTCATAACAGCAGACATTTTGATTTGTCATAGTAGGGCTTTGTCTGTGCTATTCAGTGTCCCAGTAAGACATGACAGTGTGACAGCTAGCCAGCACGCACGATGCCATGATCCCGAAACTGAAACAGCAAAATGGAATTCAGGCAATCAATAATTTTGTAATTCACTGAACCTCTGAATCTGCTGTAACACGGAGAGAACAGCAGAAGACAAGATTTAGGAGTTAACTGGCTGAATCTCTGTCCGTCTGCTTCGTGTCACACACATACGGTCTGTCAGCCCAGCGTAACGTTGTCAATTTACAACCTTCTGCTGTCCAAAATAAAGCTGAAGTAGGTAAGATTGGATCAACTATGATTTAAAAAAAGGTTATTTTTATAAAACGGTCACTACTGTATATCCTGACAGTAGTACATGAAACAGGTAATCTGGAAAAAAAAATCATGTTCCTCGGTGTCCTCCGGTGCTCCTAACGGCATCTGCAAGATTTCACAGACCGGAGGAAAACAAGCAGTCAGAGCTGATCTGGAGTCTGCCGTCCAGCTGCCGTCTATGAGAGCCAAGAGTCAATCACTCGCGAACTCTGATCAAACGTCCAAACTAGGCAGCGTTGATCAAATGTGAATCTATATTCTGTCACCGTAATGCCTAATTCTTGCCTCAAATCTTTTCAACATTATCTTGTAGTGTACGGTTTCGCTGTAAAATGAGAAAAGTTTGTGACCTGGCAGCCATGTTGAGATCTATTATTGAAGTTTTTGTTTCACTCATAGGAAGAGTTTTAGTGGAATCTAGCTTCAGCAACTGATAAGTGAAGTAATGAGTCTCTTGCTCTTGCAGGCATGTGAACATTCCAGATTACAAACACTAACATAAACATAAACCGCTGACTCACCCGATGTCCGTGAGAGGAGACTTATTCCGGTCCCTCTTGTAGCACAGAAATAGCTCGGGGCTCTTGAGACTGCCATGATTGAGGTTGGCCGGCTGGCCGCTGTAGGTGCTGTCGATGCACGTGAAGCCCTCGGGCACCGTCTCTCCCGCCGACCTGTTGATGATGGCCAAGTCGGTGATGGGCGCTTTGGGCCCGCTGGACTTGGTCTCTGACAGGTCCTGCTCCAGGGGCGTGGACTTGTCGGTCAGCCCGGCCACTACAAAGTAGTCGGTCACACGGTGACCCTTGTCCTCGATCATGGCTGGGCGTACCTGGAAGTAAGAAAATAGAGATATGAGATTAACTTAGAATGGTATTTATGTAGCCTGTACCACATTCGTAGCAGACATACAAGTATTCTATTCTCAGCTCAGCTGTGGTTAAAACCTCTTGCAAAGCACAGCCTATTGCTTCACACAGATACTGTATTCAGGCGATAGCTAGGGAGGACACTGCATGTTAGAGAAAGCTCTAACATCTCACTATGGGACAGTGGGATGGATTACACATGCTAGCATACACAGAATGTTAAGTAATACTGTGGCGAAGGCAATAAAAGGATCCTTTAAGGCTGCTGCGCCACAATGAAGCAAACAAACTGGGGGGACACACAAGGAGTAATGAAGGGACTGGATTTGTTGACGTTCACAAAACACTCTTGTCATTGTATATCACCGCACTGCTCCGGTTGTGTCGAGAGAGTTAAAGCTCCGGTGGCTACAGAGAGCCATGGGAGAGCAGCCGGGCCTGGAGGAATGCTCCGAAATGCCACCGAGAGCGTAAATCAAGAAGACACCAAAGTCTATAAAACACTTGAACTATGTGTCTTTTGTAAAAAAAAAAAAATGATTGAATAAATGCAAGTAATATTTAAATTAAAAGTTTGAGTTCCTGTTTTCCAGTTAATGTTTGAGTCATGACACCAAATCCAGCAGTTAGCTGTGCTCTTATTTATGACACAAAGATGCCCTGTTTCCATTAAGCAGTCACAAGAAATGAAAGTGCACTTTTTAAAGTATGTAATAAGGAAGATGCAGTACATTTAAAAACTGCTGCTCATCATTTATACTCTTTAAAAAATCGTCTTCCTGTGCCAATGAAAAGCACTTGACTTATCAAGCCTGGCCAGAAACAACAGAGAACAACTGGCTGTCTGAGGAGGAGAAAGAGAAACTTAAAGCTAACACGTCCACGCCGCCTTCAAAGGGCTGCTAGGGACCTACACAGGAAGTTCAATTTTTCCAGTGGTGAGTCAGCTGTGGCGGGAAGGGGGGGGGGGGGGGGGGGGGGGGGGGAAGAAGCCTCTTTGTACGGCAACAGCGAGCACAGACAGCCCCGGACTTCATGACGCAGCTTGATACTGTCCATTGTAGTTTTTTCATTTCTATTCTGGACTTCACCAGTCAATAAGCTGTTGCATCTTGAAAGGCAACAAAGTTGTTCTGTAAATAAAGGCAGAGAGAATCTAAAAGAATACATGTGAAGCTGTTTTCTAGCAGTGTAGTGGGAGACAGGAGTGCATGCTAACGTCTACCGGCTGCAACACAGCGCAGGACATCCGTTGGCTGGTGCTGTGGAAGGAGTGGCAGGAGGCAGACTGATCTGCCCGAGAGGAAAATTATTCAGCTACAGCGAGACAGCAAACAGCTGACACACGTTGCACATATTTTCCACACAAAACAAAAATCTTTTCTAGACTTTGAGCCTGCTTTTTAGATTTCCATCAGCTATACAGCACGCAGTCTGGGACAACAATAGTTAAATTAATGTTTGATTCTTCTGACTAGTATTCAAACTCTTATCTGATTGACTGATGAATGCTTTTTTAGTTAGAAACTTGGCATTTTTCCCATGTGAACATGCCAAAATTGATTTGTTTCAAGTACACTGCCAGCCTTACAGCCCAGGTAGCTTTGAGGAATTGGAGCTGGATATTTGCCCAGAATATGGCCCAGTTTTTCTTTCCTTTTTAAAACAATGTCGGGAAATCAAAGAGCATAGAGTGCAACTGTATGAACACAAGCCTCGAGCGGCAAAAACAATACATGTCATATCCGAGCAGAGACCGAATGACTTCGACTTTCCACGAACAAACACGGCAATAAAAGTGCATCAGTGAAGACGGGATGGATTTGCAGGCTCACTCCCACAAGTCTGAAAAAGAAGAGACTTGGCTGTTGAAGTAACGCAGGATGGGAAAGCTCAGATGGTCCTCGCAGGTGAGGCACGGAAGAGAAAAGCAAACAGGATCTTCTTAAATGGAGATGAATTCACTTTATTTCAGTATTCTCCAGCCAATGTTGGACATTTAGTCCTCCTGAGGAATGTCACTGAAACTTATTTGTTCTTGCGAGTAAAATTCGTAAAAGCCCAAATGATTCCAGATGTGGTTTGTCGCAACACAATGAATAACGTTTGTCCCACTCTCTTTAAAAAAGCATGCTGGATCAAGCTCTTATTTTATAACGATGCACAATCTAGAGACATGCTTTAACTGTTCTGAAGAGATTTACTGCACTGTATCCATGGTTACGTCTCGCCGGTCAATACCCTATTCAAAAGCAAAAAGCTGTTTTCAGTCTGTTTGTGCTTTATAGCAAACCACACTGTTAAATTTGTTCTCGCCAAAGGCTGGCCAGTAAATGTCCTCTGATGGTCTTCATGTGTGTGTGCATGTGTGGGGGAATTAATGTCTGTTTATAGCGAAAACAAAACTCTCATATCCCTCACAAAACTGAACACGAGTATGAACGAGGTAGAGCCTTAATGTAATCAATAGATTATTCATTGCATTCATGTATCTCGGTCTTTATTAGATTTTAAAAGGTGGTTGTTAAGTGCAGCTGTATGCATGGAATATAGACCAACACGTACTACATTACTGCAAATAGAGAAACCCACAAACCACACCAAGAGCTGTGTGTAAGTAAATGGCATCCAACCAGAAGTCAGGCAGTGCATTACACCTGCTTCTGACACCTGCACCAATAATATTTTCTCAGAGGAACACTGTGGATTTCAGTCTCTGATTCAAATGCTCAAGTCACACACGAGATTACCCAGCAGCATATAAGCTAACAACTGTATTTACAGTCTATTGAACTACATTAAAGGTGCTCTATATGATATCCAGAGCATTAATATAGCAGCAAACAACTATTTGCTATGTAAAGATATAGAGGAGTAATGTCTACCTGAGCAGAGAATGAAGTTGCTCTCCCGCTGTGTGTGTTGTAATCCGAGCTTCTCCATGCTTTGTTGACATTGCCGGACATGGCCACACGTGCCTTTTAGTGCATGTGAGTGTGCCCCACTGGCTAGCTCACGGCCGCCGCTCTGCATCCTCTCATACGGCGGTTACAGCTGATAACACTGCCCCGACTGCGGAAGCATAGCGCTTACCCTCCGGTCCCCCCCCAGGTTAACATTGTTAGCCCTGTCAGCACTGTTGGGGTAGTTCTCACTGTTGGCACCATTAGCTGCGAGCCGTCGCCATAGCCGTCGCCATGTTGAAAGCCGTGAGGAGGCAATGGAAATGCTCTCAATCTCGCATTTAGCACCTTTAACTATTTATTTGGCCTTGTGGGGGCAGCGAAACAAGTGCTAACTGAAAGTTGATGTGGCGAATTTGTTAGCAAATAGTGTCTTGTTTAGACATCCAGCAGACATGTTGCAACGTTAGCACTCATTCACTCTCCTCTTAGCTACGTTTTTGGTCTCCACCAACTTCTGGAGGAAAATATGTGCCTTTTAGCTGCTAAATGCTATCCACCAAGTATACTTACCAGCTAGTCGCTAGCTTTGCATATAGGCTATAGTTTTCAAAATGTTTTGCCATCTTTAATGTAACTTCAAGTACTGTCTGTACAGCTATACTCATCAAATGCTCAATATTAAAGGGGACATGTCATGAAAAACTCACCTTTTCAGTGCTTGTGCACACACATTTGGGTATCTGGAGTGTCTACCTACTCACAAACTGTGACAAAAGACAACCCTGTTAGTTTTTTGTGGGCTCTCTAGATCAGAAAACATGTGATTCAACAAGCTGTTCAGATTTGGCTTCCCTTCCAATGTCACATGCAGGCTTATTAGAATATATTGCCCACGGCTTGAGAACTACCTTTGCAAAGGTGCACCATATTTTACTAGCAAGCCAATCAGAGCAGACTGAGCTTTTTCTGGAGGGGTTCTTAAAGAGACAGGCGCTAAAACTGAGCGTTTCAGACAGAGAGTGAATACAGGTATATTTAGACAGACAGGATCAGAAAAATAATGTGTTTTTTGAACATTAAAGCATGTAAACATGTTCTAGTAGAAACCCTAAATACAAGTATGAACCTGAAAATGAGCATCGTATGTCCCCTTTAAATGACTCTTCGGGCTAACAAGGCTAATTCTAAGCCTGATTCTCCTGTATTAGCAGGTCACACGTCAGCAGGAAAGGATTGGATGTGGGTGCAGTGTCTCAATTTACATTTTAACAACTCTGTTTTGCAAGATTATGTTCTGCTGTGTAACATGCACATTTTAACCTTTGTCACAAAAAGCTACAATTCATGTGCTCTGAAATGGTCATGTTGGTATAAAAACATCAATTCTGTGAGTCATACAGCTTCCCGACAATATGGGCACAGATCACCACAAAAGGGTCACAGCAGGGAACAAAGCAATGTTAACCGAAATAAAACAGAAAAACAAACACTATCCTGGGCAAGCAGCAGTTCTCTTTGGTCCTGAATGGCGCCCTATGAATGTTCACCATGCCGGTGAATCAACATGCAATTTACAGAGGACATTAAACACAACATTGTCACAAATTACCACCATGTTGCCAACCAGCCCCCTGATGGTAGGTGCGCTAACTCTCTTAAGGTTGGAACCCTTTGCGACGGCCCCCTCGGCCTCCACCACAACCATACAAATATCTCTTTGTGACAGCCCATGATAGACAAACACTGACGCTGCCATGGCAACCGAGCCCCAACAATGCCAGGCTGCGCGACCCTGAGCTGCGCCTAGTGTTACTCTAGCTGAGGAAATTGATCTCCGAGTCTTTCAAGGGTACATTTAGTATAGCTGACATGTTCTCTGTAGTCTGCCGTCAGCCTCAAAGGACTGTGGAATAAAGTCTCAGTTTTAGACATAAAACGGCAGCGAATGCTTGTTTTATTGTGCACTTATTATGTCTGGCGAGCAAATAAAACATGGTAGTGGACATAAACGGCGGCAGTGTTGACAGTGGATTAGACTAAAAGCTTTAAAGCTATTGTAAACAGGAGCGAACATAGCATTAAGGATTTTCCGCCCTTCTTGTTCTGCACTTGTGACAGCATGCATGCAGGGTGGAAAACATTCAGGAGAACTTTTAAACCTCGAGGCATAAATTGTGAAGCATCTCGGGTCAAATGGTAAAATGACTGCTGAGTCAAACAGGCGGACGAACTGGTGCGTTGAATTTCCACTGTATTAAGCCTTGTGTTGTAACTCGAGCCTCTCCAGGTTGTGCTCTGCCCCTCCCTTCCCACGTGAAAACCTGTTCCTCTGTTACTCCTGAGCCCCGATGATCGAGTGTCATGCTCTTTGTCCGGGTTGCACTCAGGGAATGGGGTCACAACGAACCAAGGCAAAATGCTATGAAACTTTAGAGAACACGTACGGACCGGTTACTCTGAAAGTGGTTTCTGACTGCCTTGTAGTATGGATTCTTAAAGCTTAGGCCTAAATGTGTAGTGAGTCTCTAGTACACTTTAATTTTTAATGTATAATGCCCACAGTAGATACTGTATACACTTTTTATTCATCACTAGAATTAGCTCAAGCAAGGTGTGGCACATAATGAGCAGGACTATCTAATGGTTATGCTGTACTGGATTTTTATTTAATTTTTACATCAATGTAATAACAACTTGACCTATAACTGTAAAATATATATTTTTCATGATATTAATGGAGGATTTTATCCACAGTGCCCACTTCTGGCTCAAACCAATTAACTCTTTGAATTAAATGACTGTGTTTACTTGCACTATTACTCTGAATATGACAATATTCCCAATTTGATACGGGTCATGTAAGCAGCATATTCCGTTTGGATATTCTGATTTGGGTCTTATTCTGAAAGGAGCATTCTCCGATTAAGACATGTGGGATATGGCGATGTTATTCTGGTTTTAGGAGCAATCTTTGGACATGTATACAGCGCATTCGGAATATGCGTCTCAATTGGGTTTTTTTACGGTCTCTTGCCTGCTTACAGCCAACTCTGTGCGTTGTACACAAACCAACTAGCTGACAGTTTGCACAGTTTGAGATGCACGCCCAAAACAATAGCTTACAAATTATTCCCTTTCATTAGTCATGTAAACTGTAAACTGGCTTAGTAGGAATATTCTCTTTGATGCACTTTGCTCCAAAATTCACACACCCTCTTCTCGTAGTGATAACTCAGTCAAATACAAAACACAAAGGACGTTGCATACACATTCTTGGAATCAGTGTGACTTCCTCTTTCCAGTGATTCCAGAGTATTGCTGGTGTCCATTGCGGATAAATATCCAGAAATCTTGTAATCCTAACTTACTCTGAAAATAACAACATATGTCATGACTAGGAGCCATAACATAAGCCTGTGAATAAAGAAAGTGAAAGGCAAGCAAAAACAAGTCCACAATGCAGAACAGGTTTTGCCATTCAGGCTTCACTGATGTGAAGAGACCTCTCCTCACTTTTTTGAATACATTCTCTGGTCTGGTCTCAATGTCCTACCATGTTTAGAGCACCACGGATGCTCCAACTGGCTAACATTCATTACAAATTACTTGAACGGTGGTCTTAAAAATCACCCATCGGAAAAAAACATTGAACTTAAATCGTTCGGACAAATAAATGAAGCCGTTCACAACATGATCTCACTGCCTAATAATCCATCTTTGCTTCTTGATTTCTAATATCTGACAATATCCCTGCAGGACTTCAGATCCAGTCAAGCTGACATTCATTTTGGGCGACTAGCAATAATTATTTTGTAAATGAAAAAATATTCAGTTCATTTAGTGGTTATTTAGTGACCATTTTTGCCAGTTGTGGGAAAGAAATGTACAAATACTTGTTTGTAATATTATCTTTTGAGCTGCTCTGGGATCATTCAGAGAGGCACGCAGGGGAGGGAGACCTATCCAGAGTTTTTAAGATAAGACAACACAAGTTTGGCAGGTGTAATTGAATACAAGGAGATGAAATGAATCACTGCCTCCAGTACAATAGCCTATTCTTGTTTGAATCAGTAACGAGTAGTACAGAGGAATATATTAACATGTAAGATTAGCCAACTGAGAAAGTAACACGAGAAACATCTTATCATCTGAGGCAAATCTGTGGGATTAAGGGTATTCTATGCTTGAGCTGTGATCACTCGGGAAAATGCGAAATACTAGCCTGCCAATATTTCATACCGGCAGCGATGCGAATTTGCGACAGTTGCAACACTTTTTCAGTAAAAGGTCTGAATAGATTGGTGCAGGCAGAGGCCAAGACTGCAAACTTTATTACTCCTTTCAACCTTGACAAAGAAAGCGCATACAAGCTCCACTCCTCAAGTTCTTACCTTTCACAATAAAAGCCATAGACATATACACTGCATAACTGTTTACCAAAGGCAAATTCACTCAGAGCATTTCACTAAAAGAAAACTAAAATAGTTTACAGTAGTTTAGGCTATACAACAATTTAGCTCAGACAGACTGCCAGACGCTGCTCTGGGTCAAAAGGATCCTGGTAGTCTGTCCTCTACCTTTTATTGAAAAAGTGTTGCAACTGTTGTAGATTTGCATCACTGCTGGTTTGAACCGTTTATGCTTTTCGTGTCGTTTATTCATCACGCCCCCGGTGTGTAATGGCCTAAAAGGCCTTTAGTTGTAAAATCCTGAGTAGATCATTCCTCGAGGCCCTTGATTTCCCTGCACTGGAAAGTCCTGTTCTTTGACGGTGGCACTGGTCTAAACTTGCTTGCAAACACGCCAAAGGTTGGCTATGCAGCCCAACGGCCCCCGAGGGCAGAGGAAAACTCCTTCGACTGCCATAAAGAAAACTGGGAAGGTCCTACGCTACACGTGTGTGTGCCAAACCTGATGTTTGTTCACTCTCTGGTGTTAACGGCATTCACCTGGCCAGCCCCTTCATTTCCAAGGTACCAAGTTCAAAAAAAGATGAAGCAACAGAAACAGAGATAAACATAGCAACAGACATTTCTCTATTTAAGTCCACAGAGTGGAACCCCCTTACTCCATCCCCCCATGGTCGGTCCCACAATGATCTCATCCCATTCACACAAAAGAGCCTGGAGGCTTGTTCCCCAGGGGTGAAAGAGCCTGCCTGCGTGTGTGCGCATGTCTGAGTGTTTGTGTGTGTGTAATGCTGGACAACAGACAGTGCTGTGTCTGTCTCAGTTATTGCAGCAGGAGTGCCGCCATGCAGATCCACTCACAGCTTGACTGAAATACCAGCTGAGCGTGACACACACAATTGTCAAGTACTGAACCTTGGACACTGCAAATGAGAATAAAACGCATTGGTTACTGAGTTTCTACAGAACGCAGTAATTATACTGGGGAGCGGGGCCGATCCTTGGTTATAAATAGCAGGACAGGCTGATGCTTCATACCAACCCCTCTATTGTGACAACAGTGTACATGTATGTGAGCTTCTGTGCAAGTGTTACTTATTCATCTGCATGCCACAGGGCTACTGAAGTGCACTTAAAGGGATAGTTTGGGTGTTATGAAGAAGGGTTGGGCAAGGTACTTATCTATAGTCAGTGTATTACCTACAGTAGATGACGGTCAGCACGCCCCTAGCTGGGAGAAGCAGACAGGAGTTACTGCACAGAACCAAAGCAATGAATTGCTGCCACCTAAAAGAAAGGCTCACCTAACAAAATATATATCAGTTTAAGTGTACACTATATTTAGAATATTTTCACAGGTTTACCTTGCCGTGAGACAGATATTCAGTCAGTAAATGTATCCGACAGGGAACTATAGCCGTTAACTATGCTCACGCTAAAGCAACCAGACTCCATTGAAAAAAACTGGAATTTTACCTCGCAGAAAACAAGATTATTGTGTGACTTTGGTTAGTTTGGATTCACCAAAGTCACACAATAGCACAAACAAACTAACCGATCGAGGAGTCGATAGACCAGCAACCCCCGTGTTCTGCCAGGTAAAATTACTGCTTTTTTCAATGGAGTCTGGTGGCTTTGGAAAGAGCATAGATGGATACAACGGCTTCAGTTCCCCGTCGGAAAGGGCTGTCTCACGGAAAGGTGAACCGACGAAAGTACTCTGAATATATATTTTATGTGAGCCTTTCTTTTAGGTGGCTAAAATGTGTTTTAATGCCGGCCCCGTTCACAGCAGTACATTGCTTTGCTCTGGTGCGGTAACTCCTGTCTGCTTCTCCAAACTGGGGGCGTGCCGACCGTCATCTACTGTAGGTAATACACTGACTATGGAGAAGTACCTCATACAACCCCACTTCAAAACACCTGAACTCTCCCTTTAAAATTATTTCTGAAAGCTCAGCTATGCCAACTTGCACAAAAAAGCTGCAAAAGAAAAGGAATTTTTTATTTCAGCTGTAGTAGCCTCCAACACATTATTACCCTCTCAGCTTCAGTGGCAGCCGCTGAGCCGCGGTGTGTCAGCTTCTGTCTGCCTCAAGTGCCACTCTGTAGCTCTGGGCTTTGGAGGATCTGAAGAGCAAAGTGGCCCTCCCTGCCACCTGTCATCACAGCGGGCTGTAGGTGGTGAAGGCCAGGCCGCGTGTAAGGTGCCAATGAGGTGATGAAACCTCCTTTTTACAATGACCGCAGAAATAAACCCACACATTCTGTATTTTTTCTGAGGTGAAGCGTGGGTTTGAGGGGAGATGAGCTCAAATTGAAGCCAGTTGACTTGCTGTCTGATTGAATTCATATGGTGCAGGGCTACAGTGTGTGTGCACATAGTTGGCTGTTAAACTGGTCTGTAAATGCCTCACCCTGCTTAATCTTAACAGTGTGCTGTGATGACACTAACAGCCACATCAGTTTACGATACAGGAAATAAGTGAAAATGCAGACAAAAATATGCTCAAGTGCACCTGATAGAGGCAGGGAATATATTTAACTGTTCAATATTTGCTGTTCAGAGTGTGCGAGAGGTGTAGTCTATCTGCTTTTTGGCTCCAGATAAGCTTGTGTGATAGCCTGGCATTATCATATCCATATGCTAACACAACCTCCCTCTAGCTCTGCACGGCCGGCACAAAGCAAAGGGCCGACGGTGAACTCTGTTCCTCATTTGTGTTTGTTTAACCCTGACAGCTGTTTCTTTTTTTTTATACAGAGGCAATACGTAAAATCCAATTTCATTGAGGGACCGACGACAGCCGTCAACCGGCTTCTCAGAATAGGTATCCCACTGCCAAATCACACAGATAACAGAAAATAGGTTGGTTTTTTTCCATTTCATTTTGTTCCTTTGGGCATAGACTGTTCTGCTTGAATTGAACATAATATATCTGTCATGTTACTGAAATTCTGTCCTGAAGGTGTAATTTTACTAAACAAAACACGTTCACATAAAAAAAAGGAATAATATACAACGGCTGCTACTCATTTTTAATCAATGAATATAGACATTTTCAATGAAAATAAAAGACAACTGCCCATTTACAAAGCCAAAAGATGAGTTAAAATTGCTTAGTAAATATACCAGTCAAAACAGAACACTAAGTAGTCAATGTAATTATTTTTATCACATTTAAGACGCTGGAACCAGCAGATGTTTGGTATTTTTACTTGATACATAAAACTGTCCTTCATTGACTGCCTTACCAACTGTTTCAGCACTATAACAAACATCCACTAAAGCCGATCACACTATCTAACTGTCTGTTCCCCTTTTAGAATGTTATATCTGTACCTCTTTGTCCAACGGCAATCCAACGGTACTGGATCCTTTTTTAATGTTTTGTCAAGCTAACATCAAAGCAGCCGGAGGCAATCAGTGACTGCGTAATAACTGAACCTGAAAATTTCCACTTTTTCTTTCACTGTGGGTTTTGTAGTTACGCTCTACAAAGAGCTGGCCACGTGATTTAAGAAGCAGGTGTGCTTTCAAGAGAAAGTGACACACTTTAGCTGAACTGTGTCAAAAACAACTGTTGCCTGCGCAGCCAACGGCAGCAGGTAGGTCATGCTTCCCATAACATGACAAGAGGGTTACAAAAGGACAGTGGCAACGATTTTAAATCTAGTCAAATTATTTAAAGTTTGCTGTAAAATACGACAACTAAAAACAACCTGGGTAGGTTAGTTAGACGATGAGAGGCAGCTCAGTCAGAGCGGTGAGGCTGGGATCAGCAGCAGAAAACGTCACAAGACTGCCTCCCTCCCGGAGCGTGACAGCCCGGCGGACAGAGAGCATTCTTTCCACTCTAAGGAGAAGGGAGAGAGGGCAAACTCATTGCCCTTACTAACTAGCTGGGCCTAGAACAGCTCAGAGCCAGGCCTATTGAAAGAAGACTCAACTGGCACAACACACCAAAGTACAAGGGTCAGAGGAAGGAAATAGGTTACCTGAGAGGGTTTTTGGCTGGCTTACAAGATCCTTGCTCTTTGGCTAGAAACAATTATCTGGAGTTAATATGTCTTAAGACGTGCAAAACAGGCAGCTTAACAAAATGCACTGAAGTGTTTCAGGTAATGGCTCAGCAAGCCAAGAGCTTGCATTTGTCAGTAGTGTTGGTGTCAAATCTGCAGTTGCTTCTGGCTGATGAAGTAGAAACACATTTGTAACAGCAATAGCAATAGTGAGAAGGATGATCTGGGTTGCTGAAGTGTACTTGAGTCAGGAAATGACTCCCTATAGTAGCTCTGGGGATGCTGCTGAAGATGACCTCAGACCTCGTTATGGAGGAAGACTTCCTTTGCACGAGTAATTAATAATTAATATAATTACTTAATTAATATAATTACTTAATAATTGATAATTACTAACTAGAAAAGACTAGAGATAGTTGAAGTGCTGAAGAAATTGATTGAGGTGAACTTCAAGCTTTGAAAGGAGTTGAAATGTTAAAGTGGAGGTGATGAATTAACCAGGAAGTGTCAGTTGAAGTGGAAATTCTTAGAGAAATTCAGTAACCCGAAAGACGATGTCCGTTAGGGCTGGGCAATATATTGATATTAAATTGATATCGTGATATGAGCGTCTTAGATTGTGGATATAGTAATATGGCATAAGTTTTAAAAGGCTGCATTACAGTAAAGTCATGTCATTTTTTAAACTTACTAGACTGTTCTATTATTTGCCTTTACCCACTTAGGGTTTGAAGTGTCAGTCAAAATGTAAATAACACTAAATAAAGTTGAAGTGTCATTGTAAGCCTAAGTGCTGAGTTGACCTCTGACCTCAAGATATGTGATCAAAAACTGAGATGAACAGAGTGAAATCTTATTAGATAAAACATGTTGACAAACAGCATAATTTGCATTTGAAAAAAGGTAATAAATCGCAATATATCTCATCGCAATACTCAGCATATCGCAAAATGTTTAAAATTGCAATAATATCGTATTGTGACTTAAGTATTGTGATAATATTGTATCGTTAAAAAAAGGGTTTTGAAGTGTCAGTCAAAATGTAGCCTAAACACTAAATAAAGTTGAAGTGTCATCATAAGCGCAAGTGCTGAGTAAAGTCGAAGTATATAAGTGAAAGTGCTGAAAAGAGTTAATGATTCAATGGAACTTGAAACCCAGAAAGAAGAAATGTCAGTTAAAGGAAGCGTAGCTGATAAACCTGACCTGGAAGTGTCAGTTGTCGTGAAAGAAATTGAGAGAAATTAGTGTTGGCTGATATGTAAGCGGTTGTATTATCTTTTGAAGAGTAAGAGATCAAAGTGACTTTACTAAAAAGATCTGCACTAATATGTCACAGCAGACATTTCAACAGTCCCACTTGTTGCTCTTGGTTAACACTCCTCTCCTCTCGCTGTCCCACAGAATGAATTACTGAGTTTTCTCACACTCGTAAACCACCGAGCCCTTCTTCCTGCTCCCTTGACCAATCTACTTCCTTTCCTTGGTCACCTGACGGAGCCTTTTGACGACCAGCAGCGGTGACAAAGTTCAAGTTCAATGCACACAAAGCCACAGTGAAGCCATGACCTACTTTGTACCTGGCCGCTGCCTGTAGCAGCTAGTAGGAGGCAACACTCGCTCCACTCCCCTTTTCCAGCCGCTGTCAGGCCAAGCCAAGGTCAAGATTTTTCTGCTGCGTTTCCACGTGTCAACGCCAAAGTGCTGATGCAATTCTGCTTCAGCAATGTTCCACAATTTACTCGCCTTGATTATTCTGACATCTGACACATCTCCAAAACACCTAAATTAAAACGTGAATGCGATCAGTACAATGCAAGAGGAAGTGCCATTCTCTGCTGCGCTGGGACTTGTGCCACGGCTGTCATAACAGGAACATCACATGCATGCCATGAATCACCGAAACGGTGATGGGAAGCTGGTGTTGGGGAGGACTCTCCTGCCCTTAGGGGTTAGGACTGCTGGCTGGCTGGCTGGCTGGCAAACAGTCAAGTGCTGAGGCATAGATATGTGAGCACCTTGGCAATGCATTCAATGGCATTTTGTGCTCACCCAACACACACATCCATAAAACCAACATCTGACACAGCTCTACGTCCTAAAGGGTTTTAGGGTCACACAAATGCAGACATGGCGTGTTCTTCTTTATAAGGCTATTCTTGGTCTGCTTCCATCTGACCTACGGACCTACATACTTCAAAAAAGTACGGGACGTTACCGTCTTCGCTCCCAGGACTTAATCCTACTAACTGTCCCCAAAGTCCGTACTGAACTGGGATAAAGGGCGTTCAAGTATGCTGCTCCCTCTTCTTGGAATCAGCTACAAAATGACCTGAAACTTGGAGAGCTGGTCTCACTGAACGTCTTTAAAGTGCGTCTAAGAGATTTGGAAACAAGGCACATCTGGCTGTAGATGTTTTGAATGTTGATGAATGTTTTTGGATACCCTTATGATTCTGTAATTTTGCTTTTTGTCTTTGTTTTCAATTGTTATGTTTGTTTTATGTCTGCAACCGTGTAACTGTGCTGCTGGCCAGGACACTCTTGGAAAAGAGATTTTTAAATCTCAATGAGTTTTTTTACTCCTGGTTAAGTAAAGGTTAAATGCAGACATGGCACATTCAGAGAGAAAGTCCCTGGTTGGAAGCAAAACCACATGCATAAAAAGACAAGTCACAGTTCCTTGTCTTTGGATACAGTTCTGATCTGCAAAACTCCCCTTGCTAAAGTCTTTTTTGTTTGATTTCAAGCAGGAAATTCAATGTGTGAGTGTGGTTCAAAGAGTAGACACCTGCAAGGTTAGACAGGCTCCAGGAGAGTCTGATTATCTGGCGTCAAGGAGGAGAGAGGAAGAGGAGGGAGAGAGGAAGGAGAGAGAGAGGGAGGAGTGTTATATTCCCAACTGTTGCATCCGACCCCATAATTAGGTCAACTTTAATGCAGGAAATAGACACATCACCGCGGATATAACAACAGAAATGTCCTCCTGTGATCAAGCAGTGAGACGTGGCCGCTGTGCAGTCTCTCTTTCCGCGGTCGGACAACAACACGATGGAAAGTGTAGAGAGAGGCAACACCAGGAACATGTATGATCAGTGTTTATCAGACCTGTACAGCTAAAGTAACACAGCTAACACCAAACTACTACTTCAAACTCTGCTAAGCTCAGCTATCTCCATATTAAAGAAACACGAGCACTTACCAGCTGTTTACACTGCAGAGAGACACAATGTTGACATGTAGGCAACTTGCTGTTTGTACCCGCTTGGTATATTCCGTGTTTCTAGTTTGTGCAAACCGAAACAGGTTAAAACAAAACCAAAAAGGCACTTGGAGATAGTCCTGTGAAACTTTGCTGGTCACTTCTTCAACACACTTTCAGGTGAAGTTGTCGGCGGAGGCAGCAGGCGCCATGTTTGTGTGTCTGCGCTGATAGTTTTGTTAGTGGGCTTTCTTCCCTAAACGTCTCTCTCTCTCTAGACTGGAACCGCCCAGAGAAGAGAGGAGGAGGAGGAGGAGGAGGAGAGGCTACAACTGACAGAGAGAGAGAGAGGCTAGCGGCCTCGGGGAGAGCTAGCAAGCTAGCCACCATGAAGCTAGCATTTTCCGGTGTGCCTTTTCAAAGTAAAGCTCCCTCAATGGTAAACAATCTAACAGTGTGTTGCAGTTTCAGAGTAAAGTTACTTATTTATTTAACGCTGAAAGAAAATTGTGTCAATAAATATAGCAATAATAATAATAATAATAATAATAATAACAATTATTATTATTATTTCCCCCCCCCCCCAACTGTCTTAAACCTCCTGAACTCTGACGTCTCCTCTGTCTGAGTTGAACACGTGCAATGTAAATGTGCAATAACACGTTGGTCACTTTTGTGTCACTTTTGCAATGTAAATACTGTAAATCTACTGTTAGGGATATGTGCAATAACATGCTGATCACTCTGTGCAATAATTATATAATTATCTGATAATCTGGCAAAACTGTCATCTCATCAATATACATATTGTATTTTTATATTTTATATTGTATTATCTTTTATATTTTTTTATATTTATATTGCAATATCTCTTTTTTAATGTATTATCTTTTTTAGCACCTATGGGATTGTTACAATCTAATTTCGTTGTACTTACATTGACAATAAAGGGCTTGAATCTTGAATCTTATTATTATCAGTAGTAGAAGTACCATACTTAATAACATGATGAATATAATATAAATTTATTATGTATCGTATATTATATTATTTAGTTCACTGGTTCCAAAGCCACATGGGGGGGTCGCGTGACCTTGATTTTGTAAGACAACTATGAAAAATATATATACATAATTTTTTTTAAGTTGTCTTACACCCCTTAATATATATATATATATATATATACACACACACATTTATGTAGTGTATTACATGTATGATATATAATCCTGCTGCTTTTGGTTGTAACCATTATACATAAATAACTATATTTATACTGATATTATATATACTACATACATTATATGTAGATAGCCTATTAAAACGTCAGTATGATCACAATTCTACCTACTTAAGGCCAGCAGTTGCACTACTAAACTCATTACTTGTGTACATATATATTTTGCGCAGCTATTTGCACAATGCACAAATCATATTTATATAGTCTATGTATAGCAGTATAAAGTATTGCAGTCTACTGTATGTGCTTCAATGTCATTTCCTTAATGTCTTATTTTGTTTTATTCATTTGTAAACGTTTGCGTGAACTTTTTTCACCTCTTTAGACCTTTTCTTGTACTGCTGTAATATGTGGATTCCCCCTCTGGTAATCAGTAAAGTGACATCTTAATCCTCTTTCTGCAATGGCAAAGGCGAAACAGCTGTTGTGACGAGACTGAATGGTGTGCAAGGTCCAACAAGCACAGTCTATATCATGCCCAATTCACCCTATGTTTCTAGATAGTTGTTCCCAAATACACTGCATTTCCCCTAGTTAACTTTGGTAAAGTATGGCATGTGCAACATCCAGGATATACTGAACGGAAAACAAATGAAAAGTTTCAGCTGGCAATTGGAAATTCAGAATTTTATTGTGAAGGTGAAATGATTGGACATCCTGAATTTGCTACATTTTTATTGCTGCCTTGACTCATATTTTTCTTTTGCTCCATGGTTTTTCTCAGCTTCTGACGCCCCCCATCTTAAACTGAGAGAAGTTACACATATATATAAGAAAGCAACAGGTGCGTGAGAAAAACTTCATATTTGTATATTTTTGCTGCTCTCAGAAAACACCAGTAGCCCCAAACCCAGTCCGACTCTCCTGTAGTCATTTTACATTTTAAGACATCAATGCATACTTCCTGATGAATGGCTTTGCAAGCCACAAATATATGAGTACGTATTTTTTAATCAAACTCAGATTTGCTTCAGACTGCAGTTGAAACTTTGACATACAGTGTCAAGAATCCTAGAGTGTTAGTTTTTTTCCCAACTGTTTAATAAGAAATTCTACAACTGTCATCTCCTGACTGACCATGGTCCCTTTCATATCTGTGGTCACATACATACAAAGACATTTCATATCCTCTAAAAGATAGTGGTTGGATGGAAACCATCCTAATAGTGCAATCCTAATGTTACAGGTAAGAGGCAGGCTAGCTTTTCATGAATACAGTGGACCCAAAACACTTCTGTTACCCAACAGGAGTTGTTTCAGGAGTTCCATGTTGTTCTCCTGCACATGCATAACAAACAAGTTAATAAACCTAATCATGAACACAAGTGAAAAGGCAATGAGCCACATTTTGCCATTTTATTTAAGCAGTTCATGTCTTACTATTTTAAATAAAAACTTAAACAGGAAAATGTAATTTAATGTGTGCCAAAAGTTGGTTATTTTACAGCTATGTACAACTATTTGTTACATTGTTAAAATCAGGGCAGCCAGTGAAGCTGACAAGTGGTTTCAATATGAATGTAGTTAGCACTTCATGTCATCTATCGGGGAGAATGTGATCAGTTGTGGGAGGCTGTACTCCTGCTTCTTTGGGGGTGAAGGTGTCTCCAGTGTTTCTAAGTCCAGTGAGAAGACCTTGTCTGTGGCTTCCATTGGCTTTGCAGGCTCCATTAGCCAGTCTATGTCCAAACCAGGTGTCCTCTTCCTGCTGTCCATAAAGGAGCCATCACCGCCCGCCTGCTGGATCTGACCCAGATGATGACGTGTGCTTAGTGGCGTACGCATCGCCTCAGTCTTCAGGGACGGGATCAAGAGCTCGTCGTCGTCCTCGCTCATCATATCATCGAGGCTCAGCAGACTGTCGCAGCTCGGCATTTCAGGGAGTGTTTCGTGGTCGAGGCTGAACTGGACCGCGCTGCTGCCTGTGCCGCTCGGGCTGTCGAGGCCCTCGGTGTCGAAGGTGTCCCACAACGGAGTGGATTTGTGGGAGACTGCCTGCTGGCTCTGCAACACTTTGTTCTCATCGAGGGGAGAGAGCAACCCTTTTACGCTGTCGTTAAACTTGGCTAATCGCCCGATTTTCTCAGCTTTGTCTTCCTCGACTGCCTTGCGCCAGGAGGTCTTCACATCCAGAACTTCAGAAAAGAATACATGTTAAATTTGACCAATTAAAAGGCATATTTTCACATCATGACAGTTTTATAAGCCACATTCTTCAGTCTAAAACCATCATGCCATTCTAAATAAGCTCATCCCTTCAGTCAATTTACCAAAATTTAAGGCTGAGGATCAAATGCAATAGCTCATGACTTACTCAAGCTCTCTGGTGTACGTGTGAGCTGCTTTCTAGTAGAGAAGGGATCACCATGAAGAGTGCCAAGAAGGCCATCCAAGTCCAGACCTTTGACCCTGCTTTCTGGACAGGGGCTAGTTGTCGTTACAGCATCTGCAAACTAACACACACACACACACACACTCTTTAAGTCAGAACTGGGTCGCTATAAAATCCTAGCCACATTTGTGCATCTCACGTGGTCACTCCCCCCCCCTCATTCCAGACTTGCAGATTGTAACATGGCTTTTTAAAAGAAATGCCTTCAGTATTGTTAGACTACCCGTCTGTTTTTTTTCTCAATTATATACCTAAACAAGGACTGTTTACAACTCTTAACTCCTTTGACACTTCCATTAGTTTGAAAGTCACTATACCTGATCAGCGAGGTTATCAAATTCCATATCCAATATCTGTGTCTTTGTCCTGATAGGGGCCACCTTCTGGTGAACAGGGGCAACCTTCTGGTGAACAGGGGCCACCTTCTGGTGAACAGGGGCCACCTTCTGGTGAACAGGGGCCGTCTTCCTCACACTGGCCTAAAACCAAACACAGGTTTATCAGAAGAACTGGTGCACACAAATTCATAAGTGGAGTGAATCCAATAAACTGGAGTTTAACTCAAAACTGAGATTAGCTGAAATATAATACTAGCCTGAGGTGGTGGCATTGATGGAGCCCTCGGGAGAGGAGGGGATGCAGGCGTGTCGAAAAGCCAGCAAAGAGAGCTATTAGCTTGTGATGCTGCTTGAGTGGTGACGACAGGACTTTCTGTCCTCTCAGCTGTTGCAGGGCAAGAGCTGTTTCGAAAGACAAAACGCTTGATTTGTTATTCAAAAACAGCTCGCACAGTGTGACGCACTGTCTGCACAGTAAAGTGTAATTTCCCCACTTATATTTTCCTCACAATGCAGTAAAGCTTAGGTAGAGTGTAAGCAATCTGTAGCCAATAACAGCTCAGTATGTGGCCTTGGCTCAGTGCTAATCCCTGAGCCAAGTGGGCACATTGCCCTGCACCTGTCCTTAATTCCACTGTTGAATGGATGAGTAACTCCAAAGTCAGGCTCTTATTTTAGTAGCTTACAATGTACCCAAGTAGACCAGTAATTAAACAGAAGGTTGATAAATCCCAAGCTGCACAGCACATCAGAAAAGCTGCATTATATCTGGTGAGGTGTAATAGAGTTTCCCATATGTACACTTTTCTTTTTTAGCCTACGGTCTTTTACAATGTCTAGACACTACCACCAAACCTCTTGTACATGCTTGAGTCTCAACATTTCATAATAAGTCCATGAGGTTGGTATTAAACTTGCCCCCTTTGCTCTAAATTTTTTTTATTTAAGCTCAATTATGTTAATATACCTTTGTATAAACAAAGTCATGCAGAAATAAAGTGTCAGCTCCGTATCTGTCCGTGGCGATTTCTCTCAATTCGCCTCGGTCATCAGAGAGCAAGGATGCTGTAGGGAGGACTAGTGACGGACAGAGCACTGCTCAGGACTGCCCAGGTATCTGCCTCCCATCAGAAGCCAATACAACAAACACAATGTCAACATTTGGCCTACATTTCTCATAAGAGCTGTTAAAAGATTGATTACCTCTTCAGGTTAGAATAACTAGGGGGGGCATCTTCTTGTGATTTACTCTCTGCAGGCTTCTCCTCTGAAAAATTGTGAGAAGCATGATTAGAATAAAGACTGCAATGTTGTGACAGACCCAAATTAATACATGACCTGATATGTAATCAGATGTTGCTCACCAAGAAGCGTTGCAGGGTACTGGGAAAAGACACTACTTCGGTAACTAGTGTCAGCCGCCGGTTCAAAAGACAGTGGAGCCATTGGTGAGAGGAAGCCGAGAGCCTAAAAACAGCCAAATAAAAAGTAAATTAAGATCTGCAACTTCAGTGAAATGACTTGAGTTGCAAAACATTTTGGTACTCACAGGATCTTCATTCAGAAAAGAGACTAGGGGTGTGTCTTTCAGGGTAGCCATCCACTTCCTGTCCCACGCAGTCTCCAACTCTCTGATGGTACTCCTGACCTCAGGTATTTCTTCCTTGGAAATCCTTTGTCTGGGGGGAAAAGAACAAGGTTAATACACTGGTACTCAAGTCTTCTAATTTTCAGTTAGCAAGCAAATACTATTGAAATAATTATTCCATGATAACAAATGTTCCATTAACAATTGCAGTTTACAAACCACAAGTAGTTGAGGATATCTAGATACAGATATCCACCTCAGCAAACTAACAATTACGCTGCACATTTGAGAAAACCCCAAATTAAAATCCTCTAATGAAAAAGATTGCGCTCAATACCTATACATCGATTAAAGTTGCAGCGCATCAGACAGATTGTGCATCCTATCAAGCGAGTACGGGTCAATGTATAGTACCTGATGAGGTGGAGGTTCTGCAGCGCCCGTGCCATCTGCTGACATTTCTCCTGCAGTTGCTGAGGACTGAGTTGAGGCTTGGGGGCATGAGACACCCGACAACACTCCTCCCTCAGGAGCTGCAGCGCGTGGTTTGTCAGCTCCAACACACACAGGAGGTTCAGCTGACCGGCCTCATACACGTTCCCTGAACTCAACTGGAAAACAATGCGTGAGGTAACAGCGAAAAGACTAAAAACTATAAAGTCAGAACCAAATGAAGAACAATCTTATGTGCCGTGTATAGGAATTAAAAGGCTCCCCAGTAACAGAGTGCACTGACCCCCTATCTTCACTCTTACCTGATGTGGGAGCTGTTCAATTCTCTCCAGCAGACTGCGAGGAATTTTGAGGACTCGATCCGTCCCGTCCAGGACGTATTGATCTACATCCCCCTTCAAAACACTTTCCACTGCATGCTGCTCCTCTTTGGTAGTTGACAGCATTCCATCAAAATCAGACCACAAGGAGCGCACCTTAAGACCACCAAGTACTTATGTGAGCTCTTTGAAAAATAAACATCGCCAACACATCTTATATTTTGTAGGAAATTTTACAAACATTACATACTATTTTGGTCTTCTCAGCTAAAGAAGCTCCCTCTTGTGTAGAATCACTGCTGTGACGCCTGAAAGTAGATAGACGGAGACAGATTAAACAAATTGGACTAAGAAAATGGAAGTCAGAAGCACTGAGAAAACAAATAAGAAAAAGTCATACATACTTGAGTAGCTCATCATACTTGGCACCCTCTGCTCTGATGTCCCTCATAGACTTCACCAAGACCCTTCAAAAAAGGAGAAACAAAAGAAAACAGCTTAATCAAAATAGAAATGACCAATAGTGGTGGTAGAAACTGACTCCCATGTGCAAAACACTCCATTAAATAAACTCTTCATCAACAAGTTCATGCTTAAAACGCAAACCTTTAGAATCTTCAACATAATGTAGCAGTCTGTGCACATGGTTTCAAGAGGCCTTTTTCACAGCAAACAGTTGACATGTGATAGCTAGAAAAGCACAGGTCTAATAGATAATATAGGTGAGCTGGCTCACTGGGCCACTTCATGGACCCGAGCCATCATTAACAAAATTGGTTTCACCTGTGCTTTTCCTGATATGACAAGCCTGAAACAAGGACACTGATTGTGGACACGTTCAGCAGCTGCCAACTGGTCTCGTTAACCACAGGTTTACCAATTTGTTCACAAGAAACAGGTGGGGCTTGAAACAAATAGCCAATGAAACATGACATGCAGCGACAAAAGATTCAAACGGAAAATTAACTCTGAAAAAATAGCTCATTGCAGTGATAGAAAATAATATTCAGCAAAGTAAAAGACATGCAGTATAACCTCACAACAATAATAGAAGAAGCAAAAGTATTAGTAGAAAGAATATCTCCGCATACTGAAAGCAACAGGCCATACAGCTAATACATTAAACATGACTTATTGAATAGTTTTATCAACATATTTAGTTTCAAGTGAGTACGGAGAAAAAGGAATGACAAAACATCTCCCCTCTTGGATCAATTAAGTGTCATCTTAAATGGACTACTGCTATTTACTGGAGCTCTTAAGTCTCAGGATGAACAAACTATTATAATGAATAGATATAGGCAATGCACAACATTATATTTGCAACACTGTTGCTACTTCTAAATATAGAAAAAGAAGAGTCAATTTAAAGTTATGATCACAAAAATCACATTTTCATTTCATTTCATATAATTTTGTTTTATTCACAACTGATATTGATGCCATTATCTTTATTAACTGTTGTATTTGCTAAATATTACATCACATATTTCATTTTTGTTAATGCCAGACTTGAGCTAGTCAGAGAAATTGGATTTCATTGCCATATCCTGAGCTGACAAGTGGTATGTTAATTTGTTTTACTGTAGTAGTGAAGTAGAAAGCTTCTATCTATTGATGTAAATATGAAATAACATCTAGTTCTGTCCAACTGCCAAGATGGACTACCAAGAACTTACTGTGCTCGTCTCTGGTACTCATGAAGAAAACGATCCTGATTCACTGCAGCTTTCAAAAACCGGGTGTGGGTCAGGCTGAGCCTCTTCTCTGCCATGTCCAGGGAGGAGGCAGGCATCGCTGCAGCCTCAGGAACCCAGCTGTCCTCTGGCAATGACAATATTCAAGATTATTTGAGTCTTTTGGGTGCCAACTTAATGCCAATTATATGAGACAAAGTGAAACTGTGACACTCTACATTTTCGAATTTAAGTCAGATTATGAATACGATCTGCTGATATTGAAAAATATATATGACATGGTTTTCTAACTAGACCTACTTGTGGTGAATGTCTTCATTTCCTGCAGCATGACGTGATTGGCCAGATGACCCATCAAGTTGATAAACTTGGGGCCTCCGGGCGAGAGGAACAAGGATGCTACCACCCTGGATCCTGCATTTGCAGTTTCATCCTACACACAGTTAAAACAGATGATTGTTACTAAATTATACAGTTTACTAAACAACACAAGTGCCACTTATATTTTAGACATTTGACCCGTGTTGTGAAAAGCTTAATTTGCACAAGGTTTAACATTTTTTAACTGTATGCAAAATTTGCCTGGAAGTGATTTGCTGCAAAACTGACAAAGAAAAAGTGATGTAGCGGTGAGACAGGAACTTGCAGTGGATGGGTGTTTATATATGTGGATTTGTGTGCCTTTTATGTAGTACAAAAACTTTAAACAAATATTTATGGTAAGTATGTAAGGAGATTAGAGTGAGGAGCAGACATGGATCAATCTGGGACCGTAGAGGAGCCAGCAATACATGAGGTCACCATTTCTGCTGTCATCAGCAAGTATGACCTTACTGCAGCTGTAAATATGTAACACACAAAACTAAATTATCAAAATCATAAATGTAATTTAATATTTCTAATTCAAAGATATATTCACAAAACTGTAAAGAGTAAAAGTGGGGTCACATTTTCAGCTGCCAGAAATGGTGACCTTATGTGCTGCTGGCTCTCTGCCGTCACAGATTTTGGTGTGACACCGGCAACGAATGAAGCTACAAAGGAAGAAAAGATGGACACAATTTCCCATGTTTGAGGACATTGAACCTGTGAATACTGGACAGATGAAGATGAACATAAATGTGAAACACTCAAACAATCTTACCATTATTTCTCGCAGCCAAGCGCAGGTAACTTTGCGGAACTCAGCATCCGCTTTGTGGCCCAAAACAGGCCAGCAGTGCCTAAAACCAAAACAAATATTTCATTATCTTGACACAGAATCATAGGCACCTTTATATATATGAATGGAAATAGTCAATCATATCTAATCTTACCTGTATGCCTCATTGAATCGTGTCGGGTTGAGTCTCTCCAACAGGAAATGGGTTACTATGTAGAAGGCATCTTTGTTTGGTTTGTCGAACATATTCCTATTAGACAAAAAATAAGTTAAGTTAGCTGTTAATTTTTACAGGAGGAATAATTAAGATAGGATACGTAAAATTCACAATAGTGGTAGACCCTCAGAAGGGAATGGATTCTTGTTTTTGAAAATCTTTTTATTTCATTTATTATTTATTTTCTATATATGTATTTTCTGTTTATGTGTATCTTCATTTTGTTAGAGGTGCCATTTAACTGTTAAATTGTCTGATTGATACTGTGAAGCTGTGTATTGATTTTGGCCCTGTGAGAAAGGGAAAAGTTAAGAGAGAACAGGGTGGGTGTGTGGGGGATGTTATGTTTGTTAAAGTAAATCCTGTATTGAATATATTGCATAATGATGTTGATGTTTGTATAACAAAAAAAAACAATAAAGACATTATTAAAAAAAATAAGTTAGCTGTTAATATAACCACTGCAGTGTTGGTCATGTATGGTTTTTCGTTTGTTCCTTTTCCCCTAATGCTGCACCGTGAAGCTAAATGGTTGTGGAAGATGTGTATGAAGGTGAAATTTATATATGTTTGGTAAATGTGAATGTTATTAGTGTAACACAAATATGATGTATATAATATGTAAGTGATAAATGTAATGTACTTGATTTCGGACCCCAGGAAGACTAGCTGATGCCACTGGTATAAGCTAATGGGGATCCTTTTTAAATAATGAAATCAATATGTTATCCACAAGAGAAGCAGACTCACGGTCCCAGGTTGATGTGTTTCACGTTGCTGGTTTTGCCAGCGATGGACGACAGTGCAGTGTCCGGTTCAAGTCCGAGTCCAACAAGAGAAAACCACAGATATTTTCCAGTCTTTCTCTGCAACAATAGCGGGTTGGCCATTATTCCGAGATGAGAGAAGCAGAGTGAGTGTGTCCGGTGGCGGCTGGTCAGAGAGCCAGCCTGGCTAACACAGCTAGCTTCAGCTGCTAGCTCTAGCTCTAAAGTTCCCCGTTGGCTAACTTCTGCTAGCTTCCTTAACTTGTTTGGAGTTCGTCAACATATCTGACATGTAAGAAACGGTTCTCAGATTGACAAACACTGTCGAGGAACAGTTACACGTGTTAAACGAGCAGGTCGAGATACAAACAAAAGAGTATTTCACAGATTTTAGTTTCAGGAACAAGAAAACAGCGAGAACACAAACCGCCAATTTTTCCAATAACAACCCGGATGTTGTTAAGAAGTACTTCCGGTTTACGAATGCACTTCTAAACTGTTTCCCACTGTTTCTGATATTTTTATTATTTACTTATTTTTCTTTCTTTATTTTTTCCTTTCTTATATCTATCTATATATCTATTTATCTATATATATATAATTCCTTTTTTTTTTCTTCCTTTTCCTCATAACAAAATTAAATTAAATTAAATATGGATAAAACAAAAAGGAGAGAAAAATTAATTAAAGAAAGAAAAAGATAGATAAATAAAAATAAATAAACATATATATATATATGCACATTTTTAGCGTTGACATTAACACACGTGACTTCATTTGAAAGCATCTGTCTAGCCTTTGGGCAGTGATGTAGTTTATATGTGATCAGAGAGTAAATGGTGATGAATGTGAGATGAGACCAGGCTGTGTCCATTCATATATGGTCACGTAGTTCACCTCATCCATACCTGTACATAGTCAGAGCAGGCTCAGGTCCAGGGAATGGCTCGTGTGCCACAGGCCTGTCCACACCTGGTTCTTGGCTTCATTATTTTTTTAATTGCTGTATTTATATTATATATATATATATATATATATATATATATATATATATATATATATATATATATAAAAAACTCCTCAACTGGCTGGGCATGGGCCATGATGCCTCAACACCAACTGGGCTCCTCCTCCATCTCCTCTCTCCTCCCTCCAATGATTTCCTATGATAGAAAAGGGCATAAGCCCTGAGCTATCAAACCAGGCTCACGAATTTACGATACGATACGATCCGACTGTTTCACATTTGTTTGCACAGCAAACAACTAGTTATATTTGGTGTGTTTTTTCATCTGTTATGTCCTATAAAATAGTTATTAACTAGTATTGTTTTATGGGGGTACCTCAGGTCACTTAACCTGGTGTAAATACAAAGTTGACTCATTTGATTCGATGTTGGACAAGGCGGACTGCTTCTACAGTATCACACAAAGAAGTGGAGAACATTACAGGCTTCAGGCCAGTTTTAATAGTTAATAAACCACTGAAAACCCACAATTACCAAGCTTAGAAAAAGATTGCATTGCATTGTAAATAGAGAGTTAACGGTCGATAAATTTACTCCTCTAATAAGTAACCATTTTAACTGTCAGGACATTCAGCAAGCACAATATCCACATGTCCCTCACCAGTTGTTTTTTTTCCCCCAGTTAAGATTTGCATTTCACTTTCCCTGTAATAAGATACTTTATTGAGGTATTGTTTCACCAAATCAGAGTTTAACATGGCAGTAGGAAATAATATAAAACACATTAAAAGGCTAGACATAGATTTAACTTGACACAGTGTATTGTTATAAGCCATTATTACATGCATTCGTCCCACATTTACCCACAAATTAGTCAAGGGGCTTTAGAAAGGTAGTGCAGTAATAAAAACACAGGCTAAGCATATGCAGAGATTTAATTTGTCCTTTTTTATTGCAGAACATACAATTATTTAAGTCTCCACCACAACTGATTAAGCAGAACAGAGTGATAGTAAGAAAACCGGTGCTCTTTTTTTCTAATCATGCAAATCATTGTAGTTCTTTTAAAACCAGCTGGCAGCACTCGGCCACCTTAGATGGATCAGACACTGATGAGTACTTGGAAATCTGAGAGTTGACCCCCAGGGAGCGAGCCAGGTCCTGGGCTGTCTGGTCTGAGGACACAGTGGTTCCCAAGGCCACCAGCAGCCTAAACACAGCCTCCTTGTCTTGTACCGTCTCCAGAGCTCTGCTGGCCACAGACAGGCACTGGGCCTTGGCCTCCAGATCGGGTTGGCTGTGCAGGCAGCCGGCGTAGTTAAGCACCAGAGTGGCCAGGGCAATGTGGATGTTCTTATTGCAGACGCTGGCCAGGTCGGCAGCACGTGATAGCACCGTTTCACGCTGGGCCAGGAGGAGGGCTCGGCCGTGCCTGCCGCCAAAGCAGTTGCACAGAGTCCGCAGCGCCAGCATCTGGTTGGCAGGACGCCCCTCGGTCCTCATCAGGCTCAGCAGGTGGTTGCACAGCTGGACTCCCTCCGCCTCGCCACAGAGGCTCTCGTTAACCTGTGGGTGGCGCACTGCCAGCCTCATAATGTCCAGGACAGGAAACACAATGTCTGAAGTCCAGGGGGAAGGAAAGGGGAGTTTAGTTAGTGAACAATAATGAACTGAATAACCTTAAATCATGTTCTTCTTTCTGTTTTTGATAATTATTTAGCAGAAATCATAAAATCAATTGAAATGAAAAACAATAAAATATCATAAATTGGGTTTGACTGCTGTTGTTGTACCTTCAGGCCAGTGAGAGGCCTTCCACAGCAGGTTGATCTCTTGGATGGTTGGGGGTGACGTGGTGGAGGAGTTGGGATCAGACACGGACACCAGGAGCTTCTCAAGGCTTTCCAGAAGTTCATCGGAAAGCTTGTGCTCCTGTGGGGCACCTCCATTCAGCTCCTTTATCTTGGCTGGTGAGAAAAGAACAAATCATTGACCCCGACACAGTAAAGAAAATTTAATGAACAAGGGGAAAGGCATTTTAGTACAATATCTTCATGACAAGTAATGAATTGGAAATGTTTACTTTTAAAGCCCCTGAAAATGTGGTTAAATGTAATGTGGTATTAAGCTTTAAAAAAAAAAAAAAACATGAAATATTCATGACTAAATATGCAACATAAAAGTAAAAAAAAACATCTTTAGATATCATTTAATAAGAATAACTCAAAAATGTTATTCGGCTTGGTTTGATCAGATTTTGTTGACAGTGCCCACCAACTGTCATCAGATTTTGTTTCAAATATTTCTGAATAACATTTTCCAAACTGAGTCCCACCCGTTTCAAACCAGTGAGAAGAGCAAAGAGATTAAATAGATACACAAGGAAGTCTCTAATGTGACAAACTGTTCTAGCTTTGGCAGAAAACAGTGTGTTCCCAAAGGACCCCATCACTCAGTAAAAAGCTGATAGAGGGAAGAAAAAAGGTTTTCAGGGCCTTTAAACACAGTTCAAGTGTCCACACACTCCTAAATCTATGAATAAAGTTCTTAGAAATGTTTTGTCATTCACAATTGACACATCCAGACTGTAGAGACACATCATCAAAGCTATAAATAAAAATGCTCACCCATGATCTGCGAAGAATTGGCTTGCTCAAAGGTCACGCCATCAGTCTTGGGGAAGTAGATGTTGGTTGCCGTCTGTCTGTGGGCTGCTGAGGAGTAGGCACCGCCTCCTGCAGAGTAGGGAAGAGTATGATCCAATGAGTGACAACATTAAAGACTTAAAAACAAAACACTACTGCCTTGTACCGCTTTCATATAAGAGAAACGCGTACAGCAATCAGAAATTAATACATGGTTTTCACCCAATACACAAGCATAATGACCTCCCTATCTCAGATTTTCAAGAGTGTTGGTTTCGTTTGTCTGTTGTTTACACCGAGTTGTCCACAATACAGAGATTCCTTCAGTAAATAACTCACCTGTGAAGGGATCTGCACCACCTGTAGCAGTACTTGGGTCAGGACCCGACCCTGGGATGTAGCGACCGGAGCCTGTGGGAAAAAAAAACAGCTCTGAAAAGAACATCTCTGGTGATGTTCAGATTGTGAAAAATATTTAAATAAACATACTGTACCTGTGAAAGGATCAGCTCCAAAACCTGGCCTTTCATCAGAAGCTCCAGGGACATACCGAGCTCCTCCTGTCAGATGAAGAGATAAAACACCTTTAGGAAAATATAAATTCAGTCTAACAACATTAAAAAAGACATTGAGTGTTTCTGAAAGGTATCAAGTATCTATCTTTTGGCCTCACCAGTGAATGGGTCACCACCAGCGGGCTGGGCTGGTCCCACCACATGTCCTTTGGTGTTCTCTATTATAAAATTGGCAACCTGGTCGAGGAACGTGGGGCTGAGGTCATTCTTCTGCAAAAAGTTGTGCGCCGTCAGCCAAGGGTCCTCGGCCACATTGTAAGGCAGCTTCATGGACGGCCCTCCCTCATTCACGTCGATGGTGAAGACGTAGTCGTATTCCTGAGGGGAGATCAGGTGTCGTTCATGACTGTTCTCGTGCGTGCATGCATCGCCATCGTTTGTCTTGTCAATACGCTTACGATCTTACCTTTCCTTCATACACCACGCTCTTGGAGATCTGTTGGTTTGAGCCTCCGACCACATCTCCGATTTTCATCCAGCGGCCATCGCTGACACTCCACTGATATGCCTCGACCTTCTGTCCATCTTTAATTAGACGCGTCTGTCCGTCACGATTCCCTTGAGGAAACAAGCAAACAAATCTTGATGCAGAAATAGCATTGGCACCGTTTCTCATTATCAGACTGAATTGTGCTATCTTGGTAAGGTATGAACCAGAAACACCAGATACAGTGATATATATATAACATGATACAATAAATGTCAGTCTATTTTCTTACCAGGCTCATCAAGGTGTTCCCTTCCAGGAAGGTCCTCCATTTTGATGTCCCCAAGGTCGCCCGTCTTGGGGTCAATGGTGGTTTTGGAGATTTCATCCTCAAAGGCCTGCAGGTCCTCTATGCTCGCCATGCGGTCCTCAACTTCCGTGAACACGCGGATAATGCCATCACTGTGAGCAGAGGAGCAGCATCTGGGTTAGCCACACAAACTACATACTGTATGTTCATCTGAGAATCTCCATCATGTTGTATAAATGCAGGAATGCAGTTCTTACCTGGCCCCAATGGCTATATCACCATTAGGTAGAATACAACAGCACCAGACAGACTGGGCAGGCAGACGGATGGTCTGAGTGCACTCTCCCTGCCTCCATATCCTCAAAGTCCTGTCCTCTCCCGTGCTTATGAAATCTAGGGGAAAAAGCATCAGTATATGAAGTCAGGGTGAGCCAGCTACCATCTTACAGCAGGAAAACAAATGGATGCTGGTTCAATAAATGACCAAGGACCAGACTGGTTCGCTACACAGACATTAAAAGTCTCCCAGTCATAGACATTTTAAATACCAACACAAAAAAACACACCTTGGTTATTGGGGAAGACAGCTAGGCTGTAGATGTAGTTGGTGTGGCTGTAATAGACCTGTACACATTCGCCTGTCACCAGCCACCTCCTGATACTTGTGTCATTGCTGCAAGAGAAGAACTCTGTGTTGCTGATCACTGCTAGACCCCTTACACAGTCCTCATGACCTAAAAAGGAAGAAAAACAGGTTGTGTTGTAATCATGGATTTTAAACACAAAGCCCCTGGACCCCCAGACAAATGTTTTGAGTTATTATGACTGAATAGATTATAATTATTTTCCAAAATAATGTTTAGTTACCACCAAAGAATGATAAATTTACTATTTGAATTTTTTTGATCTGACACAACTGTTGATTGACATCCTACTCCACACATTTTGTTGGCTAAAAGCAGTCAAAAAGTAAAAAAGATTGAGGGTGAACTGCTTACTAGGACCAGATATGCAAACAGAGGTCAAATTTGAAACTGTTCAGCATTCAAAAACTTTGTCAACAATCCTACTAATCAACAGCCATAATCACACTTTTGTTTGCACACAGATCTAATAAAAAAACAAAGACAAAAAAAGAATGTGTTCACTTCTGTCAACCACCTGCAAATTCTCACCTTCATACGTCTTCTCACAGCGGCCAGCTTTCCAGAGCTTTATGGTCTTATCTGCTGATCCGGACAGCATAAGGCCTTGTTCGGGTAAAATGATCACTGCCCACACGGCTGCAGTGTGGCCCTGTAGCAAAATTAACAAGCAAAGATTTTACTCCGTCACACCGCCCTATAATATATGTGCTTGTTACAGTTGCATAGATGAAATCAATGTCAAGATATATTGTAAAAGTGCAACCACAGTCAGCAATTTAACAAACTGCCTAACATCACAGAAGCTTCAGCGTACCTGCAAGGTCATCATGCACTTCTCATTGAGCCACACTTTGGCTGTGGTGTCCCAGGAGCCACTCAATAGTGTCCCAAACTTCCCAGAAGACAGAGTGCAAACTGTGTGGAGATTAAACGTTAAACGAAAGCTGCAACCAGATAAACTGCAAACGTGCCTCTTTACATAATGACAAATAACAGCAGAGCAAATCAGATACTTATTAGAAAGTAATTATCCTAGGAGTTCAGTTCAGACAACTTTATTCATCCCCAAGGGGGCAATTAATTTGTAGCATTCCCAGTCCATACATATAACAGACAACCAATAATTAGTTAAGTCAAAGGAAAAATATTAAAAGGCATGGGGCAGTTGGAGGGACAAGTTACAATAAGAACCATATAAATAGGATTATAGCAATAAAAAACAAAAAATAAGAAACAATATATGAAAACAACACATCTTAAAGTTCCTCTAAATAACAGTCATTTAAAATGGGTATGGTCTGTGTTCAGCAGCTTAACAGCAGAAGGGATAAAGGACTTGGAGTAACGATTTGTTCTCCTTAAGGGCACATTATAACGAGTGGAGAGTGAGGCAAAAGTAACTCACCTGTATTTTTGTGACCCGTGAGAGTGAATATGGGCGTTGATTGGTCCAGTGTGAAAACACATATGTTATTATCATTTCCACCTGTGGCAATAAGTCCTCGAGGATATGTTTCACTGGGTGCGATGGTGCATACACAGGATACAAAATTGGAGTGGCCAGACATACTGTGCATCTCTGTGAAGCCTTGGTCTGGGCTGTCAAGACAAGGGGAGAAAGACAGCAAATAAGTGAACTTATGTGGGAACAAGTGGTTTGACAATAGTGTGGGTAACACTTGCAAGAAAGGTCAGTAAATTAACTGACAGACAAAATGCATAACACAAAGCAAAGTCCTCGATCATCCGAGCTGCGTACATTGAGAGTTGAATGAATGACAAAGCTAATTTCAGTAGCTAGCTGCACGTTAGCAAACAGCTGGTTAGCTAACGTAGCTAAGCTCATTTATTACTAGTAGATAACCTCACTGGGGTTGTTATTCGACTTGCTTATTTCCTCGCAAAGCACACCTTTCCTGACATGTGACTTACTTAGCTACAAACTGAGATAAATCCTATCCAACCCTCACAACGAGTTAGTGGGTAGCACGCTAATGCTACTGCTAGCTACCTTGAGTTGGGTACCCAGACTCTTCCGGTTCGGTCTCTGGACACAGACACGAAGGATCCCTCTGGAAAATCAGCCGATGCGAGTCCCCTCACGTCCATCTCGTGGCCCGGGATGGAGCACCTGAGTTTGTATGAGTTAGATGAAGCCATTTTGCCCCGATGAACACGGTGGAACTATCACAGCAGAGGCTAATGCTAAAGCGGCGTTGCCTGTCAACAAACACCGGCCGCTAATGCTAGCGGAAGTTGAATGACCTCACTGTCGTGTCAGTGAACTCCCCATTCAAATCAATATCAAAATAAATATAAATATAAATTGTTCCATCTGCAAATCACATCCTGAAACTTGCTCTCATTTATTCATGTTTGTTTCTTTTTTTTTTTTTTTACAGTTATCATTTGATATTGCAATATATTGTTATTAATTGTTTTTTATTTGTTTGTTTGTTTGTTTTATTGACAAAACAAACATTAATTACTTCTTTATTGTTTTCTTCCATTTACATGCATGTTCTTTTTAAATATCTATATATTGTAATTTGCTTAACGAATTGTATATATGTATATAAATGTTTTTGTTTTTATTTTGTTCCTTTCTTTCTTTTTTTAAAATGTATTATTGAATTGACGCTTTGGCAATAGTGTTCACCTGATAGTAAATAAAGCAAATTGAATTGAATTGAATTGATATCCCACAATGCAATGCGGTAGTGACGACAACGTTCATAACAGACGTTGACGTACAGCTCGGTGACGTCAATAACGCTGTAATTTAAGTGTAAGTATAAGATTTCACTTTTCTTACAAAAGATAAAGAGCGACATAGATGTAAATTGTTCCTTCTGTGAATCACATTCTGAAACTTGCTATCATTTATTCTGGTCCTGTAATTTTACATGTGAATTGTGGAAAGAGGTCAATAATTTTATACTTGTTAACATTTTCTCAGATTTTGCACTGTACTATAGAAATATTATATTTGGTTGCTATGATTACAGTGACTAAAGACAGTAATGCATTTTTTCTTATTAATTTAATTTTAATTCTCGCGCAGTTCCACATTAACAAGTGTAAATTTACCCAGACAAAAGCCTAATTTCTTTGTATTTATGAAAGAAATGGAATTATATCTGTCAACAATTTCTTCCTCACAAAACAAAAAAGCAATGAAAACCATGAATGTATGCAATATCTTTAAAGTTTTTAAGTGGAATTATTGTCATACTCTCGCATGGTCTTTTTTATTATTATCTATTTATTTATTTATTTTTATTGTCTTTTTTATTTTTATTTTATGTTGGTTTTGTTTCATTTCTGTTGTCCTTTTATGTTTGGCACAGCTCTTTGTTATGTAAATGCTTTTAATGTTTTCTGCTGTTACTATGTATACTGTCATTTTGAAATAATAAAAAAATATATATATTAAATTCGATTGAAATAGAATAGAATATATACCGTTAATTATTATATAAATGATATATATAATATAATCAAAATATACATTTAAAAAACAACAACACAGAAGTGAAGGAAGCAGACTGCCTCTACATGTGGTACTCATCTTTCACCAGAAGGAGGCAGCAGACTGTTTTCCCTGTTGCTGCTGGTGCACTGCGCTCCACCGCCCACCTGTCCACAGTGTCTGAGTCAAGCTCACGCAGACAACCAGGATAGAAAAGGAAATTTGAATGTTGTCCTTCAAATAAAAGCCTGAGGGGTGTACAGTCAAACCAGAGCCCCAGTATTCACCATCTCCCACCAAAAGAGTAAAATTTCTTCTTTAAAGAATTTGGATATCTGGAGCAATCTCCAGTAACAAAACACCTATGGATAGATAGATAAATAGATAGATAGATAGATAGATAGATAGATAGATAGATAAATAGAGTATTTTATTATTAATCAATAAAGTACTTTGATACTATACATTATCAATAGTCCTAATGGGAAATTGTGTTATTGCAGCAGTCATTACATCACAAAAAGGCAACATAAGGAAACTCAAAGAGGTAAATAATAAAGTAAGAAAAACAGAAATCATAATTAAAAAAAATATTTGGGCATGTCCCATATTGGTGTAGCAGGATAATTGCATATATGTTGCATACATGAGTACTGACAATAACTATTCAATTAATCCATACAGTTTATTTATTGAGAAGCTGAAAGCAATGAATTGGGATCCTTTTTGCTTGAAAAGTAAATGATGAAAAAAAATGAAGGTGCTGATTAATTTTCTGACAATTTGTAATTGCATTATGTGTTTTCTGTTTTTATGTCTGTGAAGCACTTTGTAAACCTGTTTTTGAAAAGTGCTTTAGAAATAAAGTTTATTATTATATTATTGTAATCCTTTAGTTGTTCTTCGTAATTTATTTATATAAAATAAATTGAAATAATTTTAAATCAACTAATAAAACTATAAATTAATAAATACTTGTTATTATTAAATATATGTGTTTTATGAATCACAAGAATATAGTCCCATTAAAAGTGTTTTATTTTGTAAGTAAACCGGAAATGTGTTCGCAGACCAGTGCTCCTGTCCCTTCCGGTCCCGTCCTCCTGTCCAGCCCACAGAGGCTCGGATGAGGAAGTAGCGACACCGACACCTACGCTGGATTGGACAGCAACAAAACAAGTATGTATCTTTTCCTTTTATCGTAGGAAATCCTGACTGACGCTAAACACAATCAATGACATCATTTACATATGAACGTGTTAATAACGTTAATTAAATCAGATTAGCCTGCTGATGCTAGCTGAGCTAACACAGGAGAGCCCAGCCCATCCTGGCTGTCAGTGTTATCAGTAGTACAGTATGAATGATGGAGCCACCGAGGTGTTGCAATAACAAGGTTTGTAGTGCAGACTAGCAGGTTTGTGAGGGCTGTTGGTATGCAAATCTAGACTGGGTTAGATTAGCAGATAATGCTAATGTTAAACATGTGTTAGGTGTTGTAGTGTAGTTCAGGTTGGGCTTGTTTATACACCCAGATCTGCTTTACAGCCTGTGATTATGGCACATGAATAGCAGAAGTAGGCCTGGGTTTCATCTCATGACCAATTTAAAAAACATGACCCTCCTCAGCACATGTCAGATATCTTAATCATATCATTTTTCTTTTGACTAGTCATTTATGTATAATAACTTCCACTGTCATATAACAGTATTTAAGGCAAAATATCACAGCTTTGTGATGCAAACTATTTTATTTATTTATTTGCACATATATACAACTGCACAAAATCCAGTCAATGAAAAAACAAAAACAAGAAATGCAACAAAAGTTAAACAACAACAAGAAGTACACAAAATGTGCAGAAAAAAATAACCAAACAGTGGAAAACAATCCAATAAAAACAATGAAATACATACAAAAAAAACAGTACAGAAGAAAAGAACATATATCTAAACATATCAAAAGATAATTAGACATCATTAATTAAACGTGCTGATATTTCCTGTTAAAATGTTCTAAGGATAACGAGCTCGTGATAACATGTATTTTGGTGTTCCATATTTGTACACCACGATATCACTAGTGGTAACACTGGTGATAATGGTATCATAGGCTTACGCAAAGAAGTAATATAACAATCAAAGTAAAATCAATTTGATCAACTACTGTATGTGTGTGAGAGAGAGAGCAGGGGATGTTTAGTCAGCCAGTTGCTGTCTGTTATGTGGAGATCTATTTCCAATCATCAAATGGAGATTTGCTTCTGTGTTGGTGTGTTGAGGTCCACTGTAGGTTTCCCCCCACCCCTCCCCCCGAGTCCCAGCAGCCATGAAGCTTCGACTGCACTTTGTGGTGGACCCCATGGGCTGGCTGTGTATCAGCATGGTGTTTGGGATCTGGCTCTACAACACTTTCTTTGTCACTAAACTGGTTCTGCTTCCACACTACAATGAGGGACACATCCCTTGGGCCATAGTCGTTTGTGAGTATCATCATTGGTATCCCACTGTAGGAATTTCTTTGTTGACACATATGAGAGATTAAAAATAGCATTTCTCAACTGTTGGGGAGAGAGCACGGAAAATGAGTCATTGGAATTCCTGTCTACTAGGCTGATTTTGATTTGATTTGATTATATTATTATGTCATGCATAAATGAAATGCCCAACCCAAACGGGCTTACAGGACACCATTATTTAGAAAATACAGAACAGACAAAGGCAGAAACCAGAGTAGCAGTATAAATTATAAATAACACTAGACAAATAAACCATCCTGATGTTTTTTCCAAGCTTGAGGAAGGAATGTAGCCGACTTATAAGCATTCAAATTAAAGCCGTTCCATTTTAACATCATCCGAGCACCAAAACATGTTGGGATTTTGAACAGACATTTCATTTATAATAGAAGTTCGTAACTCATCATAGTATGGACAATACAAAAGAAAGTGTGATTCATTTCCAACTTCTCCTAACTCGCACAACCTGTTGTCCTCTGGGATGTTTGTAAATCTACCGACTTCAAGGGCCAAAGGAAGGATTCCTGTTCTTACCTGTGCAACTAAAGACCTTTGACTCCTTCATAAGTTTGCCAGAACATAAGATTCAGTGCCATAATTGTGCTTGATTTGAATATATGTGCGGAATTTGGGTTTTAACAATATATCTTTTGACCATTTTTCTTCAAATCTAGCAAGTAACTTTCTGGAGCATCCATGGAGCATTATGTGATTTACTCCAAAGAAAAACCTTGTTATTGATCCTGTATTGTGACATATTAAGCATCAAGTAGAATTGAATACTGTGTTTTCCCTCAGGTTATTACATAGCATCAGCACTCTGCTTTGCGGCCCTATTCAGAGCTTCCACAGCAGATCCCGGCCGTCTTCCTGTGGACCCCCACATACCTCACTCCGGTATGGATCCAGAATCCAGTTTGTCAGATTGTGCACATTTAACTGTTTATCCATAAATCTTCATAACTGTAAATAACTAAACATACTCAATACAGCATTTTAATTCTCCTGTTTTGCTCCTCATGTTACATAACTGGAGCACATTTATTGCATCGCTATCAGCTAATACATTTCCCTTCGGTCTTTAGACCAAAGTACAAACAATATGTTATTACTGTGTCACTATGTCTGCTACCAATACTAGAATAATACAACACTACCAGTAATAACCAATAAACAACTTGTTTTTATGTCACAGAGCGAGAGCAATGGGAGTTGTGCAATAAGTGCAACTTAATGAGACCCAAAAGGTCCCACCACTGCAGCCGTTGTGGACATTGTGTACGCAGAATGGACCACCACTGTCCTTGGTAAGGATACACACACTTGTGAAGGTCTTGCCTTACATATCGGACACAAAACAGTGTTGAAAAGTAGGAATAAATAATAAAAAACAACAAAATGGAATAGCTCGTTGCAAATATAGTTCTGGGAAAACATTTTCTTTTTTTCATGAAAATTGTCAAAAATGATAAAAGGTAATATCTTAAATCCTGTTTGTTTCCTTCCAGGATCAATAACTGTGTGGGAGAAGACAACCACTGGCTCTTCCTGCAGCTCTGTTTCTATGCCCAGGTCCTCAGTTTGTACACCCTGGTGCTGGACTTCTGCCAGTACTATTACTTCCAGCCGCTGACGGGACTAGACCAGGTACATTCTGCAGGAATGATGTCCTCAGTTGACATAAAGAATGTTTTTAGAGCTTACAGACTGCATTTCAGACATGCACGTGTAGCAGTATTTATTTAGTTATATTAAAGTGCTATGTAACAGTGCTCAATGCTTTCATCCTCTAAGAATCTGATACATAAATATATATAATATTTCAAGATGAAAAAGTCATCACACATAGAGCTTTGTGATTATGAAAACAAGAGGATTTTACACCGAAGGGTTGCCGTTCTGTTTTCTTCTGCCAGGAGATGTTTACAACACGCCATGAACTGGCTCTGCTGCGAGTCTCGGCGCTCATGGGTTTGGTCATGTTTGCTGGCATGACTAGCTTGTTTTACACTCAGTTGACGGGCATCCTCTCTGTGAGTACTGAGTAACGACTCATTATCTGGTTTCAAATGACATTTACTGCTGTAATTAGGTTAATGTGACTTTCCAAGGTAATGTAACTGTTTAGAGTCACTTTGTCGGCTCTATGAAATAAGCATGATGGTACTTATTTGCAGTATAATTTAGCTTGATTGTCTTATTAAAAGCATGTTCTGTCTTTTCAAGAACAATCTAACAAAGTAGGCAGCAGCACACAGAGCTGCAGGCACAACCGAATGACATAGTACGCAAAAATAAAACAATCAATGCCAGTAATGGAGCGATCAATAGAAAAGAAACGAGAGAAAGAGAGAGTCTGGGGTTAGGCTGCGTATGTGTGTGAGGGAGTGTGCATGCAAGTGTTTGTACATCCTGACAACGACAGCGTTTACCTGCAAGATGTTAAGAATTACATTCTTTATTACAAGTAATTTACAAGCTTTCATCAAGACTTGTGGCGTTGTTATAATGTTAGAAACATCTATACTTAGCCTCCATGATGAGGTGAGAAACAGCAAGCTGGTGTTTGGAGAAAAGTTTTGTAGAGATGGAGTTTTCTACAGGAGCAATAGATTGAAATCCTCCTCTCATTTTGCGTTGTCCTTTTCCCCCCTTACAGGACACTACCACCATTGAGAAAATGGCTCAGTTCACCAATGAAATGTGAGTCTGTTTAACTCCGTTTATGCCCCACTTATTCGCTTTCTTACCGAGAGTTAGCTCAGAAGATCGATGCCACTCTCATGTCTGTCCACTCAATGTGAAGCTGGAGCCAGCAGCCGCTTAGCTTAGCTTAGCATAAGGACTGGGGAAACAGTTAGCCTGGCTCTGTCCAGAGGTTACAAAATACACCTACCAACACCTCTAAAGCTCACTTACAACGTTATATCTTGTTTGTTTAATCCGTCCAAAAAAACAAAGTATAAAAGCGTCAACTGGTGGTTTTATGGGTTTATTATTATGTGTGTGTTTTGTCAGGCAACCAACAGAGATTCCAAGCGAAAATATAATGTGTTTATTCGTGAGCTTCAGAGCTGCTTGTTGTTACCTACGGACAAAGCAGGGCTAGCTGTCTCCCCCCATTCACAGTCTTTATGCTAAGCTAAGCTAACCGGCTGCTAGCTCCAGCTTGAACAGATATACAGCGGGTAAAATAAGTATTGAACACGTCACCATTTTTCTCAGTAAATATATTTCCAAAGGCGCTATTGACATGAAATTGTCACCAGATGTTGGTAACAACCCAAGTAATATAAACATACAAAGAAACCAAAACAAATAAGTTCAGAAATTAAGTTATGTGTAATAATGTGAAGTGACACAGGGAAAAAGTATATACTTAATATAATAATACTTATTTTACCCGCTGTATATGAAAGTGGAATCACTCAGTTAGTTTAACATGGATAATTGCTTCTTTTTTTCCCCAGATATGGCTCAAAGAAATCCTGGCAGTGGGCGCTAGCTGAAGTTTGTGGCACTCGCTGGAAATTCCTGTGGCTCATCCCGCTCCGAAGCAGGCAGCCGATCCAAGCCAGCCACCACTTCCGCACCCACGTGTAGGCCGGTAGCACTACAGTAGCTCCTGGGCTGCCATGATGAAACACTGTATACACACTCAAGAATCCATCTGCTCGCCTCCACCGTCCTCTTTTAGTGCTATGGGAGCTGGGCAGCAGCTTTGGTATGTGGATATCCTAAGCTTTTATTTTTTGCCTTTCTCTACAAGGCCCAGACTGGCAGTAAACAGGGTCAAGAAAAACCTAAAGGAGTGACGGGAAAATTATGCTTTTTTTACTCACTGTGACTGCTACTTTCAGCATTTGGAAACCACTTTTAATGGCTAATTGCATCAGAAGGATGGAAGTGTTCACCTGAAAGCAGCTGGCGAAATGGAACCCCTCTCAGGTTACTTTAGAGCCTTTACTACTGACCTTTAATCAGCTACAGACAGAATCAGTGTGTCTATTAGAAAGGCATTTCTGTGTAAAGTTTGTGCCTTGTTTCTTTTAACTATGTCCTTTTTATTTGCCATGCATGAGCTGTTTTTTTTTTTTTTTTTTATATTTTCTGGTTGTTGATCTTCCAGTGTGGGAATTTCTTGTGAATAGCGAAGGGATCTGGCGTCAACTGCATTCCTGATGATTTATGAATGTTTTCTTGCATTGTTCTATGAACGTTTTATCTATGAAGTGATGTTTTATGAAGCTTGGCCACAGAACAAAGTTCACAACTTGAATACTGATATGTGATACTTTTATGACACATGACCAGCCGGGTATTATGAAGTGTAATAGCAAGCCGATAGTGAACACTTCACCATGCCATGGTAAAAATCCAAAAGTAGAAACAAGTTTATACTATCAGTCTTAAGCTGTAGATGTCGTAGTCAAAGCTGCTGTAGATGTCGTAGTCAAAGCTGCTGTAGATGTCGTAGTCAAAGCTGCTGTTTAACGAGCATTCCACAGCCAATTAACCTGCAGTGAAATCCTTATTGAAGACGTTTGAGTGTCAAATACTATCAAATAATACTTAAATCACTACGTTTATCCTAAAGGAATAGTTCGACATTTTAGGAAATACACTTTTTTGCTTTCTTGCCAAGAGTAAGATGAAAAGATAGATACTCTCATGTCAGAAAGTGGTATTGGACTTCTCATCTAACTCTCGGCAAGAAAGCAAATATAATTCCCCAAATATCAAACTGCTCCTTTAAATCTGTTCAGCTTAAAGGAACAGTCTGTAACATTTAGGGGGATCTATTGGCAGAAATGGAATATAAATATTAGAAAGTATGTTTGCTTTAGTGTATAATCACCTGAAAATACAAATAGTATTTTTGTTTATATCTACATAAGGAGCAGGTCCTCTTCACAGAGCCGGCTGCCATGTTTCTACAGTAGCCCACAACGGACAAACTAAACACTGGCTCTGGAGAGGGCCATTCATGTTTTCGCGTCGGCCACTATCGATTTTCTACACGCTTGGCACGCGGTAGTTTCAGTTGGTTGCAATCTGCAACCTCACCGCTAGATGCCACCAAATCCTACACACTGGCCCTTTAAGTCTGCTCTGTCAACCATAGCACTTACAATGCATTAGCACAGATTTTATTTTTTATATTTTTACTCCCGATGATATCATTTGTGGTTTACCATGTTAATGCTGTAGCTGTCATAGTTAGGTCTTAAATGTGTCTGAAACTAGTGGCTTTATAAATGCGTATCTTTATCAGTAATACAAGAACTAGCAGATTAGTCTACATGTGGTGACATACAGCTAGTTTACACTATTTATGATGGTTTTGCTGTATGCTATGGTACTGTTTAGAGATTTTATTGAATTATTTAACAGGATACGTAAGGAGAAGATGATTCAGTGCATAATAAATACTGGCAGAGCACGGTTGTCATTGTCTATAATACTTGGCAATCCCATAGGTAAACCTGTACGTAGACAAAGCTTGCCATGTGTGAGAAATAAAACAATATCCAAGTAGTTTTAAGTGCCTTTTATAGGTTTTCTTTTTACTCTCACAGTACATCGTCGTCATGTTGGTCTCCATAAAAGCCAAAGACCCGGGGAAATGTTGCAATAGTCAGCAAGCATTCGGTAAATGCATGTTTCACCAAGTTTCTGAAGGTAGCGGTTTTAATATTATGCACTGATTTTCACACTAGCGCACTGTTTTACTGCATCAATGGCACAGTTGAAAGAAAGTCTCCACTTAAAGTTATTGTATTTTATGTGTATTTTCTTTTCTTCTTTTTTATTCATATCTTAAATCAGATTGTTCACGTTTGCATGGGTGTGTGTTGATAACTTTGCTCAATGGTTTTTATAACTCAGATTCAGGTTCTTGGATGTTTGTGTGAATTTTATTAAATTATTTTTGTTTGTTTGGTGGTGGGATGATGGGTGGGCAAATGGGTGGGATTGGTATTCAATAAGGTGGCACTGATAGATCAGCCGATTAGACTGTTGTCAGGCTATTAATTAGGCGTTCTCACTATAAGCTCCATAGATGTGTATTAATAGGGGCCTACTACACCCACTAGTAGGTTTTATCATTTATTCACATGGTAGATCATCGAAAGAAGATATAAAAGAACACGACAGCGACCTCTAGCGACTGTAGTAGTTATGACAGGAGCAGAAGCGGAAGTCAGGCGCTGTAGTACCCAGGAGGCCGGGGATCGCATCCCGTGTGAAACCAACAATGTGTAGTTGTCTTTGTGTTCCCAAGCGTTAAGTTTTGCTTTCAATTTTGAAACAGTTATTTTAACCCAAAACACAATGTTTTTCCCTAAACTTGGTTTTGTTGCCTAAACCTAAAGAAGCCTTTTCGTGTGTGTTCAAAACGTAACGTTTCATTCAGTTTTACAACGTGTTGCCTTTTCAGTTTCAGTTTCACTTTTACAATGTAGTAGGCCCCTACTGACCCACATCTATGGTGCTTATAGCGACCGATAACGCCTATTTAACAGCCTGATAACAGTCAAATCGGGCGCATTGATTAAATCCAGTTTCTTTTACAAATGATGTTTGAAAGCAATAAGCATTGTGTATAAGTAAAGCCATCCGTATTGTTACAACAGTAGTGAAAATCTGACATGTATTGTGAAGTGTGTAAATTGGGTGGATGAGATTCACTAACCCGACTTAAACGTGTCAATACTTTCTGCAACCCCAGCCAAGATTACTACTACTGTAGCTGCTGTGTACGTATATGGAGGTGTGAGCATTTCCCGGCTGTTATCTGGCGTCCCCCAGGGCTCTCAGTTTGGATCTGTGCAATTTTGTTCACATTGTTCATTTGCTGTTTTCGGAAAGCTTTATTTTTTTTCAATTCAGACCTCAAACACTGGAACAGTTAAGTTTTGTGAATTAAATGAGTACACCATAAATATGTTATCCATTTCTTTATGTCTAGAAAGCCCTGTTAGAAATCTGTATTCATTGTGATTATATAAAATATCATATAGGTATTCATTCATATTTTAATAAATTAGATTCTGGATAAGTTCGAGTTGATTCTTTTCTCCTTTTTCAACTTGCCATTTAGCAACCTAAGTTTTGGCGTCAGCTGAAACTTTTATTTTACTATTATGGAAATGAGCAGAATTAGTGTAGCACAAGATGTCAGTATTTTCAAAAACAGCATTTATCAAATGGAGACCTTGGCTATGAGACTAGCTTTGAATGAGCAGTAGACCTTTAATCTTGTTTATCTGTGGAACACCAAAAAATGACAAAATGTAGGCCTGGTAAAAGGTTATCAGGCAAGTCAAAAATATGACTGAATACATAAATAAATAATATTGTTTGTTAAATAACTAAATTGGAATGTAAAAATAACTAGAAAATGCATTCCCTGCAAAAAATGCATGTGAAACTGAATTGTAAAACTGTCAGAGTTGAAAGCAGAACTGCATGACCTAAAGAAGCTAGGAGCTTCAACAGGGGCTTCATCGCCTGACCTCATGAGCAAAGAGGCTCTTTCATGTCTTGGAAGTTAGATATGACAACGGTAAGTGAGAAGGATATTACTTTTTTATTACTTTATAGATTAATACACAAAGTCTACAACTAAAGTCACGATTTCTTTTTGACAACAATAACAAAAAATACGTACCAGCACTCTATCAATGCAATCAGAAAAAAAGAGCATCCTTAACACACACACACACACAAACACATTTTAGAAGGACATTACTTTTGAAGAGCAATGTCTAAATAGAAGGAGATGGAGCGTGTTCAAAGACTGCAGACAAATTGCTTCCCTTTGTCTATCAAGTGATGTGATCGGCCGTAAAATGTGTAATGTGATGACACGGGCCCACAATAAGATCGATCCTTGTGACCTGTTCAACACACCCGGTACTGTACTTTAATTGAGAGAATACCTACAGTATTATTCATTAGTAGCATTTGAATGGACTCATAATAACATAATGAAATATAATGTTTTCTGCCATGGACAAGATATTCACTTTAAACAAAAAGAAAAAAGTTTTTATTCTAATTTTATGCCATTTCTTTTTATTTCTGACTCTGTAGCATATAAAGTCCGACTGCCTGAATGGTTCAACTGCTGTCTGATTCTCTCAGTAGGCTGCAATGTGTCACAATAAGAGCCCAAGCAGCAGTTCAATTGTCAACCAAATGGTCATTGTCCTGAACAGTTCTTAAGTCTCAGTGAGGCGTGTGTAATGTGTGCATGATCCGTGAACATTATCTATGTGTGTTACATGTTTTAAACAAACACTGACAGGGCGATTTGGTGACCTATTTGGTGCCCTAGGCAAGATTTTAGCTTGTGCCCCTTGCATTGCAGCCAAACTCCTTTCTTCGAAAGGCTTAACACCCTTCCCCAAAATTAGGCAGGCACTGTAATTTTATTCGTCATGATTATCCCACCCGAGGAACCGCTCACACTGCGCCCTACACACTAGAATGTAAAGTTAATAACTGATGGTAAATAAGCCTATATACTTGAACATCTGCAAATTTGTTTATATTTCAAAGCATGTATATGTATCTCGTCCTATGCGAAATGTTAGATTAATTAATCTGTATATATGTTTTATTAAACTGCATCTCTCAAAATAATGTTGTAGGTTATTCCCCAAACACCTGACTAGTCTTTCCAACTGTCCCTAATGAATTTAAGGTGGGAGTAACTGATGTTAACCGAGCTAATACTAGTCTGCTCCAACGGTAACTACCATGCAATAGATAAACTATTCATTCATCATATTACCTCTGTCTTCTTCCCGGGTGATGTGGCGGGCAACCCAGAAAATAGGGCCTATTTAATAGGCTATGTAGTTATGTTGTTGTGGGCTTTTTTTAAAATATTTTTAAATAATAGGATTGAAATAATGTTAGAATTTTCTTTTTTTAATTTTTCTATTTGGGGCGCCCCTATGGATGGATGGCGTCCCTATCATTCACCTATACCGCCTATGCCTATGCACTGAACACACGCCCATACGTGCACGTAGACACATTTTATTGCCCTTAACAACCCCAACCGGCTCTGTCCTCAGCCCCAACAAGGTCATCCCAGACTAAATCGGTAGACGAGGATCAAGATTGTTTTTGTTATGCCACAATTTTTTCAGTATTAGCGACTGGGCGAGCAAGAAATGGATCATTTGTAGGCAGGGATATTAATAAATCAAAACCTTTGCCCTTACATTAACAACACCACGGTTCCTAGATGTTTTTAAGACATAAATAAAACCACAAAATAGCGGTGGGAGTAAAAATGAAATGAATTCAACCATTATTTAATTAGGATATTAAATTACACTATCAGTGAAATTAAAATATCCCTCCTTTTCTCAGGGACCTCATCAATTCCCTAAAGGACACGTCATGACCACACTTTGAGCATCCCTAAAATACAAAACATAGTAACATAGCAACCTTATATTTGTATGCCATCTGTCTTATTATGGCTGATGCTTGATCTTTATGAAGGTGCTTAACAATATCTTTTAAAATAAATTAGTAAAGAACATCAATATGATCCTGGAATAAATCTGATTTCTGTTGTTGTTTTCAGAACTAATATCCAAACCAGTGCTTGTAATAAAATACATTAACACACCAATATGTTTTAATGAGCCTGGGGTGAAATTTAATTAGTGAGTTTGGGGCTTTGGGACGGCACCATTTAAAGAGTCCTGTCTAGATAATAGCAGTCTGCAGCGGCCTGCGTTAAACGTGCTCTTAATCTCTGGTAATGGTTGGTCAACTGGACTAATTAAATAATTGACCACCTGCTACTTTTACAGTCTATGACATCTGGCTGAACAAAAGAAATAATTAGCCACATGCTTGATAAACATAAACTATATGCTTGGAACAGTTATCTCTCAGATACGAGGCTGTTTACCTGTCTCGGATTGGAGGCTTGGCGTGTTCTGCTCCCGTTTTGCCAAGCCTAGACGAGGATTAAGTCTCGGAGATGGAAGATAAAATTCATGATCGGATCACAAATTATTGGTAGCATGGTCATTCTTTTATTTCTATCCATATGGGCCATATATCCTATATGATTTGGTGATTAGGCTCATCCCCAACATCAGTTATGCTTTGCTTAGATGGCTTTTTTTGATATTGTGCTTCAGTAAAAATCCCACATATTTGAAACAATTTGGAGTTGTTGTTATTGGTGTTTCTCTGCATAAAATAATCAAAAATGTCAAATTAGACTATCGGATTCCACTTTTTTCATTTAAAAAAACTATTATTGTATTGTTTTTCACTGTTCATGAAGGCATAACTAGATTTTTTAGACCTCAGTGAGTCATGTGGTTGGGTTGCCAGTGGCAGGTGTCTTCTGCTACGTTCCTCTATATTCAGCTCCGCGGCTGAACTTCCTGAACACGGAGGTATTGATTGGCCTATTGATTTTCAAATAAGCTCTCGTTGTAGAAAGTAGAAATCCAATTAAAAGTTCAACTTGAAACCGTTAATCCAATCAAGACGATGAAATGTATCGATTTTACCCTCAAAATCAATAAGGTGCATGCGGCCCTCGTGCGAGCGGGGCCCTGAACGCTTTCCTTTCTCCAAAAGATTGGGTCAGTTAAACTCCAGAGGATGAACTCCCTGTCAGACCTCTTATGAACAGATGTATACAACTTCTAAAACTCTAAATAGAGAAATTCAAATAGACCTATTTGAGATATGATGAGAATATGACCATGTTTTACAGCCGCGGTCTCCAAAAAAGAAGAAAGAATAAAGAAATAATGCATCTGTAGTGGACCTTTAAAACATCAGTTAAAAATCATGTTGATAAGCAATTCTCATAAAGTTAGAAAAAGTCATTAAAAGTGCAGGTTGTGATCTGCAGTGAGGCTTCAGATTGCAACCAACTGAAACTTCTCCTGTAACGCTCCAAAGTTACGCTACATTTTGGCGAGGAAAACCCGTCATGGTCATTTTCAAAAGGGGTCCCTTGACCTCTGACCTCCAGATATGTGAATGAAAATGGGTTCTATGGGTACCCACGAGTCTCCCCTTTACAGACATGCCCACTTTATGATAATCACATGCAGTTTGGGGCAAGTCATAGTCAAGTCAGCACACTGACACACTGACAGCTGTTGTTGCCTGTTGGGCTGCAGTTTGCCATGTTATGATTTGAGCATATTGTTTTATGCTAAATGCAGAACCTGTGAGGGTTTCTGGACAATATTTGTCATTGTTTTGTGTTGTTAATTGATTACCATTAATAAATATATACATACATTTGCATAAAGCAGCATATTTACCCATTCCCATGTTTATAAGAGTATTAAATACTTGACAAATCTCCCTTTAAGGTACATTTTGAACAGATAAAAATATGTGATTAATCACGATTAACTATTTTAATCTATTGACAGCCGTAGTAAAAACGTGAATGGCCCTATCGAGAGCCAGTTTTTGGTTTGTCAGTTCTGGGCTACTGTAGAAACATGGTGGTCGGCTCCGTGAAGAAGACCATATGTAGATATAAACGGCTCATTCTAAGGTAACGAAAACACAACGATTCATATTTTCAGGTGATTACACACCAGAGAAAACATCTAATATTATATCCTATTTCTACTAATAGATCCCCCTAAATGTTATACACCGTTCCTTTAAGTATCACGGTGATAAAACAATATTAAGAGCTGTTAAAAAAGGGTCCAGTGTTTACTGAAGCAGAACATTATGGTAAAAAAAATAGCTTTTTAAATATGTACATATATATAAACCAGTTATTTTTGAAATGCTAAATAATGTGTTAATTAAAGAATAAAATGTAACAACATGTAACCATACAGAATAAATTGTTAAAAAAAAAAGATGTTGAAAATAATAATATAGATTACTTCAAATAGACATTTGCCTTCCACTGTGACTGCTGAGTGTCTCATTGTTCTCGGCGTTTAAGAACCAATTAAATTGGTCGGCTCCTAATTAGGCTCCTAATTAGTGCTTTATTAAAGTCAGGTGCACTGAAAAGGTCAGCTGTGAACAGTCACTTATTAAAAGCAGCTATGCAGTGCAATCAAGGCAAACATACAGCATGTTGTCTCTACTGCCTAATTAGTGTTTAAGTCCTACTTTAATTCCATCATATTTCCATGAAATGTCAACTGCGTTAGAGTGAACCCAACGTGCTTAAATATAGCGTCCAATAACTTCTGATTTGAGTGTATATGTGCCAAAAACTACAATATAGTCAAGTGAAATTCTTCATTTCCAAGCTGTTGTTTTCCATCTACTTGTCAAATTAATGCTAAGTTGCTCTTGCTAAGTCCACCCACCATCCCTGGTGGGGAAATCCAGCTGCCACCGAGCCCACCGAGCGGCCTCAGAGAGGAGGATTGGAATGTGGCAGGACAGAAAAGGTCTTTTCAGATGGCATTCACATAACATTTACATGGACATGCCAAAATGTCTTAATTCATGGATCAAAAATACAGTTGACTCCGAGAAACCCTGACAGTCAGTGAATGCAACAGGTCTTTTGATGACTTCTTGATCTTCATGAGTGCTTTTAGGTAAAAAATTGGGCCGTGTTTAAAGAGAACAATCATTTTCAGTTGTATTAGAAACAACAAATGGTAACACTTCATCTTACAGGTCCACAAATTTCCTGGTAGGTGATAATTAGCAAGTAACCTATTAGAAATTTCTTTGGAATTACTGCTATATTACCCCAATATTTACCTCAAACTTTATCGAAAATAACTTTATTATAAACAATTATATGCTAAAATAGCATAGACTTGTTAAATAGGGTCCTTCAGCTTGAGAAGCGACTGTGCACTGCTCTTCTTCGGAGGTGGAAAACTAATAGAAGACACTTCTGATCAGACACAAATCTCACTATTGTGATTTATTGTCTACACAAATGTAACCTGCTAGCTGATGTCATGATTCAGGGAGTTTTTTAAGAAATTTCAATTAAGTTATTTGCTAATTATTATCTATTTATCAGCAGACATGGAAATAAAACAAATTGATTAACTTTGTATTCTTTTCCTGTAAATGTATTAAATAAATTACCAGCTATTGGGAAATAGCGTAATATAATTTAATGTAATTTTCGATCAATTTTGAGTTAAATATTGGGGTAATTTGGCAGTAATTCCAAAGAAATTTCAAATAGGTTACTTGCTAATTATCACCTAATTACCACGAAATTTGCGGACCAACAAATTCCTCAAAACAATGCAATATTATATCTCACTATTTGAAATGACCTTTAGCTACAGTGATATGAAGCTGCTCTCCAGTGGATAACTCCCAGCCCTGGTGGTGGGTGGTGGGGGGAGAAGAAGAGGAGGAGGTTGGTGTACAGTAGGAGGGAGGGGGGGGATGGTGAGGGTTGCAGGGTCACGGCTCTTGTAATTACCACAGTCAGGTTCGAGTCACTGGTCAAGTGGAAGCTGTTTTTTTTTCTTTTCCCATGATGCAACGTTGTCAAGGACTGGCCTATACATGTGGCACAGCATGCCTCCACTGATGCCCCTCTGATTAGGTGTCTTATCCTCCAGCCGGGAGCACAGTGATGGCTGGGAAACTGACCGAGAGGTCCATTAAATGGCAGCTTTGTTATGACATGTCAGCGAGGACGTGGTGGATGGTAAGTGGAGCTCTTTTTGTCTTATCTTCTTCCTCTTAAATCGCCTTTGTTAAGAACATCACTATAAAGCAACTTCAAAAAGCTATTATTTCATGTATTAAATGTTAGATGACTTCTGACATTGTGTGGGAAGATATGTCTGCAAATATCCATGTCTAGTTTCCAACTGCCAAGTCCAAATATCATAGATATTCTGCTGATTACTATCTTGAAATTTACCTTTTGTACCATTATTTTGTTGGGAGTTGTTTGGGTCTTTGTGTGTCTGTGCCCAGGTCAAGAATGACGACATTTGCAGACGTGAGAGATATTGTACAGGAGGCTATTTAATATGAAACTGCAGCACTTAACTTGTATTGTCACATTCAAAAGAGATAGCTTTTATTTAAGTCATATTTTCAAGATCATCCCTGGCACTATCATTCATTTCTGAATGGATGTGATCTTCAAGGACAGCAGTTGAAACTTTTATCGCTGAAGTGTTTTATTGCAAGGAACTGAGATTTTTCCAGATGAGGAGGAGTGATAATGGTTAAAGTTATTTTTTGCTGAGATCAATAACCAAAGGAACTATTTAGCCTCCCTTCAGAGTAAGAGCGTTCCTCAAGTGCACCTCTCTGTGCACCCTCTGCGTTAATTTGATAGTGTCGGACAAAGAGCCCTTTCTCCAGCCCGCGCCTTTCCCATGCTGAAGAGGCAACCCAGGCTGACATTTCTCTCTGAATATTTATTTACTTGTTCGACTACAGCCGAGCTTTTATTGTGCTCCAGGGTTTAAGTTGAGGTCTGTTTGTCTGCCTCAATGCATATGAGCTCAGAGGATTGACCTTTGCTGCTCCGGCCAGGCTGCTGCTGTTTGCTTGCTATTCTATTTGTATTGGTGATGTTCATTCTTTGCTCATACTGCATTATATAAATCAAATTGGTTTCAATCTGCAAGGTCATATAAAGAAAGAGTGCGTTTAAGATCTCAGGAGGGATTTTAAGCAATTTTCAGCAAGCAGGGACAGAACATGATGTGCGTCATGGTCAGAAATAGCATCTAATTAAAAGTTCATATTAAAGGTTAGTATATTGAAGGATTTAGCCGAGACCAGCTGCTGTCTTGTCGTGAAAAGTTACCTACAGTACAGCTGTTGTGAAAGGCCCATAGGAAATGGTGTAATTGGTAGGAAATGGCATGATCGCACAGTGAAGTACCTCTAGTGCTGCTCTTGAGTTTAACAATCTAAAGGCGTCTTTATTTATTCACATCATCTGTTGCTGTAGCAAGATCACTGAGGTGATAGAAGCAGCGGTAGCCTTGTAATACGACTGTATTACAGCTTATTTGTATACCACATACATTTTTTTGAGAATCCAAATCACATTTTTTTATTCTTTGACTTCTCTTTACTTTGATTATTTAAGTTAAATGTCCAGCATATTGATATAAGATACAGTGCCGGATTAAGGCATAGACCAGGGGTTCTCAACCTTTTGCAACTGAAGGCACACTTGTGATTGTCAAAACATTTCCGAGGCACACCTTCCCAAATAAATGAGTAAAAAACCTAACATGGTTATACAACAAATAATAAACTGGGCTGTAGATATGTGTTATGCCACGGTCAGCTGTAATGACCAAAATACATATTCTGCTTACCCTCAGTGAGACACTTGGGCTTGCCTCTGGGAAATAATGAGATCAAGTGGTGGTGGGATGGGTGAGAGGCTGACACGCAGAGTAGCATTCAAAGTTGCTTTCAGTTTGTTCCTTGCCTTTGATTTTGTGACAGTCACAATGGAAAACCCTGACTCACATAAATAGGTGGTGGTGAAAGGCAACAGAAATGTGATGCTGGGTTATAACACTGTATATGTTGACATGAGGAGTGGCTTCCAAAGTTTCACTTAGGAGTGAAAACACGTCAAATCGTCCCTCCTTGACTCTTCTGTTCCACAGAATACGTTTTTTCTTGAAGCCCTCAATTTTGTCTGAAACCAAAAACACTGTGCTGCTTCTGCCTTGCATTGATATATTGATCTGATTTAACTGGTCAGATATATCTGATAAGTAGGCCAGTTTTGCACAAAAGTTACCATCAGTGTAATGCTCAGCAAGAGGGGAGTGCTGCTCTTCCAGAAATGTGTGCACTTCTCATATTTCCTCACTACACGCTTCGGAGCTTTTACTGGCGCAGGGTTGTCTCCCACATCACTTTTTCGCTTTAAAAACCGATCCATTTTGTCTCACTGCATCCGAGAACGTTAGCTAGCTAACAGTGGCCAACACGTTTGTCTCTACCTGATGATGTTTGGTGTTTTTACACAAGGCCTATTGAAGGAGGTTGGGTCACACTTAATCAACGCGCCTTCGGGGTACCGCACATGCGCAGTAATATCTGCTCTGCACTCGCCGAAATTGAGCCGATCGCAACGCACGACCGCAGCTCCAGTTACACTGCGCATGTGTTATACCCAATACAAGACCCGTGTCCGTCCGTGTTTTAGCCTCCTTCAATAGGCTTTGGTTTTACGGCAGCTTACATCTTACCTCCTTTAGGTTTTACCTGTTCACTTTGCTAAATAATAATAAAAAAATAATCTAGTACCACTGCCTCCGCAGCACACTAGATGGCGCTCTGCGGCACACTGGTTGAGAATGGCTGATCTAAGGGATCTGTCCGGTGTGTATTCAGTGAGCGATCGACTAAATGTTTTGGTGAAATGTCTGAAAAAAGTGAACAATGTGAACGATATTCAGTTTCCTTGTAAAGGAAGATGCTGACACAGCATAGGATGGTTTCGATCCACCGACCTCTGGGTTATGGGCCCAGCACACTTTCTCTGCACCACTCTACTATTTGCCCTAAATGGGTCTTGAACCCATAATGTCTAGCGCCTTTATGGTCTATGCCATAGACCATATAGGCGTTCGCATAGGGCGCCACCTTCTGGGGGGCGCTTGTATAAAATAATAATAATAATAATAGTAATAAATGCCGGTGGGCACCCTTCCTCATTTTCTGCATTGAGGTAACACATTAACAAAGAAATAAAGAAAGAAAAAAAGAAAGAAATACACGTTTCACCCCTTTTACTCTCTTTCTCACACTTTTTCATCTGCCTGGCCACACTTATTTGTTACTAAAAGTGTAAATTATAGTGAAACTGACTCTTAACTGACTTTTAAGCCAACAATATCAGTGACCAATTGCTTATTGATATTATAATAAATACAGTTATTTATGAAAATAAAAATCGCAGTTTTTGTGATGTCTGATGTGTGTTGCGGTTTACAGGACTAGGGTTAGGGTTCTGGGGGGGGGGGGGGGGCTCTAAATCCAAATTTTAGGACACCAAAAAGGCTAGACCCGGCCCTGGATAGATACTACTAGATTATAATCAGATGACACAGGCTGTTACTATACAGCACTGGTACAACGCCACCTAATGGTGTAACAAACACACTGGTATTGTGCATGCTGGCTCTCTGTCATACTTGAATAGAACAGAGCCATTGTTAATATTATTAACACCTGTGCTTTTCCTACTATGAATATTTTGTAGTCAACATGATATTTTGTTTTACTCAAAGGTGTTCATATTTTCAAATTAGGCTATAGGAAATATCCAGCATGTAATAAGACAATTAGTTTTATTATATGGACTGATTTGCCATTTTTGTGCCAGTTAATCAGAATCAGAATCAGAAAGGTGTTTATTGCCAGGTGTAAGGGGTATACACGAGGAATTTTCTTTGGCTTTTTGGTGCGAGACAAACAGTATAATAACAAAGAATAGATAAAACGTTAGAATAAAATAAGAATAAAAATGTACAATTTACAAAATAAGCTATAAAAATAAAAATAAACATGATATAAACGTTATGTTATTACCATATGAAGAATTTGGGACCTGAACATGTCTGTTGCATTTAATCTAATGGTAACAGCACCTTAGTTGTGCCAATGTTCTGTAAATAAAGAAATATAGAAACTAGACTTTGTGACTCTCCTCTAGGCGTGTGTATAACTTGTGTTTTAAATTGCTTAAATGACACAAAAACACAATAATTCTCCAGTGGGTCCCAAACTAGCAAATGGCAGTTCTGTTTAGTGACCACATGGAGGCGGTAGATCCACATTCAGAGGGATGAATGTGTGAAGGCTGATGCCATGTGTGCACCAGTCGACTGGCATGATATAATGTGGGGTAAATGAGTCAGGGTATGTGATAATGATAGTCTTTCATGGCATCTCGCCCATTAACAGAAATTAAAAGTAAATTTAAAAGTGCAATATTCTTGCAAAAAAATACCAGATAACGTAAACTGAGTGTACAGCAAAGTATTCCAAAATGTTTTGCTTGAAATTTCCATTTAGTAGGAGTTTAAATGTTCTTTTAAAGACATAATAGTTAGAAGGACAAGATCTATTCTGCCCAACAAATAGCTTTGCTTCAAGGCTGTAGCCACAGTGTGAGTTGACGTATCAACAATATCACCTGAGCCTAGCCTTGAAACAGCCATTGATCGGTAATTTATAGTCATTTCTTCTAACAACTGAATGCTCTTAGCTTTATTGTTTTTTGCAAATGAATCATAACTGATTACCAGGTGTGTGTGTGTGTGTGTGTGTATGATGGAGATACTGGACCCACATGACAGCACTGCGGTGTTTAGATGGTGTGAATACTGTGTTAATGTTGTGATAACAGTGACGTTATAGAACCATATTGTGTGCTGTGATTATGCTGTAATGCTGTAATGGGCATCCAGTGACGGTTACCTTTTTCTTAAATCAGTCAACTGCACTGGCAACATTGCACCATTACCAGCCTACTATACTACAGCTCTAACACCATGACTGTTACTATTACAACACTGCTATGCGTAATACTTAATGAGCACTATAACAGCACTGATCCATTATTATATTACAATTATATATAATTGATATGGGAAGTGCTTCAACGCTTTTTTTGTTGTTAATTATTGATTGATTGAGGAAATTGCTGATAATATAGGGATCATGGTCTTTCAAAATCACAGTAATTACCTTTAAAAAAAGGCTTTTATCATTATACTATAGGGCACATGTGAAAATATTAACCTGTTTTGCAGCTTTGACTTGTGCATTGGTATTGCTAGATGGGAGTGGAAAAAAATAAAAAATAAAATAATAAGAATAATAGTAATCTAATTATTATCTATAATCTAACAACTGCATGTAAAATATGATAAGATAAGATAGAACTTTATTAATCCCGAAGGAAATTCTTGCGCCAGATATTGCTCAAATATACAACAAAATTACAACAAGTTCAAATATATAAAATACAAGTGTATAAAATAAAAAAGTACTATTTCTAGCACCAGTGCCTAATAGAATAACAAATAAGTAAGATACATTTAGTAAAATTAGTAAATAAGATAAGATAAGTAAAATAAAAAAGGTAAAGTAAGCTAATTAACAGAAAAATAAGTATTACTTTCACATCTTGGACATTAATGTTGCACACAATGAACAGTGATATATATATATATATATATATATTTATGTTAAGCAGTAATTCCTGCAGTGTTGTGATTCCCAGCATCAGTCATTGACCACATCTCTATTGAGGCTGGTTGTCCAGCAGCTCTCTCTGTGTGTGAAGCCCCTAAACAGCACGTCAGAGGAGCGGAAGTGAGGGGCCCAGGGTAGACAGCAGAGTCCCGGGGCCACTGCTCCTGACCAATCAGAGGCGAGAATGCAAACACTCTTACAAAAGCTAGCTGTGTCAAGCTGCAGAGAAACAGCTAGAGGATACCCTGGAAATGGTGAGTTTTTGCTTTCAAAATAAGAGGTCGGATTTGTGTCTTTTTAGGGTTTAAAAAACAGATATATTCTGGTATAACAGAGGGTTATTATATTGTTAAGTTACAGTATTAACAATATTAACACCCTTTGCTTATAGCGACCTATAGTCTATAGTTGCTACGTTAGGACACAACATTTGCCTACAAAACAAACATTTAAATCTGCAATAGCAATAGGCAGAACGTTTTTGGCATAATTTGGCAAAAATTCCATAATAACCTTTCAGCATACTGTAAATCAAGTGCAAGTGCAAGAAAGATAACTAGACTTCTGCACCTCCTCATGGCTCTGTTTTCAGGCTTTAAAAAATATAGCCCATGACGGAAGACTTGTGCCAATCATAGGTTATTTCAGAGAGAGAGCGTTCCTATTGGCTGTGCTCCGGCTGTTGGGAGATGCTTGGTATTTCCTCAACAGATCTCAACATGGCTGCTGGGTCACAAACTTTCTCATTTTACAGCTAAACAGTACACTACAAGATGTTTCTGAAAACATCTGAGGAGAGAAATAGGCATTACAGTAACAGAATACTGATTCATATTTGATCAGCCCTGCCTAGTTCGGCCGTTTGATCTGAGTTTGCGAGTGATTGACAGCTGCTCAGAGACAGCAAGGCTCCAGCTGGGCTGTGATTGGTTGTTTTCCTCCGGTCTGTGAAATCTTGCGGATGCCATTAAGAGCACCGGAGGACACAGAGGAACATGATTTATTTCAGAATACCTGTCTCATGCACTACTGTCAGGATATAATGAGCGTTTTATAAAAATAACTGACTAATCATTAGTTGCTCCATTTCTACCCGCTGCAGCTTTAAGCTTGCTATGCTGAAAAAAAACATTGGCTATCTACATTTTTGGTAATTTTTTGTTTACAGATAAACCGAAGGCTTAGCCTACTCTTTTGTGGGTTCAGACTTTGAAAAAACACACTGTCACAAAGCTAAACCAAGTGCTGTTTATTTTCATGAAAACAACATTTTGACATATAGCTATATGGCCCACATGGTTTACATTGGACAGTTGTTCGCCTATGTTTTTATACTAGGGGGACCAGATCCCAACAACCCAAATGTGGGACGAAGTATGTTTATGTGGGACATGTTACTAATGCTGAGAGGTAGTGTTCAATTTGATATAGTGTCTATCAAACTTAACAAATAAACATTTATATTCTGCCCTTTATCTTGTAACATCTCTATGCTTTGCCCTCTGGTTGAGACTTTGGGAAATTGAAATATAATACATTTTGCAAAAAACTCTCTGATATATAGTCGGAGACATATAGTCCCAATATGTGGGACGCGGAGTAAGGGATACAAATGCCTCATAAAGTGTGACACCTGGTCCCCCTTTGTTTTATACTGAGCCATGAAAAAACATGGAGGAATAAATGTGTCCATCTTCAAAACAACCAATCAGAGCCGAGCTGGAGTCTGCCTTCTCTGAGCAGCTGTCAATCACTCACAAACTCCGATCAAACGGTCAAATTAGGCAGCGCTGATTAAATATGAATCAATATTCTGCTACTGTAATGCCTATTTCTCTCCTCAACTGTTTTCAGAATCATCTTGTAGTGTACTGTTTAGCTGTAAAATGAGAAGGTTTGTGACCCGACAGCCATGTTGAGATCAGTTGAGGAAATACCAAGCACCGCCCACCAGCCAGAGCACAGCCAATAGGAACGCTCTCTCTCTCTGAAATAACCTGTGATTGGCCAAAGTCTTCCGTCACGGGCTAGATTTTCTAAAGCCTGAAAACAAAGCCATGAGGAGGTGCAGAAGTTTAGTTATCTCTCAGAACACTTGAATTACAGTATGCTGAAATATTATTATTTAATTTCTGCCAAATTATGCCAAAAACGTTCTGCCTATTGCTATTGCAGGTTCAAATGTTTGTTTTGTAGGCAAATGTTGTGTCCTAACGTATCGACTATATCTTGTAGTGTACTGTTTAGTGGCTTGTAGTGTACTGTACTGTGTAAGTTATACAACAACAGTGTACTATCTGTACCTCTATATGGTGCTGAGTGCTGGAGAATGACTGAAAGAGACATAGGCAAGCTTTCCAGCTTTCACAATACCCGCCTCAGAAAGATCATGAGGATATTCTGGCCTATAGGAAGATCACAAACCATGAACTACACAAAACGACAGGGTGCTTGGACATGGAAACATTATTGATAAGAAGAAGATGGAGATGGAGATGGCTTGGACATGTATTAAGGAAACCATCTGATGACATGACAAAAGCGGCATTGCGTTGGACACCAGAGGGAAAACGCAAAAGAGGGAGGCCCAAAACAACCTGGAGACGAACCATCGAAGGAGAAATGAAGATGAGAGGATACAGCTGGAACAGCATTGAGAAGAAAGCAAACAACAGAGATGAGTGGAGATCCTTAGTCCTTACCCTATGTGCCACCAGGCGCAACAAGGACTAAGTAATAAGTAAGTGCACTGTTTAGTGGCGGCTGTGGCTCAGAGGGTAGAGCAGGTTGTCCACCAATCGGAAGGTTGGTGGTTCGATCCCTGGCTGCTCCGGGTCACATGTCGATGTGTCCTTGAGCAAGACACTTAACCCTAAATTGAACCCATTGCATAGCCATTGGTGTGTGAATGAGTATTTAGATTAGATCCTGATGGGCAAAGTTGGCACCTTAGTAGCTTCTGCCATCAGTGTGTGAATGGGTGAATACTGACATGTAGTGTAAAGCGCTTTGAGTGGTCGGAAGACTAGAAAAGTGCTATATAAGTCCATTTAGTGGCATTTTATTCATGTTTCATATGAATATAAGAGAAATTGCTCTTTAAATAGGGTTTTATTGTGAAAAGTCGTACCGGAAACCGTCTGGCTGTAAGCTATCCACTTTGACAGTTCGTGGTGAGAGCCAGAGGGCGGCAGTCAGTGAGACAGAGAAACAGTGAAACAGTGAAAGTGAAGGCGGAGACCAGAGACCAGCCCACCAGCCCAGAGCCGAGAACTCAGCCTCTTCTGGATCACGTTCAACTCCACTGAACAAACCCGCAAAAAAACATCCAAAAAAAGTCAAGACTTGAAGAAGAGGAAGGAAGACGAGGAGAAAAAAAACGAGAAAAAAAAACGCGAGGTGCTCCCAACTTGTGTCCACCGCTATCTATCTGCAGACTACTGTCTTCCGGTGTTTGACTGGTGTGTTTTGTTGCGAGCAGCGCAAGAGAAAAGAGAAAAAGCTCCAAAGCACAAAGTTGAACAGTGAAATGTGAAGCTCCCGGCTTGTGTGTTTCAACCACCAGGCTCCAGGATTCCCTAGTAATCCATGCAGTACAGTGCGATGGTACGTGATCATGGATTATTACTATTGCTTTCTAATGTTGTACATGTTGCACATGTTTTTACTGTAATACTGTCCTGTAATGTGGAGAAGTGGGTTAACTTAACTCAGACCACAAAACCTGGCACGGTCGGGGCCAAAACTGTAGTAAACTTGGCACAGATTGTCCTGCAGCCTATGTTAACATCCCATTCCCCTTCATTTGGCAAATGAAGTCTATGTGGACTGGTGACAGCTCTGCAGGACACACACACACACACACACACACACACACACACACACACACACACACTGCTGCAGCCACAAAGTAACCTTTAACTTCCAGTCCTCTCTCATTAATTAATGCTACACTTTAACCATATACATCTGGCTTAGTTAGGAGTGTTTAACATCTATTTATTAAAAAGTATCCAGGTGTTCAGGTACTGTAGAGTTATTCGGCTCACTTCAATGAACAATATAAAAGCCCATTTTTAAAAATATTTACAACAAAAAAACCCCCCCATAAACCAGTTGTGCACTAAACAATAAAAATGTGTAAATTATTATCTTCAGTTAGGGGGTCTTTAAATGACAATGTATATTTTTTTTAAAGCAAAATTATAATAAAATGTGACTTATATTTTATATTAGATACAATTTATGTTTTAATTGTTTATTCTAGGAACTTTTTCAGAGCATTTTAAGGCGACTTCATGTCGATTTGTGACTGACAAAGTAAAAAAAAGAGGCAAAGTTTTGACTTGTGAAGCGCGTTGAATGATCTAAAAAGTAGAAAAAGCGCATGTTATTGACTCGGAGCTCAGGGGGTAAAGGGTGCCAGAGCTGCTGCTGCTGGAGGGAAATGTCCCTTTTTACCGTTTCAATGTGGTCCAAAGTCCTCCGAAGAGAGCACACATACACTCACACCAAATGCTGGAGTGAAGGAGCAAAATGAATTGTACAGTATGTCTCCAGATAGCCAAGAAAGAGAAGAAGAAGAAGGTGCTGCATGCTGGATGGTGGCTGGTGGATAGGGGTTGTGTGTTAGCAGCAGCAGCAGGAGGAGGAGGAGGAGGAGGAGGAAGAGGAGGAGGAGTGTGACTGTGTAATTACGTGGGTGAAAAAAAAAAAAAGTTGGGTCTGATTTGCTGGAATCGCGCAGGAGCGAAGGTGCACCGGTCGGTTTCATATCAAGTTTGGTTAAAGCAAAGGGCTGAACATCACACACTCTCTCATGCTTTTATGAACGAGATCGCACAGCCGCAGCAGCGAGACGCGCACAGTGTGCTGTAGTAAGAAGAGGACTATACGCACTTTGCACCGGCTCTATACGACAAACTGCTTTTACCGTGCATGTCCAACAAAAAACAAAAAAAATCCTGCATACAATTTTTTTTTTCTCTCTGCGGAGACGACAATCTTTTTGGATCGCACAAAAATTCATGGATGTTCTTGGATAACCTTCTTATTGTTTTTCCGCGGATAAGCTGCTCCACAGTGTTGCACGGTGCACATCGCTCCAGGAATGGCGCGATAAAGTGATCAGAGGAATCAGTCCAAGTACATTCACCTTTTTTGTGTGTGTGTAGCCGTCTCGTCATGTATTCTCCAATTTGTCTTACTCAGGTATTTGTGTCTTTTTTTTATTAATATACATTTAATTGATTTGTGATATAATTGTTACAGACAGTGGCAGAGGGAAAGTTGTGTGCATGCGTCTGGATTGTAATACTTTCATAATTCATAACAACAATGCTTTGTAAGTGGAAAAAATAGTGTTTAAAAGTAACCAAAATTTAAGTTGTTAATCCAAAAATGCGCATGTTTGTGCAACGATTGTGGTGATTTTTTACTTTCGAGGTCTTCTATTCCAACGAAAGCCTTATCGAAAATTCATTAAATAGTCCTATAGGCACTTTAAAAGTCACAAAAGTACCGATCTTTACGCGCTCTTTGTGTGCGTAAAGTTATGCGTAAAGATGATTTTTACATTCCAAGACTGTCATTTTGGTGCTCTTATTTTCTCTCAGCTTTAATTAGTTTTATTTGCGTCCTCCTCTAACCTCACACACACACACACACACACACACACCTCCCAGCCTTTGCTCGAGCTGTGTTTATATATTTATTTTTTTATCCACGTGTATATTTTTATTTACAGTAAAAACCCCCATACTTTAGGGAAGTGAACTTGGAAGAAGATAAAGCCACTTTCACTGCAGGGAGATCAGACAGAGATAAGGTTGATTCAGCGGGTTGGACAGAGTCTAGCTGACTGTTTTTGGCTGACTCAGTTTTACTGTTTATATTTTACTTGGCATAAGTAAGTGATTGACTGAGATGTGGTTTAGTTTGTACTTAAGAGGATTGTGCTTTTTATGGCCTCAGTTGAAGTGCACTGCATAGGCCTCGGCCAAGTCATTTATCTTTACAGCATTTGGCTTTACCCTGGTTGAAAAAAAAAAAATTAACAGAATATTTAAAGTGTTTTTGAACAGGAAAACCAGGAGCGAAAAGGACTTCAGAAACAGTTGCTGCCGAGCACATTTACCAGCATTTACTGCTTGCTTTTGTCAGTTTAATTGGCAACATTATAGTGAGGAGATGACATTTAAAGGAGTTCTCAATTTATTTTATTTATTTTTTACCTCTCTAAAAAGACTATAGCATCCACAGTAAATATATACATTTCACTATATCTGTAGAGATTGAAATGTTTATTCATGCAGTATAATAAATGATTGTAATTTGACATTTCTGCACTGGAGCAGAGTTTTATTGGCCCGACCAGAAATGTGGCTTCTCAGAGGAGAGCACCAGCGGCAGGCGCAGATAGGGAGTGGATTTCTGTGGTTTCCTATAGCCTGCCTGCCTACAAAAAAAGAACAATATGTGGTTTAACTCTTCAAACGCCTGCTCAAACGGGGCCGCTTCTGCTTATTAAATTTGACATTTTAATGACCGAAAACACAGATAAGTTTATGTTTCCACTTGTCACTCGGAGCTGCTGTAATTTCGGAGTCCCAAAATCATCCACACAGTCCTGTACATTCCTTCACCTACAGAAAACAAGCATTAAGAAGGTCGATGTAATTTGTTTCAGACTTAACTGAAGTATTATTGATGTAAAAGCCCGTAGGCCTGTGAACTGCTGTGGAAATGTTGGCATTTGGCTTTTTGTAGATGTGTCAAATACGCATTGAAAAAGTTTTCTTTTGGTGACTCATATTTGCCGTAATTTTTCAGTTTAAATATATAATGTGGTATAAATTGTGCTGTACATAATGTAGAATACACTGTAAACTTAGACTGAATTGAATTTGAAAAATTAAAAAGTGTTTAAAATATTTCCACTAATATTAATCTGTGATAATTTATCAGAAAAATAAGTTCCAACATAACTTTTTTTTTTTTTTTTTAATTAAAGGAGAGATGGAAAATTTTAAAAGTAGGCCACTTTAGGTCAATAGGTTTTAACAGGCCACCTATTATTTTAATATCACTGACTCAGGTTTTTGGAATGAAGCTGAGCAAGGTGTCACCTCAACACGTTGGCATGAACCTGGAATCGAGTCCTAAAACAACCTTTGCAAATACCTTTTCTCTCCATTGCCTCGTTTGATACGCCGCCCTCCTCCTCTGCTTGCTTTTTTAAATGTATTTAGAACGTGCAGCACGTATACGAGACTGTTTATATGTACCAGGAGAATGGGAATCTCCTCAACATCCTATTTAGTGACTGCGCCCCACTTGGCCCTCCAGCTTAACCTGCATCCTTCGTGAACATGGGATAAGTTCACGTTGGAATGTGGATAGTTTGATAAAGAGAAATGCAACTGTGAGGGGCGCATGCTCCCTTTAGCAGCAGCAGCACAGAGCATGTTCGGGAAATGAGAGCGGAGACGCGAGTGCATTCAGTCACCGGGCTCGCTGCTATTGTAGTGCTGGCAGTTGATATAAACAGTGGAATGTCCTTGTCATACCTGCACGCCTAGATGCATCTAGGTTGGTAAAACCCATTGTTGCTTTGTGAAGAAAAACATCTTGCCTTAGAACTGTTCAAACTGCCAATATGATATTATGTGGCTGATTATGGGGAGTTGTTTATTTGTGGTCTGACTTCCCTTCTGCCTCTGATTAGTAGCTGACTAAACCCGTATTTCTTCTCCATGTTTAATGACACAAGTTTCTGATCTCTCTCCTCTCTCCTCGCTGTGTCCCCCTTTGGATGCTCCAGGATGAATTTCATCCCTTCATCGAGGCACTTCTCCCTCACGTCCGCGCCATCGCCTACACGTGGTTCAACCTCCAGGCCCGAAAACGCAAGTACTTCAAGAAGCACGAGAAGCGGATGTCCAAGGACGAGGAGCGCGCGGTGAAGGACGAGCTGTTGGGCGAGAAGCCCGAGGTGAAGCAGAAGTGGGCGTCCAGGCTGCTGGCCAAGCTGCGTAAGGACATTCGGCAGGAGTACCGGGAGGACTTTGTCCTCAGCGTGACGGGCAAGAAGCACCCGTGCTGCGTGCTATCCAACCCGGACCAGAAGGGTAAGATCCGCCGGATCGACTGCTTGAGGCAGGCCGACAAAGTTTGGCGCCTGGACCTGGTGATGGTCATCCTCTTCAAAGGCATCCCTCTGGAAAGTACAGACGGGGAGCGCCTCGTCAAGTCTCAACATTGCACCAACCCAGCACTTTGTGTCCAGCCACACCACATAACAGTATCGGTCAAGGAGCTGGACTTGTTTCTAGCGTACTATGTCCAGGACCAAGGTAGGTTCAAGCTCTTACTGTGTGTGTGTGTGTGTTTGTTTCACTGCGAGCCTAACAGGCATGTGTGAATGATGGCTTGGCAAGGTCAAGGGTCACATGTGTTACTTTTTGGCAGTCCTGCAGAGACTGGCTGAAATCACCAGTACACTCGCCAGACAAATAAACATTGGAAACCTGATAGTCAGTACTGTATATACGCAGCATACATTTTTATATGGCTCCAGTAGGGCTCATTACACAACACAAGTAATCAATATTAAATGTAGAACATGTTTTAAATGGGTTTGCTGTACTCCAGCAGCAGCTCCTACTCATGTTCAGTAATTACTGCTTTCTTTAATTTGTATGTATTATCCACACACAGGCTTGTACAATAGCACACACACTGTACACCTATTCTATTTGTCTGGATATGAAGTGGTGACAAATGTGGAAAGTTGCAGTTGCAGAGTGATTAAATTAGAATTAGTTGTATATTTTGCAAGTAGTCTATGTACCAGTGACGCAGGATTCTTATAAATTCATTGTTATTCTGGTCGAGGTGTTTATTAACAGCATCATTTTAAAAACTGTGGTTGTCCTTACTATATGAAAACACCGCCTTCGTCCCCATAGTCCTCATTATATAATGTAACATGTCATTTAAAAACTCTCCTGTTTTCAATCAAAAAATCATTTTGTTTTAAAATATAATTTCCACCAATAGCTACATAATGGTATTAATAAACGTATTACTGGTAATACGACATATTACAGCTCATTATTGAAGATATGACTAAACCCCAAGTTAGCCTTTTTCAATATTTGCAATACATTTCAGTATATATAAGATATTGTGTCGGTCATAAATCATGCGTGTGATCGCGTTCGTGCTGAAATCTTTTAATTCCCGAAAAGCCGGTTTTCTTTTTACTTGAAAGCCTTTTGCGGACACAGTGCTTAGTGTGGAGACTGAATTGTGCAGCACCGTGTTAAAAATAAGAGATTGAAAAAAATGTGTTGCCAGGTACTGGAATAGGTTTTGACGTGCAGAATTTTTGTATTGGATGTGTGTTTTTTGTTTTTTTTCCAGAATTGAATTATTATCATTTTTCACATTGATATACAACCAAAAGAATGCCGCACACTAATATAAAATACTGGCATTTACTGAAACATTTGAGATAATGTACAACACTGACAATTTAAGCCAAAATGTATCACTAGAAATTATTTTTGGAAAGCGGCTTTGCAGTGCATAATCTGTCTGCCAAAATTGTAAATTGGAAGAAACAAATTGTGAATTTTTACACACTGATATTAAGTTTAAGGAGAAGGGTAATAGCTGTAATTAAGATCAGCAGAAAATATTGTTTGGATAGATGTTGTAAAATGTCTTAATTTTCTATTTTTATTGATATTTGGACACCAGATCCATGAATTTTTATTTAACAACTCTTTCAAAAATGAATATAAAATAGGGTTTGTTACAGTATATAATTACATTTCAGTCCTCCATGTCCCTCACAGTGAGCTTCCTCCCTTTTATCTGTGGACACCACAGGAATATCCCCCTATAGTTGAAATTCCCCCTGTATTAAATCTATTGACCGAATAACCACCAATACTTTGCTGTTGAGGGAGAAACGCTGGTATAGCTAGCTCATTATCATCAAACCCTGAGCGCCATTTTGTGTTTGATAAGTGCCAGGGAAAGCAGAAGGCACAGCACACAGACAATAATGGTTGCCACTGGCACCGGGGTTGGCATCAGACCCTCTTTTGTGTCTTTTGTAGGATGCCACCGCTTCTCTAGTTTGCATCTGCTGCTTTTTTTTTTTAACTGTTCAGTACCAAGTTGAGAATGGCTCTTTTTTTAGTGCTGTTTTTTTTTTTCATCATATATATATATATATATATATATATATATATACCATTTAAATGATAAGTTAGTGGCCGTATTGAACACTGTGGAGGATATTCCACCAGCTTTTATTTGAGGAAAATGTGTCCGTTGTGGAGGAAAAGCAGATTATTGGCAAGAAGAATTCATTTCAGTGTTTGAAATAAATGGTTGAACATAATGTTCTCTTTTACACCGGGGAATGAATTCTCTGTGATTCAATATCGCATTGCGGATCAGAGCGATTATTTACCCAAATTTTGGCAAATACAAAATAGCATTCTTTTACCAGAATCACAGACGGCCATTTTTTTTTTTTTTTTCCTTTTTTGTTTTTTGCGAGCTAAAGCGTCTTTTTCCTTTTCTTCAAGTTGCCCATCTCCAGACAATGCAGCCATATTGTGGTAGCGTGCAGTGCGGCGCCATTTTGTTTTGCACCGTGCCAGGGAGGCAGGCAAATCACCAGTAATGGTTGTTAGAGGTTTTGGGAGGTTGGCATCAAACCCTCTTTGTCTGCTTGCAGCATGCCTTTGATTCGTTGGTTGGCATCCGCAATGCAGTGGGCATGTTGGAAAGTTTTTTGACGGTGGCAGAATGGAAGCCGTCGCCTTTGTTCTGCTGCAACTGCACGAAACAAACAAACATACAATCAAACACAAAGAAACTAGCAAACGGCTCTGGCTGAAACAGAATCTGGTATTTGTGCGAACTGCTAGAAAAAAAAAAAAAACGGGACCGGACTGTGCTTCTAATATTGTTGTCTGTGTCCTGCTACCTGGCAGCCGCTCACGTCTGCTGGGTGTAATTGGACAACAAAAAATATGTTGCTGCCGTTATTTACACAACGGTATTTTTTTCTTGTTATTTTTTTTATTTTGTGGCAAAAAATCAATAAGTTCAGAGTGTATTTGTTTTTTTCATTCTGCTGGGTTGCTGCCTGAGAAAGGTCGGCGGGTTGGCAGCGAGTGTGCTGGGTGAATTTAGAGAGGGCACTCAGCCCCCTTGTTCAGGGGCACAGACGCGTTTAGCCAGGCAGGGCTGTAGCACCCATGTGCATGCCCAGATGAATGCCCGCTGGGAAGTAGGCTGGGGGCTAGGAGTGGGGGTTGTGGCATCCATTGTGCCAACTGGCAGGCCGTGTTCAATACAGGGCCCTGGCTTCTCACACACACACACACACACACACACACACGGCTGTTGTACTCCAATGCACTGTTTTATCGTTAGCCGATAAAGTGCAATTCTTTTGTTTTTCTTCGAGTCGTTTCTCTCCCCACCTGGATTCATATTTTACATATCCAGTTTGACAGCTTGATGGAATCGTTGCAACAAGGCATGTAGATAACCGTCGTGTTCTGACTTGTTAAGATACTGTGGGCCTTGTTTGTATTTGGCTCTGTTAAGCTGCAGTGTAGTTGATATAGTCACCGACAGCTCTCGTCTTTGCATATTTAAACGTCTTGTTCTTAATACGAATACAAAAAAAATTGTAAAATATGAGAATAAAATAATTTAAAGATAAAGATACACAAGCGAGCCAATTGAAGAATTTGGAGGAATCTTGGTTGTGGAAATGATGTGCCGTACATTAGGGCTGTCCTCGACCAAAGAAATTCTAAGTCGACTAACATTCATATGATTTTGTTGACTAATCGATCAGTTGATTTAATCGACAAATCTGTAAAATCACACAAAGAATCATGCAAAAAATAAAATAAATCTTGTGTTTACCAGAGATGTGCACATAAGTTTCTTAGAAATAAGAAATTCTGCATGAAAAAAGCATAAAAAACAACTAATCGACTAAAGAAATCTTTGTCGACTAAGACCAAAATGACCGATTAGTCAACTCATCGACTAAGAGGGGGGCAATTATAAATAAATTCGGCAAGCAGCTGAATAGAAATAAGAAATGACCACAATGACTTTTAGATTTCTGGTCATTTTTGAAAGTTGTCAGTTCCTTCTAACCAGCGACAGAAGAGCTTTTTACGGAGGTAGTCCAACGGGAGACTTAAGGAGTCAAGGTCAAGCAGCTCTCCCATTACTCTGGTACTGAAAGTTAACACGGCCATAAAACATCATTACCTTGACACCCCCCCGTAACGTAACTTTCTTTTTTCACACTGTCATGATAGTTTGTGGAAATGGATGGATTACCTCTGAATACACGCTGCCATGCTAATGGAGACCTTGTTTTACGAGCGGCAGACTTAACCTCTGCCCCCGGGGTCGTGACCTCCTCAAAGAGATGTGGCAGGGTGTCCTCTGAAGTTTAATTGAGCAAAACAGATCAGTGAAAACGCGCCGTTTGCGGGCCCTGGGGCACGTGGAGGAGGAAGGCTTTTTTGCCTGGGGGGTGGGGTGGTGGTCAGGGGAGAAGGCGGGGGGGGAGCTCGCTCGTAAGCCCCCCTCGTTGACCTCCTCAATCGGGGTCAAACCGCGGCGGTCGCGAGATCACCGGTGGTCTCTTGGCAACTGTTTGTCTCCGCTCCCCCGCCACTACTTCTGGTCTGGCTGGTGGTCCCTTGGTTCACTGGCCTAAGTGAGGGGGAGTAGGTACCACTGACTCCCCCACACCTCCTCACCCCCCTCTCCAATCCCTCAGTCTGGCTGTTCCCTATCTCCAAACACCGGCCACTGCCTGCTCACCACACCGCGTGGGGCTCGCATCTTGTTTTCCGCCCGGCTGCTTCAGAAGCTTTTGGTCAGGCGGCCAGTGCGGAGGCCTGACCTTCTGGGTCACAGTGGAGGTCTGTGACTAAGCACAACATCTATCCCTCCCTCCTCCTCATCCCCTTATCCTCCTCTGCCATCAGGAATCACCCCTGCGGCACACTGCCCCGGCCAAAATGACTCTCTCTCTCACTCCTTCTCTCTCTCTCCGAAGTCGCTTTTCTTTCCTTCGCTCCCTGGCTTCCCCTCAAGCCCCGAGACTCCGACCACGACAGCTGTCCCAGGGCCCAGGCGCTCGGCCAGAGAGAGAGGGTGGCTGGGTTCCTGCCAGAAGTGTGAGACAAAAGTTGTTGTAAGCAGACAGCGTTAAGGACACTACTGTTTGTCTTCTTGTTATTGGGTTAAGTCGAGTTATTCAGCCGCCTTTAATTTCAAATGTTCCCGGTGACATGGTACTGGGAAAAGAAAAAAGTCTTGGTTCTTTTTGGAAGTTGAGTGGGATTTTTATTCTGAATTTTTAACAGTGAACATTCAGAGCAAAATCAGCAAAAGCCTTAAAATACAACTCCTGGGAAAAACCTTAACCGATGACTCCAGAGCCATATAGAAAAAAACTCTTCAGATTGAACTGCACAACCCCGTGCTCAGCTTCCATTCTGGCTTCCTTATTAGTATGCAATAGAGCCTGCGGTGTCTGGCTACCTCTCTGTCAGAGCCATAACCTATCGAACACATTCTCTCAATCTAATCCACTTAGAACTCCCTCCCAGCTTCACCGCTTGCCTTATTGATTTCCGCTTCCCACTAAATGTCCTCCCGATCCTTTTTCTCTTAACCCGGGAGCTATTTATGTTTTTTGCAGTGGTCTTTCTTTCTTTCTTTCTTTCTTTGCTTCTTGCTTTCTTTCTTTCTTTCTCCTTTGCTTTCTCTCTTGTCGCTTTCCTTCTTTCTTTCTTTCTTGCTCACTTCCTTGCTCTCTTAAATGGCTTCGCTCCCTCTCCAGGATCTTTGGTTTGTTTGTGATCTCCATCTGACTTTCCTCTGCCTTCTCCTCTCCCCTCCTGTTCTTTCTCAAACACTAACCTGGGCGCAGTGCAGCCAGGTTGCCTGGCTCAGTATGAGGCTTGTGTTATTAGCAGCGGGGTTTTGCTCGAGCAAATACCTCAAGGCTTAAACAGGCCGTGTTACCTCCTTGGCCCTCTTTTGTGTGCCATGTGTACATAAATCTCCATGGAAACAAGGCAACTCGGAGCAGAGGCCACTGAGAAATGTGGATGCCTTCTTTCTCAACAAAATTTACAACTCCCTCTCCTTTGCTCGGCTACAGTGTGTTTAATTTGCTTGTGTCACAGTTTGCGCTGTTGCATCGGTCAAAAAAACGTGGACAATGCCTTTCTTTGGCTTTCTAAGGCAAGGGCATTGTGTTGAAAAGGCTTTTCTTGTGTATTCCAGCAGGAGACTCAATTTTGCGTCCGTGGCTACACTTGGTTAAGGACTGCAGTTTGTGTCATTAGTCTATGGTTAAGATCTCAGCTTCACCACACTTTCCCAGGCTTTCGGGGAGGACCCCAAATGCATTTCAAATCCCCCCGAGGCCACTTGACTGGAGGACCGGCACCTCCCACTCCTCCCGGATAGATTCCCCACCCCCACCCTGTCTGCCGGTCCTCCCAAATGAAGACAAATGGGTACATTCACCCCCTATCCCAGGCACTACACTGTACCTCACTGTCCTGCCTTACAAAGCTGGCCCTCCCTGTTCCCTGAGTTCCTCCATCCAATGGCTGCCCTCTCGTCTTTGCCATCGCGCTAACTAGAAAAACTTACCGTTGTCCCATCTGCCTGCTAGACTGGTCATGTCAGACGGAAGGGTCTGTAGTGGAAAGAGGGACAATAAGGTTCATGTGAAGATGTTTTTTGACCTCCCCAGTCAACCAGGAGAAAAGCGCCCTCAAGTACCAGACTGAGACTTTCAAGCAAAAAAGCCAGACCTCTTTACCCAGGAAGGAGCCTTGTGAACAAGCAATGAAGGGGAGACAAAATGGGAAGGGGTAGTAGGTGGGGTGTGATGGGGAACTTCGGGCAGGGACAGACAATCAGAGCAGTTGCCCAGGAGACACTAACTTCTCTGTGCAGCACCCCCCACCCTGCTTTGCCCCATCAAAGTCTTTTCAGTCCAGACAGGGCCGATCAGTGGCCCAGAGTGATGGTTGTCTCTTCTTTTGTCCGGCGGTACAGTACGGCCCATCACTGTGACGGCTCGACAAGACCTGAGCGGGACAGAAAAAAAGAAAAGGCCCGCCATCGCAGCAGCGCTGTGCAAAATGTACTTTTGGGTGGGCGTGTTGCTGTTTAAGGGGTGGCGGGCGAATCCCCCAGAGGATTTTCTTTCTAATGTCAGTGCAGCGGGTCAAAGAGGGGATATGGTGTCTGGGGCTTGGGAATGGCCTGCTTTGGGACGGATTCATCAGCGCCCCATTGAGTTGTCAAAGCGAGCCAAAGAGCTTCCACTCCTCCCTCACATATGTCAGGTTCACTTCTCAAAAAAAAAAATAAAAGCTCCCAAATTTAGAAACCAGCTCTCGATCAGGAGAAGACGCCAGCATAATAAACAATACAACCCCGAGTATGGTTGTTTGTTTTTATTGACCCATACAGAAAAGTTATAGAACGGCGAAGGAAGGCAAGGAGAAAATAAGTCATTTACATTTTTAGCACTCACATAAACATGTAGTCTTTTATGACAGGCAGCATCTTTGAGCAGTGTTGTGTGTGATTAAAGTGAGCTATACAGAGGGAATGACAGGAGGAGAGGAAATATGGACACCTTGTTGGGTTGGAACAACATGAAAATCTCATATCTCAGGATCACCGAACCAGCAGGTGTTACAGATTTTTCTACAGAGGTACTTCCTCCATTGTGTCAGATCTGGTTTTCACACTGCCTCTTTACACGAAGCCATTAAAACAACAAACTGATACAGTGAATAAAGGGAATAATAAATTCCCCACGTATTTCTTTCGAGATTTCTACATAGATATGCCAGAATTAAATGTAGGCATGGCATAAATACAAACATGCACAACCAGCAACTTCGATCAGAAACTACCATCTATCTTTCATTAGATGTGAATTTAGATATTTGGATTAATCAGTAGGAAGCTGAGTCTCTGGGTTTAGTAATGATGAAATTGTTTACCGCTGTGCAACTACTTGTGTTAGGAACAAGCCAGTCCGGTGCTGTCTGGACTCTGTGATTAAAGCCCGCTGCAGCACTAACAACATGGTTAATGAAGCCCTTATTATTACTGAGGAAGAACGGGGCTTGTTACCATGGTGCCTCCTCAAAGCCTACATGATCTGGTATCCAGAAAGCTCCAGAAATCGGCCCGCCGTCTCCACCGGCACAAGGCTCCAGCTGGTAACGTTGCTGCGCTTTAAAGAAAAAAAAACCTTCCAAAATGTTTTATATGCATACACAAAAATGCACACGTGTTTGCCCGTATACATGTGCATGTAGAAAAAAACATGAACAGTTTATTGCTCACCTGCACTTAAGCATCAAAAGACTGCATTTAGATTCAGCGAACCGCAACTCCTTACAATAACAACAGTGCTCTAGCGTCTTGTCGGGCGAAAATTGAAAGCGAGAGCGCTTTAAAGGCTTGTTCCGGATTTACCATGTCAAGATTGTAATTAGGCCTCCAACATGTGCGTCGACCTACAACCCGCAATTACACTGTGGATTCTTACCGAAAAAATAACTCTACTCCGCCGTCCCCTCTCTTAAACCTCGTGGCGTAGCCTACATTACCAAGGAAATGTGGCTAACGAGAGGTCATCAGGTTATAACAGCCAAACAGACCCGGTCTAATTTGAGGGGCCGTGATGTAATAGCTGATCTTCCCTCATTGTTTTCACAGACTTGTTTGCAACCTGTGGTCTGTGATTCTCTACTGGCTTAACATAGCTTTTTGAGCAGTTATGATAATGACCCGAGTTGACCTACAGATGGCTAAATGAGTAATGCTCAAACTCATCATCTCTGATGGGATCCCAGCTGAGTCTGCTTGGTGTTTCCCAGGAACATCTTCATCTGCTTATGCGCGTCTGTTCCACAAACTATTAGACCGCTCGCCAGACATTTTTCTCCCCTTTTTTTTTTTCTGTAAAACCTCTGGCTGTAACTTGGTTTGCCATGTGTGTCTTGTTAAGGGCAGTTATGACAAATGGCAGCAGCTGTACAAACTAATCTCTCTGTAGCTTTCACACATGGCGCCCAATTAACAATGGACCACTGTGGGGCCCTAATCCACGGTGCAGCCATCCTCTGGTCCCGCTCGCAGAGCCAACTGCCCCAGGAGACTCTTCTCCTCTGCACTCCTGTTAGCCAGCCTGTAACTCCATTCAGATGGGAGCCGGCGGAACACCGCGAGGCATGCTCGGGTTGGGAGACGCGGTAGCCATCTTGTTTGTTTTCCGTGTTGGGGAAAGCCTGGTTCCCGCCGCTAAAGAGCCGGGGTTTTTTATTTGACACTTTGGAGTTCTTCTGGGATTGGGTTGCAGCCCTGAGACTGTTTGGACTCCGATGCACATCATGAACTCACGTGTATTCAACTTGTGCATTAAAACACATGCACGCAGCTGCACTTGATAGATTTAGCAAAGTGCTTGCTGAACGGGTGGGTGGGAGCAATGCGTGTGTGTGTATGTGCGATATAGCTTTCCTGTCAGTGGGCATATTTCCAGTAGTTGTATGATGATAAACTGCTGTTTCTTAGGGCTTCAGATAGCTGAATGCACTGTGTAATGCACTTAAAGTGTGTGTGGGGGAGTGCTTTAAACAGGATAATATACTATATGAAGGCAGGGGGAATGTTAACCCACACTTACTAAATGGTTCTTTTTAACTTTGGATTGATCCCAACACTGCTACTTACACACACAAATGAGACCCATCCACTTTTCCCAGGAAAAAGTTTCAATGTGTGGAGTCTTTCTGCTCATCCAAGAGCACGTCAGCAGCGCTTTACACGGCCTCGCTAAAGTAGCTTCATTTCAGTTTTAGATTACAATTAAGAATTCCAAAAACTGAAATACTGTAAGAAAAAAAAAAAAAAAAAGTCACTTGGATGCAAACCAGCGCGAATTGTTGTTTCCACATTTCGCTTCACTCCGATGCAAAACAAAGCCACAAACGGGAGTTTGAGACTCAAAAGAAGGGTGTTGAAGGGTCGACGGCCATCAGGAAAACGATGCAGGCCCCTGCCAAATCTATGACATGAATGAAACAAATGGATGAAGGAAAATGAAAATGGTCGGGGTGTGATCTCTGGCAGGCAGCGCGAAAACCGGTGCCAACTGTTATGAATGGGAAACCGCTGCTGAGCTAATGAAAAAAAGAAAAGAAAAGAAAGAACTCACTTTTTTCATCCGCCATCCAAGAATAATTAACCGCGTGCAGGCCTTCTGGTGAGGGTGGAGAAAGCCACTAGACACTTGACTAACATCTTACCGCAGAGGAGGACGGTGAGGGGAACATAGAAGCAAAAAAAAAAGGGAGTTTTGTTGGGGCACAAAGTTAAAGTTCTTAGCTTTGAAAAGAGGACAGGTGAAACCAAAAGAGGAGTAAAAACTGAAGAAACTGTCAAGAGATGCTTCTTAAAAGGCTTTATTGAAGAAAGGCAGCAACATGAAACATACAAATAGTTACTTATTCATTGATTACAAATCACATGTAACATAAAAGCTTTTCATTTACTCTATTATATAAAAATGCACATAGGCATGCCCTAAAATATCTCTGTTAAACTATCTTATATACACTCACACACACACTTTCAACTCTTACCTTAATCCCTGCTCGAGGCGTTTGGTGACGTAGTTTAAGGAATCTGCAGAGATCATGTACTTTACTGTAGCGCTGATGAGATTAGTTAATGAATCTATCTAGTTGATCGACAGAAAGTTCAGCTCAATTTCGATAATCGGTTAATCGTCAGGGCTTTTAAAATGTTCTTTTCTTCTGTTTTTATATCTCCGTAAATTGAATATGTCTGAGTTAAAAAGCCTTTACACACCAGGGGCGTTTTCACATAGAACCTGAAGATTACGCTGCAATAAAGCGACAATTTCTTTTCGGAACCAGGTCAATTTTTCCGAGCTTTTGCACCGCAAATAAAGGCATCAACCAATCACGTTTTGTTGCGCCTATATATTTATGAAACATCCGCAGTCCGAACCAAGACGGCAAACTTTATTACTCCTCTCAACCTTGACAAAGGCAGCGCAGACCAGATCCACTCTGGTAATAAACTCCCTTGACATAAAATATTGGCATGCGAGTATTTCCCATTTTCGTGTCGTTTATTTGTCTCACACACACACACACCCGGCGTCTAAAGGCCTCGAGCATGTTATTCAGACAAAACAAGCACTTTTGGGACATCATCTTGGGCCCTGAGAAATTATGATAGTCATTTTTCCATTTCTTAAAAAATATTTTGTAGACCGAAAGAAAAAATAACCAGTCAAAAATAATCAATCCATAATGAAAAATAATAATTTGATCCAGCCCCCGCTGTAGCGTAATGTTCTGTACTGTGTGTATCTCTTACAGCTCTCTCTGTAGGATGACATGATGGAAAGAGCAGAATGGGGGCCAGATGTACGTTTATATATAGGACCTGACAAGGGTACAGAGCAGGACACCAGGCAGAGGCGGCGCATATCACATGCACCCTATCACGTACACCACATGTACTGTATGTAAAGCAACAAAAAAAGAGAAAAGAACAACTGGTAATGATGCGTGGTGGCCTGCTTCGTGGTACCGGAGGGTTTTAACGCTGAAGGAAGGTTGACGAGGCTAATTACAGGAGTTAGAGGGTGTAATTAAATAAGAATTTTAGTAAGTTTTTAAGTGAATGCGGGGGTTAAACTTGCAGCGTGCTGCTCTCTGGGTCTTGTCACTGAGGGGCCCGTCGGCGCAGACTTTATTTTAATCCATTATCGACTCGCCCTGTAGCCAAGAACAACAACAATGTTTTTGTTTTACCGTTAAACCTTTTCTTAATCGGCATCTTGTATGCCACGAACATCACCCTGGGCTGACAAAGCGCGCACTGTTTGGAAGGCAAACGCTCAAAACAAAAAGTGGTTTCCCCATTATGGCAATCAAAGCAACGTTATCAGCGATCAACATATTCTCACCCAGAGACAGAGAGGAGAAGAATGCCCCATTGACTGATACTGCCTGCTAGGCCGGTCGCGCTGATCTCCCGAAGAAAAGACCAGTGTCGCTGGTGGACCCCCCCCTCACTCCCCTCCAAACTGCCTCCCCACTCTTTGCCTTCTTCGCTCTATATATGTCTCAATACTTGGGGGGGATGTTAGAAGGGGGGAGCTGAAGAGGCATGTGTGTATTGTCGGGGTGCTGCCGGGCGACTCTATCCCATGCTGGCGGTGTGTGTGTGTGTGTGTGTGTGTGTATGGGGTGGGGGGGTTGAAAAGACGGAGCCGTCACCTGCCAGACTGCTGGAATGTTAATGCCGTGGCTCTGATAATTGGATTTTGTACACACCGTCTGTGAGGAACGTCCAGCAACTTTCCCCCTCTTATTGTTCGACTCGGCCCTGGACCCTCAATAGGGCTCGGCTATGTTTATACAAGCACTCACGTCTCAATAAAGACTGTTTACAATGTGTGTGTGTGTGTGCGAGAGTGTGCGCACGGCGTTTTCTGAATCACGGCGCAATCGTGTGTGACGGAGGCGACTGAAACCAAAGTGTCAGATTATCCAGATTTGGCGAATATTTAAGATATTAAGAGATTTGTCCGGTCTTAGAGTGGGATTTTCCCAGATTTTAGGAGTGTTGCAGTAAGGTTTTTTTGCACGTACTTGGATTAAAGACTTTTCACAATGGGACATTCAAACCTCACAGTTTTTTTTTGCCAACTATTCATCCCAAAGGCTACATGTTCGTATGCAGAGTCAGAGGTAGGCACACCCACTTTGGGGGTCAAAGGTGAAGAAGGAGGGGTATGGTGGGATATGTCTGAGGCGTACATGATCTGGAATCATTAGGGAAGTTATGGCTCTTGTTTGCGTCGGGGTGTGGGTGTGTGTGGGGGGGGAGTGGAGGCTGTAATCGGGCCGGGAGCTGTGACGCACTGGTTTCCCTCTCCCTGGCCTCCCATGCTATTTCCACCCAAGCTGCAGCGGCTTGAGCTGGTTAAATGTCTCGGCTGCACTGACCTAAATTCCACATATTCACCTCAGAAGACCTTTGCCTTGGCCAACCAACCGTTTTTTTTCAATCCCTATAGTCTTCCTATGCAACGAGCATACGCTTTGTTTGTGTATAAAAGTTACTTCCTGTACATAAGGAAGCTACGTTTGGAAAAAAAAAAAATCCTATTCCCAGCTGTAATGCCTCTAAGCAACAACTGCTAGAAACAATGACAGAGGTTTTTTTTTTTTTTTCTCTCTCTTTTGGCACAGAGACTTGTTGTGGTTAGATAAACAGCCTCTAATTGCATTTAATCTGTGTTAAAGTAAGGTATTTGGAACAATTACTTTGGTATGTTTACCAAACAGCTGGTGTGTGGATCTCTGTTTTTTTCCCTTCCTCTCTCGAAGATGTAATGGATTTGGTTCAGCTCGCTGGTTAGTGGGGAAAATAAGATAGGCGCTACATTAACTTATGCATGGGTTTGTATTCAGGCTTCAACTGTTGCAGAAATTACAGCGTAAAAATCTATTTAGTTTGGGTGAGATTTCATTAAAGTTAAATGGCTTTGGTTAAGGTGACGGGTTTTCTATTTTGTGTCGCCGCGACGTTGCGCCACTTCTTTTGGAAACAAAAGCATAGGTCATTACCTCGAATGCAATATTAATTAACGGCAGTATTCTTACAGTTAATTCCCTTCTTTTTGTGATGGTAAAAACAATCTATGCATGAGTAAAAAAAAATCTACAGTTTCATAATAAAATATGTCACCAGGCTGTGTTTGTACAGGGAAGATTAACAGAAAAGCGTAACTCCGTTACAGACAGGAGCCGTGCGTATTTATCCGCTGTCTTGCTCTTTTCCCTTTAACCTGGCAGTAGTGTGCTGTTGCATAAACAATGGTCTGGGCAGCCACCTTTGGGCTATTGTAGCCTTCCACATGGGTTGAACTCCGGCCAAGTGGATGTTGTTGCAGGAGACGGCCCCTGCAGCCAAACGCACGAGCCAACCAGAGGCCTCCGTTCCAGGAGGCGAGCACTCACTGGACGGTATACCCGAGGATAGTAGTGTTTGACAGCTCTTGGATCGCGTAAAGGAACTTTGAAATTCAAACAGAGACGGATGAATTGGCCGCGGCCGACAGAAAAATGACGCATTCCCCGTCGAATGTCACAACTTAAAACTCAAGCCACACTTTGGACAGGGGATAAAGCGCTTGTGTGTGTGTGTGTGTGTGTGTGTGCGTCTGTGCGATTTGACATGCTGCATGTGTTTAGTATTCATAATGAGGTGTTGCAAAATGCATGCGCTCTGCATATCTTGCTCGACTCACCCGCCACCTGTATAAACAACAGTGCTATTGCGAAACGGTTCCAGGGAAAGGCTCTTCCAGGGCTTGTTGTCAGAATGAGGTCAGCGAACACTACTCTTTTCTCTTTCATTTTCCCTCCTTCTCTCTCCGCCTCGCTCGCTCGCTCGCTCTCTTAGTTGTACTTTGTCCTTCTAGAGCAGCGGAGGAATAAGGCCACTAGATCAACTTCAAGGCGTCTGAATCCACACGCTCACCGTGCATGTGTGGCGTTGGGGGGGATGATATTTGATTATCTTAGTATCCAAAAAGGGTGTTTATTGTACTGTTAAATCCAAAAAATCACTTAATTCATGTTTTGGTTCAGGATTATTTTGTAATATGTTTTGAATCCATGAGAATTACCTGGTATAATCTCAAGTAGTAACAGGCACAAGGTGCTTGAGCAATAACGCAATAATTATAGCAATCAGCGCACGGACTTTGGGGAATCCTGTCGGATCCGCTTGTATATTTTCCTTGGTTGGTTAATGGGGATGGGAGGGTTGCTGCATCTGAATTCTCGCAGCATGACATCATTTGACCCCCCCTTGATGATCATTTTACCCCTATCGCAGCACAAAAGCTCAGAGACGTAAGAGGAGTGCACATGTATCGTATGCTCCGAGTCGAGGGAAGCACCTAATCGAGACAAACAACGCCGCGCCGCCTCCCAGAGGCACCGCTGGCGGAGCGCGTCGTGTCTGGAACGCTGTAACAGGATCTCCAGAGAGGAGCACAAAATGGGCGCTTTGTGTCCCAAAGATTTGTCCAGACAAAACCCAGATAAGGAAACCCAACAAGGGCGAACCGAAGGAGCTGCCTCTGTGACTTGAGCAAATAACCTTTAATCTAGGTCATGCAGTCAGATAGGGGCAGTGGCGGCGGCGGCGGCGGCGGCGGCCTAAGTAGCTGCAATGGCATTAGTGGTGACGTAAGTGATAAAGAGAAGGTTAACGTGGTCATTCCTGTGACTAGGCGGATAAGTTTTGTTTAGTTGTGTCTTAAAGGCTTTGCTGGTACGAACTAACAAGCACTAGTTGCACTCTGCGTTGCAGCGGTGGCCTGGCTGAGCCCGATTCTCATCGCAGTCATAACACGACCCGTGCACGCCCCACCATAACTGTGGCTGGCCCCTGGGGCTGTGTACGTCTCCCTCTGCCCACATCTCCATGCAAGGCCCAAAACATTCAATGTGGGGAGGGTGGGGGGGGACAGGACCAGATCGCTACACGGACCATGTGTGTCGGCAGACCACAAAACGCTGAAGCCATTACTTGGCCCACTCCAGTGAAATTGAAAGCAGGAGCCAGTAACAGCAGCAGCAATAGCTGGTTTTGGCTGCAGCGTAAGGAAAGCCCAGTCAGATGGTAGTGCTCACGCTGACTTGTTGACGGCGGCGGGCTGCAGACGGCTGATGTCTTGTTGTCATAGCGCCAGCTCCTCCCTCTCATGACCTCCCAGCGATGATGTTTATGTGCTTCGTTTCTGTTTCAAGTTTGCAAATGTGTCTGCATGTGCGTGTGGTTATTGAAGCCCTCATATGGGCTTACAGACCCCATGTTAATACCGTCTTTTGGATTCAATAATATTTGGATAATTTGTGAGTTAATAAAATTATATGTTGCATTTTATAAATAACAAATTTGAAGAGTTTTCTTCCTGCTAAACCTCTGTACCCAGCCAAATGTTTTCCCCCCAGTCAGTCCAACTACAAATGCAGATATAGGATTGCATTACATGTGCTGAAAACATGCATTTAGGCAACGCTGTCTCATGTTCATATTATATTAATGATGAAACATTCGTCTAACCACTGTGTCACTGTGTAAGCTGCAACTCTACTCTCGCTCTTGGCGTTCTGAAAAAGGCACAGTAAGAACAGTATCCCCCTCGGCGTTAGTTAGCTGCCCCCCGGTATCCAGCTTTCCTTCAATCTTCATGCTGCCGTACGCCTCGCAGGAACCGCATGCACCTAATGCATTAGTTCAGGGTATTGCGTTACATGGCGGAATACATCATGCATTGTGGGTTTTTGGTAATTTATGCGCAAGACGCGATGATTTTGCAGGGAAATTTCGCCAAGTTTACTTTTTTTGGACCAACTCTTTCTCATGTGAAAGAGACTGTACATGGCAGCCGCTTGATTTTATTAGTGATTTATTGTTGTGTTCGTGCTCGTGCTGTACGTTAACAGGCTTTTCTTTTGCACGCTCATGTATGTTTGAGTTGATCTTATATTCTCAACTTAATTCCTTTCAGCTGAGTTATCCACGGTGGCTCCCTCACTCGACTGGGCCAGTCTGGTGCCACATGGTTTTAGGTATCATGTCCAGGCACTTTGTGGTAAAAGAGAACATTTACTCGCAAAATACACCCTTCACTTCCCCATTGATGCCTTCAAGGTGGGATCCCACTCCGGCGTTTTGTAATCTATTTATTTATGTCTTTATTTGGCCGGACGGCGGGTGTTCGTGGGATAAGGGCTCATGGAGAAGACTTATCTTCAAGCGCACGTCTGTCATCTGCTGCCGCAGACAGAGTGCTCTTTCATTCGCTCCAGTGAAAGAGGGTTCACAGAGATTTAAGGGCCAGCATTGTTTGTGCTCCGCGATGCTTAATCACTTTTGATTGGACTCCATATTAAAACTTGGGCTCTCTAGACGGGAGAGAGAGGGCTCTCGGTCTAAAACGAGTACCCGTCCTCCACAAGAAAAAAAAAGGAGCGGCGCTGCCACACAGAGTGGATGATGGGGGACAAAGACACGCTGACAGAGTTAAGCCAAGAGACCGGAGGAGACGAGGACAGATGAGACGGAAGGTCTTCAGCCGGGTGAAAGTTAACACCCAAGTTACTAATGCATCTGTGGATTCACTCATATTCCCTGTATACTGTAAAAACCAACATATAGGCTTAGAGGTTCTGTAGCTCTGCCTCCGATGTCTTATCTTTCCTTGAGCTCAAGGAGTAAGATGGCGGCTTATTCCTAAAGCACTTCACTTTCCCACACACCACCCCCCCCACCCTGCACTCCATTTCACTGCAGCACTGATTACACGTAGTGTTTACATATTCCATAGAGCACTGTGACAGAGATAAACCTCTCCTGATGCTTATCCCCTGGCCACAATGTGGAAACCACTAAGATATAATGTAAACCAAACGTCGCAGCTGCCCTTTCATGTCTCAAGTGCCAGTTCTGCGTGCTGAGCGAGAATTTTCGAGAGCTCGGCTTTAAGTAGCGTTGGTTTAAATTCAAGTTAAAAACCATCATGCTTTTTTCTTCTTCTTTTAATGACGTTGGCGAGCTCCTTTCATAAGTGCGTTTTCAGTCTTTTCACGTGGTGGCACAGAAATACTAGTTTGGAGGTACTAAAACCCCACATTTGGATGATTTCCTTCCTCTTGATAATCGTGGAAAGTTTGAGTAGCTCGCCGTGGTGACGAGGACTTTTTTGACACACATAGCATTTGAGTTTTGGGACTGAATATTTGTGGCAAGGGGAAAGGCGTTTGATACCAAAATGTGATTAATGATCCACACATCAGCGAAAGAGGGGAGCGTTCCCCCATAAAGTGGGTTGTGGGATTATACAGGGGGCCGCACTCAGAGGACTTCTTGGCATTAATTGGCCCGTCTCTCTCCTGTGGCTCCGAGCATTCGCTGTCACTCTCCTCGGCACACTGCGGTTGGCGCGTGTTGTCACTCTCGAGGTCCTCCGCAGTAAATGTGTCACCGAGAAATTGCACTGGCCTAAAAATACCCCTCGCATGTGCGTTTCCCATCGTCTCACATTTGGGACCCGGTTGCTGTATTAGTCCCACGCAGCCAGAGATGAAGTTCATCTGCTGAAATCATCAAGACGTTTTGAGGATTGTTGCCATCTCCTCGTTCCGCGCTGACATAAACGCACTCCGTGGCCTTTTGCAGTTGGAGCGTAAGCTATAGGTTCCTGACACACATAACACCTGTGCCACACCCTTATTTCAGAGAGTGCTTTGCCACAGGGACTACCGCTCTGTATACATAACCCGCCGCCAGGACACACAATACACACAAAAATCCAGTTGAGTTTACAGAACACACTGTACTACAGTTGCCAAGGTTAACTAAGGGAAATGAGGTTACAATCTTCCTTAATGAGAAGTGCTCTGTCAAGTGGAGCCGGTTTGTAATATACCTCAGATACTCTTTGCGGGAACAAGTCCACACATCAAACAACTTCACAATAACAGCGCCGCCTGCTTTAACGTCAGTAATTTATTATTAGTTACTGTAGCTATGCGGACGTCTTTTACAGCTTTGACAGACTTGTTTTCTCTCTGCTCTACATCGGCTCCAAGTTGCCTCCATAAATCTAAAACTAATCCACCAAGTGCGAGCTCATCCCTCTTAATTTGTTTTGCCCGCTTTACGTCCATGAAGATGTTCTCCAGTGACATCTAAGCTATCACGTTGACAACCCCAAGTGGCTCCTAATACTCCGACTGATTCTCTTCTATAGCCGCTTTGATGCTCCCTTTATTATGTTCCACCACGGGGCTATTTTTTTTTTCTCCCCTCCTCCTCTTGTTTACGAAAGAGGCCCGATAAGGCCTTCAGTTGGGCAAAGCTTGAACTTGCAGTCTGCCGCTCGGCCACTTGGGCAAAGCTGAGGCCTACTTTAATCAAGACATGAGAATGACCCACTTCATCTTATGCTAATTTGTTTTTTTGGGGGGAAATTAGCTGGGATTGACTGAAATGTTTTCTGGTGCCTTTCATAAGCTTGTATCAAAGTAATATCTGTGCACTGAAGTAGGCTGTGTTGACATAATTCCTCTGTGGCTTTTACACTGGAACGCTGTTTCCCATATGATTGCATTGAATCACATTGCGTGGCTGTTTGTATGAAAGCGGGCCTAATCTGTTGTAGAGCAGGGAAGTGGCCCTTTTTACGAGGTGCTAATGGCCTGCTAATTCTTGAGGAAAGGCAAAGTGACCAGTTCCTTCAGCCTGAGCGTTTACTACCTACTGCCCTTTGACCCCTTCCTGTCAGGGTGAAGTCGAATGTAAGTTGTTGATCCGGCACAAACGCCACGTTGACATTCTTCTCTGACATGTTGATTTTACAGTCCTATATGCTGTATACCATCACATATAGGGATGTCACGGTACCAGGAATCTAGTAGTCGATACCAATACCAGTGAATTTACACGATTCTCGGTACCAATTCGATACCACGGTAAAAAAAAACAATAAATCCCATGTCATTCAACACGCACTCTTTTATTAAAACATTTGAACATTACAAAAAACAGAGGCCTTTAAGTAATAAATAAAAAGAAACGTCTATTAACATTGCAAAACAGAACAGTGGCCTGTAGCCCTCAAGTATTTAACTCAAAAAGTATTGTCTGGATGTCTGTCTTTGAGGTGCTTTGCTAAATTGGAAGTGTTTCCTCCTTTGGAAAGAAAACTATGACGGAACCGTTACTGCACCGCATACTGTTTTTTTGCGAATCTATTATTACTCCTTGTAAATCCGCCTCGAACGCAAAGTACTTCCATACCCGACTCTTACTATTTGTTTTCTCAACGAGTTGAGGCGGAGGTAGCGCTGCAGCTGCACTTGTTGCCATCTTTCACGTCTTGTGTTGTTGTTTTTTGGTGTTCATCTTCTTCCTTCGTTTCACGGCAGATGAGAACACTTGTAAGCGTTTACTGCCCCCATTAGATCCGGAAGAATCACATCCCCAGTACCTCCCCTCCGGTACCAAATGACCATAAGAGGGATTGTTCGGTACCTTTGGTACCGAAGAAAACAAGTACTGTCACATTTTTTTAATTTTGGTACAGAGTTGGTACCGAAGTATCGGTTCTCGTGACATCCCTAATCACATATTCATATTAGTGTGCATTGCAATGATTTACAGTTGTATTATTACCTTATCTATATCATTAAGAGTGTGGACCTAATGTTTTGTTTTGTCCTCCAACCCCCTATACATTTGATCCTATACATCACTACAAATACGACCTCAAAAGTGCTATCATTCTAGATGACATTAACTGTACAGGTGTATAGTTTTCTTAGAGCTTTGTGTGTTGACGTATCATATCAAAAGCATTTTCATATCCCAACTATCCATATCATTCAATCAGCTAATAGCCTTCAGATGTATTTACTAGGCCTTGTTGTCTTTATGGTTTCCTCTGGCGAAAAACGTGCGTAAACAGCGGCGGATAAAACGAGAGGTGATTTAGTGGCGTCGCCACAATGCGGGCCCCGCTCCGGCGGCCGCTTCCTACCTTTGTGTGGCCGAGGGCTCAGGGGCGCGGCAGCGGATACGCGGCCCGGGTCCCCGGCAGGCTCCGAGGAGGGAAGGAAACCGGGTGTCAAAGGCGATCGCTTTGCTGCTTCTGTTATCTGAGCAACAGACACTCGCGGTAGGTAACGCTCGGAGGCTTAAATGCGTGGTCGGGGGATACTATTAACTACATGTTTCAAATGTCACGTCACAAGTTTTTTAATTCTAACACATGTTTTAGTTTCATTGGGAACTGAAACATTTCCCAAAAGTGAAAGCAGCAAAAAGAAAGGCAGAGTGCAGTGTTGCGTGTGGACTGCTGCTGCATGGTTTCTTTCTCCTGCTCCTCTCCGCACAGGCCTCTCCTGTAACCTTGAGAGAAGCCCGCGCAGGCCCCAAGTTCAACGAGTGCATGAGGCATATTTTCGCTGAGCGTGCTTGGACCGCCCCACTAAACCCCTCGACCCCCCCCCAGCCTCCTCCCCCTCCCCTCCCTCCTCACCATACATACAGCTCTTTTTTTTTTTTTCTTCTTCCCCTCCTCCTAAAGAGGACTCCCTGTAGGCCTCGCCTTTCACAGCGCCTGCAAAGGAAATACATTATGTGTAAAAAGAATTCCATATGGTGTCATACGATCTGTGTAATTCTCTCTCAATTGATAAAAAAAAAATCACCTTGTATGCACAATTGTGTCCTTTGTGAAAGGCGCTGTAGCCCCTCGGTACAGTATGTACTAACATTAGGTCAACTGTTTTTCCAACTAGTTTTACACAGTTATGAGTCATCATACTGCATATAGGCGCTTCCATTTGACATCAGTGACCTACTTGATTAAGAAGACGTACTGAAAACAAGCAGTTCAACCAGCTCAACTGGGGAACGTTGCATTATCGCTTCCTCCTTCCTTGACACTGTAAATACCTGGAAGTCACTTGTAGGCAGCCTTCTGGAGGTGTGCCTGACATCAGCTGTTGCCTCTCACAGCGAGGCCTCCCGCCTTGGCTGAGGGGGAGAGTCTGTGGCAGTCCTACGGGGTAGGCTGTTCCAGGTAAACCCTGCCAAGTTCAAGTGGCTTGGACCGAGCCCCGCACCGCAAATGGGAAGTGTTTCTGCGAGGGCTGCCAACCTCGTGAGAGAGAGAGAGACGCGATTGCAACGAGCCTGTTGTGCCGTCGGTGTCGGCGAAGAAGAGATAGTGTTTTTTCTTCTACATGCACATTCAAGCAGGCCCTCAGGAGTGAGCCAAGTAGAGATGTATATATATGCGGATGCTTGCCAGGAGGAGGATTAGAGAGTCCGCTCCAGTGGTGGCCCTTTTGATATGCCTTCTAGTTTCCCATGATGCAACACAAGGCCTACTATCAGGAGATTATGTTTTTATGGCCTTTGGACAGATTCCACACCAAATTCAGTGCCACTACATCATGTATTGTATTCCTGTTAGCTCTTCCTTTAGCAGAACAATTACTGCTTTACTTGTAACTAAATTAGACTGACAGAGAATGTATGTTCTTAAATGGTGAGTGAGCACAGTGGAAGTATTTTAAAGGACTGAGTAGATAATGGAAAAGCAAACACAATCAATGCATATGACAACAACATAATAGTTGTGTTAACATTTGACTGCCCAGGAGGCACCACTTAAGTGTTTAAGAGAGGTAACATGGAAAAATCAGTGTGACTTTGTGTGTACTGTATACTTTTGTGCAGCCTGCAGCTTGAGTCGGCGTCGGCGGGGGTGCGGGCGAGCAGCCGCGATGAACGAGGGAATCGAGTCACAGTCAAACGCGAACACTTTTCCTATAGTTCGTTGCTCGCAGCTCTGAGACCGACAGAAACTTTAAACACAAACAGCCATGCTTGCCTTCCTGAGCCAAAACCGAGGCCAGAACAGGAACTACCTCTCTTCCTCAACCTCCTGCAGCATTTTTACCCCAACCCTGTTTGCCCTCCCGCCCACCCCCTGATCTCAGCGAATGAACTTTTGGCATCTCAGATAAAGTGAAAACAACATGCGAGTGGAAAGCAAGGACTGTGGGAGCTGGCTGCGAGGCGGGCGTAAAGGGCCCCCGCGGCGTGGCCCTGAGCGGACGAATCCTAGCAGGCCGAGGAAGCAGAGGAAGGAGTGCAGGGAGGGTTACGCGGATTGGTTTGGAGGCGTGAGGGTTACAGGGAAAAGCAGGGAAAAAGGGGAATTCCCTTTCCTGAACTTGAAAAGTGATGGAAAAAGTGACTGCGAGATCTCGCTCATGCCGCTCCATGTCAAAACAGCCCGAGCGCTGCCGTCATCTGTGCAAATATTTCAAGAGATTATGGTTTCGGAGCCTCGTGGGAAAGGCTGAAGCAGCGCAGCGAGCACGGCCCGACTTAAACCCGCTTTAACAGAAAGCCTTCCCTTCTTAACTTTACCAGAGCGTGAATGTAGTTTTCTCAAAACCGCAATATTCATGCAAACAAACAAACCTGCCAGGTGAGGCCTGATGACACACGTCTTTGTTCTACGTATCATCCTTTGCGTTTTGGCACCAACCCAGAAATAATTTGGAAACAAAGGGCCCTTTACATTCTCGTCCTAAATAGCGAGGGAGGACCGGGCTTGCCGTGCCCAAGGACATAGCATGCGTGCATGCCTGCTACACACCTTTGTTCCATACAGTGTGTTCAATATGACAACAGTTTACTATGCAAATCTCATTCGTGACATCTCGACACTCGCAGTGCGTAATGATATATTCCCAGAAACCCTGATGTAATGTGTTCAAACCACGTGACCAAACACTGTGGCCGCCTCTCCGGATGCCATGCTTTGCCGTAACATTGTTTATGACTCTCAAACAACAGAATCTGAAATTAATTTAGCGCCTCTCCTCTTCCCACTGTAAACTGGCGCTGTGCAGCCAAACCACATGTTGTTATTGCTGCAGTGGCAGAGGGGGCTGCCCCAGCAGGCCTTAGTAGCACAGAACAGATTTGCTCTCTGTTTTTTTGCCAGGAGTGTGGAATACAGTTCTCTCTCTCTCTCTCTCTCTCTCCCTCTTTGGCTGTGAATACTCGCTTAGCATGCACTTAAGTATGATTTATAAATCATACACTTGTGGTGTGGCGAAGGGAATACTCTGTTAAACCTGAGAGATTAGATTTGCATTTTGATCTCCTGTAAGAACCAAGATGTTTTGTCGTGATTATATGGTGCTTTGTTGTGGTAAGCGACGGGCTGTTGACTGTATATCGAGTCCCTGAGTGTGTGTGTCTGAATCGTGCATGGGGGACCTACAACCACAAAGATGGTTCGCACCTTAACTGCTGTTAGCTGGGTGTCTCCAGACAGTTGGGGGGTCCACGAGGAGCGGAGGAGCTCCACTGTCTCTGGATGGCTGCCAACGCTCTGACCTTGTGGCGGGCACAGCCGCTGTCACTCCCTCTTGAGTTATGTGAGAACCTGTTTTATGATGCAGTTTTCTTTCTTTTCTTTTTTTTTCAAACCACCGCTCTGCGTCTGACTACGGCTCGCCAAACGAGCACCTACCTGGTGCTGTGATTCCACGAGAACCGCCGACACTTTTCTTCATAAGAGCGGCGCTTTTCTGTGAAATGACTCCCATAATTTGCCCTAAAAGCTTCGCTCCCTGGTCTTGTGCCAGTGGAGACACCCGAACCCCACTCCCTCGACAAAACCCTATAGCCCTCGATCCCCCCGCAGATGCTTTGATTCGGGCCGGCTCCGACTGGGGGCCTCCGTCTCCAGGCTCATTAACAGGAAAGGAGGGGTTTTACTGGCCATGCGGCAGGCAGCCGGCATTTAAACCACCAACAAGCTCCTCCATCGGCCCGCTGCATCCAACGCACACCCTAAAGAGTTAAAAACATCTTTCCGTCATTACTGCCCTACTGGGAGTAGGAAGTTCACGAAGGTGTGGGGATTATTAGAGCTGAGGCGCTCGGAGATTGGTCTACACCTCGCCAGAAGGTACCATCCTTACCCATGTGGTACACAAGTAATATCTAATCCACATGTAGGATACATTTTCGATTCAGTTTCAGCACTCTGATACAGACACATTTTGGCCAGTACCAAGACAGAATTGAGTTCTGACAACAATCCCTATCTCCATGATGCTCTTGTTAACAACAGATCAGGAGAAATGATGATGCGGCAGCACAGTAGCCCGGATAGTAAAGAAGAAAGCTACAAGACCGCTCATTTGCACCTGCAGCTTCATTCCCTACTGGAGTTGTAATGGCAAAAAATAAACTGGCTCGACATCTGTTGGCAATGTCAGTAGTCTGTTTTTATGCTTGTAATGACACATTAAACTCTGTGGTTGATCCCCCCGCCACCACCACCACCACCACCTCCTTCTCCACCCTATGTCCCGTTCCAGGAGAGCAGTGCCAGCAAAATCGTCTGAATGAGTGCACGCTTTGTTTTCTTTGTCTGTTTTGGGCCAAGATCTGGTCTTAGATGTGGTGGCATTCTATGATCGGATAATTCCTTCCACGTCCCCCGGTTTAAGGTGTGTGTGTGTGTGTGTGTGTTTGTGTGCGCTTTTACCGCTGCTCGCTTGGCAGAGCGCAGGGAGTGCAAACAGTGGCAATGGGTGGCAGGCAGGGATCCTCGGTGGCCTCTCGCCCAGCTGGAGGAGAGCCATTTGCCCTGCGAGGGAGCACCCAGTCGCCCTGGCTCGGCCCGCCGCTCTCGCCAGTGGGAACTCCTCTTGGCTGCGGGCTGACGCCGGCGTAAGCACTGACAATCACTGACACATCACTGGCTGAGGCCTCACAGACGCACAACATTACACAGGCCTGAGTCACAATGAAGTGCTTCTGCTTGTTCCTCACTTTCATATCTCCACAGCATTCTGAATTGTTTTCACAGAGATCACTTTTTTTTCTGAATTCAAAGTAGTTTTACATGTTTTGCAAACTGATTTTTTCTTTGGAATTTTGTAGTCAAATACAAGTGAATTTGGCACGCACGTTTGCTTCAGGGGTATAAGGCCGTCAGGGGTATAAGTGTGGTTGGAGCGAGATAAAGACGCAGCACTTCCTAACCGTGCTCCCTTATCAGCGCAGGCCAGAGCGCCATCAAATACATTAATAAAACAGAGCGTTGTGAACTGGTTCAGGCGCATAACTCCGCCAGCTGCGAGTCAGAAATCAGGGCGCATATTTCAGATGTTTTTCAGAAAGGTACGTCTGTAAACCAAACAATGCAGAATTTATGAACTAGATGTGTGTGTGTGTGTGTGAAAGTTGAAAGGAAGTTGGCGGCTAAAACCAGTTAAGCCTCGCTAGTATCACAACCAGGCCGTCCCCTGAACTATGATCTGTGGGCCAACTTTTCTCTCTTGGGAGAGTGGGGAATTTCCCAGACCCCTAAACACCCCCGCCATCGCCATCTCTCATTCCCTCTGTCCTCCCCCCCCCCCCCCCCCGCCACCGCCACCGCCACCGCCACCGCCACCTCCCCTCCCTCCAGACCAGTCGAGACGTGCAGGTTTGAACCCCTCTCTCTGTGTTTCTGGCCTCCCATGCCCATTGCCACTCAAGCAGCAGGGGTCCGGTGCATTTGTCTCATAATTATCCGACTGGATGGGGGGGTTCTGAAGATGAAAGAGGCGAATCACAGAGCTCCTCTGTCAAAGGTCTGTCTGCCTGACTGGGGGGTTTTGGATCTATCTCCCTTGTCCCCTCTCTCTCTCTCTCTCTCTCTCTCTCTCTCTCGCGGCATCCACCGTGCACCCCACCACCTCTACTCCATCACACAGACTTACTTTTCCTCAAGAGCTGCCTCCACGGAGCATAATCGCCGACAGTGCACGCTCGTGCACAGCCCCCCCCCCCCGCCACATCCCCACCCCTCTCTACCAGCCACCCCGCTGGTTCATTCACAACTACAAAACTGCAGAAATACCCCCCACCCTCACATCCTGAAAGACTTCAGACTCTCTTCTTTTTTTTCTCCCCCCCCTCACACGCTCCGCCCACCAACCCATCGGCTAGCCGCCCACCTCACCCGCTTGCCCCCCCCCCCTCCCCGCCCCCCCCCCCCACCTCCCTCATCCGCCTCCTCTTTTCTCCTCTGCACCCTCCCCACTACCACCTTTCTCCTTCTTCTCCTCTTAACTACTGGCTAGGAGTTAATGGACTGTTTTGGCTAGTCTCCAGACGGTGAGTGTCACCTCATTAGCCTATAGCGGCTCGCTCCCAGACTGCTCCTTGTGTGTGTGTGTGTGTGTGTGTGTGTTTGTGTGTGTAGGAGGAGGACTACAACGACGGAATGTCATTGGTCTGTCTCCCCCACTACCCCCCCACAACCCTCCCACCACCACACACCCCTTACCCTCTCCCTCTCCCCTTCCCACCACTACAATGAATGAGAAAACACGCATGCATAATTAAATCTATAGTCTCGTCCTCACTCCACCCTCCCTTCCCTCCCTTCCCTCCCTTCCCTCCGTCCTCCACAGCCGTGCATTAAAAAAAAAAACTCCTGCTTGGAAGTTTGCCACCGTGGAAAAAAAAAAAAAAAAGCGGTGTCTTCGAAACCAGAGAGATGTAGCCAACCTTCCACCCTCGTATGGACCTATTCCTTTCTTATCCCGGCCCGCCGAATGGCAGGGTGGCAACAGCGGGCGAATGTAAATGCCACCCGGTCCTGCCAGTCAATTACGCCGCAACAAAGCTAATTGTTTGTTTGGTGCATACCAAAAAGATGCCGAGGTTGGCCATTGATGGGCCCATTGTTTCAGCGCAGATGCAAAGTTCTTTTTTTCTCACAGGCCAAACTTGACGCTGATTAAACCTGTGAATGATGAGACCACACTTTCGGAAAATCGGCTAATCTACGCAGCTGTTAGAAGTGCAAAGCCTGCATCTAAGAATTATTTTCATTATCAGTGAGTCTTTTGATCATTTTTTTCAATTAGTTTCGTCTATAAAATGACAGAAAATAGTCAAAATTGCCCACCAAAGCCCAAATTGAAGTCTTCAAGTAGCTTGTTTTGACTTACTAACAGTCACGAATCAAAAGATATTCAATTTGGTATGATACAAATTGAGAAAAGTTCACATTTGAGATGCTGACACCAGCCAACATTTGTATTTTTGCATGGCCTGAGTCAGAATGAAGTGACTTTGCTTGTACTTCTGCTTGTTCTTTTCCTCACTTTCATATCTCCACAACATTTTGAATAGCTTTCACATAATAACTTTTAAATTTAAAGTAGTTTTACAGGTTTGCAGACTGATTTTCTTTGGAATTTGTAGTCAAATTGAATTTGGCATGCACGTTTGCTTCAGGGGTAAGGCCGTCAGGGTATAAGTGTGGTTGGTGAAGTCTTCAAATAGCTTGTTTTGACTTACTAACAGCCACGAATCCAAAGATATTCAATTTGCAATGATAAAAATTGCGAAAAGTTTACATTTGAGAAGCTGAAACCAGCCAGCATTTGTATTTTTGCATGATAAATTACTTCAAAAGATCATCAAAAATGTTCAGGATTGATTTCCACTAATTGATTAACTGACTAATAGAATTTCACTAATCATATATATGATATATCTGCAACACTGGGATGGTGCAAGGTGCCCTGAAGTTAAGATAAGAAGTTTGTGCAGCATGCTAAGAGGAAAGTGACAGGAATAGAAAGAATAAAAACGGGCTACAGAAAGAGGAAAAGAAAAAAAAAAGGAATGTAATAAAAAAAACGAAAGGAAAGGCCACATTGTGAGAAAAGGACAAACAGAGAGAGAGAGAGAGAGAGAGAGAGTGGGAGGAGGTGGAAACGTTAAGTGGGACGCAGTGTGCTGACTGGAGGCCAGCCTGCTCATTTTTCATGGGACAGATGAGCCACTGTGTCGCGTTGTGTCGTGCAGTTTGTCTGCTCGCTCGGCGGCTGACTGCATCGCACATGTACGGCACAGATCAGCTCGCCGCGGGACGCTGGGTGTGTGACCCCCCCCCCTCCCTGTTTGTGTACGCATGTACAGTATGTCAGATAAACGAGTGTGTGCGGCATTCTAGAGCGAGCGTTTGACTTTGTGTTTGTATGCACAGTATATGTAGAGGTGGGTAAACTTTATTTCCCAAATTAAAAGGTGGGGAAGTTGAATTTAGATGGGTTAACCCTCATCTGCATCCTTGGTTTTGTGGCTGTGTATCCCTTTGTGCTCGCCAGGTTCTTCCTTCTCCTCTCCCGGGCCGGTGTGGCTAATGATCCGTCAGGCCATTCAGTCCCTTGTTCGAGGCCCACTCGCCGCTGAATGCGCTCCCTCCCCGTCCACACTGTTTGGTGACCTCAATGAGGAGCCTGTTGTCCTCCCGGCTCGGTTAAAATGCTCTCCTCTTTTCACTGCCGTGAGAGTTTACTGAGGAGAAGGCACAGAGACTCGGCGGAGAGAAAAGAAGGGCCCGCTCTTCACCGGCATTAGTATGCACCGATTAGAAACAAACACACACTGATGATGAGCCGACGCACACGCGCGCACGTACACACACTGGAGGTGGCAACATCGAGAGACGCACACGGGGAGATACAAGTGAGCTGGGTCACACACAGTCAAACCGCACACACACATACACTGTATGGCTTCTCATTGTTCTTGTCTGGGCTCGGATCCCACTTGATTCCATAAGTCTCAAAACCCTGACAGTCCTACTGTGTGCGTGTGTGTGTCTCCCCTTCTGCTCTATTGAACAAGTCTGTGGTGTCTGGCTTGGAGAAAAGAAGGCAAAATGGCATTGTTCTCGCAGACGTTTCAACTTTGCCCCTCTCACTTTCTATCTGCCTTTCTCTCGCTTTTCGTCTGAGAGTGTGTCTGTGTGTGTGTGTGTGTGTGTGTGTAACTCATCCTACTGTACCTGCATTCCCCGTCAGACGCAGTCATCCGATAGGGCGGCTATCCGGATTACCAGGTGCTCCTTTAAGCCAATAAGAAATACTTGCCTTGTTCCAATTATGAGATAATCATTACAGTGTCACACAGTGTATAGGCACCATTGGGGGGGAACATAGTCGGTCTTAGTTTGTCAAAGGGAACACAATACTGTGCATTTCATGTCTGTGCAGAGGTATCACGCATATTACATCCAACAATAATGCATGGAGGAGATCGGCAATTTTCAATATTGGTGCTCTAAAAGTGTTAAAGTTGAACACCCAGCACTACAAAATACATTCATTTTTTTTCTTTTACTGCTTATTAAAGCTCATCTTCCTCGTGAGAAACCCCAAGATGGCGTCCCAAATGGCTGCAGTGCCCGTCTTCCCTTCACCCTTATCGTCGATATCGCTTTCCTTTCGGCCAGGTCAGGTGCCAGCCCTTTGCAGAACGCCGTGCATGAGTCCGGGTAGGGGGCGGGAGGGGTGGTTTTTAGATGCCAGAATTTTGTGTGTGTTTGCGGGGAGGGGTCGGTCGGCGGCGGCAGCGGTGGCAGCGGGTGGGGGGGCATCGCCAGTTGGCAGGCTGGCACACAATGGCTGGCACGATAAGATCCTCCCTCTTCTGCGGGCAGATTTCCTCGCCCATATCTTTTGTTTGGCTTGTTTGGGTTGCGGCTCATCCTGATAAAGGCCACTTTGTTTAGACAACAAAGCGCGAGGGAGGGAGAGAAGAGAGAGATAGAGAGACAAAGAGATAGAAACAGAGAGAGAGAGAGAGAGAGAGGGTGCATTAAAAAAAAAAAGGCGGCAAAAGGGGGAGAAAAGCGCCAACACAGATGGAGACATTAAAATAAAGAAGTGTTAAAAAATAGGAGATATGAGGAGGGGAAAAATGGAAGAAATTGTAGTGTGCACTTATCGCCGGGATAAGACGATATCGTCACAGATATACACAGGCGGGTATGAAAAGATACAATAGCGGGGGGGATACTGTTGCAGGCGCAGCGATACACAGATAGCGAAGGGGGGAAGAAAGAAGGAGATTTTGGAGAGCAGGTTCTGGCGGCTGTTGGAAGCCAGCCCGAGTATAGTGTGTGAGGTCATCGACGAAAAGCTGTGAATGATAGAAACCAGGAGCAGAGGAGGACACGGGACAAAGTACGCTCGCATTCCATACCGGCACATGTACAGTCATTTACACATACTGTCAAGACTTGCATGACCCCCAGTGTGCCGCACACACACACACACACACACAGACATTTGTGCATTTCCAAGGAAGGACAAACCGGCCCTCCTGCAGCAGGAAGGGGAAGAAAAAGCAGGAGGACACTGAGCAGAAAGTCTGCTCAGGCCACATCAAATATTTACTCAGGAGCAGCTGTATTGTCGAAACATTACGCATCGGAGCTGCTCCGTAATTAGGTCGATATTTTCTCCCCTCTCTCTGTTTCCCCGACTTCTCCGGGAGTCCACCCCTCTCCCACCTCTCCTCCGCACACTCCCCTTCCCCTCCCCTTCGCCTCCCCGGGCTGCTGAAATGCGTCTTGGCTCGGGACCCAATGCCTCTGGCAGCCAGAGTGCTATACATGTGCACAGAACCCCGCTCGGCATAAAATGGCTGCCAGACAGGCTTCTCCTCCTGAAATGTCGACAGCGGTATGCATCTGCGAGGGTGTGCGTGGCGCGCGTGCGCAAGTTTTTTTTTTTTTTTTGTGTGTGGTGGAGGGTATCTGTACGTGTCTGCAAAGTGTTTGCGGGCTCGAGGAACGTGCACCCAAAAAAAGAAAGTTTCCCAAACTATGTGGCTAATTTAATCCACGCTGCGTGTGTGTATTCGTGCACGTGTGTTCCGCAATTTACTGGGAACAGAATGGGTATAATGCCAAAAAATGAGAGAGGGTGGGTTAGGGGAGAGAGTTTTAGTGATTATAAAAATCCAGGCGAGCAACACACACTTGGGCGTGGAGAAACCGCACGAGAAACTTTCTTGCAGAGCCAGATTTCTGTTGCCATTACCCGTAATTGCCCTAATCGTTACAGCGGTATGATAAGTATCCCACCGGACAAGAAGGTGTAAGAACTCGTGGACGCATCCAAAATACCCACAAGGCCTCTCTCTCTTATCCTTTTTTCTTTCCTTTTTGCTGAGTAACAGCAGATAATCTGATTCATACGCGATACTGTTTTTTTCACTTCCTTCATGAACCGGTTTGTTTATTTAAACAAGTGGCAGCGACGGAGGGTGCCAAGAAATGTTGTTTTTGGAAAAGGGCCTTGTGTGTGTGTATGCGTGTTTGTGTGTGTGTGTGTGTGTGTGTGTGTGTGTGTGTGAGAGGGCGTGTGTGTGGTGTCTGGCCCTGTGATCGAGGCCTGCCAAGCTCCCAGGGCAAAGCCCAGCCTCCTCGACCGCAACTGTTTATTTACAGGTTACACTACTGTTTATTTGAAGACTATCGGATTGGCTGGGCTTCTGCACAGGACACCTTTTTAGATACAGATACCAGGCTGCCAAATATCCCACTTCTTTACTTTATTTCAGACACTTTCTGAACTGCATTTTTTCTTTAATTCACGAGCAATTTATTCACACTTAAATCCAACATTTTGCAATCCAGAATTATCTTCATTTAACCCGTGTATGATCTAAAAATTGAGGCTTTGTTTAAATACCTGTTGAGTGATCATAAGAAGTGATTAGATGTAAAAAAAAAAAAGAAAAGTTGAGTAAATATAATCAGCACACTCGCGGCCCTGACAAATGTGCAAGCACTGCTCTAAACAGTGTAATAATCACCCTGAAAGGAGATGAAGGAGCACGGAGCTGCCCTTCTCGGGTCAAAGGTAAAATGTAATGCAATAGGAGGAGGTGTTTCCAGCTCCGGTGCAGGCCTGGCAGATGCGCCATATGCTCGCATCCCACCTTGAGTCATCCAGGTGGTCTCTCCTGGTGCTACAGTGGGGGCCTCATGCTGGAAGATGCTGCCTGGGATCTCTAATTGCCGCCGCCATCTGCTCTTTTTGTCATGGTTTGCGTGTTCACCTCTCGAAGAAGAAGAAGGGGAGAAAAAAAAAAAACAAAAACACAAAACTCTGATCCGATCTGAGCGAACCGACGCACCTCTCCCACCTCCACCTCCTTGCTCCGTCTCTCCCCCTCACCACCATCACCTTTTTTTTTCAGCGTTTACCTCCTCTCCCCTCTCTCTGGCACTCTTTCTCCCTCCCCTGGCCTGTTTCTTTCCCACTCAGCAGTTCTCAGGGCGCGAGCGTAGACTTGGCAGTCGTAACGAGACTGATGGATGACTCTGAAAGTGGCATGGGGGGGGGGAGAAGACAGGGGAGACAAGGCCACTGAGCTCCCTGCAATCACTTTATGGACATGTGCTGTGCCAAATCCACACAAACCTCCGCTCGCCCACAAAAGCTGCTTTGCACACTGTGTGAATGTGTGTGTGTGTGTGTGTGTGTGTGTGTGTGTGTGTGTGTGTGTGTGTGTGTGTGTGTGTGTGTGTAGGGGGCATCTTAAGGGACTCGCTGCTTATTGGTGCAGACCAGAGAAGGACAGAGTGTACACCTTGTAATATAGTACAGATTTTATTATTGACGTGATGATGTGAAACTTAATTTTAAACAATTTTGATCATTCATTAATTATTGAAGGGATTTATTAATGCAAATCATTTTATTCCAGCTTCTGAAATTTGAAGATTTGCAGCTTTTCTCTGTTTTTATATAATTGAATATTTTTTTTTTTTAGTTTTGGACTGTTGATCAGACAAACAAAATGTTTAATGGGCATATTTCATTACTTTTACTCTCGCCTCAGAAACAGAAGTTGCAGACATAACTGCTTTAAATATTAAAACTTGCCTACGTGCGCACATAAGAGATTTAACAGAGATGCCTTTAAAAAATGTAGTACGACGTGATGAGAAAGCATAAGTCACCCTCATGTTTTTAGGGAGCACAGCAGAGATGCACCGTGAGACCATAACTTGTGCGTAACTCGTATGTTTTTTAAGGCTGGAAAGAGGGTATTTTTTTTCTTCTTAACGTATGGTCCCGTTCCCTCCCTACTTTGTCATTGTTGAGCTCCGGCCAAGAACATTCTGTTTTTGCAGTGCTGTTTAATAGTCAAATTTAGGAGAGGGGGAACGGGAGAGAGAGACACAGAGAGAGAACAAGTAAGGGATAAATCTTTCAACTTTTTTTTTTTTTTTTTCCTCCTTTCTCCTCCACCTCCCCCCCCCTCTCTCTTTCCTTCTCTGTAACGCAGCTCATGAGAGCAGGAAAAGGGGTGTTGTTGCAAGGCGAGGGTATCTGAGTTCACTGTCTCTATAGCTTCTCGGCTCTCTCTGCGTTAAAGACGCAGATGATAATCTCCCTGCTGGTTCTCATTGGGCCCTCTCTCTCTCTCTCTCCGTCTCTGTGCAATGTGTGGCCGGTTTGGATCATTACTGGGGTCCGCTCAGACGCCCGGCGTTCACTGTTTGGCACGGCAGCGGTTCAGTTTTTCTTGCCAACATGCAACATAGAGTTAATTTTAATGTTTCACAACTTTTTGCTGTTTTGTGATTTAAAAAGGAAAAAAAAACAAAAAGGCCTGTCGGTGATCAACCAGAGCAGGAACTGCTGAGGAATGATAGATGACTCCCCTCCCATCGAGGCTCGGAGGTAAAAGACGTCAGTCCGGGCCGTCTCATACCAGAGCCTGCGCGCCGTAGCCGGTGGAAAGAATTCCACTCATGTTTCCTTGTATTTCCCCGCCCCTCCTGTCCTCTCTCCACGTTTTTGTTCTGTGCTCGTACCTTGCACAGCAGGACCGAACACATTCTGCATCCCCCCCCCCCCCGCCCTCTCCCCGCTAACACTCCCTCAGCAGCCCCTTTGAAAAATTACCCAGAGGTCTGCCGGTAAAAAACTTTTAGGCTATCCAGTGTCAGACAGAGAGCTTTTTCCTTCGGTTTGCCTTCCCATTAATGATAATGCTGTTCAAACAAACCTGTCTTGTTTAACGTACAGTGGGTATGCACGCCTTGACGGGTAGATAAGGAAAAACATTAAGGCACCCAGGAAGTCCTGAAATATACTTTATCTTTATTTTAAGTGACCTCAGTGAGTTTGTGGTTGAGAAAAGTGAGGCTCAGATTTACTTATTTCTTTATTCTAAGTTACAGGATACAATATTGTCACAGCCCACAGTCCAGGTTACCTTTACTGGACATAATCAATGCTGGCAAAGAGAAGCGTGTTCCAGTAAGATGGCATGTTGTTGTCCTCGTGCTACACTAAGCCCCCTCCCCTCCCATCTCTCTGTGTGTTTGCAGAATCGCAGCAGTCAGGAAGTCCCAGTAACAATGAGCCAGGCAAGACCCCTCTTCCAGGTATGTACAGTACCAGTCGTCCTCCCTCCCTCCCTCCACCCTCCTGTCATCGCTCTATTGTTCCTCTGCAGCTCGCCCTCTGTACAGCGGCCTGTGTACACCATAACTTACTTAGTTTAAATAGAGTGGATCTGCTGTGAACTCAGTGACTTGCGGTGAAATTAGAAAAGCCCTTATCTAAAAAAGAACCTGTACTGTACTGCCTTAGGTGTTGACCATTTAATGTCCCATGTGATCCAATGTCAACTATGTAAAAACTAACGTGTTAATGCAATCGTTCGTTCAGAGGCTGTAGCGGAGTCAGTTTGAAAGCTGGAGTGACTTTTAATACTGGCATCATATGAATCTACGAAATCTAAGGAATTTGTACTAGCTTGTCGCAAAGAAGGTTAAATAACGCTCCAAACTTAGGCTAGATTTTGGTGAGGAAAAACTGTCATAGCCATTTTCAAAGGGGTCCCTTGACCTCTGACCTCCAGATATGTGAATGAAAATGGGTTCTATGTGTACCCACGAGTCTCCCCTTTACAGACATGCCCACTTTATGATAATCACATGCAGTTTGGGGCAAGTCATAGTCAAGTCAGCACACTGACACACTGACAGCTGTTGTTGCCTGTTGGGCTGCAGTTTGCCATGTTATGATCTGAGCATATTTTTTTAATGCAAAATGCAGTACCTGTGAGGGTTTCTGGATAATATGTGTCATTGTTTTGTGTTGTTAACTGATTTCCAATAATAAATATATACATACATTTGCATAAAGCAGCATATTTTTCCACTCCCATGTTAATAAGAGTATTAAATACTTGACAATTCTCCCTTTAAGGTACATTTTGAACAGATAAAAAATTTATGTTTAATTTGTGATCGATTGACAGCCCTTATAAAAATGGCAATTTTTGAACTATGATTTTGTGAATTGAATTACGTAAAAGGCACCATAACTAGATAATCCTAGCTGACACACTTGTTGGAAATGAGAATTAAAAACTAATAAAATAATAGTAATTTCTCCGACTTCAGTTTGACATCCGCTGCTGGCTGAGGCCGTAGTTTTTAACTTTGCATGGAGTGAGGAGGAATAAAATTAGATTGGATCATTAAATTTGAATCGTCATCATCCTAGTGGCAACATCAAACACGTTGTTAAAAAAAAAAAAAAGAGGCACTAAAGTTCTGGAGTGAAAACGTTACGGCAGATTGCACCTTTTGGCTGCGTGTCATGGAGTGTGTCATGGCGAGCCAGCTGTAGATCATATCCTCTGACAGCGCCGTTGTTCCCCTGGACTGACCCACGCTGGTGTCGTCACAATGTTGGAATGAAAATAGTTGGAGAAGTATAATTAGTTGTCTACCTCAAGAGCAGGTTCTGCCGACACAGGTGCCAAGGAAAACATGCTAGCGAGCCAATGACTCAAGCCTTAGGAGGCCCTCTGCGGTGGCACAGTTCCCCGCAAAAGCCGTTGGCTCACTGGAGGCATGAGGCCTCGTAGGTGCCAATCGAGCCGCCCGCCCATCTCTCTGGCACGGCCAGAGTGCCCTTGGCATCGCATCAAAGCCGAGCCGGAGTCATTTGGGTGTCAATAACTTGTCTGGCTGTTCTACGTATTTTGACTGATTACTGTTGCTGATTCCTGGGCAGGTCATACAGTACGCAACAAATACTTCAAACAATACACATGTAATTATTTTGTTCAGTCCAAATATAGATTTTCTGGAAACAGGAGGAAAGAATCTGGCTTTGTTGAAACAACTTTACTTTGCATCCAAATTGGCTTCCGAAAACGGTTAATTAACATCGGAAAGAGCAAATAATCTTTTACATCAACACCGCAGTAAATGACTCTTTAAGATGGATGTGTCTTGGTGTGACACTGTGTCTTTGCATAACGGTTATTAAGTTTCGCTCGTGTATTTGATCAAGTAGGTCAGCGCCTGCGGCTCGTTCGTTAAGCTCTCGGCAGCAGGAGGCCAAATATTGCTCCCACGTCTTCCTCACGCACACCTGTCCTGTCACTCTGCGACCGCACTGCACACAATGGTTTGCGGCTGTTAGTTTTAGACGTTTCAACTGAAATCCGGAACAGTAACTGAAGTTTTATTTCTCGTAACGCAATCATTTTCAAGTCAACCACCATCCATCCACCTTCAAACGCTTATCCGGGGTCGGGTCGCGGGGGCAACAGCTCAACCACCCCGGAGCTAAAATCTCATTGGAATAGGATGAAATAAAGCCGACTACAGAAAGACGAGCGTGAAAAATACTACATGAAGTCAGACACTGGTTAATTGTCTTTTGACCATTTTTTTTTTAAATCCCTGTGTAGTGATCTGTTCCTCTATATTTGTCTGCGACTAAGTGATGACCTCATCTTAGTCCTCTTGTTTTTTGTGTGATCTTTTGTTCTCTTTCTAAATATATAATCATATAAATGAATAGTTTGTTTATGGGTTTCAGCCTGAAAGAAGATATTGTCCATTTCCATTTTTTTTTTGAAGATTCTACTACTACTACTGAAGATAATGCTTTATTGACAACGAACAAAAAGGATCACTAGCTGAGTTTCCATTCACATATTTGTATGAATATTTTGAAGTACTGCCTTAGAAAATCTGTATGAAAACGCCAGCATTTGCAAAAAAAGTTCTTACGCTCGCTTTAGGTGTTTTTTTTCCTTTGACAAATAAGAGTCAACGCACTAAATGGTATAAGGAAACGCCTTTGCTTTATTAATTCTGACGTAGCGAAGATTTAAATCACATGACTGATCGGCTGTTTCTGCTGTTGGCATCTTCTCAGATATTCCCACGTATATTTTCCGAATGTTTGTCTTCGTCTCTTGGACAGCATGAAACATGGCCAGTACTAGCTGACATGAAAGAAGGTGCAGAAGTCACTTGCATTACAATATACTGAAAGGTTATTATGGATTTTTTGCCCAATGATGCCCAAAACATTCAGCCTACTGCAGGTTTAATTGAAAAAAATAAATAAAAAAATCACTTTACAATTGAATGGCTAATGGGCAAAATGATGCAGAATGGGTGGGAATAGTTGGAAGACATGTTGAACACAATGTTACTGTTGATTTCACATTCAAAGAAATATGTGGCGACTCTTAAATACGTCTATATTTCAGTTGGTATGAAAGTATGAAATGAATAACAAGCATGACCGTAATAATAACCGGATGATTTCCTTTATGTCTCTGTGTCTACAGTCTACTTGGAAGACAGCTTCATCAAATCAGGAGTCTTCAGTGTTACAGAACTGGTGCGAGTGTCCAGAAGTAAGTACACACACTCGCCCGTCATATTCAAACTGTTTGCACCTGAAGTGTTCTCTCACTTATCACGGATTAGACCTCTGCTCAGGTTGAAGCTGGGCGGCGCTACGCCGGGAATCACATGAGGACACCAAAGTCCATGTGCTTACGAGAACGTTGAAGGTGTAAGTTTCCCTGCCCTAACAGGTGCAACGTAGTTTATACGAGAGTCAGGGAGATGCCAATCAATCACAGTGTGTACACGCCCACACGGGGCTGAGACCAGGTCTAATCAGGTAACTGAAAACACCTTTAAATCTGTCCATCTTGCTCAAACGCACACTGGTGTATTTATAGGTGTTTTCATATAAACATAATTAGTAACCCTCAGCTTTTTCTACTAATCTCAACCCCTTTATATTTACTGAAAACCAATGTACAGTACTGAAGTGTGGTAAATCCAGTTTGGCCAGTCTGCTTTTGCAATAAGAGAACAGCCGACTGCGCTGCCGTGTGTACGAGCCTGTGTGCATCTGTATAGACATGTCTGCCCTCCGCAAAGCCGTTGAACGGTTGTTCTTCCAGCAGCCCTCTTGCCTCTGATAACCGAGGGCACCCCGAGGCGCCGTTTTTCCTGTACTTTAGCTCTGGAACATGCCCGCGGTGCACAAAGACTCCAGTCACCCCCAATAACCTGTGTTTGAAAGGAACATACCTGTGTTGAGTGTGTGTGTGTGTGTGTGTGTGTGTGTGTGTGTGTGTGTGTGTGTGTGTGTGTGTGTGTGTACCAGTCTATTCCGGTCCCATGGTTAGACTCTAATATCTGTTCAGTGCTGCAGTCAGGACTATTTTGATAATTCAGTAAAAAAACAAGCAATCTGAATTGGAGCTGCAAGGATTAATCAATTAGTTGTCAACTATTAAATTAATTGCCGACTAATTTGATAATTGATTAATTGATTTGAGTCATTTTTCTAAGAAAAAAAGTCAAAATTCTCTGATTCCAGCTTCTTAAATATGAATATATTCTGGTTTCTTTACTCCTCTATGACAGTAAACTGAATCTCTTTGAGTTGTGGACAAAACAAGACATTTGAGGACGTCATCTTGAGCTTTGGGAAACACTGATCGACATTTTTCACAATTTTCTAGACCGAACAACTAATCGATTAATTGAGAAAATAATTATTGTAGCCCTAATCTGAATACGTCAACGTTCTGGGAAATTCTGATTATTTTTCACAATTTTCTAACGTTTAAATAAAATAAATAAATAAATAAAAACGACACTAAAAATAATTTAGTTGTGGCTCTAAAGTGATGATCTCTTGAAGTGTCTTAGAGACAAGCAGTCAATCTGTCTATGAATTCCTATACTATCCTATAATCATATACCTACCCTTCAACTTCCAGCTATTAAAATGAATCATTTTACACAGGGTTTTCACAAGCAAAATCCTCAAAATTGTCAAAAAAAATCCCTCTACGTTTTGGCCGTTCACATGTTAACAAATAGTATTTAAAGCTGACCTTGGTTTCTGTTTACCTACTGTATCAAAGTGTTTTCTGATGTCGCAGCGCGGTCCAGGTTGTCTCATACATAATGCTCTGAGAGGCGGAACCTACTCGTCTCGATGCTCACAGACTGCCTCTCCTTTGAAAGGCTGTGTTTTTGTTTAGTGTTTAATTTGCCCCCCTGTCCAGATGGCCGCTGCGCCGGCGTGTTTGCTCTCATGTGACCGAGCCCGCCGGTTCCAGCTAAAGCCAACTGAAGTCGAGCTGGAATTTTAAAAAGGTCGACGGACACACAGGAATTGTCACTCACTCAGCCGGTCACTCCCTGGGAAGATATCTGAGCAGCCGTCCGTCGTCCGTCATCGCGCCTCTCTCCCGACTCTCTGGGCTGTTGAGACATTCTTTGAAGTCCATCAAAGGGAGCTGAAGGAGTTCAAGGCTGACTTGCGGTCCGGCGTTTCGACGGGGACACTCATTAATGCAACAGGAGCCTCGGCTGCGAGTGTAAAGATATTTAGTCAATGTGGACAAGCGCAGGCAAATTAAATTGTTGACGTAAATGTGTGAAGACATTCTCCCCTTATATTCAGTAAGATGAGGTAATCTGCTGGAAGGAGCGCTGTTAATTTGCAGCATCGTGGTTCATTTACTGTTTGTTTTTTTGCTTAAAAGTCAGATTATTAAATGAGATGACAGCCTGGTGAGCAATAGAGAGAAACCAGCACAGACAGAGATGGTTGGGGGTATCCTCAGCCATGAATGAAAAAAAAAACAAACAATGGTCTTGTATTCTGCGTCCTCGTCCCGGATGCATTCCTCCACAGACAGCTCGGTATGGGTAGCAGCGGGTAGGGGCCTCTGCCAGGGCTACAGTAGGCTGCCAGGGCGGAGGCTGGCGGAGGGATCGTGCCAGTGGTGAACCTCAGACCACAACAGACGGCGCCACACACTCCATCCTCTCATCGACTCCAAACCAACCAACCGCTCGAGCTGCAGGCTGCCTCGCGGGCCACACACTGACGAGCGAGAGACACAGGCAGAGACAGAGGGAGAGAGGGGGAGAGCGGCGATGGGTGGTGAACTCCTTTTGTTCTGTAAACACCCGCCGCAGCCTCCCTTGAAACAATATCCCTCACCTTGACCGCAGTGAGAAAAACAACACCTCTCCCACTGTAAATCACTATGTGAGGAAACTGCTGAGTGTTATACTGGGCCGTAGAGAAGAGGAGAAAATGTTGACGGTTGTGAATTCGGCTTCAACTTTACTGAGATTTCCTTGAGATGCTGAGCTCATCTGACTTTTGATGCATCAAAATGATTCTATTCAGCAACAAACGGCCTGCTTTTGGTGCTTTAAGCTATAAAACATACTGTTTTCTTATTGCTGTGAATTTACATATTTATATATAAACAGAGATTCATCCATACTTAGAAAATGCAGCTGCAGTGTACTTTCTTGAAAATGCCCCTACCTGCAGTCACTTTGGGAAGCAGCGACTTGTTAATCAGAGTGCTCAGCAGAAATGCCTGTGATGGTCAGACAGTTAACCTGTGAATAGGGAGCGCTTAATTTGATACACAGGGCCCTTTAAACGCAAAGCGTCAATAACAGTCAGTCAAGCTATTGTGCAATTAATTGCGCGCCTCTAGATGCGAGGACGGGGGAAAGACACGGCACTCGATCCGACAACACTGCTGACATTGAACTCCTTCTTTGCAGTGATTACAGGGTAACTGTCTCTCTTTGTTTTTTCTCTGTGTCCTCTGCAGTGCCCATCACCCACGGTGCTGCGGTAAACTTCTCCATGGCCGACATGCCCAGCCAACCCTACTATCATGACCTGAACTCCAGCGTGGGGCTGCACCGCTCCCTGTCCTCCCCTCCCGGCAGGTCAGTGGAAGTTACGGCAACAAAGCTTTATGGACAAAGTTGAAGGGACAAAATACCTTCTATTATAACATCATAGCAGTGACGTTGTATATTATTTAGGGCTGTCAAAGTTAACGCGATAATAACGTGTTAACGCAAATTAGTTTTAACGCCACTAATTTTCTTCAACGCATTAATGCAACTTATGATTTTTAGGTTGTAGTGGGCTCAGTTTTAGAGCTAGAGTGAAGATGGCTTCATATGAAACTAGAAAAACCTAAAGAATCCATTGGTACCAACCATGACATATATTGCTTGTAATGAAGGAGGCTAAATAACACTCAAAAAAAGTGGCATAGCCATTTTCAAAGGGGTCCCTTGACCTCTGACCTCCAGATGTGTGAATGTAAATGGGTTCTATGGGTACCCACGAGTCTCCCCTTTACAGACATGCCCACTTTATGATAATCACATGCAGTTTGGGGCAAGTCATAGTCAAGTCAGCACACTGACTGATGATTGAGCATATTGTTTTATGCTAAATGCAGTACCTGTGAGGGTTTCTGGACAACATTGTCATTGTTTTGTGTTGTTAATTGATTTCCAATAATAAATATATACATACATTTGCATAAAGCAAGTATATTTGTCCACTCTCATGTTGATAAGAGTATTAAATATTGACAAATCTCCCTTTAAGGTACATTTTGAATAGATAAAAAATGTGCGATTAATTCAGACTATGGACAATCATGCGATTAATTGCGATTAAAAATTTTAATTGATTGACAGACCTAATATTATTATTAACACAGAAATAATTAAAATGTTATATGTTGTTTGTTTAGTCAGTGCAAAAGACAAACCTTCGGACGGAGCCAGGCTAGCTGTTTCCCCCTGCTTCCTGTCTTTATGCTAAGCTAAGCTAACCACCTCCTGACACTAACTTCCTATTTAGCGTACCGATATGAGTGTGAGGTATCAAACTTCTCGTGTAACTCTTGGCAACACAGCGAATAAGTGTATTTTCCAAAATGTCAAACTATGCCTCTAAGTAAACCCAAGTTAATCTGCGGCAAACACCCACACCATCTGCCCCCGAATCAGAACAGACGCCATCTTTGCAATTTTGAAAGTCATGATACCAAAAATAACTAAACCATAAACCTCTCCATGTCCCACAGCAAAAGGCCCAAAACCGGCAGCATGGAGGAGAACATGGACACCAGCCCGACGGGACCCGACTTCTACTCGTCACCCAGCTCGCCAGCCAGCAGTCGGGCGAACTGGCACGACAGAGACGGAGGTGATTTTCCTGTTTTTTATTTGACCACCTTTATTTGCCTACAGGAGGTTTGTCAGGCTTGGATGCACTTTGTCAGTAACACCCTCCGTCGCTTTCATACAGTAACACAGTAAACATTCAGAGTTGGGTAACGGCCTTTGCGGTGCGACCACAGTCTCGCGCTGCTCAGCGCCGCACGGCAGCATGTTGACAGAATTTAATGAGGGATAGGAGAGCATTACTCGTTTCGCCCTCATCGCATGCAAATAGATGTGATCAAAGGGAACACCTCACGTCGAGTTTTTTCGCAGCAGCTGAACTCTCTTTAACTCTCAGCCCTTGTCACAAGCTACTGTACATCAACACCACTGCCCGTTTCATTTCGGATGAACTGCATCTGGTTTCTCTGCTCATGAACCTGTTCAACCCTCTTAAAATACATACCATGACAGAGATAGCCGCAGGCAACCGCCCGTCATATATAAATGTTTAAACCCATTTGAACCGCCGTCTGAATGTAAATCTGTATTCTCTCGCACCTGTCGCTCACACAAAGGAAACATTGGATCCCACTATGCAGAGCGGCCGTTACGAGAACAAACTGTTCCAGCTGAAATTCACAACTCGGTATCTGAAAAATAACAGCACTCTGGTTGTTTTCATCACTGAGAAACTTTATAATAAAGAGTTTTACTTTCATATAAATGCAAGTTGTGAGTGTTCAAATTGTTAGATGTATCATTAGATAGCGAAAACACCTTCTTTTATAGAGAACTCCTTATTTCTAAACCTCATGTAGGGCTGTTAGACCTGCAGGGCAAAAGTGTCAGATGACTTCTCATCAGGAAGTCAGCCTATACATCTTGGCTGAACTTGAGAGGAATTCCCCATCAGTACAGTTTAAGGCATAGGTCTAGTTTGACGGGAATTAAGAAATAAAGCTCACCTAATGAGCTCATACATAGGGCTTACAGGATCTAGGGAAAAAAAAAGAGAGTAACGGTAGAGCTGTGTGTATCAGAGAAACAAGCTGTCCTGCTTGTTTCTGCGCACGAGAAAGAGAGAGAAAGCGAGATCCTCGCGGGACAGCTTGCATGTCTCATTACGTTGTCTCCTGGTGCAGAGCAGAGCCCGTAACCCTTTTAATTAAGGCCTCACTGTCCCGTGTTTCCGGATCATTCTCACTCTCTGCTGACTTCTCTCCACACTCTGCTGCCCGCACTGCCCCTGGATTTTAGCAAAACAGATGTGGTAGGAAACGTTCTGTTGGACAAAATGATTTGATGAACCTTTTCATCCTTGTTTTTTTTTTTCTATCCAGTCCTCTTCTTTTTATTTCAATATAATAAGTAGGAAGGCTGAGAGAGGAAAACACCAGCTGACACACACACACACACATCACTGGTGGGATTCAACCACAGCCCAATGTGGGTACACGAAAAATGCAGCGTGTCCCTTCACACAAGGCCTGAGAGCATTGCTCTGCGTAAACTTAGACGCTTTGGGGCGAGGAGACAGGGAAAGCGGTGGGTAGGAAACTCTCCAAAGACAGCCATTATTCTGTCAGGAGAGAATAAATGAGAAGTGGGGTGATATTAAACCCATATGAGGCCTCCCAAGTGCCAAGCGGTCATTTCTCGCACATGGTTGTCGTTCGGCAAAAACCTCGCCATGCATAGGAAGAAATTCTCGCTTGTATTTTTCTCTGGGAAAGTACTGCACAATTTAAAAAAAAAAAAATGTATTTGAAGGTTCACATTCACAACTGGTTTAAATGCAAAAAAAACTCTTTTATTTAAACTATTAAGTGGTAATTAATTTTGTCCAGTTTAATTTCCCGAGGCAGTCCAGTCGATTCCCTGAAGGATTTAATTAGCAGAAGGGAGGAAAATACCTCCGCCGCAGAAAATATTCCCTATTTATACATTAAGCATTGATATCAATCTTCTCTAAGGTATTTCTCTCCTCTGACATAAAAATGAAAGCACTTAAGCCTGTATCCTCTTGCAACCTCACACTGGGAAATCCCCCTGAATTCCAGCCACCTTTTGTCGCTCTCTTTCTCCGGAGAAGAGTGATTCTTCCCGTCACTCGGGTGGATCCTTCCCCTGTCGTGGGAGGGAGAAGGGCGGTCGATACTACGGGGCAGCGAGGGTTTATATCGCTTATTTTTTGGGGGGGGAAAGAGATGGATGATTTGAAAGTTATACACCCAGAGAATCTGTGACAGAGCAGAAAAGCACTTGATGAATGTTCATAGAGGAAGCACGGAGCAGACATAGGTTGTTGCCTCTCGCATCTATTTGTTATCACGTTCCCTTCAGACACCGTCTCTCACTGTGGAAAATTGAAAACCGCACAGCCGTGACAGCAGAACATTGCTCATGAGAAGTGTACAGCGGCAATAATGAGCAACTTGTGCGCATACTTTTTAGTTTACAGAGCAAATTTTCGAAACAAATTTTCTTCCGCCGAGCCTTCAGGATTATTCATGGGGAATTACAGTAGCTTGTGTAAGGCCGAGGCGAGCAGATGTGACAGTGTAATGTTCTAGTTAAGATTACGTGAGGGTCTTGAAATTCTCAAATCCCATTCTGAGCGACCGGCTGCTTTTACAACTGCGCATCAGATCACTGGATTTAGTTGTCTGCTCAGACACGACAAAAGCTGAATTTTCACAGGACTCCTGTTTCCTCGGGGACGTCCAGTGATTTGTAACGATTCCACAGTGATTTTGACCCTTTTGCAGTGTCTGTAATTTTCCGAAACACATTTTCCATTGTACGCTGCATTCGCTAAAGACAGGGTGCCCTTGGTAATACTAATCCCACGCAGATCAAATTCTGCTTCATTTCAGCCGTAATTCATTTTTGGCACTTAATTCCTTTCATTCGTGAGAAACGGAAACATTAATGGAAGCCGGAGGGGAAGGTTTTGATTAATTTTCAGCAACACATCGAGAGTTTATGCAAAAAATATATTATTTTTGTGCACCGGTGATGTCATTTTATTTCATTTTCCTGTAAAAAAAAAAACACAAACACAGAAGCTGGGACAAATTTGTGTCTCCCATCTGTGCAAATATACCCAAAGAAACGATCAAAGACTTTTTAAGAGTTTGAATAACCACTAAGGTGTGTAGGAAACGTTCTGACCTTGAGCGTACATTCATGTGTTTCTGTGTGCTTTTGTGTGTGTTTTTTCCCCACTAGCAGACATGTCCTCTCCCACCATGAAGAAGCCAGAGAAGCCGCTGTTCAGCCCCACCTCCCCGCAGGACTCCTCACCACGACTCAGCACTTTCCCTCAGCCTCATCACCCAGGCCTAACAGGTGTAGGACACAGTGGTGAGTCACCGGTGACTTTAACCGCCAGCTGGAGCTCTAATCGACTGTTTTTCTTCATAAACGCAGTCAAAAAATCTATGCCGATACTTCATTTAGCTTCTCAGATCAATGACGATTACTTCATCTTAACTCTGTCTCCATCTTCATCTCCCTTCTGTCTGTCTCTCTCTGCAGTTATATCGACGAGGAGCCCCCCTCCACACTCGCCCCTGCAGTTCTCGGCCTCGTCTATCCTGCCCCCGGCGCCGTCGCCCTACTTCTCGCACACCACCATCCGCTACCCGCCCCACCTCAACCCAGCTGATCCCCTCAAGAGCTACGTGCCGTCATACGACCCGTCCAGCCCACAGAGCAGCCAGGTCAGTCTTTGAAGAAGCCGGTTTGTTGGCCAGAAGCAAGAGGCTGGCTTGGCAAGAGTTTCATGGCCTCAAGTCGTCCTTTTGTTATCTTGTTCTTGCACTGTTCCCATCTGACCTGAGAGGAATACTAGCATGCATTTGTCATTATTTCATTACTGCATCATTGGACTATTTGCAAGTAGAGAAACATCACCCTGCTGCTTGTTTATCTGAAACCTGCTCCTGGTCATTTATTATGTCATTAGAATGACTGCAGGTTTTTTTCTCAGTGCTTCTTTTCTCCACAAAATCTAAAAAAAAGACTAATTTTATGAACCCAAAATTAAACATTTTAAGCCCTTAAGCTGACCACCATCTGTAATTACAGTAACCATAGAAAGAGTTAACTAATAAGACTAATTTACAAGCGAATTAAATCACAGTTAGATTAAACCACTCTTCATTTTGCGGGCAGCCCCCGACTGAACTTTTACGGACCACTTCACGTGACAGAGAGGCGTATATTTTCTGTTAGATATAACGCTCATGGCAAAGGTTATTATACTACGTTCTCAGCCTTATATTTGCAGTCGTGCTAAAAAACTCCAACCGAACGATCGCAGTCACACGTGACATACAAAACTGTATCAAGACGTTGTAGTAAATCAAATAGCTTCGGGCTCTTATATATTCTGGGTGTACACTGCAGCCAGTGTGTTGGAGAGAGAGCAGGCGTCTCTATAGATGAGAGAGCCGTGTGATATTTATGTGAGTTTTATATCCCCGCTGTTCTCACTGTAAACAAAGGCCTCGTAGACGGCTCCATCTCCAGAGCAGGGAGCGGGTTAGCGGGGTGGTGGTGGTGGTGGTGGTGGTGGTGGGGGCTGTTACTCTAGAGAAAAACCGCGGGGAATGATAAAGGTTGTAAATATTTGCCGTTGCCGGGGCCCGGCTCTTGTGCAGAATTAACTGGCCCTCTGCTGGGGTGCTGGAGAAAGGAGAGAGAGGGGGAGGGGGGTGGCGGCGGGCTAGCGAGGTGGGGTCCAGTAGGGAAGAGAGAACGCTGTTGGGGAAGGAGGGAGCAGGGAGGGAGGCTCAGCAAATAACACAGCGCTTATAATCCCGTGAACGAGTGCCAGAATGTTTTTATGCTTGCTTTAACGCAGATTATATTACACTCTAATTAAACATTCTATTCACATCGGAGGGAACCCTGTGGACACAATTCTTTTCCGAAAAGGCCTGTTTGAGTTTTGAACTCGGGGCGGCCCCGAAATGAACGCCCCAGACAGTCTCCAGCCGCCTGAAAGAGTAGCTCCCACTAGCTTCCTTTATTTCCTTCTCTCTATATATATAGTCTCTCTGTACTCGCACATTCACACCATTGTAACAGGTCACTCCGCAGCAGCTCTCTCAGTCTTTTCATGCCCGAGTCCTCCTAAATTCCATTTATGAGCGCCATTAAAATCATTGTTTAAAATCATGTAGGAAATCCATCGTCTCTGACTGAGGAGCTATTGTTGCTCGTGCCCCCCCCCTCTAGACTTTTAGTAATAACTGTGACAACATAGCGACTGAAAGTACTAAAATCTAGTGAGCGGTCCAGTCACCTTTTGTTGTTGATTTTAGATCTGTGAGGGAAAACAGAGCAGAAACACTCCCCCTCCCCCCCAGAAACGAGGATAGGACATTAAGTTTGTTTAGTGCTAACCGTTTTGGAAAAGTGTAGTTTGTTACATGCTTGTGTTGTTTTATTGAGATCTGCCCAAGTGCACATTTACAAGCGAACAAGAGCTTGTAAACACAAGTCACTAGTGGACACATATTGGCTGTCCTCACATTGGGTTTTAGGTTTTTGGTGGCAGACAAAACGTTTAGCAAAGCATGATTGTCTTGCCTAAATTCATCTTTTCGGTTTTGTATTTCAAACTTATGTTAGTGGCAGATATTTATATTTGTCAATTTATGACCATCAAAATCTAAATTTTCGCGACTGTTCTCATCTTACCAGACAAACCAAAACAAAAGATGATAAACTCCAGAGATGGAGTAAACCACTCCGCACATGTTTGGCACGAAGATCCCTTAAATCTAGACAAAACAAATCATTCTTTGAAACAAAGTGCTTGTGCTGAATTGTGTTTTTTTTGTTGTTGTTGTTGTTGTTGTTGTCTGTAACACACATGCAGCCTAACAGCAGTGGTCAGGTGGGAAAGGTCCCGGGCCACTTCACCCCAGTTCTGGCCCCTTCCCCACACCACGGCGCCGTGCGACCCGTCTCGCTCTCCATGCCAGACACCAAGCCCATCACCACATCCACGGAAGGTGAGTCCCTACCAGCCAGTATAGATTACCACTATCCATCACCTACTGCACACCGCCCTTGAATACTTGTCTACATCAATGCAGCAAGGTGACTGGAAATCAAGATGTAGACTTTAATTAGGGCTGTGTATCGGCAGGAATCTGGCGATACGATACGTATCATGATACGATACTATATATTACGATTTTCTAAATCTAATTTTAGGAAAACTGTCATTTAGAATAGATAAAAATAACACATTTGTACTGCATGCAAACAAACTGCATGGTTTTTGCCCCAAACTGCTTAAAAAAAGTAAAGTGGGCACCTCTGTAAAGGGGAGACTCGTGGGTACCCAGAGAACCCATTTTCATTCACATATCTTGAGGTCAGAGGTCAAGGGACCCCATTGAAAATCACCATGCCAGTTTTTCCTCGCCAAAATGTAGCATAAATTTAGCCTCCTTTGCTACAAACTAGTTTCATATGATACCAGTATCTTCACTCTAGCTTTAAAACTGAATAGTGTTAGTGTTTTGGTGAACCGATAAAGTATCACAACACACAATATCACAATACTCATGTGTGTTTTCTTACACCCCTATCTTTAATTATATATGACATGTTCAAATTATAAACAAAACATTACAACAATACCAAAAGAGTATTTGTGAAAAATTATCCCATAATTGTTGACAAAATGTTCAAATGACTGAACGGGAGTGTGCCCAAAGTTGAACCCTGTGGGACTCCGCATGCACTTTATTACTATTAGTTGTTTGTAACGTTGACAAATGACTGACTGTGGATCAGAGCAACAGCCTCCTGAAGTTCTAATTGTAATGCGAACATGTATTTGTGTTTTTGTTATGGCGTGTTACCCAGGCTACTCAGCCCCCGGCACCCCGACGAACCGTTTTGTAGGCCTGAGCCCAAGAGATCCCGCCTTCCTCCACCAGCAACAGGTGAGACCTCTCAGCCCCTCCAGCACTCACCTGCTCCTCCTCTTATCCTTTCATTTTCTGTCCTCCCCCCATCTCCCCGCACATCAGATGTGAAATCCCCTGCCCTCTGCAAAAGCCTGTCGCACTCTGAATTGGATTTGCTGGAAGCATTAAACTGTCTTGTTAGATCAGAGCGTTTCTACATCAGATCGTAGGCTGAGGTCAAGCATAGCAGTCACTATTGGCATTAGCAGCATATCAAGTTTTTCATATCTCAAGAGGATTGAGACTTTACACGGCTAAAGATAGCAGGATATAGTGATAATCAATTATTTTTTGCTGTAATTACGATGCTTTTTTAGCATTATTAACATCCTTGAACGTTCCTTAAATGACCCACAATTTAAAGGGGAACACCACCTAAATTAAGAATACCAATATGTTATTTCCATGTCCTAGGAAAGTTCAATCAATATGTGTGAACATTAGTTGCTCTCTCTCAAAGCCAGAAACCAGAGAAGTAAGTCTCACACTTGTGATGTCATAGGGTATAAAGTCTGGAGCCGCTCCATAGACGATGAACGGGAGACTGATTTTGTGGACCCACCGAATGTTTGTTTCCTTTTTTATATCCAAATTAAGGATGCACCGATCCAACTTTTTCAGTCCTGATAGCAACACATCGGCCGATACCGAGTACCGAACCAGTGTTTAATTAATAAGCTGTATGCCTCACTGTGTGAAAGTGACTGGGATCATTCTTTTATGTGTAAGGCAACATCAGGCCTTACTTAAACACTGCCTTCCTAACTTCATAAAACAAGATGTAACAAATAAATCCATAGATATAGATTTACTGAATTATTATTTATTATTAAAATAATAAATCGTTAACCAGCAACTTGGTAAAAAATCTTCAAAATTAACAGGAAATACAATTCAAGTGTAAACCTTTTTAATGCAGCACCAAAATGGTCAAAACTGAAATAGGAATTACAATTCCAGTATATAATGTGTATAGAATATGAACAAAATTGATTTGAATAGATCGGCCTCATTGTCACCAATGACAGATCCAGCTTTTTGAGTCAGTATCGGACTAATATCCGATCTGGTATTGTATCTGTGCATCCCTAACCCAAATGAGCTTTATTCTATTGTAGTGCGCTCAGCACTAAAACAGAAAATGTTCCTATATACTTAGCACATTCCCCTAGTTGCTCTCAGTGTCATCTAGAACATTTCTCCCAATTCATTGTCTATGGAGCGGTTCCACACTTAATACCGTATGACATCACAAGTTTGAGTTTACACACTAGTTTTTTGATTAGGGAGAGAGTTGTTCATGTTTACTTATATTTTTTGGACTGTCTTAGACCATAGGAATAACATTTATGAATTTTGAAAATTGGCATATTTCCCCTTTAATATCCTCAGTATGTCCTTTAGCTGAATTTGAGCCGATTATATCAATTTATATAAAGCAAAAATATGAGTTTTTGAATTTTGAACAGTGTAGAATTCACCTCATGTCAGTAATCCAGGCAGCGCCAGTACGTTTTCTCTTGAATTTTAGTATTGATGAATACACAAGATGTCATTATGAGTGTGTTAGAGTTTAAATCCTACAGTCTAGAACAGAAAAGAGCATCTATTTCTCATGGTTCCTTTAAAGGAAGTCAGGAAATTCACTGTCACTGTGCGGCGACTACTCAGAAGATGGATGGGACATGTGGGTGTCTTTGAGAGTGTAATGTGCTCAGCTCTATTTCCCTCACACATTACTTTACAAACACACACACACACACACACACATACCACATGCAATCAGCACACTCGTTTACGGTACACAAGCTGAATATTTAGCGTTGGCGTCACGCGGTTGCCCCAGCAGCGGTCCTAGGGCAGATGTGGTCACCCCGTGTGTGTCTGCGTGTGTGGGTGTGTTTGTGTGCGTCTGCGAGGTTAGGAGTGTTGCGGTGTTGTCGGACGGGAGACAGCGCTCTCCCCCACCCCGTCTTATTGAAAGCGTTGGTCTCAGGCCAAGGCTTTTCCAACCACAACTAATTGAATGCATCTGCACGCGGCTACATAATGATCGCTGGGTTTCTCCTCAGCTCGTTTTTTTTTTATTTTTTTTTTATGTTTAGTAAAAATGACAAAGCTGGCCTCTGTTTCCTCTCTCTTTCTTTTCTCTCTCTCTCTGCCTTTGTTGCTCCCCATTTTTTTCAACCCCTAAATTAAAAAAATATATATATCGGTGGATGTTTGTCAGCAGTCATGGGATGCTTTTATTCCACTCGGGAGGAGGAGGAGAAGGAGGAGGAGAGGGAGGATTCACTTGGCTGATGTCGCGCAGTTTGTCTTCCACGTTTTCTCGTAGCCCTGCTACTTCTTTCAGTGAGGCACAAAGTGGCTACACATACGAGACAGCAGCGGTCTGAGCGGAGCTCCGTGAGCTGCTGAATCCAAAGCTTTGCCCCCAGAGGGCTAAATCAGCCTCATATATAAATATCCTCCAAAGAAAAACAGTATGATAATCTAATAAAAAATAGTTTTTTTTGGATAATTTCGCCCAAATTGAATTATCCTAAAACATACTTGTGTGATTCTGATGCACGACTTAAAGTATTTACACACATCAGCTCAGATTTCTTTGGACTCAGTTTAAAAAAGGGTAAAAAGACAGTGGCCTAAAATGCTATATCCAGTTGAATAAGTGCTCTTGTCGGCTTAAGGAACTCTAAACAGGCTTCTCATTGATTCATCATGCTTCTGCTTGTCACAGTTGTTTTTGTTTTCTGTGGTTTGGTTTAACGGGCCCGAGGTCTGGCCTCGCGAAGCGGGCCGACACCGAGCCAAGTCTCTCAGGACTAAACACTTCCACCGAATGCTCTGTCATTGTCCTCATGTGGTTGATGGGGATGTTTATTGGTCGGGAGCCACGAGGCTTTACCGACACTTTGAGTTGTTTTAGTTGGGAGCCGTTTGTCGCTGGACTTGGTAGGAAAGGGAAACACGTCACCACCACATGTGGCTGGAGAGTTTTTGTCTGTGTGTGTGTGTGTGTGACGGATAGTAGGCCGTGACTTGCGTCTATACCTCTGCTGCTGTCAGAGCTACTTTTGATTCTGAAGAGATAGAAGGCAGTTTAATGTTTGGAAACACTGGTCTCATTGTGTTAATGTGTTAATTCCAAGCTATGAATGATAATTATATTATATCATTACTACGAAATAATAGTCATCTGATAACTTGGTAGTAAAGCTTAAAACAATTTACTTTTCAGAGCAGAGTTTTAAAATGTGGCACCACTAAAATAGAATGTCCCCGGACACACACACACACACACACACACACACACACACACACACAGTAGGCTTCAAAAACAAAACAACACCACCACACGCTCCCACACCTGCTCTGCGATTCCCAGGCAGCGAACGTGTGAAAACCCTCCATTCATCTCTCGCCTTGGTTAACCCCTCGAGGGAACGCCACCGTCGAGCATTCCGTGGGGAAAGATCCGCGATCAGATGTCATTTGGTATTATCTAAGGAAGGATCCTAATCCACAATCTGCCCGCATCTGTTTGCTAACGTTCCTCCCCGGCTCCGTCCCCCTTTTTTTTCTTCCCCACGCTGCCCGTGCCACTCTGATGTGCCGGTGCCAGCGGACAGATGGCGAGCCCCTCGAGGAACGGTGGCACCGAGCGTCTGGCCCAACCCGCAGCATTCTCTCCGAGCTTTTGTCAGGCTGGAGAGCGCGGGAGCGGCGTGGGGGTTTAAGTCTACCCAACCTTCCCTGAATACAAACACAGTGGATGGAACAAGATGCATTGTTTCCTATTCAGTGTTATTTAGCACCTACTGATCAAGTAAAACTGTCACATAAAGATTCACCCTAAAAATTCTGTTTTCTTGCCACTACTTTGCATTCGCCCCAGAAAAAAAACTGCATTTAAGCAGGAAGCCATCGTTTCCTGATGCGTTCATCCAGGTGCTCGGAGGAGGAAAGAACACATTTCTTGACCGCCGCAAATGGCTTTGAATATTCAGCGTATGCGTATATATCTGATTAAATCCCCTCTTAAGAGCCTCTGCGAAAAAAAAAAAGTCTGCCGCCGCACGCAGAGTGCTAACAGTGCAGTTTTATCCCGATGCATTACTAAATGAATGTGTTGACCACAGGGCAAGGTTAGGTTGCTATTGGCAGGGATAGCTCTCAGCTGGATTGCCGACACGTGCGCTTGCATAATGCATGCAAAGGAGACACAGTTTGTGTGTGGCTTTTTTTTTTTTTTTGTTGCAGTAATTTGTAATCTGTATGTACGGTTGGCATGTCTTAAAGAGAAGGGGGGGGGGGGTTAATGTGCGCGTGCATGTGTGTGTATGTGTGTGTGAGTGTGCTGTTTAACTTCATTGTAATTTTGACCCCTAATCAATAAAAACAGTTTAGCTAATGAAAAGAAAAGTCTGCATGCTTGAGGGCATGCGTACTCCTTCCCTTGAATTTGAAAGTGCACTCACAGAGAAGCAGTGATTATCGACAGGGCGCATGCATCCAGTGGATTGCATGGCTTCATCAGCTAACAAAAAAAAAAAAATAACCGCTCACAGATGAACTACCAAAATGATGCACACTCACTTGTGACTAACTAACTTTTTACTTCCAGGTTAGCCGTCACCACTAACTATGATTGCATGCCTTTTTTGTTTCTTTCTGTCTGTTATTTACCCCCAGCACATATTAAATTCCATTCATTTTTTTTTTGTTGTACATTGTCAGGACTCATTTTGGAGTCGTTTTTTTTTTTTTGTATTCCTGCTGCTCCTGCTCCAGGCTCTTCTGCATGCATTTGTGTACACAGTGTTGAGTTGTAGTGTAACCTGAAGTGGAAGTTGTCTTGGCTCCAGTGATCTGACCGCTAGGTTTCAATTGACAGCTGAGGAAGTGTGACTGGAGCGTGACTCAAAACGGCAGGCATTATGGCCCCAGTGCCACTGACGACACTTTGGGGATTACTTGGCAAAGGTAACCTTTTCATTCTTTCATGCCGTCTTTCTCTCTCACACACACACACACACACACACATACACACACACAATGACACACACAGACTTCCATAAATAACACCATATAATAAATGATTTTCTTGATTTTCTTACGTTTTAGACATTATGTCACATATAAATTCCCATATAAATCAAATTTTTCTGATCTGTTTGTTCAATTTTTATTTTTTTTGCTCTCTATATGAGCTATATTTTAGGATTGTTTTCTGTATCCTGCAACAGATTATTCCAGCTATTAGTTACCCCCCCCGCCCCCAGAATAATTTGCATTTATGTTTATTTTTGTATGACTTTGTCGAACTTTATTTATTTCCACATTCAATCCAGGTTTCGAAGCGTAGCCTTCCTCTTGGATTCACGCCCAACAAAAACAAAATGTCCTCGTTTCATAACACCAACTTTTGATGAAGCTAATTAGAACAAATGAAGTCCAACCATGTAGAATAACAGAAGTCATTTCAGGTCAGCTTTTTTGTAGCCACGTGAGGATGTTTTACTTTCCACGTTTTTAACAAGCTTAGCTTTGTTTGACTTTATGCTGAAGTCATGCTTTACTCTCGTTAACTTAAAGTTACAGAAAAGTCCGCCCTGCCCCCCCTTCATCCCCTCCATACTGTATCTCTCCCCCTCCGGGGGGAAAAACCTGAACCATTTCACCGTGGCAGAGCGAGCAAGCTGAGCTAAGCTTTTTCCTGTTACGTCTCCCTTTTCCCCTTTTCCATGGTAGATCATCTGTGTGAGTGTGTGTGTGTGTGTGTGTGTGCAGCTCATTTTGTGCCCGCTGAAGTAACAAACTCTTTTACAAACACACATGCACACAGCAGCAGAACCCCCTTCAATAGGCCTCCTAATAGGCCAGTGGAGGTAGCAGAGAAAATGTCCCCTGCAGCAGCAGCAGTGCGAGGTCTCTTATTTTACTCCTCCTCTCTCCGTACAGTAATGAGCGCAGATAAAATAGATCCCAACTGAATTTACTTCATTCCGTTACAAAGACGGGATGGTAATTCTATTCTGTTTTCTTTTTCCCCCTCCCTCTTTGATGGATTATTCACGTAAAACCATTCAAACATATAGATGGAATCGGCCGGATTTCTCTTTTATCTCGCTTGCCCTTTAAACGGAGCGCTCCGCAATGCCTCTTCAGTGCTGGCCCCCAAATTAAAACGCTGCCAGACTTGCATGTTGCCATTGTGCAGGAAATGGGTCAGCAATCCATTAAGATGCCATTAGATAATCTAATTTAGGGAGCTAATCCTTAAACGAAGCACGCTGTATGCCCGGGCTGTGCTTGCAGGGAGTAGAATTAGTGAGGTTTGGGAGCTCCGACAGGGCAAGGGGAGGCCATCTTGAAGGTTACCTGAGGAAATACAAGCAATCGAGGTCAGATTTTCTTTTTTGTTGTCCAGAGCTGCTCGGAGTGCAGGAACATAAAACTTGAATGGAGACAAGTTATATAGGAATAGTGGCATTTTAAAATGTTGGCGGGTCCTGATTGCAGCGAAAGGGAACTTCTTGACAAATTGGAACAGCAATATCAAGAATTCCTGTAATGTGGCATCAAAAAACTGCATTTTCAACATGGCCTGTATGTGATTGCATCATACCAGATGAGAAGCAAAATATCAATCACTGAAGAGTCTGACTTTCTTTGGATGGAGCCCTCACTTGCTGCTTTTTAGGACACATTCAAAGTAATGAAAAAGGCGAATCTGCAAGTCTCAATTAGAAGTGATTGGAGGATTTCAGCCCCCCCACACACACACTTTGTGATTTAGCCTGATAGCAGAGGAGTTCTTTACATAAAAAACCCTGCCCAGTGCAGCTTTAGGTTATGGGATGCAGATAGGGACTGACAGCCATCGATTCTAACAAGATTAAAACCGATCTGCCGGTTTAGTGCGCACAAAGGCCTGCGAGTCCGCTTTTGTAGCTGTGTGGTCTCCCCCTAATGTAAGCCATTACCTGAGAGGAGTCTCATAAGGACAGAGAGGAACACAGAGAGAGGGAAGGAGGGGGGAAGAAAGAAAGAAAGAAAGAAAGAAAGGAAGAATGAAAGAAAGAAAGAAAGAAAGAGAACGGGAAAAAGAGAACGCTGCTGCAGCCCTTGGCCACTCTGTGCGCTCTTTGTTCAGCAAGGTAGGAAAAACTTAATCCCCCCTTTCCTGTCCGATGATTTTTGGCAGGGTGAAAGAGGGAAGGAGGGAGGGAAGAAAGCAGGAGAGAGAGGATAGCATGAGGACGGGCTGGACAGGGAAGAAAAAACTGCTAGAGAGGATTAGCCTTGAGGTTGTTTTTAACTCTTTGGACACTCAAACACAATCTAAAACTTTTTTTATTTTGAAAACATCTTCTCTTTCTTTCTTTCAATCTTTATTAAAAGACTCTTTTAGGCCACGAGGTGAATTGAATTTGCACTTTTATTGTTTCAAGTGAAAGAGCAGTGATTTGTATAAAATGCAGACTGGTTGATCATCTTTTCATGAATGCAGACGATGTTGTCTAATAGTGAAGCTCCACAAAGACGTGTTCCACTTCTGCAAACCAGCATCTTCAGACCTTTTTTTTTTGTTGCTTTTGAAAACTCCTCCATGTCATCCATCTTCTTCCCAAACATTTCTTCCTTTTTCCACATTTTTTCCTCACTTTCTTTCACCCCCCTGCTCTTCTTCATCCATTTTGACCCATTCAGGTTTAATCCACTGCCGTACTTCACTTCAGCACGTCGTAAAAAGTTAGTTACTGGTGAATCGGGTAGGAAATGTGCGACGCAGGTATTCTCAGACTTAGCGGGGGTGATGGGAGAGGTGGGAGGGTGTTAGATGAGTGCACACTGGGGGCCTGTGGGGGAGGTAGAAGGGGGCGGCGGTGGTGGGGGGGCTAATTATCTGACATCTACGTAGTGCAGCACCCCACGGGAACAACATGCTGTTTGTTCCCGCTCGCGTTTTCAGTTAGCACCGTTGCTCCCCAGGAACAATCACTGTGTTGTTTTGCCATTAGCGTGAGATGAATAGGGATGGGACAGCTTTGTGTAGGGACCCCCCCTTCCACTTTCTACCCACACCCCCACCACCCTCCTCCACCGCCACCACCAATCACACTCTCATGCTTTTCTATACTGCCGTCAATGCAGAGAAGAGGGCCTGCGTCACGGGCCCTCTCACATGGTGCCCTTCACTGGGAATCAAGTGGCATCACCTCAGCTTAGATTAACGAGCCAGTGCTGCCATTTTTCTTTTTGTTTACCCCTTCTTCTGTCTGAACAAAACAAAAATAAAGACCTTGAACCTTGATGACTGTCAGCAGAGCAGTGACGCCGTTCGTTAGCGGAGCGGCGTTTCAGGATAATTGAAGGAAAGAATCTGATTTTGACTGCACAAACAAGTTAATGGCATGTGACTAATCTCTCCGTCTCTCTCTCTCTCTCTCTCTCTCTGTCTCCTCTCTCCCTCTCTACAGTCCTGGTACCTGGGCGAGCTTAGTTCCATTCCAAGTGTCGAACGGGACTCCGATTCTGCCAACAAATGTCCACCAGAACTACAGCATAAACATCATTGGTGAGCCCCTGGTCCCCGCTGAGACGGGGAACTGAACACACACAAGAGGCCGGATGACCCCCCCCAAAAGGGTGGATGCGTGGGTGGGGGTGTTGGTGGTGCACAGCTAGCACTAAAGGTGTCCGCAGCCATGGATGAAACCAGCAAGCAGCACGAGCTGCACAATCGCCCCCCCCCCCGCCCCCCCTCTCTCTCTCCTCCCAATCTCCCCACCCCCCGTCCCTCCCCATGAAGGACACTGGCCGTGAAGTGAAGAGTTCGGAGGGAAGAAAAAAGAAAACGCTTCAGGTCTGCTGTCTCCTCGCCCCCCCGCCCAGCCCACACACCCACCACCCACCAGTCAGTCGTTGTGTTTGCAGAACTTTTCAATCCATTCAAATACTGTGATGTATAGATGCCTTAATGTTTTATTGCATGACACTCTAGTCTCTTAGCGGCAATTCCTACTATTTTTCCATGTTGGGGGAAGATGTAAAATCTCGATTTACACACAAGCGAAGAGGTCTGCGTACCGACAACCTCTGCCTGGTGGATGGCTCCGAGACTCTAAGCTCTCCGATCAGACCTCTTGAAAAGAGGCTTTCCCACGTCAAACGATTCACTGTGTACACCATAGGAACAAAACAGAAAAAAAAGTTGTGAATTCAGAGTGTTTTCTTCTTCCGTTTTGATTTCAGTTTACTGTGATACGACTCTTTGTTCAGAGAATGTGTTGACTTTGTTTATTCTTTACTGCTACTTACTTCAAGAATTAACGCTTAACGGTAAGAGTTGAGAACTCTTGATGCGGTTTTGAAAAAAAAAACACTAAATGTTCGGCTTGAGATTGGACCCCTCACTAAAAGAATTTGCAACTCCTTTACAAAAGGATTTTTTGAGAAAAAAAAAGACGGAGAATAAGAAAATCGCGATAGAGGCAAGTGCAATTGAATTTTTGAAGGGAAGCTATCAGTCTGTCAGCCCTAAGACTCTAAAGGAAGGGGGATAAATATTAAATGGATTTATGGGTAAAAATGTTTAAGGAAACATTTGAATTTGATTTCGGTCACATATCCGTCTTCTCACAGGAGAAAAACATCAAGCGTGGGAGGCAGTTGAAGGCAAGCACTAAGCTACCTGTGCAGCGCTGAGCAACACCAGCACTTCTTTTGAGCCCTTCCCATCATTATGGGGAGTTTTTTTTATTTATTTTGGGGGAAAAAAATAACATAAGTAAAGAAATGAGACACACATAGTGTGTAAAAATGGCATTTCATGTTTTTTAAAAAATGTTCACGATAAGATCAAGAACATATGCATTTGGCCATCAGCTTCTAAAGCTTATGTTTACAAAAAAAAAATATATGGAATGCAAAGTGTTAATCCATGGAAATGTACAATTCATGCAAATGTACAGTAGGCTTATGTGTAAAGCTACAGTTTGTGCAAGGTTAACTCTACAGTGGAAGAGGTTGAAAACTGAAATTATGAATCCAGGTGGTGGCAAATCCCTGAAATCTAGAATTGTGCACGGCATGTTCACAGCCATTGCCTCTCCAGCCCAGACATATTTATACAAGGAAAATCTCTCCAGTACTCTTAATTTGCACGATGACATATAGTCCACATTACGTGCCTTGCCTTTGAATATAGAGACATCACTACACTTGTTTTTGCTGCATTTATCATTATAGAAAAAAAATTAACATTTTTATGATAAGAATTGTTTTGTACTCTGAATGAAATTGTTGATTTTTAACTTCATGTACTACTCTATCTCACAGTTACATTGCATATCAAGGCTGTGTATAGTTGCCGTTTTAAAGTTTGTAATCAACCAGCATTTTTTTTTTTTCTCTCAGTATTTTGGTGGTTTTTCTAATAACCTGTCATCTTTTTGTTTTCCTTATTTTTTTGTTTTCAATGCTCATTTTTGTTCATCTTCCAATTACTATTGTGGAGGGTGGAATTCAGAATTATGAAAATTATGCAATACCAAGTTTTGCCTATGTAGGTAGTGCTTATAGATGCGTCAATTATTAGAGGCTAGTTTGGAGATAGACAATATTGTAATGCATTTATTTTGTTGATATCGTTGTTTGTCGTTGTTGTTGTTGTTGATGATGTTGTTGTTGTTGTGGGTGTTTTCCTTTTTTTATTGACCAAAGTGGGGACTGCTTTCTATGCAGTGTATGACAAGGTCTTTTTTTTTTTTCTTTCTTTAGCATATAGGCCTACCGAATGACGGTGTGTTCCAGTGTATTTTGAATTCGGGAGTTTTAGGGGGGAGGGGCGGTATTTTTCTAGAAGTACTTATAAAAACAAAGTGCACCCTTGGTCTTTCTACGGCTGCAAAGTCACTGATTGGTCTACTGTGACTCTTACTTTCAACTTTCCACCTGGGGTGCTAGCATGTGACCTTGAAGGAGCTCATTTTTTTCACAGGAGAGACGGCTTGACTTGAGTATGACAATCACTTTAAGAAATCATTTTGCGTAGAACCCCATTCTCTCGTAGATCCCTTGAAGACGCCGTCGCGCGCTCGTATCGAACGCTACGCCGTACTATTCGAGACGTCACCGAATGCAATTCCCAAGTAGATGCCTTAAACACATCAGTGAAGTGGCCTGTGACCTGCGCAACAATCACACACCGACTAATGCTCGTGAGACCTGTCCAAATCAGTTCCAGACAGGCTCAAGCAAGCCTTTAGAAAGTATTTTATAAGTAGTAGATTTGTATAAATGTATATACGATATGCACATATGTCAATTCCTGAGATACTTCCCCAGCCCAGTAGAGTATGTCGAAGTAAATATTTCAATAATGGTGTTTTCTAACTCCATGTCCAGCGGCCCAGTAGAATAGAATCCACTAGAAGAAAAATATAGCACTTAACTAGCACATAGGCAATCGTCTTCGCTCCCCGTACAGTGTTTTGAACCGAGTCTTAAACTAAATCTCTCAGGCGTATTACAGGGCATTATTTATATCAATCATTATCTTACCATTTTTAATGTAAAAAAGTCTCACAGAGAGAGCAGCGCCTCCGATGCTGCTACGACGCCTTTTGCACTCTTTCCCTACAATCGTGAAAGATCCCCTCGGAGAGACGGTACTACCGTGGGCTCTCCGCCAGTAGTAAGCAGAGGGCTAAGAAGCAGAAAACGTTTTTAAAATAATCCTCAAGTCAAGCTCAATCTCTCCGTCTTCACCCAGATTTCTTATGCAGAAAATTTTTTAAAAAGTCACCCCGTTCTATGTGCACTGTTCTGTCTTTTTTTGTTGTTTTATTCTTTTAAAAGAAAAACTATAAGTGCTTTGCAGCCTTTGGCCATTGGAGACCCCACTGACGTGCATTGTCCCCAAGTGTGTTTGTGAGTGTGTGTGAGATAAAAATGTGTCAGGGTCACTGTGCTGTTGGTGTTTATTTGAATAGGAGACTGTACATAAAGGTAAATATCCTGATTGCGTCGATAGCAGTAGTCTGTGGGGTTGAACTCTGCTTTGGCAGCTTGAGTGTTAGTGTGCATGCGCGCGTGTGTGTGACTTTGTGAGCTGGGTGTGTGATCGAGTGCCTCTGACACTACACAATGAGAGAAGATGAGGGTCTTTCTATTGAAAAAAAAAAAAAGCCTGCCGTAGGACAGGAGTTTGTACACTGTAAACTTTCTCGAGAGTTCTCCTCTTAAAGCCCTTATTTGTAAATCTTCAATTCTAGGGGAAAATAAGTCAATTCCATTTTAGGGGAAAAAAATAATTTTGTTTTGGATGCTGGATTTGAGTTAGAACTCTCCAGGTTTCCCCGATTAGTAGAATCTAAAGTGTTTTCATTGGTTGTATTCCTGTATGTAAAGTCAAAAAAGAGGGGGGAAATATTCTATACAGATCCATAAATATAAAAAAAACAACAATGAAGGCTTTTTTTATTATTAATATTATTATTTCTGATCTTGGTTAGTGCTTAGATATTTCCATTTGGGAAACACTTCATGAATATTTGAATTGTTGTTCTTTCATTAGTGTGGCCATAGCGAGTGTGATGTGATTTATCTCATTTTTTTGCAAATGGGTGTGAATTCTTGTCCAACAAGATCTTGGTGTGAGTGTGTTTCTTGTAGCAGCTGGGAGGTGGCTTCACTTAACCAGTAGAAAAAAGGCCCCAGATTGCACCTGACCTTAAGCGAGAAGCAGGGTAAAAATCTGCAGTGACAAACGTCCTCGATGAATCTATCAGATAGTTTTTATTTTGTTTCTTTTCAGAGGAAATGTTGCAAGACGACATAGATCGGATTCGGCCGGCCAATGTTAAGCCGTATGCAGACGATACTCTAAAATATCTCTCTAAAGATCAGTACCAACATCTAGGCATCACTCATTTTGCACATTCCACATGCTGTCTATGCCTGATGTGAGGTAGAAAACACTTCATTCACACTACAAACAAACATTACATTAACTGCAGGTGCTTCAGAATAGGGTACTGTACCTTCCAGCTGACAATAGCTAGTGTATTTGGGCATGGTTACGTATTTCTATTGCTACGCAGGGTGTGAATGTAGCCTGTCAAAACGCTCTTTACGAAATTTGAATCAGTGTTCCACCCATCAGAAAGAGCCGTATTCAAGGCAGACTTTGACACTCACAACGACCTTATTTTAGAAAGTATTATGCCATTGATCACCGCGATCATCGAGAAACAGGACAACTTTATGCAAGGAGGACCTGTGGCACTCATGCAATATGTGTGATTTTCCTTTTTAACTGAATGTCACGCACTCTGTAGGGACTGAGAGGGCGTATACATGCAGAATTATAGGAAAGCATTAATTAATACTTCATTTTTCATCCTACATGAGCAATACACACCTTCCATACACTGGCTAGCTGCTAGTCACTTGGCATCAGGTTGTTATAAAACATGAAAACCAGCATTTTTACAGGATGTAACATTCACCAAAAGAAGACAAAAAGATAGCAATGCAGTGCCTGTTCAAGCTGTCCAAGTGTCTATTGTATATAATTGTAAAATGTGATAGACTTACTTTCATATGTGACAAGAAAAACACCATCACACAGAACAGAATGTGGCAAACTCATCTAGAAATATGCTCTTTATTACTTCTTTGATGTTTTTTTTTTTTTGGTTGCGATTTATTAATTATGTCAGCACACAATGCCCACATCAAGCAAAATTTGAGAGGAAATGTTCATTCTTCTTTTTTCTTTCTTTTATTTTCGGGAGGGGGAGTGGGGCGGGGGGGTCAGTGCTACATTAAGAGCAGTGAAAGGTTGAAATAATGTCTTTTCTTAAGATTACTCACCAGTTTTCTCTGCAGGGCTGATTTATTTTTGGGTCTTGTGGCACTTTTACGTCCCTCTGCGCACACATTTCTACTTCGTGAATCATGGTGGAATTATATATAACGAACAACAACAACAACACCAACAAAACAATATGTAAACAGTCTCCAGTAGTGATCGTAGTAACACTGCAAGTGTGTGCAAAGGTCTATGTATGTATCTGAATGTACGTTTTAGAGGACTTTTTGGAAACCTTTTTTTGTTTTTTATCTTTTCATTGACAGTTTAGGAGCCACAGGTGTCCATTGTGAACTGTATAGCGAAGGCCTTGATATCCCTTCTTTTTATTGATTTTAGAAACGCCGAGCATTAGGCGATGCCTTCAAGCTGGTTACATTTGGTGCAGGGGCTAAAATTGCCACAAGATTAAAATCAGTGTAAATAAAGGCTCAACTTTTTGTGATTGTTACTGTTATATCCAGCCTATACTGCTAGCAGCTGTTTTTACTGCAGTCAATTACTGGAAGTGGATATATTTCCTATGCAAAACTGTTTAAACAATAAAATGAGCTATGCTACAAAAATGACTTTTATGTTATGGCTCTTTCTTGTGTTTGTTTTATTACATTTGATTTTGAATGATTGCGATTTGAGACCTAAATATAAAAGTTCCTGTTTGAGGTCCGACATCAAGTTCAGTCTAAACGGACACATTTCTGCATTCAAGCCAGTTGGCTGGACATTGCGGGGAAATGCAAAAATACATTGAATTGTTCTTTGTAATTTAGGGACTGCATGAAAATTATTAGGGTGGAGAGATGGTGAGGGAAGTGGGTGGATTATTTTTATTTTTCCTCATCCGATTCATTCGTCCCTTGTGATATTTATCGTAGAATAAATACAATAAAACAAATAATAGTAACATCACAAAGGTGGCTTTTTTGAGTTTTGATATTTAACCATTTAACTCTTTGGAAGCGCATCATGTAATTGATTTGACTATATCAGGCTATCATCAACTGATATCATTCATATTTAGTTTTATTAAGTGGAATCCGTGGGTTTGGGAAAGTACTATTGTAATGTGGAAGCCACAGAGCTGCCACTTGTGCTGTTCAATTCATGGCTGAACTAAATGTTTACTTAGCATCTCTTTCTTCAAAATAAGGTCTAGCTATGACATATTCACAGTGTTATGTTTCTCATAAATGCATTACTTTGAGAAGTTTTTTCAAAGTCAAGAGAAGAGTTCGAAGAAATATTAGTAACGCTAGGGAAGCTCTTGCTTTTTTCTTTCAAAGTTCAACCCAATAATTTCCGTACAGTGCCTAAAACAGATGAGGGGAACTGACTATCTGTATTTAAGTGCAACCCTCAGGATCACCCCACCCAGGAAGGTCTGGCTGAGAGAGCGAAACAAGGTGAGTAATTGCTGCAGAGGTGGAATAAGGACAGTGCCAAATCGGAGGAACTACGACTATTTGACTTTAAGTATTAAACTAATTGGATTTCGTTGATTCTCAGAAGTGTGTCTGTGACAGTTTTCCCTGAAAGCAAACAGTGGTTTTCATGTCCTGGAGCGATCCCATGACCCCACATACCCGTGCTCTACCGTGGTATTACTCCAGCTAATCTACTGTAATACCCCAATCCCTGAGGAATGGGAGACAGACTACAGTGTTTGGACCACAGCAGTCTGCTGGGACCTCGGAGGGTCATGCAAGGTAACCATCCATCTGGGTCACTGTGTCAAGTACACCAAGCTCTGATCTAGTAAGCCTTTCTAATGGGATTGAGGACATTGAAGGAGGCAAAAGTCGGGCTAAAGCGCCAATTAAGTCTCATTACGGGCCCGTGTGATGGGCTCAGGGCTCAGCTGGACACTTGATGACAACAACAACGGTGCCCAGAAGACCGGGCGCACTGTCCGAAGCAGGGGCGCCCTCCTAATGGCCGTTTGAGGCACTGCATGCTGCACACCAATCACAGAAAAGCCCACCTGGCCTCGGGCACAAACCAGAGTTCATTTGGCTATCATTAAAGAGGACCAACAATGTGGCACGCTGATATAAAATTACCCGATCTATAATGGTAATCATCATGCCATTTATCAAAATTGGCCAGTTGAGTCAACATCTGGCTTCAATAGGGGGCTCTAGTCGGTGAGGGTCTTGGCAGCGTCTTGTACCCTACATATTTTCCACTCTCTTTTATCAAGGCCTGCTGTCAGTGATTTGACGAAGCTAAATAGATGATGATTTGGCCCTATTATGTTTCGCAGGGCTCAAGCGAAGGGGATTTGTTGATTGCCTTTGTGTTTGTCCAGTATTTTTTCTTTCCTTCTATACCCTCATGGATCCAGGAGAGGTAACGGCGCCTTGTGGTTCTCCAGCGTGCGTCTGACTGTGTACCAAAAGAGAAGATGGGGAGAGGGGAAAAGCACAGCGAGTACTCTCACACAACCCTGCGAGTGCAGAGGCTGGCCTGGGCTTTTGGACGCCAGCCAATGCCAGCACAAAGAACTCTGTCACATCCCCAAGTTTTATGGGAGGAATATAATATTCATCTTGTGTGCTGTTGGAATAAGGTAATGAATTTATCTGATCCTTTCGTCTTTTTTGGCATCAAAGTATGAGTGTAATGCACTTTATCTAGCAGGAAGTCATTAAGGCAGAATTTGTGCAGATTTTTCATTGGTTTATGACTAAGGGAAAGATTTGCATTAGTGTTTGGTGCAGACAATGTAGAGCTCATGATTTCAATACAAAAAGGAAACAGCCTAAATAATAGCCTATTGACTTGTTTGAAATCTCATATTTCTCTCTTTGAAAATCCACAAGGGAAGATGTTTCAGTAACCAGTACTCCACTTAAAGCAGTAGTGGGTAGAATTGGAGCAAATGTGATTTTTATAAACGGTCATTATATCCTGACAATAGTGCATGAGACAGGTAATCTGAAATAAATCATGTGCCTCTGTGTCCTCCAATGCTCCTAATGGCATCTGCAAGATTTCACAGACCGGAGGAAAACAACCAATCACAGCCGAGCTGGAGCCCTGCCGGCTCTGAGCAGCTGTCAGTCACTCGCCATCTCCAATCAAACGGTCAAACTAGACAGCGCTGATCAAATATGAATCAATATTCTGTTACTGTAATGCCTATTTCTCTCCTCAAATGTTTTCAGAATCATCTTGTAGTGTACTGTTTAGCTATAAAATGAGAAAGTTTGTGACCCGGCAGCCATGTTGAGATCAGTCGAGGAAATACCAAGCACCGCCCACCTGCCGGAGCACAGTCAATAGGAACACTCAATAGGAACGCTCTCTCTCTGAAATGACCTGTGATTGGCCAAAGTCTCCTGTCACGGGATTTAAAGTCTAAAAACAGAGCCATGAGGAGGTGCAGAAGTCTAGTTTTTTTTTTATCGTTCACTTAAAAGAGCCGGCTCTTTGAACCGGCTCTTTCGCGATCGACACATCACGAGTTGGTAATGCTTTGGGCTCCAGTAGGGGGGCTCGCGCTGGGCGTGATCTGTTCATCCCTCTCTCTCACTATATCACTATAAGGTAAATACCGTCCACAATGCAGTAGAAAAGTTGGAAACACATGTTGATAAGAATTTGTAATGTGTTATTGTTGTTCATTATGAGAGAAAAAGTGCACATCTTGTACTCTGTGTAGTGTTTGAAAGTTCCTTGCTGACTCTGTATTTAAGGTAACTTAGCTGTGTTTACCCTGTCGTTAGCATTTAAGATAGGCACTGTTCCATTCACATCTGTCTGTGCAGTGGTTTATTGTATCACTGTTTTAGGTGAATTAATGTGTCAAGTGAGCTTTCATATGTGAGACTTCATGCTGTAGTAAAATTAAGAACATCTACAGTTAAAAGATGTTTAAATGGTTTAGAGGAAGTTAAAAATATAATTTAGTCATGACTAACATGACATGATGTGAGTTTTTGTTTACATTGCAGCTGTCAGACTCCACAACCAGCACTGCTCCCAATAGACCACATACACTTACACACCGAAAACTGACAATAACTGCACTATACTGTATAATGACCGTGCAATATCATTATCATTATTACTACTAAGGTGTAATTCATACTCTGCAATATTTTCAGGTGGAATTTCATTTCATTCTCCCTGTGCAATATCATTATCCACTTGTGCAATTTTGTTAATGGTCTGTTTATTGTCAATACTGTATATACTGCTCCTATTTCTATACTTCCTTCTATTTAAATGGTTCATATTTTGTTACACTTTGTTTAGCTCTTTTTTACCGTGTTAGCTGATGCATCTTGTTTTTTGCACTATCCCCTTTGCTGCTGTACACTGCACATTTCCCCACTAATAAACTAATAAAGGAATATCTTATCTTATCTTATCTTATCTTATTTAAAATGTAACTCAATACAGATACTAGTGAAGGGAAGAGCTGCTTGTTTGATTTATTCATTTATTTCCACTGTTTAAGGGCACAACATGAGCATACCCCGCTGGCTAGCTCACGGCCGCCGCTCTGCACTGCTTTCATACGGCGGCTACAGCCGACAACGCTGCCCCGACCAACGGCGTTGTCACAGAAGCGTAGCATCCAGCCTCAGGTAAACACTGTTAGCTCTATAAGCACAGTTGCCATTGTTTTCACTGTTAGCTGCAAGCCGTCGCCATGTTGAGAGCTGTGTAGAGGCAACAGAAATGCTCCCAACCTTGCATTTGCACCTTTAAAGGAATAGTTGTGGTTCTCGCAGTAGCTAGTCATAGGTAGCTGTTCCCCCCTGATTGTAGTCTTTATGCTAAGCTAAGTTAACCATCTCCTAGCTTCATATTTTACAGACACTATTAAATGTGGCACTGATCTTCTCATACAACTCTCAGCAAAAAAAAAGCATATTTCCCAAAATGTCAAACTATTTCTTTAACTAATAGCTGTTATGACAATAGGGTGTGCTTCACTAAAATATATTTTGGAGATATCCAAAGGGCAAGAAATTTCACGAGAGCCCGTCTCTTTTGATGAAGAGCCTTCGTGAAGGAACACTCAAGATCTCAGACAACAGCCTGCGTCTGTTTGCAAAAATGCAGTTGAAGAGAGCTCAGGGAATAAAAGAGGGCTGTCTGAAAAACGCACTAGTCCTAAATAGTACTCTCAGCTCTGTGTATTCCCACACAAATTTGCATAAATTTCATAGTCTAAGTCATGGACTGTGGCAGGAGCGTGTTATTAGTCTATCGTTGCGTGGTAGTACAGGCCGATCACACTGAGGGTCGTTGTTATCTCATTGAAAGCACCCTGGTATTACACCCGGCGGATTGAGAGTGGGTCTTAAGATCGTGGGATTTGTTCACATATTAAAGCATGTCTGTTTGGATGCGCAGAAAAGAAACAGGTGTTCACTGTTTGTGTGTGTGTGTGTGTGAGAGAGAGAGAGAGGAAGCGAACTCATGTGTGCGTCTTTGTGTTGCCCCCCCGTGATGTTTATTCGAAAGCACACATAGGATGAGAACACGCCGTTCATGTGTGTGTGTGTGTACATGTGTGTGTTTGTGTGACTTGACAGAGGGGTGGGGGTGCTTTATTGAAAAGTACTCCTCTCCTCCCCTGTTCAACATGCTGGATTAGCACCAGCAGTTTCCCATGGAGCCGTCCCCTCCCAGCCCCCTGGCCATTTGCATAAGGCGCAGACAGGCGGAGATGTGACAAACAAACCTGGCACACACAGCGCCGGCTGCCTCCTTTTACATGAACTCTTTCCCTCGTTCCCCTCGCCACGACAAGAAAGAGACACAAGATAGAGCTCGGGCGAAACCCACCTGCGCACCATAAATGTCCAAGGGTCTACAGTGTAAATAAAATTAGGTTTGAGGCCTGGTGATCATAGTGATTCACAAGTAAAGAAAAGCAAAGGGCTGAAGGAGGTGAGAAAGGCTTTCATTGCTCTGTCATTTGGACAAAACTCCCCTGAATCAAAGTATCCTCCCCCCTCGTTTTTCTCTCCCTCCAAGATGGTAATGTTCACCTTAAAACATCTTTACTGTACTGTAGCTACATAACACAGCTCTCTGCACTGCTGTCCGGCAGCCAAGTTCCTATCAAGCCCCTGATTTATGGCGCTTGATGCATTCCTTGGCCCTAGCGAGGAGGCAGTTTAGCTGAAATATGAGAAGAGATGCAGAGAGAACACACTCAAAGTGTGTTTCAGTTTAGCCTGCCTGTGCACCACGACGCTTAGAATTTTGTCCGTGCAAAACCTGAGAGACAACTTGGGACATTTTTTTATCTGTAGATGGCGAAATATTTCAGCAATGTGGCACGGTCTGTCCGCCTCATCAGCATGTCGTGTTGGGTGATAACAAAAAGAAGAACTGTAACCCAGCTGTCATGAAGCCCACAAAACCCCTTTTGTTGGTTGTGACATGCAGTTTTCGGCCTCCTAAATTACATCGGGATTAAAAATGTTAACTGCAACTCCTTTCCTGTCCACTTACATGTGGAAAATTGCATGCAGGTGTATGACGGAAAGAAAGATCAACAACTTTACAGTAGTATTTTGTCGTAAATGGCTTTCTTGCTCGTGTGGTAAAGACCTGTAATCAATCATAGAGGCTTTAAGTAGCTGTTTCTCTTCATTTGGGTCTTAATGCAAAATTGCTGATAAACTGAAATCTGATAAACGGAAACAGACATTTCTAAAAAAGGAAGGAAAAAAAAGTCGGTGTATGAAGCGTTCGCTGCGCGTTGCTTTGTCTGCTCCCAAGTTACAACAGTGTGATTACATGCTTTATTAAGTGCTGAAGTGCTCTCCCTGAGTAAAAGCAGATGTCACCACAAGGTCTGTCACTGAGTCTGGATCTGGGTGCCTGTGGTCAGTGTCTCAGCCCGCTTGTAGCTCCCTGTGGTTTCCCATCATTCAGCACACAAAATCGTCACCAAACGAAAAGTTGGTGAAAATGCAGACCAACAAAATCACTGCATGTTTCTATTTCCCTGAACATATACAACAGCAGTATACAGTGTGCTAGAAATAAAAACACTAGCCAGATGTTCTCTACTGCTATTAATGATGTGGCCTGGCATGAATATTTCACAGTTAAGTGAGTTTATCTGCTGGACAAGGGACCAACGCACATACACCGAGGGCTGCACCAGACCTAGTTCAGAAAGAAGTTGATTTTTGTGTCATAGGGAGGAGGGTAACCGTCCATAACGCCCTTGTGTTGGTACAAGCACCCACTCTACTAATAAGCAACACACTACATCACTACCAGCTCCAGCAGGGCTGCTAGTCTGGATATGAGTCTGACCTTTGACCTTTATATTAAGGAGAACAAATGAATGATTTCCATATTAGGCCACATTTTATCACATTTGTAACACCTGTTCTTGTTATTGTTCATGCCAGTCAGGAGACTGCTGTTCTCATCCTGAAGAAAGCTGTTGGCTGAAACATCTGCCTGCGAGCCAGCGCCTCACTAGAATAGGTGATTGTTTCACCTCAAGTTTTTTATTACATCACTTCACACCGTATTATAGATCACATTAAACCACATCAAAATCATTAGTTTGTCAACACCTCCTTGATCAACAGAGGCAAGGAGAGGGCCAGGGCAGGGCCCAAATGCGAGGTTGAGGGGATGAGGTTGTAGGGTACAGATAGTAAACCTGTAAAGTGTTTTCAGAAATGTGTTTTTGGCTAAATTGGTATCATTTATAGGGATGTCACAATATCAGAAAATTAGTAGTCGATACCAATACCAGAGAAATTCCACGATTCTCAATACCAATTTGATCCCACAGTAAAAAACGAAAGTAAAAACAGTAAATCCCATGTACTTCAACAACTTTATTACCATTTGCATAGTGGTGTTTGTTAGGAAGTTAAACAGGTTCCCTCTCTATTATTTATTTTAATTGCTGTGAAAACATCTCCTTCAAACTACTGGATTTATTCAAGTTTCTTGCCAAAAACTACATTTTACAAGATTTCATTTGAACACACCATGATAACGTTAGAATTTACCTTCGCCCTCATTTTTACTGAACAGACGCCTCATAACGTAAATCAATGGCACCTCCCGTGTTGAAATCGGCAGGACGATAGCTAGTTAACCTTCAGCAGTCCTGCATGGAGCTAACAGCTAACGTTAACTAGCTCTCGTCCTGTCGATTTCAACATGGACTTGTTGTTCGCAATGTAGCATTTTCAGGGAAAAAAAGGGGCATGCATCCCTTGGACACATCAGCATAGTGAGTTTACTGCGTCCCAAACACATTTTCAATCGTCCCCCGGATGACGGGACAAAGTTAGTCTCGAGTCCTGATGGTACTAGCGGTACTGTGGAAAGACGATAATGAAATTGACAGAGGCAACATGTGAGTAAAAAGGCTTGATATGCTATTTGAAAAGCAACTTTTGTATCTGACACATAAACGGGCAGGGTGCACACCCTCATGCACGCCACTGCATTGTGTATTATCACATCACAGCACACATTTACCCATGAAAAACGAATCTTCTGGGTATGAAAACAACAGACAAAGTAACTCTGCCTTTATATAGTACACTACAGCATCATGTCTGAGAAATAAATCTAAGAAATATGGCATCAGAGTATTTCAAAGGCTAATGTAGCAGCTAAATTCTTAAAATATGTGGTATTCTGCTTTAATCTGACTCTTCACATATGTGCTCGCTGAGTTTCCCAACACTGGGAGAGGAACAATGGTTGGGATTGACCTACCATAGTATTAATGAATCATCGCACATCTGCAAGTGTGTATGCCCATTTCGGTGCCTGTTAATGTTTGTTGACTTGTGTGTGTGTGTGTGTGTGTGTGTTCCAATGGTACTGTGGCACTTTGGCACCTGCGCTACATTATAAACCTAAAGGCTCGGATAATAAGCTGCAGGTGCACTCCTGGCAAACAGAGAGGAGATGCAGGGGGTGGCAGTGCTGGAGTGTGTGTGTGTGTGTGTGTGTGTGTGTGTGTGTTTGGGGAAATGGGGGGGTCACCTGCTGTTGCTGGTGGCACTCTACATTAGCAAGTATATGACATCACCCTGGCTCCTATACCTCGCTCTAAACAGCGCGTCGACTGGACTTTTTTAGCAGCCGGAAACGACGACTTCTTCCAGGAAATTGGCTTCAAAGCGCTCCGACAAAAGAAACCAACTCTTTTGTCCATCATTCCCTCCGGTCTGTGGCGCTGTCAATAATTATTGATGTTAATTACCGCGATGATTAGGGTAATTTCTTCATAGCCTGTGTTGGCAGGTATGCAAAGTAAAGATGGGCTGATGGAACAGACCACAGACGGGGCTTCTCTCATTGACAGTATAGAGTTGAAGTGACAACCAATAAGGAGGCAATCTACTTCATAAAAATGTAATTAGGTGATGAATGGTGCAACGTATAGACTGTGGCATAGTAATATTGCACTCCCACCTGTGAAAATACTAGCTGGAATAATTGTTTATGTTGGGGGGAAGCTGCTTTATGTACATAAGACTGGCAGTATCTTAACTATGGTATCCATAAACATCTGCCTTATGTAACCCTGCTAGAAGATACAGCTGCATATATTACATTCTACCAAGATAATGGTCCTGCAGCACATTGAAGTTAGCATTTTAAAAGTGACAAAAGATGTATTTCCAGTGTGAGATATTAAAAAAAATATTGCCAAGCTTGAAAATAACGTTGCAGACGTCACAAAATCTTTTTTCCAGCTCTTTTCTGTTGAAGATTGATGAGTAAAATTCACATCATTATGGCTTTTCGAATCCCTCACCTGCTTAACATTTACTGTACTTTCTGCTGAAGCCCTGCTATACCCTCGGTTAATGGCTTCCAGACTTCATCTTGGCTGAAGCACTTCGGTGTGATTGAGCGAGAATTCTCCTCTGAAGCTGGAAACTGTGACCGACTTCTGCTGAGATTTGTTTGTATGTTTAACATGATACAAAAGGAGTAGGTTTAAACCTTTCTTACAGCCTTTACCTTCAAGGTTAAGGTTGTATCTGGGTCCCCGCCAACTGTTCTCTGCATTGCATTTTGGTTTCAAAACGTATTAGCGCTGCAACTGTTAGCTTAACATTAACAAAGAGCATCAGCCGACCTGAAACAGGCTGTCTGGATGTGAAGCATATCAAAATGACAAATTTAAAAATCCTTGGTTTTAGAAGTAAGGTAGCGAGGCAGCATACAACATATGGCGCCGCGCGTTCAAACCTGGCAACAGGCAACGGATTAACAATGAAGATTTCCTCTAAATAAAACAAAAAACCCATCAAAAAAGGACCATCATTAAAAAGGGTAACCTTCACTTTCATGTGCCCATGGGAGTGAGCGCGACAAGAGAGGGAGACTTTTTGATTCTTTCAGCTGCATTCAGAGGGAGACCGAACATGCACTGAGCTCTCGGATCTTCTCATCCACACTTTCCCATATGGCATATGGATCCGGGTGTAGATGGAAGGATAAGACGAAGAAAAAAAAGAGTCCCATATGTGTGTCTGTTTCTCTTCATTAGCTCCCAGCCAAACAGAAGTACCTCCTCAGCAGCTTGATTGAAATTAATGTTGTTAAAAAATGTCAAGACGGACGCAGTTCATTAACACAAGGACTTGACATCACAAACGGGAATGTTCTCAGAGATTTTGACATTGCCTCGAAAAAAGACTTAAATCTAGGACATATATATGTTAGAGTGCGTTTAAAACATTCATTTGATGTCCCTCCCATCTAACACTGCCGTTGGTGTATGAAGGAGGAAGAAAGGAGTGTTAAGACCAGTCAAACAACATGACTGCCAGTCATAACCTGACATGACCCTGACATGATTTTTACTGTAAGATACAGCTTGGTACAGATTATTCCTGGAATTTATATCAATGTTAAACAGAATTCATCGAGACATTTCAGTTTTTTACTATGCAACCTTCAACCTGCAAAACATATTTATTTTGTTTGCCACTTGGAACACAATAAGCTGTAAACATATACTGTATATAAGAAGTGGACGTAGTCACCATGATGTCACCCATTGGTTTGTTGAATACGGTGTTGAAGCCTCGAGTTCGGCATTTTGTCCGTCGTCATCTTGGTTTTTGCAACCAGAAGTGACACGAGAGGGTGGAGCTAAGAACAACCGAACGCTGAATAAGACATTTTAGGTGACCAAAAATGTTACAATCAACTTTCATGAACTGAAAAAACATTGTGAAAGAATTAAACTCCCAGACCGGACAACGCCGTGGTAGCGACTTGTCGATCACAAGATAGCCACACTCTAAAGCATCCCCTGCTTTATGGTCCATTTGACTCTAAATGGGACCATAATTTACCAAAATGAACACGAGTGAAGCTTAATGTTACACATAGTCATCTATCCAATATTGATTAGAGCAGCTTTGAGGCACATTATCTGCCAACACATGTCACAGTTTAAAAACACAATTCTGCCACACAAGAGCCGTTCTCTGTATTTAAAGGAATAAATGCCCCGCTGCGGTTTGAACGGTTGAAGCCCCAAAACTTGAAGATTCCAAGCCAACTACTTAAGTTCAATCCATTAATGCCGCAGCTCCGTTCCCACCGCAGTGACCCCTCCCTCCGCTAGCTACCAAGTCTAGACAAAGTACCCATTGTGCCACTGTCCTCATTCTTCCTGCAACACCACCAACACCCTTTTAAGAATTTCCCTATCCCCACCCCTATAAACCTAAATTTAGTCATATATACCCGCATCTAAATTTGAGAATGTAGATTTTTGATTCATAGATAATGACTTGCCAAAACACCACTTGGCCATAAATTGGGCCTGACATCTTTATCTGGATTAAGCACTTAAATGTTACCTGTGATGTTAATGTCCAGTCAATGTCCAGTCCTGTGACCTTGGGTTTTCAGCTGATGAAGATTTTAGAAGTGATGCCCTTTTTTCTTTTTCTGTCCATTTTTTTTGGACTTTTTTTTTTAAACAGAAACCTCACTTGAGGTTTGAGGGAAAACTGGTGTCACATTGGGTCGCTGTCTGTCAAGTGGGCATCGTTCTTCACAGATGATTCACTGAATTAGACCCACGGCACCTCCGGGGGCTCATCAGGAAATTCCAGCATCCTAAACCAATCCAGTTCTGACAACCCTTCACTGCGTTGAAAGGCGTGTGCAATATTTCTTATCACACAGACACCATCAATTTGCACATGGCCTCCCCCTTGACACTTTTTGCCCACGTGATGTCCCTAGCGGGATGGGGGTAAAATCCGCTGTTACCTCGAAGAAGGTGTTGACACTGGGCCCGGCACCAATGAATTGCACCGTTGCCTCAATTAGCTGCTCGGGATCTTGTGTCAGAGCCACGAGGACAACTGGGCGATGTGATACTCTGCAGTGGAGGCTCTGTCGCTTACCTGGTGGCCCCCATAGTGTGTTTTAGCGTATCGTATCTCCCGCGCACGCTAACGCATACACGCTCTCAGCTCTTTTTACATGGATTCGGCAGAAACGCAGCCACGGGGGCCTCTGCAGGTCCGTGACTCCTCCTTGGGCCAGGAATGCACCTCTCTAACCAGGGCCAGGCCTGACGGGGAATAAGTTACAACTGATCTGATGTAAGATATTCTCTGGAAACCGGTAGTTGCCAGCAGGATTAAGGTTAAGGAGCATTCCAGTGCTAGATCAGCGCTTGGGGGCATCATGTAGCTCGGAGGAAGGAGCGCCGGCAGAAGGGGGCGAGTGTACCTCCCTGTTACCCCCTAGCCACCCTCCTCCAACCGCCATCTGATGTGAGGTAACATGTGAGGGCGAGCTTCCATCTGTCCACGGTATACGCTAGCAGAAGGTGCAGCTAATGAGGCTTGATTTGCTGCTGCACCTGCCTCCAATCTGGGGGGTGATGGTATAGTGGTGATGGTGGTTGTGTGTGTGTGTGTGTGTGTACTGGGGATGGTCTATCTCAGCAGCCTCTCCTCCTCCTCATCCACCCGCCCCCTCTCCCCCTCAAGGTGTAATCATTGGTTAGCTTGTATGGGAGCGCCTGCAGGTTGATGGACCCTGGGAATTCATTAGGAAGTAGGTGAGGACTTGGGTTGAAAGGGCCTTTTGACCTGCCTCCAAACACCCTCACGTTACAAAGCAGAGGACGATTCAAAGGGAGAGAGGAGTCAGCCAACTTGTCGATGCGTCTTCACTGCTAGGGAACATTTTGACGCTCATATTGTAGCTCCGCCAGCTTTTTTCTTTGCAACAATTCCTTATTCAGAACCAGTTGTTGCATCAGAATCTGCGGCTAGTTAAAGTTTATGAAATGCAACCAAAACAAGTTGTGTTTTTTTTTTAGTAGTAGTTGAAGATGAGGTTGTTTCCCTCCAGATGGTGTGAGGGGGAGGCGTTATGTCCACATGTTAAATGCAGCATGTTTATCCCCCTTCTCTGTTCCCTGTCACAGATACCATTTGACACAAGAGCTCTTCGGGGGCCAGTTATTCCAGACCATTGAATCCAGATCAAAACCAGCCCTGTGTTTTTTTGTGACTCAGTTATTCGGCTCCCCCTTTTTCTTCACAATCAGTAGCTTCTGGAACCGAGAGGGGAGGCAAATCCTCACCGCAGCACCGCATTAGAAGCCACAAATATGACCAGCTCTCTGGAGGCTGACATCCAGACACACACAGTGTGTTTTCAGGTCTGTTGTCACTCACATTCTTGTAAAATGCTGCATTTGAGCACTTAAATTAAAAATAAAATAAATAAATAAATAATAAACATAAAAATAAAATAATAATAACAGTAATAATAAAAATATAAATAAATAATAATAATAAAAAATTAAATATAGAAAACCCAGTGCCATGTGGTTCGATGTAAAAATGTTATTTTGGTGGGAAAAAAAGATAGAAAAGAAAACAAAAGAGAAACTTATACTTAATTATAACTTACTTAAATTAAAAACAAACAAATAAATAAATCAATAAACATAATAATAAAATAAATAATAATAATAAAGAAAATAAAGAAAACCCAGTGCCATGTGGTTTGGTGTAAGAATTTTATTTTGGTGGGGAAAAAAGATAGAAAAGAAAGCAAAAGAGAAACTTAAAACTAGTAGTGATAAAATCGTTGGGAAACCTGCTTTGCAAGATGCGTGAATAATCCACACGGTGATGTCATCGCCGACAAAAGCTGTGTGCCACTCTTGATTATTTTCAAATTAGCTTCCCCATTCAGAAAAGACTCCTATACGTGGAGGCCCAAATTAGAGCTTGCATATTAATGAGTGACCTGGGCACACTGGTAATACTTCACACATTCACATTTGATTTAGAGAATATAGTTGAGCTGGACACCTTTCCGTCAACGCTTATGAACCAAACTCTGTGGATGTTAACTTCATCAAAAAGGCGTTTTGAGTTTTATCAGGTCTCGTATCAGCATGCTACAGAGTCGCTGAACATACTGTACGCTTGACCATGTTATTCATCAGCATCTGGAAGGAAAAGCACATCCTTGATTTGCATTCCAGCCACCCTACTTTATGCTACAGCTCATGATTTCATGAATACTTTATGGCTCAAGTTTGTCCAAATGGGCTCCCATTTCAAATTAGTTGAACTTACCACAGTATCTGACCTGAAAGTAAAAAGATACCACTCAACATCTATAAATAATGGGAGCGACCGTGGCTCCTCGCAGCCCTGCAGACGCTCCCTAAGTTGCATTTTATTCTCACTCTTCTTTTAAAAAAAGACATCAAATCTGAGAGCTGCTGTAAATCAGAGCTTCGTCACCCGATTGAATCGAGCGCTGAGAGATAAATCCGAGGCCTTTTGTTGAAATTATGAGCCGGCTCCATGGGAAAAGAGTTTATGCTGCGAATCTGAGAATGCTGATCATCCCATCGGGCTCATTTGTTTACTTTCAAATTCCCCCTTTTGTGTGGTTTGGAATTGGAGCAATGTTTGTGCTTGCTTTGGCCAAGGGGGAAATCACTGGAGATGTGATTAAGAAAATGGATACTGCCCTCTTCTGGTGGAAACAATGATCACTTCCATTTGAATCTATAGCAATTACACAATTACTACAGTAATCAGAGCAATTAAAAACCACAAGATGATTTAAAATCTTTGTTTGAGCTTTTTTCCCCTCAGAAAACAGACTTCTCCTATCATTTCATCTATTATATTTTCCCTAAATTCATAGTTTTAATAGCATATATGTGTGTGTTTGTGTATGTGTGCATATGTGGATACCACTTTCCCAGCTCCAGCATGTGAGACAGGGGAAATAATTCAACTCTAGATCCTGAAATAAAAGCAAAATTAACAATTGCTAGTCAATTTACCAGGCAGGCCCATCCTGCTCTAACCAGGTAATTGTCCAAGGCTTTTAACGACCACTGCAAATCATTCATTAAAGCGATGCATAAATCCCATATGTTTTCCTGCGCCTCTCTCTTGTGTATAATGGTGCTCCATCCTCGTGGCTGACGTGGGTCAGATCTTCAGGCAGGTGGCTGGGAAACGGAGGCAGATGGGCCCGAGCACGCCACCGCTGAATCTGTGAAGTTCTCTCTTCACTTTCAAGCCGCACCGATGGGCCCTTGAATTATTACCGGGCCCCCCATTCATAATTAGCCCGGGCCTGGTGGGGACCAAAGCCCCACTAATGATGCCTTTGTTGACGCTGATCCACGCTGCACAATCAACAAGAGGGGGACGTATGACTGGGAGAAGCAGTCCCACGTTGGGCGATAACGTGCCTTCAGGGCAGCCTCTCTAAAACAATCACGCACGGTTGCAGCTCTCCCCTCGTTAGAGATGAGTGTTCACATGGGGCGTGAGACTGAGTGAGTAGCCTATATGCATATATGTGTGTATGTGTGTGAGAAAAGAAGCTTGAAGGTCCTCAGATATGCCAGTTCCCACAGGCAATATATAGCTATTTGATTCATAAGCTCTCCAACAACAGTCATTATACAGTATGTTAAAGATGTCTCTATCCTTCCAACAAGATTCAGTCAAGTTTTTTTTTTTGTTTTTTTTAATGTATGTGCTTAATTTCCAGCGTGGCTTATTCTTGTTCTTCCAATATATATCAATTAGACTACATTTCCCGAATGTTGTTCTCGATTTGTTATAAAAGACATAGCCATGAACACTTTTTTTTTTTTACTTTATTTGGAAGACATACCATTAGACAATATGCGTTGAAATTGAACGTTAGGCTCGATTTCAGTTGAGCTGCAACGATTAATCGATCAGCTGTCAGATTTTAAATTTATCGCCAACTATTTTGATAATCGAGTAATCAGTCTGAGTAATTTTTTAAGAAAAACAAGCTGATTCCAGCTTCTTAAATGTGAATATTTTCTGGTTTCTTTACTCAGTAAACTGAATATCTTTGAGTTGTGGACAAAACACGACATTTGAGGACGTCCTCTTGGGGTTTGGGAAACACTGATTGACATTTTTCACCATTTTATAGACCAAAACAAATTGATTAATCGAAAAAATAATCAACAGATTAATTGATATTGAAAATAATTGTTAGTTGCAGTCCTAGATTTCAGCATTTTCCCCGATCTTCCAATGGTATCATATAAGGAAATAGTTTGATATTACGGTTTTCAGGTAGTTTAAAACAACAGCTGAGTTGCTGATGTATGTCAGTGTAAAACTGTGTGCACTTGAGACAATTTTGATGATGTTTAGACCACTGCAGTTAGTGTTATCTCTAGATTCTCATTCAGACAGATGAATAAAAGCATCACTATTGTGAACTATAGACCGGTAATATGTGCAGCATCATATTATATATATTCTTAATCTAAGGTGAAACTTAAACCAACACATTTCAAAGCCAAAAACATTTCAGGATAAAATTGCAGGAACTCTCAAATACCATCTTGTTGGCCAGAGGACACAGCTATGTGGCCCCTAATGACCTGAATCCTTCTGAGTTACTCTTCAGCAGAGATGGAGGAACTAGTATTGAGATTTTTTCCTGTCAATAAAAGTATCAATATCACAATGTAAAATACTCTATTACAACTAAAAGCCCTGCATTAGATTCAAAAGTATGAGGAGCTAAATGCACTAGTATCAGAAAAGTACTCATTAGATGGCATAAATTATAAGATTGGATTATTAGTACTGATATTCCACAGTTTGTTGAGGTGATGTTAGTCTTGAGTATTTTATTTATTTTTGGATTTTTAAAAATATTTTACATGACCTAATATTTATGAGATGATCATGTAATTTATGTCAAATAAATGTTGGGATATGGTAAAAAAATTCCCTTTAATATGTAGCGGAGAATGTATAAAGTAGCATAAAATGGAAACACATGTAGTCATAAGGTTATTTGACTCCCACATAGTGCATTAATGTACGAGAGAAAGACATGATTATGGACACTAGTATGGTTGATTGGGCAGGAGTCTCAAGATACCGAAAAGTTGTACATTTTCAGATGATTTTAAATAAGTGATTTCATAATACTTAACGGAAATCACACTTTTACAAATCAATACATCAGCCCACTGCCTCCCTCTGCCAGCTCTCCTTCACCTGCCCATTTCACCTATCCAGTTCAGAAATACACTCCTACGTACAAGTGCAGATGAGAGGAAAGGTCACATGCAGGTCTGAAATAATATCTCTCTTTCTTGTTCTTGGTCACGACAACTCATCTTCAAGTTGAAGAAAAGGAAGAAAAAAAGGAAGAAACACGTGTTGTGTCATATTTCACGTATGTCCATGATATTCCAGATATTTTACATATGAGACAATTCCTTGAGTTTCCTTGAGAGGATGCACTTGAACATCACTTGAGCCTCCACCACTGAAGGAGAGTGATTTTTTTGGCAGCTCCTGTCATCTTGTCTGCCATTGGGAGAGCTGGCAACATGGTGGCATCAACATCTGTTAGGAGCTAGAGGAGGGGAAGGATTTATTTTGCACTTTTTGAATAAACCTACAAAACACTGGTCAAATATGCAGTTTCTAATGGCTGCTGGTGAACTTCGGAGGTGACGGCAAAGATAAATGTTTGGTAGCGCAATGCAGATCCAGGATGAGGTTTTTAGTTAAAGTGTGTGGGGGTGCAGTGAATGCAGCAGGGAGAAGACGCACGTCTATCCAAGAGGGGGTGGATCCCAAAGTCCAGAAACTTGGCTCTTTTTCAAATGAAAGTGTTTTTGTGCATTTATTAGTGTGCATTGACAGCCTGTGTTAAACGATTGCTCTCCACCCACTGGTTAAGTCCAGCTTTGAAGTTACACGTGAAAGGATTACCAAAAGAAAAGAAAAAAAAAAATTGGAATACACTCTCACTGATTGCATTCACTTCCAGTCAAACTTGAGTGATGTTGGCTTTTACAAGGAATTGGTTTTAAGTATGTAGACAGAGTGCATCTGGCCAAATTCAGTTCAATTAAGTTGAACTTCTTAAATTTAGATGAACGTAGCAAGAAGCATTGTGTTATTGTTACCTTAGAATGAGCCGTTTATGTCTACATACGGAGTTGGTTCTCTTCATGGAGCCGGCTACCATGTTTCTACAGTAGCCTAGAACCGACAAACCAAACATTGGCTCCATATAGGGCCATTCACATTTTTGCGTCGGCCACCGTAGTTCTCCTACACCGGAAAAGCTTCAGCTGGTTTGCAATCTGCAACCTCACCACTAGATGCCGCCAGATCCTATGTACTGCACCTTTAAATAAACAGTTTGACAGTTTGAGAAATAAGCGTATTGGCATTCTTGCTGAGAGATGGATGAGAAGATTTATACCACTTTCTGATCTATAAACTAAATATGAAGTTACACCCAGCAGCCTGATAGCTTAGCTTTGCATAAAGACTGTAAACTGGGAACAGCTACACTGGCTCTGTGCAAAGGTAACAAAATTAGCGCACAAGCACCTCTAAAGCTCTCAAAACTAGTTCAAATTGTAATGTTTGAGTAATCCATAGAAAATCCAAGACACATAACTCCCCCATAAAACCACATTTGTAGCTATAACTGGCTGTTATCCCGTTTCCAGTCTTTATGCTAAGCTAAGCTAATTGGCTGCTGGCTGTAGCCTTATATTTACTACTGACATGAGAGTGGTATCAATCTTCTCATGTAAACTTTCATCAATAAAGCGCAAATTAAATGTCAAACTATTTTTTTTTTTTAAAGCTACTACGAGGAACTTTCATTTTGTGTTGATTTTGGCGGTCCCTGTGGATAAAAGTGTTACTGTCTCCGAACACCCTTGAGTCCATTGAGAAAACTTCTCATTTTACTGCCAGTCTGCCCCGCACCATCCTGGTTCTTGTTCTCCCGTGCCTCCCAACAATACGGCCTGGGCCTCCAGCAGTGTGGTGTCGGTGTTGGCTCCCAGCGGGGACCGGCGGGGAAGCGGGGTGAAGCTCTGCTCCTGGCCGGAGGAGGAGCTGCTGCTGCCGGGCACGGAGCTCTCCACCTCCCACTGGAGCTCTCCACCTCCCACTGGAGCTCTCCACCTCCCACTGGAGCTCTGACTGCAGGTCGAAGGCAGCAGCGTAGCCGGATATGCGTCTGTCCACTGTGGGCTGGTATAGCTGCCGGAGGCCCCGCTGGAGTCTGAGCTGAAGGAGTTTCTGGTGAACCTGCATGATTTTGTCTGATATCGCGCAGAATCCGACCTGGTGGCACCGATGAAAAGCATTAAGAATAACTATATAGAAATAGCCAATTCTTCTCGCTGATGGTCTTGTGTAGGTCATATAGAGGCATCAGTATTAAATTGAGACTGTTTCATAACCAGTTAAAAGTTCCTCACAGTAATTATAAAAAGTTTTTGAACAGCAGGAAAGTCTCAGGGCATGTAATATCTAAAGGATGCATCCCATATTGCTAACGGAATATTAAGACCTTTTCAGCCTTAATACTCACCAAGGTTCACTGTACTGTGAGTTAAGCCCAGAAATGTAAGACGTTTAACCATTTAACCACTCAACTACGGCCCTCTTTTTGATGACTGTTTCATAAGTGTCTTGTTAATGTCAGCCTGGCATGTTTTCCGAGATCTAATAATTCCGCCTTTGGCACACAGCTCTTTGGAAACATGCTTGTTAAGATGTTGTTACAGTTGTGTGAACCCTGCGATTAACAATGTCTGAGCAGCGCGACTCACTGATTACATTGAAACTAGGATGCAGGAAGTCAGCTGTGGAGAAGCCCTTGATGGTTTTTGGCATGTTGGAGAGAGACTGTTTGCAGCCAATTGTTCAAAAGTCTTGTTGTTTCACAGATCTGAGCAGAGAGCATTCAGTGATGCAATGAACTGATGAAAAGAGGAGATCATAGCTGTGGCATAGTTGTAAAGTACGATAAGTGAAAGCTTAAAAGTAGCAGCATTGACTCCGTAGAGAAAACCAGGCTGTTTTAGATTCCTCCAACTTTTACTAAATCACATATGTTTCTGTTTATCACATGGCTCAGTTAAACACCTCGTGGGCACCATTTTTAGAAAGTGCTTGCAATCAGCCCAGAAGCTAACAGTTTCCAGATAAAAATCCCACTTTCCCCAATACTTTCAGTCCCCCCGCTGACCTCCCTGTCAGCAAAACACATAACATTTACCTGGTCAACAGTGCACGGCTTCTTAAAAGAAATATATGAAAATCCATAATGTGAAATGTGATTTCCTCTTGTTTCCGGGCATACTTTCGGGACAGACGCGGGGCAGACAGCCACAACTGTACCTAGTAGATTAGACTTCTCCACTTCTTCCTGTTTCATTCCATCCAGGTGCATACTGGGAACGCTGCCATGTATATCCCTCGGTGCACAACAGTACAGCGCAGCTGTGGAAGCCACCTAAATTTGATTCCTCTCGTCGTAGCCTAGCAACGGTGGGTATTAGCGCACACAAGCTGGATGGGTGCAGTTCTGGTGCCAGAGGCAGGATGGGCGCCTGGTTGCAGCTCATTGGCAGATGACATTGAGTGAAAGCTGGCATTCGGAGATTAGGGGATCAGATGCTCACAGTGCTCTATGCAGGAAGTAGTATGAAATGTAAAATCAATGCCAGGGGGGGCTTGACAGGTTCTTTACACTTGACGTACAGATGTACACAGATACACCATACATAATGTTGTTACACACCACGTAAACCCACATTACATCAACTCTGCTTTAATTTGTTGGGAAAGCTTTTTTGTAACAATCCAGTATCTCGTATGAAAATGCAATATTTGCTGATGTAAAACAAACTATTTTAAAAAATCTGTTATCAGATCTTGGCTCCTGCTGCAGATAAGAAAAGTGGCCCAGGATTTGAGCAGATGTACTGGCGTCTTTCCAGCAAGCACAAATTCCTAATGTCACCTTTGCTATTGATTTACTTTGAATAAATAAGCTACTGTTTAGACTTGTTGTGTTAGGAACTCAGCACAGGGGGCGTCCTGGCAGCTTGGTGGCCTAATATGTGTGCACCGTGTAAACACAAATTGCTGGTTTGAAACCAGCCCAGGACCTTTGTCACATGCCTATCTTGTGTCTCTACTTCCTGCAAACCCCCACCAGCCCTCCTCCCAAAAAATAACCTTAGGACAACACAGCCAAACAATACACCTCTTGTGGATTTAAAACACAAGCCCAGTAGCATTTCCACTGGCTTGAGGCCGCTGAGCGGGGGAGGCAACTCTTCCCCTGAAAGCGTTGGCAGCTACGCTAGCTTCTGTTTGCTAGAATACCAGATGCCTCACGCCACATGCTTCAACCACTTTGATTTCATCTCCGTGCAGTTGTTGATCAGATCGCTCTCTGTTTGACGCAACCTGCCTCCCGTCTCCCTCGTAACTTTCATCTTCTCCAAGCTCGGGCAGGCGGGCGGCCGCGGCTGTCTTGAGATGTCACCCGGTGACGTGCAGTGTCCATCTGGTATACGTTGTAATGGGCCCGGATGAATGAATGGACAGCCACTCCACTGCTTCCTTTATGACTCTCAGCAGTGGTGCTGTCCAACTTTGATTCCCCAGTTATTAGGGAATCGAATTCCCCACTGAGGCGACGCCCGGAGGAGAGGAAGAGAAAGAGACACACAAAAAAGAGTGTGAAATCTGTGGCAGCGCTACAGAACATACTGTACAGCCCACCACTGCTCTCTTCCTGGAGCCTCTTCTTTCTTTGTGTTTCCCTGTAAACATGTTAACGCCACAATCAGCACTTTAAAACTGGAAGTTAAAGATGTAGCGGCAAACCGATGCGTTAAATTGTATGAATCTTGTCTTTTTGGCTCAGGTGAAGTGACATTTTAGGCTTGTTTAAAGAGCAGAAGATCACAAAAAAAGCAGCCTGAAGGTCATGTAATGAACCAATCACCCTACGTCAGAGACAGACTACATTGGGTGGAGAAGCCTCCGGGGATTTTCCTTCATCTTAAAAACTATCGACCGCTTCCCTCTGAATTTAAAGGGCTCCTACTGGATCCCATCACAAGGGGATTAAAGAGGAAAAGGGCAACTGGGATCACTTGGAGAGCAGACCCCTTCCACTTGAGCCAACACTCAAGCAGGGATGAAGTGGAGGCGCAGAGACGACCCAGAGGGAGAGAGCGCAGAGGGAAGGGAGAGACGGGGAGGTGGCATAGTTTGGATTCCCAATATGTGTCCGGGGAATCCGAAGCGAGGCCAGATGGCACAGGCCTGCCGGTCTTTGGGAATCACAGCATACGGCGGCGGGACGCATGGCAGAAGGTAGCGGGAAACAGTGCCGGGGTCAGCTCTTGATGTTGGACGCTCCCCGGAGCGGTTCCTTCCATCCCTTTGAACAAGAGAGCATCTCCACACAACTGTGTCGCTTCTCTGCTTAATGCGGCAGTTGACTTCAAACGCCCGCGCTATTCCCTCCTGCCCAAAGCCTCCTGAGTTCGAAACATATGTTATCAGACCTGATGAAAACGCTGTGCCAATAACATGCCACTGAGCGCCACACATGGACATATGTGTTCTGTTTTCGCCGCAACTTTCATCTCGTACAATTTCATTTGACTCACTTGTGAAACCGACATGTGGGAGACCACGTCACGAAGCTCGCTTCTCGGCGCCTGTCACGCCGGTGTGCTTTGCTATAGAGTGAAGCACGATATGATGGCAGCCAATTATATCAGTCAGCTCTCTGAGACAGATGTCCAATATAACCTGGTTAGCGCTAATAGGCAGATTTTTAAACAAGAGTAATTATTCATCGCTCACAGACCCAGTAAAAGAGACGGATGCTAATATCTGATGCTGAATGTGTGTGACAGGTGTTACCACCAATTTCCCTCAGTCTCCTGTGGCAGCGGCCACTATGAAAACATCTTAAAACACGTCTACATCCACATTGTAGTGATCTCACATATTTTAACACATACTCTTTGACTTAGGGAAAGGAGCTATTCTGCATGTGCATACTGATTATCTGCCTCTATTTCTGTCTAAATAACAGTTTTTTGGAAGCCAAGTATGGTGTTATGATTGTTGTTGCATCTCCATATCCGTGTATAGACTAAGATCCCCTCGTTATTCTCATTAATGGTCCATCTGTCATCTTGGCAGAAGCCCACTGGTATAGAGTTAGCTATGATTAACATTTAATCTATATGATTTTCTAATGAGAGCGGGGTGCCACACTCAGTAATGATTGATTTGTTCGCTTTTTTAATAATGGCTACGGTTGTTGAGGGAGATGTTTAACTGTGTGCTGATTATGATGCCATTGTTTTCTGAATATCACACAGTGCTACTTCTTAATATGAATTGCGCAACTGTCGTTGAGGGGTGCAGTTATTATTGTAGTCGTGCACACTAGGGAGGATGAAAACACTGTCACTCAACCGTAAGTGATGCCACTTTCTGTAGTTTGGCTTTTGATAATCTTCATATCTCAACGTTACAGACACAAGAGTTATTGTATCATGTAGTTTGCTTGTTATATCCATTAGGATTGCAGCTAATTATTATTTCTATTAGCAGTTAATCTCTTAATTATTTTTTTTGATTAGTTAAAGGTGCCAAATTTCAAATTCAGAGCATGACTATGTTTGAGGGATTGCCTCCACATGGCTCTCAATATGGCGACGGCTGAGCCGGTGGCTAGCAGCTAACAGTGCTAACAGCACGAACGGTGCAAATTACGGCAACATGCTGACAGGGCTAACAGTGTTAACCTGGGGGGGGGGGAACCCGGAGGGTGGGCGCTACACTTCCATGATGACACATTGGAAATATGCTTATTAATTTTTTTTGCAGAGAGTTGGATGAGAAGATCAGTACCACTCTCATATGTGTCTATTAAATATAAAGCCACCGCTAGGAGATGGTTATCTTAGCTCAGCATAAAGACTGGAACCAGGGGGAAACAGCTAGCTTCAACTAGCTACTGCCCCATAAAACAACAACTTGTCTTTTTACACGTTGGTTTTTGGTTTATTTCCCAAAAGGTGGAAGTATTTCTTTAAAGCCTCTAAATTTGAAATTATATCAACATGGCGGCTACCAGCTAACGGTGCTAACAGCACGAACAGTGCAAACAACGGCAACAGGGCAAACAGAGCAAAAAGTGTTAAACCTGGGGGGGAACCGAAAACCGCCCCGGTTTCTGCGCCGTCGGCGCGGGACGGGATAGCGTGATCAGTTGTAACCGTTGTGTGAGCGCAGTGCAGAGCGGCAGCATTAGCGGGCTAGCCAGTTGGGCCCACACTCTGGACTCAAATGCATGCTTGGCAGTTGTCACTTCATTCTCTGCTCAGGTAGACATTACTCCACTATATCTTTACATAGCAAATATTTTAGTTTATAATAGTTTGCTGCCATATTGTTCAGAATTTCAAATTTAGCACCTTTAATCATCTGTTTAGTCTACAAAATGTCAGATAATAATGAAACGTAGTCAACTCAATTTTCTTTATATGGCTCAAAAAGTGCTTCACAATCAGCACATGATACCATCAACTCATACACTTAGATAAGGAAAAAACTCCCTCAAAAAAAACTTTAATGGGGGGGAAGGATCAAAACTTCGGGAAAGACTTGGGATCCCTCTTCCAGGATGGACAGACATGCAACAAATGTTGTATGAATAGAGTAGACAGAAAAAACGATAATAAAATTACACCGAAATTAAACAGAATGATAATAGGGTACAAAAATATGAAGAATACGGATCCGTAAGCCATCAAGCAACGACCGGGTGCTACCAAAACAGGTAGAACCTGGGTCAGACAACCTCCTCCCTACCACCCATCTACCAACAGTTCAAAACCCAAAGATATTACATTTAAAACAATATAAAATGGAGAAAAACAGCAAATCTTCACATTTGAGAAGCTTGAGGCAGCAAATATTTGGTGTATTTGCTTCTTACAATTTGTCATTGGCCACAGAGTGACCAAGTAAAGGGCTAAGGAAATCAATGGGATGTTAAGAAAAAGGATAATTAATGATGAGATTGAGAAAATACTGGTTGCCCGTCCAAAGGTGTACAAGTCAGAAATGATAGACTGAAAGGCGTATTGTTTTGTTTTACCAACGCAGGTTTTTACTGTCGTTAACTCGCTCTTCTAACTCATACTCAAAAAATATATTTGCTGTCATATTAATGAAAAAAATAAAATACCTCCACTCCTCACACACTGCAGATGCCTCAAGACACCAACTTGCATTGCAGTTGTCCATCTATATGAGCAACGTAGATCTGTAACCTTCCATAGGCTCACTGAGACATCTGCCATACATGGTGACATGAATAGAGCTGTTGGCTTGAGTTCAAGCTTTCGAGAGTGCCTTTTGTCTGTGAACGGCCCATTGTGGATGGATAGGAGGATGGTGTTTACGGTCGCCGCTACCTCCGTGGCCCCCACAAGGAGGATAATGAGATACAGTTGTTATCAGTGACAGCCGAGGGCCACGAGGAGTTGTATCGGTCTGGTGTCTCCGCTCTGATCCTCCCAGGGTGAGAGAGAAGATTGGGATGACACTAATGTCGAAATTGCTCCTTATAGGAGGCTAGAAACCACACATTGGGACTATGTTATATATAAAAATGTTTCTGAGCAGGAAATATGACATGAATTTTAGATTGTAATTAATCAGTTGGTCCAGTTTGTCAAAGGACTTTGCAAATTAAACAGTAATACTCAGGATCTGTTGACTGTTTAATGTAAAGTATAAGCAGGGTTGAAAAAGTAAATTACAAAAAGTAAGTCATCACTTCACTAATTACTTCATAGCAAAAGTAATTAGTTACATTACTTTAATTACTCAGGCTAGCTCTGTCAAATGTGCCTTTAAACAACCTCAAGTCCTCCACACACACAGATGCACATATTCTGTATTTAACACTTGTAGAAATAGAAAACAAGACATTGTGGTTTAACAAGACGCCAGCCCACGGTTTGGAGGTATTTTACTGACCATCAACAGCTAACGTTAGTTTAGACATGCTGAACAAAACCAGGTGACTGAAGGTTTACTAACCAAATGTACAGCCTGGTCTCATTTCCGGGGGCGTCAAATCCTGGCACTTGGGCAGTAGCCCTCAGCGTCTTGATACAGACGCACAAGACACCCTTTAGCGTCTGTATGAGACGCACTGGGTTGTCAACTTATCCCAATGTAAACCTATCAGCGTCATTATTAGACGCCCAGAGCAACGGACGTAGTATGAGGGAGGGAGGGAGGGAGGGGTGGTTTCACCCATGGGGTCTGGCGTTCGTGTGCCATGTGAAAAAAAAAGTTGAATTATTTGTACTGATGACGTTATGTCCAACACGTTCTCATCCCAACTCGTCACATATCGCCACTTTGTCACGCCCCTTGAAACCACTATAGTTACCCTGGCATCACTTTAGGATTAGGCAACAAAACCACTATAGTTAGGTTTAGGAAAGAACTACATGGTTGGGCTTTGTAACTACTGTTTGTACAGCGAAAATGATGCTGAACGTTGTGAACACGGGACACAAACGAACGGATGATTTGAACGTGACGCACGGGACATCCGTCAACATCAGTCTCCTGGATGAAAGCTTTGTGTTTGCTGGACCCATCCACCTCCCCTCTCGCCCACCCGGCGTGTCTCTTTGCGCTTTTTAAACTATGTCACCACACTACTGGCGCACTTTCTTGGAGTGTTTACGGTGTTTACTTTATAGTTAATGGAATGCCCGGTGCGTTTCATACTGTGAAAAAGCCTCTGTATTTGACGCCCTGGGAATGAGAGCAGGCTGTTATGTCACGTGACATATGTCCGTACCTAAAGTTACGTTAAAACTGTAAAACTATTTTAACCTAACCATGAGGTGTTTTCGTAACCTAATCAAGTAGTTTTGTTGCCTAAACCTAACCGCCAACGTTTGACAACGTTAACCACGTGTCACAACGTTAACCGCAACCTTTTTTCACCAAGTTAACCACGTGTGACAGCGTTAACAGTGCGTGAACCTTGAGTGTGAATATACTACGCAAAGTGCTGATGCTGTGGGATTCTGCTCAGGCAGTAAAATATGACGAGTAGGGATGAGATCATGTTGAAATGTGGGTAAAGCCGGAGGCTAAAGAAGCTGGCAACTAACTCAAAAGTTATCTTGTAAATAACACAACTTGTGAGTTAATGGTAGGTGCATTTCTCCTCTCCAGCCCCCGTGCTAAACTAATGCGTCCCACAAGTCCAAGCCAACCTCCAAAATGTTGAAGTATTGAAGCCTCACTGAGGTAAGTAACTGCAATGTGATTACTGAATTTCAAATTGTAATCCCTTTCACTACTCGCTGCTGAAAAAAGCATTGGCATAACTGTCGCGTGTTAATGTGTTTCTGCCCAACACTGAGAAGTTTTGATATGAAATATACCTTTATCTGAACTTTGACATTTCTGTTACTCAACCAACCTCCCCCTACACACAGATGCCATTCATCCTTATCTCACAGCTCAGGCCAAACATAAAAGCGAATCAGTGGTGGCACACTTTATCCAATATCCATGCTGGATGTGTGCACAACATCTTAATTGATTTGTTCCAAAACCAGATGAAGTGAGTCACAAAAAATCTGCGCTATATGCCCCTAGATAAGTGCAAAGAAACACAATTTCTGCTTTGAAGGGTATCCAGCAATTATGTGTGGTATTTGCGGACAAACGCCATTGTTCATGGAATTTAGGGTCGAAGCTGAGGCCCTTACAGATGATTTATGTATTCAGCTGGGGATGGGGGTGGATAAAATGGGCAAATTTCATCTGGCTGTAGAAAGCTGCAGCCCAGCGGGCCCGGAGAAGGCTTAAACATAAGCAGGACGGGTGCCAGGTCCTCTCCTCGGCCATTGTGCTTTAATTAACCTACATAGGAGCTGACTGCTTAAATGTGCAGTGATAGATAAGGCCCCTTGGATGATTGATTTATTTACTGCACATGCTAGTGATTTCCATAACATTACTACCCCAATTACTAGCCATATAAGGCACAGAAGTCATTAACAGCCAGCCTCAATGTATGTATGGGCATGAATGTACCAACATACAGTAAAACATGTATTACAGTGGATGTTAGCTACCAAAAACATGCTTCACAAAACTGGAATCAGGAGGAACAATCTCGTCAGCCAAGGTCAGTGATGTTTCAGTGAAGGACGGCGAGGGACAATTACGCTAAATGATTAAGAGATGGTGGATCCACGACTCTTGGAGACATTGTTTTACAAAAGCACACCGGCTTTGTCAAGTGAAGTCTGGCACGGGCCCAGCAGCAGTCTGAGGCTGTGATTGCAGCAGAACGTCTCCATCAGAGAGCACTAGAAGGTAACGGTGGGATTAAAATGGGCACTGCTGGCACATACAGGCGGGCAGAGTGTTTCTTTTTTTTTTTTTTTTTTTTTTCGCTAGGCCATTGTTCCATATGTGCTCCACCTGCGCCTCTCAGAGCCTCGCGCCAAACACACGGCCGGCAGGCTCCACCATCCTTGCTGATTGGAAGTTGCCATGGTGACGCTGGAAGCCGGTGCTGAAAATGGGGATGGTGGGGGCTGGTGCGCTGTAAATCTCAACATGGTATTTTTTTAATTTAGGAAATTGGCAAAGGAAGTGTAGTAAATGAATCGTCGTTAATAATAATTCACATATGGGACAAAACACAATTAGGCTGTTTTTGGCTACAGGCAAAGAGCAGGCAGCTCCCTCTAAAAATGTGATCTCATCTCATCAAAGGCACTTCAGCTCTCCCAGTAGTCCTGAGTGAGGACATAGTACGTCTCCATCTGATAATGATGTTTATGGAAATAATATCAGTGAAGATAATCATTGGACACAGAGAGCAGCGAGATGGAGACATCAATCATGTAGTGATGACCCATAAATTGATTCCTTATCAGTGCATGCAAATGGATGGTATGAAGGATTCAGTGCATAGGCTTATTAGACAACTCACAGAAAACTCATATTTATTTTTTTCCCTCTGGGAAGCTTACCCACTACCCAACGCTGTTTTGTTTCATAAGTTATTTTTTCATAAAGTGTTTGGTGTGCAGAGGAGAGGCGAGCTGCAAAGCTCACCCGTAGCTTTTAATAACACGATGGCCACCATCCAGCTTCAGACGAGTGCTGGGATTGGCTGATCCCTTCACACCCTGGCACCTGGAGAAGCCAGAAGTGTGTGCGTCTGTGTGTGTGTGTATGCATGTGTGTGTGGGTGAGAGGGAGAGGGAGAGGGCGAGAGAGGCTGTTATTGGTGGCTGCACTATTGGAGGCGTGACATGACGAGAATCAAAGGCCCTCACCTGCAACCAAGTGAGAAGAAAAATCATTAAAATGGTTTCAGGCCAAAAGCCTTTGCATAAAACCCAGAAACTTTTAGCTTAAAAAAACATTTTCTCCTGGTGTTAAATTCAAAGTTCAAAGTACATTCAAGTAAATTCTTGGCTCGGGTTTTGGTATTTGCAGCAGGTGTGTGTGAGGGAGTATGCGAGGAGGAAAACCTCCCCGTTTCAAATCTGCAGGGCTTGAGTTTGTACGAGGCAGACAAAGCTGCATTGATGCTCACCACTCGCCGTGGTGACCCGCATATTTGCCTGTGATTAGCAGCCCCTGCTGAAAACGGCTGTGCAAATATGATATGTACATTTGCGTGTTTGTCGTCATTCGTTTGACCATTAATCCATAATCCAAATTAAACTGGTGGTAAACAGCGTTGTGTGGATGCGCGTTTGATTGTTCAGCTGTGGTCTGCAGGATCATCCAGAGGGTTGATATGTGCAAAAAGGAGCAGCATCGATAAAGATGAATTCATTAAATCTCCTTGCTCTGACGGAGAACGTAAAAACTATCCTGATCTCAAGATGTCTTTTTTAAGTTGCTGCTGTCTGCGGGGCTCTTGCGCCGGCTTATCCAGTGCGGATGTGACCTTTCCGAGTCATTGAAAATGCAGAGTAGCAACACACAAACTGACCTGCAGAGGAATTAGCCGCTGCTCCTTTCGTCTCCTGCAAACCCAACAGCTTGAACACGCCTGGGCGCTGCCTCACAAAGGCGCTCTACGGAGGAGGCCTATTAATCTTCCCAAAGCCTCAAAAAGCAGAGGAGCCAGCGTGGGCCCCTGAGTCTGGTGCCTGGGGCCCACAGACAGGGGCCCTTGGCAGCCTCCGCGGGGTCACTCTTGGCCCCCGATCAAATAGGCGGGGGCGGGACAAGGGCACAGGACGGCGTACCTGTGCCCTTTAGCAGATGCCAGGCTGAGGCGTGCTCCGGGGAGAGGTGAGAGGATCAGCCCCGGTGCTGCTGGCCTTCACCAACATCAATCAGGACGGAGCTGCTGCTTCTCCATCATTAAAGAGGAGATAGATGGAAAGCGGGGCAGCTTTTCTCTCCGGTGTTCAAGGCCCAACGTGGAGTCAATAAGCACTCGAGTGAATAAGCAACACCTGTGGCACCACTTTTGCCTCGACTGTTGTCTTTGTTGTTCAAATTATCATGTGGAGACATACTTTCACTACCAGTTTGATCCCTTGATACATGGAGCGATAATACCTTGACAGCACAACACATACATTGTGGGTGTTTGTTGAAGCATTGTTAGTTAGTGGAAGGATTGTTAGTGTTTTTCAGTCTTTTGTGGGATCTCAATAGGACACAATGATCGCTGCCCTACAGAGTGTGTAGTACATACTGTAATGAAATAAACAACCCTGATGCCTTATGGGTAGCAGTTGTACTAGTAGGTGTACATCACCATTTTATGGATCATTTGGGTAAATATAACGAGATAGTCTGTCTGTTCATCTGCTACACACTGGTGACAAGCTTTCATTGAAATGAGTCCTAAAACCTGTAAATGAGTTCCCTTGTTCCCTACTCGTGAATTTTGAAGCTTTTACATATCTTAAAAAAGGCGGTTGCTAAAAAGTGGCTAAATAAGACTACTAAATGTCATTACGCCGAACTCTAGTCCGCCTTTGGCTTGGTGACGTGAAGTCATGCGACCGTGGTGTAGTTAGTTTATAGCGTAACGTTAGCTTTTTACTTCTCGTGATTGAAGTTACGCTTCAAAAATCATAAAAGTGGTGTTAATTTGTGAAGATTATCTTGCTGAACAAAACGTGTAAGCATCATAAGCGTTTGTTTGCCAGAGAGTTGATTTTCTGCAATGATCCAAAATCCAAGGGAACAATTCCATTGGGTTTTTATCGAGGGAACCAGTGCGATGCTAACTTCATGGTTGGCCTACAAAAATACATCATCCCTGGAGCACTCTATATCTTATTCCTTGGTGGTTGGTCAGACAAAAAATGTCCCTACTATTGTTGTACAAAAACTATTAAAAACACAGCAGGGAGCCGCACTGTTGCACTGAGTGATACGTTCCTTCATTATAATGAATGTGGGCGCTGTAGCTTATTTGTCGATCCAAGTACACCGGCCTGCTCCTGTAAATACTCACAAGCACACCAAATGTGTATTCATTTGTGGCTGAAAATAGTCCCCCAACAAATGCACTTTTTTCTCCTGTTTGAGTAAAGTTTGCTAAAAACCACAGTGCCCTGCTGTTTTAGGAAATTACTAAACCTTCTTTTAAATAAAGAAAACTATATATTTGTGAGCCTTTTAGAAAAAAAAAAGAATTACACATTCGGTAAGAACTATTGGGCTAGAGTAGGGGAAGTCGAAAAGTATTTAGAAACAGACACATTCCAGGTCTGTTTATGGGATTTGTTGACAATAAGGAAAAATATAGAATAACAACAATTTTATTTAAAATTGTATGTTATATTTATAATATTTTAAAGCATTTTATGAAACTCATAATTGATCATAATTAAAACATAATGATATCATTATGTCCAATCTCTAGCAGAGTTCAAATTCTTAACTCTAATACTGCTAAATCATTTATGTCATTTATGCAATGATATTAATACAAACGTGTGGTTCAAAAGGTTTATCTTAAAATATAGTTAATCACATAAACCTCTTACACTCCTTGTTTCATCATCAGTGAGTCTTTGTGTAATACCAGTTTCCTACCAGTCCCAAGGGTGCAGTTTTGAATCCAACACTGACCTTTGACCTTTGTGGAGGAGGTTATGGGAAACCAGAGTTTCACCTCGGAGATCAAAAAAGAATCCCATTGTTAATATCATCTACATCCATTAACCATTTCAAAGCGATGTGTGTAAAAAAGGAGTCACTGTAGGAAATATAGGCAAGGTGCTGCCCTCTTTGAGAGATATTCCCGAACCCTCTGCATAAATCAGAATTAAAAGAAGGGAGAAGAATGCAACTCTGTGCTCTCAAGTCATTCATCAACAGAAAACTGTGATTTAAAATCTCTGTTTTTTTTAATATTTTACACCCAGGATGTGAACCGAGGTTTGCTCCGATCTCTCCAGAATAATTTATCCTCATTCACATCATTGAAATTTGTTGTAGTCTGAAAATAAGTTTGTGTTTAATATGTTGTTTTTTTTGACACAGGTCAATGTTTTTTGAATCAAAAACAATAATCGAGTTTCCTCAACTGTTAATGCTCAAACAGCAAACAGGAAACATTCCATTTTACTCGATTACCTCGACGTCGTCCAAAAGCAAAACCATAAAATTATCCTGTTATCGTGTTAAAGCTTCGGCATCCTTCCGCTGGGTCTATTGCCTCTTAAACAAATAGAGCTCGCTCGGGCTTTTCAGTGTGTGTAAGGACTTGTCAGAATAGATGTACCCTGCTGTGGCTGCTGCTCTTTTCACCCCACAGCCCGCGAGGACCGAACAGAGCTCTACTGTGCCTCAGCGGACATTGAAATTCCCCCGACGTTTGTACAGTGAATTCCATTTCCTTTGCCTTTTGATTCATACTTTTTTTTTCTACCCCCTTCTCTCTTCTTTTTTTTTTGCCGTGAAGTACCTTTTTGTCCCCTGTTTGAACTTCGGTGAAGAATTACTCTGCAAATGGAGGTTGGGGTCAGACAAAATGGGTGAAGTGGGTGATTTGAGAAGGGGGGGGGAAACTATGAAGAATAATGGCTTGCAATGACTAAGGAAACGCATTAACAGTCTCTATAAACGAGGGTTACTCCTGTCAAGGCTGTGGGCTGTTTCTATGAGTGAAAATAGGACTGAACACTTCTTAAAGTGGTTTAAAATGATTTGAACGTGCAACAATTGATGATGAGTCCTTAAGAATATAGTTTTCATTGACATTTTGAAATTCCAGTTAGTTGAATCTCAGAAACCGTTGCTCACTAAAACACTATTTTTGCTTATTGCATTAGCTGTAATCCATGCTTGCTGTTAGTCGACACATAATCATCTTATTGGTGGTTAAAAAGGAAGCAGGAAGGTCAATATTGGACTGTATACGTCTTCCTTGCTTCTGCACCCTACAGTCCGGCCGCTCGGTGTCTCTGTATCCAATCGAAGGTGTCCACAATGACCAGGGGGGTCAGCTCAGAACAGCTTGTTCTCATCGCAGTGAGGCTCATCTATACTGTATGCCGGTTGTGGATTAGGGGATGAAAGAATGCCACTGACTGTGAAATTGCCTGATTTTTATCGGGGATGTTGGGGAGCAGCTGTGCACAATCCTCTGCCCTAATCCTGGGGTCGGAGAGAGGACCTAGCAAGAAGGGGAGGTGTGTATGCGCCTCCCTGTGTGTGTGTTGCATGCAAGCCAAGGTGTATAATGGAGAAGTTCTAAATGGTTGTGTTTATGCATGCTCCTTCAGTAGACTAGTTATCCCTGATAAGTTGTCCCACTGTTTGTAGTCCCGTGAGTGTTTTTGCAGCAGCGTGGAACCAGCGGCGTCGCCGGGATGCAGGAAAAGGACTCAGCCGACGACTGAGGCGACAGCTCGGCTTTTCATGTTTCAACCGGTCGAGGCCATCGCCAGTTAAGAACTGTGTCATAACAATATTAGTGATGCGTTGACTGTATAATCCTGTCTCTCCACTATCTGACCAAGCCTGCTGCTGGAATAGAGAGCAAGAGGAAATCCAACTGGGAAGTTTGTCAAGATTTTTCAATTCTTCCGTTCACTGCTGAAGGGAAACTTAAAGCTGCACTAATCAATTTTTTTCGTATGAGTCAAATGACTATGAGTTATGTTCATAGTTACAAACCCACACACATTATCACCCAGCTCTGCAGTTACCCCTCAGATCTACGGAGTCTTTTAGCATCTTTCAGCTAATTGTTTTGGTTTTAGCGTGCGCTCAAATGTACTGTTTTGGTTCAGTCACACCACTCTCATCAGCGTCGTTTACAGTCACAGCAGGCAGCTGTTTTCAGCAAGAAAGCTTTGATAAACACACTAAACGGCAGACAGACAAAGTTAGCGACCTGCTAATGAATGTTGAGCGTTTAGCTGCTATCGGGAGCCAGATGTTTGTCTCAGGAGTTGGTGGAGACCAAAAAAACTAAAGCCAAATGGAGATACTTTGGCAATTCAAGTATATTTCAATGCTTATACTTTTGTATTTTTAGTTAAGAAACATTTTTGATTGTAGGCCTTTTACTTGTAGCAGAGTATTTCTAGTACTTTTACTAGAGTAAAATATCGGAGTACTTCTTCCACCACCGAAAGTCCGGCATTGAAAATTTTGCGTAATCATAAATTTAAAATAAAATTAACCTTTCACATTGCCTATTACCAGAACCCTTTAAGATGTATTAGTTGTAAAATATTACAAAATAGATGTTGAATAGAAAGTCTCACTAAATGGAAAAACCTCTGCTATAACCCCCAAAATTGTCTAAATACACAGCACTTTGTTGCTTTTCGCTGCTGAACACAGGCATTAAAAACTAATTTACAGGATAGAAAGAGTCAGTTTGGTCAACCAAATCATATCATAATTAGTGTTTGGATGTGGATATACAGGGTTTTTGAAAAACAGTGAATCTTTGATCCCTCGTCTCTGATGTGGCGCTGCCCGCATATAGAAGCGTGGTTGGCGTGGGCGACACATGCCACTGAAGCTCTCTATCTGCTTGTCTCTCTGCGACTGGGGGGAATCATTTCTTGTGGCGGCGCTCAGATGTTTGTGTACACGACGAATCGAGGCCTATCTCGGTGGCCATGCCTGACGCACGGACTGAAATACACTCAGCAGGTGACAGGCAAACATATGCCTCAAATGCCATGGGGTCCTGAAGCCGGATCATCTCCAAAGGCTAACTGGCAGGTCGAAGTAGGGACGGCATTAATACATATTATTCACAAAGAGCATGATTGAACAGAAAAATGTGCCCGGCGTGTACCCAGCTGCTTTGTTGGCACACGGCTCAGCCTCTGCCTGGGTTTCAAGACTGAGCTTGGATTTAGCCATGCATTCACTGAATTCCCCATGCAGCTCTTATTCATTCATTCAGGCACAGGCTGGCCTGTACCAACAAACTGGTATCTCTATGTGTGTGTGTGTGTGTGTGTGTGTGTGTGTGAAACCGACTGTGTGCGTTTGTGCCAATTCCTGAATAGTTTTGTAAATCGCAGCAAATTCAGATTTTTGACAAGTATATACAGGAAACGTTTATTATTCAGAAATTGAATGGATGTGATTTAAAAGGGCCTCTTTCAGCTTTATTTATTTCATTATTGTAAAACTGTTTGTTACACACAGATGCTGAACACAATGAGTTTCCCAGGAAAATGAAGCCTTTGACCTTTAATTTTACACTCACTTGCTGCTACAGCACCCCTCTGTGGATGTTTCTATTCATCCCAGTGAGCTGAGTTATAATAGTCCTACAGTTTCCATTTTATTTCAATTATACTAAATTAGTAGATTCGATTTGACATGTCTTGGCCGATGCGAACCAAGATTAAGCATTTCCTGTTTGCTACCAGGCCCAGCGGGAAGCACTGCGCTGATGTTCTCACCTGCTGCATGAGTATTTTACGTTCCCTTTACATTCATAAACATGTATGGACACTTTTTTTTTTTTTTTTATCATAGCTTGCCTCCCAGCCATCAGGAGGTCAGCAGGTGCTTCTAGGCTTGCCAGATGTCTTTGGTTGCTTCACACAGTGAGTGTGTGATGGATATATTTAGAGATACAGCGCCCTCTAGAGGCAAAGGTGTGAAGGGTTGCAGGCCAATGCTTGCTGGTAAATGGATTCCCTTTCCCAAGAACACAGACCCATGAAAACATATGACAATTGCCATTTAAACATTTTTATATGGATATTTAATTTCATTTTTCACCGTATGAAAGATTCATGAACAATATTTATTATAATTTTAGTAGAGTAGAAGAAATAGACAATTGAAAAGTGTCATTTTCAAAATGAACAAGGTAGTTGTTGACATGGAAAACTTTTAAGATTAAGATAAAATGATACTAAAGATGCAAATTTGATTTCAAAAGTTAAGTTACACACATTGTACATTGTATATGTGATTTTTCCTTAAACCAGAACTTTACTATTTACTATCATAATTTCTTAAAAGAGGCAAAAAAAAGCTGAACAATCAGTAAGAAATACATCAAAAATCATTTCACTTGTTAATTGGAAATACAAAACTTTGTTAATAATACAATTAAATCGACAGATTATGTTTTCAAACAGATTATACCTGATATAATTGGTGGATGAATAGAGTCTTTGTAGAGTGATGGAGCCTGTAAATATGGAAAATATGAAACAATTGATGAATAAATCTGAAAATTAAAGGTGCTCTATGTGATATCCAGAGCATTAGTATAGCAGCAAATTACAATTTGCTATATAAAGATATAGAGGAGTAATGTCTACCTGAGCAGAGAATGAAGCCACTCTGTGTTTGTTTTAATCCGAGCATGCTTTTAGTGCATATTCGTGCATGTGAGCGTGCCCTACTGGCTAGTTTACGGACGCTGCTTTGCACTGCTCTCATATGGCGGTTACAGCTGATAACGCCGTCCTGAACGACGTAGCGCCCACCTTCCGGTTATCCCCAGGTTAACACTGTTAGCTCTGTCAGCACTGTTGCCTTTGTTTCTACTGTTAGCACTGTTAGCTATGAACCGCCGGCTCAGCTGTCGCCATGTTGGGAGCCATGCAGAGGCAATAGAAATGCTCCCAATCTCGCATTTACAGCAGCACCTTTAGGTTCAGTAGAAATGTTTTAATATGAAACTAGATTCATTGTTTTAAGTCTTACCTTCACCGTTTGTCACCTTTCGAGAAGAAACTTAACTGCAAAACAATTCAGAGGGACACTTGTTATTGGTTAATTAGGCCTTGTTTACTGTAACATCATGTCTATCTCAACTCCAATAATAGCCTATGCAATATCATGCAAACTTAATACATGTATGCTAATTTCTGCCAAGCTTTCCTTTGGCAATTAAAGTAAACTCACATGCTGTCCTTTAAGTGGCTTGCTGTAAAAATTAGACTCCACTGCTCGGCTTCCTCTTTGATTTTCACTCACTGCAACACCTGGAGGGAAATGATCCAATATGCACAGCTGAACAGAGAATTGTTCAGTAAAAGGAAATAAAAGACTCCCATTTAGTGCGAGTGAAACTCACTCGATCAAAACAGGGCACCGGGGATTTGATTAAATAACACTTCCCCGAAGATTAATTCCCCACCACTGCAACTGGGACTGGAGAAACTACAAAGGCATGCAAACACCAGTTTTCTCTGTGCACACTGAGATAAGTTTTTAAAGACTCACTTGGCGTGTGATGAACGATGTTGATTTTATCTGTGGGGGAGAGAGAAGAGTTTCTAAACCATCTACAGTATACAGTTTAATACTGTAAGGTGGCTACTTGCTCCAACTTTAACTGCACTGCATAGTATTTATTTTGAAGTTGAAGTTCCAGGAAAGCTGAGCTCTGTGGAGCCTCTCTGTGATGACAGCAAAGCTTAACCCTCATACCCAGGATGGAGGAATATTTACCATAGACACTGTCATCGGCCTTTCTGCTGTTGACGATACTGGCTCTTGGCTGACTCGACTTCTGCTGCAGAGGCAAAGATTAGTGCTTTAATATTAGACCGACACACAGAAAACACCTATTTATCTACAAATTATGAGATTTCCATAAATGAGATTTGCCTCTGGAGGTCTGCTGGAAAACTCACATTCTGCAAATAACGTCTAAATATGCAGCAAGAAGCATGAAAGAGTACTAAGTACATTTACTCAGTACAATTTTGACATACTTGTAGTTTACTTGAGTATTTTTATGCTACCTCATACTTCTACTTCACAACATTTCAGAGGGAAATATTGTACTAATATCTATAGTTACTTTTCAGATTCATATTTTACATTGTCATATTTTGATGTCAAAGAGACATTTCCCTCTAAACTTCCCAGATTGGTTACATTTAAATAAATCACAAAAAGCGGTAAAATTATCAATATTACACAAATAAATGCAATGATGAGATAAAAGTCTTAAATATCAATACAAATTTGCGTGGAACAGTTTAGTTTGTTCTTCGTTCCTCTCCCGTTAATCATCTCTTATCTTTATGTTGTGATGTTGGAAGGGCCCGACCCTTCATTAAACTACCCAGCTGTTACTGCACATGAAGTAGTAAAAATACTACTTCATGTACAACAGTACTTATTGATGCATCAGAAACAATCTAATAATGTAATAATATATCAATCAAAGACAAATTAAAGACTTTCACTTGGAGTATTTTTAGATTATTATAATTTTATAGAGGACCTATTCTGCTTTTGTGTTTTCCCCCCTTTCCTTTAGTGTGTTTTATAGTTTTTTGTGCATGTAAAAGGTCTGCAAAGTTACAAAGCCCAAAGTTCACGACAAAGAGAGTTACTCTCCCCCACAGAAATACTGCTCCTGAACTGCCTGAATCGCCTCGGTTGAAATCCCGCCTTTTCTTCCGTAACGTAGTGATGTCACCAAGTAATACATTTGCATAATACCTGCCTAGCAGCTAGTTTGGCACACCATCAAATAAAGCTAGTTATAGCGGAGCGGAGTCTGAAGAGTATTGTTCGGTTGACCAATCACAACAGAGTGGGCCAGCTGGACATGAAAAGGATATGAATGCTTCTTCCATCACTAATCTCACTTTACATATGTGGGTATTGTGACCTTTTTTTTTTGCGACATTTTAGAAAAAAGTAAAAAAACACACGAGACTGCTTCTTCTACACAAGCATATAGGATTGTTTCACAACCTTTGAAACGAATGATAAGTCTGATAATTAATTTGGACTTCTCAAGCACAGGTGTTATGAATAACATTAAAGCAGCCATCATTAATTTGACTATTTACACCTGTGTTTTTCCAACTGTGATGTGACAGCTGGAGGCAGGACTTTAATTTAACATTCATATCAGTCTATTGTCATGGCGACAGCACCGTTTCGGTTTATTTTTCTACCATTTTCTGCCATTTATCCCTATCTGACCGTTCCATAACAACTCCTGTCGTTCCCTCCCAGCAGGTGTCCTCAGCTCTTCCCGCCGTTCCCCGACCACCTGATCGTCCGTCACCTGCCTGCACACCTGTCCCTCTTTCCCCTAATTAGCCACTTGGTATGTATACTGGCCCACTTTCAGTTTGATCCTCTGTGTGTTCCATTACCCATACTACCATACTATTTAGTATGCCAGAAAAAGATTTAGTATTTACATAGTATGTTAAATGCAGTCAAAAATACCAGAATGTCCTACTACATCCGGTTGCATTTTTGCAGTATGAAAGCCAGCATGCTTTTCCGGCTATTCTGACCCGCAGTCCTCTACACAGTGGATATATGAGCAAGAGGGTCAAAGTTCAAGGGACAATGTTATGACGAAGTAGTATGTCCCAATCCTCCATTCAACAGTGCATAAGGGCAGCTGCAGTACGCACTTAAAGTAAGAAGAAAAAGTATGCGATTTGTAACGTAATCCTTGTTTTAAAAGCATCAACACTTGATTGGCTGACATGGGAAACAGACAAATAAGTTCACCAATCACTAATCAGTTTTTTGTCTGTTAAACAAGCTTGAAACAGAGCCACACCACCCACCTGCGATCACATTATCCCTTCTTGTATTGTGACAGTAATGTATGCAAGACAAGCAGCGATAAGTGGCCCTTCATCACTATCTCTCCTCTCTGTGGGGCCGTCCAAACATTTGGGGCTAAGCTAATGTTGTCATAAATAGCCATTTCCTTGACTCTATGGTATCTTGTACCTTCATGCTCTACTGTGAGTAGATTGTTTTGCAGCTTGGCACAGCACGAGCAACAGATGGTTCTAGTTTTATTAGGGTTCGGTCCTATTCATTCCAAGTCCAGTGTGAGTGAGATCGCAGTGTGTGATAGCCCTACCTGCTGGACGCCGTCCATGCCCTTCTGAACCCGCTGCCAGTCCACAGTGAGTGAATCTGCCTTCACCCTCTGCTGGAGCTCAATGAGCTGCTGCTGCTGGAGCCCGTTTGTCTGGTTTGGCACAAAGGTATCATAGGTGGAAGAGATGCTGTCTTCCCGCCCACGTGCTGCAATGAACAACAATTCAATAAAAAAAATCTGACCAAAAGGTTGAAAACAGAATAATCACCACACATGTGAAGACAAGTTAACAAGCCAGATTTCTGTGACAGAAATAAGACAAGACAGAGTATAAAGCCACTCCAGATGGCATTCATAGAGAGGATTGGTTGCTAATGTGATTTTGCTCAGCACATCTGTAATGCCAGTGAGTCATGACGATGGCAAGTAATTTTCTGGGTGACCGTGATGATCTTTGGTTCTGTCACTCAGTGTCACCAACAGTACAGCAAAGCAGAAAAATAGCTTTGTATCTCTGTAGCAGCTCTTTCACACATTGATTTTTGTTCTCATCCTCTTGGCACCCAAATGTGTTTAAATGTGCTACCTTCTCTTTTTATTGCTTTTTTACTGTTTGTGTGCCCATTACTGCTGGAATAATGGCTTATTCCCCCATGGTGATCACTACCATTTTAATTCATTTAAATTAACAAAGCATCACTAAGAATATCAACATTAACTGATACCGCCCAGCAGGTAATTCCACCAGGTAATCCATCATAAGGGAAGAGTCAGCAAAAATCAGTGGCACAGTAAAAGTCCTGCTGTTATGTGTAAAACATTTACAATCTCAAAGTCATTTAAATTCTGTCCAGAAAGTAGAAATGGAGATGCATTTTTAGAGACAGTGCAAGCAGAAATTCATGGCTTTTTTATTGTATCTCGCGTTTCGTTATTTTTGCTAAAAAATTGATGACTGCAACTGTCTTTTTGTGAGTGAATGATAAAGCCACCCCAACTAGAGCAGAGTGTGGTGATTTAGGTGTACATGCATTAATATGCAGATGAAAACTGAGACGTACCATAATATCGCAATGTCCCCAGTTTGATTCCGACATGGACCTTTGTTTTGCAGTCATACCTCGCTCTATTTCCTGTCCACACGATTCGACTGTTATCAGGCCATTAAATAGGCGTTATCAGTTGCCATAAGCCTCATAGATGTGGGTCATTGTGGGCCTACTAAGCCTACTACGTTGTAAAAGTGAAAGCGAAACTTAAAAGCAACGCGTTCTAACATGTAAAAATTAATGAAATGTTTTGAACACAACCAAATCGTCTTCTTTAGGTTTAGGCAACAAAAACACTTAGGTTTAGGGAAAAACATTGTGTTTTGGCTTAAAGGTCCTAAATATGATATCAAGAGCATTAATATAGTGCCAAACACCTATTTGCTATGTAAAGATATAGTGGAGTAATGTCTACCTGAGCAGAGAATGAAGTCTCTCTCCCTCTGTGTGTGTTGTAATCTGAGTTTCTCTGTGCTTTGTTGACATAGCCGGGCCTTTTAGTGCATGTTCGTGCATGTGAACGTGCCCCACTGGCTAGCTCACGGCCGCCGCTCTGCGCTGCTCTCATGTGGCGGTCACAGGTGATAACGCCGTCCCGACCAACGCTGTCGTCATGGAAGTGTAGCACCTACCTTCCAGTTCCCCCCTCAGGTAAACACTGTTAGCTTTGTCAGCACTTTCAGCGTGTTTTGGACTGTTAGTGCTGTTAGCTGTGAGCTGCTGGCTCACCGTCGCCATGTTGAGAGCCGTTGAGAGTCAATAGAAATGCTCCCAATCCCATACTGTATATAGCACCTTTTAAATAACTGTTTCAAAAGTGAAAGTGAAACTTAACGCTTTTCGGATTTCCGCTTCTGCTCCTGTCATAATTACTACGGTCATTTGAGGTTGCTGTTGTCTTCTTTTATTCCTTCGTTCAGTGATACACCATGTGAATAGATTATAAAACCTGATATTGGGTGTAGCAGGGCCCTAATGACCCACATCTCTACGGTGCTTATAGCCCAACCTGACAACAGTCTAATATATACATACAGGGTTGTTGAGTTTGAAAGACATGGGTGTTTACTAGGTAGGGAAGATCTAACAAAAAGATGCTATCGAGCTTTTTTGTAGCTTTATTCATTTTAGAGACGAAAAGTCAGGATATGCCGGCCTCTGCTGCTTTGGTATCGATCATTCTGTCTCTAATCTGTCTCTTGTGAGCTCTCCAACGTTATGAGAGTGCAATACTGAATTGCTGGAGTGATCCTTTAAGTGTCACATCTATTGATCTGCCTTTTTCCCATATCACCTGACACTCACATTGTTTGGTGGGAAGTGAATACAGATCAGCATCGCCCTGTTGTGTCTTCTTCTTCTGGAACACTGTGAACAGAGAGCAGCTTACAAATGACATTATATATTATAATTATTATTATATAACATAACATTTATTTAGTAAGCTATATCATACATCATTTTCTACTTTTTTTGTGATGAAATTATATTGATTTTAAAGATATTCATTAAAAAATATTAACAAAATAATTACATAATTCAAAACATAAAATAAAATAATAAATAAATAAAATGAAAATAATAAAATTATCACTAATAAAGATAATTCAAAATAAACCCCCTCCTGAAAAAAATAATTTTCTTACAGTTGAGTTCCTCTCAGTGAAAACATTGCAAGGCTGCTACAATTCAGAGCTGATTTGACAGATTTCTACAAAAAGGTTCCTGCATTTTATAAATTTTTCCACAAGATGGCGTCATATCCTAAACTTACAAACAACCAACTGACTACAGAAAGCTAAATGTGAATACACAGCAGAAAAAAAGAAAAACATCCCATTAATGTTTCAGAAAAATACCAATATAATTGAATGTAAATAAATGTGAAATGACGTTTATCCTGGTTTGTTATTCCAGTGCTTAAATCAGTGTTCCTCTCAGAGAAAGACGCATACACACATAGAGCTCTGGATTGAATTAAACGCCCTGAATGATGCTTTTTGGTTTTGGTAGAGAGCACTCAGAATGAAAGGCTACACTGTTCAGCTGTCAGAGGCGGAGGAGCTGCGGCTGCGTGGATTGAAATTCAACATCCACACCCTGCAAGATAATCCCACCTCTGACCATTTCCTCCATGACGGCGTCTCTCTTTTCCACTTCATGTTTCAAACACAGCCTGCTCATAAGACAAGCCCGGCTTTATGGCTTAATTCAGAATGAAATTCACATGACTGGCCTTGCTTTCAGACTGTATACATTACTCTCCATGTAGTTTACATGGAGAGTAATTTCACTCTGTGGGATTGAATTTCATTCACATTTCAGCATTTCAGTCTCATTGAGCTCTGCTGCTGCGAACAAAAGAAAACTCCTCATTATTTCCACTTGTGCCGTGGTCTCCAATAACTGGCTCCTCGCCTGATCCTCCACCAAGCCTCATCTCTCATCTCACATCCTTCACTGCGGCAGTGGGAGCGAGGAGCAAAAAATGTGATCCTTGTGTGGTTTTGAAGCTCCACTGTCTCAATAGATGGAAACCCTCAAAATCCCTCTCCTTTCTCTTCGTGCGCTCTGGGGACAAGGACGATGGAAAACATGTGTAATGACTTATTCTGGCTGACTTGGCCTTGGTCTGGCCAAGATTGGTTGCAGATGGCAAGCCCCGGTAGTTCCCTCTCTGTTACTGAGGGGATGGCTGGGATGCAGAGAGTTCAGCGGTGCACTCAATTTCTTTTTTCGCTTTGTGGGTCCCATCGGGGCAGAGAGTTAGCTCACTGGATACTATAAAAAAAAAGCTGCATAATGGAGATAGGGCGCCTGTTGCACATCATTTTTGTGTGTTTTGATCGTGATGGTTAGTGAAGGAGAGATGAGCGTAATATCATCTGTGGGAATAACAATTAATTGCGGATGCATGTTTTGCATTTGCGAGATGAAAGGGAGAAGTCGCGGATGTTTTAATGATTTATAAGCCTTAATAATACCACTCACTTTTGGATGTTTCATCTTCATGAAATATTCACGCGGCTGAAATTGAACAGTTAGGGGCTGTGGGCTCTCGGCGCAGGCAAATCTTTCCTCACTTTTTTTTGTTTGTTTTGCGGCGGGGAGCGAGCATGTTCTCGTGGTTTATGGGATCAAAACAAAACTGCATCTCTGCTGTGTTCAGCACTGACAATGGCGATGCACATTCCAGGCACTTCCTCCCTCCCACATGAGCTCCCAAACTCCCCTTCACATACTGTGCATAGCAGTGTTGTTTTGACTCCAAATCAGCTCTATCATGTCTGTGATTTGGAAGAAGAAAGGGGGCCAAAGGATGCACTACGCATTCTCATCCTAGCTCATCCCAGCTCATCCCAGCTCGTCACATACTGACGCTTTGTCACGCCCCCCTTGGCATCACTTTATTTTTGGCATCAATCACTATAGTTACCCTTTAGGATTAGGCAACACAACCACTATAGTTAGGTTTAGGGAAGAAGTACATGGTTGGGCTTAAAAGTACTACATTTGTACAGGGAAAATGACACTGAACGAACAGCTCAGGGCCGGCTCTAGCCCTTTTGGTGCCCTAGGCGAAATTTGGATTTGGAGCTACAAAAATTAAGATTTTAATTTTCACTAATAACTGTATTTATTATAATATAAATAAACAATTGGCCCCTGATATTGTTGGCTTAAAAGTTTTAAGTCAATTTCAGTACAATGAGATTTACTGGGGTGAAAAGTGTATTTCATTCTTTATTTATTTATTTATTTATTTGTTGATTTGTTACCTCAATGCAGGAGATGAGGAAGGGCGCTCACCAGCATTTTTTTTTTTTAATTTAGAATTAATTTAGAATTTTTTTTTGAGGGTGATCAGCGCCCCACAGAAGGTGGCGCCCTAGGTAACCGCCTATATTGCCTATGCCTTAAGCCTTCCCTATAACAACTGATGACGCAGGGGATGCAAACATCTGTCTGCTGGATGAAAGCCTTGTGATTGTTAGACCCATCCACTTCCCCTCTCACTCTTTGCGTACTTCCTCTGAGTGTTTACTGTTGCCTCGGATGGGTTTACATTATAGTTAATGGAACGCCCGGTGCGTTTCACACCGGCGCTAAAGGGTGCATTGTGCGGCGGTACCGAACGCCAACGTCTGTATTTAAAGCCCTGGGAGTGAGAACGGGCAGTGATGCAACAAACGTTACCTTTAGTGATGTAAGGGGTTCTGTCCTCCTGCAGGGTGCTCTCAGGCCGAGGTGTGGGTGCTGGTGGGCGATTGGCAATAGCCACTGCTTTTGTTGAGTTCATGATGCTGTCATATTCATCATTCAGCTCCAGTGGTGCGTAGATATCCTCATCCTCCCCCTCTTCATCCTCTCCTTGTTGCTCATCCTGTTCACGCTTGGTGGAAGGAGTCCCTAATGCACAAAGTGTTACCGTCACGATGAAGTTCTGCACGCTGCTTTTTTGCTACTGTCATTTCACAGCTAATCGGAAGCAAACGCTACACGCTGTGCCCATCAGCAAGGGGGAAATATTCAGTGGTCGGAAATGAACCCAGCATAATGATGTGCTGGAGGTGGGGAGAAAAACAAAACGATGCCATTATCGGCTTTCCTTTGTCCTCTTTCCACTTCCCATCAGCCCCTCACTCACCTGCACCGCTCATCATTTCGTACACACCGGCATCCCCATTGTCCTCGCGCGAGTTGAACATATTCTGCAACCACAGAGCATGAAGAGATGTGTTTTATGCTTCATCCAAATCACAAAGAAGCAGCTCAATAGAGGCAATTTAGAATTGAAGGAAAGAAATGTCTAATGTTGAAGCCGGGCATTTGCTATGTGAGAGTGGATATTTTTGTCTCAGTATTCATGCATGCTTGACGAATCTTGATACAATGCAGCCTGATTTTTGTAATCTCTCCTTGGCTCACTACATCCTTCCTGTCGGCTCATTTTCTCACCTGAATCTTCCTCCCAAGGCACAATAATAAAAGCTAGATGACTATCCGCTAAGCATGTTCTAAGCTTTGTCACACTATATAGGCTAATATCAGCCTCCACGTCATGCTTTAATATTCAGCGTTTTTATGTCAGGTGTGACAAACGTCCAGATTATTAATTGAGGTTTCTCACCGCATCTGTTAGGAGAAGCAATTTCAGGGCTATTGCAGGAATTAGAGAGGTGTGCTGTAAGTAACCCTGCCTGACTGCTGCTGGATAACAGAAAGCAGTTTTCCCTTTTGACAGCAGAGCTGCTGCAGAGTCGGCCTATTTGCTAATAGCATGCTGAGGGACAGACGGGGGTATGATCAGGGTAATTATGAAATCAGACAATCTTCCCCTTTCAGTCCAAACATATCATTTAGTGAGCAATTCAAGACCCTTGGCTTGATAGTTAGACTGCATCCGTAATTAGATTGAGATACGGATATTAATTTACTGCCATCTTTCAACTTCTGATAGAGATCATGTGAAGAACTGAAGAGTTGCATCATTCCTTTTGACTCACATTGAAAAGCTGCTTCCTTAGAGTATCTGTATTGACAGAGAAACAAGAAAGGGAAAGCGAAAAATGATATTTGACGATGTACATAACATTTTCTCAGATTTGCACGAACCACTACAGTCAAATAAACTGTATTTACTATGTATTAACGGGGACATATCATGAAAAACTCACTTTTTCAGTGCTTGTGCACATGCATTTGGGTATCTGGAGTGCCTACCAACCCACAAACTGTGAACTGTGTCAGTTTTTTGTTGGCTGCCTCGATCAGAAAACATGTGATTCAACAAGCCATTCAGATTTGGCTCCCCTTCCTATGTCACATACAGACTCATTAGAATACATCACCACACAACTACCTTTACATAGGTGCACCCAGTGGGATACGTCCAGGTCTGAAAAGTGAAGCCAATGCAGAAGCCCTTAAAAATGAGCCTACTTCTCACTTGAGTTATTACCTCAGTAAACATTGTAAACATGAGTTTATGGTCTCAATCACTAGTTTCAAGTCTTCTTCAATACAGCATGATGTTCTTTTAGTGAATTATGGTCCCATTTAGAGTCAAATAGGGTATGCTTTAGGACGCGGCTACCTTGTGATTGACAGATCGCTATCATGTCTGTGTTTTCGTCGTGAAACTTTAACCCTTTCACAGTGTGTTTTCAGTTCATGAAAGTTAATTATAACCTTTTTTAGTCGCCTGAAGGTTGTACTTAGCTTCACTCTCTCGTTTCACTTCTGGCTGCAAAAAAAACAACGACATGGTGACGGCCAGAAACCAAGATGGTGATAGACCAAATGCCGAACCCGAGGTTTCAAAACTGTAGTCCACAAACCAATGGTTAACGTCACGGTGACTACGTCCACTTCTTATATGCAGCCTAAGGGTGCACCACGTTTTTCTCGCAAGCCAATCAGAGCAGACTGGGCTTTTTCAGGAGAGGTTCTTAAAGAGACAGGTGCTAAAGCGGAGCGTTTCAGACAGGGACAGACAGTTTGAAGAAAATAGTGGTTTTTGAGGTTTCTTTCAAGTATAAAACCCAATACACAAGTATGAACTTAGAAATGATCATGATATGTCCCCTTTAAAACAGCTGCTGAGCTGTAACGTAAAATTTTGCCTCCAAACAGACATGGCAACAAAAGACTCATAATGCATATGACAATGCCTCTGAGTTACATTTGATTCTTTTATCAATTTAAAATGATATATTTTGAATTCAATAAGAATAATATAAACCTTTGCAGATACAGCTCACTTTGATGGAGATATCCTGCATATAACCGGCCATGCTCTGTGTGCAGTTTCCAAGCAACACAGCCACTCATGACTCAATTACAATATTACACTGTTCCTAGTATTGCAAATGACTTATTGGTTGCCATGAATGCATTACTTAACAGTGGAGGTTCATAACCGGCCCAACAGGTAGAAAGGATGGGTTAATTACCACCCCAGCTTGAACATTGAATTATAATAGTTGGATGCTGTGCTTGAGCACAGTGTGGTATTTTCAGAGGTAATTTCTGGACAGGGGAGGGGGAATTTATTTACTAACCACGAACGCTGAATCATTTTACAGATGTCTGAAACTACAGGAGCCCCGGGCATTCCAGACAAATTCAGTTTCACCGCCGCAATCCAAGCAGCAGTGCTTCAGACAAAACAGCGGGTTTGATTTTGTTAGAGGGAAAGCAAATCTCAAGGGAATCTGGTGTAAGATAAGGAGTGTAAATGTGTTTTCAGCAGCTGAAATGGTCAAAACACAGGCCGGCTAGTCTCGGCTCTCAGTGCCAGCATGCTGGCTGTGTTTTGACATAGTGGTTTCAGGATAAGAGTGTTGGATGCGTGGCAGATTGTAGAGTGTTTTGGCGACGGCCAAAATGCCGTACTCGAGGCTTCAAAACGGCAAGGCCACAAACCAATGACTACATCCATTTCTTACGTCTATGGCTAGTACTCTACTCTACCTTCATTGGTTGGGTTGGTTAGGTTTAGGCATGAGGAGTGAGATTGGTTAGGGTCAGGGTAAACCATTAAGAGGTAGAGTAGGGTGGATCATGCGACTGACGTCATTCTGTTTTTTGTTTGTTGTATTTTCGAAACAATGGTGGTTTGTTTTCAGGATAATGGGCTGTCGGACAAATGGGCTTTCGGTCCAATGGGACATTTTTCAGACTATCTGGGTTTCGGAATAATGGAACGTCGGGACAAGCGATCATACACTAGCGGAAGTATGATCTGAGGGAACATAGGGCTGAGGGAACATAGACACATGGAGAATTTCCTAATTAGCACTGAACATAAAGTTGAGATATTTCAGTCTGGACCAAAGTGGTGGACTGACATTGCCATCCATAAAGCACCTCTGCTAGCATAAAGACTGAGTGTAACATTGTTCAGTAGTAATGCACTACACACGCAACATGTAACCTGAGGGATGAAGATAAGCGTATCATTCAAATGATAAACAAATCTCCGGAGTTTTGCCAGTGATGATTGTGCCGTTACTGACCAAACCAAACATAACATGCAAAATCCCTGGTTTAGAGTGTACAGTTGGGTGTCACACAATCTGTCTCTCTTGCATTTGAATAGGAGTATACAGTACACAAACACAGCATGCAGCACGTAAATAGCTCTTTGTAGCCTTTGGAGGGCCGTACAGTTGCGAGCTAATTTGTATTTATCGAGCCCTGCTCTGCTTTGATCTGAGAGCACAACACAGCGGGATCTTGGTAGGTGCGCAGAGTCCATCTAAATGCCAAGTGACCCAGTATTGAAATATTAAATAAGGACAATGTGTGTTTGTGTTAGTAATAACGATGAGCAGGCACAATATTGCGGTTTGTGGACATAAAACATCGTAGATAACAGCGGAGTATTTTCTATATTTATATTCTAGTTATGCTCTCCCTGAATAATTCAGCTTTCCCCTCCGGAGCGGTTCACAGCTAATTAACAAAGAAGTGTGGTGCCAGGGCAGACTAGTGGATCTGACGCAGGCCCTGTGAGTGATTCAGCCTGTGCATGAAGCAGGGGACCGATCCATCTAGGATTTATTGACAGAGTGCTGCTACACTGACGCCCAAATCACTGATGCATCATGGGTTGATTAATTGGAGGTGGGGGAAACACTGCAGACGAGTTAATGAAACTGCCTTGCAAAAAAAAAAAGGAGCAAGAACAAAACCCCACGTACTTCCTCTCTTATACTTCCTCTAACGCACCACACAAGCGTGGTTTTGGCTGTTAAGATGAATTTTAATTACCCTCCAAGAAAACCACAAGTGTCAGTTGCTTGTGCATGTCGGATCTGTCTGTTATGTCACATCTATAGGCTTGTCGAAGTCCCTGTGGGGAGACCTCTGTTTGACTCTACCGCTCCCCTGTCAGCTCAGCCGACTCACTTTGACTCGCAGCGAGCACTTTGACTCACTAGAGCAGTCTGATCAAACCTCGCTCCATCTGCAGTCACTCTCAATTAGCACCGTTGTTAGGGGGATAAATACATTTGCAACAGCTGTCGGAGTGTCTAAATTTCCCTCGAGGGCTAATTCTCTATAGGTTGATCTGAGCCTTCAGAGAAAGTTAAAAGTTGTCAGTACTACTGTATAAGGGGACGGGGAGCAGAGATTTTCACATGAATGAATGAGCATTATGCTGCTGTCTGTTACAAGATGACACATAAGGGATTCAACAGCTGATACAAGCTTTAAAGGGTTGCACCAATACAATGGAAGTGAATGGAAGTATTGTGCTCACAACATTGAGAAATTGCATTAAAAAACTTTGACAGCAACATTTCTTTTCAAAATCAGTGCCCAGTGGTGGAATGTAACAAAGTACATTTATTCAAGTTCTGCACTTGAGTACAAATTTGAAGCACTTGAATATTTGAAGTGAAGTATATTTCAGATGAACTTTTAAATCCACTACTTTTTATGACAGGTATAGCTACTTTGCAGGATAAGATTGTATGTCCTACAAAACATATGGTTACCTTCCAAATGTGATGCAGTGCTATAGGCCTAGATGAAACTACTCAACGGGGAATGGGAACTGTGGAGCATTCTGGGACGCGCCGCCATTTTTGGAGTAAATATCACTAGTCTGTTCATCTGTCATCTGTCAATTGTTCATCATCAGAAATGTATAAAGTAAAGCCCATATAAAGAGAAGCTGACAGAGGCAAACGGGAGACATATTACAAAATTGAAATAGTTAGTGAATGATATCAATCCTTACGAATAAGAAGGGACCTTGACAATTTGCCTACCATTACAGTCACTGATGTGTTTTGGCGTTAGTGAACACCTGTCAGCAGTTCAAAATATGTAAATCTTTGGAGGCCAATGTCCAATTTACAAACGGGTAGGTAGGCTATATCTACATGCTAAATGCCAACTACAAAATCATCCCGACAAAGATAAAATAGTTTATGTTAGCCTAACAGAATAATAAGAAAACGTTGGTTACTGCATAATTAATCTACTGGTATCTTGCAGAATGAAACCCATAACGTTAGCCTACCTTTGTGTCTGACTGTACGCTATATATACTACAATTTGGCTTTTGAATCATATTCACCGTGTAGTGTTTTGTGTTATCTTTTGACACTCGCAGTAAACAACCAACACTCTTATCCTTCATCCTCCAAAGATGGGCGACTTGCTGTCGGTGACGTTACATTCCCGTTCCCTACAGCTAGTTAAATATAGCTCCACATCGACCTCCTAATACATTCAAATGCTGATTTCATGTTAGCAAGCTAGCACCTACAGCAGGCCAGCTTAGCTTAGCAGAAAGACTGGAAACAGCTAGCCCAATAGCTCACTAATTAACATCTTATATCTTGTTTGTTTAATCCGTACAGAAACCAACGTGTAAAAACAAAAATGTGACGCTTTATAGGGGGTTATTATGTGCACACTATTTCCTGGTCGGGACCATAGGCTATCTTCAAGGAGTCTCCAGGAAGTCAGTGCGCCAGGCAAAGAAATAGTGTGACCTCCCAAGATGTAATTTTTACACTTTGTACGGATTAAACAAATAAGATGTTACAATTTAATTTAAAAATGAGTTTTAGGGGTGCTGGAAAGTGGATTTTTTGGTCTGTTTTAGCTTTAATAGATAGATAGAGCAGAGCTAGCTGTTTCAGCTCTATTGATTTTTTTCCCATCAAAAGGGATCAGGTGGATTGTTCATTTGCTTCTTGCATTGTGTGCATCTGTAATGTTTGGTTAAGTATTTGCAGGACACACCAGAAATGATGTGATGTTTTCAGCCTGCCATCTTGGCTAACGCTACACCACTGGGTACATCATGTCTTTCTTTTAATGATAATGTCCTCGCTGCCTAATGAAATTAGCATCGGAAAGAAACACAATGATCCTCGTGTGTCCTCCAGATTCATCAGATAAAGGGATGTGCATGCATGCAAGGGATCTATTAAATTTGGATTGCTGCTCTTGTGTTACACTCCTCATAGTGAAATGGGAGGTTGAGCTGGAAGAGGCTCTTCATATTAACATGGCAGCCATTACGCAAGAAAATCCCGACATTAGTGGCTGCATTAATTGTCTGAATGTATGCAGACGACCTGCGCTCTGAGCCAATTGTGCATGCATGAACAAACACAGCCTTTCTAAGTCTCTGCGGGGGTGTTCCATTAGGAACCTGGCAGGCCAATGAGGGGGGTTACCATCAATCCACTAACTATGCCATGAGCTGGATGCAAAGACACTAGTTAGGAGAGAGCGAGGTCGCCCCTGACATACAGGTCACTCTCCGTGCTTTCCACCTTTCTATCCTCTCAATTCTGTTCATTATTGATAACCACTCGCCACTCACTCGCACTCCTAACGCTGTATTGGTGTTAGTAAGAGCATTCCTGAGTGCTGTACTGCAGATCTCAAGAGCTGAGGTGCATACAGTACATTGTGCTGTTTTCCTCAGCTGTCAGCAGGTAAATGAAAACTATAAGGAATCCCATTGAGGTGACATTACATCCAGCCAGCTTCTAGATAGACAAATAACATCATCGGGTGGATTTAATTAGCTCATATAGCACTGAACATGAGAAGCTGTCATCAGATATTGGCATTTTGAGAAATGTCTTCATTGTATGGAGGGTCAATAAAGCCAATACAATATTGAGGAATATCAACTGGAGCGAGGTGAAAATTATCCAGACAAAAGAAATAAAACCCTATTTGAGAGTTGCAAATATGGAAGTAGTTACCAGTGTCTCCTTCAATAAGACGTGAAGCTCCGTGTGGCCTTGACTCTTGGCGATCTCAGTGGGAGTCTGTCCGTGGCGGTTGGCTGTGCGCAGCGCTCGTTCAGCACCTGGACACTGGAGGAGCAGGCTGGAGACGCTCTTGAATCCGTACTGGGCGGCAAAGTGGAGGAGCGACGGTGCATCTGCTTGGCGCAGCTCTGATGTGGATATTTGCACGTTTTGATAAGGTTGGGGGAAAAAAAAATAAAAAATTGACAGCACCAATTAGGCCTGAATTTGCATTTGCACATAATATTCCCTAAGATTTCCCCACTCACCACAGGTGATAACTTGAAGTTGGCCCTCAATCTAACACAGTCAGGAGAGTCGAAGAAAGACAGCTTGGAGGCACTTATTGACCTGTTTGTCATGGGAACATTTCCCTGTGCCCTTTTTAGCAGAGTTAAGGATCAATTTCGGTAGCTGATGAAGCCATCAGTCTGCTGAATAATGAGCCAAGAAATAATGGAGGGCTTTCTTTTTCATGGTGGATAATGTGCACCATGCAACAGGAACACATTCCAACTGTGAGACTTATGTTCAATCCACAGTGTTGCATAAACACATGCTTGGAGTGAGAGGAGTGAATTGGCATTCTGTTGTGGTTAATGCATTTGCATAAATGCTGCGAATGTCTCATATGGCATCATTTCATCATCACTTGGTACAACATGTGACATGTTACTTATGTGTAGATCTGCACTAGAACTGTGTGAAAAAAGTGTTTTCCAGTAAATAGTTTGAGATCCTTGCTCATGTATCCCTGAAAGTCCAAACAGCATTTAAAGTAAGTTGTACCAGTTTGGGTTTTCCTCTCAGTGTGATTACTCAGCAGATGTTTTTTTCAATGCAAAGTTCTGAGTAAGCAATCTTACAGTGCTGTACCTCTTTCAGGAGTGTTTTCACACTGCAGTCCCCGAAAGCCTCCGGTGGGCATGCTCTCCAACAACATGGAGGACAACTTCTGATCCAGTTTCTCCACAGAGGACTCACGAAGAGCCTGAAATCCACAGGGACGGACAGTTCAGGAGCGGAACACATTTTTGGAATAATTATTTGAGGTGAGGCAAGTAAGCACAGTCTTAAATAAAAGTCAAAATTGATGAGAAAACAAAAGCAGCGCCTAAAAACAGAGGATTTTATGGTGAAATACAGTCTACAAAGGCACAATAGAGATGCCAAGTTGAATATAACCATGCACATCAGAGTCCAGTTGTGTCAGTGCAGGCTTTTAGTTTGAAATTCTCTTGGCAAATTCTTTTTTTGGCATTGCTCAAGTTTGCCTCTTCAGCAGAAGAGACCTAATCAAATCAAGTGTTCATGGCAGTAGGAAGGCTGAAACCTGCCGTCTCTTCATTTCCAGAGAGGAGACTGTAAGTGGTGCGCATGAACATCAGCAAGAAATATGCAGATTCAATTAATCTTCTGTTTTTCTGGGTCTTTCTAATGACTTGAAGTGGATAGATTATTAACAGTGTTTTGGGGCGGCACTTGACTAATTTCTATAACTGTGTTCCATAACGATGAGTCACTCTTAAGTAACATAACACATTCAAAGTGCCTCCGAAGAGTTGCTTTTATAGAGGAAGGGGGAGAATAGGACAGCATTCAAATGTGTTTCCTACATTACTAAATCAATGATTGATAGACTTATTTGAATACATTTGCCAGTGTAAGAGGTATGCTCAAACAAATGAATACTGTAATATTACATTTATTATTTACAGAAAGTAACATTAAATTAATAAAGTTTAGAAATATGAATGCACATCTTTATTACAATGATGCTGTTGAAAAGTTTACCCATGTTACCAACCAGTCTGCAACTCTCCAGACTATGATTTCATACAGAAAAATAAAATAAAACCCGTACTACTTTCTATTAAAGGGCTCCTCCATTCAGTATTATTACACTCCCATAAAGTTGGGGGGATTGACAACAAACAGATTAAAGAAAGAATGGTCAAAAGCAAAGCAGCAAATGTCCTGACTTTTTGTCCCTGATGGGTCTAGCTTGAAAAATCAAAAATCGTACATTTCCCATAATGCAACTCAACATCCCTTTAATGGCGTTACCTGACACATGAAGTCCACAGGGTCTGCTGCCCTCGCTAGCAGGGAGGTTATTTCCTCCATGTTGCTGTAGTACTGCAGCTGTGCCTTGCTCAGTGGCACCCCACCGCTATACACAGTCACTCTCACATTTCCTGCTGGAAAATCTGCAATAGAAACAGAAGCTGTACACGGGCATGTCTAAAACAGTTATCTAAAGTATTTAAATCATTAGTTCGTTATTATTTTGTTCACCTGGTGCATTGACGCACAGGATCCGCTCATTCCAGCAGACGGGCTTCACTCTCAGCATCTGATTCTCACCAGTGAACTCAACCTCAGCGTCGCTGCCAGCCGACTCATTTTTCAGGAGAATGAACACTTCCGTAGAGCGCTGCCAAAGAGACAGTACAGTGAACTGCAATGCAGTCAAAGTTTTATGAGAAAAAGAAATGGCTTACTACTAACTGAGTGTCTCACCCCGCATGGAACTCTGGAGGGAACGACCGCAATGCTGGATCGGACAATCTGGCCTCCAGGTGACTGCATTTGTTCCGCCTTTTGCTCTGATCCTGATAGTTTACGAGTCATGGGGTTGACATTTGCCGCTGTGGCTAACACACCTACGAGAGATGGGACATTTACTGTAACGTCATTGTCTACTAAATGCACCAGTGATGTCAACAAAATGGGTTTCAGATAGGCTACCATAAGCTATACAGGTGCATTTTTAGCCACGCTAGCAGCCTGGCTCTTGGATGGAAATGTTGGTCAGTTGGTTCACCATCTTGGTCCAAACTGAAACATCTCACTAAAAGATGCATTGCCAATAAATTTGACATTTATGGTCCTCAGAGGATGAATTATACCGACTTTGGTGATCTAGTGACTTTTCCTTTAGCACCATGATCAGCTCAAAATGTCAAAGCTTCATTACTAAATACCTGCAAAACTAATGTCATTCCCATCAGCCTCCGCTGTACTTTGTGATTAGTGGCAATTTGCCAATGTTAGCATGCTAGCAAACCAAAGTAAGATGAAAATGGTGATCATTACACCTTCTTGGCACAATAACATTGTCATACATGCTAGCATGTCATTGTGAGCATGTTAGCATACCTTTAGCTCAACACACTACTGTATCTCAGTCGCCAGAGCCGCTAGCACGGCTATATAGAATCTTTGTCTTGTTATTTTAAACCAAATTAGGTTAAATTACATTAAAGGGGACATATGAAAAACTTTTGAAACACTTTTTCAGTACTTGCGCACAAAAACATGTGATTTAACAAGTCATTCAGATCTGACTCCTATTCCTATGTCACATGCAGGCTCATTAGAATATATCGTCCACGGCTTGAGAACTACCTTTGCAAAGGTGCACCATGTTTTTCTCGCAAGCCAATCAGAGCAGACTTTGGGAGGTTTTCTTAAAGAGACAGGCGCTAAAATGGAGCGTTTCAGACAGAGGGTGAATACAGGTATATTCAGACTGACAGGATGAGAAAAATAATGTGTTTTTTGAACATTAAACCATGTAAACATGTTCTAGTAGAAACCCAAAACACAAGTATGATCCTGAAAATGAGCATGATATGTCCCCTTTAAATCCCAAACTCTCTGGTAGGCTACATATTGTTAAAGCTGACATTTTGAGTGATGCAAATAGAAAATAGAAATTGAAAAGGTCATTTTGGAGGTCATTTTCACGACTGTTGATTTGGCTTTTCTGGCATTTATTAGAGAAACCAGTCATGAAGTGCACATCCTTCACCTGTTTACACTGAACCTCATCAAAACACCCACATGTCTGTTGCTAACAAACAGACAGCATCATCCTGTATGAATAGGGAAAGTACTTCTGGGTTAAAATATAACTGTTCGTGGGAGTCTGGCCTGAATCACTTCACTGTATCAGTGCAATCAAGTGCACTTGAATTTGCATGACTAACGAAGATTATCGTCAGTGGTGGCTGAAGAGGAAAGACTGGCTATTTGCATCAGATGTTCCTCCTGCACACACACACACACACACACACCTGTTTAAATACAAGCCACCTCCTCCGCTTTATGATTTTATACAAATAGTGCAATTAGGAAAAACAGGGAAGGAGGCGAAGGATAATTGGCAGCTAGGGCAGATGAGGACATGCTAAAGATACACACAGTTTCACCAAAGAAGTCTCTGCGGCTGCTGGCACCTAAAAAACATTGGATGTCAATCTGCAGCACACACAATTCACGGGGAAAAAAAGTCAGTAAACAGGTTTCCAAGCTGCCGCTCAGGCATTCTCACAAATAATGAGCATTCTTTCCCTTCGTATTTATGGCAGCAGAACGGTGAGGCCATGTGAAATATTTTCCTGAAGGAAGAGCATGATGAAGAGGGTGATTGTGTTCTGGGTTTGCAAGACTAGGAAGCACACTGGGACTAAATTGCACTCTGTTTTACCATCATGCATCAAGATATTTCAATTCATTAATTAATTTTATTGCAATGATCATCGGTGAGTAAAATGATAATGTTGGAAACTGTAGCATTTGGATTGGAATAACACTTCTTAGATTGAATATAAGCACACGATGAGGTGGGATTTGATACCTCACTGGTTTCTGAAATAAGGTCAGTGACCTCCAGGGGTCTTTGAGGGCATCCTAGGAGGCCCCCAGTAAATGATACAAATAATTTGATTTCACAATTAATTAATTTTGCAGAAGCTGGCACAGTAGAGGTGGAATAATGTGAAAGAGCATTTATTTTGCACTTGATATGTGATGAAAAAAAGTCAAAAAGACAAATTTTGAGAGCCAATATCCTACCTTTTCTCACGATATCAATCACAGTGGACGTGTACTCATGAGCATCTTGTTCACTGGAGACCTGCAGGCACTCGTCGCCGTTCAGGGGCACCAGCTCCAGCAGCGGGGTCAGGCTCTCGACCCCGCACAGCAGCACGACCACACGGGCCGCAGGATGCAACACGCGGGCCAGGAAGAAGCGCTGCTTCTGGCACAGGCCCTCCAGCATGCCCTTTGAAAGGACCAGGAACTTGCAGGCGTACTGGGCCAGCCTGAGGAAGTCATCCTGCCGGCTGGACACTGCGGCGATGTCATAGCACCGGATCCCGGCCTCTGGGATTGGACCGGCGAAGGCTAAATGCAGATAGGTGGCCCATTGCTCTGCCTCCGTCTCATAGATGATTAACAGCTGCTCAGCTGCAAGAAAAAGTATTCAAGTATTCTAATGAAAAAAACATCATATTCCCACTACATTAACTACTGCATATTTATAGCAAAAGAGTCTCCAGACTTTTCAGCAGCTGACCCACATAGTGGAAAAATACTCTTTGCTGTCACTGTCAGTGTAGCATATTAAAATATAACACACTTTGACATTGACTTATACAAAAACAACCAAAGCTTTTTACTTTAAAGTTTTTTTCAATATTGTGCTAAGATATATTGAGCCAATATTAATGAAAATGTTGCTCTGAGCATCGCAAACAATCATAAATCAGCAAGACTCATACAGTATATTAAAGCAATGAATCATTTTCATCACCCCAGTAAAAATGAAATGAATGAATAAATAATTAATGCAATGGGACAGCTAGCTTACCTGCCTGGCTCATGGCTACGGTGCTGTTTGTCCGCTGGTCTTACTTCACAGTGACATGGAAAACAGCACTGCTATTGTCAGGAGGAGCTCAGATAAGAGGAGTTTCCTGCTACACCGAAATGAGATGAGAATATTTGAATATCACGCCTGTTCTCTGGTCTGGTGATAAGGAAAGTTTGTTCCATGGGAGTCTTTTTTTACAGCACTAATTCCATGGCAGCACTTCTAAGTAATTTAATCAGTGGAATTAAATGTGCTTCATGCTTGTGATAGAATATTCTCAAAATTGATTCTGTGGTTTGGACATCAAAAGCTTACCATCCAAGTTTAGTTTTGCTGTCAGCATGTTACTGGCACTGCCAAACCTGGTATGCAAAATGGGTAGTTATAAATGTCATAAAAGGCCAGTTTTATTCACTGAAGAGGGCGGCACGGTTAGATGAAAAAGGTCACTGTTTGTAAAATTTGGACATTTTTCAGTTATAAAAATGACCTTTGGCCTTATTCAAGTGTCCTATTAGTATACATCTTTTAAAACTTAAAATAAGAGAGTATGCTTTCAGTTTACTTTTTATGTACTTATCAGAAATATACTTAACAAAATTTTACTTAAATATACTTGGCTTATACTCACAGGTATACAGAAAAGTCCAAGTATACTTGGCTTATACTGACAAGTATACCGAAAAGCCTAAGATAAGATAAGATAAGATAAAATATTACTTTATTAGTTTATTAGTGGGGAAATTTTCAGTGTACAGCACCAAAGGGGATAGTGCAAAAAACAAGATGCATCAGCTAACACAGTAAAAAAAGAGCTAAACAAAGTGTAACAAAATATGAACCATTTAAATAGAAGGAAGTATAAAAATAGGAGCAGTATATACAGTATTGACAATAAACAGACTATTAACAAAATTGCACAAGTGGAAAATGAGAATGAAATGAAATTCCACCTGAAAACTTTGTACGTATGAATTACACCTTAGTAGTAATAATGATAATGATATTGCACAGTCATTATACAGTATAGTGCAGTTTTTGGTGTGTCAGTGTAAGTGGTCTACTGGGAGCAGTGCTGGTTGTGGAGTCTGACAGCTGCAGGAAGGAAGGACCTGCGATAGTAGACTTGGCTTATACTGACAAGTATACTGAAAAGTATATTTGGCCTCATACTTACTTTTTGATAGAGTAGCCTATTAGAGTGTGTGAGAGTTTGTAAATGTATGTTTTGATATGAATTTACTTCATACATTAAGAATTTTCTAATTTTTTCCATTCTCCGTTAACCTTGGACGCATGCGAGAAAAACTAATTTTCACTAGTACTAGTACTACTACTGCTCCTAAAAGGAGCAAGGCTCTTTTTGTAATTCATAAATCATTGGCTAAGTACTAGAAGTTAAAGAAAACTTACAAGTATACTTGCAGTAAAAACTATTAAACTAGTAATTTACTGAGAGTATACTTTAAAGTGTATTTTCATAAACTAAAACATGGGTTACACGTATATAACTAATAAACTAACAGTATACTTATAAGTTCACATGTAGTATAGTTCACTTCATAGTATAGCATGCTTTACAAAATACAACTTAGATGTAAACTAGTTATGCACTCAAAAATTACTATTCTTACACTTAAAGTACACTTAAAAGTATACTTTTATAAACTAAAAAAATGGGCCAGTTTAGTCCCAAGAAGCATTGAAGTATCACACTTACAAGTATACTACTAATACATTGACATTAGTATACTTATTACATTAAGTATACTTGGAAAATATACTTGAACTTTACTTCATAATAATAACTTGTATACTACTAATACTAATACTAATACTTGTATACTGTAAGTATACTACTTTTTCGCAAGGGTGGATATATCTTCATGGAATAAAAACTACTCAAACCAACAGTGGAAGTAGTCTAAACTGAAACACAAACAGAAAATCATATGTAAAATAGAATAACAAATAAAAAAAACCATAGCTTAGTATTTTATGATACGCCATTAAAAAGACAAGAGCACAGCAAATAATGAACTCAAAGGTCGCTGTCAGGCAGACAACAGGTGATCAGAGAGAGGGAAAAACTTGAGTCACAGAGTTTAATTAAGTCTGCAGAGCCATGGGTGAAAAGCGGAGCGCTAGAACCTGAGGCGTGTTAAAACTAATGATCTGGTGTGAATGTCTCCACTACAGGCAGAGACAAAAAGGCTGTGGGATGCTCTGACCTACACACACAGTCCCTCACTAAGAGAAATGTTAAACTCAGGGCTTCATTAACTGCCTCCACCTGCCAAACAACTGACTCATACCACACCAGTGTGTCGCTAATAGCAGTTTGCCACCATTTATATCCTTTGTGCAGCAGTAGTGGGGTAGAACTGAAATGCACAACTGTTGAGAAAATGAGCCGGTGAAAGTTAAGGTCTCCTTCAGGCAAATTGCCGGTGCCGTGTACCTGATGAGTCACCAATGAAAGATCACTCTGTTCCATGCAGATCCACACACTTCCACTCACTCACATTGTCCGTATGCCCACTATTATCCAAACACAAAGACAGCCCGCTAAATCCTCTTCTAGATATGTGGTGAGTTCACCTGAGGAGAGTCCTCCATAGCAGGCAATAAAGCTATCACAGCCAGCTACTTGGAGGCAAATAAAATGTCAGGTTAACCATGACCTCAACGTGATATGTTATTACCACTGTTAACAAACAGGACTGAAGCTGCAGATCTTGTCCTGAGGGTGGCACTAGAGGAAAAGTATTGAAGAATCCAAAATAGAAAGCTCAGCAGTTCATTGAAACTATCAGGATTCATCCTCAGGGAACTATGAAAATCCAGAGCAAATTTCACTGAAATGGTGACCTTTAGTTAGAGGTCGAGATATATTTCTGCTGTTATTGTCGTTGACTAAAAAGTGGAGAAAAATGAAAATAATGCAGATAATTTTTTTTTTGAGTGGCCCTGATATACGGAGGCCCATTTTTGCCAGTAAAATAAAACAAAGATGAAAAGTTAGTCATGACAAAAATAACAATAAATAAAATATTTTATTTTCTATCTCATAATTTATATATTTTTTAAATCTGATAATCTTTTACTTACTATCTGAAAATATTGACTTTTTATCTCATAATTTATGACTTACTATCTCATAATTTCGATTTTTCATCTCATAATCTTTTACTTAGTATCTGAAAATATTGACTTAATCTTATAATTTGTGATTTACTATTTTATAATTTAGATTTTTAATTTCATAATATTTTACCTGAAAATAGTGATTTTTTATCTATCTGAAAATATTTACTTTTTATCTAATGATTTTTACTAACTATCTCATCATTTTTATTTTTCATCTCATAATCTTTCACTTACTATCTGAAAATATTGACTTTTAATCTCATAACCTTTTACTAGCTGAAAATATTGACTTTTGATCTCCTAATTTGTGACTTACTATCTTATAGTTTTGAATTTTCATCTCATAACCTTTTAATTACTATCTGAAAATATTGATTTTTTTATCTCATAATTTGTGATTTACTTTCTAATTTTGACTATATATCTCATGACCTTGACTTAGTAAGTCAAGACGATTCCCGTTCATTGGTTTTAGAACATCTCGCCTGAGAGCTGCAGTTGAAAACTGGCACACTTGCACATATACAGAAATGTTGATTAATGTCTAATTAATGTCTGTATAAACAATGATAGGCTTACCATGAACATTTTTATCATTTGTTTTATTTTTTACTTTTCTTTTCTTTTTATGGTGGACATGGGCTTCCATACAGACAATATATTTCAAGAGTCCAAATACATTCTCAATAGATAGACCATTTGTGCTAATTCAAAATAGTATCTGCTTTTGTGAACATATATTGGATACAAACAAATTATATTTTTTTATCTGTATATTTAAGTATTTATTGTGCATACATGTCTCTATAAATAAAAACAGGCTTGCCATGAGGATTTTTATCATATGTTTTATTTTGAACTCTTAATTTAATTTTTAATTTTTATGGTGGAAATGGGCTGCCATACAGACAATATATTTCAAGGGTCCAAATATATTTTCAATAGATAGACCATTTTTTTGTGCTAAATTCAATATAGTATCTGCTTTTGTGAACATATATTGGATAAAAATAAAAAAAATACATATTTTTGTATCTGCATATTCAAGTATTTCTTATGCATACAAATGTATTATAAGGAATTCATACCAGCCTGAGAGCTGCAGTTTTTATAAATTGGCACACTTACACATATACAGAAATATTGATTAATGTCTAATTCATGTCTCTATAAATAAAGATAGGCTTACCATGAGCATTTTTAGCATTTGTTTTATTTTTAACTTTTATTTATTTATTTATTTTTTATGGTGGAAATGGGCTTCCATACAGACAATATATTTCAAGGGTCCAAATACATTTTCAATAGATGGACCATTTTTTTGGTGCTAAATTCAATATAGTATCTGCTTTTGTGAACATATATTGGATAAAAAAAAATTAAAAAAACATATTTTTGTATCTGTATATTCATGTATTTATTGTGCATACAAATGTATTATAAGTACTTCATACACAGGACAGATTGACACAGAAACAGCCCTTTAATAAAAGTGAATGTGCAGCCTGAAGGGCTCTCCACCAATCGGAAGCCTCGGTGTGAGTTGTGTAGGCGGGTCCTTTAAGGGTTAGCATGTTTGATTGCACACTGCGCTCAGACAACTTGCTACAGAGTAACAGTAAATGAGACACAGAGCAGCTCCTCCAGCTCCAGCTCCAGACACACAGAGCACACAGCAGCAGCAGCAGCACTGAAACTGTAAACCCTGTTGCAAGTATTTTTGGCCGCTGCTCGGACCGAGTGAGATCACTGCGGTCTCTTTTCTCTCGGCTACAGACTCAAAGAGTGAGCAACGCAGGGACCGCTTTTCAGTCTCATTTCTGCTAATATCTCAATATTATATCACACTGGAAATGTCCGAAAACAAGCCGAATGATGAGCCGAAGTTATCTACGACGGACAGGGTGGTGAAATGTAAGTGTTATTCTTCAGACTAGTCGCTAGCACACAGCTCTCTCTCTCTCTCTCTCTCTCTCTCTCTCTCTCTGAGCAGCAGCAGAAGAAGCTGATATCACGGTCGTATAGCACGACAAATAGTGAGCTGGCTATGGAGGCAGAAGGGTGTTAGCCGAGCTGTGACAGCAGCAGGCAACTAGGAAGTGAGGGGGTAACTCCAGGTTGTAGTCCAGAGCAAGAATTTGTCTAGAAATGTGTCTGTGTACATGCATTGTTTTCATTAGCAACAGAGCAGTGATCCAGATGCATGATCCACATCCACACAGCTTTTACAGTATATGCATGCACATATTGCACAACCAGTGCATTCAACCCACCCAAGGGCGATTTCCCCTCATTTTGCATGCATCACCAAGCATAGTCTGTTTTTTTTTTCTTCACCATTGCACAATACTACTTGATGATGTCGCCCTATGTGTTGTAATAATCTCTCTCATTTTGATTGTGTTCATGCCATCATATGGGGGTGGTGCTTCCTCTGCCTCCTCCTGTGTACATTTTTACTGACATTCCACCTTTGCAGTCTAGCATAAGAATGCCATAAAGATCACAATCAAAGTCGACCTACCTCCTTTTGAACACAGCAGTAAGAGCAAAGCAGCCTGCCTGCAGTTTCATGCAGTTGACATGTTTGATTTTACACTTAAAGTTGCAGAAAATCAAAATTTGTGTTATAATATGAGCACTACTAAGTGAAATATCTCATTGCCTTTCCTCCCCTTTTCCCCTCAGATGACAGAATGTGTTTATCTGTGCTGACTTGGTTGGTTGTGATCCAGCACTAAGTTGCAACCATTATTATCATCATCTCCAGCTCCATCACAACAGGCATGTCCACAGCGATCACTAGTGTGCACAAGCAGCACACACAGGAGGGGAATCGTGGGGAGTAATTTTTTCTATTCAGGCATAGTTGGCTTAGGGTTCAACCGGTTGAAATGATTAGATCATCGGTGACCATTAAACATTACGATTTAGCTGAGAAAGGAGGCAACACTACAGTGTTCAAAAGACCATGACTGGAATCATTGACTATACTGGCTCGCTATCGCAAATATAGTTCCCACTTGATTGCCTTCTTAGCTTGTGCCATTTGAAACGGAAAAAAAACAATATTGACAACTGTAAGCACAGAGCTAACCAGTTGTGTTGTTGGCTACAGAAAATAGGTTTCAGTGTTAAAAGAGAGTCACAGTATGTCTTGGTTGCTTTTGTGATGAATATTTCAAGAGATCATCCCCTTACAGTCACCACCGACTTGAAGGGTAATGAAAAATAGATATTACAAGTATGGGGTTTTGAAGAGATTTGACATCATCACTGGGGGGTCGGTCGTGTTATAAAGATCTGAAGCTACTTTTCCCTCTTTGTCACGCTGAGGAGATGCCTTGGTGTTGCACGTCTCAACGCTGGGTTTCCAGTAGGTCTGCTATGGTCTTAATCAGGTTAAAATGTATTGATTAGTCATTAGAGAGGCTGTCAGGGAATCTGAGAGCCTCGTTTCTACGGGGCTCACTCTTAAACCCGATGATCGGCAAAGTAATTGAACTCATGATTCATTCAAGTTTGGTGGAGTCAGTGTTTTGGTAATGCATCAGTATTATGACAACAGAGACGCTGGCTGTGTACAAAGCACCTCTCCAAAATAACTGCAGGCTATAGGTGTGAAGTAATTTGTTTTCGGCTGCCCGGTTTGCCCCGCTACAACGTGTCAGTCCAACTTATCACGAGTGCTTTGCATCCACCTGTTTTCCAAATGCATTATCATAAGGCTCCTGGAAGCCACCGCCGCATGCATAGTAATTACTCCTACGAGTTTAATCAGCTGAGGCAGGAGAAGTTGCATCACGTTCTCATCCCAGACCGAAATATGTGAGCATTTACCGAGCTCCATCACGTGCATGTTAGTCATTTGTTTTGATATTGTTGTTGTATATACAGTGATTGACCATTGCAGTTGTTTTGCGTTAAGCGGCATTTGTTTATGTTGTGACTCAAATGATAATGCTGATTATTTAGGCAGATATCGTGGTCATGATTTTTTAATACGATTATTATCCCTACGGCTTCAACTAATAGCTATTTTTGTGATTAATAACCTGTCGCTTAATCTTTGGGCCATAAAATACTAGGGCTGTGTATTGGTAACAATCTGGCGATACGATACGCATCATGATACAGGGGTTACGATTCTATATATTGCGATACTGTATGCAAGGCCATATATTGTGATTTTTTTTTTTTATAATCTAATTTTATGAATACTGTCATGTTATAAAGAATACAACGCCATATGTATGAAATCTGAGGAAAAAAAGTAAGCTGTGCACCCTTACGCTACTTCCTGTCTCTGTTTATGTTGTTACGTTGGAGTGGAAGAGTCTTACACCTGAAGATAGATTACAACACAGGTCAGGGGTTTAAACGCAACGGATTAAGACACTTTCTGTCACGTAAGCTATTAATTATAAATCAGTCTTTTTTTTCAGAATTGATCTACAAAACATTATAATCGATATTGATACTCAATTATATTGATATTTCCCCGCACCCCTATAAAATGTCAGAAAATAGAGCAAAAAAAGTCTATCAGAATTTTCCACAACTCTAGTTTATGTACTCAAATTGCTTGTTTTGTCTGACGAACAGTCCAAAACCCAAAGATGCTTAGTTTAAAATCATGTAATATTTGGAAAATGAGCAAATATTCCCATCAGAGAATGTGAAACCAAACCAGTGCATTTTTTTGTCACTTTTGCTTAAAAAAACAATCAACATTTTTGTTTCAGCTCAAATTAGCCACTATTATGCATCATTCATTGAATTCATATCTTAAATCAACATTAGTATTTGCAGCCACAGTCTACAGCTGCGACGATTAATCGATTCGTCGTTATTAAATTAATCGCCAACTATTTTCATTTTTTAAGAAAAAAAAAAGTCTAAATTCTCTGAATGCAGCTTCTTAAATGTGAAAAATGTCTTTGTCTTTTTACTCCTTTATGACAGTAAACTGAATATCTTTGAGTTGTGGACAAAACAAGATATTTGAGGACATCATCTTGGGCTTTGGGAAACATTGATCAACATTTTTCACAATTTTCTGACATTTTATAGACCAAACAACTAATCGATTAATCAAGAAAATAATCAACGGATTATCAGCCCTACTGCAGTCTTTGAATGTGGATACAAAATCTTGCTCTCCAGTTGTATACAGAATGATAGTTTGTACTAGAGCTCCCCTCAGTTAGATATAAAATAAATAAACAGTTAGTAATATGGTCGCCATGGTGCAATCATGACAACCACCATGCTCCAAAAGCAAAAACAAGCTCAGTAATGGTGTTTTTCCAGAAGCAGGGCCTCCGAGCCCCCGATGGTGGGTCCTTCTCTACGAGTGGGGATGGATAACATCTGACATTTGACTTTTGAGGAGAGGCCCCCATGCTCAGACATGCGTGGGTTGGAGAAATGGTGGTGGTGACAGCGGCGCAATGCCAGCCACTGATCCCAGCAGGATAGCTGAGTCATTTATAGAACAGAACATTAAGTAATGCCACATACTTGATCCTTGCCTTACATGTGATCACCTGCATAACGGTTCTGCTTTATGTTCATAATCCGGCATGTGTGCCATCATCTTTCTTATCAGGTGCAAACACAGTGTAATACAGAGGTGTAAAATTAACCATTTGTCAGGAGTTTCCCTCTGGGTGTCATCATTCTCAGTAATATTTCCTCATTAGCAATGCGTAAACATTGTCATTAGCTCTATTTGCATGGCAATAAGATTACTACGGGAAAGTTAAGCGATTTATAATAACTGCTGAGGCTGTTTGTGATTTTAATCATGTGTCTGTAATTTGTAAAGTTTAAATTTCAGTAGAAATCGTCTGCCATATTTTGGTAAAGCCAGAAGTCCTTTGGTGTTACTAATCCTGGACCAATCAGCAAACATGCTTAGTTTGTTTTTGCCACATAATTTATTCCACTGCAAGACCGTCAACTTTAATAAAGAGTGAATAATGGCGTATGTGTGCTGCGACAAAGCACTCTAGATGACATCAAACTGTATTTATGCATTTTGACTTTCCAATATTCTTGGGTGGTTGCACTGTAATTTGACTGGCTGCCTAAAAATGTAAGTGTTTATTGTGAGGATTGAAAGATACTGAAAATTGCAACGCAGTGTATTCACTCTATTAGATTGCTTTCCCTCTAATGGATTGAATTGATCTCCTCCTGTGAGAGTTTGATTCATTCATGCTAGATGCTCAGCATTTCTTGGCTTACTTTCTAGAAAGTGTGAATGGAAAAAAAGAGGTATTGAGCACAGCATCTGGTGAGATCATGACAAAAATAATAAGGGTAATTACTTATGGTCTATTAGGGCTGCAAATAATAATTATTTTTATTGTTGATTAATTTGTCAATTATTTTCTTGATTTTTCGATGAGAAAAAGAATTTTGACTTTTTTATCTTAAAGGTCCCATATTATAAAAAGAGTGAGATTTTCATGTTTTTTTATTATAAAGCAGGCTTAACTGCTATATAAATACTGTGAAAGTATCGAAACACAATCCACAGGAAAATACACACAGCCCGTATTCAGAAACTGCATTTGAAACAAGCTGTCAGGATTTCTGCCCATTTGTGATGTCACGAATATACAATATTTAGACCCTTGACACAGTTTTAAACGTAAACATTCTAAATGTGTCCCAGTTTATTTCTTGTTGCAGTGTATGTGAATGAATCAGCTGACAGGAAGTACACATGGACCCAAGCTGTTGCCTAGCAACGCAATTCTGTTGCAATTCCGTCAAAATGCGGAGGGGTAAATACAGGCATATTCAGGCTGACAGTATGTGGAAAATAATGTGTTTTTTTTAACATTACAGCATGTAAACATGTTCTAGTAGAAACACAAAATACAAGAAGGGAACCTGAAAATGAGCATAATATGGGACCTTTAAAAAATACTCATTCCGATTAATTGATTAACAAAATAGTTGCTGATTCATTAAATAGTTGACAAATCAATTAATCGTTGCAGCTTTATGGTCTATATTAATATCCCAATTATTAACCAGAAGATAATACTAGAGCTGAAATGACAGAAATCAACCAAAAATGTACATATCAACATAATTTTGATAATTGATGACCATAAATCATTTTTCAAGCAAAAATGCCAAAAACATTCCTTACTGTAGTTCCAGCTTCTAAATTGTGCTGATTTCCTGCATTTCTTTGTTTTTTTTTGTGATTTGGACTGTGGCTTTGGACGAAACAAGCAGTTTCAAGGATACCGATATCAGGCCAATACTGACTCAGATAGCTGGATCGTATATCGGTGACCATGAGGCCGATGTATTCAGTTCTATTCCATGTTTATATGCTATATATTATGTACTGGCCTTTTATTTCCTGTGTAAGTTTTGACCAATTTGTTGCTGCATTAATAAGGTTTCTACTTGTAATTCCTGTTAATTTTGAAGATTTGTTTGCCAAGTCGCTGATATACTAATATTTTAATTATAAATAACAATTCAGTAAATGCATATCTATGAATTTATTTGTTACATTTTGTTTTACAAAGTTAATAAAGCAATGTTAAAGTCCAGCCTGATGTTGTCTTACACATAAAGGAATGATCCCAGTCACTTCCACACAGTGAGGCATACAGCTTATTAATTAAAGACCAATAACGGATCGGTACTCGGTATCGACCGATGCCCAAAGCCCAGGTATGGGTATTGGTATCGAACTGAAAAAGGCGGATCAGTGCATCCCTAATTTTATATACAGAATAACTCCTCAATTAATAAAAAGAAATCTCCACACTAATTTATAATAAAAGTAATCATTAGTTGCATAACTTCAAAATACTAATACTGCTAATAAATATTACTATGCTACTACAGCATGCAGCTAAAAGGATTTAGCCCTCCATACGTACAGGTGAAAATAATCTTGCTGGCAGCCGCTTCAGTGTTTAAGAAGCAGAGTGGTTAATTAGAGCCTGTGATTGGCCAGATTGGACAGTTGACCTGTTAACAGAGAGTGCTTGATCTGCTGCATCCGTGCAGGTGCTTAAATAGCTCACTGTCAATATCATAGTTTAATTGTTTGCAAAAGGAAAAATCATGATGACAATTATTATGAATCCTGCAGCTTAGTTTGCTGATTGGTGGCCTCAAGGCTACAACCTTGTCCTGAACAATGGGCCCGCAAGATTTAGGTTGGGCGTGCGAGGATGTTGCTCTCTGGGTGTTTTTAAAACTTTTCTGAATGAGAGAAAGTTAGTCCGAGTTGGTCTCCAGGGATGCCCCCTCCCTGCTTGCTGTCATGTCTAAATTGGCATGTGAAGAAGAAGCCTGGGTGCTGGTGGTGGCTGAGGGACCAGCTCCTCCTCAGCATCTTTTGACAGCCGTCCACTCAAAACAGCTCGACCTGGAAATGTCGCATACAGCAGAAAGTGACAAGAAGATAACCAAACAAGCTATCAAAGCCTGTCATGTATCCGCTCGCCTTGTCTGCTGTGAAGTCTTTTTTGATGACAGTGTATTGCGTCATGGTCATAGCGGCGGAGAAGACCTGAACTACCCCTGTTGTGATGTGACGCTGAGATACACAGTCTGCGGTGTCCCGAACCTGAGTAAGTGCACCTTTACCGCTCATTAGATTAAAGAGGAATTAGGCTCTGTTGTGGATTTAGGGCACAGCAAAGCGGCGGATTTGGACAGATTAAGCTCCATATAGGGGGATAAAGGCGGCTCTGCTCAGAGGTTGTAATCTGACTCCATGCATTAAAGCTGCTGCTCTTGCTAATTCATGTGAACAAATGGATGTTGGGTCTTGATAAAGCAATGGAGGAAAGAAAAACTGTTTACCTACCTTGGCATTTTGTAGATTGTTGCTAAGCCTACGAGAACAGTTCTGGGATTTGCAAGCCTTTGAACTCACGCTGTTGATACATTTGAACCAGTGTAGTTTTGTCAGCAGACGGTTTTGTAGCTTATATGTTGAGTTTTAATGCAGCTTTTTACTATTGTGGCTCGTCATATGGGGCATTACATGCGCCACATTTTCCTCTTGCAGCACCCAAAGTGCCATTTTGCAGAGGAGCGAACAAACAAAATATTCCACTCTCGATTGCCCGTACCCACAGTGGCATGTGTGTGAGCCGTAGATCATAATGTTGTGCTATCGTAGTTGGTAAAAATTGGCCTCCGTATAAACAAACACTCAGCATTTCCCATTTCATGGCTGGCATGGCATTTCACCAGCGCACGGCCCTTTTGTGGCTAACAAAAGTGATTTGGTGCAGGGACAGGAGTGTGTCATTGGATCCCTCCCTGGAGCTGGTCACAGCACAGTCACAAATCAATCAATACAGTGTCTACAACACATGTAACTACATGTTGGGCACCCAGAACAATGAGTGGCTAACCCAGTGAACTGGGAGCAACTGGGTTGCTGAGTTAAATTAGAGGCCAGTTGAGTAGTAAATCTACTTTCTCACCTCAAGTCCCAAGAAATTGGATTTTGAGGGTGTGTAAACACTCGTGTATACATGCACATTAGCTGAAACATGGGTCACTTTTAGTTAATTTAGGAAGTGGATTTTCTTCAGTATTCAGATATAGAAAAACCATCTGTCACGGGACTGTTGCCAGATGCTGTTTAGCAAAAATTGAGAGCAAATGCTTTGTCAAGGGCTGTGACTCATTGGCTTAACATTCAATTAACAACAGTGGATGATGATTTGGTTCAGGAGTGATTTATGTGTTGTTGTTTTTTTAGCGTAATTTGATTTTGAAAATTACAGTCCGATTTGGTAACAGTTAGCCAAAATCGGCAACAACAAACAGCTGTCTTTATTGTTTTGCAAGGTGAATCAGAAACAAAGACAGCAGGGTTACATTTAAAACATTATTCTGTAGGGGGGAAAAAATGTCTTTCAATTAGATTACAAAACATTTAACATTTGAGCTGAGTTTTCCTTCAAATTGTGTCAAGCTGAAAGACTACTTTTAAACATCTTACTATCTGAAGGTTTGATTTCTTTTGTACTGTAATAATAAAAGTAAACAAATGCCACATTTAAAAAATGCTTTACGAAATTAGTAGTAGTCATAATTACGTTTAGTGTTTTTATAGCATTTCATTACTTTTGCAAGTTTACAGAGTACATTTTGGTTTTTTTTTTATCTTTCCTGCCCCATTAATTTCAGGGACAGGAAAGTGGAGGGTGCTTTAGCAGGCGGTTAGACTTTTATCAGGTTATTAGATGGGCTCATAGATGTGGGTCAGTAGGGCCCTGCTGCACCCACTAGCAGGTCTAAATAACGCTCCAAACTTACGCTAAACTTTGGCAAGGAAAAACTAGCATGGCCATTTTCAAAGGGGTCCCTTGACCTCTGACCTCAAGATATGTGAATGTAAACGGGTTCTATGGGTACCCACGAGTCTCCCCTTTACAGACATGCCCACTTTATGATAATCACATGCAGTTTGGAGCAAGTCATAGTCAAGTCAGCACGCTGACACACTGACAGCTGTTGTTGCCTGTTGGGCTGCAGTTTGCCATGTTATGAGGTACTGCTAAATGCAGTACCTGTGAGGGTTTCTGGACAATATCTGTTATTGTTTTGTGTTTTTAATTGATTTCCAATAATAAATATATACATACATTTGGATAAAGAAAGCATATGTTGATACGAGTATTAAAATACTTGATAAATCTCCCTTTAAGGTGCATTTTGAACAGATGAAAAATACGTGATTAATTTGTGATTAATCGCAATTAAATATTTGTAGCCCTAGTTTTAAAAAAACAAAACGATCTTTTCCGCTAAACTTAGCCAAGTGGTTTTGTTGCCTAAACCTAAACAAGCTGTCTTGTTTGTGTTCAAAATGTAAAGTTTCATTCAGTTTTATAACATGTTAGAACGTGTTGCTTTTAAGTTTTACTTTCACTTTTACAATGCAATAGGTGTAGCAGGTCCCTACTGACCCATATGTATGAGGCTTATAACGACTGATAACGCACGTTTAATGAGCTGATAACAGTCGAATCGGTTGACTTTACGGATCTCGTTTGTTCACCTGCAGTGCTTGTAATTGCCAGTGTCAGTAATTATTAATATTAATAATTATGGTGATGCGGTGGTGAGACAGTAAAGGTATCGTTGCTGAAGCCACATTGACTCATTATTTTTTTTCTTTAAGCAGATTGATGCAGTTAAATCCTGACACCCCTAGCTTTATCATCAGCCTGTTTACATTTTGAATTGCCTGAATATTTATTTAACCCCAGCCCACAGGTATGCACACACACACACAGCCACCTCAAACCGCATGCTAAATGAGAAAACCATTTTAGCGCCACTGAATAATGTTTTGAGCCTCCGAATGAGACGTGTTTTTATTGAGTACAAACCTCTACAGTTTTGAGCGCACAGTATTTTCGTGACCTCGTTTTTCCTTGCTATGCTTGTCTCTGTTAGAAGGAGGAAGTTCCTTGTGGTGAAAACATACCTGCATGCTAAATGGGAGACTTGTCTTCGTGGATTCGGGACAAGCCCCTGCACGCTGCTGTGTGACAGATGCAAACACAGACGCACACTCCCGTGTTGTGCCGGGCGCTGGTTAGTATTTAAATATGGGTAAAATGAGTAAAGCCATCTGCGGGCTGCCTGTAAATGGTAGATTAGTAAGCAGAGAAAAGACACCGCAGCGGGAGGGATGTTGTAACTCTTGTGTTGGCTCTTGACTCAGTGCATGTATCGGGGGGGAATGACACGGGAAGGGTGCGCAATATCTCATGGTAACTGTCTAGTCGAGATTGCCTCTTCTCTGCTATCATGTAGGCATCGGTACTTGTTGACACCCACACACACACACATCGAAGCTGATGCAAATGCGACCTGTTCCTATGAAGAACTGATGAATATGCAGATTCCTGTCATTTTCAGTACGAGGGTAAAACGTGTGAGGGAACATACAAGCAATATACAACCTGAACACTTTATCCGGCATTATATAGGTGAAGTCAAACCTTAGCCATGAGGGAGTTTGTTGTGATGTCTTTTTTTAGGGCTGTCAAAGTTAATGCGATAATAACGTGTTAGCGCAAATTCGCTTTAACGCCACTAATTTCTGTTCTGTTGTTTTTTGTCGCGAAGGAGGCCACGTAACACTCTAAATTTTGGCGAGGAAAAACTGGCATGGCCATTTTCAAAGGGGTCCCCACAAGTCTCCTCTTTACAGACATACCCACTTTATGATAATCACATGCAGTTTGGGGCAAGTCATAGTCAAGTCAGCACACTGACACACTGACAGCTGTTGTTGCCTGTTGGGCTGCAGTTTGCCATGTTATGATTTGAGCATTTTTTTTATGCTAAATGCAGTACCTGTGAGGGTTTCTGGACAATATTTGTCATTGTTTTGTGTTGTTAATTGTTTTTCAATAATAAATATAAACATATATTTGCATAAAGCAGCATATTTGCCCACTCCCATGTTGATAAGAGTATTAAATACTTGACAAATCTCCATTTAAAGGTACATTTTGAGCAGATAAAAAAAAGTCAGATTATTTGCGATTAGCTATGGACAATCATGCAGTTAATCGTGATTAAATATTTGAATCGATCGACGATTGATAGTCTTTTTATGTTACCACACCTGAAACGGGGACAGTGATGCTGGATTTCAGAAAAAAAAATCGCTTCAAAACTGTTGCACCCATTGGAGCGAGTCCTAAGGTATGACAGCCAGTGAGGCCTAATTTTCTCATTTCAGTCAATCGTTACTGTCTATTATTTTTTCTTGGGGCGTTTGAGCAGAACAGGAATTCTCCACAGTTGTCTTCGGGTTGGAGCGCCGCAGTCCACTCACTGCAGCTTTATTTTGGCGGGGGTTACGGTTTGGCCAATCACTGAAGCATAGGCACAGAGAATGGCATCGGCGCTGTGCATTCAGACAATTTGCCCAGTGGTTTTCTGGCAGGCTTCAGGCCTTCAAAATGCAGTTTTGACATTTTTAAGGGCATTTTTCAGCACCGGCGGCTTTTGACTACAAACCAGGAGACCTTTTCGAGTGAAGCATGTGTAGTGAATGGCAGCTACTTAAGGGGCTTGCCGGTTGTTTTGCTGCACTATGAAAGAATGCAGTGGATGGTTAATGGCACTTCCTCACCGTTTTATTAACCACTTCATCATTTCAGCCGCGGCCCGAGAACCGAATCTCCTGCCGGACAGATTTGATCAGACAGGGAGGGGAGATCATGTTGTATACAGTTCCTTTTAATTATCAGACCAATCAATACTTTTAATCATATACTTCATTAAAGCATCAAGTGTAAGTGGGGGCAAGAGCAATTGAACCACTTTTCCTTTTTATTTCTGGCCGCCTTGTAGAATGTGATTTAGTATTTTTATTTAGAAAGAGAGATTTATTTTCACTCTGCTGTGCAAAGCAAAGGCTATTTTTCTGCATGGAGCCTTGTAACATTTTTTATTTTTTTATTATTCCTTAGCTCCATTAAACAAATGAACAAAAATTAGCTTAATTGAGGAAAGCCCTAATTACAGATGGGTAAATAAGCGCATTATATGCCACGTTGTTTTTCCTCTGTTCATTCACTGTTGATCCTGCTCCGTGAAAAGACAACCCCGGGGGTTACTTTCCCTTTCTTTCAGGTGTTGTTGGCTAACTAGCCAAAGTACCCAGTGTGTGGACGAGAGAGAAACTCCAGCTATACAAATACAGCTGGAGGTGAGTCGAGGCCCCAAGGTTTATTTACACTCTTTCACACGCGTTAATTATAGACCACCTGGCTGAAAATTAACCCTCTTATTTCACGTGGTGGTGGTGAATTTGGTTGTTGTCTGCTTATCTCAGTCTGCCATAGGAAAAAAAAAAAAAGTCTTTCATTGGATGTCAGCTTGTTCTATAATTGACCTGACAGGATGTTGTTTTGTGAGATTGGCATTTTGTTTAACTAGACAAGACAGCACTTCCTGGCTAACAGGCTTCTCATCCACATATTTATTTTTTTCCAGAATTTTAGAAATCAGGATGTCATTTAACAATTTGTACTTGCGTATTTTCAAGCTTATGACTGAATTTTGCATACAATCAAGCCTTTTTATTTGGTCCTGTGTCTTGAGACTATACCAGGCATACAGGGGTTAAGTTTGGCCCCAGAGCTGATGATGGCAGGCCTCTCAGTCACTGCTGCCCACATAGAGAGGAGAGGGAGGAGGACCGCTGCCTGGCCCACTCACTCAAACACACACTCTGCAGGGGCTGACCACAGCTAGAGTCGTGACTGAGGTGTGTGTGTGTGTGTGCGTTGGTGGGGAGGTAGGGGGTGGACATACTGCAGAGGTGGCGTGTATTTGTTACCGTGCCCTTGCTGTTTAGTCTGTTGAATCAGGCCCCGGGGTCAACTCTGAACACGACCACCAGGTGACATTTCATTACTGGCAGTTCACTTAGCAATTCATTTTCTCTGGGTATAGTCTGCAAGTTAAATTTATCTTGGTTAAAGTTAGATCTAATTCTCATTAGAGTTTGTCCATGATAGACTGTAGCTTGCCAGCAACACAAGGCCGAGTCACAGATGGTCACAACAAGGCATGTCATTAACCAATACTTCGGTACCGAGTTGATGCCAAAATTTCAGAAATTGTGACAGTACTCGTTTTTCTACAATACTGCAGGTACCGTCAGGGCTCCAGACTAACGCCACCCCGTCGTCCCGGTGATGATTGATGATTGGAACGCAATAAACTCACTATTGACGCACCCATTTTCCCCCCGATAATGCTACATTGCAAACGACAAATCCACGTAGAAATCGGTAGGAAGAGAGCTAGTTAACGTTAGCAGTAAGCTCCCAGCAGGACTGTACCGCTTACCGGCTGCTAGCAGCTGACGTTAACTAGCTATCATCCTGCTGATTTTGACACGGGACTTGCAGGATGATGATGTAATTGTAGTTAAAAATAGTAGTTTTTAACGAGAAACTTGAATAAATACAGCAATATAAAATGGATAATAGAGAGGGAATTATGACTTCCTAACAAAAAACAGTATGTAAACATTAATAAAGGAGTGTATGCTGAAGTACATGGGATTTATTGTTTTACTTTTTCTTCATTTATTTACTTTTTTAACCGTGGTATCGAATAGAGTGCTGCAGGAATGAGTCCTAAAATCTGGAAATGACTTAGTATTTTTGCACCTCCGGTTCCCTCCTTTAAAGTCAATGTTTTTTTTGACTGGGTTTTTAGTTAGATGCCTGAAATAAGGTCTGTGGTTAATACAAGATTAAGAGATTTTAACGTTTTGTTCTACGACATAAAATACGTCATTAAATACCCCACTCATGAATTTTGAAGTTTTTATGTGTCTTACAAAAAGCGGTTGCTAACAAGCGACTGCTAAATGTCATCACGCCGAACACTTTATCTTAGTGGTGATGACGTGAAGTCATGTGACCGTGGTGTATTTTGTTTATAACGTTAGCTTTTTACTTCTGGCGATTGCATTTATGCTTCAAAAGTCATAAAAGTGTTTTTCATTTGTGGAGATTATCTTGCGAACAAAACGTGGAAGTATAATAAACGTGTGTTTGCCACAAAGCTTGTTTTCTGCAGTAATCCAAAAACCCAATGGAAAAAAATCCCATTGGGGTTTGGTCGAGGGAACCAGGGCGATGCTAACTTCCGGTTTGGCCTACAAATATACGTGATCCCTGCAGCACTCTATAGGTATCGAGAATCTGGGAATTTCACTGGTATTGGTATCGACTTGTAAATTTCTGGTGTTATGACATCCCTAGTTATAACCCCATGGAAGTAAAGCGGACTCTGGAGTTGGCCTCCGCAGTTTCCAGGCCGAGGGGAGCCCGATGATAGTGCAAACTGATATCTCATCAGTCCTGAGCTCACAGTGTGCCTCTGTTAGCCAGATTGTGGAGAGGTTAGTGTGTCCCAGGGCTCCGATTGATTTTGTGCCTGTCCAAACCCACGCCGGGGAGCCATACATTACAACGACCAATCATTTGAGCTTTAATGCCGTCCCGCTCCCTATCGGACCATTAGGAGTGGAGGCAGGGCTCGTTGACTGTATCTTTTTGCTGTCAAGTGGGCCGGCCGCTTATGAGCACTTGCATTTTGCTTTATTGATTGCATGCAGAGAGATCCTGTTTCTCAGCAGACTGTGTGTTGGTACACTAGTCCGCTGTCATTGTTGTTGTGCATGTTCATACATGCACGTGTGTTTTCACGTGACGGTGAGGACTCTGAAGAATGTCAACGATGTAGTAGGAGTCTCACATGCCACAGATTTTTAAATTTTTTGTTTGTGTGAAACTTGAAATCATGAAACCGTGGGAGACACGTTGTTTCAACGAGCTAATCTGTGTTAACTCCTGAGCCCAAGATGTGGGTCCATTGTTGGTAATTAATGCCGTTGTCACACCCCAGTCCTACACACACATACACGCTAGCTGTCATGTTCTCTGGCAGCTTGTTCGCTGCTTTGCTATATCATGCGAGGCTTTAATAGTGGCCCAGCCCCCACAGAAACTGGCAAGGTTGAGGAGTGACACGCAAGCTCACTGGCGCACAGTTACCGCTGTGAACACAAGAGCGGGTATGCCCATGACACACAGTCTGAAGAAGACTAAAGAGTACAATGTCTTTGACAGCTTTTCTGCCGGGGCTCGACAGTTACTACAGTCGGCACTGTCTTTTTTTCTGTCCTGTAAAAAAAAATGTGAGACATACACTACGAGGCCGATTATTTTATTTTTCACCGGCTCGACTATTTTCTGTCTTCTCTTGTCATGTATCCCAGCCACCCTCCAACAACATATTTCTTGTCTTTTTTCCTCTGTTTAGTTCTAGCTGCGGTTCTGCCATCCCTCCTTTCAACCCATGCTTCCTCTAGGCCGCCGTCTGCCATTCATTCAGCATTTTCTTTTCATTCCTTTTCGCACACTCGCTCGCTTGTGCTGCTGCTCCGACTGTGCCAGACCCGTGTTGTAAGACCAAAACACCCAGAATGCTTCAGGCCCGTCTCCCTGTATAGAACGTAATCCGATCCCCCTGGAGGAATGCGCCGAGCCTTGGGGACGGCCAAATCGAGGTACAAATCTGCCGGTCAGCCGGCAGATAGTGTATCTCCAAGTGATTTTAAGCCAGCGATTGGCAAGAGTCAAATCAATTTAGCATTCTCCCTCCACTAGACCAAATTCATGTTTTTTTTCCCCCCAATCTCACATGACAGTAACGTTGGCAGACAGTAGTTGTAAGCTGCGTTAAACATTTGTTGAGTCTGTTTTGTAGACAGCAGCTAAGAGTGCAGGGACTTCTTTTCAGCTTAACAGATGGTGTATATAGAACAGCGCTATGCACTTCCACAGTATTAAGCTGCAGCTCTGCATGGGATGTCGTTTTAAAGACTATTTGCTTTTGATGAAAGTAAATGTAGTGTGTCTTTTAACTGCCAGGATGTATGGCAGCGTATGCTTTTTGTGTCTCTGTTTGCATTTAGTGAAGGAAATGGTTATAAACACTTTGTAGATAATTTACAGTCGTTCAATACATCGTGTCCTGCATGTTCAGTCTTTTTATATAGGCTACATGTAATGGTAATAAATGAGCACCAACTGATGCTAAGGATAGCTCTGCAGAGGAACATACCTAGTAAGTATCTGGCGATACGATACGTATCATGATACAGGGGTTACGATTCAATATATCAATATATTGTGATTTTTTTAATCTAATTTTAGGAAACTGTCATAGTATAAAGAACACACCACCATATGCATCAAATCTGAGTAAAAAAAGTTTACTTTTTTTGTGCAATCAGAACAGTGGGGGGATCTGTATCTGCATTTATCACAGTCCCTGTAATTTCCAGCATCATAGCACCACTTTGAGAGTGTGCATACACTGAGAGGGCACATATCGTTGCAAATGAAACAAAGTATTGACTAAGTTAATCTTTCATGTAAACTATTAATTAAAAATGTATACAGTGGTTTTGAGAATCAATACAGTATCACAAAACGTAATATCGCGATACTCAATATATTTGACTAAACATACCACGTGTCACACGTCTTTGAAAGTTTACAGATGTAAAGAAATCTAAAAAAAGCTGAGCTACGTTACAGGACTACATGTATAAAGATCTGTATGTACAGCGAAGGCAATGCAGAGGCCTTTGACCACAGCAGAGGAGAGTCTGGGAATGGAGACTCCCTTCAGGCAGTCAAGCTGTCAAGTGTCCCTTTCTGAGTCCTGGACTTACTCACTGACCTGATCCTCAAGGACACATGACCCTCGCAGCAGGCCTGTTTGGCCCCGAAGGGATCAGGGGCACGACCTAGGCAGTGCACTACAGCTTGACCCACACTACCCAGCAGCACCTAGAGCTTTATAGGGGCCAGAGGCCCCGGCTCTTACTCACACATCTTATCTTTGATTGGACGCTGACGGCAGAGATGGCTTTCGAATGTGATGCTTTAACCGCCCTTTAATCTCGCGGCCGCTAGTAAAGCCTGCACAGATGGTGCCTTCAGCATAATACTCCCGCTAGTGAATTTTTGAAAGTGCTTTCTGTGCAGTATAGAGGTCAGGCTGGCGGCAGAGAAGGATGGTTTACTTTACAGTCACTTTTAGCCCAGAAGGGTTGCATAATAGCAGCTACTTCAGGGGTTCCGTCACAGCTTCTCCTGATATATAGAGCTCCTCCAGGGGGCTGCGAATGGCGAGACAAGGAGTGTGTGTGCGGTAAGGTCGGTGTGGAGTTATATCCCTTGCTGACTCAGAATTCCTTTGGTCTTTAGAGAAGTAATTCCTTTGTTGCCCTCCCTCCTATTCCAGCTCCGCTTTTTGCTTTTCTTTCTTGGCAGTCAGGTGCCCCTGCTGGCAGGAGAACCCACCACACCCGCACAGTCATGGCCTAGATACAGAGATGGGCTTGAGAGGTGGGCGTGGGCAAGGGAGGAAAGGAAGCGGTGGCAAAGGAAGGGGACTCTTAGGGGCCTTGTTGTCTTGGCAAGAGGTGGGAGGAGGTGGCTGGCTGCGCCATCCCATTGCCTCACCACCTGTCTCTCAGCAAAACCACAGTCCGTCTGCCAGAAATGAAAACTCAAACATGGATCTCTCGGGCACAAACATTTGTTGCCAGAAAGATGCTTGTTACGATATTAGATGTGTCTTATTATTCTTGAATCGTACAATTTCAAATGACATATTTCAGCTTTATATTTGTTAGATATGTGCTTCACCCTTTCTGTCCTTTTGACACAGCGTGGAGGAATGCCATTTCACATATGCGATGAGGCTATTCTAGTATGCTTGGGAGGGTTTGCCCCAGTTCACAGATCATTGCGATAGTGGCAGGGACGTATTCGCTTTCAAGTCAAGCAGGTAACCTCGCCAGCTGAGAGGAGCACGGGAGGTGAGTTAATTAATGATGAGGAATGTTATCTACAGTTCAGTCGAGTGTTTTATTCGGGTCAGCCTCCAGTCTCGTATGCCCGTCCGTTTCACCAAGTGCGGGTGCAAATATAGACCGGCCCTCATCCCCTCTGTATGCGTCTAGTAATTGCATTCTGGAAATGCCAACATCTCGGCTGCCAACGAGCCCTCCTTGGGAGGTGCGATCACGCCTGTTGAGGCATATTATCTCAGAGGCAAGCTGTGAATGAGTGCAAAAACACTGAAGTCAGTTGTAGTTTCTGGAACCTTTTTCTATTGACTTGCACATATTGTATGGTATTAAATGATAATGTATTGAATTATATTGTGTCGGAGGTCATGTAATTATAATCCGTCTAGATTTTAGTTGAGATGTGGTCGTAAAACTAGGGTCAGGACTTGACAGCCAGATATCCACGATGTTCAAGGTATCGCATGTGGTTGCCAAACGAGATTTTTTTTTAAAAATTCAGTGTAATACTCCACGAACAAGACATAATACGTCCTGCAGCAAACGTGTACTGCCAGCTGAAATTCCTTTTCAGTGTTCTGTCCAGAGGGATTACATGTGTGGATTGAAATATTTAAAAGGGGCTGGAAAAGAAGGAGCCACAATATGGCTCTTGACAGTTAACTGTAGCAGGCAGTGAAATAGATAATAAAAAACATTCAGTAGCAACATTTAAAAACCAATCCCAGGTGCAAAAATGTCGAACTAATTTGCTTACGGAGCGGACAATTTTACGACCGACCGACATTTTAAAGCACTTGCGGTATATAGTTTTTTACTTCTCTGTCATGGTTTCATTATAGTATTGAGTTTCACATGTTTGAGCTTTTGAAGTGAAATTTTTGGTCCTGTGACAACAACTGCAACCTCAGCTGAACTGCACACAGCCCATCTGTATCGTGTCCAGCCACCCGCTCTGCATGTCACTACACACTCCTAGTACAAGCAACCAACAAGAACGCTTTGTCAAGTGGCTGCCTGCGCTCTGGCGAAGCTCTCCAGGGTTAGTGGGGACATATGTTCTCGATAGACCTGTGTCGTCAGTCCTTCCCAACACAAGCGCCAGTTGACAGCATGATGGAGAGTGGCGAAGGACTCGCACAAAGGTGGTTCTGTGCACGTGTAGGGCCAGGTTTTTTTGTCCAGACTGGAATCCAAACACGCCCACCAATCCCTTCCTAGGCTGCCTGACCTTTCTGTTTACCATCCGGAAAAAAAAGGGTGAAATTGTAGCCTTGAAGCCCTGCAGGAAGATGACACCGTTGAGACCAAGAGCAGACACATGATAGCGCAGACCTTATTGGGAAGCCTGATTTACTTTCATTTGATTTATGAATGACCATTTAGAGTTGTGATCAGTTGTCATATTTGTAATTTATTGTATTGGATTTTTGCCTCTGTGTGTATTTTTTCAGTGGCGGAGCAAATTCTTGATCTCACTTTGTGCAATTCCACCGAACAAAGACTAACGCTGACTGCCAGTTGACCCACTGAGCATACTACGGGTGGGAATCACCAGAGGCCCCTTGATACAATATTATCACGATACTTACTGACCGTTTTATTGCGATTTTAATCATTTTGCAATATGCTGAGTATTGCGATAAGATATATTGTGATTTAATACCTTTTTTTTTCAACTGCAAATTATGCAGTTTGTCAACATCTGTTTTATCTAATAACATTTCTAATTTCTTTTATCCAATAAGATTCTGAGTTTTCACTCATCTCAGATTTTTCATTCACATATTTTGATGTCAGAGGTCAAGGGACCCCGTTGAAAATGGCCATGCCAGTCTTTGTGATTCTCACCAAAATTTAGCGCAAATTTGAAGCGTTATTTGGCGTTCTTCCCGAGAAGCTTACATAAGGAATCAGTTGGTTGATACCAATCGATTAGGGTTTCTAGTTTCATACGATTCATACTCTAGCTTTAAGACTGAGCCCGCTACAACCTCTGAAAGACATAATAGTGGCATAATACGATGGAATAATTAAGAGCTTAATAATTTATATTATAAAAGATCGATACTTGACGTACGTGTATTGTTACAATATTGCTACGCAAAATATTGCAATACTATTCTGTATCGGGGGTTTTTTCCCACCCCTAGAGCATACGTTCTGCACATTTCTTTTTTTTGCTTTGCATCGGTATTAATTTTTTGCCCTTGCTTGAACGAGAGCAATTAAGGATAAACCAGACTAAATAGGTGAAATCTCAGATTCACTGGTCTGAACAGCTAGTCACATAGCTTTCTCTCATTGTCTGTAGACCCCCAGTAAGGGTCAGCAAATGCGAAAAACAGCGTGGTAGCAAAAACTATCGGCGTTGGTCGCCCTTAAAAAGCTCAATGGCAGCTCAGCGGTGCCTCATAGTTGACCGTCTGCTTGTTGTCAAGGCCCTAAAATGACAAGCGAAGCAATTAGCATGTTGCATTTGTACTGTCTTTGTCATGAAAGCAGCCTTTTAAGCTTATGACATAACACTGGGGAATATGCAGATAAGTGTGGCTATGGCTGTAATGTGCCACAGGTTCCATTTGTGGGTTGCATACAGCCGAGCATGCACCCACAGCACCCCGTCTTCCAGATCCTTTCAGCCTCCTCCATTGTTCCGTCTAGCTATGCTCCAAAGCTGATTACAGCGCCTTCTCTAATGAAAGCTAATCCTGTGTCACGGTATTGAGGAGGAAGGGGGTGCGGGAGGGGGGAGGGGGGTGGTAGGCTTCAGCACGGCAAAGCTAGCAGGGGATGTCTTCTTTGGGGCCTGTCAGAGTGGCTTTCAGAGGAAATGCCGGAGAGCGTTAACGTCTCCGCAAACCTGGAAATCTAAAGTGTTTTACATTAAGATTGAGCTTTTTTTTTTTATGTGTTGGTCTGTTGGCCCTTAACGCTTTACACACAGCACTGCCCAAACTGGTACTGGCCTGCAATAATTCACTTTAACTATGTTGAGTGCAGCCGTTCATCATAGTTGCTTAGTAGTTGGAACTGACATGTCTAATACTTCAATGGTGGTACCTAGAGTTTGCTGTTCTATTACACTGCAGTTCTCTCTGACCTGTGTCGCACCTTTACGTGGTCTTAAGTTTAAGCACTTTCTTTCTAACACTTGCTATATACTCAGTCTACACAGAAATATACATTTACACATCGGCCCAGATTCAGGTGGTTCGTAGTCTTTAGCCTATAGGACAAGGCTCACTATTGATTCCTTGCACTTTTGTTTCCATGAAGTAAAAATGCAATCCCAAGTCTAAGTCCAACTATATCTTGGAAGTATTAGCATAGCTTGTCCTCTATAGCTTGTTTTAAAGCTTGTTGTGGTTGTGTAAACATTTTAATGGCAAAAACTGAATGTCACGATTGAAAGTTGGATGTTCTAAGTAGGTTTTAAGGATGCACTAATCCAACTGTTTCTCTCCCAATACCAATGCTGATGCCTCAACTCAGGGTATCTGTCAATACCGAGCATCTAGCTGATACCAGTACTCTCTTTTCCCCCAAATTTTTAATTTCTGCAACTCATTGAAATCATTTTAATGTACGGTAATGTGAGGCCAGAGATGGCTATGACCCTAAAAACTCTGGCCCTTAATGACAGAATGAATGTGATTGATAGTAGGGATGTGACGGTGAGGAAATTTTCCCACCGTTTAATAAACTTGTGATATCACCGGTGTTACCGATTACACCGGACATTTTTAAAAAAATTACGACTCTCAATATCTGTAGAGCGCTTACTTTGATCCTTAACGTTGGATGTGCTCTGTGTCGGGCCACTCGAGCCGGTCGAGCTTCGGCTGCCGGTCCGCCGCACACCAATTGTGACCGCTCCATCCTCCGCACAGCGATTTCCTCATTAACGTTATGGTTCCATTGGGTTTGAATCCAAAATATTGCCAAACAGGCGGTTTTGCTTTTTGCTTTGACACCAAATCCTCTGCCATCGTCTTGTCTGTCAACTCTCTCTCTCGTCCCGTGTGTGGAATCTGACTCCTGCTACTCTGAGCTGAGACTCTGTACGGAGCAATCACTTTCAATTTCAATTTGTAGCGTCCGTCGTCTGATTATGTATCGATAACACTGCGCTGATATGCAAAAATGAACTAAATGTGTTTGATTTCTATAAAAAAAAAGGAAAACGGCGGTTGGCAAGTAGTGTAATTGGCGTGTACCCGAACACCATGTAACACTGGTAACACGGACTGACGCGGCAAGCCTGATTGATAGCTGAAACACTGAATTTTATAATGACATTGTCAAAGAAAGTGTAATATAATGTACATTGGTCATATCGTGGCTGATACCAGATGCTTAATAAGGTCAGTATCAACACCAAAACTCACCTGAACATGGTTCATGATTATGTAAATATAAAAAGCACTGAGGTAGAAAGAACCACCGAGGCAATATGATAATATGCTTCCATTGTTTTCCTACATTTACCATGCTTACTAGTTGAATCTTACATCACTGAGTGAAACAAAAGCCACCCATGTTGCTGGCTACTAATTTGCTGTAGACTGTAAGTTGTGTGAGAATGGTAAACAGGGAGTGGGTCGTTTTTGAGATATTGTCAGGTGCTCTTTCCCCCCAACACACTTTTTTTATTTTTTCATCTTGACCCTTGATGCATTTGTATTTTATTGATCTTTTCACTCTCCCTGACTCATGCACCTCCCCCACTCCAGCTCCAAATCACTGTAGTCATTTGCCAGCCGTGATCCAGGTCCCGGCCGGCCTCTCACTGTGTCATCGATCGGCTGCTGCATCGATGGTTCGCCGCGCGCCCCACCAACCCCCAGGAAACACAGCGCAGGGACATCCTTTTAGAAAATGCCCATCCAACCCCCCACCGCAGCATCCGCCCGCCTACTCCCATCTATCCATCCTTCCATACATTTATCCATCCCTCCATTTACCCACGCACAGCCTCCCACGCTTCAGCCCTAACCTCACTAATTAATCAGGGACTTAGTCAGAGTGCTGTCTGAGCAGCGGTGCATTTTGATCACCTGCTGCTGCTGCTGCTGCTAACGCTTTCTACATCTCTCATTTAAAATCTGTTGAGCCAGCAGCAGGATTAACGTTTGCTTGTCACTCACTCTCGCATTGCTGTGTCGCCCGGGTCTCTAAAACTCTGCTATGGGCTATTTTCTGTCAGTGCATGATGGTCTTTTGATAACCATGACAGCCATGGCAGGATGGATGCAGGTCTTGGGTGTATTGTTGGTTTGTTTAGTGTGAGACCTGTCTATCTTAATAATGAGGATCCCTGGATAACTGTCATCGATGGGAACCTCTGTGGAGACAACCAGACATGTTATTATTGCAGTGAACAGCTGTGGTGTCAGATGCACCATCACACTCCTTTTAGTTTGTGTTCACCACATTCTGCTAATATTTCATCTATTAAGCATGAAACAGTGGAATATATATGATACGGTTTCTGCTCAGATTCCCAGCCTTGGATCACATCGGTGCAGAATCTAACATGCTGCCGGCGACTCACTTTTAAGCCAATATTTTGATGGATGAAAGATTAAGACTGAGACTCCACAGCGCTGTTTCCCTGGCAACCCCTTTTTTACTCACTTGTATCTAATATCTCTCCTGTTTGTTGATGCGATGTTAAAGCTTATACCGCTGCTGCAGATAATGCAGAAAAACTCTTTAAAGTGCAGTAATAATTCACTGGTAGCATTTAATAAAATGTATGGTCATTACAGCTACAATTAGTTATGGCACTGACCACAGGCTATTGAGTGAAGTCGTGAAAATGTGCAGTTAGAGAAATTTAAAGGGGACATATCATGCTCAATTTCAGGTTCCCACTTGTATTCTGGGTTTCTACTAGACCATGTTTACATGCTTTAATGTTAAAGAAATACATTATTTTTCTCATACTGTCTGTGTGAATATACCTGTATTCACCCTCTGTCTGAAACGCTCCGTTTTAGCATCTGTCTCTTTGAGAACAGCTCCGGAAAAAGCCCAGTATTGCTCTGATTGGCTTGCAAGAAAAATATGGTGCACCTTTAAAAAGGTAGTTCTCAAGCTATTAGCTAGGTATAGCTAACTAGGTATATTCTAAGGAGCCTGCATGTGACATAGGAAGGGGAGCCAAACCTGAATGGCTTGTTGAATCACATGTTTTCTGAACTAGGTAGCCCAGAAAAAACTGACTGGGTCGTCTTATTTCACAGTTTGTGGGTTGGTAGATACTCCAGATACCCAAATGTATGTGTATAAGCACTAGAGTTGTTCCGATACCGATACCAGTATTGGAAATGCCTCCGATAATGCCCAAAATTCGCGATCGGGTATCGGCGAGTACGCCGATCAATGCACCAATCCGATACATCATTTATTAACCTAGAAAAAAAGCAACTTGTTTTACCGGAAATCAATTCTTCTTCGCCGCTCCAAAACAGTAACCTTCACTGTGCTGTCGTCCTGGATGTATCATGGTTGCCACTGGCAACTACTGTTTTAGAGCAGCAGAAAGAACTGATTGCAGGTAGTCTGTCACGTGACGACAGCAAATAACAACAAAGATAATAATCATATCACATCCATACATCGTCAGTAGTAAACAGATGTTAAATAATAATAATAAGAATTAAATACATATTTTTCATCACTCTTGTATCGGATCAGTATTCATTATCAGCCGATACTGCAAGTTCAGGTATCGGAATTGGTATCGGGAAGGGGAAAAAATGGTATCAGAACAAGCACTGAAAAGGTGAATTTTTCACGATATGTTCCCTTTAATATGTTTTCAAAGCTTGCAATGTGTACATGCCAGTACAAACAAATATTTGTTTCTTATTTGTGAAAAAGTAACGGGTAATTTAGGTTGAAAATATAGTAAATATGAGCAGAATTGCTGAGTTTATTGGACACAGCAAGTATCAGGGGTAAAATTATATAATGGCAGTTGCGCTCCATGTAACCAAAGCTGACCAGCAAACAGTGCAACGGGTGCTGAAACACCATCCAGTGTAACGCCGCAATTGTATTAAGCAGTGTGCTATTCATTTGAGGGAATTAATTGAGTAATTTGAAGGCTCAATTTTGTAATTTTAGGGCATGAATTATTAATTACAGGGAGGCAAATTAAGTAGTGCAAGAGCACAAATTATTAATTCAAGGCCCAGGGAACGATTGATAATTTGTGTGCGCACAAATGATTAAATATGTTATCCTTAATACCTGCTGGGCTGTGTAGCATTACTAGTGTTCATGGCGAGATATCTTTGATACAGGCCCCCTGAGTCCTCTTTTGCATTTTTATTTCCTCCGACGCAGCCGGGGGTTCTTTTTCCCCCGTCTTCTTCCTTTCTCTCTCTTTCTGTGGTCTGTCTCTGGGAAGCTCCGCTCTCCTTCCTGCCTCCACCACAGAGGTAACCACTCCATTCCCATACTGCGCAGATATATTCGGCAGACTCTAAAGCACTGAGCTTCAAAGCCGCGCTCTGTTAAGCGTTTGGTTCAGGGCCGGCTTCTATCCCTACTAATGCATGGTAAAGAGGTTCACGCCAATTTATAAGTGACCTTTTCACCGTTAGCCCTAAAGCCTGCCGGCCTTTTAAATCTCTGCTCTGTCCTCGGTGGCCAGATGGGGGGGCTTATATATGTTCTATAGGCTGACTTCCATTTCAGTACATCTTCATATAACGTAGTGTATCTTTTCTTTTACTGAGTCAAATTGCAAATGCCACTGTGGGTGTATGGATCCAGCTGTGCTTCTGCATCGGCTCAGTGATGAAATCCAGCCTGTTTCATCCAGACAGAAAGACCACATTTTAATTGTTGTCTTCAGGTGCAATTCTTTTACCATCCATTAAACAGTGTGTACCATGTCGGGGGATATATTGGCTGAAATGGAATATAATATTCATAACTATGTTTTCATTAGTGTATAATCACCTGAAACTAAGAATCTTTGTGTTTTCGTTAGCTTAGAATGAGTCCTTCATATCTATATATGGAGCGCGTCCTCTTCACGGAGATCCTACAGTAGCCTAGAACGGACAAACCAAACTCTGGCTCTAGCGTGAGCCTTTCACGTTTTTACGTTACCTGAAGACCATCGTAGTTCTCCGACACACTTGTGAAACTGTGGTAACATGAGCCGCAGAGCGCAAAACCGTGGTACCGCCAGCCAGCGTTTGACTTCCGTTGCTCCTAAAGTAGTGTTATTATGGTAAGGATGACCTCTGAGCGAGGCGAACGGCGTTACCGCGGTTTTGCACTCAGCAGCTCACGGGACTGCAGTGTTGGAAAAGGAGGAGTGAGCGGAGGGGTACTCAGTTGGTTGCAATCTGCAACCACACCACTAGATGCCACCACATCCTACACACTGTACCTTTAAGGCACACAATATTGCTATTCTGAATCATACAAAATGTGGAGAATGATGTATTCTGTGGTGATTCAGAGCAGTTTTGTTCTCTTATTAAAAGGAAGAAAGTTGTTTTTGTTGGATTAACCTACCATTCGTTTCTGTTTTTATGAGTTCTTTGCTCAAGGATCATCTCTAAATTAAATATGGCAGCCTCTTAAATATTGGTTTAATCCTTTAGATATTGTATTACACCATTTCTACTGAGGACTGTGGGCGTCATTCTGCAACTGGAATTTATATTGTGTTAATTGTATGGAAGGATTGCATTACTTCTATGGATTTATGAATTATTGATTGACAGTGAAGGCTTTCTAGATGGGTTGGAGGGGGAGGCGGAGTTGTAGAGAAACCGAGGCGCCAATTTCAGACCTGACATCACGCCGGTGTATCCGGTGTGTGAGGTAGACCATATTGCAAATAATTTATCACCTCATGAATCAAATGCGGTATATGGTTCAGCTACTGCAAGTCTCTGTTGTCAGCAAAGATAGCCATATCTTTTGCATTATGCATGTCAGGTAATCAGCTTCAGAATGGACTCTGTGGTTGTGTAATAATGAAGCAATGACACTGCTGCCAGATGACATTTCAAGTTGAGGTGCTTTCTGATGTACAGAATGTCCTTTGTTTCCTACCGCCTACACAAGCTCATGCATCCTGTTCATTTTCGGACTCCTAAACGTATCCCACTCTAATTGAATGTCGTTGGGTAATTGAATTAAGAAAACTCCCGGTTATCAGTGGAGAGTGACTTGCACACTCTTGATGCCCTATTCAACACTTGGCAGTCGTCCTCTGTGCATACACCGCGCGCAGTGGATGCTTCATCACTAAAAGGCTTCCAACTGGAAAAAAAAGTCTGAGTGTGATTGAATTTTTTCATTTCTGCACCGTCGATAGCAGATTCATCTCATGCATATAGTGCAGCTCCATTATACTGTTATTCTGAAGCATTATCCCACATTTGTCGATGTGCTAGTGGGTGTTTTTCCTCTTTTTGTATGCTGCCTATTGCAAACAAATACCGCTGCATGCCACTCCACTTTGGTTGTGCCTATGGATGTATTACTGAACAGGCCTACTGGGCACAGGCTTAGGGCCCCCTATCTTCACCTGCAAAATGTCCCAGAAGAAAACGCAAAATGACCACAAAGAGGCACACAACATCTATAAAGAGAAGCAAAATGACCACAGAGAGATACAGAACGACCACAAAGAAACACAGAATGACCACAAAGGGACAGTAAACATCTCCAAATGGATGCAAAACAACCACAAAGAAACACAAAACATCTACAAAGAGACACAGAACGACCACAAATAGATGCAAAACATCTACAAATAGACGCAAAACAACCACAGAGATTCAGAATGACCACAAAGACACTCAAAATGACTACAAAGAGACAGAACATCTAGAAAGCGCAAAACGATCACAAAGATGCACATAATGACCACACATGGACACAAAACACTGACAAAGAGACACAGAATGACCACAAGGAGACATTAAACATTGGCAAAGAGACACAGAACGACCACTAAGATACAGAATGACCACAAAGAGACACCGAATGACCACTAGGAGTCATAGAACATCAACAAAGAGACACAGAACGATCGCAAATAGATGCAAAACATCTACAAATAGACGCAAAACATCTACAAATAGATGCAAAACAACCATAAAGAGACACAAAACATCGACAAAGAGAAGCAAAATGACCACAGAGAGATTCAGAATGACCACAAAGAGACTCAAAACGACTACAAAGAGTTAGAACATCTAGAAAGCGCAAAACCATCACAAAGATGCACAGAATGACAACAAAGAGATGCAAAACGACCACAAAGAGATACAGAACACCGACAAAGAGACACAGAATGACCACAAAGAGATGCAAAACGACCACAAAGAGACACAGAATGACCACAAAGAGATGCAAAACGACCACAAAGAGACACAAAACACTGACAAAGAGACACAGAATGACCACTAAGACACAGAATGACCATAAAGAGACACAGAACATCTTCAAAGACATGCAAAATGACCACAGAGATGCAAACAGAGAGGCACAGAACGACTTCAAAGAAGCACAGAGCGACCACAAAGAGACACAAAACGACCACAAAGAGACACAAATTGACCACAAAGACACAGAATGACCACAGATAGACACAAAACATTGACAAAGAGAGACAGAACGACCACAAAGAGACACAAATTGACCACAAAGACACAGAATGACCACAGATGGACACAAAACATTGACAAAGAGAGACAGAACGACCACAAAGAGACACAGAACAACCACAAAGAGACACATAACAAGCAAAGAGGCACAGAATAACCACAAAGAGACTCAGGACGAACACAAACAACACAGCTCTGTGGTTTGTGGTTGCATTGTGTCTAGGTGTCTTGCTCCTGCAGGAATTTTGACGGAGGCTTTTACATGTCTGTGCCAATGAGCCCGTTGTGGCGTGATCCGTTTTACCTGACACTGGTATTTACGTACCATTTAATCAGATAATGAGTTACCACTTGATTCATTACACGGAGATCTTGCTAGTGCTGCCAGCCACTTGCCTTGCCCGAGGATAAAGAGCACAGCACCGTCGTTCGAAAAGGCAAATGGATCAGGGGAATAGTGACTGCTGTTTTTGTGCGAGTAAGGAAGTAAAGTTATAGATCAGTATCAGGCTTTGGATCAGACACCGCTCTGCCTTTTGCATAATAACGTGTGACCATGCAGTCAAATTACTTCTGGTATTCTATGCTTTGTATGAACTGACCTTTGTTGCACTCGCACATAGTTCGGGAGCCTTTGTTCTGCCTCAGCTTCCTGTTGGTCATGCTGAGATTTCCACTGGTCATGCTGAGTCTTAGGGGAGGAAAATTGCTGGTGAGGTGGCTTGTCTGGTGGAAGGGGGTGGGAAGGCGGAGGGTTTGACGTGGGCAGTGACAACCCCAAGTCTCGCCTAAACTCTGCGAGGGCTCCCGCTGCATCATGCACCGTCAGCAATTTAACTTGGGGGTCGATTGGGCATCTGATGGAAAGATGCTGTGCATCGCAGGATTCAGGCTTCTGGCCCTGCAATTGTAAGAACGTATCATGAGTTGTTGTTGCTTTTCTCGCCAAGCAGTCTGCTGCATCTGTACGGATTTAAAGGAATTAATTTGTTTTATCAGTGCCCACTCATTGGCCACAATCCCAACACAGCTTGGACAGTGCTGACTTAATACAGAGGCAGTTAATAACAGGTAGCTTGCCCTTCATGGCCGTCTGGGGCAGCCACAGTCAATGTTTGCTATAGGTATTTGCTGTGCAGTTGATGAAAATAAACCGGCACCATGGCTGCCAGTAGTGGCGCTAGTTAGATATCGATTGACTGACGTTATTGTCTGAGCGGAGCTGTATCATATCAATAAAAGCATTTCTTGAACAATTCCTGATGCTATATAGTAGGGCTGGGCGATATGGACAAAATTTTCGATCCGACAACGACAACGCGTTAACGCAAATGTGTTTTAACACTACTAATTTCATTAACACATTAACCCCACTTGTAATTTTTAGGTTGTTGCGGGTTCAGTTTTAAAGCCAGAGTGAAGATACTGGTTTGAAACTAGAAAACCTAAAGAATCCATTGGTACCAACCATGTCACATTAGCTTGTCACGAAGGACGCTAAATAACAACTTTTATAACTTTTAATAACAATTCTAAACTTACACTAAAGGAAAATCTGACATGGCCATTTTCAAAGGGGTCCCTTGACCTCTGACCTCCAGATATGTGAATGAAAATGACAGCTGTTGTTGCCTGTTGGGCTGCAGTTTGCCATGTTATGATTTGAGCATATTCTTTATGCTAAATGCAGTACCTGTGAGGGTTTCTGGACAATATTTGTCATTATTTTGTGTTGTTAATTGATTTCCAATAATAAATATATACATACATTTGCATAAAGCAGCTTATTTGCCCATTCCCATGTTAAGAGTATTAAATACTTGACAAATGGTACATTATGAACAGATAGAAATTGTGTGATTAATTTGCAATTTATGTTAAACGATTGACAGCCCTGATATAAAGACAATAAATTATCATATTGAATTATCGCCCACCGCTACTACAGTGTATAGCACAAAGTACAGGCTTTGTTCTGTTGTTTGGAAGTCATTTTTTGCTAAGTAGTTGTCTTCTGAATCCCAGAAATCTCTCCTGTTTTGTTTTTATTCTGTATTCATAATGTAAGGTGTAGCACACACAGCTTTCAGACATCTGACAAGGCCAAGAAGGAAGATGATATACAGGAATCGCAGACATCTGGGCTGCCAGTTCAAGCAATCACGGTTGCACTCCGTGTTCTTCGCTAAATGAAGCCGGGGGGCTGCATGGTGAGCTCTGCAACAGCCTGTCTCACTTTCTCCAATTAAGCTGATCTGTCCAGCACCATATGACTGCGCACCTCCCGCTGTCTCATTCCTCTGAGAGATCGCATTAGCTCTGAACTACACCAACCTGAACATAGCAAGCTGCCCGCTTTCCCACTGCCTCTCAGCAGTCTCCGATGCACCGTGCCCGTGTGATTCCGATTTCTCAAGAATCACACCTGAATGTCTGCTATGCTCGGGGATAATTATTCCACGCACGGATGTTGCATGAACAAAGGTGGCTGCAGGGGTGGATGATCTAAATCTTTGAGAGTTCTCTGCGCTAATCCACTGAAAAAGGAAATCGTTAAATGTTCCTGTAAACCTCGCTGACCAACGCAAGATAGTATACTTTTATTAGATCAACTTTAAAGTTAATTTAGCACACCCTGCAGACATTCAGAGGTTTAGTGGTCTAGTAGTCTTTAAACCTAATGGCTGATGGATGTCTTTAATTAGTATTTTGGAAAATTACAATGCTAATCTGAGACAAATTAACAGGGAAAGTTAAATCAGACTGCAGAGTTGTTTCTTTTTTTCATCCTCTCTGACCCTTTCTCACTCTCTCGTCATTTCACTCTCATTCAAGGCTGCAGTGCAATTTCCTGGTTACATAAGAGAAGGGAACAGAGAAATGGCAAAATTAATGAAGGCAAAAGCGACCGGCTAATGGAGACCATTTTTGAGGCAGAACGCCTCAGGTCAGTTTATGCTCTAACAGCTACAAAGCTCCGTCTGAAAGGATAGAAGCAACAATTGCTGTGTGGGAATGCTGTTGTTAAGGAGGAAAAAGGGTTGAGATTTTGACACTTTATCTGTTTTGACTGTCAATAGCTCATAGTTGAATGGTTAATTACTGCAATGAGAAAGATGAAGCCCATTTTTTTATGCCATATTTGACACCCCCATTTATTTTCTTGTTCAAATAACAGAACGCAACAAAAGTTTGATGATTCCTCTTCCTTGTCTGAGTTGTTAATCCACATTGTGCTTTTTCGTTAGCTCAGGAATTTTTGTCGTGGGAGTAACGCCTTTTTCTTTAGAACCTACCATTACAATGTGTCATGTAATGTTTTGGCAGAGGTGGGTGTTGCTCCTTTTTAATAAGAGGGCTGTTAGAAATTCCAACGGGGGAAAGTTCACAGTGTTTCCATTGTCATGACGCTAGGAAATGGAGGGACGATGTGTTGAAAGGATGCCAGTGCGCCAACAACCACAGCTTTCGCACAGGTTATTTCTATTAAAGAATAATGTTATTCTTTAGTGTTTGAATTTTCAGATGTGTTGTGTTTTTGTCGCTTCAGTGGGACCAGATGTGGTCAACATCACCAGCTACTCCGATGGTACCACCTGTTTTTGCATCACCAACAGATGTGCACATTCAGTATAGCCGTGGTGATATTTTATAAACGGTTTAAGCGATGGTGATTGCGTTTCATAGAAAATCAAACTAGAACAGTGCACTGAGTAGTGTGCAGATCTCCATCAGGTGTGACTGCAACGACCACTGCTGTAATGTTTGATTGAATGAATATAAACCACAATTGCCCCCATCTAGACCACAAGGTTTTCACTCACACATCTTACGCAACAGATACACTCTCATTTTAATTTATGCAGCCGTCTGCACCGGCTAACCCCCGTTAGCTGTAAGCTTTGTTAGCCAAACACACAGCAGGACTCTGCTGCCCACCGGCTGCTACAGTCAACAGCTAACTAGCTCTCCTCCTACCGACACACTGTAAGAAGACAAGCTCCGTTTTACTCCCGCACTCGGTTCAGTTTGTCATTTGCTAAGCAATAATTATACATTCATACATACATGCAATGTCTTATTCAGGCGTGTAAATCAAATGCGGAACAATTCGTAATCCCTAGCGTAAATAAGAGTCTAAACTGAAGCAGTCGTTGATCACTTGCGGCCCTTACTGGCCGGTTAAGAGTAGTGTGGAGTCAGCTGTCAATGGGGGTATAAAACAGTGTGAATCACTGCAACCATGAGAGGTCCTTGCGCATACAGGCATAAATGAACCACTAAACGTATTAGGCTGATGGGTACAGTAGTTTGCAAGATTAGCCGTGGACAGACAGACAGACACAGATATGCTCATACACCACGCCTGAATACATAATCTCCTGGCGTAGATAATAGCTATTACAACCATTCGATATGGGGCTTCCCATGCATCCTCATAAAACTCAATGTTGTTACCAGCTACCTCTCCACACAGACATATGTTTTGTTTTTTTGCAGAGAGTTGAAAATAACTTAGTTTAGTCTCATAAAGTTCAGATTTAAGAAACCGCACGGTTGCGGTAGACTGCCTTGAGAGTTTACCTGTCATTGCAGTAATGCTTAATTGGCTAATGTGGGCTAAGGAAAATACTGTAAGCACTGTACCCTCTGCCCTTATCTGACAGTTTTTACACATTTACATGGAGTTTATTATGACAACCCACTAAAATCAATACCCCGTTCATACTGGTGCCCCTAAATGATTCAAAGGGATATTTGTGACATAATATTGTTGCAGCTTCTTGACCTAGCTTGTCATGTCATTCTCTTCAGGAAAGAAAATTCCTTTCAAGCTGGTCCATAAGAGTTCACACGACTGTTCACACTGTACTGTATATCTCCAACATCTCAGGGGCTAGAGTGGTGTAGTCGCTCAAGTCAAAAGCCCCAAGGCCCTGGCCTCGGGCTAGAGTTGCATAGCAGGTGCTCAGGGGAGGCCAACCTGGAGGCTTGGGTAATTCTATCTCTCTATTTCTGAATGCCCCAGATAACTACTGGAGACATTAGGCTGATATTGTTTTAAAAAAAAATAGTTTTAAGCACATTGAGGATTCATTTGGCTTCAACAAAGCTTCTGTTAAGAGCCAATTCTGTCATTTTGGTCTTAAGTATGCAGATGGTGGTTGCAGGAAAGAAGACAAATAGCTTACCAGTATCACAATGTTGACTTTCAGATATCAGAAATAGGTTTCCACTTCCTTTGTTGACTTTAGGCAATGTTAAAGTTTTCTAAATGAATCGAGCAGTATATTTTAGTGTAGAGAAATGTTATCATCAGTCAGATAGCCTGTCTCTTGTAACTTGGTGATTTAGACTGTTCAAGATACAGAAATGTTGGAAATATTCAAAGTACAAAACTGCAAGTCCGGTAAATCCGCAGTTTCAACATAACACCTGTTAGTCAGCTTTAAATACTGCAGTTGAGATCCCAAATATCGTCTGTCACTAAGCACAGTGTGGCACAGATAAAGTGCAGGTCTGATTACCACTGATGTCACCTTTGGGAAGGATGGATGTTAACACAAACACTCACACACACATAGCCACCAACTCAACAGTATTTGCCACTGGCTTAGCGCATTAGTCACACCCGTGTGCTATGTGCAAAGTCTGCAAGTGGACATTAATTAAGAGCATGTCTTATTTCTTTAGCTGCTGAATTGAAAAGTTCACCACAGGATGTGATCTTTAATTATGTCCTTTTTGTACCTGTCAGTAAGTAATATTCTCATCATCATGAGGTTGTAAAAGAAGGAAATATTAACAGACTAGGCTTTTGTTTTGGCCACTAAAAGTACCTTTTAAATAATGGTTTCATTTAAAAAAAAAAAAACCTTGAGTTCCTTTTTACCTGTTTGATGTCAGCTGCTAAAAGGGCAGTGACATGAGGTCCATTTTAAATAATTGCATTGTGGGGTTTCTGTTCTTTTGTTACAAGAGCACACTTTCCATTTAAAGTCTGTCTAAAGACTAGTTGGGCTATTAGCATAGAGAATGTGCTGCACCATCTATTTTTTTGTGCTTTGATTAGATTGAAAAATTCACTTTTCAAATTAAAATGCATGCAAACAGGATTCAGGCTTTTGAATGCGTCTGTTGTGTCCAAAATTGCTAGAGCACATTGAAATGGTGTGAAAAGCTGTCCTTAATAAGCCACTAATTAAAGGCAGAGTGAGTAGGATTTGTCCATTGTGGTTTGTAAACACAACATTCAAAGACGGCCCCTCCTCCCCGGCTCAACGGAGCTAGCCAGCGAGTTTAGTAATCTTTAGTCGAGCTAGCTGATGGGCTTAGTGTTTGTGTCCAGACAGGAGAACTCAGCCGACAGAGGCCGAGGAATGACAGCTAGAGGCAGAGAGAGGGGCAGAAAAACGCCCAGAAACGTCCCAAACACAGCAACATGAAAAGAAAAGAGAAAATTCAGGCAGAGGGCGGGCAGGGTCTCTGTAGATACAGACACCACCACTGATGCACAGGTCCACACTAAACCCACGGGTCGGGCGGGTTCGGGCCGAGCTTACTAGAAGTTATCACGCGTTCGGACGGGCGGTTTAGAAGTGACAAAGCAGCATTCCGAGTAAGTTATTAAGAACTTACAGAAACATTGCGTGCAATAATCCACCCATTCTTCCATAATGCCGCCCCAGTGTGTGATTTTTTTTTAGATAGTAAGTCGGCATCACAGAAGCAAAAGAGGCGTGACGTTTCACAACATCAGCGTCTAGTGTTTGTGTAGTCCCGCCATACCGGCTGTCCCTTTTTACACAGACGTTGGTTCGGCTCTGTGACTACCTCCGCTGCCGACTCAGAGGTGGAACAACTCTGTCCCCCCGTTACGCCTCTGTACCTTTTATACAGAACAGCGAGGCGGAATAAGAGCGCAACAGTCAAAGGAGCTTCTGTGTGTCACGGCACTCGAGTCCACTTGTCTCAGACCTGACAATTGTGCTACTATAATGCATAAAGTTGGCGAATTCTGGGTTGGGTCGGGTTTGGGTGGTTCATTAACGCATATTTTTGCAGGTCGGGCGGTGCGGATTGGCTCTCATAATGTGTCGGGTGGGTGTGGGTAATTGCTCGATTATGGCAGAAATCATAATAAAGAAAATGCTGGTCAGTTGGGCGAAAGCGCACCGCTGTAAAAGAAAGGGGTGCGCTGGATTTGTAACACAAGACAAACCGAGAGCATCATTGCGAAACGAAATGCTGCAATAAATGTTTTTAGTTGATTATCTTGTTTTCATAATCATTTGAAGCCAAAATCATAATTGTAATTGAAATTTGATCAATTGCACAGCCTTATGGGTAAAAAAAACGTTGACCCACGCATCGCTATGCCACATTGTGCCTTTAAATTGACAGTAACAGAGATTTGTTGTGGATTCGGTTAGTCTAATTTCCGCGATGCCTTCAAGACTCTCAGGAATAAACATCATTTTACTCTTTTAAATAATTGTGACTGACAAATAAGAAAATGCATTTCAGACTGGAGATTATGTCTCACTTCTTCTAATCACACATAAAAGAGAGCATGTTTGAATATAGAAATGTTTACATATTAAACACCGCGCAAGATAATACTCCAACGAAAGGCTTTTTATGTTAATGAAAACGTTTTTTATTATGTGCTTCATTTTCAAAGCGTAATCTCATTCGCTATGAATATTGCCAAGCAAACTAGAAACTGTGGGTCTGTTATAAATATTGAAAATTGAATGACTCACAGATCATAGCAGCAATCTGGTAAATTGTCTCAGAGGGTGGGCTGGAAGCATGGGAGTGAACACGAACTCCGTCTCCTGTAGGGAGCAGATCCCCTGGAAGGTACAAAGTACCTGCTAATCAAACAGCTTAAATGCCTTTTGCACAGCGATGTGGAATTAACTACGTATCCTCATAAGACTTTTGTCAATGAAAAGTATATTAAAGCGCTGTAAATATGTTATAAAAGCAGTCATAATGATGCTATTTTTCCCCCCCCTTGCAGCTGTCCCGTTCCCCCCCAGTCACCGGCTGACGGCTAAAGAGGTGTTTGACAGCGATGGGAAGCCCAAAGTGGACGTGCTGAAAGCTCACCTAACGAAGGAGGGCCGCGTGGAGGAAGCGGTGGCCCTGAGGCTCATCGCAGAGGGCGGTGCAATCTTGCGGGCAGAGAAGAACCTGCTGGACATCGAGGCCCCTGTGACAGGTCAGTAGTCACATTTGGCACATTGCGTTAGAGCTTTAACATCTAATCAATTAGTAAATTGACTGAAAGTTAATTTGCGGATATTTTGATCATCAATTTTTCATTATTTCTAGCAAAAATACAGAATATTTATTGGTTCCAGCCTCCAAATTGTGAGGATTTTTTTTTATCTTATGTGACAACAAACTGAATATGTTTTGGTTTTATACTGTTAAATGGACAAAACAAGACATTTGAAGACGCCACCTTGTGCTTGGCAGAACATTTTAATTGATGGATAATGAAAGTAATCAACAAGCTCTAAACCTTGACCTGCATTTGTGCTTGTTTTTCACTAATCACCTTAACAAATGACTGAGCGATGATGATCCACTTTAAGAGATGAAAACAGGGTTTGCATGCAGACGTGGCAGAAGAAGCAAATTATTCTCAGATTCTCGACTATGACGCCGTTTCCTTCCTTGTTTGTCACTGTGTTTTTCTAAAAACAGTCATTATTAGGACCGCCTGACAGTACACGAGTCCACAAATGCACTTTACGTTAACCTGAAATCAACTTGTGCAGCCCTAAGTGTTTGCTTTATGCTAACTTGCAGAGACACGTGGTACTGTAGAAACGCACACGCTGGGTTATTTTAAGAGAAGACTGCATGCTTACAGTCCTATGAAAACTTAATTTTCTTAATTAAATGAGTCACCGTGCCTCCGGGCCACGCGTGGGCCATGTGGCTAGCCATAGCAGTGTGTTTTATTTTAGGAAACACACAGGTTTTAGTTCATCCAATTTGCCAAAACTAACAAGCTTGGTGACACTCACTCGCTTGGCTGCTTCGTGCATTAAAAACAGCTCTGACACAGAAAAGCTTCACAGATACTCAGCTGACTTTGAAAACACCTGCTAACCTTGGAGAAAAAAAACGGACTCATTTATCTCTTTTTATCAGAGCTATTAACCAGTGTGGTAAAAATCTGAAAATATTTCTTTTTACACTTATTCAGTCTCTAAAGCGCCCCGGAGCTGAAGTCCTGCTCATTCATGCCTGCCTCGCTGGAGGAACACACTGTAGTCGGAGGCTCGCTGATGCATATGCACGGATCCAGTGCGTCTATTGTTGTCTTTCTTCCTGGTCAAGTGCCCCCTGTCCCTCCATTAGACTTTCTGATGAGGCTTCTTTGATGTTAATCAGAGGCACGGACCCACTCAAAGGATCTATGGCAACCCGTCATCATCGTTTCCTAATACACAAGATCGTTCTCAAAACCCAGTCCGGAGAGGCCTACAGTATGCTCATATTTGGCAGGCGTCGTACTTAGTTGAATTCATGAATGCGCGGCCCTTATTAAACAATAGTGTGGGTCTCGTATGTTTACGGAGGCCATTATAATAATAGAATATCTTGTCTGGCTGTTAAAGAGAGTGAAGCTTAACAACAAAGATGCAAACAGGCTGGACAAAAGCCTTATTTGCTGCGTCTGTCTCTGTGTTTGCAGGCAGCAGGGATTAAGCGAAATCCTGTTAAACATAACTAGATTTCTGGTTATTTAGACAACATAACTGGCTCTCCTAAAGGTTTTTGAGTGATTCACGTGTATGACAAAGTACCACCCAACGTAGAGGGGTGAAAGGAAAAATCTGCACTCGAGCGTATCCAAATTAATTTTCAACTCCGACTGAAACTCAACAAAAAAAAAATTGCATTGATCTTCCAGTTTAAACTAAACACCGGGAAATAAATGAATTTCCACAGCGAGACAGTAGTCTATTTATAAAACTTAAAACACATATGCACAATAAGGCAAAGCTGTGATCTTTCTCAGAGCCTGTCCTCTCACTATGCTGCAGCTCAGAGCAAAAACAAATCTCTTAAAGTGACAGCGTTTTTTGTAGAAAATGTTCATTTATACTTAATACTGGTTTGACAATATGGTAGTGGGGTAGGGGGGAGGAAGAGAGAGAGAGACAAGGGAGTTAATCCGATGATGTAAAACTGTACTATGATTTCCTGCTTTAACCTGATCACAATCTGGTTTCTTGTGTGTACACATAACTCTTAACGCTGACCTTCCAGTGTGTTCACATTGTCATTTAAATTCTGCTCTTTCACAAGCTGACACATTTTGATTTTAGATTTCATAACAGTTCATGCGTTGGTTTTGGCCAGTAAAACCTTCTTCCTTTGTTGTCTTGCATAGAAACAGTGGACAGCTCCTGTTCTGTGTGCAAGCCGCGGATCCCGAGGAGCTGTTTGTGTGCGTGCACTTGTGTACACGAGCGCGGCAATGAAGCACTTCTTTCCCTCCCACTCAACACCCCTGTCTCAACCCCTCTCCCACTCACTAGTCCTTTTCAACAAGGATTTCTCTGCTGCGCGTGCTCGTGATCCTGCTGTGTTTCCCTCTCGCGCGCACTCCCGAACTCGCACACCGTTCTCTATAAACATTTCTTTGTTTCTCTTCCCTCTTGTCTGCCATGTTTTATCCCTCCGTCGTGGTTCTTTCCTTCTCTCTTTCTCCCCCCCCCCCCCCCCCCTCTTTAGCACACCTGCAATTCCAACATGACACATGGACAGCAGATTAGTGAGTAAATATTTATCATAGATGTAAAGCACTATGACATGTCAGCTATCTCTCTCTCTCTCTATGCGTCTCACATTCACACAGTCACTTCCCGGTCGGGCCAGATGGCAGGTGGGGTTTTTCGTGGAGGGAGGGGTGCGTGTGACGAACGGAGCTGGCTTAGGCCACTGAGTACAAGCTGCTCCCATGGCCGTCGCACACCCAACAATAGAGCCCCTACCGCCACATCACCAGGCAACGGCGAGCTTTTACACCACCCATACACCTGTTTGCAGCGCGGGTGCTCCACCCTAATGGAGCTTTAACATACTAAAACACCATGAAACATGTTTCGCTCAAACCAAAAGGGGCTATTTTTCACGAGACGGTGATGTAACCGGTAAATGCTTCCAATGTTCAGTCGATTTAGCCTCGGCTGTTTGCATTTCATAATATGACATATTTCTTATGAAATTGTGATTTATTCTAAGTGAGGAAATGTTAAGACCTTGGTTGTGGAATTTCCTGTGTAAACTTTAAAAAGGTCTTACTAAGACCTTGATAATGGCAATGTATGAGTTTAATGTGAAGTGTTCTCAGTCTGTGCAGCATGGCAAGGCTATTAAACCTTTCCAATAGGTTCTTACACAACAGTCTTTTAATGAGAAATACATTAATGTGGATGTTAGAGCCAGACGGATAAATCGTCCGGGGCGATATTAGCTTACTGTAGATTTACTGGAATCGGTAAAATGACTATTGGCGGATTTCTTTTTACATTCTCAAATATCGATTGACATCGGCCGCACAAATTCAGTATTAGTTGGGCTAAACTGTATATTGCCACCACAGTTTACACTATATAAGAAGTGGATGTCGTCACCGTGACGTCACCCATAGGTTTGTGGACTGCCGTTTTGAAGCCTTGAGTTCGGCAGATTGGCCGTCGCCATCTTGATTTTTTGCAACCGGAAGTGACACGAGAGGGTGGAGCTAAGTACATACGAACAACGGTAACATAACTCCCATGAACTGAAAACACACTGTGAAAGGGTTAAAGTTCTGTGACGAAAACGCGACAACACCAAGACCGGACAACGCCGTGGTAGCGACCTGTCAATCATAAGGTAGCCACGTCCTAAAGCATCCCCTGCTTTCTGGTCTATTTGACTCTAAATGGGACCATAATTTACTAAATGAACATCATGCTGTATTGAAGAAGACTTGAAACTAGAGATTGAAACCATAAACTCATGTTTACAATGTTTACTGAGTTAATAAATCAAGTGATCATTCTTTTTGCAACCAGAGGAGTCGCCCCTGCTGGCTGTTAGAAAGAATGCAAGTTTAATGCACTGACTTGGTTATAAAGGGTCACAATTTGTAAAGGCTTGGGAACCAGTAGTTTACACCACTCAAACAGTAATTTGAAGTTGGTCGAGCTCTTCAAAGTCCAACTCTAAATCAGACATTGCAGCATTGATTGTCGCTGCTGTACTGGAGGTGGCAGCTTGTTAAACATCACATACAGCTTGATGTTCGTGACAGATTGCGAGCAGCACCTCCGTCTTTGCATAAATGCATGCTCCGCTGGATGTAAGCTCTCTGAGAGCGCCACCATAAAACCGGGGGTATTGTTATCATTCCGGTCTCAATCAAAACATGACCTGGCACAGTGTGCCTCGCCGTGGATTTCTCTCCCTTCAATGAGCCCGGCCCTTTGGAGTGGCCTGTGTAGGTTCTGAAACCAGGTTGTGTAATGCCCACCACCCACTCAATAGCTGCTGCCCACTGATATGCTGCTACTCAGGGAGATCACTTTAGCGCACAAGCAGGAGATGGCCAGAACGAATTGTTTTTCACTCCAGATAATGTACTCCCACCTGCTCTTCTTATGTGGGCTTCTGGTTCTCACCTCGTTCTTGTGTGTTGTGTGACAAGAGGGAGGGAGGCAGAGCATGTCTGTAGGTGTACTGGAGCAGAGCGATGGATGGATTGTGTGTTTGCTGTGATAAAGCAGAGCTGGAGGAGTGAGCCGTTTGTTTTTCATCGACCGGCATCGTCCACCACGCTTGCACAAAATGAGGTGACTGCAATTCACAGTGACCGTCGCGTCGGGTCTTTTTGGCCAAGTGATTAAACTCTCGTGTCACCACGGCTGTTTTCTTCGCCGGCAAGTGACAGCTTTCCAAAAGGTCAGCCGGGGGTGCAGTCCTCCCACACACAGCGTGTTTCACGTGTGCTTCAGGTGAAATTGCAGCCGCTTACTCCCTCGCCGGACTCCCCTCCTGCAGAGCTGACTTCTAAAAGACATGAAAATATTATTAATTTCCCTCTGAGCATTGTGAGCACTACATTTTCACAATAATTGCTCTCTTGGTGGCCTTCAGACAGTATTGTACACTAGGGCACAGTGTAATGTGAGTTTTTTTTACAGAGGAGATGGCTGCCTGTTGCATCTGTGTTTCTACACAGTGGATACATGGCATTGTTGCCATTGGTGATGCTTGTAGTGGTCCTTTATCAGGTCAGCAGCAGCTTAGTTCTGTTGTTTCTGTTCTCAGTGATATAGCCTGCCATTGTTAAAAGGATTCAATGATTCGTTTCCATAGCAATAACCAGCCTTAGCATCTCACACACCTTCTGGATAAAACCAGATGAATCACTTGGATTGCTTGTGTTTTAAAATATAGCCACATTTTATTGCATCCTGATATTCAGTAGTACCGTTAACGTGGAGCCTTAAAGGGGACATATGATGCTCATTTTCAGGTTCATACTTGTATTTTGGGTTTCTGCTAGAACATGTTTACATGTTCAAAAAACACTTTATTTTTCTCATACTGTCTGTCTGAATATACCTGTATTCACTCTCTGTCTGAAACGCTCCGTTTTAGCACATGTCTCGTTAAGACCCGCTCCCCAAAAAGCCCAGTCTGCTCTGATTGGCTTGCGAGAAAAATATGGTGCACCTTTGCAAAGCTAGTTCTCCAGCTGTGGACGGTATATTCTAATGAGCCTGCATGTGACATAGGAAGGGGAGCCAAATCTGAATGGTTTGTTGAATCACATGTTTTCTGATTCAGGCAGCCCACAAAAAACTGACTGTGTGTGCACAAGCACTGAAAATGTGAGTTTTTCATGTCCCCTTTAATGGTGACCATGATGCAAAAAAAAACCAGAATATTTCAAAAAATATCTGTAAAGAGTGCCCTTTTAACTTTCAGGAATAAATAAAATATCTGTCTTGTTTTAATTGCTGTTTGTTTTTAGTCACACATTTGGGTTTTAATAGGCTTTGAGGGTTCATGCAGGTTTTAATTTCCTTCATCAAGTGTCATGGTTTACTCCAATTAAAACTTAATTTAAAAAGCTCCGTGAACTTTTCACTTCACCACCCAAGTAAACCAGGCATTAAATAAATTAAATAAACGCAAATTATTTGAATCTTAAATGAGATAATGTCACCAATGTTTCTCTCTCTTTTTTTTATAGTTACAATTTTTATTTCAGTTTCTTTTTTTTGCATTTTAAACACTGATAAAACAAAACAACCTGTCATAAAATTCAGAGTTATACATACGTTAATATAAACATAGGCAACATGAACATATGCTCAAATACATCCGCATACAAACATATATAAATACATCCCTTTCACACATACATATCCAATGTTTCTCTCAATCCGCCTGTCATTACTTAATAAATGGCCACATGAAAGTCAAAAGATGGAGCGCAATAATTTTGCACTAATTGAAGGCTTTTGTGTAGAAACATAAAATGGAAGAAAAACAATCATGGGCACATAAAACAAAGACTACCGATGTCTTGTGTCACTGAAAGAGACAAATGTCTCAATCACTTAGAAAAATAACAGATTTTTTATTGAAGAATATGACATTTATGTGGCCGGGATGAATTGTAGGCACTGTCACCTAATGTTGATTAAAAAAGTTGGTTTTGTAAAGACTAATATAGTATAGGAGGAATGGTAAAATAGAAAGCAAATGACCAAACGTCCAACACATGAAGGTATACAGTATTTTTTCTCGTAAACTGTTTATGAGACTGCCAATAAATAATAATAAAAACAAACCTACAATTTAACTTATTTTCATTCAAGCATCGTTTGAGCCATTTTTTGTTCCAGTAAATCAAACCTTAATCTAAAATAAACCAGCACTACATGATGTTTATACTGTAGTAGTGTTGGCCTGATTGCAAGAATGAGGACATCTTCAGAAATCGGACACAAGTAACGAGGCTCCTTTTTGAAGTCGGTCCCCACTGTGGACTTAAACAGTTACACAGTGTGGGTTTAATAAAAGACAAATGGTAAAGCGGAGGTTTACGATACAGCCAAGGAGAGCTGATTCTCCGAGCTGCCTCACGAGGCTCGTAACTTGAGATAATTGCTCTCCAGCGTTGTCCTCCAGCTCCCACTAATTGGGTATCTCTCTGAAAGGACTTTTTTTCTTCACAGCCTCCTGTTGTAAGTCTTCCTGCTAGATACAGTTCATAAAGCGATAAACAGCCTCGCGAAAAAGAAAAAGTGTGTCCTTTTTCAAATTACATCTCAATCCATTCACCCTGTTGTTAATCACTTAATTAGCTTGAAGAATAGAGGAATTGCGGCACTTTGCCATCGAACATGGATGCCGCGCTTTATCGATGCTGTCACAGTTGATAATGCTGATCGGCACCTTTGTGTCGTATGTTTATTACAGCTATCAGGTGAAGAAGGTGACTTTTCAGACTTGTTTACCGGAGTGGAAAAGTCAAAGCTGTTAATTGCTGTTTTGATCACCCCGGCTGTATAGATTTAATTCTGTCTTGACATTTGTTGCCCACAATGCCAGTGGTTATGACATCAGAGGTTGTAAACCTTATTATATTAGATACACGTTGACAGCCTTTAAATTAAATAAGGAGCACTGTATCAAGTAAATATGATTTAAGGATAAAAGCCATCATTTAGCGAAGCATTAAACGCATTGCAATGGTAGTTACAACAAGTTCAGGTTTACTCCATCCACTCAAACGTTTTTCACAACATCAGTAAATTGTCCTGATAAATAGAACAGGAGAAAGGGCAAATACAACAGATGAAAATGAATAAAGTGAATTTTGTTGTTTCAAGCCAGGTTTCAACCCAGGCTAGTACTTCAATGCATAATACCTTTTTTATGTTCGGTGTCAGTAAAACCAATTTGAATATATTCTGTGTCAATTATGTTCACCGGTTGCGGAGTAAGCTATCTTCTCCTCAGGGAAATAGCACTACAGAGAGGTTGAATTTACCAAAATCTGCTCCCATTTCCCGGGAAAAATACCTGCAGATATAATACCTGTGATTTATAGTGTGTGTGTTCTTGTGTACTGAAGACTATGTACTGAAACAAAAAGACACCCTTCTACAAAACCCATTAAAGCTACCACGCATTTAGGGTGATAAAACTGGATCTACTTTTTGAGCTGCAGGTTTCAGCTGGCAGCTTACAGACCAGCTGTGTGGTTAAATATTGTTCAGGATCCACGGTTGAGCTTTCAGGTACTGTCTCGCGTTTCCCAAACAAAGGCGTGTGCCAAATAAGAGAAAGCCACTTAGCTAAATAAGTGCAGGTTTTATAGGCTAGTCCTGAACTCCATCAGAGCTTTTTTTTCAGCAGTAAATCAGTTTGTTTGTTTTTTTCACCTTAAAGATAATTTTAAAAGAAATGGATGTGGAAAAGTTGAATAAGTATCATTATAATGCTAATTATATTGTCTTTATTTTTTAATATTCTGTGGTTAAAATCAAATTGTATTCATCTATTGATTACCCGTGGCCTAAAAGTGGACGGTGGACCAGTTGGGAACCACCAATAAGGAGATTTCTCAATAATAAATAATAAATTCAGGTGTAACGACCCCTTGAACCAACCTTTAGAGTATCTACAATATTGACCAAAGGCCCTTAAATCAGACGACCTCCCATGCACCCTGTCAGTCAATGGCAGCTAAGCAGCACATCTTCTGTGGCCTCTGCTCCCCTCGTCTCCCCAGAGAGTATTAGAGTATAGGGTCACGTATACCAATCCAGGTTGAGTGATTTTGCGCTTCCTGATTTCTGACGCGGATGGGTTTCTCCCAGAATGCTCCCCTGACGCTATTTAACAGCTGCCTGCAGTGCTGTTAGTAGCTGTACTGAATGGATATGACACTGCCGATATCGTGGGGATGTTTTGAAGTGGGGTTGTATGAGGTACTTCTCCATAGTCAGTGTATTACCTACAGTAGATGACGGTCGGCATGCCCCCAGTTTGGAGAAACAGACAGGAGTTACCGCCAAAGCAATGTACTGCTGTGGACGGGGCCAGCAGCAAAACATATTTTAGCGACCTAAAAAAAAAGGCTCACCTAAAAAGATTGATATCCGTTCAAGTGTACACTATATTTGGAATATTTTCGCCTGTTTACCTTGCCGTCAGACAGTCCTTTCCGGCAGGGAACTGAAGCCGCCAAAGCCACCAGACTCCATTGGAAAAAAACAGTAATTTTACCTCGCAGAACACGGGGTTGCTGGTCTACCGCTGCCTCAATCAGTTAGTTTGTTTGTGCTATTGTGTGACTTTGGTGAATCAGAACTAACCAAAGTCACTCAATAACACAAACAAACTAACCAATCAAGGCGGCGGTAGACCAGCAACTCCTGTGTTCTGCGAGGTAAAATTACTGTTTTTTACTGGTTGCGTTGGCGAGAGCATAGATAACTAGACTGTATAGCTGTCTCACAGCAAGGTAAACCAGCGAGAATATTCTAAATATAGCGTACACTTAAACTGATATTGATTTTTTTCGGTGGGCTTTTGTTTTAGGTGGATAAAATAGATTTTGCTGCCGGCCCCGTCCACAGCAGAACATTGCTTTGCTTCCATGCTGGCATTCCTGTCTGTTTCTCCAAACTGGGGGCGTGTCGACCGCCATCTACTGCACTGACTATGGATGAGTACCTCATACAACCCCACTTCCAAACACCCGAACTATCCCTTTAACTGTGGTCTGAATATACTGGGATTCCTGGTAATATCAGTGGAGTAACAGACTGTGATATTAGGACGAAGTGTTCCTAGCAGTTATCTCTTTATAATAGCTATGACAAGCCAGATTTGTAACCACAGTTAATACACGTTAAGAAATGGATACAACTGAAAGCTTTCCAGTTGTTTCAGGCAGTGAGCTTTTTAGTGTACTTGGCACGGATTAGATGTGTTCAAATTACGAGCCAGTTGAAACACCTCAAGGTTTTAAAGAGGCTGAAAGAGGATGTGGTGGAAAAGCGAGGCATGGAAAAGGCACACAGAAGCTTGTGATCCCTTTCCATGTTGGACAACTACTATTGACACTGCGTGGTAGTTGAGCTTGTAGGAAGACGGCCATAACACATCCTGTTTGTGATGTGATTCACGGCATCGAACCACACTGAAACTCTAACAGGTACCTGCCGCCATTGATGCTCAAAGCTAAACGCCTGGTACGGACTGTGATTCACAGTTATGTTCCTGTTTTCTTTGAATGGAATGGATTCAGATTAAAAGCATCATTTTAGTGAACATTGTGTTGGGTAAAGCACCTGTTATATGTCCTGTTTGATACAAACCGGCATTGTTTTTTATGTTGTCTTCGGTTCTATTCTTTGCATAATTTAATGCAGTAAGCGTAGGCTGCAGAGCTAACAAGGAACAGTGATCCATCTATAACAAGGCCTTTTGGGGTTACAAATGATCAGTTAATGTAAATAACTTTCACATAGTTTAATAAAATAAACGGATTAAAATGATATAATAAACTAGAATGTTGTCTCTATAGTTATGAATAGCAACTGAAGTAGGTTGTTCCAGGATACTGCACGTAAATTATGTCCTCTGTGGTCCTGTATATTCCAGGTTTACAGGGATATCATTCATTGTCGCAGCTCTTTGCCTTTGATGGAGAAATATGGAAATAAATAAGATAATAATAAGCTGTAAAAATAGCAGTTACCCTGATACGCTTCTATCCCTCTTCCTGTCTTATTCCAGTGTGCGGAGACATCCACGGGCAGTTCTTTGACCTGATGAAGCTGTTTGAAGTCGGAGGATCACCAGCATCCACGCGCTACCTTTTCCTGGGGGACTACGTTGACAGAGGGTATTTCAGTATTGAAGTAAGTCCGCCGTGTTTGTTTTTGTCCTCACGAGGGCCTAATCAAGCGCGACGCGCCGTGTTTATTAATAGCTTTCTTTTGAGCGTAGATCAAATCCGGCTGCAGTTATTGGAGTGGTAATATGCTTTTTGTAATAACTTCAAATGCAGCCTCAGATAGCAAAATGCCACGGTGCATCTCAGGTTATGGAGAGAGAGATTTTTTCAATATGAAGCAAAATGCATGCATTTAATCTGCAAACTGCAGGTTCGGAATTTACTTAGATCTGTATTTCCTGCCATCTCATCGCCTGATATTTTTATTAATAAAACATATTATAATGGAGCGTGCCGCGCCTGTCCTCTGAAGGATTGTCATCTCTTCCAGGGAGCCTGAACTGTGCCACGAAATGTGCCGCATGAATGTTTCATTATGAGCCGAACTGCTTGTATTCTGCCACTCGGTGACGAAGTCTGACTTGATGTTTCTAGTGTTCTTTAAAGATGACAAGCTAACTGTTCCCCTTTTTTTCTCTGTTTCAGTGTGTGCTGTACTTGTGGGCCTTAAAGATCCTTTACCCCAAAACACTGTTTTTGCTGCGTGGGAATCATGAATGTAGACATTTAACAGAGTATTTCACATTTAAGCAGGAATGTAAGTAATGCTTTGGCACTTCATTTTTCTTTACCTTTGATCTAAATTGAGTCTGGTCTGTGAGTCTCTGTACAGAGTGGAAGGAGAATTGAGTTATTCTTTTCTAAAAAGCTGTTTATTATGCGTCCAGTTCAGCCGTCGACCTCAAACGCTCACTTAAAAGCGCCCTCTAGCCCGGTGCAGGATTCTGTCAGGATTTTTTGCCCTTTTCGATATTTACACATGTCAGAAGTATTTCTGTTGGACTCAGACCTAGAAGAGGGGAAAAACCACAAAAGAGCTGTGAAATTGTGCTGTTTTTTAAAAGTGTGTTTGGGAAGTTTTTTGGCACTTCGGAGAGCCTTTTCCGTCCCAGTCTCTAACACACTGCCCCAATGTATGAGAGCTGCGTTGTTTGACTTGGCATGCTTACCTTTCCCCTGCCCTGTTTCCCCCCCATGACAGGTAGAATTAAGTATTCAGAGAGGGTGTATGACGCATGTATGGACGCCTTCGACTGCCTTCCCCTGGCTGCACTTATGAACCAGCAGTTCCTGTGTGTACACGGAGGACTGTCTCCAGAAATCACAAATCTTGACGACATCAGGAAAGTATGTGTCTGATTCGAGACCATTTTTCTCGATCATTTCATAAAGCTGCAGTTTGTGTGTGTGTGTGTGTGTGTTTTAACAGCAGGTGGTCGCTAATGGCTTTAAAAATACAATTGAAACTTCCTGTCCGCCTCATGTATTCTCTGCATTCATTCAAAGTTAATGAGGGAAAAACTGTATTAGCATGACGTGCTGTGAAAATAACAACCTTCGTTGCGATGCATGAAGTGATTCGCCCAGATGTGTCTCAGACAAATACTGCTCAGGACTTGGACGCGAGGGAACGTAAGCAACCGGATCTGATTTAAAAAACGTTGAGGAGTCAGAATTCAATAATTCCAAATGGATTTTGTGGCTGCAATCAGAGGGCATGCATAATAGAATTTGCTCTATTGAAGTGTCCATCATGCTACCCATCCGGTAATCCACAAGCTTTTGTTCGAGATAGAGCTATCCTTGTCTGAAAGCAAAGTCATTTATGTTCATCGCTCCAAAAAGAATGGCTGCCATCGACTATTTTTTTTTTCACGTCTTTCCAAAAAAAAAGCCTTCTAGGTACCGAAAGACGAGCGCCGTGTCTGACACCTCATCCGTACTGTATATTCTGAATGGAATTTGAAATCACTTCAGTGAACGCATTAGTTGGAGTCACGATTTAATTATGATGGCATGACGGCAGCAGCAGCAGAAGTATTTGCTCTGCAGCAGTATGCATGCACACTCCACGTGCAATTTTTCCAGGCTGACAAGAGTTCCAACTTTTTCTTCCACAGCTAGACAGATTCAAAGAGCCCCCAGCGTACGGACCGATGTGTGACCTGCTGTGGTCCGACCCCCTCGAGGACTTTGGGAACGAGAAGAGCCAAGAGCATTTCACACACAACACAGTGCGAGGCTGTTCCTACTTCTACAGGTGAGTAGTCCGCCTCTTACAATTAGAGTGTAATCTGATGTTTCATATAGGGCTGTCAATCGGTTCGAATATTTATATATCACAATTAATCGTATGATTGTCCATAGTTAATTAAAAGATGACACATTTTTTATCTGTTCAAAATGTACCTTTGTCAAGTATTTAATACTCTTATCAACATGGGAGTGGGGAAATATGCTACTTTATGCAAATGTATGTATATATTTATTATTGGAAATCAATTAACAACACAAAAAAATGACAAATATTGTCCAGAAACCCTCACAGGTACTGCAGTTATCATAAAAAATATGCTCAAATCATAACATGGCAAACTGCAGCCCAACAGGCAACAACAGCTGTCAGTGTGTCAGTGTGCTGACTTGACTATGACTTGCCCCAAACTGCATGTGATTATCATAAAGTGGGCATGTCTGTAAAGGGGAGACTCGTGGGTACCCAGAGAACCCATTTTCATTCACATGTCTTGAGGTCAGAGGTCAAGGGACCCCTTTGAAAATGGCCATGCCAGTTTTTCACGACAAGCTAGTATGACATGGTTTAGTACCAATGGATTCATTAGGTTTTTCTAGTTTCATAGGATACCAGTATCTTAACTCTAACTTCACTTTAAAACTGAGCCCACTGCAACCTATAAATTGCAAGATGCGTTAAAGAAATTAGTGGCGTTGGATTTATAGCATTTCTGTGTTGGTAATTTTATTTTACCACGTTGGAAAATTGCATAAAGGATTCCAGCCAACGGCCGGATAGACAACAGCTTTATTCACTACCAGCATCTGCACTGTTCAGTCTATATGTCATGTATTAAGCCAACACTTTGTTTTATATTGGGCTGTGGAATTAAAAACATAATCTTAGTCACCGTATCTCAAAAAGCTTATATTTTAATTCGGTGTTCTGACTACTTTTAGGAAAAATAAATCATCTGCTGATTAGTTTTGGACGTGCTATCTGTGGAAACCTCGTTGCCAAAGAGATTTTCAATACAATGAACATTTTTCCGAGGCCGAATATTCGAACATAAAGACAGATATGGAGGCTGTAATCATAAACAAATGTTTCAAAACAAAAAATGGAAAAAAAAGAATAGCCATCTTGTCAAAAGAGTTGATAAATCAAGAACCCCTTACTGCCAAATTTCCATTTCTCATCGCTTCATTTTCTTACCCCTGCAATCCCTCAGCAGTGAGCGGGAGACCAACAGTTAGAACATGGCGTGCGTTAGAGTCTCCTCCTCAGACCGTCGCCAGTGTTTATGTAACTCACATTGCCTTCATTTGAGCTGAGTAACTGAACAAACAGAGGAAACGCTCGGAGCAGGCAGCTCGCACTGTCACAGAACGTAATGAAGTGGCACATTACCACGAGGCACAGTCCTGTCTCTGAATGCGTCCGGCGCTCCCCGCGCTCATTATGGCCTGAGCAATGCTTACTTGGCCCCGACGTGCCCGGAGCAAGCCGGCAGAAGTACTCAGAAATATCCTGAGGCTCCTCATTTGCATTTTCTTTTTTTCTTTTTTTAATAACAGGTGTTTCATAACTTCTGACTTAATAGTATTTTAATGTCCACGCTTGGAAATGAACTCCCAGTGCTGCTGTTGTTGTGAATTTGCGAGGCCTGATCGTCTTTGTATCTTTATTTGAGCTATTACTGCAGATCCACAAATTGCCCACTAATGTTCACTAAAGAAAGACCGAAAAAAATGAAATGTAATGTTAGGTATGTGGCCTTTTTTTACCTCAAACTGCTGATTTGTGTTGTACCAGTATCCCGGTCAGCATTCTGCCATTTGGTCTAAATTCCTCCGCAGTCTTGTTTTCATCAGCGTCCCTCACTTCATCCGCCCCGGGGCACGCTCGCTAATTGGCATCACACTGGCATCCAGGATTTATGAGACAGTTTAAGCCAGACTGAGAGAGAGCCGTTCCTCAACACCCCCCTCCCCAAAAACCATCAGCCTCTTTGTTGCTCCTGTCTTGCAGCAACCAATAACATCCCCCCACCAGCACCGTAGGCACGCTCGTAACTCTTTTACAAACGCAATTCAGGCATGAAATTGCACATGTTTCGAATACGGTCCCTTTCATTTTAGCCTCCACTCAGCGGCATAGATGAATCAGCCTAAAGTGGTTTTCCTCGCATCTTTTTCTTCTTTTTTTCCACACTAGTTTTAATCCAAGCTATTGATATCTAACCAACATTAAAAGCTTTAATTTTAACATGCAAAAATGCACGCGATGAAGCCATTCCTTGCACAACTCCTCATGTTGTCCAAGAAGCTCATTAACATCTGTGCCCTGTCGTTGGACAGATGGGAGAACTCAGAAAGCAAACTGACAAAAAAACAAACTAGGCCAAAACGTATCTTGTCTAGCGAGCGGCTCCATATGGCATGTATCTGCATCTGCTGCAGGAAATCAAGTGAGAAATAAAACATTTATTTCTAATTCTCCCCCCAAAAAACTCATTGCATTTTTAATTCCCTCTCGGCGACCGCTCCCTCCTTCTCACATCCCTCCCAGCAGATGTTTGTTGTGATTGTCAGGAATGCATGTGTTCTCATGTCTACATGATTGTTAATGAACCTTTCCCTAACTCCTTCAATTTCAAGCCTCCCATAATGGCTTTTCACACTATTTAAATTTAGAATAATTGACCTCTGCACCAAGCATTGCTATCTGAGCACGTGTACAAAAACAAGCAAATTAAAGTTAATTTACTTATATAACACTTTATTACAAGCCTGTCCCCAAAGGACTTTGCATTAAGAGATGCAATAAAGCTGCCGTAATAGTGTGCGCTGTCAATCAAAACTCTGCAGCATCTTAGCACAGTCATCATGAAACCTCAGCAGAGCGTTGTGTTGATTATAGAGACAGAATCGTGTCTTAAAAAAAAACAGCTGGCTTTGTTGTGCAGCATTTTCTGGGCAGAGCAGCAAATCTCTTGGAACTTTTCCCATGAGGTCGGAAGCCAAAATGTATAGTTTGGTTCTGATTGCTGCGTGTGGGTGTTGTTCATTGTTGTGCTCTGATTTTGCAGTGGGTGGGGGGGGGCGTTGAGCTTGGATTACAGAACTTAATACAAAATCATGACCTGTTTTTTTGAACAAACACAATATACTTCTTTATTGAACCACAAAGTGGGTATTTTGGGATTGTTTGCGGACTCGGATTGTACCGTATTTTCGCGGTAGGATTGCCACTAATCGAAAGACACAAGTTTGACATCACACATTGCAACGGAGATGCCCTAAAATTGCATCCCCTATTGCTTGAAAAGCTGTGAAGTGACTTTTATGTTAATGAGCTCAAATAATTCTCGAGATGAAAACTTGCAAAAGCAGCTTTAATTAAGCCCCCCTATTATTGTTGGAAAAAAGTCCTCCCACATTCACTAAGTGGTTCAGATGCAATGCAAAGGTGTCACTCATTCATCGTGAGCTGTCACTCACTTTGTTCATTACACAGCAGCATCCCACGATTCACAAATCCCGGCGTCCACTGGGGGTTTTTTAATCATGTTTGTTAGAAGAAGAAAAGTATTGTGTGCTAATGCCGTTTTAATAGCGACGTATTTTCAGATGATTTTACTTAAGAAATGCCGTCTTCTGCCTTTCTCATTGTGAGTAAAGGAAATTTCCAGTGGAAGCCGGTGCTGAGGAGTGAAAGGTTGTAGCATGGAAAAACTCTGAAACCATACTGTAGTCTGATAGTTGGCAGCGAGGTTTTTGGGTCTCTTTGCTCACAGACTGAATAGATCAGCGTGAGCCTAAAACACGCTTTAACACTCCCCAGCGTTCGCCTTTTTTCTCGAAAGAAAACGGTCTGCTATGAATCATGTGTCATACTTGACATTGTTTTGTGTTTCATTCTGAAATAAAAATCCACCATTTGAGAGGGATCACACCTACTCCTCTTACAGTATGAAAGCTTGTTTAAATGTTAAGCATATTATGGGTTATTATTTAGACATTATACCTGCAGTCGGTAACTTTGAGCAAATATGATAAAAAAGTTATTTTTGTAAAACTGTCACTATATCCTGACAGTAGTACACGAGACATAATCTGTGCAAAAAAATCTGCACTATCTAATCTGCTAAACTATCAGCAACATTTTCTCTCCATCTCTGAAACGCTTTGCCGATATTGTAGCTCGCTAGAGCCTCGAATCACAGTTTGTCATCTCAAATGTATGCAATATCTCAATTCTGGCACCCAACAACACAGCAAGATGACATTTTCGATGTGTAACTTTAGCCCACTGCTAGCGTTAGCCTCCAGTCTTTCCTTTGTTTTGCCTCCAGCTCACACCGTGACGTTATCATGAAGTCGGCTTTAAAAAGGTCTATTTCACAGATTATCTGTCTCATGCACTACTAGTTTTATAAAAAAACAACTTTTTATCATATTTGCTCAAAGTTACTTACTGCAGCTTTAAAGGGCCTTTTTAAAATTTCAGTCAAAATTGAGATGAAAGCCTTCACTTACAGCCAACCCGTCAAGGTAGTACACCTCTTTATGAGCCACAGTTGGTTTTTAGGACTAATTTAGCCTGAACTCAGTGTTGTATATCCACTCTTTCTCTGAAGCACAATCAATAATACCCATGACTTATTTAGTTATTTCTATTGATCGTTCTTCTTGATCTTACTGGGGTTTTTTTTCTTCCTGTATGAGTAAACCAAATGTTTGTCTCTTTATTCGACAGCTACCCTGCAGTCTGTGACTTTCTACAACACAATAACTTATTATCTATCATCCGGGCCCATGAAGCGCAGGATGCTGGGTGAGTGTTGTTGGCATTTCGTCTTCTCCCATCGCACTGTCACACAGCAGAGTGAGTCAGACCGGGGGTATTAAATGAAAAGCCACCCCGGTGCTCTGGGGGGGGTTTTGCTCAAGCCTGTCTGGAGAGCCGGTTCGGTGCGGTCTGAACTTGTGAGAGAAGTCGCGTTAATCCAAGAAATGAATATCAATACCAGCATGAGGACTTAGTTGGCCATATGTGATGTGACAAGTATGATTCATGCAGTCGAAAAAATAAAAAAATGTGATTGTGAAGTTTTTATAATGTTGTTTACTTCACATTCGGACGCATACAGTGTTTTACGACCGGCAAGCTCGTCTATTATTCATCCGGAGCGATTAGTTCGCCTAACAAAGGCACTTGAAAGCCTCTTTGAAAAGTTTTAAAAAATGGGCAGGTGGGTGGATGTGTCGAGCTGATCTCCCTCCGAGCGAGGTGAAGGCGGTGGGATGCACAGCACACAGTTGTTTACCATAGCACTCCCACAGCGCAGTCACATGGGACGCCTCGCCACGTCTCAGATGAGGTTGCCTCCCCAAGCCACCTAAAGACCACACATCTAATAATGTTGTTGAGGTTCATCCGTGTTTTCTTTTTTTTAAAATCTCTGTAAATAGTTGCTGCGAGGTGTGGTGCAGCAAACAAATCATCTGAGTTAGTGCTTTGTTTACCTAAAGCTTGATTCCAAATATCCAAACACAGCGCAGGCGTTCGCCGGGAGATCAGAGTAGGTGGGTTTGCATGCTGAGTTGGTTCAGTGCGATGACTACTTAAGGGCATGTTTAACCTGCGACACAGGGATTTACTCTCCTGAGGCTATACGCCGAGTTGCCCCCCTTGCTGATGCATCAGCTTACAAGACAAACAGCCACAGTGAAAACAAGAGGCCGTGAAAACTGTCGCCACTAATCATATCCCGAGGGCTTGAACGCCAATGAGTACAATGTTGTAAAAATGTTTACTAAAGCTTACCTCTCCTTTTTGGACGTTTTACCAGATACCGCATGTACAGAAAGAGTCAGACCACTGGCTTCCCATCCCTTATCACCATCTTCTCTGCACCCAACTACCTAGATGTCTACAACAACAAAGGTAAGGAGAAAGGAATCTATCATGATCAATCTTCAGCGGCTCAGAACATGAATACCACAGTGTCATATTCATGAGTTGCCTCAGGGGGACGCATCACAGTTACCGACAGGTGGTTCCAGGTTGGAGAATCGCTGTTGAGCTGTGCATTTAATAGTAGCATGGGGATATTCCTAAATGCTTTGTTCATGTCATTTTGACATCTTAGCAGAAACTAATTAATACTGTAACTTCAATAGAACACTGACGCATATGCTGTTCCTGCAATGACGAGTCAAAATATGTGTTGCAAAAAAGAAAAGCCCACCTGTTTTGTTTCTGGTTTAGTCCACTTACTCCTGAGGAACATGTCTGGGTCTTTGTTTTGCTAGTTTTTGACTTCACTTGTTTATTTAAGCTCTTCATTAAGCCATGTTAAACTGGGAAAGCAGCATACAATTAGGTTGTGGGAGTTTATTTTCTTTTTTAATTGTTAACCAGGATTTTATATTTGTGGGATTATGAGAGTTTGAGGACCGGCAAACCAAAAAATAAGCTGAAAGTGACTGAAAGCTACACAGGGCTTTAGGCTGGAGTATTGATTCTGAGTGGGACTGGTAGTACTAATAATTTTTTTTACATTACGATAGACCTTTGTTTTAGTGTCATTATAAAAAAAAATATTGCTTTAAAAGGCCGTTGAAGTCTTGGCAAATTTAATACCACGCCAAGCGACAACAGTTGAAAATTTGCCTTTATGCTAATGCTGGCACATTCACAGTGATTTATTTACAGTGGTTTATTGCCCCTATAGGAAATAAATAAATACATTCTTTTATTTCCATCCCAAGAAAAGATAATAATAATAATGTTATACATTTTCACCAGTTTATATTTAATCCAATATGGTGTTAACAAGGTCTTCAGGAGGCTTAAAGGTGCAGTGTGTAGGATCTGGCAGCATCTAGTGGTGAGGTTGCAGATTGCAACCAACTGAAACTTCTCTCGTGTGCCAAGCGCGTAGGAGAACTACGGTGGCCGACGCAAAAATGCGAATGGCCCTCTCTGTTTCTACTGTAGAAACATGGCGGCCGGCTCTCTGTATGTAGATATAAACGGCTCATTCCAAGCAAACAAAAACAACGATTCGTATTTTCAGGTGATTAAACACTAAAGAAAATGATTAATATTATATTCCAATTCTGCCAATAGATTCCCCTAAATGTTACACACTGTTCCTTTAAGTTTCCCTTATACAGTGCATATGCAGCTGTTGGATAACCATTTCACCCCATGTCCATTGCACACAACATTTTGGTCACATTATTACTTGTTCAATCACACACATATCTGCAACAGTGATTTTGGTCAGGTCGATTCAGGGACGAAGCTGGTGAGCAATGAGATGGCCTGGTGCCGGTTGACTTGGCACCTGGTGGCGCCCTACGCTGTGCTGCGGTGCCCACGCAGCAAGATAGGCTTGCCTTTGTGCTGTGAGTCAGCACTTTTCCCCGGAGAACAGACAGTATATTACTTTGGCTGTGGGGGCATGTTTGGATGGAGGCGGCGGTGGGCACACCACAGGAAATGGAAATGGGAAGGAAAGAGTGATGGTGCGCGCTGTTCCGCAATTCCTCTCGTGATGGAATGCCATAACTGAGCTTTATGCTGCAGTGCTGCCGGTCGGAGGTTATTACACAAGGGAGCGAGGGTTGTCCTTTTCTGTTTTCCCTTTTTTGGCCCATTTGCAGGTGTGTTTCTTTGATCGGAGATTAGGTCGCATTTGTTTACTCTTTTTCCCCCGTGAGCTGCCTCTGTGCCTCCTTCCCTGCACAGTAAGGATAGTCAAGAAACTGTGGCAGTTTGCCTGTCTGGATCCTTGTTTATTATTAGGACCCCATTTGTTCCATGCCAACTAATCTTCCGAGGGCTCACAGTCGACACAACAAAATACAAACAAACAAAGGGATGTCAAGCGCATGTTTTTTTTTTTTTTTTAGTTTTGGCACCCAATTGCCTGGCAAATCATTTGCAACCTCTCGAGCTCAATATGGAACAATCAAAAAATGATTCGGTCTGTTCTTAGGCTGACCTTCAGTTGATAAAAATGCCTCGCAGAGCACGAGCGGTTATCGGAAAGATTACTCTGTTTGTTTTTAGACCTCATTTAGGCAGCGCAGATGTGTACATCTAACCTGGCAGGACTACATGTTCTTTATTTCTCTCATCATCCACCGCTTTAAAATGAGACACACTTATCACACATTGTCCTGAAGTGGCTTAAAAAGACAAAGCCCAGAAAAGGAGCAACTCCCTTGCAAATAAACATCCCTCAAGCTAAAGGTCTGGCCAGAGATTTCATGTTAAAGCTCCTTAAACTTCAACAAGTTGTGGTTATGTAATTACTCGGGTTCCCAATTCACTTTATCAATCATCTGCTTGATGTATTTTCCCCCCGCAGTTGCACAATGCCATGGAACACAAGCACAGCTAGCCAATACAGCCCCATCAGTCCTGTTGATGCTCTTCTAATCAGTCATGTGGGTGGGGTTCACTGGTGGAACCAAAGCCTCTGTAATGAATTGGTCTGCTCTTAGCTTCTTGCCGGCGCTGGGAGCCCACTGAGCATGTCCCGTGATTGATGGCCAATCGAGCGGGCACATAAATCTTGAAAGGGGAGGGAGGAGGCATCAGCAGGTCCCATCGATATAGCGCCGGGAGTCGGCCCGATTAACCAATGAGGCCATTCTCGTCAGAGAGGAGGAGGCAGCGGCGGTGGCGGAGGATATCTATGAGGCACCACAAACAAGTGAGGAGAAACCAGCAGAAGTAAATTGGACTTGCAGCTGAGTCATGAACACATGAATGATGCTCAGGATGTGATTCTATAAATGCCATCCCCAATCCCTCCCCATCCCTCCTTCTTCACTCAAGTCAAACTGTTGGCTTTGCAGTAAGCGTCAGGCGCTGACCGGCTGCCCATCGCAGCTCTGACCCCTGCACACTGCACCCCCGAGCTGGCAGGGGAGCTGCGTTAAATGAAAACACAGCAGCAGTGATTTAGCAGTTTTCACTGTTTGAGCTTTGTGTCCTGAAGTGACTGCAGTGGAGAGAGGGAGAGGAGGGAGGGGGGGGGGTGTAGTTGGCAGTTGCACACTTCGGAGATTGCTTGCGGTTTTGTATTAATGGAATGTTTTCTGCTGCATCATTATTGACTGGTCCCGAAAGCCAACAACTGAATTCTAATGGTTATGGCGCTTGGATAGAATGAAAGGTAAACGACAGGGATGTTGCCAACGCTGTTGATGCTTATTTTAATTTTTTTTTCTCGGCCCCGAGACAGTGAAGGATTGATTGGGTTAGATCCATCTCACACCTGTTAGACCTTATATAACCAAATAAATGTCTCGTTCCTCTCGGTTAGACGATGAGGTGGAAACAGGAATGGAGTGATGGAGTGGAAACTTGAATTTGAAAAAAACAAAACAGGAATGTGCTGTCGCCAAGAGAAGGAGGCGAGGGCATCACTCTGGTTCACTCACCGGTCAAACTGGACAGCGTTCGCATTTTACACCGTTTCCTGCCTGCGGTCATGTGCTGATTGGTAGGTAGCAGAGATGGGTGATTTAAAGAGAAAGGAAGTGGAGTGGTATGATTGGCTCCTGGCCCCGACCACTGGAATAAATAGCAGGATGGAAGCTAGGGCAGCGATGACGCCAGCGCAGCAGGGAATTCATTTTTCCCCCCGCGTAATGAGTGCCAGCGAGAAGAGTATCCCTGGCTTCAGATGCCCACCCATCTGTTATCATTCTGGTCATTACTGGGCTTCCCTTCAGTTTCCTGTAAACATGCTGCATCAAACAAGAAAAATGAAAAACATAATGTTATGAAGGACAACCTCTTTTTGTTCGATACCAAGTGGGATCTAAAACTCATTACAGTATATTATAATTTATACCCAGGTATGGGTATTGTTGAGATTTGATCAATTCTGATTCCAGGTGTGCTTATTGGTTAGAGCCATTGTTCCCATTATCATCATATATTTGAGTACAAAAACTTAACTAACTTACTTTATATTGAGCTATATCCATGACAACTCTGTCCACTTCAAGAAATCTTTGTTTTAAAACCAAAATATTTTCAGATTAAAAGCTTCCTTCGTCCACTAAAGAAGACCATGAGATGCTGTTGAAAGTTCCAGAAAAAGATAGTAAGTGGACTTTGAGTTAAAAAAAAAAAATTTAAACCATCATCATTTTGAAATCAAAAACAACTTTAAAGATATCTTTATTTTTAAACTAAAATATTTAGAAATTTAAAGCTTCCTTCGTTCACTGAAGAAGACCATGAGATGTGGTTGAAAGCTCAAGAAAAAGATACTAAGTTTACATTGAGTTTAGATGTTTTTGTTTTTTCAAACCATCATAATCTTGAAATCAAAACAACCTTTAAGATATCTTTGTTTTCAAACTAAAATATTTTCAAATTAAAAGCTTCCTTCATCCACTGAAGAAGAACATAACATGTGGTTGAAAGCTCAAGAAAAAGATATTAAGTGGACCTTGAGTTCAGATGTTAGTTTTTTTCAAACATCATGATTTTGAAATCAAAAACAACATTTGAGATACCTTTATTTTCAAACAAAGTATTTTGAAATCAAAAGCTTCCTCCATCTACTGAGGAAGACATTGGGTTGCAATTGAAAGCAAAAGCTAATAAGTGGACCTTTTAGTTAAGATTTTTTACTTTCAAACCAAAATGATTTCCAATCAAAAAACTACCTGTTGTCAGCTAGTCATTAGTCCCAACTCTACATGGGAGCTGCAGTTTTCTGTGCTACTGTAAATGGTCTCATTGATTTATTAACTGAAAATGAATTAGAAACTATTCATGCATTGTTCGACTGTACATGATCTACATTCAGCCCCACCGTCCACGTGTCTGACATCAAATGGAAGTAGAGCACTGACTGTAATGGACCGAGAAGGTCTAAAACGGTTTGGCCTGGAATACTAATCCAGTGGAACTTGATACGAGAGGCCTCGGAGAGACAGATCTGCAGTCAGCATTAAGCGTCAGGGCAGGACGGTGGGAATCTCCCCCTCATCTCAACACAGATTTAACAGGCCTCGTTACCGGGGAAACCGAGTCAAGGCACTCCCTTATGAATAATTAATGAGCGGGCGTCGCCTCGCAATATCTGTGTTACCGTGGCAGCAGGCTTGGCCTCAGCTAAACCTGCGAACCACCTCCAGAGCAGCAGAGACATCTAGTGGATGTCATGCAGTGTTAACCACAGCTGGTCACCTCAAAGGCAGTGCCCTCCTGCTGGATGAGACACAACTTTGCATATAATTGTTGTAAAGCGTGTTCTGATAATGGGGCAGCGGCAAAGTGTTGCTCCTGTCACCCTTATCTGCATGTCTAATGCGATATACAAAAAAAAAAAGAGCGTGGGCTTTCTTGACCTGCTCGTACCCACAGCTTGTGTTTGTTTTGCACGGGGGAGGTTGTCGGGTGTGTCTGTTCCTTTAAAGGGAATCGAGTTTTGAAGGAGGGGACGACAGGGGAGCTGACCTTCTCCCCCGCTCTGCCTTTTTTCCCTCCGGGCGTCCATGGCTGCATTCAATCAAGTGCCTCGACCATGTTTATGCAGTATGTGATGTTTATGCAAGGCCTGCCCACGCGTGCGACTGCTTTCATGCACGCACATGTATAAAACACCCACGGCCCCCATCTGAGTGTGTCAGCGCTCGGCTTTTTCTGATTGAACTGCATAGTATTTCGCTGATATCGAGAATAACGGTACAATAATGATACAGTATGTGGATGTTCCCCCCTGCAGGAGATTGTTCCGTTTGTGCTGGAGGATGTGTGTATCAGAGTGGGATAAAGAGGTGACGGCTGTGGAATATAATGCTCTGCAGTACTTAAGGGACCACTTTGATTGCATAGTTACCGCACTATATGCATTACCATGCCTCATTGATTCCACACACACACACTGAGGCAAGCCCCAGCCCTAGCAGGATGTTTTCTGACCCCATTTGCGTTGCCACCGAGGTTATAGCTGCTTGGGATGCCAGGTTTGATGACTTGCTATTCCCGAACCGGAGAGACAGGCCGAGGCAGGAAAGTCCCCCACGGTGACCCAGCCACGGTGTCCGCTTACCCCCAGATCTGGGCCACCAGACTGGCCTTGTGTATGTAAGAGGCCGGGTTCTCTATATACAGCACGGGTATATTTATGTTGGGCATGTTTTCCTCGGCGCCCACGTTCACACCGTGGCTTAATCACGGGTGAGGTCACGCGGGGCACCCTGTGGTCAGTGTTTTTTATGTCGGCGTGTGATTATGATAAGGATTTCTGTAAATATATACTAAATACGTCACACAGAGAAATACTTTATATGCATCCTGTCAGCAGGCTGGAATTAATCACACAACAACACACGGCTTAATTAGCTTTTGCTGCTTTTATTCTGCTTCCCTTTCTACACCCTCACTGTGAACACCAACCGAACCACACCCACTGGAGTCTCCACTGTCACCTGATTAATATAATAATCTAATACTTAATACTAATAATTTAAAGCCACTATGTGTAGATTTGTTTTTATGATTGTAGCATCTTTTTAATTGTTCTGATAGAATTAATTTTACTTTGTAGAAAAAAAATAAACATCATTAAAATTACCAAAAATAATTTGTTTTAAAGTTCGATATGTAGACAAATAATTAAAAAAATAAAAAAATACATCTACAGAGCTTTTCAAAAGGTGACAAATAAAAGTAACGAATATTATGATGGTGAATTAATCATTTGAAAAATGTTGGCGGGTCCAAAATGTTTTGTTTATATCTGTGGAAGATATCTGATGTTTGGTTCCCACTTCTAACTAGGCTTGTGAGACAATAATATAACGTTGGTATCACGTGTCTCAGTGTCACTCCACTCGACCATAAAATATGCAGGTTGTGCAACCACTTGTTGTGAAGTGAATACAATGGAACGGGGGAGGGAGAGTGCGACATCTAGTGGCTGAATGTCTTCAATAGCACCTTTAAAGCAAACTTCAGTCTTATAAATTATTGAACTGATGCAGCACATATTGCCTGGAAAATGATCATCACACAGTGTTTATATGATCATTACCTTAGCTTCCTGTCTCTGCTGGCTACTCTCTCTCCCCACCCCCCTCACCACCACCACCAGGAATTGATGGTTTTCTGTTAACTAATGAAAAGTGCTCCGCCTATAGAGCCCAAATGCTGAGCCATGTGTTTCTGTGCTGTTATTCGTGTCCAATCCTGTGAATGACAGACATGCTTCAGCAACTGGGGGCGGTAATCAATACGCAGAGGAAATGCTCCAGAGCGGGGAAAAGGGGGATTGATTTTTCTTTTTTTTTTCAAAAACCCTGGTTACCTTCATTTGGATGCAGTTTTAGAGCCTGGATTTACACGTCTCAACCTGCAATACAGTGTATATATATTAGTCCTTCTGTCAGAGTGGGAGATTGACAAACGCTGATGTTAATACATCACCTTAGAATTTGAATAGGTAGCTTTATACTGGATCCTTTTATTCACTCTCATCACCCAGAGGTTGACTGACAGCATCTGACAAAATGTTGAGTTCCATCCAGGCCTCAGCTCAGTCTTGGTGTTGATGACAGTGTTTTTTTGTTTTTTTTAACACTTTTCTCAATTGTTTTTTAGCCAAATGGAGCTCCATAGCAAGTGGTGATTTTGTTTAGTCACAAGTCTGCACAGCACCTGCAGCTAATGAATCATTAACCAAGCAAGGTAAACAACAAAAACAGCCAGGAACTTTTCACATTAAACTCAAATGTGTTATTCTATTTAATAATTGAAGAAGAAATGCTTCAGACCGTCGGGGAATAACTTAACGGACCGCATGAATATACAAAAAGCCAGTTTAGTAAACTAAAGTATTTATTTCCATTTAATGTGCTGGCTCCTCAGATGGTGATGTACTCCAACAACCATCCCTGTTTCTTGGTACTTTAGGCTGAGTACTTTGTGGGTAACCCTCTCCGGGCTAATAGCATGTTGGACAGTCCGACAGAGGGATATGTACTGTACCTTGGTATGTGAAGCTGCTGAGACCACACAGTATTTCTAAGTGGTGGTTGGGAACAGGATGGAGGCTGGTAATGGACCTGGACCTTAATCAGATCCGATGCTTTCTCTTGGTCTGTTGAAGTATGGAGTCAAGTATTGATTTCAGACTGCTGTGTTTGTTCTATCTGAGACTTTAGAAGAGGAAAAGATAGATGTCACATAGATGTTACAATAATCACAACCTTCGATACACACCTTATATATTTGGACATATTTTAACAACCGCCTGTCCTCGTCTTTTCTTCCCCCTCCGCAGCGGCAGTGCTGAAGTACGAGAACAACGTGATGAACATCCGACAGTTCAACTGCTCACCTCACCCTTACTGGCTGCCCAACTTCATGGACGTTTTCACCTGGTCCCTGCCCTTCGTCGGGGAGAAGGGTGAGCACACACATACAGTAGATTCTCAGTACGCTCTCGATGTGATATAATGAGAACATTGAGTACGAGCAGTTTTTGCCAAATGTTGTTTACACCATCAAGTTGTAATGCACATTTAGTTTCCCCGAGTCAGTAATGAAAATGGCCCTGCCTCAAGAAATGAAGCAGTATAGCCAATTACAGTTCATAAATACAACACGCACTACACATGCTTTACGAGCCAGAAACATGCAACGCTAAATCCTGCAAATCAGCAAAAAGTGCAAGTCATTGAAAGTTTAAAAAATGGCCAAACATGAGCAAAGGTTTGCATTCTCTTACTGCTTCGAAGATTGTTTCAGGCGTTTGTTTTTTTAGGGCACCACACGGCCATATCTGTGACACTTCTGTGTCAATGAATCACACATAACTACGACCGATGCACTCACTCCAGGAAGCCTATTTTGGGTGTGACCCTTCCGCACAGGGCCGTTCCTAACAATGTTGCAATGTCACTGGTGGACACTGCTCACTGGGTGTGCAGGGAGGGGTCACCAGGGTGAATCTTTGTCCGTCTAACTGGACTTGTCCTAGCTGGATACCTTCAGACACACTTACCAGGTGGAATACATGCAGAGATATGTTAAAAAAAATAGGTGCCATGTTGTAAAATATATGTTTTTACTCATTTCTTCACAGTGACTGAGATGCTAGTGAACGTATTGAGCATCTGCTCCAATGATGAGCTGACGACTGACGAGGAGCTGGACGGTAAGCACAGCAGTTCTCACTACAGTCTGACTTTGCTCCACTAGAGGGAGTCCTCTGCTAATAGGAGTACCAGACACACACACTCATTCAAAACCTCATACACAAGCCTTGTGTTTTTGCACATACACACGGCTACTCTGCCCTATTTTCAGACCATTCGGTTAAAATGGGTTTCATTTTTGTAAACATTCTTCAACATACTCCCCAGCAAAGAGACAATCCAGAAGCTATTTGACACTTGACTCAGTCGAATCAATAAACCATTCTTGTATTGCCTTCAGCGGCTTGAAAATACTTCCTTTAGATACACAGGGCGAAGCCTTAGAGAGTCTTCAAAGAAAAATCTAAATTTAAGGCCTTAAAAATGTTTGAATGCCGTAAATACAATTATTTGAAATGTTTTGTTGTGCTATATCTCTCTGTGGTGCACGTCCTCTTGGGTTCAAACAGCACAGTTAGTCAGACAGTAGTCACGCTTTATGTAATCATATATAATAGTGGCAGTATCGAGTCATCTGTTTGATCCCGGGTCACAGCTTATCTACAATGAGATGGCCAGTTTCCCTCATGCCAGCCCCACCTCTTACTGCCAAACAGGAAATGATCTCAGCAGTCCTCCTCCCTCCTCCTCCCTCTCTCTTTGTGTTTACTGATGCACACAGTCTGACTCTGTAAACACCACCAAAGGCCATAAAGTCAGGATATCACCAGGTTTCAACCACATTTAAACTTTTTAAAACATATAAATGCAACCTGTTCCTTCAGTTGATTGAAGTTAAGCTCATATGATTGGCTAATTAATAATCAGGGAATATAAATAAGCAGTATATGAAAAAGTAAAAAAAAAAAAGATAATTAGATTGATTTGTACGGCAGCGTATTGCTGCCACGCCAGAAACAGAAAAAACAATTAGCATCACGTTATTAGGTGAAAAGCTTATTGTTATGACGAGATTTTTTTCACGTTATAACAAGAATTTTTCATGTTCTAACAAGATATATTCACATTATTACGACATACAAAATTATTACGTCATAACAAGTAACTTTTTTTGTTATAACAATATACTATTTATCTTGTTGTACATAAAACATTTAATGTTAGAACCAGATATGTTCACGTTATTAAGACATACAATCTTATCACATTATAACAATAAACTATTCTTGTTATAACAATATACTGATTATATTGTTATAACGTGAAACATTTCACGTTACAACAAGATAAATAATATATTGTTATAACAAGAATAGTTTCTTGTTATAGCGTGATAAGATTGTATGTCGTAATATCGCAAAAATATCTTGTTAGAATGTGAAAAGTTTGTTGTAACAAGATGTTTTTCACATAACAAGATATTTTTATTATTTTATTATTACATACAAAAATATCACATTATAACAAGAAACTTTTTCTTGTTATATATATTTTAGTTCCTTGTTATAACATGATAAGTTTGTATGTCGAAATAACGTGGCAATATCTTGTTATAACATGAAAATATCTTGGGATAACTTGAAAAACATCTTGTTACAACAATAAACTTTCAAGTTATAATGTGATACTGATCCGTTTTTTTTTTTCTGGCGTGGCAGCAATAGGCTTCCGTACATCTGGACGGTGGCACAACTCACACACTGAACAGTCCCTCAAATAATAATTATTATTATATATTATTATAATCATTATGTTCCACCAACTCATTCAATCAGTGCTTTTAGTTGATCCACTTTATTCCACATTTCCTCGTCCTCACTTTCACCTTTCACTGTTTCCTCTTTAAGCTCATTTCTTTCAGTTTTTCGAGCCACTTCCACTCTCACATATTTTGTTTATGTTCACTATGTTGTCTTTCTCACTCATGTCCTTTTTTTCTGTGCCTGTATAATCCTTTTTGTTGCACTGCTCTTTATCTGCTATTGTTTCCATGGTTTCCAGTTACCATTATGTTGATGGTTTTCACACATTTCTTTTGCATTCTCCTCCTCTTTTCTCTCTCTCTCTCTCTCTCTCTCTCTCTCTCATGCTGTGATGTCGTCACAACCGTGGTTTACCTCATCTAATTTCTCTTTTCTATGTTTTCCAGAGTTTTGTGTTCAAGGCATCGCTTTTCTTTACACTCTCGGTGCTTTTCTTGCCTCTTATTTCGCCGTCTGCACCCCTCTCCGCCACCTCCTCTTTTCATTCTACAGCCATCCACTGATCTCTCTGTCCTTTTTCTCTTGTCTACTCTTCTGGGGGTGTTTCATGAGAAGGACAGCTAATATATCCCCCCAAAAAAGGTACAGACATTAGCCGTAATGGTGTGTGCAGAGGTAGATAGACTTTTATGCAGTGCTTGCTCTCTGCGTTTTAGTAGTCTGTCAACTAACGGCACTGTTTAAAGCACCTTCTAACACTACTACTGAGTGTTTCTGTTGATCTCGATGTGTCAGTAATGTTACAGTTACATGCTCCTGCTTCTGATAAAGCCAAATCTGACACACACAAAATGATTTCCAGGAAGGTCATTCTCATTCGCTTAAGTATTTGCTGTACACGTTAAAATAAGAAGCGCTGCTACGGGAGATAAATCCCGCGGAGAAGCGTATTTTAAAGTTATAACGGTTTGTTTATTCATCAGACGACGAGAGGAAGAGTCTTAAACTAGACATCAGACTGTCAGCTCTTTCCTTTACCCAGCCTTTCACCGCACATCAGCTTCATTTCCATCCTTCATACTCCATGCATTTTTTCCAAGCTGGCTCCCAGGGGCCTTGAAACTGTTATTGTGCAAAAAAAAAAAAAAGGTCTCTTTAAACAAAGTTTTGTTTTCCAGTCCAGGAAAATTCCTGTTTGCAACCAAAACACAGCACAGGAAAAATTCATGTAGTGTGTGTGCTCATCGAACGTGCTGAAAAGCCATGTTTGGACCAGGCCGTTTTACAGATGATGTAACAAGGTTTAGTAGTACAAGTACTACCTGGGGGAAATAGTATGTAGGGGTTGAAGAGACTTCAATTGAACACCGCTAGTGGAACAATACAGACAGGCAGCATGAGTGCACCGAATGCTGAGAAATACTCAGTTGTTGTGATGTGTTGAGGGGTTCAATAACCACACTGTGTTTGTGTCGTGTTCCTCTGATGCACTTCTAGTTAAAACTAATAGTCCAAAAGTACCCGCTGTGTCTTAGCACATTTACTAAATATCACGGGACACAGACAATGAGGTCTATATTACACTTCCACAGGACATGGTTTAGTATACATGAGTCACAGTTTGCATGACTGTGTCTGACCTCTGACTCCTCCAGGTGCCACAGCTTCTGCCCGTAAGGAAGTCATCCGCAACAAAATCCGTGCCATTGGCAAGATGGCCAGGGTATTTTCTGTGCTCAGGTATGCAAACATGAACTCCCTTTTTGTCTTTTATGTTCTGCCATTGTCCTGTTAGCTTTGATACTACTCCATTACAAGAGATTGAATTAAAGCTTCACTAATCAATATTGTTGTATGAACAATAAGTCATGTTTAATGTGAACAGTCTTTTGTTGCGACGAACCAAAAGAGGATTATAACCCTCAGCTCTACGGACCGTTGTAGCGTCTTTCAGCTCATTGTTTTTGTTTTAAGGCTATTTCACAACTGGCGTTTTACGTCACTTAATTTTTCGAATTGTTGTTTTTGTCATGAGTAATTTCACACACAATGTGAATATTTCGCCTCAAAATTGCGACTTTTTTTCACAAGAAGGTTGATTTTTCTGAGCTTTCACACTGCGAATAAAGACATCAACCAATCACGTTGTGCAGAACCAAGACCGCAAACTTTATTACTCCTTTCAGCCTTGACAAAGGAAGCACAGACCAGAATCACTCTTCCGTTCTGACCTTTCACAATAAAAGTCTAGACATTTACGCTGTGTAACTGTTCACCAGAGGCAAATTCACTCAGAGCATGTAAACTAAAATAGCTTACAGTAGTTTAGGCTGTACAACAAAGACCGACTGCCAGACGCTGCTCTGGGTCAATAGGATCCTGGTTTTGGCCTCTGCCTGCGCAAATCTATTCAAACCTTTCATTGAAAAACTGTTGCAACTGTTGCAAATTTACATCGCCGGTATGAATAATTTCGATGCAAAATATATGCTATATAAATTTAGCATTTTCAAGTTGTTGATTCGTCACGCCCCCGTTGTGTAAAGGCCTTTACAGCCCACAACTTTACTGAATTGGTTGAGTCTCGCTTCTGTCTTCAACCAAGCAGGCTCTATTAAACTCACTTTACACAACTTGTCCAGCACCAAACAACAGACAGACAACGTTAGCAACTAGCTTGTGAACATAGTGGAGCATTTAGCTGCTAAAGAGCTAGACAACTAAGACCAAAACGACCGATTAGTCGACTAATTAACTAAGAGGGGGCACCCCTAGTTGCCACATGTCTGTTGAATGTGTAAAAAAAAAAGCAACTGTTTGCTTACAAGTTTACAGTATCAAAATTAAAAGCTGATGATATGTTAATGATGTGTTTTCAGCTTGTTGCACTGCTTCCAAGTGGCCTAAAAAATAATGTTTTTACTGTAACTGAGTTTGTTCTACAAGCTTAAATTATGTCTGACATTATCTTGTAGAAAGTAGTTAGATGTTTAGTCGATATTAAAGTACATTGTCCAAAACAAAATGAAATAATCCTCAAGGTAGTAATACTTACTGTAGCAAATAATGTGTATATTTCCGTGTTGATATTTCAGAGAGGAGAGTGAGAGCGTGCTGACGCTGAAGGGACTGACCCCAACAGGCATGCTACCAAGCGGAGTGCTGTCCGGTGGCAAAGAAAAGCTGCAGAATGGTAAGACTGTCACCAAGTACCCCGAGACCCCCAGCTTTGGCCCCCAGAACGGATTCTCACACACACATAAATTCCCCTTACGCAGCAGTACCCTGAATAAAGTGCTAGCTCAGTGTTTAGGGCATACTGTATATGCAGACTCCTTCCCTTTTCCCTCAGTGATGGTCCAGGAATTTGAAATTGCTGCCTCAAAGTAATACTGTAAGTGTAGTTAAATGTTTCTGGCAGCTTCACTGTCCTTTCTATACTGCATGTTTTAGTTAAATACTTCTAACAGCTGCTCTACATAGCCTTTTTCCTGGATAAATGACGATAGAATATCAAGTTATATTTCCTATAGATAGTCAACTCTTCCCGAACAATGCCGGATACATTCAGGATTTTCTTTGTCCCTTTGTCTTCTCTAATGTGTCTCCCTCCCGATGTCTCGCATTAATACCCTGTCTCCCCGTCCCCCGTCTCTTTCTGTATTCCACTGGTTTTATCTCAAATATTACCTGTATCTTTTTCTTTCTCCTTTCTTTCTAGAAACTGCAGGTATAATCGGTTGTGCAAGTATTCTGTTGTGTTATTTTTTTCTTCTTCTTTTTTTCTTTTTGTGAGACAAGTTTAGAGTTCAGTCCACCCTCTTATGTTGAATTCCAAACACTCCCTAAATGAGTTTGACAAGCTGCTGCAGCGAGGAAGTAAAGGCTTTCTGGAAAAAACGCCTTTACAGACACTTCAAATTTACCCTGGGACTCCTGACAGAAATGGTCACTTTATTGTCCAAATTTGAGCGCTTTTTTGTTAGTTGCGGATCCCAGCAGTGCTCCGTCGGGATAGACGCGGGACTCGCTGTGATTCAAAGGATGAATTGGAATTGACACAAGCAACTGTGAATGAAAGGGGGATAGCTGCTGTCTGCCTTTCCTTTACAAAATAAAGCAGAAATCCAGACAACTTCCCTCTCCTCTCACAGGTTCTCGCACATCAGCTAGCACTTTCCTAAATGCATGCATAAATACGTTGCACAAAGAAATATTACATAGTTTTTACTTTAAAAAGCAAAATATCTTATCTTTATAAGAATAGGTACCGCTTTACTTTAAAGGGAGCGTATATAACATTTCCAGAACAGCGACCACTGTGGAAACAAGTAGCAAAACTGTGATAATGCTAAAAGCTAAAAAGCTAAACTATGTTTTAGTATAGCATACACTAGAATAATAAGTCATGTAAAGTTTGCTAACATTAGCAACAAGAATCTTCTGGTATATACCAGACCAAGTGAGGCTTTAGCAGCAAAATCCCTAACTTAATTGAATCGAGCAAAGGTGTTTTATTGCATATGAATTCAACTTTTCTTTTCTAACATGAAAGAATGTGTCATTTTTTATTCCAAAAGTCCTGTAGTTTGACTTTAAAGAACAATAGCACTCAGTTTCAGCTTTAACACATGACATCCGCATGATTATGGAAGATGCAGGTAGCAGATGGAACAATCTTTTCCACAAATCAAGTAAAAAGAAACAGAAACTACACACAGAGCACAGATTGTGAACTGGGCTCATTTTTAAATTGCATTGTTGTTTTGATTTGTGACCTCTGGTGGGAGGAGAAGCAACCAAATTGGAACGAGATAACATCTGGACAAAGTTGGCAATTCTGCGTGTCTCAATTAGGGAGGATGGGATGCTCTCTATGGAAGACCACAAGTGTCACGTAAATAGTAATAAAGCATTTCATTAATTAATAACTAATTGTACAATACAAAACAGCCATTAATAATTTTTTTTACAAATAAATGTATTAATCATGAATAAATAGACTAAACTACAAATTATATAATTATTTGATATTTTAATGTGCAATAACAATATTTATAATTTCTCATTTTATTTCCCATAAAAGTATCAAGTAATGATTTACTTTGTCATTTATTTATAGATTAATAAATTGATTTGTAAACAAATGTATTAACACTTATTTGTTATTGTACATAATTTAAAAAGACATTAAAACACATGAGTACATCATTTAAAGATACATTAATTAATTAATAATTACATTTAAAAATATATATGAAAATGCAGTTTAAAAAGAGAAACAAAAATAACTGCATTCACAAATCGAATTAAGATACAGATTTTGATCAGGTATTTAAAAGGGCAATTTCCTTTCCCTATTAGTTAATCAATTTGATTAGTCATATATCTTGATGGATTAATATTTCATTTGTAATCTATTTTTATAATTCCTCTTTTTATTTCCAATTAAAACATTGAATAATGACTTACTTTGTAATATACTCTATTAAATCATAGATTAATAAATTGATTTGTAAACAAATGTATTAACACATATTTGTTATTGTACAATTAGTTATTAATTTATGAAATGCTTTATAACTATTTCAAAGACACTTGCGGTCCTCCGTAGCTCTCCTCCTTTATGTCAGCCGTACTGATTTAGGCTGAACAGACAGGACTACTTTTTACATTCAGATGTACATTAAGTAATAAACAAAGCTAAAAAACGCTAAACACTAACTCTAAATTCATAGAATGCAGCATATCCAATGAAAAATGTGTAGTAGACTCAAATACCATATTTAATATACGGCTTTTAGCCCAACATTAACTGTTCTTTTAGATTTACATAAACACACTTTGTGTTTCTGCTGATGACCTGCATACCAGTGGTGGTCCTAAGGATTAACATATAGGATTATGGAAGTTGAACAGTGTTTGTTTCTAAGCCATTTGGAAGCAGCTGACACTAAAGAGAACCCCCGTGAAGGTAGAGTGATGTTCAGAGATTCCTGTTGCAACATTGGTAGAATCACATTGCTCCCCTCCTTTATAAGCAGACGCCAGTGTGCTTCTACTGTAATGTTGACTCCCATCAACCATTCTGTTTACAGTCTGTTGCTCTCGTGCCTTTTTTGTAAATCTCATCCTCATGGTAGTATATGTCCTGTAGTCTTCAGTACTGTATAGCCGTTACTTTGCTGTCACCTTCTTCCTCATCCGTGTCTTTGTGTAAAGCTGATTTACACACTTGTACTGTGAATTTATGAGCTCAAGGACGACTGTGTGAACTTGGTAAGTGGTTAGAACACCAAAGGTTTCTTTTTCTCCCCTCGCACTTCACAAAAGTAAGCCAGCATTTTTGATATTTCATATCAAAAGATGCTAATCCTGCAGTTCCAGATGCTGCTTCATGTCGCACACAACACCACAGTAACGCTGCTTCATGTGTTTTACGGCGCTTCGATTTTACATTAACAATGAAGCCATAAAAACCCACAATCACACATGCACTTAAACCGTATTCCTGTTTTCCATTCATCCTATTTCAGCTCTCCCTTCTCTGTGTGTGCGTAACAGTAAAGAACTAATATACTTCCAGCTTTAACGTGTTGTATTTGCTATCAGTGTTCGTCCCCGCAGTATTCATTTTTTTTCTCTCACCACATCGACTCGTTTGTCAGTACTTGTACCTCAAAGACGCAATCCTCTCCATGAGGTCGTTCGCTGCCACAAACATGTGTCACCTTCCCTTTTTACAGATCTGGAACTCATCAAAAAGCTAAGGCTCATCCCCTCCTCCTTCCCCCCCCCCCCTCTTTTGCTAACATCCATGTGTCCTTTTGTCATAAAAAATGTGGAGATGACGTTAACCTCTGTTGTCGGCATTGGCTGTCTTTGCTGCTCATTGACTTGTTCCTAGGACAAAATGAACTCCTCTGCTCACTTCTCTCATTCGTTTTGCAACCCCCCTCTTCTTCTCTTCAGCTACTATTGAAGCTATTGAGGCTGACGAAGGTAAATGGGTCCGGCCGCCCTCTTCTGTTGCTTTTCATGGCAATAGACAGGGGGCTCCGCTGGGTTTTCATTCATCTCGCTGGTGCTTGAATAGAGTGTGTTGGGTGTTTGGGCTAACAAAATGTGGCATAGTGTTAACGGAGAAAAAAGAAGTAAGTCAAATTAGGAAATCCTGTGGTCACACGATGTTTTAAAGGGGAATGGATTTCATAGCACAGATTTTTTTTAAATCACACTGGGATTTTTGAGTGAGTGCAAAGCAAACACATGTAATGTTTCACGGAAATTTGCAGGTTATTCTTAGTTAACCGCAAAAAAATTAGCTTTCAGGACTGTATACCTTGCTTTTCATCTCAGAAGTTTAAATCTTTCATTGGAGATTATCAGACCATCCAGGTTCAGGATAGAGGTTGCACTTGATGAAGTGCACATTCACACTCACATACTGTGGGAGGTGTAAATAAATGGGCATCATAAGGTCATCTGGCAGCTGTAATGAGCTTTTTTCCAGATACCAGAGGCACCGGCTGGACCGGCATATTGTGTCCAGTAGAGCTAGACCACCACAGTGTTTGGTAGATCTTGTCTAGGAGTACACAACCCTAATGTGGTGTAGAATGCAGACACAGAAGGAATCAACATATTTTTGTTAAATATTGTAATAAAGTCGTGTAAAAAGGTTACATGTTCTCTAAGCTAAAGCTTTATAGGGGTTGCCCAGAGAGAGGGAGTTCCTTAAACAAACAAGTACTTTATTTAAATCACTCAACATGGTAATTATACCGTGGTTCAGATAGTCTACCTCCCTGCTCTGCCCTCACGCAATACAGTGAAATCTTGCTATGAAAGCTTCTAATGGTATTTCCCCTTTGAAACAACTGAAGCAGTTGTGCATTGTTGTTGCTGTTGTATTAATACCATAATACTACAGTTTTCTTTATCTGAATTGATAGAGACAAACGCTCCACAGGAGGCTTGGAAAATCCAAATTGGATTCTCCCTTCAAAGTAATTTTTATTTACATTGCCTTTGGCGCAAGTACAACCTCAACTGCGAGCTAAATAGTAGTTTTGTCGGCTGCTATTTACGTTGGAATTGTCCAGTACTTCCTCTTTTTAGCCCCATAGAGGACAGTCCATTGTAGTGTCGAGACACTTCTCTACTTCTCTCTCCATGTGGATCCTCTGTGGCCCTTGCTGTGTCGTGTTCTTTCCTGTGAGCTGCTAATAACCTGTGTCTGACCTGTGCTATGCAGCAACACAACTACGCTACCCATCATGCCCCTCTCCAAGCTCCCCACGTTGTTGTCTAAAAATGATGCCCCCCTCTCACTCCGCTCCTCATTCTAGTAAAGGGTCGTCATCTTTGCAATCATAGTTGTTATTACCATTAAGACCCCCAGTCTTTATGAAAGGTGGAAGTAACAAAATTTCAACTTTTTGGCGTTAACATTGGGCTGAAATGAAACTCGATCAAGCTGAATATTGGAGTAATAAGGCAATACTTATGAATCCCATTGAATTGAATAAAACAGCGTTGAGTGGACAGGTGTGATGCTATAGTATCAGTACTAGTGCAGTGCCCTTTCAAACACGAATACTTGGCCTGTGGTATTGCTGCTTGCAGCTTCCTTGAGAACCGCTCATACAAACAACTTCACACTTGACATTACATTTCCTTGGGTCTCGAGCAATACACCCGACAGGACATAGTTGCGTCACACACCCAAGTTGGGGCTACTCACGGTCAGAAACTCTGGTGAAATACACTCTGGTTCACGAGACAAAGACAACACACGGTGAAATACACTTAACGGAGGCATTAATTTCCAAATCACCGTATTAGTCGCGTGCTTTGACATAACCACTGCGGTTATAAAGTAGAGCATAGATTTAATTAGCGAGGGTATTTTGTTGGCGGTAACGTTATTAGTGTTATAAGTTAGTATCAAGTCTTACAGCGGGGAAATACAGTTTTACTCACTGGGGAAAAACACAACCAAGTTGCTCAAATAGTGCTGGCTGCAACATACAGTAGGTGAAATACACTTAGCGGAGGTATTATTTTCCAAATAGGTGTATTAGTCGCTTGCTTTGACATAACCACTGTGGTTATAAAGTAGAGCATGGATTTAATTAGCGAGGGTAATTTGATTGCGCTAACGTTATTAGTGTTATAAGTTAGTATCAAGTCTTACAGCAGGGAAATACAGTCTTACTCATGGGGGGAAAAAACACAACCAAGTTATGCAAGTAGTGCTGGCTACGACATAGGTGAAATACACCTAGCGGAGGTATTAATTTCCAAATAGGCGTAATAGTTGCTTGCTTAGACATAAACACAACGGCTATAAAGTAGAGCATAGATTTAATTAGCGAGGGTATTTTGCCGGCTGTAACGTTATTAGTGTTATAAGTTAGTATCAAGTTTTACATCGGGGAAATACAGTCTTACTCACGGGGAAAAAAACACAACCAAGTCACGCAAGTAGTGCTGGCTGCGACATATGCGTGAAATACACTTAGCAGAGTCCAAATAGGCGTATTAGTCGCTTGCTGTGACATAACCACTGCAGTTATAAGGTAGAGCATGGATTTAATGAGTGGCGTTATTTTGCTGGCGGTAATGTAATAAGTTAGTATGGCAAAAACCTACACAATTTCAGTTTCAATGGCAGAGTCTGCACGCTGCTGATGACATGCTCATCTCAGTCTGCAGAGCCTTGAAACTCCGCCCCGCTGCTGAACAGAGCGCCATCGCTTGTTTATTCAAAGTTGATTCAAATTGAACGTGTCGCATGTCCAAATTGCACCAAATTCGAAAATGCACCCCCTTGATTCCCCGGCAATACACCCGCCAAGTGTGAAGTAGATCGGATGAGCGGTTCTGGACATATCCAAAGGACACACAGGCAGACAGAGATTCCTCGCTTCATAGTTAGATGTATATGTATCAGCCTGGTTTTATTCATCTCAGTGGTATTTTCATAGTGTTTTCTCTACTTCCATTATTCAGTTCAATTGAATCTTGTTTTTTATTTAACTCCAGTCTAAATCATATTGTGCCCTCCACCCCTCATAACCTCCAGTGAACCCTTTAATTGCTGCATGCTCCAAGCAGACTAAACAAGTGGTTAGCACCCCAAGTACCTCTGTAGTGTCTTTGTACGTGAGCTCAGTCTCAACGTGGTTCTATTTTGTGGAAGTGAATGTCTCAGTGGGCTCCACTCTAGTGTTTATTTCCCTCCCCTTTGTTCTTTTTTGTCTCTTTGATCATTCTCCTTCTTCCCTTTTTTGTCGTTTTTTAATCTGTGACGTGACGGGGCGATCTGGATGTTTCGGGTCCTCAGGTGTTCTGGGATGTGCCCGAGTCAAGATATTCTTTAATAATAGTCGTATTTTAGTGTGCATACAATGTTTAAAATTTACAAAATAGCAGTACAAGATGGCCATTAGATGGTCGGAAGTCTTTCCACAGATTTAAAGCACAGATTGATGGCACAGTGAAAACCTGTTGACCCTGATTCCAGGAGCACCCTCTATAGATTTAGAAGGATTATTTAATCCTTTTTGTCTGTGCAGTTATGTATCATTTTGAAACTCTGATAAATGGTGTTAATGTGTTGTCATTTCATAAAAATGAGTTATATCCTTTTTTATATTAATTGTTCATCTGTTATTAAACCACTAAACATTCAAAATGATGAATATGTAAATATGCTGTACGATATATGCTGTTGTTCATAAAACGCATTTAAATAATTATATCAATGGTTGAAGATTCAGTTCAGCCTTATGAATAGTACACATTTGTGTTGCATCATACATACTGTATGTCCAGTTGAAGGATTAGGTGGACATTTTGGGAAATATACTTATTTACTTCTTTGCACAGAATTAGATGAGGAGATCGATACCTCTGTTATCTGTCCGTTCATTATAAGGCTACAGTTAGCTCAGCTTAGCTAACTTCCAATGAAGTGTTAAAATGACTTGCGAACTACCACATTAAATTCCGCATATTGTCACAATTTTTTTGTTGTTACACTTTTGTTTTTTGTACGGATTAAACAAACATAATTTAACATGTTTAATAGGCAGATTTTGTTACCGTCTTCTCATTCAACTCTAACCTGACGCGCCAGATGGTTTGTTACACCGAACAATCTGAGAAGCAGTCATTAGAAACTGTTTGGAGAAGGGCAGGCACTTAAAAAAAGTACTTGGCAGTCAATTGGATGAACCATCTGTCAATCAAACTGTTGCCGAAGCCAGTCCGAAGAAGAGCGAAAACATAATTTCCATTGAGAAAAGCCTCCAGTGCCGTTCTTTGCTCTTCTTTCAATGAAGAAATACTCTCCTGATCTGATATAACTGATGCTATTGCAGCATCTACGCTAATCTCTTCAGTAGCCGCCATTGTTGTTTTAAACAAACAGTTGCCTGTGCGTGCCGTCACTCACACCTAAACGACGCCCGTAGCTGCCAGTAGATCCTCACAGGACGCTGATTGTGCTTTGCTCTGGCTTGCCGACCACAAACGCATTACTTAAAGCCTGACAAGATGAATTTTCGTGTGATATGTGATCCTGCGATTCTCGCGTGATCTTGTGACATCGTGAGAAGCCAGCTGCCATGCAAGGTAAATTCATCTCTACCTAAGCAAGCGAAAAAGCATATTTTCCAAAATGACAAACTATTCCTTTAAATTAAGGTCTTAGATGATGATTAGTGTTAACAAGCCCTTCATTTACTCATTTTTCATGGATGACTTGCAGTTGAATTAGCCAACAGCTCCTCAGATGCCGTCTGTATGTTGTCGTTTTCTCAGTTAAACAAGTTTTTTTTTGTTACAACAATTCCATGAACCGAGACCAAACCAAAGATAAGACAAATCTGGTGATGTGTGGGTGAATGTGAGCAAGTGTGACCCCATTCCTTTTTAATCATTTAACCTCTCCCCTCTAAAACCGCTCCTGATTTCTCCCCCATTTTTTCCCTTTTTCTCGCATCTCAACAGCCATCAAAGGCTTCTCGCCCCAGCACAAGATCACCAGCTTCGCGGAGGCGAAGGGCCTGGATCGCATCAACGAGAGGATGCCGCCGCGGCGAGACGGCTTGCCCTCCGACGCCAGCCTCAACTCCCTCAACAAGGCCCTGTCTTCGGAGACCAACGGCACGGACGCCAAAGGGAGCACCAGCAGCGGCAGCAACATCCAGTGAAGGCCAACAGCGGGCGCCACTTTGGCCGACGGAGCTGCCTCACCACGGCCCGCCACTGCAGAGAAGGGGGTGAAGGAGTGAAAAAGGAGGGGGAGTGTGGAGGTGGGAGGCATCTATGGCTCACACTGGGGGGACATCTTACTTTCTAGTCTTTGGATATGCCTTCAAAATATTAGTTCATAGTCAAATCTGCTAAGTTATTGCCAGGTCACATTTCTGAACGGTCAGGCCTTTATTGTGCTTGATTCTCCACCACACTGCAGTATGTCAAAGAGAAAGAGAGGGATACAGAGAGATCTTTGAGGCGATTTATTTTCTTTTATTTCTTGAAAGACCCCAGTCGTGTAACTTCTTACTAACTATTGTACGTTTACAAAAATACAGCACTAAAAAGGACAGAACATGAGATAATGTTTTTAACATATAAGGGTGTACAAACTAAATAAGGACTATTTATTGATAACTTTTTTTTTGTTTTGCTACTCTTATAAAATAGCTCTGAAATTAATTAGGCAGTCTTAAAAAGAATGTTGCAATGTTGTCGAAATGCCAAATAATGGAACGTTTTATGGTTTTGTACATATTATGCTTACCTCAGGTTCTTTTGGTGTGTGCTTTGACCTGATTTTTCTGTATAATGGCTAAATAACTCGGTAATGAATACCTATTTTCTTGAGTTTCATAACTGGAATTTACATTTTACCTATCTATCATTTGCAAATATGTTTATTTTTTGTCTCTTTTGGAAAGGGGAGGGGGGGGTAGATTTATCGTGGCTTGCTGGAATTGAGTGTTAATTTTATCTCTTTTTAAGTATTGCGAACAAAGTAAAAATAGAGAACCTATATTGTGTAAAAAAAAAGAATACAATAAACATAAAAGTGTCTGCCTATGCATGTTTTATAAAAATCAAACAATGGAAATAGAAAATCCGAATACCTTGGCTGTGGAGGCCTGTTTTGAAATATACTGCGCTTTAGTGAACATATACTGGAAACGTATACCTGCATACTTTCAATTAACACCATGATGCTCTATGCCTTCAACTTCTTTTGTAATTGAAGCATTTAATTATCTACGATGGATGAGAAATCATATTTTTAACCTGCGCTTGTAAGTGCACACAGTCCAATTAAGCATGTTTGACAATTCTTGTGAGGTGTGTGGTTACATGTGTAACTCAAAAATGCATGATTCGCTGTTTGTGTCATATAACAGGTAAATCAGTTTTGTTCTGTTTTGTAAATGTGCCACAGAAAGTGTAATTTGATTATTATTATTATTACTATTATTATTATTTGGAACTCTGCTTTGTATATCAGTTACAGGTTTGATACTGCTCAATACTTTAAGATGAAACGAAAAAAAAAAATAACTTCGATCTTTTTTAAGAACTGCTTAAGTGCCCAAGTAATTCACTACACGACATGAAGCCTTGCTTTTGTAATTTAACTTCAAAACTGTTGGCAGATGAGGCATGCACTTGCAACTATGAAAAGTATTTTATATAACTGTTCAATAAAAATGTGCATGAATTTCAACTTGAAATGAACCCGCTTCTCCTGTGTGTGTGTGTGTGTGTGTGTGTGTGTGTGTGTGTGTGTGTGTGTGTGTGTGTGTGAGAGAGTGTGAGAGAGAGAGAGACTCCGGCTGTCCTACAGTCCTCCGCCAATGAATATGCAACCATGTAAAATAAAATAAAATACATAATACACATAGTCCTTTGGGCGTTTTTTGCATCACAAGTGCATAAAGCTGCGTTGTAGAGCTACGTGATGGTTTTTGTTTTCCAACAAGATTACAGGAAACGCACTCGGCTTCAACCCGTAATTCAAACCTGCGAGGAAACCACAGTCACAATAGAGTCACAATAATTCATTCACACCTCAGAGGTCAAGAGGGGGATAGATGCCTGGAAAAGAGCTTTAAAGCTCTTATTAAAAACATTTTTATGTAGACGAATATTTAAAAAAAAATAATATAACTACTATAACGGAAAAAAATGTCTTTTCCTGAAAAAAATTATGATTCTGAATTAATCATTTAAAAAATGTTGGCGGGTCCAAAATGAATGTTTTTGCTTATCCCTGTAGAAGATATCTGACATTCGGTTCCCACTTCTTACAAGGCTTGTGAGCCAATAGTAAAACAACTGAAACTGGTTGTGGAATAAAAAACAGTTAAATGGCTGAGGTGGACGGTAAGTGCCTGGCAACCATTGTTGTATTATTAACAATAGCACCTTTAAAAGTCCATGTGGAGCTATCATCTTTCCACTGCCACGACTTCAGCCTCCGTAAATTAGTGTTTTGCTCTCCTGTGTCCAGTTCCTCTCAAGAATTTGGCATTGACTGGCCAGTATGTAGATCCTTGTCTCTGTCCTTGGCAGTTCGGCAACAAAGGTGTTTCCTCTTCATCAACCTCAGTGACTTCTTTGATTAAACTATGAAGACTAAGCCAAGATTTCGCAAGCATACCTGTGTACACAGGAGACAGAGATCTGCAGGCTTCCTCCTTTATACAAAGATAAAATGTGGAATATGTTGCAAGAGTTTTTCGATTTATTGGTTTAACTCAGCCAAACGTTTTTTCACAGTATGTGATGGTATTTTAGAAATTAAACCTCATATCTTGAAGTACATGAGCTATTAGAAAAATCCAACCTACTTTCTTACATAGTTGTCCAAATAAAACTAATAAACTGAACTACAATTTAACTAAGCAGCCTGCATTTCTCGTCCTTGGTTTCTGAAGTGTCTCTCCTTGGTCTCTCCTGCTGAAATCAAACACAATGCTCAAATGAAAGGAAGTAAACTCTGGCATCCTGTTTTTTTTGGGAGCGCCAAAAAAACAGGAGCTAGATTTTGTAGCCTCAGAGGGATAATCTGAAGACCAACTAAAACAAACATACTGCCAAAATGAAAATGAAATTAACATAGGAGTGTTCGGCTAATCTTCAGTGGTCGCAAACCTCTTCTTGGTGTCGTGTCCGTGACTTTTCAAACTATCCACTTAACTCATGTAGAAACTAGATTATTGCTTATGAACAGTGCACGGTGACCCATCTGAGGTCATCTCCATGCTTTCTGGAGGCACTGTTACATAAACAATGAAGAATAGTAAAAACGTCATGGCTGGTATTTGAGCTGCTCCCCTGGGCTGTCAACACTTGCCTCTTTGACATTATTTAAAGAGGACCTATTGTGCTCATTTTCAGGTGCATACTTGTATTTGGGGTTTCTACTAGAACATGTTTACATGCTTTAATGTTCAAAAAAACACTTTACTTTTTTCATACCGGCTGTGCTGCAGCACCTCTTTTCACCCTCTGACTGAAACGCTCTGTTTGAGCTCAGTCTGCTCTGATTGGTCAGCTGGCCCACTCTGTTGTGATTGGTCAATCGAACGAAACTCTTCGGACTACACTCTATCTCCGCTCTAACTAGCTTTGTTTGAGGGCGTGCCAAACGAACCGCTAGGCAATGTGTGTTACTTGGTGACATCACCACGTTGCGGAAAAAAAGGTGGGACTTCAAGCAAGACGTTTCAGGCAGTGCGGTGTTTCTGTGGGGGAGAGTAACTCCCTTTGGCGTTTGTAACTTTGCAGACCTTTTACATGCACCAAAAACTATACAACACACTAAAGGAAAGGGAAAAGGCACAAAAAGCATAATAGGTCCCCTTTAACAAAACAAACTGCCATTTTGTGATTGTTTTTGTAGTTTATGTTGTTGATGTATGCATATGACAGTTGATATGGATCTGAAATGTGTGGCAGTGTGTGTGCATGTGATGCAAGTGGTTCCAAAGTACTTTAGATCTTTGTTTTTCTCATCATACAATTGCTCACATACAGTTCCTGGATACCACATTGTTTATTTAAAACTTGGTTGACATCCTTTACCTGACTTGATCACAAATGAAAAAGTTTTTGCACCAGTACGTCCCAGTCTCCTCCCAACTGGTAAAGTGGTGTCAGAGCAGGAAAAAAACAAGATGATGGGAGTTGGCGATGCATTCAAACACATTCAAACACATTATTCAAAACTGAAACTCTTGTAACAAGTTTGCACCCACTGACTGCCCTGTGCTGGTCTCCACAGCCACCCACTTGTACGTCAGGAGGGAAGCCAGTGTATTTCCTCCCCTTCTTTATCTAAAGGAAGTGCCAAAATAAGCATCAGCAGCGGAGCGCCCCGAGCACCTTTTCCACTGGCCACTCAGTTAGAGTCCGAGGAAGAAGTCGGAGGAGTTTGCGGCCGTGGAATCACCATGAAGACCATCAGGGTTCTTGTCCTCCTCCTGCTAGCGTCTGTCCATGTCTTCACACCAGGTGAGGGAACCATTCAAACTGCTTTTGGCTGAGATGCTGTTAGATTTAACAGAATCAGAGCTTAGGGCCTTTAAAAGTCTTCAGCTCTCTTTAACTAAGATTAGTTAAAGTTTCAGCCTTGTTTCTGTGTACTATCAGTGTGGAAAGGATTATAAAATAGCCTTCTTTACTCATGTTTTAAACTAATTTGAATGTAATGTATTATAGTCAAAACATTTCCACAATTAGGGTTTCCTATCAAGTTGATTGGCCCCATTGTGAGAAAATACAATAACATTTTAATAGTTGTTCTGATTGATAATGTTGTAGGTTTTAATTGTGTTTTATTCTCATGTAATTTAGTTTTGTTTTGGTATGTGCAAAGATAAAGATCACAGTTAAGTTCAAAAGACACTCACACTTTGAACGGTACCTCGGAGACATCCACTCAAACAGTGTATTTCCGTTCATTCAGGCTGAGATAAGCTGTGTGTTTCTGTGTGTATGTGCCTTTAGATGTACTTTGTACTAACAAGTAGGAAAAAAAATAAGTCTATTCTGCCATGTTTAGTCAAAGTGAAGGTATAATATATTTTTAATATGAGCGTAAGATATCAAGCGTGAATCAAAACCACAGGAATGAAAAAAAAAACAAGTGCCAAATGGGTGTCTCTTGGTTGAAGGAAAGGAAAAAGAGGGTGGCTCTGGAGTTGTTTGTTTTCCTTGTGCGGAGCCAAAAGAACTTTTATCTGTTCTATGCTGGGCAGATATGTGATCTAACAGCAGATAGCCAGTGGGAACCAAACTGCCCCCTCTCTCACAGAGACAACCGATCATTGTCCTGAGACCCAAATGTCCCAACTGGCAACATATCTACTTCCAGCGTTTAGCAGTAAACATCTGGAGGAAACACCCTCGCCCCGGCTGCTGCTCACCCAGCAGAGGCATTACTCAACTTTATGAGCTTTTTTTCCCCCGCAGCATATAAAGAAAATCAATGACAAGAAAATTAACAAAGATTTCTCTAAAGACAGACCTTTCAACACTGACAATTTACTTGCTTATGAAAACATGTGATTTGACTTGGACTTGCCACAAAGGACTGTAGACATGACTTGAGGTTTTACTCAAAGGACTTGAGACTTTAAGTGACACTTGCACCGAAATACTTGAGTTGACTTGAACTTGTCTCGAATGACTTAAAGGACTTGAGACTGACTTGAAATTTGCTTCAAGACTTCACAATCAAATTACTTCTAGGACTTGAGACTTGACTTGTGACTTGCTCCGAAATACTAGAGGCATGGCTTGAAGACTTATCTCGAATGATTTTTATAGGACTTGTGACTTGACTCGAGACATGCTCCAAAATACCGCAGACGTGACTTGGACTTGTCTCGATCGATAGGACTTATGACTTCACTCGAGACATGCTCCAAAATAACAGAGACCTGACTTAGACTTGTCTCGAATGATTTATAGGACTTGTGACATGATTTGTGACTTGATCTGACATACTCAGGACTTGGTTTTGGCTTGTCTGTAATGACACAGGACTTAATAAGACTTGAAAATTTAGACTTTACTTGCCACATGATCCAAAATACTTGAGGTTTGACTTGGATTTGTCTCGAATTAATTAAAGTACTTGAGACCTGACTTGAAGCCTACTCTGAAATCTGTGAAACCTGTATTGGCCTTGTTTTTATGATTTAAAGGACTTGAAATTTACTGAAATGACATTGAAATGTAAGGACTTTAGACTTGACTTGAGACTAGTCCAAATGACTTGAGACTTGAGTTGGATTTGCCCACATAGTCTTGAAAACAGCTCTGGCAAGGAGAGCTGCTTTTTCTTCCTGATGAAACCAGACAGAGCTGCATGCGGTCGGTGCTTCAGCGTCTGGTCTGGTGAGAAATATGTTGAATGGGATCCTAATTGACAGCAGTGAAGACAGGATGCTTAGCTGCTTAGGTCAGGGGACAACAATAGTGTTTGGGACAGGATGCAGCTTCACACTGTTGCAGCGCTTCAAGCAGAGGATATCCACCTCAACACGCCACGACCTCCACCACCGTCTTGACTCCTCATCCCTAGTCTGACACTTGGAGCGAGGGCATCCCTTTGTCTCGGGACGCTGGGCTTTAAAGCCGTGCCAAACAGGAATGATGCAAATATGCAACTGTGAACCTAAAATAGAGAATCTGTCGGAGGAAATGTTTTACATAGACAAAGTGATCCTGGTGTTTTCTTGATGGAAGCATTCTGAATACTTAGACAGCATATGAGGATGCAAAGCATTGGAGCCAGCATGGCGGTTTGGTGATCGCAGCTTCTGGTTACTGTGTCGGCGCTCAAATAGTTGTGTTTCTGCTTTACAGTTTCATCAAAACACCCAGTTGCGCCGTCAGCAACACCAGACACAAAGTCGATAACATGTAAGTATAGCATTAGCATAGCAGTTCTACATTTTGGGAAATACATTTATTTGCTCTTTGCTGGAGAGACCAATATCTCTCTTATATGTGTAAGTTCAATACAGTATAAGGTCAGCAGCTGGTTAGCTTAGCTTAGCACAAAGACTGGAAACGGGGAAACAGCTGGCTTGGCTCAGTCCGAAGCTGACAAAATCCGCCTACCAGTATCTGGGGAGTGCAGAGCGACGGCCATGAGCAAGCCAGTGAGGCACGCTCACATGCACTAAAAGCACGCTCGGATTACAACGCACAGAGGGAGAGCGACTTCATTCTCTGCTCAGGTAGACATTACACCACTATAGTTGTTTGCTGCTATATTAATGTTCTAAATATCGCATCTAGAGCACCTTTAAATAGTAGGCAGATTTTGTTATCGTTGGACAGAGCCAGGCTAGCTGTTTCCCCCTGTTTCCAGTCTTTGTGCTAAGCTAAGCTAACCAGCCTCTGGCTATAGCCTTATATTTAACAGACAGATACCGTATACGAGTGGTGTTGATCTTCTGATATAACTTTCCGCCAGAAAGCAAGTCGTTTTTTACGCAGTAGACAAACTGCGCTGTGTGAACTCTGGTGTGGGTCATAGTGTAAATTGAGATTTTACATTCCTGCATCTTTTCTTTCTTTGAGTTTCTGATTTTAGTTTTCTACGTCAATGTCTCTCTTTGTATATCAACAGCATCTGCAGCATCAGCAAAAAACCCAACAACAGCCCAAAGTGCAATCCCAACAGTAGTCCCAAGTGCAACACCAACAGTAGCAACAGCAGCAGCAGCAGCACCAACAGCGCCAGCAGCGCCAGCAGCAACAACACCAGCACCAGCACCAGCAGCAACAACAGCAGCAACAACACTAGCCCATGTATCCTCCACTGCTCATCGTGATGACACCAACAAACCCAATGGAGCTGGTGAGTGTGCATATAAGTGAAGTGTACTGAAGATAGATATTCATGCTCATTGGCTTATAGACCTATTTTACTATATTCCTGAAAAAGGGTCTTTAATTTCCTTTTTTTCCCCCAAGGAGAACCTCAGGTTTCAACCCCAGCTCCTACGAAGACTGCCTCAACTATAGCAGCATCTACAGACCAAAAGGTTGCGACCCCTACATCTCTAGTTGTCACCCAGACGGACGGTAAAAGTTACACTTTCTTAGTTTCTATTTTGCATTTTTTTAATTGTTTTGGGGATGATACACAGCCGTATATCACAATTTTAACAAAGTTTACACACATGCTGCGGCACAAAGACGAGCAGTTAAATGGACTCTGTTGGCCTGACGGTGATGCTTTGTTGCACCATTGGGTCCATGTTTGTGAAATTAGTTCATCCAACATCTGTCAGATTTGTTATATTTCAATGATATTTTGTTTTCTTTTGTCTATTAGCTGAGAAAAATGACAGTCTGCAACCAAGATCTCATGGACAACAATCAAGCCTTCCTGACTCAGGAATCAGCTCTTCGGTCGAGACAACTGAGCCTCAAGGTAAGAGATTCGGTACAAGTAGTACATCATCAGCAATTTCTAATTCAGACAGATAATAACATTTTATAAAACTTTATAAATTCTGGGTTTTTCTGGCATGAGAGCAAGGCGTGACCATGCTGGATGGAATGTTTTTAAAAATGACAATTGTATTTAAACTAATTTGAGTATTGTTTGGATGCGATGAGAGCACTGAAAAACCAAACACAGTCAAAGGTATGACTTAGCATCACTTCTTGTTTTCATGGTCGTCTCAAAACCATGTTAAGCGGTTAAAAGCGTTTTTTATGAATGTTAAATGCAGACTTAATCATTTTTCCATGTTTGACTCAAATGATCTTTATTTTCTGCAGTTACAATTAGTCCTCCTCCTGCCCCAAGTGGGCCTACAGGTACAGTATACATTATATACATTTGTACATGCTTTGTCTTGTATAGAACAAGCAGTTCTCTTTCTTCTCCGTTTATTCTTTACATTTACGCATTTACATTCAGAAATAAAAATGCAAACGCCAGCACCGTCACAGAAGTGTAGCACCCCCCCTCCCGTTCCCCTCAGGTTAGCACTGTTACCTCTGTCAGCACTGTTGCCTTCGTTGTAACTGTTAGCGCTGTTAGCAGCATTAGCTACGAGCCGCCGGCTCAGCCGTCGCCATGTTGAGAGCCATGCAGAGGCAATAGAAATGCTCCCAATCTCCCATTTAGCACCTTTAATGTATTTTTTATTAATACATCTATCTGTGTGGATAGTAGTTGGATTGTAAAACACTAAAACCAGCAGATTTCTAATCTTTGTAGACACATTTTGATATAACATTGATTGACTTGTAATATTTTCATTGCTTTATTCAAGTAAATAATTCATTAATTTCAATATTGTAGCACCAACTCAAACCATTCCATCTTCAGGGACGCCACAACAGCCGGGTATAAAGGACAAAGACACGAAAGGTGCTGGTAAGTTCCACTGTACTACCATACTGTATATGGTTATGCTGCATATGAAGCCATGAATAAATGAAATCATATCAAATCATAAACCAGATGCAGGAAGCTGATCATAAAACTCATTGTTTTGAAAGGTCCTCAGACTGGCAATGATGAGAAGGTACCCCCCAAATCAGGTAATGTACCAAACTTAACTAAACTGTACTCCGCTGAACTCGTCGGTCAAACACCACAAACCATGCCACAAACACTTATTGGTGATTTAAAGACAGATTAGAACAAAGCACTACTGACAATATTTCAAATAGGGATGACAAGTTTTTGGCACTACAGCATGGAGGTTTCAAAGTTACATTATTTGACTTGATTGTGAAATGGTCATTTAAAGGTCCCATATCATGCTCATTTCCAGGTTCATGCTTGTATTTTGGGTTTCTACTAGAACATGTTTACATGCTTCAATGTTAAAAAAAACACATTATTTTTCTCATCCTGTCTGTCTGAATATATCTGTAACGTAGATACAGAAACGCTCCGTTTTAGCGCCTCTCTCTTTAAGAGCCCCTCCCAAAAAAGCCCAGTTTGCTCTGATTGGCTTGATAGAAAAATATGGTGCACCTTTGCAAAGGTAGTTCTCAAGCTGTGGGTGGCATATTCTAATGAGCCTGCATGTGACATATGAATGGTAGCCAAATCTGAATGGCTTGTTGAATCACTTTTTTTTCTGATCTTAGGCACTCCAGATACCAAAATGTATGTGCACAAGCACTAAAAATTTCAGTTTTTCATGACATGTCCCCTTTACATATCATTACATTAGCTTTTAAGTTTTGTTTTTACTTTTACAATGTAGTAGGCATAATAGGCCCCTATTGACCCACATCTATGGTGCTTATAGCGAATGATAACGCCCATTTAATGGCCTGATAACAGTCGAATCGGGTGCCTTTATTTTTAACTTTGAGGTGCTGCAACTGCTACATCATTGGTCCACCATTTGACATGAGTCAAACTAAATAGATGCTGATGACCGTGTCGTTCAAATGTTACCCTCAGACAAAAGGCTGTGGTGGATTGTGCTGCCGGCCCTCCTGGTTGCAGCTGCTGCTGCCATCGTCCTCAAATTCAAATGCAAGAAGATGCACGATCACACAGGTACGCATACAAGTAGGCTACAGAATGTACTAGCATGTATCAAACATGAAACTGGAGTGGCATATTGTTTGATTTTGAAATGAGAAGATTTTTTACATTGAATGCGTTGTCTGTTGTCTTCTCTTCAACAGAAACCATTGATAATGGAACTGAGAAGTAAGTTTGAACTTTACAAACTCTATTTGAAAAGCGTGCGAACAACTAAAGCATCATCCCTTTGTTCTTTCTCTAACTTTCCCACAGCGCATCTTTCCAGAGCAGAACCGAAACCTCCAAAGATGGTGTCATGCTCCTCGGAGTGAAGTCATCAGCTGGGGAACAAAATGGTGAGCTGCCCTTCTGTCTATTTCCTGCGATAGTTGCTTCCAACTTCGTTGTTTATGCGCTCTTCCATCACTTTATAACGCTGTTTCTCCAGACACAGACTTGCAATGATTCCAGGGAAGTTACCAAGCTTTTAATATCTCATTGTACTGCACGGGCTTTTGGGGCTTTGCTGGGCAACAGAAGGTGTTTCCTGTGATTTCGCGCCCCCCCACCCTCGAACAAGCAGCAGGGCTTGAAAGATAGGGACTTCCTAACATAAACACAGATTATTTTGGACAGCGGCTATTGTGCGGCCCGTAAATGTCAGTGTGGCCCAGACGCTGTGAGGCGTGTGCATGTTTGTTGGTGGGGGTGAATGCATGTGCACATCCGCATGTGTCATACAGTACGTGGTTTGTACATAGACTCAGTGCCCCTTCACCCCACCCATTAAAAAAAAAAGAAAATCTGGGCACTAAATGTCCTACATTCCTTCCCTAATACAATCAGACCTAGATGACTTGGCTGCGAGCTTCAGAGGGAAATGGAGTCATGCTTTAGGAATTTTGCTGAGGAAGAACGTGTTTATGTTGTTACTTCTTTGGATTGTAGCTTTATAAATTCTTATCTGATCGCAAAACGTGTTACTCATACACGCTACGCACTCGTAAAACCTCATAATCCCACGCTCAAAGCTCATTAACAAAAACTGCTGAGTTAATGAACTTAAAGGGGAACGCCACCTAAATTAAGTTATTTCCTTGGCATAGGAATCAATATTAGTGAACATAAGCAACTCTCTCTCAAAGCCAGAAACGTTAAGTAAGTCTCAAACTTGTGATATCATAGGGTATAAAGTCTGGAGCTGCTCCATAGATAATGAATGGGAGAATATTTCGTGGACCCACAGAATGTTTCTTTTCTTTTTTTATACCCAAATGAGCTTCATTCTATTGTAGTGTTGTCAGTTGTGAAACAGATAATGTTCCCATATACTCAGAACATCCCCCTGCGTAGAACATCTCCCAATTCATTGTCTATTCATTGTCAGCTCCAGACTTTATACCCGATGACATCACAAGTCTGAGTTTTAGCACTCTAGTTTTAGGATTTGGGAGAGAGCATAGACTGTATAAGAAGTGGATGTAGTGCACCGTGACGACACAAACTGGTTTGTGGACTGCTGTTTCGAAGCCTTGAGGTCGGCATTTTGGCTGTCGCCATCTTGTTTTTTTGCAACCAGAAGTGACACGAGGGGGTGGAGCTAAGTACACCCGAACGCTGAATGAGACATTTTTAGGCGACCGAAAAGGTTATAATTAACTTTCATGAACTGAAAACACACTGTGAAAGGGTTAAAGTTGAAAGACGAAAACACGGACAACTCCCAGACCGGACAACGCCGTGGTAGCGACCTGTCAATCACAAGGTAGCCATTCCCTACAGCATGCCCTGCTTTATGGTCTATCTGACTCTAAATGGGACCATAATTTACTAAATGAACATCATACTGTATTGAAGAAGACTTGAAACTAATGATTAAGACCATAAACTCATGTTTACAATGTTTACTGAGTTAATAAATCAAGTGAGAAGTAGGCTCATTTTCTTATGGACTTTTTGCAACCAGAGGAGTCGCCCCCTGCTGGCTATTAGAAAGAATGCAGGTTTAAAGCACTTCCTCATTGGCTTCACTTTTCAGACCCTGGAGTTGCCCACCTGGAGAGAGTTGCTCATGCACAAATGATCTTCTCAAAACACCATTTAAAGCATTATTTTTTTTAGCATTTTTCGGGTTAGGTGAAGGTTTAATTTTTTGGATCACACAGATGTAATTTTTTTTCATATCCTTGTGGTTTCATCATTTGCCTCTGTTGTTATGTATGTTTCAGCTGCTGCAAGATAAAAAGAAGAAAAAAAGTGGCAGCAGCATCCAGAATGAGTCACACCTGTCGCCCACGCACTGATGGTCTGGAGGAACCGTTTAGATGTTTGATTTTGTGAATTTTGTAGCAGATGATTCTGTATGCTAAAAGCAGTTTTGTTTGTGACTGTGATCATAAATCTCAGAGTAAGTGAACATATTTTGAACCACAACATGTTCCTACAGACTTAATACAGTCAATGTTTGAATTGATAGCTACTGTAAGCAGATAAAACACTGCCTGTGGAATATAGTAAATGAACTTAGTCTTTATTTCAGTATACTGTTGACAAAAACACACCTAATACAGCTCATTTCTGTCTATATGTTGGGCCACAAAACACATCTTCTGCACAGTGCACTGACCTCACGTCCATCACTTATTTGATGTAATGAATCATTGTTCATTTCATGGTTTTATAATTATCCTTTGGTTGTGTTCTTACCCGTCATTTATGTGCTTTGAACTATTTTGTGATGTTTTTGGGTTGTTGTTGTTTTTTTTGCGTGACATTCAATTTCACCAATAGATGGTATAAGAACAGGCTCTTTTGAGGTGTACTCATTTTTACTTTTCATGTATCTCTGTAAAGTATTTCTAAAAAAAGGTTGTTAAATATTCCACCAGGCTTGTACACTGGAATCATTTTTGCTGAAGGAGGTTTTGCAGTAATGGTGGTTTTGAATTGTTTCAGTAAATATAACATTCAAGCACAAGGAATAAGTAAAGCAGATGATGGGGATTGTATTTAAAGACACTGGAACTGCTTTATGGCTGGAATTTGTTGCTCTAAACCTCAATTTCCTCAATAAATCACTAGAAAACAGTTTGGTTGTGCAGCTTCAGTTCATCGAATCACATTTTTAACTTGTTTTTGGTTATTTGTTTGTTAGTTTGGTTTAATATCACATATGTTGAATGACTTGAAATAGTTCTTTGAGTTTTGAAAGCTTTGCTCTGTGAGATATTTGTTGTAAAATCACCCTTCGACAGCTGACATTGGTCTTCATCATTTTCAGCCTCTATATTTATCATTTTTTCTCAGTAATTCTGCCAGTTTAGACCAAGAAAAATCTGCCATATTGCTCTTTGCATTGCTTGTAAATGAGGTTTAATGCTCTGAATGTAACCCGGATCAACACCAACAGTGTCAGCTCAGTGATTCACCACTAGATGGAGCAGACAGTCAACACAAAACCAAGAAAGCAGCCATGGTTCTGCCCCAGTTTATAAACTGGTGTTTATTACAGAGAGGTTGTTGACAGAGGAGTGAGATGTAGGCAACCGGTGTCAAGTCACACGTTCATTCAGTGCAGGACAGATATGCACTCATAAACAAGATCTTTTTCCATGCATGGAACTAATTAAATGTCACAGTAGCCTATAAATTCAAACGCTTTTTGCAATTTTGTGGTCGTGACCTCCATTTTTAATTTGATTCACACACCATGGTTATAAGGACCGGCTCTCTCTGTGGCCTTTGTAAGCTGAGACCGGTCAACAGCTTCGACTGTGGGCACATTTCCCTCAAAGAGACAGTGAGCAGATGGGCAGAAGGCCCATAACACACAACTATAATGCCAGCTGTGGCACGGGTCGAGTTACATTCAGGGTGTCATGCCAGGCCTTTCTCCTTCAGCTTCACTCGATAACTTATCCAGTGTTCAGGGTTCTCCCTCTTTAGGCCAGATATCATCCTCATTTTCACTTTCAATTTAAAGTGGATCTAAGTGTCTGAAAAATCTAGTGAGTGCCTTTTTCTGTTGTTACAAAATGAAGCCTTTCTGAGTATTGCCTTTGTAAAGCAGCAGTCTTGATTGAAAAATCCTGTTTGCGAGAACTAACTTCCGCATATTAAATCTCTAAATCTGTAATATTTGCAGCACCACAAATAAATTACAGATTAGAACATAAAGAGTGTTTCTCGGGGAAAAACACATCTTGACATGGTTACAATTTCCATCAGGAAATGGGATCCTTAGATTGTCTTGAATTCATAAGTTACACAATAACAGGACCAAATAAAAGCTGAAAATGTTATTACTAGTGAAGCTCCTGTGTATGTATGGAGGACGGGTCCTGCCAAAATCAATAAGAAATAAATGACTCAATAAATTAATGAATAAATATGCCCTTAAATATACCAAAAATAATATTAAAAATAAATGTAGGCATGAATTAATTAACAAAATGTGACATAAATTGATATTTCTGTTTTAATTTGCTTCTCTATTTATTTTCCTTTGTATTAATTTCCCTATCTATCTACTCTTCTATTTTTTATTTTTTTATAACTTTTAAATTATTTATTTATTTTTGCACTTATTTTAGATTTTTTACTTATTTTTAAATGTATTTAGTCATTGTTAAATTGCATGTATTTATTTATGTATGTATGTATTTATTTATTTATTCTGCACGATTTTCCCCTTTGCATTTCCCCCCCCCCTGTTTATTTCCTCAAACTTATCTACTTCTGTATTCTTTTATTTATACATTTCTTTTTATATTTCTTTATGCATTTCTGCCTCATTTTGCAAATGAGGGGGCTGTGAAATTGCAATGTCCGTTGGCTTCAGTTGCCCTTTGGTCTGTTCTATTGCATCATGCTGCTCATTTGTGCCAAAACTGCACCGCTTTCTCAGCTACCAGTGACATGTAGGAAAGTCAAATTATTCCAACTGTAAGATATCATTACGCCAAAGCTGCATTAAAGACAGCTGTTAACATCAGCAGGATTTCGTACGTTTGCAAGGACATCTATCTCTAATCAAGTAACAGTAGATGCTCCTTTTCACAACTTTGGTCATGAATAAAAGATGAATAAGTGGATATTTTGTGTCCTGGCTCTAACAAAGAAAAACAAATTACATGTTTTCAACTTACTTGAAGGAGCTCTTACTCAGCTGTGTGCAAGGCACTGATATGCACGAAGAATTCTCCTGCACATGCACCCAGCTATCTCCTGTGGTAGAGAAGTACAACTCAGCAAAAGAAGGCTCCTGTTGTTAAATTTCATGGGGGGAGGGAGGAGGGTGCGACAAGAGGGCACATTTTCACTGAGCGGGGAGCGGTGCCAGACTGGCATACTGGGCGTCTCGATGGGGGATAACAGAAGGTTCATGGATGGATTAGTAACCTGAAACACAACACATTTTATCTTCTGCCTCAATAAGGGAAACAGGAGTTGGCACATGGAAGAAATTCGCAAGGCTGACTCGCCTTACACTACCAACACGGGTGTGAAGGTCAAAGGCCGAGGTGCTTCACATTACTGTCCTGGTTTCTGCTCTTTTACTGTATATTTCATCATCACGGCAAAGATTTATTTTGCCAAAGTCTTTGCCAGTGTGACAGGAGCACAGGAAGCCACAGACAGATGGGGTTGCACATAAAAAAGCAAAGCTAGTATTGAGGCAGAATGTACTGCCGAGGCATGGGAAACATCTTAAGCACTGACAGCAGCAACTGGATTGATCTTGCAGAGATCTGACATTTGCTGTAAACACATTGGGTCTCTTGAGCGTCTAGCTGCAGAGTATTATTTCATGCATGAGTGCAGAGATCACAAGGGCTTTCTTTCTGAACTCGGTTTGAGCTGTAAGGACAGTCAGAAACTATACTGAGCTCCATATATAGTATCTGAATTGTAACTTTCTCATTCTGTACACTTATCCCTTTGCCTTTGTTTTTCAGTCTTAAAGGAACAGTGTGTAACATTTTGGGGATCTATTAATGGAACATAATATTCATAACTATGTTGTCAGTAGTGTATAATCACCTGAAACTAAGAATCTTTGTGTTTTTGTTAGCTTAGAATAATCCCTTCATATCTACATAGGGAGCGGGTCCTCTTCACGGAGTCCGCCATGTTTCTACAGTAGCCCAGAACGGAAAAACCAAACACTGGCTCTAACGAGAGCCTTTGCGTTTTTACGTTACCTGAAGGCTACCGTAGTTCTCTGACAGCCTTTGTGCGAGGCGAACGGCGTTACCACGGTTTTGCACTTGGCGGCTCACAATAAATGGTAAATGGATTTGCATTAGTCTTGCGATCACTCCAAGCGTTTACTGCAGTCTTGCAAAGGGAGGAGTGAGCGGAGGGGTACTCAGTTGGTTGCAATGTCATATGGTCATTTCATTGCCCTGAATTTACTGCTTTATATATATAATTGATGTACATCTACTGTAGACATTGCTGTAATCAGTCACTACTATATTTTCACCTAGTTAACCCACATTGTTGCAAATTATGACAACATCTGCAAATACGAGTTGGACACTATGAAGACAGGCATCGTGTCTACTATAAAAAAAAAATTTTTTTTCCTCTTCTTAAATGGTTCACTGAAGCTCACTCTCAAGATACTAGATTTTTAAGATGTTCTGATCTTATTTTACCTCACTGACCTGCATAGATGTCGTTTTAAACACGTAACGGGTCTATTCCAGCTCGTTAAGTTTTTTATGACAGTGTGAAATGTGGGTCTGAATTGTCAGCAACTGTAGTGACCTTGTATATTCAACAGGAATGTAGGTCAAATCCTCATTACAACCATGTGATAGTGAGCACTGATGCGATGCATTTTTGAACTGTCTGGGTCAGAAACCGGTTCTTCCTTGCACAGCCTACATTGCAGCTGATGAGTGATCAAATAGCCAATATTGTTATCATTGTTTTTTTTTTATCATTTTAAACAGAATCCAAGGGGTGTAAATTTAATTTTAATAAATTTAATACATATTTCAAGTACAGTAACATGACAAAATATTCCCGTAGACCTCAACAAACTTTTTCATATATTTTAATTATTTTTTTCCATATTTTCTTTTTACAAATAAACAATTAAAATAAAGATATATATATATATATATATACATATGATATATACACATACATACAGTATATATATATATATTCACATAAAAACCTGCTAAACCTAATATCAAAGCCTTTTGCACATAACTTAAACAAAAGCCTTGCTTTTCCAGCACTTTACCCAGTATATACCTGCATGCACAAAGGCAGTAACACTAGCTAAAGCATGTGACTTTTTTTCTGAGGCATATCTGGTTCTCCCCATGTGACTGTAGGAAAGCTCTCTCTCTCTCTCTCTCTCTCTCTCTCTCTCTCTCTCTCTCTCTCTCTCTCTCTCTCTCTCTCTCTCTCTCTCTCGTCCACTGGATTCCATTACCCTTTAGCCAGCAGAGCTGCTGGGAGGTAGCCTAAGAGGGGCAGATCCAGTTACTGGGAGAAACTTTCTGTTTGGACAGTGTATGATGAGGGATAAACTGCTGATGAGTTGAACAAATGGGCTCAGTGTTTACCTGCCAAGTGTAATGTACAAATGTATACACATACAGTAAAGCTGGTCGAGTCGGTGCTTCCTCCTCCCGTATGTAAAGTAGGCCACAGATGTCTGTGTTTTAGACATCCATTTGGGAAAACGTTTCTCTTATTTTGCACATAATTACATGCCCGTCTGATGTGAAAGCCACTGAGAATAGTTTTCATTCTCTGGCCTTCTATTTTTGGGGTACTTTTCCATATGGCAACCACTAATAATGCTTTATTTTGCTGCAGACCCTTTGGCCCTCTGGGATTGGTGAGTGAGGACTCCAAAAAATAATGCTCTTGAGGTCAAACTCCATGTTCATGCTTTGGCCTCTTAATTCAAGACCAGTGCTGTGTTTGAATGTGTTAATCCTGCTGAAAATGCTGTAGATTGTTCAACAATTCTTTTTTTAAATTGGGATAACTACAACATTTTATGCATGATGTTAGTTATCTGATTTTTATTGTTCAGTCTATAATAAAACCGTATGGGTATCTACTACAGTACTTGGTTGTAAAATAGATTTAATCATCTCTTTAGCAAAGAGTAAAAAGAAAAAATTGTTATTTCCTTAGCATTTGACAACAGCATGGCACACTGTCAAAGCCTCATGGGAGATGTAGTAGTTGTTGAATGCTGTCATAAAAAACATTGTTTTATCTTTGCAGATGGGTATATTTTATTCATCTTGTGTTGAAAGAATATGAACTCTGTATTATTGCATGGTTGTACTTAACTTAACATACTTGTATTTGGTGATGCAACATATGAGTCTAAATGGACTATTTTGAACATTGACATTGAATACTGACACTAAGTAAGTCTTTTAATGAGATATAATGACCAATATGATACATCATACAGTATAAGAGGTTGGTTGTCATTCTGTATTTGATATGAAAAATAATATTTAATTGTGTGTTTGCCATTCTTAGTTTAGTTTTGGTCACTTTCATGGTGTCAGTATTGCAAATCCTATCAAAGCTCCATTTTATCTTATCTTAAATAGGTGGATAAATAATAATAATAATAATAATAATAATAATACTTATAATTATATTAGTAATAATTAGATTAGATTAGATTCAACTGTATTGCCAATGCACATAGTACAAGTATAACGAAATGCAGTTTTGCATCTAACCAGAGTGTAAACTAGTAAAGTGCTAAATATGAGGATATACAGTATGTGGTTTATATACATATATACAGATTGCCGTTAAGTGCAAAGGATAGACATATGTTATATTCTGATAAATAAGAGTTAAGTATTAGTTGCATACTGATGAAATCTTGTATACAAAATGTTGTGTAATAATAATAATAATAATTATAATTATAAACTTTATTTATATTGCACCTTTCATACAGGATGAGTAGTTCAAAGTGTTTTACAAAACAGTGGAGAAACAAAAGAATAAATAAATAAACAGACAGATTAAAACATGAATAAGCAATAAAACAAAGGAAGGCATAAGAACAATAAAACATGTAAAAGACAAGAATAAAACAAAGGAAAAGTGCCAGTTATTTAAAGGCTAAATAAACAAGCCCTGTGTGGAAATAAAATACAGGGTTGTAGAAAATTAATCCCAAAAAATCCCTCTTTTTTTCAAAGCAAATACCAAACTTCACTTCATAAACTTCATCTTCCTCGTCCATGTAGCAACACAAATATTCTCCCCCCAAGTACATTGGTCAATTATTTAATTCAAACCCTCTTTGGCAGCCAATCAGGGAAGAGCTACGTATGACGTGAGGAGGCGTGTTCTGATTGGTCAAGCCCTCTGGTCAGCTGAGCTGGATGAGAAGTATAAAACCTCCTCAGAAGTGCAGTCAGCTGCAGTTTAATGTGTCTGTATGTATGTGTGTCAAATTAATAATAACTTATTTATGAGAAACCGTCTTAAGTAAATAAGTTTGCACTTAATAATATTTAAGGTAAGTCATTTAATATTTCAAACAAGTGTCTGTTAGCTAGAAATGAGCAGCTAAAGAGCTTAAATAGTTAACTTCTGTTTAGTTAGGACGGGTTAACTAGTTGTCTACTTGTGGCTAACGTTTTATTTTGACAGTTTGAATCGTTCACATCATAAAGTAGCAGCCTAAATGAGCCACCTGTCTATTAATGAGCTGAAAACAACACTCTTCTGACTGTTGCACTGACGCTGCTATGTCGTTTTCTTCCAGGTATCTTTGCTAAAACCAGAGGAAAACAGCCCACTCCTGCCTGGAGAGATCAAGTCTGTCACCATGGTCGCCACAAGCACTTTAAAAACCAAGAGCAGCGAATGCATCTCAGATCTGTTTGACCGAAGATATGACCAGGCTTGCATTGAGAAAGGTAAGCTAGGTGCTATAGCTTTTTCTCTGTGTTTTTGTCTGTATAGAGAGAGAGATTCGCCAGTTGCTGGATACTTCCAGTGGTAGGTGCTTGTTTATCCCTGTGTGGTGCATGGCTGCAGCAGTGGAGGGGAGGGGAGGGGTGAGGAGAGGGAAGTCAACAGAGGATGAAGTCATCCCTTCAGCCTGTCTTCACAACAGCAGCAGCATGTGGATAATAGCCAGACATTTCTTTCCTGTCCAAAGCTAAATTATTGTATTGCAAAACCTATAATGTGATGGTTTGATTCGTAAATTAATATTTTGGATGCTGTCTGGCTGTGATGTTTATCCTTCTTTTTTCTCATGTGATTGTTGACTCACATCCACACACTGCAACCAGAGGGGATGCAAAAGCAATTCCCTCGATCATGTATTTATTTGTAGTTTAGGTGTGGTCAAAACTAAATAAAAAAAATGTGATTTGTGCATGTCTGCATCTTGAAATAGCCATTTATTGTCTTTCTGTTAGTATTAAAGAGGACCTATTGTGCTTTTTCTCTTTCCTTTAGTGTGTTATATAGTTTTTGTTGCATGTAAAAGGTCTGCAAAATTACAAAGCCCAAAGTCTACTCCAAAGGGAGTAGCAGAGGAACTCTGCTCCTGAAACGCCTCGCTTGAAGTCCCGCCTTTTCTTCCGTAACGTTGTGATGTTACCAAGTAACACATTTGCATAACGGCTAGCTTGGCACGCCCTCGAACAAAACTGGTTAGAGTGGAGCTGGAGCGTTGTCCAAAGAGTTTGGTTCAGTTGGCCAGTCGTAACAGTGGGCCAACTGACCAATCAGAGCAGACTGGGCGGGGCAGAAGCTCAAACAGAGCATTTCAGACAAAGGGTGGAAAGAGGTGCTGCAGCACAGCCGCTATGAGAAAAGAAAAGTGTTTTCTGAACATTACATGTTCTAGTAGATACCCAAAATACATGTATGCACTTAACAATAAGCATAATAGGTCCTCTTTGAATATAACATTGGCATTGGTCCCTAAATGTTCAACTTGCATTGTTTTCCCAGAACTGGATTTCTGGGATCACTGCCTGGCCGAACCCCAGAGGAACACGGATGCCACTGAAGACCGAACTTGTCAACAGCTGGCCAAAATGTTCGAAAACTGCCTGTCACGAGCCAAGAAGACGACGCTGCACTGCTCCTCTGTGCTGGTACCAGAGAAGCTCACGCGTAGAATAGCTCGCGAGGTCCTGCGGCTGGCGTCCTGCGAGCCCTGCGGCCTGCGCGGCTGCGTCCTCTACGTCCACCTGGAACTGGAAAAGGGCTGCAAGCGGCTGGAGCGCATCGTGTACGACGCCACCGTGGTGCCCACGTTTGAGCTGACTCTCGTGTTCAAGCAGGACGGCACCGCCTGGCCCAGCCTGCGGGACTTCCTTTTTATGGGGACCTGCTTCGCCCCGACTTTCAGGCACGTACTTAAACTGAGTCCAGGTTTCCGACTTGTGAAGAAAAAACTGTACTCCTCCTCGGCTGGCACCGTGGTAGAGGAGTGCTGAACTATGGGAGGGATTAGCGCGGGATATCGGGTTTCCAGTGGGTAAAAGCACTTCTGCCCAAATGTAAATGACACTCTGGTGGTGTCATATTTTCTACAGTGTTTTTGTACAATACAGTTTGTCAGTTCAACTATTAGTAGCCAGTTTGGAACTTGGGATGTAAAGTTAAAAGCTTGATAGTTCTGGTTTTGGCTTCAGTGTTTCTAAGTGCATTTTTTTTTTTATCAGCACAATTGTAATATCCTGAATGTTTTTTTCTTTTCTGTTCTAATCGGAGCATTTGTTGCTCAAACACAATTTTAAACTGTACATTTTGCAGATGAATGTAAAACCATGTTCACGTCAACATGTTTAAGAGGGACATACTGTGCGTACACTTTAGTTAAAAGACACTAGCCACTTTGTTGATGTGTCTGTGTGTTTCCAGATCCATTGAATGTGTTCAGCAGCAGTAAACCCACCTGGGCTTGAATAGGAGACTGAAATGTAGTCTTTGGGGGCCATATGTAGCTTGTTGTGTAATGCTGTATTTAGAGCTGCGGATGAAGACTGAATATCTTGTGAAGATGCTGCTGTCATGGTGTGGGCTTCTCACACTATAGGGGAATGTGGATGCCTTAAATGTCCTAGAAATGTACTTTTTTTTTTTCACTCTGAGCTGTTTGATGTAAACGTTTTATGCATTTTTTTTTTACACCCCCTCCCCCAGACGCACCTTTTCAATGCAGAGCCTTTATAGACTATTAAAAGGATGGTTGACCCAAATGTAAACACTTATTTGATTTTATGTAATTTTGTTAACTCGGGACGTGCAAAGAAATTACTGAAGGTCCAGCTAGCAATTCAAGGTTTTTGGTGAATTCCCTACAGTTTTTTGTTCTTTTTTTAAAATGCCATTTGAACAAAACTACGTCTTGTCTATTGGACAATAAAAAATTGAAACCTTACTTTACATTTTTAGACTCATTTGTTCAGTCACAGATAATTGCTGAGTGTTTTCTGGAGCCATGACCGAGCCAGCGATCCTGGAGTGGGCAGGCAACAGTGGCACAATGCAGGCTTTCGAAACTGGGACAACAAGATCTCTACAAGCATGTGATGTGTTTCTTTATCATGCCGGCCAGTATGACAAAAGAATATCTCAGCTTGACATCACGGAAAGCCACCAGCAGTCGCTGTAGAGCAACTTTATAGGCATTATAAGGCTTATTTGTCATAACTAATTCATAAAAAACTATCCCATCTGCTCCCACAGGTTAGTAGTTGAGAAACATCCTCACATAAGTAGCAGTTTGTGCTCAGGCACTGCTGTAGCTCTTTATAGAAGCACATCAGCTGCTTGTGGCGTTTGTGTGACATTTCTCTCGCCGTCTTTAATGGAGGCATCTCCATAGTGATTTTGTGGGCCTCCATTTGTCAGCCATACAAATGAGATTCAGAAAGATTGTGGCACCTGTGTGGGACATTTGTAGTAATGACATTTGTGCTTGAGACCCTTTTTTTCTCCATTTCAGCCTCTTATCTTTGTAAATGCATGATTTTTTTTTTTTAGGCTAAAGTAAGTATGCTATTGATGTAATGGTGTACTACATATTGATTGCGTAAGGGTTTCACTAGTTATCGTCATTTATGTACAGACAACTGAACAGGGTCATGTGGTTACAGTAGGTTAATGACGGAAGCCACATGATCTTGTGCAAGACGCATCACCGTCATTGTGAGGGGACAAAGCACCGGTGATCATTTACTCGGTGTCACATGTACGCAACCTCGTTCGACCCCTTTCCCTCGCTGTGCTCATGTGGGTCAGCAATGCAAGTTGGCACTGAGGGGCCCAAGGTAAGGTCTGTCTGTGGACATATGCAGACAAGCAGGAGCCGTCACAAGGGTCACTGGTAAATATACTGCTACTGAATATCATAAAAATAAGTTGTATAGAACACGTAACCATTACTAAATTTAACACCCCTATTTATAGTTGAGAATTTATGTCTATTCTTTTAAAAAGTACTTGAGTGCTTAAAGCAGCAGTGGGTAGAAATGGAGCAAATATAATTACAAAAAAGTTATTTTTATAAAACGGTCACTATTTACTGACAGTAGTGCATGAGACAGGTAATCTGAAATAAAATCATGTGCCTCTGTGTCCTCCGGTGCTCCTAACGGCATCTGCAAGATTTCACAGACCGGAGGAAAACAGCCAATCCGAGCCGAGCTGGAGACTTGCCGTCTCTGAGCGGCTGTCAATCACTCGCAAACTCAAATATGAATTAATATTCTGTTACTGTAATGCCTATTTCTCGCCTCAAATGTTTTCAGAATCATCTTATAGTGTACTGTTTAGCTGTAAAATGAGAAAGTTTGTGACCCGGCAGCCATGTTGAGATCAGTTGAGGAAATACCAAGCACCGCCCACCAGTTGGAGTAAACTTTCTCCTTTCACAGCTAAACAGTACACTACAAGATGTTTCTGAAAACATTTTAAGTGATAAATAGGCATTACAGTAACAGAATATTGATTCATATTAGATCAGCGCTGCCTAGTTTGACCGTTTGATTGTAGTGATTGACAGCTGTCTCCATTGAATGAACAGCCAATAGGAATGCTCTCTCTCTATGAAATGTGAAACCTGTGATTGGCCAAAGTCTCCTGTCACGGGCTAGATTTTTTAAAGCCTGAAAACAGAGCCGTGAGGAGCTGCAGAAGGTTATTATTTTTGCCCAATGATGCCCAAAACATTCTGCCTACTGCAGGTTTAATCCAGCCTCTTGGAAAAGTACTGAAGTCCTTTCATGCTGCTGCAACCAAAAGAATCAGAGCTGCACTCTACTGGCCGGGCAGCTCATTCACTGAAGCTCATTGGTGCTACTTGAGACACTCAGTGTCGACATGATTCATCTCAAGCCGCGCAGTGTGGGTTTCAGTGACAGTACCGTGTTGTGAAATGCCTCCCTGCCGCAGCTGCAGAGTCAATCACACTGATCAGACTGATCACACATGCCCTCTGCCTGCACAGCACATTCTGTAGCCTTGACAGCCTACAGATGTTTACCAGCTTTTGAGTCCCCCTCTCCATCCTCGGCGGGTGTCCGGGGTCACTTGATAGGCCTGTTTTGTTCCCTAGACGAACTGGGCGTGATTCCACGTTTCCTCCTGACCCACGGGACAGCCTCTTCCTTGGAAAGTGGAAATCTGATGAACGTGGCTTAAGGGTGCATGCATGTCACACTAGGATCCAGTGTGAGCCAGATATGTTTGTCTCCTCAGTGTTTGTATCCATGTAAACAATGTTCTTCTTTTGGGATTTGCATAATCATCTTTTCTTTTTGTTAAATTACAGGACATTCCCAGCCATTCTTATCAAACTTGGCTGTGCATCATCATATATCTTTACACTATAGTATACCTACTGTATAGTAAAAAGTACAGTAGATATAAATGGATTTATAAATAGATGCTTGTTTACTCATTCATTATTTCCATTTGGCATCAGGTAGCAAATAGGATCAGATTTTGGACAGTGCATTGTAATGCCAGCTGCCCTGTGAGACCGTAATTTCACACCAGAAAACAAAAAAAGGAGTCAATTTTTTTTTAATGTAATTGTAATCAAAATTGAAATGTAATTTTCAAGTCAGGTATGGTTCAGTGGTCCCGAGCCACTGTGACAAATCAATAATCACGAACAGCAAAGAATGAGGTCCATCCAGAGAAAGTTGAACTGGTGGGGGTTGGTAAACACGAGCTTGCTGTTTGCTCTTTATATCACATGGTTTCTGGGTATTGAAATTCAAATCTTTCTAACACTGCTGCAGTTCGAGCTGGCGCCATGCAATGTTGGTGAGCGGAATTTAAAATCTACTTTGCATTGCCAAGTAGCACGTAAACACCATAGCTCAGAGGGCAGTCTGATACAGCGGGAGTTAACACAGGCTGAGGGACAGTGCCCATAATGGATCACTGTAGGCATCAAGTATTGAATTTAATCCAACAGGAACGCAAGCGAAAGTAGAATATTATAGAATTTTTTTTAAATTTAGATATCTTAATTTTTTTATTTTTAAGAAATGTTAGCATGCTTACACACTAAACTAAGATTGTGAACATAGTAAATACTCTTAGGCTACTAAATATCTGCATGTTAGCATCGTCATTGTGTGCATGTTAGCATTTAGCATTGCTGTGCCATGTTCCCCAGCTCAATATCCACTTAATATGACACATTAAAGGAACAGTGTGTAGCATTTAGGGGGATCTATTGACAGAAATGGAATATAATATTAATAAGTAGCTTATGTTTTCCTTAGTGTATAATCACCTGAAAATAGGAATTGTTGTGTTTTTGTTACCTTATAATATCTTTTTATACCTACATATAGGGAGCAGGTCTTCTTCATGGAGCCGGCCGCCATGTTTCTACAGGAGCCCAGAATGGACAAACCAAACACTGGCTCTAGATAGGGCCATTTGTGTTTTTGCGTCGGCCACCGTAGTTCTTCTATATGGGAGAGGTTTCAGTTGGTTGCAATCTGCAACTTCACCGCTAGATGCCACCAGATCCTACACATATAAACAGTATACATATATAAATACCTGAAATTACAATTGTTGTGTTTTTGTTTGCTTAGAATGAGCCCTTCATATCTACATAGGGAGCGAGTCCTCCTCACGGAGTCTGACCTCCGTTGATCCTAAAGTAGTGTTATTATGGTAAGGAAGGTCTCTGAGCGAGGCGAACGGCGTTACCGCGGTTTTGCACTCGTTGGCTCATGTTAAAACAGTCTTGGAAAGGGAGGAGTGAGCTGCTGCCAAATCCTACACACTGCACCTTTAAAATTATATAATACATGACTGATGTAATGGATTTGTCTGCGTGTTTTTTCCTCACATCCTCTTGCCCTTAACAGTTATATCATCACTTTATGCTTTATGAACTGTTGACCAACTTGATATTTGAAGACTACCCATCATCTAAATACAGCATTAAAATGTTTGTGAGCACATGATTTAAAATTGATTGCTGCAAGAGGTCATAGATACCTCGAGGTAACATGATGTAAAGTACAGACAGTGTGTTCCTGAGAACTTGGTTTCTTATTTTAATTTATGTTTTGGTTTTGAACACCTCTTGGGTTAGTCATCAATCAGCAATTTCCCTTGGGATAAGATAAAGTGTTTTATCTAATAATTTGAATAAGAGTCATTATTTTGAGTAACCAAGTAGAAAGTGGATGAGGTTCTCAAATAAACCATTACGACTGTGTAATGAAACAAAATAGCCCCAGCAGACACATGATGCACACGTTTAACAGCAGTGTATTCCTAAAAAATATGGATATTTTGAGATGTTGCTATGCTATTCGCAGCAGTGGCGGATGGAGTGTTATTTAAGTGTCACTACAGTGTTTATCTGGCTGGTGTGTGACCTTTGTATAGTCCGCTGCCTCTGGAAGGTTTGGAGCTGACAACTCCTCCATAACTAATGCCCTGCTGGCTTCAAACATGGATTTCTCTGGCATCTGACAAGTGGGCGTCGTCTCACTTTTGACCTTTTACGGCGAGCTGCTGGAAGTAGGTTGTTGCCTGGGTGAAATCACCTTCATGACAATGGCCCCTTGCATTAATAAAACTGCCCCAAAATCTGTGCCAAATCATGACTTTGGTGCAGAGATGTGGTGCATGCAATTCTTTATAATAAGCTCTGATGAATAGAGCAAGAAGCATTCCAATGAGTCTTTTTTAACAGAGGCCCAGTGTATGCGCTGTATTGAGTCATTAATTTAGAAAATGGAGCATTTTTTCTGGCTCAGAGACACCTCATTGAGACAGCTCTGCCATAGTCCAGAAAGCTTCTATTGACAAAGGGAATATATTGTATAACAATTGTAGTAAGTGTATGTGCCATGATGTTAAAGCGCATCTCTGGTGTCAATCTTGCTTATAATTTCAGCTGCGTTGCACAAAAAGTCGGAAAGTAAAACAGGAAGTGCTTCAGCATGACTGACCATGCTTTTCTTGCTCATTCTTTTCCAGTAAGATGTCAAAATACAGTCATGAAAGTGTCTTTGTCTTCCCCTGAAAAGCATGATAACAGCTCTGCTGGAACTTTTTTTTGGATATGTGAAATCATATGACATATATACTGTATGTATCATGAATAGAACAGGCATATTATATATATTATGTTTTTTTATTCCACCACTATACTTGAAACAGCAACTGAGAATTTTCTTTTCCATTTCAATAACTGAATTATAATTGAACGCAGAATAAAAAAAAGAGTGCATGATTATTAAGATATGTTGTAGCTCATTTAATTGTTGCCTGATAGTGTGTAGGAGTGCTGAAGTGGCCACGACCCCCTTCACACTTCACTCTTCATTATCATTAATTTAATACAGTATATTTATATTCATTCCACTTCAGTATTCATCTAATTAGCATTAAAAAATCTCCCTGGCCAAGGTTAAATCTGCCGTGTCATATATTGAATGCATCATTATGGTTTAAAATAGATCTTTATTCTACTCAAGATTCATAGAATTAGAGACTATTCATCTCGGTGTTGCTATAATTTAACCTCTGTCTTGTTGCTCAGCTCATCTGGTCATTACATAGATTAAATTACATTGTTATGTCAGTTTATGTGTTCCAGATGGTGCTCTGAGAATTCCTTTTCTGATTCACTGAAATCAAACCAACTGTTTATCACAGTTTTGTGCCTTCATTCAATGACTGAACCAAGCAGAATTGGTTACTTTTTGGATGCCAGATGGTTGCAATTTATGGATTATGCCCTTGTGGAATGGCTGCACAGTGTACCATTATAATGATAGGCAATAATTATAATTGTTGTGAAATAGTGAAATATTGTGTAAATTGTAAAAAAGTAAAAATTAATGTTTTGGACAAGGAGTATTGTCTCACAGTCCAGAGAGCCCACTGCCATCTAGTGGAGAAAAGGAATACTTGACATGTTACCTACAAAATATATATTTCTATTTAAACTAAATTATTTCATTGTTGAAAAGGGAAATTCTGTTCCACAAAAAAAGTGAATTCTTTTTTTTACTACAGATTCAATTCAAATGTGTTTTATTGTTTTGACTTTGTAAGATGTATTGCTCTGTCCAACAATGTGAAAACCGAAATGCTTTTGTTTTGAAAGTTTACAGGAAATTATCACTTTGGGAAACTTGATGCTTGGCGGTTGCCAGGGGCAACACAAGCACCAGGTGACAACAGACGACTTTTAGTTAACTTGCAGGTTTTATCTAGCTTAATCTGATGTTTGCCCTGGCGACTTTAAGCTTAGCTTTTTTTTTACTGTAGATAATTGAGTGTAAATGCCACTTAAAGCAGCTAAGAAAGGCTCAGCAGCCAGAAGTGCTCCTGGAGTCGCAGCTGTCAACAAGAACTGGGAGGCTGCTCTCACCAGAGAACAGTTTCAAGAGGTTTGTTTACTCAATTTGACTTCTTTATTCGGTTTAACTTCATTCATTTGTTCAAAATATATCTCTTTCATCACACAAAGTGAAACTTGTAACGTTGCAGGTGTTATTACCTGGCTACACACGGTAGTTAAACTTCTACAGGTTGCCTAGCAGCCAGCTAGCTAGCTAACGTTACTCTTCATTTCAGGTAGAAGAAATGATTTAAAATGGGGTGTTATCCACCAAACTCCTTCTTGGGACAATTTCAGTAAAGTTAAAAATGTCTATCCTGTGAAAAAAGTGTTGTCAAACATACTTCCGCCATAAAAAAAAAACAGCAAACATTTGAGCTTTTATTTCGAAAGTAAGACATCCGAACCGGAAGTCTATGTGGTTGAGGTTATCTTGAGGCACTTCTCTCCAGTAAATCCAATGAATTGCTAAAACTGAGATTGAATGTTGATCACAATAACTGCAACTTGTCTGAGACTGAGATTGAAACTACTGATCATCTGTTTTTCCACTGTATTTATTCTGCGGCATTCTGGGAAGATTTGCAGGACTGGCTGTCAACCAAAATCCAACTACTTGCTCCTCTCACAAGAGAAAATATTGTGTTTGGTATTAACATGAAGGACATGAAGGAGTTGATATTGAACAATCTGATACTGCTGGCAAATTTCTTCATCCATGCATCCAAATGGAGGAGAATGAAACCCCTATTTTCCGTTTTCAAAAGGGACCTTGTGGACAATCATCTCAGTGCTTTAAGACTAATGGAAGGACAACATGCAAAGTGTCTCCTCAGAGCTTATGAAGAACTGAACATATATGATGATGACCCCTAGAGCTACTATGGAAGAGTGCAGTCTTATTATTATTTATTTATTAATGCATTTCTTTTTTTGTTCCTTGAATTATTTTCTACCCCCTTTTATTTTTGTTATTGTATTATTTTTTATAATTTCAGTTATCTTTGTGCCTTGTATGTTAGAAGTATTGAGTTTAGATTACAATGCCTTAATGTTTGTAAATTAATTTTCTTCAATATATTAATAAAAAATAAATAAAAAAACTTCCAGTAAAACCTTCTAAGTTACATTTGTTGTACTATGGCGCTGCAGCTACATCACACTGCAACATTTCAACAGTTGTGTTAGTATCATTTAGCTTTTTTCTATCAGTAAAAGTTGTGTAATGTATACACATTTGTTTAGTCCACGCAAAATCCACCTGTCAGTTAACTGTAATGATGTGAAATCAGTGTAACCTGTGGTTGTTGACTTGGATGATGTATGCGTATCATAGCATATAGATAATGTTATTATCCTGGTATTCTTATGCCCTTTCCAGGAGTCATGGCAGGCCTGTGTGTCTTTGGTGGTTGGGAGAAGTCCAGAGGAGGAGGAACTGACCCAGGCTTTGTCTTTGGCCGTGCAGAAACCACTACGCAAACTTTTCACCTTGTTGACCTGGGATAGCACCCTTACAAAGGTATTCTTAGTTTGGTCCGAGTTATTTTTTATTCATAGTGTCTCCTGTATTTTTGTAGAGCTCTTCATGCTGTCACTACAGTACACTTAAACTGTTATAAAACTAACTGAAAACGAATTTATATTAAATAAACTCAGCTGAACTTGGCACTGTCATTAAGTTATCAATCTAACCTCTTGTGTGTCTATGTAACTTTCCCATCTTATATAAACAGAAAGGTTAAATTTCTCACATTTTATTCTAGTATCATTAGTTCCAAATTTGTAAACTCATTTTAGCCACAATCTAAATATCTCCATGTATTGAGTATTCAACAATTAGGTATTAGATCTCATATTTTATGAAATAATTTGTAGCTTTGATCGCCCTTCTCATTGTATTGATGATAGCATAATTTAATGACTACTCAGTATTATTTGTCATCAACTTATCTACTTAATGAGGCACCAAAAAATGGTGTCAGTGCACTTCTAATATCTTGTATTTTGTCAAAAATCAAAATGCTCCCCTGTCTGACTTTATTGCAGATCCATGAACTGGGGAATCCCAAAGCAAAAAGACCTGATGACATCCCCGAGTTCTACGAGGTAGGGTTGGGAATGAGGGTTTCTAATATGTTGTGTGTCAGTCTGTCAGACCCTCTGGTTGTCTTAGAGAAACCCTGGGTGTTTGTGTGCATGTGTGTCTTTGAGCTGGCTTTGTTCTCTGTGTTTATGTCTCGTGTAGGTTACAGAGCTTGCTAAGGTGCTGCTGGATGCCGGAGAGGAGATTCCTTGTGACCTGATGGCAAAAATACTGAAGTTCCAGCTGCTACAGCTCAAAACCAATGATCAGCAGAGGAGGGAAGCCAAGAAGGTGAGTGCTTCTACATATATGTGATTCTATGTGTTAATTATAATTTAGTAACATTGTTGAACTGGAGTGGATTTTCACTCGGGTTTGTCAAATAGAGGAAGAGTTAATGGGATCTTTCTCAGGGTTTTTATTGTGCAATTTTGTCATTTTTGTCTGTTTAAGGCTGAGGAGAAGGCAAAGGCCAGAGCTCCCTCTGCCAGCAAGGACAAAGGAGGGGCCAAGGTCTCTGACAAAAAGGAAAAGAATCCGCCCTCACCTGGACCTTCAAAGGATAAGAAGACTAAGTTCAGCCGCAGGGATGATGTTGAGCCACCAAAGTTCATAGGTAAAAACTCTAATTAAAACCAACTGTAGGCTATGGAGTTCAAAAAGCTAAGATACTCGGACACCCCGGTAGCTCACCTGGGTTCAAATCCGACCTGAGGCCCTTTGCTACAGGTCGTCCCCTACCTCTCCCCATTTCATGACTAACACTATCTCTAGCAATTAAATGCAAAAAGGCCCAAAAAATAGTCTTTAAAAAAAGTGAAAATACTGAGAAAATACTAGTAGTGTGTCTGTGTTTGTGTATGTGAGAGTGAGAACTCACTCTGTGTATTTTGTCTTTTGTATGTCTGGCCATAGATGACGAACCACAGGATGGTCCTCAACACTACATCCTACTGCTGGGCTTCTACCAGCCCCACCTGATTGCAGAGCTTGATGCCATAGGTGTACATGTTGCCAATGTCATTCAATTGTGTTCAGAGCACACACAAACTTCTGAGGGACAGAAGGAGCAACACCCCTGTGAGGGCAATGAGCAGAATCTGGGAGCTTCTCCAGTTATGGATGCAGGTAAAGGGCCTTCAGTATACACAATATACTGTAATAGCTTTTATTTGGATTCAGACTCATCAGTATACCCCTTATTTTTTATATTTGTTGTATGTTGTTATCAACATTACATCATCCTTTCCTTTGTGTGTGCCAGAAGCAGAGGTTCATGGTAGCGTAGAGCTGGCTGAGCAGGCCAGGAAGTTGGATCTATTCTGGTCAGGTCTGAGACCAGTTTTGGACAGCGGGCCACCTGACTCCAAGCTCCGTGATGTGGTTCAGCTCAGCTACACTGTCCCAGATCTCGGGCCTCCCATCGACACACAGGAACCTGAGGCTGAGGTGAGTTGGATTTGTTTCGTAGATCTAATCTCATTGAAGCTTTACTGTGAATTTGAATCCTAATCTGTGTGTGTCCAGCTGGAGATGGGAAGCCAAATATTCGAGGGTGTGGCCAATCTCATGTATGACTGTCTGGACTGGCGCAGGCAACATCAGCACTACATGGACAACATCAAACTCATCAGTGTACCCACTATTGTTGAGTTGGGTCCACAGCCTGTAGAGGTACACATCTACACACATGCATGCACAACAGTCAGTATAACTACACAATAGGGCTGCAACTAACGTTATTTTCATTATTGATTGATCTGCTGGTTATTTTCTCAATTAATCAAATCCATTTTTTTATATACCACATTTCATATGACAGGTGTAGATTCAATGTGCTTCAAATAAAAACAAAAAAATAGGCAAAAATCACATATGACAAAAACATAAAAAAAAACATAAGAAAAGAAGGTATTATTATTATTAATAATAATGGAATAATAACAATAATATAATATAATACTGATTCTAAAATAAAAGTTTTACTTGTTAACCACACACTAAACACAACTAAAAGGTTGCGAAAAAAGATATGTTTTGAGTCTGCTTTTAAAAGAAGAAACTGTTGTAGCAGACCGTAGTTCAAGTGGCAGAGAATTCCAGAGAGTAGGACCATATTAATGACTGAAGGCACCATGAACTGATTTTGAATTTATTCGTGGCATAGTGACGAGACCTTTACTTGATGATCTAAGCCTTAGATCATCACGTTAGCTAGCTAACAGTGGCAAACACGTTTGTCTCTACCTGATGATGTTTGGTGTTTTTACACAAGGCCTATTGAAGGAGGTTGGGTCACACTTAATCAACGCGCCTTCGGGGTACCGCACATGCGCAGTAATATCTGCTCTGCACTCGCCGAAATTGAGCCGATCGCAACGCACGACCGCAGCTCCAGTTACACTGCGCATGTGTTATACCCAATACAAGACCCGTGTCCGTCCGTGTCTAAGCCTCCTTCAATAGGCTTTGGTTTTATGGCAGCTTGCATTTTACCTCCTTTAGGTTTTACCTGTTCACTTTGCTAAATAATAATAAAAAAATAATCTAGTACCACTGCCTCCGCGGCACACTAGATGGCGCTCTGCGGCACACCGGTGTGCCGGTTGAGAATGGCTGATCTAAGGGATCTGTCCGGTGTGTATTCAGTGAGCGATCGACTAAATGTTTTGGTGAAATGTCTGAAAAAAGTGAACAATGTGAACGATATTCAGTTTCCTTGTAAAGGAAAATGCAGACACAGCAGAGGATGGTTTCAATCCACCGACCTCTGGGTTATGGGCCCAGCAATGTCTAGCTTAGAAAGTCAGTGCTGTATTCATCAGGCCACTGGGTTGCTGCACCTGCTGAAGAGCCACTGTACACAATACAGTGCTAGTTACATTGACACTGTAGTGTCTTTAAGTGCATTTCGTTTGGACAGATGTTTGTCCAACCAACAGTTCAAAACAAGAGTCAGTGAATTTGTGGCATTTTTCTTCACCATCTTATGAAGGGTACATGAAATTATAATTGCCAAGGGTATTCATTTTCATACAGTACAGAATATCATGAACAGCATATGCTGACACCAAAGAATAGTTACAATTTACCCAGTGTAGTAGAGCCCAGCAGTGACCTCTAGTGGACTAAAGCGGAAGTGGCACAACCAGAATGCCTGTTACCTCACTCAGTCAGACACGGAGGCACCACCGAGAGATTGGACAATTAAGGAGGCAGCTTTCCATGTGGACTATTTTGTTGTTGTGCATTGATGAAACTACGTAAGTACTGATTCTTTAGCTGCTAAAGACATCTCCTGTTCGAGTTCAAAGGTAATTGTTGAGATTTTGTCGAGTTTTAGCCATTTGTGGTGTAAATTGGTCTGATGCAACAGCTAATTAGCAGACATGCTGCCATGATTCTGCGTTTCTTCAGGTGGTGGTTATACATTATTAATGTATGTATTATTTATGTTGGTGGTTAGTTAATGTTTTTGGCATAAATACTACGTGTTTTTGCCATATTATTACTGTATTGAATCGCCCGTTGCTAATTACTGGGGCGGCTTTGGCTCAGAGGTACCAAGTGGAAGGTCAGCGGTTCGATTCCCCGGCTCCTCCAGTCCAAATGTGGACGTGTCCTTTAGCAAGATACTTAACCCCAAATTGCTCTCGCTGTGTGAATGTAGTGTAGTGAAGTGTAGTGTAAAGCGCTTTGAGTGGTCGGGAGACTAGAAAAGTGCCATATAAATGCAAGTCCATTTACCATTGTGCATCATGCAAATCTGTAACTTCTTAGTTATTCTCATGTTCTCTATCGGAATAATAGTTTTGCTTGATTTAACTAATGGTTTCCTATATGCATGTCTATCCACAGACCACACACACAAACACACACACACACACACCAGGGTTATTATAGTAAACTAAAACGAAAATAAGCAGTGAAAAGTAGTGTTAGTGAACTGAAACTAATTAAAATTAAATCCTTTAAGAAAAATCTAAAACTAAACTGAAATGATATTGCCTGGTTAAAAAAACTAATAAAAATGTGAATTGATTTCAGTTTTAGTTTTTTTTTTAGCTATAATATATCACTGCCAATAAAAGAAACAACATGAATTTCCATCATGTCTTGTTGAATCACTAAAACTGAAAGGACTTGACCAGGAGATGGCGCTGTGCCGCCATGGCTTCAGACTGTACACTCAAGTAGTGTGAAGATTAAACAAACATTATGGCCATTCTTACACAGTTCTCCAACCATGTATTTTGTATGTATATGTAGCTACATACTTGAGACATTATAAAACTATATATATAAACAAATATATATAAAAACGAAAGCTAACCTTTCCAATAAAGTAAAACTAAACTAAAACTAGCATATGCACTCTGAAAACTAACTAAAACTAAACTAAAATGAAATTCAAAAATCAAATAAATTAAATTGAAAATGTAAAATTATTAATGCACACACGCACGCACACACGCACACACACACACACACACACACACACATACTGTACACACACAATTAAACAAAACAATTGTGCAATATCCCCTCTCAGGACCCTGATTCTTTAACTGGAATCAATGTCTTTAAAGGCCGCCTCAACCAGTGGAATTTAGAGTGGCAGTGTTACCTCCGCAGTGAACAGTAATGAAGTTGCTGGATATTGGGTGTATAGTTAAAATATCTTCCTTTGTGTGTGTTTCTTGTGCCAGGTTGTGCCGACCCCTCTCCCCCTGACTCCACGCTCCAAGAAGAAATCAGAGCCGAAGGAAAACCCACCGGACCTAGGTAAAACCTTTCTCTTTAATCATGTATTTTTGCCACATGCTTGCAAAACTCAAGACTAGTATGACAAACTATCCATTCCCTTTTGTCCTCTCTACTTTGTGGACAGGTATCGAGCTGCCTCCTCTCTCCACAGATGTGGACATGCGTTACTATGGCAACCTACTCGGCCTGGTTCCCCCTGAAGCCTGCTCCGTGCCTCTAATCGTGCACTGTATGCTGGAACAGGTCTTTATGCGTATTATGAGTGTGGATGTGTAGTGTGTAGTCAGGCCAAGTTTTAGATTGTTTGAAATTGGTCCCTCATTATCTATGTGTGACATCAACAAATTGTGATATATATATATAGATATAGATATAGATATAGTCAGCAGAGTGCTTTTGTGATCAAGATAATATCTAACTGAAAACCTTTGAATAAGGCAAAAATTAGAAATTTGTACTCTTTGTTCTCTGAAATTAGCCAGATGTCATGTGAAAAAACCTGTGTAGTATGGCCTTGTTTGGGTGGTTAACGCTTTTCCCCTCATATCTGTGCATTTGTGTGTTTAGGTGGTGATTTCAACAGAGCAGTCTTTGTCCACCCTGTCCCGTGTGGCTGAGGAACCCAAACCTCACAGTGGTCCCGGGTTAGACTATGAGCTGGTCAGGTTCATGCTCCAAAGCTTCCTGCCTCTGGTACACACAAAAGATGAGAGAAGCCACATGTTAAACAGCTTGCTGACAACAGCACAGAATGAAGAGGACAAGAAGGTATGCACCAAAACACACATACCTACCTATCTCTAACATGTGTGGAGTATATGATAGCCAACAGAACTACAAAAATTTAGAGTCTTAAGAGCAGATATATGTAGCATTGGTGGTTCAGTGGTAGAATTCTCGCCTGCCACGCGGGAGGCCCGGGTTCGATTCCCGGCCAATGCAACACACTCTTTTCGGGGCGGCAGGAGGGGCTGAAATAAGTGGCTTGTGTTTCAGTGGGAAGGGCTAGCCCACTGGAGCACTTGAGCCAATCCCCGCCAGCTCCACTGTCACGTTGAGAGTGGGCTTAGATGTGACGTAACCGGGGGAGGGTGTAAAGCGGGCTTTCATGAGTGTAGACAAAGCAAGTTAGAGTGAATGGGTCTGCTCTCCCTTTTGCTGTTGTTATATTTCATCATACAACCCTAGGAATGTTTTCACCATGAAGAGCATGATCTTAAAACTTGAGACATGTCTTATGTTGTTCCTCCTGATTTAACATCAAGAGTCCTTTTTATGCTTTTTCCATTTTAAAATGAGAGGTCCCAGGATGGCTGATAGTCCAGCACAGAGAAGCCTGAGTGAAAACAGAGGACGAGGAGAAAATAGGGAGAGAGAGAGAGAGAGAGAATGGGAGATAGGCACACAGCTTGGATGCTCATATGATTGAGGGACACAAACAAACAAGGGTTAGAGAGATGCAATGCAAACGATCAGTGGTGTCAAAAGCCGCACTGAGGTCCAGTAATAGAACCACAGATGTAAAGTCTGAATGCATAGTAAGCAGAAGATCATTCACTACTTTAGGAAGTGCAGTTTCAGTGGAATGACGGGCCCTGAAAGCAGACTCGGCCGGGCACCGTGAAACCGAAACTCTGACGAGCGCCACGACGCCTGCCGCAAGGCTCTACGACAAGCGGTTCAAGAGTTATGAAGGGGTGCGTGGCTAATGTGTAGGGGGCGGGGATAACAACACCAACTTAACAGGCACTCTCTGCTGAGCGATATAACACCTCCCACAAGACTCTACGACAAACGGATCATGAGTTATGAAAGGGGGCGTGGCTAATGTGTAGGGGGCGGGCATAACTTTCACCAATGAAACAGGCACTCTGCTGAGTGATATGACACCTCCCACAAGACTCTACTTTAAACGGTTCATGAGATATGAAAGGGGGCGGGGCTAATGTGTAGGGGGCGGGCATAACCTTAACCAATGAAACAGGCACTCTCTGCTGAGTGATATGACACCTCCCACAAGACTCTACGACAAACGGTTCATGAGTTATGAAAGGGGGCGGGGCTAATGTGTAGGGGGCGGGCATAACCTTAACCAATGAAACAGGCACTCTCTGCTGAGTGATATGACACCTCCCACAAGACTCTACGACAAACGGTTCATGAGTTATGAAAGGGGGCGGGGCTAATGTGTAGGGGGCGGGTATAACATTCACCAATGAAACAGGCACTCTCTGCTGAGTGATATGACACCTCCCACAAGACTCTACTTTAAACGGTTCATGAGATATGAAAGGGGGCGGGGCTAATGTGTAGGGGGCGGGCATAACCTTAACCAATGAAACAGGCATTCTCTGCTGAGTGATATGACACCTCCCACAAGACTCTACGACAAACGGTTCATGAGTTATGAAAGGGGGCGGGGCTAATGTGTAGGGGGTGGGCATAACATTCACCAATGAAACAGGCACTCTCTGCTGAGTGATATGACACCTCCCACAAGACTCTACGACAAACGGTTCATGAGTTATGAAAGGGGGCGGGGCTATGACTATATTTTTGCATTTACATATAATCAGGACTGGACCCTTATCATACCTGAGAAATTTGGGGCAGATCGAACTATGTACAGTTGAGTTAGGGTTAACCCACTCTCTGCTGAGTGATATGACACATCCCACAAGACTCTACTATAAACGGTTCATGAGATATGAAAGGGGGCAGGGCTAACGTCTTGGGGCGGGGCTATGAGTATATTTTTTCATATACATGTCATCAGTACTGGAGCAACATCATACCTGAGAGATTTGGGGCAGATCAGACTATGTACAGTTGAGTTACAATAACTGGCGAATGGCTCAAAATGGCCGCCACGCCACGGTCCGCTCGTTAAGTGAACACTCACCATTTTAATAACTTTTCATCCTCAAGGTCTTGAGATGGTCCTGACCAAATATCAACTCGATCTGATCAAATCTGTAGGAGGAGTTCGTTAAAGTACGCGGCCAATAAAACGCAAAAATTGGGAAAATCGTACATAAAATCCAATATGGCCGACTTCTGGGTGGGCGGAGCTAATGAAACCCAATGAGGAATATGTTTCAAATGATGAGTGGGATATGCATACCAAATTTCATGAATATCGGATCAACTTTGACAAAGTTAAAATTTCAACGCGTTAGGGGGCGCTATAGAGCCGGCTAAACACACTGAGCCTAATGGCTATACATTTAAATAAAGTTCACAGGTGTCTATCATTTTGCCAAATTTCATGAGTTTTCGAGTACCTAAAGGTATGTTCAAAATCTAAAAGACATAAGGGGGCGCTAGAGAGCCAACATGCCACGCCCAAGCAAAAATTCACCACTAAAATAAAGTAATTACTAGTTTGGATGTGTGTGTAAAGTTTCATTATTTTTTGTGCATCCTAAAGTCTTCAAATATGCGTTCGTAAATTTTAAAATCACGCAGGAAGTCCAACATGGCTGACTTCCTGTTGGCCGAAGAAATCTCAAAATCATTTAATCCAGGTATGAGGGCGTGAGCAATGACATACTTGAATTTCGTGAAGATCGAAGAAACTTTCTCGGAAAAACTGCGTACGTTAGGGGGCGCTATGGAGCCCCCTGGAGAAACCCGAGCCCAGTCACTCCAGAACATTGAATTTCCCACCAGTTCTGACGCATACTCCACTTTTGGTGAGTTTTTGGGGATGGCAAAGGTCCCAAAAACGCGATCTCCCGGCAGAAAAATAATAATAATACTGACAAAAACAATAGGTTCCTTGCACTTCGTGCCAGGACACCGTTGGGTCCTGGCACTTTCGTGCTCGGGCCCTAATAAAAATTTACTGAAAATTGACTAATGAAAATCAGATATTGTTTTTGAATTGTGGTTCAACAGAATCATTTTAAAAAACAAACTGATGAAACTGGCCTAGACAAAAATGATGGTAGCCCTAGAAAAGATGTAAAATAATGTGACCATAGGGACATGTTAACTAAGGTGTGTCCTGTAATTAGCATCACAGGTGTCTTCAAACTTGTAATCAGTCAGTCTGCCTATTTAAAGGGTGAAAAGTAGTCACTGTGCTGTTTGGTATCATGGTGTGTACCACACTGAACATGGACCACAGAAAGCTAAGGAGAGAGTTGTCTCAGGAGATGAGAAAGAAAATTATTGACAAGCATGTTAAAGGTAAAGGCTATAAGACCATCTCCAAGCAGCTTGATGTTCCTGTGACTACAGTTGCACATATTATTCAGAAGTTTAAGGTCCACGGGACTGTAGCCAACCTCCCTGGACGTGGCCGCAAGAGGAAAATTGATGACAAATTGAAGAGACGGATAATACGAATGGTAACCAAAGAGCCCAGAACAACTTCCAAAGAGATTAGAGGTGAACTCCAATGTCAAGGTACATCAGTGTCAGATCGCACCATCCGTCGCTGTTTGAGCCAAAGTGGACTTAATGGAAGACGACCGAGGAGGACACCACTGTTGAAAGCAAATCATAAAAAAGCGAGACTGGAATATGCCAAAATGCATATTGACAAGCCACAAAGCTTCTGGGAGAATGTCCTTTGGACAGATGAGACAAAACTGGAGCTTTTTGGCAAGTCAAATCAGCTCTATGTTTACAGACGCAAAAATGAAGCATACAAAGAAAAGAACACTGTACCTACAGTGAAACATGGAGGAGGCTCGGTTATGTTCTGGGGCTGCTTTGCTGCATCTGGCACAGGGTGTCTTGAATCTGTGCCGGGTACAATGAAATCTCAAGACTATCAAGGCATTCTGGAGCGAAATGTGCTGCCCAGTGTCAGAAAGCTTGGTCTCCGTCGCAGGTCATGGGTCCTCCAACAGGATAATGACCCAAAACACACAGCTAAAAACACCCAAGAATGGCTAAGAACAAAACATTGGACTGTTCTGAAGTGGCCTTCTATGAGCCCTGATCTAAATCCTATTGAACATCTGTGGAAGGAGCTGAAACATGCAATCTGGAGAAGGCACCCTTCAAACCTGAGACAGCTAGAGCAGTTTGTTCAAGAGGAGTGGGCCAACATACCTGTCGACAGGTGCAGAAGTCTCATTGAGAGTTACAGAAATCGCTTGTTTGCAGTGATTGCCTCAAAAGGTTGTGCAACTAAATATTAAGTTAAGAGTACCATCATTTTTGTCCAGGCCAGTTTCATTAGTTTGTTTTTTAAAATGATTCTGTTGAACCAAAATTCAAAAGCAATGTCTCATTTTCATTAGTTAATTTTCAATACATTTTTATTTATTATTACTTTTCTCAGTTTCAAGTTATTTCAGTGACCTTTGTGGGTTTTTCTTTCTTTAACGGAAGAGTACCAACAATTTTGCCTACGTCTGTATACTGTAGAGCATAGCTGGGCCAGAAATACATACAATATAAGTCCAACAGATGGTGCTATAATCACAATAATGTAGCTAACATACAGTACAATCAGAATTGGGATGTTACAGTGGCTCTTATATATAAGTATAAAGAAATATGCGAAAAATTGAAATAAAGGATTATGTAAAATGTAAATTATGTACATACTAATACAATATATAACAATATATGGAGTAATATAAATAAATAATAAAAATAATAGATAAATGAAAAATATAAGAAATATGTACAAATACGTATGTACATCGAACACATAATTTAAAACCAAAGTGTAAATAAGTAAATACAAAATGCTGAGAAGTGGGATCTATTAAATGTGTGAAATATAAATGCAAGAATACAATAAATAAGAATATTTATTGAAATCTACAGTACAAATGCAATATTAATGCCAGAGTATTGCACAGAGTATTGGTTTTGGTCCTGTTTTCTCTTCCTGGATCAAACTGCTGTACACACGACCTTCTGCCTCTGTATTAACAAATAATCATTACTCTAAATATTTTGGACTTACACCGTGGGACCGGCAGGGTTGCCCTTTGAGTCCGCTCCTTTTTCGCTATTGCCATTGAGCCGTTTGCAATTGCAATTTGTAGCAATAAGCGGCTACAGGGGATATGGAGGGGAGGAGTAGAGCATAAGGTCTCGTTATACGCAGATGACTTACTTCTGTTTGTTTCAAAACCAGCCACTTCTTTACCAGAAGCCCTCAGTTTGTTGGAGGTTTTTAGTCAGTTCTCGGGATATAGACTTAACCTAAATAAAAGCGAACTCTTTCCAATTAATAAGGAAGCTCTTAAACTTAACTATAAAAATCTGCCATTGAAGGTGGTGAAAGAACACTTTAGCTATCTTGGGATATGTGTCACTAGGGAATTCAATAACTTATTCAAATCAAATTTCCTTAGTCTATTTGCTCAAGCAAAACAAATTTTATCTGAATGGTCCACTCTGTCTTTGTCCCTTATTGGAAGAATAAATTCAATTAAAATGACACTGCTTCCAAAATTTCTTTATCTTTTCCAGCATCTCCCCATTTTCATCCCCAAATCCTTTTTTAAGGCCCTTGACACTTTAATTACATCTGACATTTGGAATGGCAATCACCCTCGGTTACGGAAAGCATTCCTTCAAAGACCCAAGCAAGTGGGGGGAATGGCTCTGCCCAGTTTTCAATACTATTACTGGGCAGCAAATATTCGTAGTTTGATGTATTGGATGCATTTCCACCTTGATTCAAAGTAGTTCATCGTATCCACATATCTAAAACAAAATTAGCTCAAATGTACACTGACGTGGACCCTACATGTGATAAATGTAAAAGGGCACCTGCATCACTCCTCCACAGTTACTGGGCATGTCCCCTTTTGACCAAATTTGGGACATCAGTCTAAGGTACTATTTCTGAAACCCTTCACCATCAAATTGAGCCAAATCCCTTGACTGCCATTTTTGGCATCGCTCCAGACTTCAACTTGCCCAAAGCAAAACTGAACGTCTTGGCTTTTACCTCTTGATTAGCTCGACAAGCTATCTTACTTAAGTGGAAGGATTCTGCCCCTCCTTCCCACTCACATTGGATCAGAGACATTATGTCCTGTATGAATTTAGAGAAAATCCGTTATACTACCCGGGGAACAGAGAGTGTGGGGCCCCTTTTTGTCATTTTTTGAGAAACCCACTACAGTAATCTCTGAGTAGCCAGTAGTAGTATCTTCTTTTTCCCTTTTTTATTTATTCATTATTAATAATAATAATAATAATAATAATAATAATAAACATTATTATTATTATTATTATTATTATTATTATTATTATTAATAATAATAATAATAATAATAATAATATGTATTATTCTTATTATTTTTTTTATTATTGTTTTTTATTTATTTGTTCACTTATTATTGTTATTATTTCATGACTTATTTGCGGATACTCTCCCTGTATTTTCTACAATTTGAATTTTATGTATCCATGATTGAGAATCAGTTATGTCTTATGTCCTGGCCAGCTGTGGCTGTCTGTGTGTATTGTTGTCAGGTATGATTGATGTGTTGTGTCACAGGTGAGTGTTGTTCAGAAAAACAAAAAATTAACTTTCCCTGCATGGTGACTGTTCTACTGATTATTGACAATTAATAAAAAGATCTTTGAAAAAAAAAAAGTATTTCTTACAATGATCGATGGATTATGACATGAAAAAATTCAACATTTACAGTACAGAAACCACCTGACTCAATCAACTGGGGTCACATGGACAATTTGCATTGCATGGTATATATTTTCCTTTCTTTCACTTGTTTCTCTGACCACCAAACCCCGGTATGGAGGTATGGTGTGTAATGTTTGTGCGCCCTATGACTCCAGAGTGTTCAGACACACTCTTCACAGAATTAAATTAATCAGTCATTTGTGTCTGTTTCATTCTCTTTTTGTTAGAGGCTAGTTGAGAAGTTTGGAGCAGAGGAGACGCAGAAGAAGTCTGAGCACCCTCTGGTTATCAGACGCCATAATGAGATGGCACTGCGCTTGAGGGATATCAGTGCAAGTAGATTTTTTTTTCATGTTTACAGTTGTGTATAATTGATTTTTTTTCATTGTCCATGTGGAATTTGCCATTTTAGTTCAAAATAGACCATATAATTAATGTAATCTTGACCTTATTTTTTTAGAAATGTATTCATATACTGTGTGTGTGTGTCCCTCTTAGGCGGTTCACGGTTTTGATCCAGCAGAGGTGGAGTCGTCCATGATGAGGCGGTCTCCAGTGTGGGAGCTGATCCACTCTGCAGCTCAGGATAGAAACAGCAACTCCTGCTGGATGACAATGAAACAGCAGCTCCAACACTACTGCACAGATGGTCAGAAACCAGCTACCTTTCAGAGGCGCACACCTTAGTGTTTTCAGAGTTTGTATAGTCATGTTTCACGACAGTATTGATCCAAATAGGGAATTACTTATAGTGATGTTTTGATATCCCACAGATATTGTGTTATGGCCGGAAGCGGAGCGTTTGATTCATCAGAGTGTGTTTGAGAGTATGCCACTGACCAAGCTGGACCAAAATAGCTTACTACTGAATGTTACTGGGCCACTGGAAACACTGGAACCAGCACAGCAACAGACACCCTCAATAATCCCCTGGGACGACCCGCTATCCTACGCTAAACAGCAGCTTAATAACCTACGGACTAAAGGTCTCTTGCTATGTTGGTTAATTCAATTACTGGGAACTTTGGCTCACATATAGTATATTATAAGGTGCAACTTAAGAAACTTGATAGCTTCTCTCAACTGTATGTCCTACTCAACAAGTGCCATACCTCATAATTTATTTCCTCTGTAGATCCGACATTTGTCACTGAAGATCCTGGTAACACAGAGGTATTGTTTCTATGTTCATACCACTGTAGCTACTCACATTTTTTTTGTACGCTATAATAAAAGAATAAATTTGTTCTGATTCTCCTCCAGCAGATCAGTGGGAGAGCGCGTTGCCAGCTGGACTTATCTGACATTCAGAGTTGTAGGCTGAGATCTCTGTTTGACTTCCACTACGCTGAACACCACAATGCCTCCATCTTCCCACAGGTGACCTGTCTAATCCTTTTTTTTTTCAAGGTTAAAACACCATGATAATCATATTTCAGCTAAAAACGCAAATTGTTGGATTGAAACCCCTCGTATTTTTCATGTTCTTTCAATTTTACACATGCAATTTTTTTATGTGTAGGTACTCCAGTTAGCCTCAGAAGAATACTGCTGCTTGGACACCTTCAGGGGAAGTCATAATAACATCCTGTACATTTTTTGTCACAATCCAATGAGCTCTTATCGCCAGTGCAATGAGTCCTGGGATGTAGCCCTTCACACTGACGTCAAGTTCAGGTCAGAATGCAACTTCACATTTTCAGGTGTTTTCTTTTATACAGTATGACCTCAGCAAACTAGAATATCTAGACTCTTTCTTTTATCAGTCTGTAGCATATACAGTGTAACCCGACTAGTGAAATAGCGTATCCTGTATGTGGAGTGTTACATAGACTTTAAAAGTCATTGTTACCCTCTGATAGGAAGTACCTGGAGCATGTGGCAGATACCATTTTGGATTGGACAAAAGAGGAAGAATTTAAAAGAGAGACAATGCAACTCAGCAATCTCAGCCCTGCTGAGTCTCCAAAAGGTACTGTAGCTTACCAACATAAAGCTTTGGCAATGTGACTATACTTACCCACCATACAAATACAATGTGTGTTTTGTTCCTGGACTAGATGAAAAGGCTACAGATTCTGCAGAAGAGGAGGTGGAGGAGGACACTCTGGAGCCAGTCATCAGGAAAGGCTCCCTTAAAGTCAGTACCAACTGAAACATTCACTTTCACAGTCGGCTCTGTGTTGGACTCTTTGGACCCTTTACAGAAATCTGGAGGGACAGCTAAATTAAACCTGATCCAGTGGCGATTTTAGACTGTTTTTAGGGGTGCTTAAACACACCTAAATTTCAACTCAGCACCCATAAAATACTACAAAACCTAAGGAATCCATTTGTACCAATCCTGTCATACTAGCTTGTCGGGAAGGGGGCTAAATAACGCTTAAGTTAGGCTAAATTTTGAGAAACTGGTATAGTCATTTTCAAAGGCATCACTTGACCTCTGACCTCAAGATATTTGAATGAAAATGGGTTCTATGGGTACCCACGAGTCTCCCCTTTACAGACATGCCCACTTTATAATAATCACATGCAGTTTGGGGCCATTCATAGTCAAGTCAGCACACTGACACACTGACAGCTGTTGTTGCCTGTTGGGCAGCAGTTTGTCATGTTATGATTTGAGCATATTTGTCATTGTTTTGTGTTGTTAATTGATTGCAGTTTTGTGCAACCCCAAAATTGCTGCAACAACTTATGAGGCATAATAGAGCATATACCTCCATCATAATGTTCTAAGCCTTTATACACTTTCACAATTTATATATATACTGCTGACCTGCTATTTTCCCTAAAACGGGTCTAACTCTGAGGGTTAATTACATGGCCTATTATTATTGTTTTCTGAAATCTTTAGATTTTGCAGATTTGTCTGTTAGAGATGGGGGACAAACAATTACAGGTTTAAAGGGCTTTATTTAAACAGGTTTAATATCCAGTATTCCTTGTAAAGTAGTCTGCCAGCAAAACCAAAGGAGAAGAAGAAGTAGGTAGTGAATTCTGTGATGGTTCAGATTCAAAACAATTAAGTTGAAACGCTAGATGCTTGCTGAATGTTCTGACAGAGAATGTTGGGTCAAATTGGTTGTTATTACCATAGATATAGGTTGAGACGGGATAACAATAAATGAGAAAAGTTTATCTACAGGAGAATAAATATTTGAAAGCAATACAGAATGACGGAGAGCCTTACTACACTATATTTCATTATATATGCATTCATGGACAGGTCAGCACTGGTACAGCAATGACTGCAGTGTATATTAATGTGTTACAGGCCTGGAAGTTGGAGCAGGAGCAGCTGAAGGAGGAGGTGGTCAAGAAATCAAAGAAGGAGAATTCACAGAGTGACAAGCAGCAAAAGGAGGAGGCCACGTCGACGGACAATAAGAAACGTAAAACTTCGCCTCGCGACGAGAAGAGCAGAGCAGAGACAGCAGACGGCTCACCCAAGACTTCCACTGACCCCATTACTACCACAGCGCCCCCTGTGGTGGAAAATGAGGAACCGCATCCGACAGAGGAGCCCTGCAATGTGAGGGCACACTGAAAATAAACAGCAGAATATACATTGTAGATGATCAGTTCTGTCTGTCTGAAACACAGAGGGATGCTGAAAAATAATCATAACAACACTTAACGTGTGTGTGATGTGTAGGGTTTCATAGGCTACAACATGGATGGACAGTTGATCCACGTGTCAGGTCGTTGCCAGTACCTTTTCCCTTCAGACGGCGGACACATCACTGTGGACAATGTCAGCTATGTTGAAGGTAAATCTGCGTCTAAAGCACAACATGTATTTGTTGTGCTGTGTAATTGGGAAAGTCAGTCACTGTAAGTCAGGTTGTTCATGAAAAGCAATGTGCAGCTCAGCTATTCATCACTGATGCCTAGCGGTGATTTTCCACATGCGCCCATGCATTTTCTACTGTAATCGCTCCAGGTTCCAGCCTAATGAAAGTGGCTGTGAAGAAGGATGGGCATCGTTTCTACACACACATCAACCAAGTTGTTGTTCGTCCAGAAAAACCTCCCCTGCAGCCCCAAGACAAAGAAACAAGTGACAAAAAAAAAGAATTTAAAGGTAAAGATGCTGATAATACTGCAGGCATTAAGCAGCGCCCTGTGTCCTGAGGGCCTGTTTCGTCATTTTAGGATTCTTTTCATCCATCCTTGCAACATTTTAATGTCATTAATGGATAATACTGATGAACAAGTGGTTCTGTGTGTGTGTCCTTTTCAGTGTCAGAGTCTGTGGAGGTGAAAAGAGAGAAGCAGGGCTCCCTGTCAGCAGTGTTGGACAATGGAATCCACCTCTCATACAGTTTCTATGGTCCCACAGGAGAATACAGAGGTATTGCCCTTAAGACACATGAACACACAAGATTTTCAGCCGTTTGTGAAGTTTTAATTTGTATTTCAATATTTCAATTTTTACTTAAAAAAATGCAGCATTTAGGGGATCTATCAGCCAAAATGGAATATAATATTAATAAGTATTAAGACTCTCAATTGATTAAAATATTTAATCGCATTATAGTCCATAGTTTTATCCATTCAAAATGTACCTTAAAGGGAGATTTGTCAAGTATTTAATACTCTTATCAACATGGGAGTGGGCAAATATGCTGCTTTATGCAAATGTATATATATAATTAGTATTGGAAATCTGTTAACAAGACAAAACAATGACAAATATGCTCAAATCATAACATGGCAAACTGCAGCCCAACAGGCAACAACAGCTGTCAGTGTGTCAGTGTGCTGACTTGACTATGACTTGCCCCAAACTGCATGTGATTATCATAAAGTGGGCATGTCTGTAAAGGGGAGACTCGTGGGTACCCATAGAACCCATTTTCATTCACATATCTGGAGGTCAGAGGTCAAGGGACCCCTTTGAAAATGGTCATGTGCCAGTTTTTCCTCCAGCTTAAGTTTGTAGTGTTATTTAGTGTTCTTCGTGACATACCAAGTGTGACATAGTTGGTACCAATGGATTTCTTAGGTTCTTTTAGTTTCATATGATGCCAGTATCTTCACTCTGCCTTTAAAACTGAGCCTGCTACAAACCCCGGAAGATCGAATAGCAGCCAGGCCCAACGTTTCTACAGACCAACTGCAGTCAAAACACTGAAATTTTTTCAGTTGGTTGCAATCTGCAACCTCACCGCTAGATGTCGCCATATCCTACACATTGCACCTTTAAATTTGAAAACAGATTATATATGCTTATAGACTGGTCCATCTCCGTGCTCTGAATAGTCTTATTATTATGTCTGAATTAAACAAGGTTAAAATGTCCTCACAGTGCAAGCAGTATTAACTGTGTTCCTGTTTGGTGATGTTCTAGTGAGTCCCCAGGAAACAGAGCAAGGGGCCCCAGAGACCTCCACCTTCGTCCCCATCCCTCTGTCCTCCTCCACCCAGGACTCCAAGGGGATAGACCTGGATTCAGTTCCCTCAAGGACACACAGTCCAGCCGGCGACACCGGACCTCCAGAGTCCCAGGTTCCACATACGCAAATGAATACAGTGGGGGAAATAAGTATTCTAACAAAGGCTTTGCCACTAAGTATTCATGTTCAATATTTTTCCTGTTTCATTCCACTTTATTGCACATAACTTTTTTATAGATTGGAATGTTACATTTTCTTTTTTTTAATATGTATATTATTTTTGAGAGCATAGCAGGAATAAAAACAAACAAAACACAAATGCAAACGGCACATCCTAGGTAATAACAATAACCACAGTCATAATTAAATTAAATGCAAAGCAGTTTTTCTTTAAAAATGATGAAAGTGTATATACATAGTAAAAAAAAAGGCACACAGCAAGGTGCTTTACATTGGACACAACATACTAGTCCTCACCCTGAAAGAATTCAGTCCAGGGTCCCAGATCTTATCAAACACTCCTCCTCTATCTTCACTATAAAATCTCAGTCTCTCCAGATGTAATGTCTTTGCTATTTCTCTCAACCACAAATCATACGTGGGTACAGACTCCATTTTCCATTCTCGCAAGATTAACTTTTTTGCAATCACCTTTCCAAACAAAACACTTTTTTTTTTAAACTTATATAAGATAAGGAGATTGCCATTCCAAGGATGGCTATGAGCGGATCAGATTGTTACAACTTCTTTATCTGTGTATTTTTATTGAGTTAATACCAATGTCTAGTACAAGTTTCATGTGAATAGTTGCTTTGGAAATATGTTTAATACTTATTTCCCCCACTTTACATGCGTACATACACAACATTTTAACCATAAACATATTGTTAAATTGCTCTCAAACCTCAATATGAAATAGTAAAAAACATCTTGGGCCAAAGGTACCTGTACTTTTGAGCTACTTGTGATGTTAATATTACTATTATTAGTGTATTGCTCATACCATATGTGTATGTTAATTTTTGTGTATGATTTTGTGTAGTCTGAGGTGTGTGAAGGCCAGCCAGCATTGCTATCAAGTCCATTCAACAGTCTCAACCTGTCTGTTCCTAATGGCCTGCTGCTTCAGTTTCTGCGAGAGGATGCACAAGGTCAGTGATGCACTTTCTCTGGAATTTATATACACACACTCATACACAGGTGTGTGTATCCTCACAAGTGCTGGTGCTGTTTGCGTTGGTTCAGGGGGCTCACTGAACCCCCTAGAAATGCATCTATATTTTTTTTATAATAACACAGAACTAATAATTTATTGTAATGATGAATAATATTGACGTTGTGTCTTCTTGGCTGAATAAGAAACCAACAAGATAAGAAGATAGATTTGTGGTCTTTTTATTTACTTATAGCCTAATTACATCAGACGCTCTCTGTCCACACACCATTAAATATTCTGTTACGTCATTTAAAGTTTAAACAAACCACGTACCTATGAGCTGTGCGCTCGAGATTAAACTGGAGACGTGACCACTTAAAAGATGGGTGAGTAGTACTTGGCCTCTTCCGACGTTTGTGTGTTTTAAACAGAAAACACAAGTTTTATACTGGGATATTTACTGAAAATGACTTTCAGGCGATCTCCTGGAGATCTCCCTCCAGCCAACTGCTCCCTTACTTAGGTGTTTGTAGTAAAATGTGGAGGTATCGTTTATAACTCTTCATTTCAACTTCATGAATCGGCCGTTCCTCGTCCGTTGCTGCTCTTTCAAAGCGAGCAACAAGAATAAATAGAAACAGGGCGTCAGACTAAAGTTCAGCCCAAAACGGCACGCTGCGCAGCGTTTCGTCGGTCATGGCCAGTTATGACATTCCAGTAGAAAACATCGCAATCAAACTCATTTTGTCACTGACGCTTGCTCGCGTCACATTCTGTTTGGCGGGTGCAATATTCACTATGTCCCAATACATTACATTCCCTCTATATTTTCTTTTGTGAACCCCCAATCTTAAAGTTCAAACTGCACCAATGCTCACAAGTGTAGTTTTATAAATTTGCATGTGTTACTTTGAAGTCAGCATAACAATCGCCTGAAATGGAATCTAGCTGCAGACAGAAAGTTATACCCTCTATGAAATTTGAGCATGATATTCCATAACTGCTATATTCCCATGTATAACTCATTCTCAGTTATTTATTACATAATTTGTGTGTGTTTGTGTGTCAAGGAGTGTCCTCAGAAGAGCAGGGTATGTTGGTGAAACAAGGCTTTCCTCTTCATGGTCAGGGAGCTGTAGGGCAGCGTCAGGACCCTTCCCTCTCCAAAGAACTGTCCCGCATCGTCACCAGCCAGGGAGCCGTGATCCGATACATGAGAGATGGGTCCACAGAGGTAAACACTCTGTACACACATGTTCATATATATATACTGTAGGGGCACGCATACCAGCAAATGTATGACTTCTTACTCAAAAAATGGGGACTAACTCTTATGACACACACACACACACACACACAAATACCTTGTGTACTGCAGGTTCTGCATGCAGATGGCTCAGTCAGTTTCAGCCAGGATTCTGGTCCCGTATGGGTTCCTGATTCCGAGGTTGAGGAGGAAACCGAGGACAGCGAGAAAGGTAAGAGTGCAGCACCGCTGAATACAAAACACCTTCTAATGAACATGGTGAGCCCCCTGCTGTGAGGACGATTAAAGGAACAGCGTGGAACATTTCGGGGGATCTATTAGCAGAAATGGAATAAAATATTCATAACTATGTTTTTCATTAGTGTATAATCACTTGAAACTAAGAGTCGTGTTTTCATTAGCTTAGAATGAGCCCCTCATATCTACATAGGGAGCAGGTCCTCTTCATGGAGTCCGCAATTTTTCTACAGTAGCACAGAACGGACAAACCAAACTGTGAAAGGCTCTAGAGAGAGCAGGCTCTAGAGAGGCTCTAGAGAGAGCTCCAGATAGAGCCTTTCACAGCCGCCGTCTCACTTTCATTGCTCCTAAAGAAGTGATATTATGGTAAGAATGGCACTCGGCGTCTCACGTTACCGCAGTTTGAAAAGGGATGAGTACTCAGTTGGTTGCAATCTGCAACCACACCACTGGATGCCGCTAAATCTTACACACCGTTCTTTAAAGTATCACTTTGAGTGGTGCGCCGTGTCAGCTGTGCGTCAAACTGTTTTTGTGTGTTTTGTCTATACAGAGCAGGATGGTGCTCAGAGAGGGTGTTGGTTAACTACGACTCCATCTGGAGCTCGCATCTGCACTGTGGGGACCACACACAAGCACTTACCCACCACGCCTCTCCTCGCCTTCAAGGCTACAGACCCCATCACCCATGAGGTAAGAGTGCAGTATCACTCCTGACAGTACATAGGTTACCAGGTGTCTCCACTATATCAGTTATTTAAGTTGTTTTCAAGGTTTCACAATTCATTTGACAATGGTGTTAACGTTTCAAAATTTCGTCCCTGTCTGAGCATCTCAAAGTTTATGATTAGAGTCTCAAAAATGATGGGATTTGGTCCCATTCTGCTGGGAGTAGCCTCTTTAGCTTGGCTTGTGTTGCTGCATCAGGTGATGCTGAGCCGGGAGGATCTGGTGGTTTCGATCCACCACCCAGACGGATCTCTAAGTGCAGAACATGCAGACGGAACCAGGATCACCACTCTCTACCAAGACAGACCACTGAGCACACCGCAATACATACTGCTGCACACAGGTAACCGGCATAAAGTGCATACACACTGTGGTAAATACTTGTGCTCACATGCACACACAGCAACGATACAGTCAGATCTGCACATGTCCTGACGTAGCGCAAACATGCACTTAATCTTTGAATTAAGTTATCTGACCTGAGTCCTTGTGTCTGTTAACTTTCCAGGGGAGCAGCCTGAGAGTGTGTCCCTCAAATCAACTTCTGAATGTGAATGCGGCTGCACCGAGTGTGTGTGTGTCACGCGCTGTGCGGACAGCATTAATGAGAACGTCCACACCCAGGATACTTGTGACAATGGAGACGAGATTAGCGGGGACGGTGGAGGGAAAGAATGTGACACGGAGGCTGCTTGTACAGAGTTGAGCGAGTGTGAGCATGAAAGAGAAAGCAGTGTGTATAAGAATGGTGAGGAGATTGCAGAAGATGCTGAGAATGGTACGAGGAGTGCACAGGAGAGCGATAAGGGGAGCGTGTCTACCAAAGAGCAGGTGGTGTTGGTGGAGAAGGAGGGCTGCGCCACTGTGGTGATGTACCCAGAGCGACACACAGCTCACCTCTTTTTAGCAGATGGAACTGTCATCACTGGGGACAACCAAGGAGCCTATCAGGTGGGTGGTTTACAGCAAATCACATCTAAGTTTCAAGTTATTATATATACAATAGATATATTTGTATATATTTGTGTATACAAATACACATTTGTCTATTTACCTACGTGTGTGTGTGTGTTTGTGTGTGTATGCTTGTGCATCCAAGGTGTTCCCATCCAGCGTGGGGCTCCTGGAGATCCAAACTGATGGGAAGTGTGTGTACTCATCTGACCCACTCATAACCCCCAGTCCAAAGGGTGGCCCCCCCACAAACCACCCAGGAAGCTACGCCATGAGTCATACAGATAAAGTGGCCTGTGACGTTACAGACCCCGACGGGAACCACTTCCAGGTTAGGATTATTAGAAGACGGGTTAGTGTTCGTGGCGAGGTGTTGAGACAGCCAGTTATGTAAAAAAAAGAAAAGTCACTGTAAAACATCTAAAAAAAACCATCAGTGTCAGATTCTGTGGTGATAAATAAATCATTTCAATCATTAAATATTCTCTGAACTTTGTGTGTGTGTTACAGGTGATGGAAGATGGACAGGTATCAGTGTTGAACTGCAGCCCTGCTCCGAGCACACTTGAACAGGAGGAGGAGGAGGAGGAGGAGGAGGAGGAGGAGGAGTACAGAGAAATGTCCAGAATTAATATAAAATACAGAGATCATTGTCCCAGGTGGGCCTTTATCCATATGTACTGCACTTTTGATTTGTTATTGTTTAATACCATAGACTGTATATAGAGAAGGACGGTGCATCTCCGCTTCCTCCCTCTGTCCACTAACATGGAGGGGGCGGGCTTTATGACCTATACTGCAGCCAGCCACCAAGGGGCAATCCAGATGTTTTGGCTTCGCTTTTTGGGAGCTGTCATGTCCTCCATCTTTCTATACAGTCTATGTTTAATACAGGAAACTGAAAATAGTTTTGAGCTGTATTGTCGGGTTTTTTTCTCTCTTAATGTTGCTGTGTGTACAAAATAATATTTGTTCTGCATGAATACAAAGTCAGCAGTAATGAGACAATATTTAAACATTAGCGTGGTACCGCTGCTGTGGATGGCAACGTCACAGAAACTCTGTAAGCATCATCTTTTGTTCCAGGCTGTTTCTGGTGCATGAAGATGGCTCAAGTACCGAACTACTGAGCTCTCAAACCGTAGAGGAACTGCTCTACCAGGCGTACTCTGACCCGGCCATAGCGCTGCTGAAGGAACCACTGCCAGACACACAAGGTGCCCTGTTGCTTCAAAATCAAGAAACATTATACTGATAAAATAGAATTTTAGAGCGGCTGATTCAACTACAGCAGTTTCATTATTTGATCTAGCCATATCTTAGTTGAAAGCACAATATTTTTCCATTATATGTCGTTAATAAGTAACTCAAGTTGAGCGCTTTTTTCTCATTTTATTATCTATCAAAAGAGGAATAAAGGTAGGGAAAGCCATCTGAATCTTCAGAAAATAATGTGAAGTTTGTGACTGTTTCAGATGGGTCTGGCATTACCATCCTAAAGCCCAGCCACCAGAGCGTTTGGTCCCAGTGGTTTCTAGGGAAACAGAACCCTGACATTACCCCTCCCAACCTCAGAAACCGCAGCTGGCATGACTTCCCTAGAACAGAGGTAGAGGTGTGAACACATTACACGCAGGCAAACAACACACTCGGGGCCAAACACTGACATTTTTCACTCTGTGACTTTCTCTCTGTTCCAGAAGAAGACCCCAGGTCCTCCATTTGGTACCGACATGGGACACGGTTTGACTCTGAGAGAGAGGTCTGGCGGTTCTGCAGCACAGCGGCAACCTGTCAGGAGCTGCCCTAAAGTCCTGGAGATGAGGGAGCTGTACCAGCATCGACCGTGCACCACGCCACTCAGAAATACTGTAGACGCACGAATGAAGGTAAAACAAACCCATGTCTGTGCTCATATGGCTCACTGTGTCATTCAGTATTTGATTATTGTTAAGATTGATTATTATTGAAGAAATAAACTTAAAAAATCTCACAGGATAAGGGCACTGTGAAGATCTGAACACAAGCTTAGAGCCTCCCCTCTCTGCTAAACAGCCTCGTCCTGCATTAGAAAAGTACGCAGTTAAAGCAACCAAAGAGCTAATAGAACAATGGCCAAGCGTCAAGGAGAAGAAAACACTGAGTTTGTCAAAAAATAAGCCTTTTAAGTATAAATGATTGTTAAAAAAATAATAATAATACAGAGAATAGTATTAAAAGCTCCTAAAAATAACAGGAAAATTCATCTCTGATGCAATATTCACAGGAAATAATCTGCTCAAAATTCATCCAAATTGCTAATTTTACACAAACTTCCTGCAGTTTGTCAGTTGTTCTGTACTCATATTGTTATGCATTGAATATAATATGATATATCCATAAAATAGGTCACTTAGTCAGGGGTTCGTCAGTTTACTCAATGATAGAAAAGAGGTCCCCTAAGCCACTGGTTCCAGGTTCAAGGTTCTTTATTTGTCATATGTGAATTCCAGCAAAGCAGTCATTGGCAATTAACATCTTTGGTCTCAGGTTCCTTCAACAATGCTCATAAAATATGCATATATAAAAGGGGAAATCACACATGAGAAGTAAGATATGTACACAGAGGTGTAAATAGGAATGTAGTATGTAATAATGAGAAGTACTAAAATATATATACAGAGGTGTAGACAGGAATGTAGTATATATAGAGGAGAATAATATGTGTGTGTGTATATATATATATATACATATGTATATATATATATATATATATATACACACACATACAGAGGTGTAACAGTTTGTAAAGTATATAAAGGTAGATAAACAGGTCACTTTAACTGGTCTAACAGTGATATTTTTGCTAAAATAAGTAGGTAAAAACGATATAGTGGCTTTATTATTTCTTATACTGTAGATAGTGATGGGGGAAACAAAGCTTTCTGAAGCACTGAATCACTTTGAAGCAGTTGAAAATGGTTTGATACAGGGCCAAATCCTTGGTATTGCATTTGTATGGATGAATTAAACCTTCCACGATGAAACAGTTAGTCAGAATACAAGTGGTTTTACTGCTTTATTTATTATTTTTTCAATAAAGCTGGTTTTAAACAGAGTCTGTTTTTAAATACTGAGGCAGACTGACAAGAACATCCCGTATTCAAAACCAACGCGACACCTCTCTGATACGAGTGATTTTGGCATAGCGAAGCGAGGCATGGAAATATGCACAGCTCCGCTACTTCTGCTGTGAAAGGTTGACACTGTGTCGAGCAGTCTGCTTTGAGCGCAACGTCACATTTCGCGGGATCCTGACAAAACGTTGAAATGTGGCTTTGACCGCAGGAATACATAGAGAGTTTGATGGAGAGGGAGCAGCGATCAGAGGAGATGAAAGCCAAAGACCCTCGCACTGAGGAGGAGAGTGTCCATGCCAGTGATCTGCTCAATCTGGTCCTGGTCAGCATGCACGCACACACACATGCACACGCACAGGCACAGGCACACGCACATGCACACGCACGCACACACACTCAAATTCAGTATAATGCACAATAGATATTCACTTTGACGAGTACAACAGACAAGAAGATGTTATCATGAAGATCTTTCCCCACTGCATACTGAAATAGAAAATTCTACAAATAATTAATACACTAATGTTGCACAATATTAATGTAAATTATTAATAATCTGTTTTAAAGTCTTTTGCAGAGGAAGATGCCGGCCACATCTTTGACAAGAGGACTTCAGGTGGGTGACTGCTTGTGTTTGAACCATGTATTGTCTTACGAGTCCACTGAAATAAAAGTTCCATTTGCAGGTTTACTTTACTCAATTTTGACTAATTAAGCATATCTATTTAATTGCAACTATTTTAAATTAGTCAAATTCGATTTTAATCTGTTTCTTGGAATGTTTCCCGTCACTTTTTGTATGAATAAAATTGGGTTTAATAATGAGTAAAAACTGAGCAAAACCAAGAAATAATGGTGCATTGGAGGGCTAGAGGAGGCTATTATCAGAGGATGAAAATATTGTTTGAAACACGACTCAATTAACATGCAATGAATTGTCTAATTTCTGTTAAATTGTGAAGATGACTGAAGGTTTCAAGTTAAATATTTAGTAGTCAGAGTTAAGTACAGTAGTACATGTAGTTTAGTTTTAGTGTTTAGGGCTCGGAACAATTTCTTCTAATTAATTCTGTGTGTATCCACAGTGGACGTAGCCAGTCTGTACAGCCAAGGAGTCGGAGACCCGGTCGAGCAGTCGGATGATTCAGAAGAAACAACCTCAGTAGCTAGTGACAGGTTGGAGAGATTAAAATGGCATGCATGAATAGATAATGTAAAATGAGTGTTCCACGTACGTTTAAATAAGTATGTATTAATATCCTCTTAAATCCATTCTCCTGTCCAGTTTTACTGACGGAAAGGAGTCAAAGTGGACTGAAAGACTTGACCAGTACAGGTAAATAGAGGTTTCTTTCTCGCACTATTTTGTTTTTCTGCGTGAAGAACTAATGACAACCTTGACATTCAGTAGCTTCATCGAGTTCAAAGTTTTACTGGTGCTCTTTATTGCACTGAGATAACATTTATACAGAGTTATACAGAAAGTTATACTAAAAATATGGAATATAATGCAGTAAGGCTCTCAATCATTCTGTATTGCTTTCAAATAATCATTCTCCTGTAGATCAGCTCTCATTTAATGCTGCTTAGTCAACACCTGTGTAGGCGTGATTTACTCTTCCATCCTCTTTTGTGTCTTTTGTTTGGGGAAGTAACCACTTTAAATGAGCATGTGGCACTTATTTACTTCAGAGATACATGAATTAATTTTGATTAATTTTTGCCAGTCACATTGGTGTGAGTTAATTGCGGAAATGGCTTTTGTAAACATGAATTTATTGATTTTTAGATTTGTTTAATTTGACAAACATCCGCTACCCCTCGTTAAGGGGGGAAAAAATAGCAAAAAACACAACGTACAAACAGGGTTATGACATTAAAAGAGATACTGGGCAAGATATCATAGTTAGACTCAAGAGTTACTATACAGCGGCATTCCCTAAGGATATAGCACTGTAAAGTTTCTGAAGCTTCCCCAAGTTTACAATTCTCCAAAAATATAAGATAGGGACGACAAACCTCATCAAATTTGGCTTATTTCTTTTTCATTGTGTATGTTAATTTTTCAAGGACACGGCACGCAGGCAACTCTTTAAGCCAGCGACCGACAGGGAAATGGCTATTTGCCCGTCATTTTCTGTACGGCTGCTGCAGTGATTCTCCTTCTGAAGGGAATTATTTTTAACAAAACTACAGCAGCTACTGCTGAAAGAAGGTTGTAGGATAGATAAAGCACAAAAGTGGTAAATGATGATACCACCATGGCTACAAGTACATTGTGTTTGCACTAGTAGCCATCAACTCATCATTTATTGTCCCTGTGTGCATGTGTGTGTCAGACAGGAGATGTGTGAGGAGCAGGCTCAAAGAGAGGCTCTGAGGAAGAAGAACATTATTCCTTTTTTCCACCCAGAAAATATTCCATTATACCAGGTACTGTATGTGTTCAATTCAATATATTTAAATATATTTAAACAGTCAGCATTATGATTTTTTTTTTTATAACACACAGTTATTCACTATTTCTGACTTTACATAGAAAAATACACAATGTACAACAAAAGACACAGCGCTTGTTTTCCAGAATCTGCTACAGCAAACACCAGACATGAGGAGTCTATCCATGGATCTCCCTCCGTTCCCCAAGACAGACAGTCCTGAGGCCTTCCTGACAGATGCCCCCCAAGAGAGCAGTAAGTTATCATACTGTCAGTATTCACTAAGATGAAACTCATTTTAAAGGCTGTTTCTGTTGGGAATCCTTACAGAGAAACGGAGGCTTAATTGAACAGAATTTATTGTTATTTTAAAGCAACTGTAAGAGGTGCATAAAACCCTGTTTATTCAATAACATGAATACTATATAATATGCCGTATTTGTGTTTGTAACTGCAGCCCCACGACCCTTAAACCCAACACCCTCTCAATCTGCAAGGTAATGAAGAGGATGTTTTTTTTCTCCTGTGTTTGATTTTGCTCTCAAAAACATCTGTTAACATAAATTGCTTGTCTAAATTATGTTAACATTTGCTGTTGCGACACAGCTTGACCTCTCCTGTTTTTTTTGCTCTCAGTCGTGTAGGAAGAAGTGACAGGATGCTTGAGAAAAGACCCACCAACCCCACGCCTCAGACCGCTGGTTTGTTCCCCGCCTTCCTTTGTTTTGCTATATTAAAGTTAATTCCCTAATCAGCAAATTTACCAATAATGTGTCAAATTAAGTAAAATCGCTATTTTCAGATTAGCAAGAAGCACAGGGAGGGAAGAGCATAATCAATCAGGAACTACATGTGAATATTTCAGGGACATTTTGAGGGCATAGTCTGAGTTCTATTTAAAGCATCATCAGGCAAGAAAGTACAATAACCTTTCCCATTTAAGACCTACAGTACTAGAAAAACCTACTTTTCTTGTCTGTTTGAGGGTGTTGATCATGTTCCGCAAGAATAGATATGATTTACAGATAATTTCTAAGTTGGTTGTTATGCAGGTTAGGTGCATTTAGCACTTTAAATGGCATGTAAGGATGAATGACCATGTCTTTGTGTGTCTTTGTGTCTGTGCCAGGTGAAAGCAGTCTGAGGGGTTCATCTGGGCAGTGCAAGTCAGTCCAGGTGGATGTGACCGGAAAGCTCAGGAGGACTAAAGTCAGACTACCAACCTCTATCCTCGGCTCTAAACCTCGCAGCGAACCAAATCAACAGGTAGCCAAACAGTCACATGACAAATATTATTCCGCAATATATCACTGCATGTAAAAACTTCCCTCACAAAAAAAGATTGTGAAAATGTTATTTATGCCAACAAATTACCTGTGTTTGAGTAAATGGAGTGAATATAATTTCTGAATTCTAAAAATGTTGATTATATTTCAAATGTCTTAAATTATTTTGCAAGCAAAGATTTATATTTTTACCAATGAGTAGTGCGGTTACCATAGAAATGTCACATTTTATTAATAAAGTAATAGCTACATTTATTTTTAATATTAATTTAGCTACATTTTTTTTTTTTATTATACATACATGTACACCCACATAACATGATGATACCAAGAAGGAAAGGAAAAATAAATAAATAAAAAGGAGATAAAAAGGACAAAAGGTGGGCAGGGAGTGCAGAGCAATCACGGGTTACAACAAACATTTTAACTTACCATAGAAATAACTTCCTACCCCAACAGCCACTTTTAAAGGACCAGTGTGTAACAATTAGGGGGATCTATTGGCGGAGAATATAATATTAATACGAATGTTGTCTTTAATGCTCTATCGAAAAGTTAGAAGCTTCAAAGCTTCATTCATAATGTTGACATTGGGATTATTATTATTAATTACTTACAGAAACATTACCTTCCACCTTCTCTTCCACTCTCTCTCAAACACACACAGAGCGAGCGACGCAGTGCTCAGTCCGTCTCTGTAATTGTCGCAGTCCACAGTCCAAAAGTCAAAGGTTATTACAAAAAGATGGATGCAAAAATATTATATAATAATAATAATTTATCTAACAAAATATTCTGCTTCAATCCACATTTGTTGGTGTTTAACCTTTCAAAAACAACATTTTGAGAACCACTGAACTATAGACATTAAAATTGTAGTTTGTCAATAAAAAGTAAAATAAAACAAAAACATGTTTGATATGTTATCTATGTAAAAAGTATCCTAAAGTGACATCTAGAGGTGGTGATATGCCACTGTAGAACGTGTTGAAAGAATTCACTGTATTTCTGCTGCGCAACCCATGATCAGTGATGTGACCCATTTTTCCCTGAGTATCGTGTAATCATGCTATTTTTGAAAAATATGGTTTCCTTTTCCATATACGGACACCTACAGTACCTGTACACATGCTTCTCTCTATATCACTCACACATACTGTTCACACATGTATTCACACATCACTCTATCTGCGTCACCTGCTCCAGTTCCTGTCGGTGGAAGAGCCAGTGAGGAGGAGGTGTCGGACTATTTCTCTGACTGATCCGAGTGTCGTAGTGAGGGGATTCCAGCTGCTCCCGTCCAGCGTTGACTTTGGCACACTGCGGGAGGGCACCTCCTCGGCCGTTACCGTGGCGATGAAGAATGTGGGTGTTGACACCTGCAGGTAAGACAAACGTAGGCTTCAAAACCAGGAAATAATGAAAAGAATTATTAGTTTACAACTGGTTTCAAATGTCCTTTAGTGTGTCGGGAAAAGAAATGAGTGCTGTGGATAGTTGCAAGCGATTTGTGGGCCACCTTCAAGTCCAAAGGGAAAACTTTGACCTGTAACTATTTGTGGTTTGTTTTGATCCGTCTCTCTGCAAGGTTCCACGTGAAACAGCCTCCTCCTGCTTCAGGCCTCCGGGTCATCTACAATCCTGGGCCTGTAAGTTCCCAGCTGGATGTAACAATTAAATGTTTATGTTAAAGGGATAGTTTGGGTGTTTTGAAGTGGGGTTGTATGAGGTACTTATCCATAGTCAGTGTGTTACCTACAGTGGATGACTGTTGGCACGCCCCCAGTTTGGAGAAGCAGAGGGGAGTTACCGCACGAGAGCAAAGCAAAGTACTGCTGTGGACGGGGGCAGCAGCAAAATGTATTTTTGCCACTTAAAAAAAACATATCAGTTTACGTGTACGCTATATTTAGAATATTTTTGCCGGTTTTCCTTGCTGTAAGACAGCTATACAGTCTATATTTTTACGATGGGGAACTGGAGCCGATATCTATGCTCACGCCAAAGCAACCAGCATACATTGAAAAAAAAAACAGTAATTTTACCTCGCAGCACACTGGAGTTGCTGGTCTACCGCTGCTTCAATTGTTTAGTTAGTTTGTGTTATTGTGTAACTTTGGTTAGTTCGGGTTAACCAAAGTCACACAATATCACAAACAAGCTAACCGATCGAGGCAGCGGTAGACCAGCAACCCCGGTGTTCTGCGAGGTAAAATAACAGTTTTTTTCAATGAAGTCTGGTGGCCTTGGCGAGAGCATAGATGGATATAACGACTTCAGTTCCCCGTCGGAAAGGGCTGTCCCACGGCAAGGTAAACCGGCAAAAATATTCTAAATATAGCTTAAACTTAAACTGATATTGATTTTTTTAGGTGGGCCTTTCTTTTAGGTGGCTAAAATACGCTTTGCTGCTGGCCCCGTCCACAGCAGTACATTGCTTGCTAATTCATGCCTATTTCTCCAAACTGGGGGCGTCTGACTATGGATGAGTACATCATACAACCCCACTTCAAAACACCCAAACTATCCCTTTAATAATTTGATTGCTTTTTTACTAGTTAACCTATAATTTATTCATACATTGTTTTGTACTATTGCTATTTCTAAATATACACATTTTAACCCAGTTAGGAAAAGTTATCACCTCCCCCTTTGCTGTTTAGAATCTACATATGCAGTGTCCTGTTGTCTGTCTAGGTGGCTGCAGGTTTGCAAGTTGAAGTGCAGGTCCAGCTGTTCGCCATGTGTGCAGTCCAAGCAGGAGAGGTAGAGCAAAATAAGTACATCTCCCAGGATATCATCATCCACACTGAGACAGACATCCTCTACCTACCCGTCACTGCTAATATCCTTTGAACACCTCAAGAAGTGTTTCACCATTGAAGAAACATTTTTCCTTTATAGTCTTTGGATATGACTTAAATCAGCCAGTATTCAGCCTGTTTGCGTTGTCCTTAATAAATATAAAGGTGCAAATACTTCATGAACTCAAATCTTAGCATACCTTCATGTCTCATTTTCCAGCCTTCTTTTTAAATTGTTTCAGCGCTGACATGAGGGTCAAAGGTCAGGCAGGTTAACAACTGGTGACATAATAGAGATAATGCAATTTCCTCAGAGGAAGGAAACAGTGAATGAATTGATGTGTAATTGAAGACAAAGTGCAGTTTTTGTGAGATGCATCAAGTCTGAGTGTATAGAGGAAACATACAGTGAGGTTGGTCCTTAAATAATTCCACCCATCCTGTCTGAGAGGTTATATGACATTTGGCTCAAGGACCGCACCGGTACACACAACAAGAAGAGAGGCTCCAGGGTCCGTCAACTGTCTTCCACCCTACCAGTCGGACGGTTGACCCAGTACCCGTCTGACCAGGCCGTCAGCAAAAGATGGTCAGTATCTTGTACTAATAAAATAAACAGAAATGTCTCATGTGGATGGTAAGCAGTCACAATATTTGAACCAGTTTTTTGTTTGTAAATTTCAGGACATCTTAATCGCACCACTTCTCTGTGAGGATATACACATACCAATCTCCCATCAGATTTCACATCGTTCAAGCCGTTATCCCATCATCATCCTACCACACTCACTCACACTCACTTGTACGAATTCTCAGATGTACATCGCTTTGGACAAAAGCGCCTGCTAAATGAAAATGTAAATGAATTTGTACTCCCTTTTTTTTCAACAACGAATGAAATATTTTAATGGATTTTTATATTTTCCTCTGTTCCAAATAAAATCGTTATTAATGAAATAATTGTAAAAAGTGAATTTTAGGCTTTTGTGAATACATATTTGGTTTGATGTCTTTAGGACACACACACACCAAATGTGTATTTTACAATTATTTAATTGATAACAATTTTAATATTTCCTCTGTTCCAAATAAAATCGTTATCAATAACATAATTGTTCAATAAAAAAAATGAAAATAATTGTAGCAAGTGAGTTTTGGGCTTTTGTAAATACATATTTGGTGTGATTGTCCCAAATCAAACCAGACATCTTTTATAAATATGTAATTCGCCAGGAGTTAGATGCCTGAGTGTGTGTGCGCGTGTCTCTCTCCACAGAGGGGAGACTCGCGCCTGTGTGCGTGTGCTCAGGTGTATAGATGGGGGTTGGTATATGACGTCAACGGAGACCCGACGCAAGGTGCCAAAACAAAGTGGAATAACGACAGACAGTCCCCCTCGCGCTGCATTTCGATGCCTCCTCGCGTTTATTATCCTCGACGTTTCTCGCGACCGACACAACACAACAACACGCGCTCATTATTAGGGTTTGTTCTCACGAGCGTCTTCCTTCTTTAGTGCAGCTGCAGCAGCTTTTATTGGCTCCCCCCTGCGCGCTGTCGGTCACGCGCGCACACGTGCACATACGCACACTCTTTACCCGCCGAGCATCACGAGAGGCAAGAAGCGAAAACGGTGTCGGCGAGGAGGGCGACGGACGTACGGGGCTTTGACTTTGGTTGCTTATTCTGCCGTGACACCGGAGAGGCTCAGGATGGAGATGGAGATGGAGCGAGGAGAAGAGAAGCACTGAGCCGGTCCGTTGGACAGAAGACACGGGAAGAAAGCAGGAGGTGTGTACGGTACCGCTGAATCCGGACTAGATGATGCTGATTTGCCGCAGGCCCCGCCATCGTGAAACTGGATACCGACTTACCGCGGCGGATGGGGTGACCGAGCTCGCTGCTCCGCCGGGCAGGAGGTCCCTGCCTTCGGACGTTACCGGGGCTGGAGCTGCCTGTGCCCGGTTCTAAGGAAGGAAAGGAAGGAGTGGCAAAGAGGGGAAAATGCAGACGGAGGAGGAGACGGCCACCGCAGAAGAGCCCATCTTGGAGGAAGGGTCAGGACGAGAGCAGGTAAGGACATTTCTGTTCTGTCCACCACAAGGTTGTTTATATACGCCAAAGAGTAGTTTAAAGTTGCGCATATATCTATTTTGATGTCATTGCTGGTCGTTGCCAAACAACCCATCATGTATGACATACTGTATGTCAACCCCCTGCTCATTCATTATAAAAAAGAAACGTCTAAACCTCTAAAAGTCCTTCATGCTTTTGCACAACAGCAAGGACAACGAGACAGGACCTTGGCTTTAATATGAATGGAGATGATGAGGAGGAGGCTTGGTGGTTTTTGGGTAAACAGAGAGAAGGGGAGGGAACTCTAAATCCCTAGTCTAGAAATAAAGCCACAGCATTGATGGGATGTGTCTCTATAAACGCTGTTCCTCCTCCTGGGATGAGAGATGGTTTGGTCGTTTTCAGCATATAGTAGAGAGATGTTCATTTACCAGCTGACACCACTGAAAACACCAGAGGGTGACATCACAGTTCAGCCAAACACACACCCACCTTTCAGCCAAAATTACACTGACACAGTGGGAATGGTGAGAACATGGAATAACACCTCCAAGCAGTATAAACAGTGTTTTACAGGGATTCACTATTTATAGTAGTAGGATATACCCACTCAGCAATGTGTTTTATTTCATGTTTGGCAAACTTATTCATAATATACTAACCTCCTTAGCAGATAACACTGTTCTTATACACAACTCCCCCAACAGTACATCGACTATACATACATCCCTCCTTGACGCCATGAATCTGACTCCCTCTGTTTGAAAGACAGTTTCCGGTAGATTCAAGATACTTTTGTTGTCATTGTAGACATACAACGAAATTACGTTTGGTATCTTCCAGTGACCAGCAGCAAGAGAACAAGATAAAAAACAAGACAATAAGATCAAAACAAGAAGAATAAAAGATAATATATACTATACAGAAAATACCAAGTATTGCACAGCGAACTATACCACCTTGCTTCCACACCACACCACACACACACACACACGCACGCACGCACGCGCGCGCACACACACACACACACACACACACATCTTTAGCATGTAACCTCTTCTCCTAAGCAGTTCACCACTTCCTCTACTAGCCTAACACTTCAATACTTAGGAAGCAGCATCATTTATTCGAACACGTCATCTTTATAATAAAACAAAAAGGGAAATGGAATATGCATGATAAAACATCACGTAAGCCAGTTGCCAGGAAAAAATAACCATGGATTCTCACAACACCATTCCCAGTTGCACTACTCAACATGATGACGGTCTGTACCCTTAGAGGAAGAGCAGAGCTGTGTATGCGTGTGGTGTAATGGATATAAAGACGCGGTTATACTGCTATGGAGGAAGTGACCAGTATCTATACCAGTGGAGTTTACTCAGTTTGAGCAGAAAGGCGGGGTGTGTTACGACGTAGGTACCAGTGGTGATGGGTTGGTGTCACACTAGGTGCCTGTTCTGTAGGCCAGCGGTTCCCAAACAGGGATCCGGGCCCACCGTAGGGGGGTGCCAATGCCAACAGGGCGTGTGCCAGGATTTGTCTTCTCTGAGGTTGTCAAAATTAAATTTGAACATTTTTGACTAAAACCATAATAACACTTACTGGATAATTTATACAAAAGTCTTTATATAAAACTATTTAAAAAGTTATATTTTTTTACTACTTAGTAGGCCACATTCTGTTTAAACCCGGTATATCTGCAAAGTTGCAGACAAAGATTGGGCTACATTAGTATTATACTATTTGTAGAACTAGATAGGTAGATAGATAGATGTACTTTATTGATCCCAAATTGGGACATTATTGTGATCCCAGTGGTGGCTGCGTAGGATTGTTTCCGACTCGTGTGATCCGAACATTTCCAATAATTTAAAGTCCAAAAGTCAAGATTTATTGGAAAAAGATAGATGTAATCATTTCCAAAATTCACAACATGTTTTTATCTAACGAAATATCCATATTTGTTGGCGTTGCCTTTTAGCTGACGAGTTATATTCATTAAAGAAAGTTGATTTAATAAAAACAGAATAACTCTTTTAATACACTGAAACACCATATTGAAATTGAGGGTTTTATTCGAGGATTTGTAAATTGTGGGTGATGACGTCAGAAAATATGGACTCAGCTTTCCTTAGATAAAAATAGGGGGGGCGTTGAGGAAAATAGGTTGGGAACCACTACTGTAGACTATAGAAACTTGGTCACACCTTAACATCTTCTAAAAGTGAGCTTTAGGGACGCAGCAAACTATTCATTTAATTGTCGTTTAATCAGACTATTTATATATTTATTTTTATTTAATTAATTTCTTGTCTATGAAATGTCAGAAAATGGGGAGAAATGGCTATCACAAAAGCAGCAAATCCTCACATTTGAAAATGTGGAACCAGCGAATCCTAGGCATTTCATTCTGACAGCCATTAATTCTTTGTCGACTGAATAGTCGATTAATTGACTAATAGTTTTAGCTCTAATGAGCTATAAGTATCTTGTCAGAGTGACCTGAAACTCCCATTTTCTTTAACTGACTATAAGTGGTAAGAGGAGTTTTATATCTTTACTGTCCGACTACTTTAATTTCCTTTACAACATACAGTATATGACTCATGGCTAATAAAACTGACAGAATAAAGCAATTGGCTTCTGGTAATTTAAAGACTTGTATATGTAGAGTCTCTAAGCCTGTTAAATGATCCCTTTCACTTTATTCCACATCTCCCGTCTGTCTTCTTTATCCATGCCTGCAGTGCAGACAGTGCAATGTAATGCAATGAATTCAGTCATCTGTTCTGTGCCTCCATTACTCTCTCTCATCTTGCCCTCCTGGTCTCCTTCCTGTTTTAGATTTGCCTGTCATGGAGCATAGCGCTTCATCCTCTTCCCTCTCTCTATCTTTGACTCTCCCTCTCTCAAGCATTTGCACACTCATGTCTCACTTAACTTTATTCCCTCTCTGGCCCACACGGGTATGCATGTACGCTCTCACGCAAGCATTATCACAATTGAAGTGGAGCCACTTGATTAATATTAAAATAGCATTTTTCAATCATACGTACCTCCATGCACGTATTTCCATTAGCCGAGAGGTCTGTTGCATCAAAAGCAAGTGATCCTGATTTCTTTGCACGTTTCGTCAACAAATGACAATACTGCATTCATCTTGAACTGTGCACAGGCAGAGCGAGGGAAAAACAAATCAATCACACAAATCAAATGTGTGTGAGAGAGGCATGATGGAAGTTTCAAAATAATATCACGAACAAAATCAGAATCAATAAAAAAAACCATCTATTGATGGAAGAGGAAATAAATGTATCCTACGCTCATTCTGACAGAAACGTTATGCTGGTACTGATACCTTTTGCAACTATCTGCTGTATGTCATTAGAACAAAATGCAATATGATGAATATTATAGCTAAAAATGATCAGAAAATCCAAACTGCCACTCGGCCACACAAACATCTAGAAGTCCTATACAGTGCCTCGACACACTGGACAAAAATAGCTTCCCTAAGAATCATTGACAGAAAAGAAGAAACCCATTTCTGATTAAGAAATCCTAATTTTCTATAGAATCGTGCCAACCTATGATGAATATATGCATACGCACTGTTAATGGGGAATGGCTAGCAAATCTAGCTTGGAGGCAGGCTGCAATAAAAAATAATAACGGTACATAACAGCATCATGAAGCAGGCCAACAAGGTGTTGAACAGCCATTAGGGTTACTAATAGAGAAATTTGTCTTCCATGAGATAATACAAAATTCAATTGCTAAACAGGAGAGGATGATACGAGACATGGAACATTACAGAAGAGCAAACGTGTTACGTAAACCACCGGTTTCCTCAGGAGAATATGTTCAAATGATATTAACAGCTGAATCAGGGCTGCAACTAAGATTTATTTTCAAAGTCGATTAATCTGTTGATTATTTTCTCCATTAATCTATTATTTGCATGGTCTATAAAATGCCAGAAAATGTTGAAAAATGTCGATAAGTGTTTCCCAAAGCCCAAGATGACGTCTTCAAATGTCTTGTTTTGTCCACAACTTGAAAAGAAAAGGAAAGAAACCAGAAAATATTCACATTCAAGAAGCTGGAATCAGAGAATTTTGACTTTTTTTTTTAATTTTAATTTTTCAAATTTAATAGTTGACAATTATTCGATAGATCATTGCAGCTCTATTCAAAATGAACACTCGCCAAGTTTACGCTTGTTGTACATCCCTGCTTACTCTAATACACAAAGCAAAATTCAAATAAGTCGTCCCAAGTTCATAAGTTTAATTGGACAACAGATATTTCACGAGTGCTGATATTCAGTATAGCAATGTTGCAATAAGTATATCACTCCGCTTTACAGATGTTCTGAAATAATTGCTGACGAATTCAAACTTAATTTCCATCTGCCACTCATAAGGTAGCAGATTGCACTTAATATGCTCTTGAATTTTTTTATTTATTTATTATGGTACAGTTTTTGTCATGAGATGTAAATGAGCAGTACTTAGCAGTGAGACTTTTTTGCAAAATGCAAAACAATGACTGTTTGGAAAATACTGATCATACAGATAGACAGTAGAATGGTAGATTGTACTGCAGAAGTTGTTTGAGAGGTTTCTGTGGATATTTTGGTACTTTATTCCACTTGTCACCATACAGTGCTACAGGAATGAGTCCTAAAACCCGGGAATGAGTTAGCATTTCAGCACTTCTGGTTCCCTCGTCTGGAAGTCAATGGATTTTTTGAAAGGGTTTTTAGTTAAATGCCTGAAATAAGTTCTGTGGTTAACACAAGCTGAAGAGATTTTAACGTTTTGTTTACGACATAAAATACATCATAAATACCCCTCTTGTGAATTTTGAAGCTTTTACGTGTCTTTAAAAAGGCGGTTGCTAACAAGTGGCTAAATGAGACTACTAAACATCATAATGCCGACTCGTCTGCCTTTACAGCCTCGTTGTGTATACTTGTGTCCATGCGACCATTTTGTTTATAACGGTTTACTTCTGGAAATTGCATTGACACTTCATAAAAGTGGTGTTCATTTGTGGAGATTATCTTGTTGAACAAAACGTGTAAGTATTCTAAATGTGTGTTTGCCACAGAGCTTATTTTCTGCAACAATCCAAGACCAATGGAAAAATCTCATTGGCTTTTTGTCGAGGGAATGCGGGGCGATGCTAACTTCCGGGTTGGCCTACAAAAATACGTCATCCCTGGAGCACTCTAACGGCATCTACAGCAATGTAACTGGCATGAATTCAAGCTTACATGTACGCTGACTGCTGCTTTTCATTAGGAAATAGGTGACCCACACATTACCTGATGATAATTGGTGTTGGTGAATAATTAGCCTCAATTGAACACACTCTAAAACAAATCATTTGTAATGGAGGAATAATGTTTTCAGCATATTAGCATAGGTAGTAGAAACCGGACTTCCTAAATGACCCCCTCCAATTGAAATTACATCATTTTCAACGGTGTACTGCAGGCATCAACAGCACATTTTCCTGCTCTCACTTCCTCACTTCATTTGCCACCCACATGCACGGATGGCTAATTATAGCTGCTCCAGTCACACCTAACCAGCTGAATCAGTACGAGCAGAGAGAGGACAGAGAGAGAGAAATACACATTTTCTACTACTGTAGACACCTTACCTTAATGCATTAAAAAACATCTCTGCACAGCGCAGAAATGTAGAATTTTCCGATGTAATTTTATGTTTATTAGAAAGTGTTTATGTGTCGGTAAGGTGGGAGGGACGATTAGCTTCACATACTGGAGACAAACGTGTAATTCTAGCTAGTTCTACTATTGAAGCATAATGTTGAAGTCGAGTGAAATAGTAAGAGTTATAAGAGATTTGACCTGTGCACACATAAGTACAAGAAGCCAGTAACTAAATATGTGGCAGAATTGCACAGTTACAGCACCATATTACAGCAAATGCTGCAAGACCATATTACAGAACAATGATTGAATTCGGAGACATTTACTGGCTGAAGCAAATCCTATTAATGAAAAAGCTCTGTCAATTGCAATTTCAGTAGAGGCAGGAAATAACTACAGCACGCACAGGATCTTCAGGATCTAGGCAATGTTTCTCTGAAAACAAAGTTGTGTGTGATCTGTGTCCAAAAAATACAAAACCTGTGGTCTAGGATCCGTGCCAGCTATGTGGGCTCTTCTTCAGACGGCTGCCTCTAGTGACTGTGGATGCTTAGGAATATATATAGCGACAATATGTCAAAGTATCAGCATTTTCAGCCAAGCAGATAATGGTGTCTTTTATGCAAATGCAGGCACTGTAAGTTATTAATGAAACATCAATGAAGAATTTGTCGTGTAAGTACCACCCTGTATCAACCCTCTTCAAAAGAGCTTGTAAGAAGGGCGGTCTAAACTTCAAGTATGACAAAAATGAAAGCCGACACCCTCCAGACTAGGCTATATAGATTTCTTTTCATAATGATTTCAAGGGGAGTGAGCTTTGCCTTTGATCTGTTACAGCCTGACACAAGAGCCAAGGCTCAACCGAGGCAGTTGGAACGGAAAGAGGATCGTGACACAACCAAAAAAGCTGCAGAGTTTTGAACCAGGAGGTTCACTAGAATCTACTAATTTGGCCCGAAGTGCATCCCCATTGGTCACTAGTTGGGAAGAGCACCCACCCTCCGGTTCCCCCCCAGGTTAACACTATTAGCTCTGTTAACATTGTTTGCACTGTTAGCGCTGTTGGCACCGTTAGCTGTGAGCCGCTGGGTCAGCCGTTGCCATGTTGAGAGCCGTGCGGAGGCAATAGAAATCTCGCATTACAAGAGACAGTTTCTCATGATACACTACCACAAACCTGATTTGACAATTTCATTACTGCCAGACATTTCACTGAAAAACAATCTCCTCTCTTTAATAAAAATAGACTTCCTGTTGTTGGAGGTCTGGTTGCTGGTCAATGCTGGTGAGCGGCTTGTCAATAAAATTAGAATAGCCGGAACAGCCCACCTTAAGTGAGCCAAAGCTGAAGTTGTTGCTATCTTCGGGGCTAAAAATCCCCATCACTTTAACCAGCAGGTAGCAAGCAAGACACAGGAGCTTGGCTTGGGTCTTGAGGAAGGATGCACCGATCTGATTTTTTCAGTCCCGATGGCGATACCTGGGCTTTGGGTATCAGCCGGTACCGATCTGAAACCAGTGTTTAATTGATAAACTGTATGCCTCACTGTGTGGAAGTGACTGGGATCATTCTTTTATGTGTAAGGCAACTTCAGGCTTGACTTAAACATTGCTTTCCTAACTTTGTAAAACAAAATGTAACAAATAAATAGACATGAATTTAGTGAATTGTAATTTGTTAATAAAATAATAAATTGTACACCAGCAACTTGGAAAAAAAATCTTCAAAATGAACAGGAATTACAATTCAGGAGGAAACCTTTTAATGCAGCAACAAATTGGTCAAAATGTAAACAAGAATTAAAATTCCAGTATATAATGTGTATAGTATACAAACATAAAATTAAATTTAATAGATCTGCCTCATTGTCACCGATATCCGATCCAGCTATTTGAGTCAGTATCGGCCCGATATCCGATCCGGTATTGGTGCATCCCTAGTCTTGAGTAGCTGTAGCATTTATTACATAAATATATATGTAATATGTTATATAACACTGCAGCTATAACGTTACTGCTACTCACCATCACAGACTCTCTCTCTCTCTCTCTCTCTCTCTCTCTCTCTCTCTCTCTCTCTCTCTCTCTCTCTCTCTCTCCTCTCTCTCTCTCTTTCTTGGCCGACCGCACACTCGCTAACGTTACGCTGCTAGCACCGCTCGCTAACGCGTCTCGTTTCCTCGTCATGATTCCACGTCAGCTTGTGACCATGGAGCCGTCCTTGCAGAAAGTATAACTAAAGGTATGCCGTTAGCACTGTTGGGATGTTTAGGAATGAGCTGCCCTTGGATGGAAACGGTGAAACAGACTTGCCATGGGAATTTCAAAATAAAGGCGTATCTTAAAGATGATATGTATTGATGTTTTTATTTTGCATCGATGACATTTGATCATTGAATCAGTATATCGTTCCAGATCGATGGATTGGTACACCCCTACCACAAAGTGACGTATACAGATTTTAAATTTGTGAAAAAGAGAGCTTGAGTATCCCAGATTCCCTGAGTTGAAGTAGCGGGATGAAAAAAGGTTAGATCAGGGCATCCCTAAGAATAACAAGTACAAGGGCAGAGGACGTGTTGGTGGGAGCTTTTGTTATTTCCGAGTTGCTTCTGCTCCATAATTCAGCTCAGTCTGCTGTTTACTATACCATTTGATTATGCTGTATGTGTGCATTGTTATTGACCTTGTATTAGCTACTATGCAATAATCAAAATGGCTCCTCAGTCTCACTCATCTAGCAAAGTCCTATTACTGTAAACTGCCAGCATCCTTTAGAGTTGAAGAGAGCTGATATTTCCTCGTACGCTACATCAAAGTAACAGTTGACCCTGGGATAGACTTTGTGTGGTATATCTCTCTGTAGGCCCACTAGTTTATGAGCATCTCCAGTGACAGAGCATTTCAGCAGATCTGGTCTTTACCTTCGGGAGCAAGAACTGCTCGTGTTGACAAATAGTGATAGGCATAAGTGCATACAGGAATAATTTGACTCCTGTCTTGGGGCTGATTTTCCTCTCACTGGGCACGCACCAGCTGCAGCTGAGACTTGATGGAAATGTCAGCAGAGACCCATGCAGGTTCTTTCTTTTTTTATAGCTAGAATATCCTTTTTTTGGCAACATTTATTTGCACAAGGTAAGAGGAAAAGGACAGGAGAGAATTGGAGCCAGCAAGACAAAATGAGACAGACAAGAGAGGGAGGGTGGGAGAGGAAAGAGAAGGATGAATTTTGGCAGCGGAGTTCCCTGGAGAAAGGTGCAGTCTGTCACTGCTGCCTTCTCTTTAGTCTCCCCCCCCCCCCTCTCTCTCTCATTTTGCTTCCTTTCATGCTTGCATTCATGAAAAGTTCATGACCGTTTCTCTGTCTCTCTCTCATGCTCCTCATCCCCTCTCTCCTTCCTCTCTCTCTCTCTACACTACACTATACTTTTAGCCCAATCAATCCACTTAGAGACAGACTTTCAGAGAGGATGTAACAGAGGAGACGTGAGGATGAGGACGAAAGGGAGGAGAGACTGAGGTTGGAATTGGAGAGTAAATGCTTAGGAGGTGGGAGGGAAGATTCTGGGAAGGAGAATGGAGATTACGTAAGGAAAGGAAGGAGGATGTGGAGAGAAAAGGCAAACAGCCAAACAAAAATCAGTTGCATTGGGATGTTTGGGGGGGTTTTGCAGAGAGATGATGGACTGGTGGAGTGTAGCTGCCCTTCACGCCGCCTTTCACTACTTGCCCTTGACGTACAGTAGTATAAAAAAAAAATGAAAGGCACTGTGGGTGGGTGTCGCAACCAAATATGCTAGCGGATAGCAAATTGTGGCTGCATTGAAGGAGTGAGAGATGAAGAGGGGGTGGGGGGGGCGATGTGCTGACAGGACAGGCAGACTTGGCTGGGAGGAGGAGAGGACATTGGTATCATCCCATCTTTTTTTTTTGTCATCTGCTTTGTTGCTCTTTTGCCTTGTCGCATCCAGAGTGTAACAGCATGGAGAGGACACACACGAAACAGTACAGGTGTGTGTTAACTGTGTTTCCCTCTTGTTTTCTATGACACACAACATACATAATACATAAGCCTTTTTTTGGTACAACCCCCTCTATATCTCTCCCTCCTTCCCTCATCATTCACACACACATATATTGAAGCAGCAGTGCGTTACGCTGCTGATGTCGGAGTGGAGTCTGTTTGCTAGAGAACAGTCTAGAAGTATCGTTCTCATCTAAATTATTCACGTACTCTCCGCTGGCTGCATTACAATGCCGAGAACGTGTGTGATGGCGTGTGCGTGGATAGAGAGAGAGAGACGTCGAGAGAGAAGAGGGGCACATTAGACCACCCATGTCTGCGTATCTAATGCGTATGTTTGAGTGCAATGTAATATGATGTCTTCCCAGTGCAAGTGAGGCTGTGTCAAAGTGTGCACTTAGAGGCATAAACTGTGTGTGTGTGTGTGTGTGTGTCTAATCAGCAGCACTTATCCTATGATGGGTATGGGGGTAGTTTAATGCACTCCTTTGTTCAAGACCTCAGCCTACACACTTGCTCAGAAATACAACCCCGTTTACCAAACAGGAAGATTAGGATTATTAAAAACTCACTAGGGGGTCACAAGCTACGCAAAATCTGTGTCGCCTCCTTGACAAACATTTTCTATTACCACCGTAGCTGCACTCGTTTTCACCTGTCAGACGTTATTAAATATTAACATTGTGAGGCATAATGTATTATTTATTATAATCCTGACTGTCAGTCAGCATGACAGTGTAGAAATATGTCAAATCTAGTGGCACAGATCAGACTGGTTTCACCATATTTGTGGCTAATTTTAGTGTTAAAATAGCTACATGTTACACATCTCTTATAGCCTTACGATTGGATAGATGTAGCTCAAAAGTAAGGACTGACTGTAAACGATATTTAATCATGGCATTAAGAGCTTAAAACAGAAATCTAATTGGAAGTACAATTTAAAGTAATAATAATAACCTGTGCCCAAGTAACCCAGGGTGTCTTTAAATGGAGAAAACATGATTAAGTACCTTCTAGGGTGCCCTTCCAGTGGAGAAAACATGATTAAGTACAGTACCTTCTAGGGTGCCCTTCCAGTGGAGAAAACATTATGCAGTGCCCTCTAGGGTGCCTTTAAATGGACAAAACATGATGAAGCGCCCTCTAAGGTGCCCTTCCAGTAGAGAAAAAGTGATGAAGTGCCCTCAATGGTGGCCCTAAAATTGGCCCCTGCCACTCAGACCTGAGTCCGCCACTGCTCTGTTGATTTAGTGTTGCGCTAAAGGAGTTTACATCCATGCTAGCAGCAGCTCTGCGAGGCTGTACTTAAGCACAGTGATACTTTGAGCTGAAAGTTAACATCATAATATGCTCACAATGACGATGCTAACATGGTAATGTTAAGCAGGTGTAATGTTTACCATCTTAGTTTAGCGTGATAGCATGCTAACATTTGCTATGCACTAAATACAAAACACTTAGTACCTAGTAGTGCTAAGGAAGTTAGTTCTGAGGATGATGGGAATGTCATTAGTTATGCAGGTATTTGGTCATAAACCACTGGATATTTTGACCTTACAGTAGTGATGGTGATAGGGGGAAATCGGGGGGATCACCAAAGTCATTACGACCATGATTGTCTGTGCAAAATGTTATGGCAATCCATCCAACGGTTGCTGAGATATACAGTATAGTAGATTGACTTAAATGTCATTTGGTGGAGTGTCCGTTTAAACTTTAAAATTTTTCATTGTATATTTATTAATGGTTACCTCAGTGTGCGGTCAGCAGCATCTTAACATCCATCCTCTCCTCTCCCTTTGTCTCCACAGCAACGGCCGGTCCAACAGTCTCTGGCCTCCTCCCTGTGTCGGGAGTCCCATTGGAAGTGCCTCCTCCTGACCCTCCTTATGTACGGCTGCTTCGCCACGCTCGCCTGGTGCGCCCTCTGTCGCGTGCCCGTCCTCGGCTCCTCCTCCTCCGTACCTCTCGGTGCTGACGACGACGCCACCTCGGCCGCCTACTACAATGACATCCTGCACCTGGAGAGCCCGTGCTCCAGCGGCTACGTCTACATCCCCCTGGCCTTCCTGGCAATGCTGTATGTGGTTTATCTGGTGGAGTGCTGGCACTGCTTCTCCAAGACGGCCATGTTGGCTCATGCTGAATTCCAGGTTGGTGTGAAAAACAGTTTTAGCATCTAATATCTTAAAAAAAACACCTGAAACCAACAGACTGTGTAGTCTACTGCTGCAATAGGAGTTTCGGAATGGGTCTGTGACCTTGAGCTAAACAGCAGAATCTTTTTACTCATTGAAATTTGTTCAATATAATAGTGTCAGTGAAATGCTTTTAAATAATGAAGTAAAATAAATAAAATTATTGTAATGTATAAAATGTATGTATTAAATGTCTGCACAGACAGTTGCTGTTCAGGAGAAATACGGGATAAGTTTCATGCAGTTTAGTCAGAAATTTTAAAGTGGACCTATTATGCTCTTCCCCTTTCCGTTAGTGTGTTATATAGTTTTTTTATGCATGTAAAAGGTCTGCAAAGTCACAAAGCCCAAAGTCCACGCCAAAGGGAGTTACTCTCCCCCACAGAAACAATGCTCCTAAACTGCCTGAAACGCCTCGTTTGAAGTCCCGCCTTTTCTTCTGTTAGGTGGTGATGTCACCAAGAAACACATCTGCATAATACCTGCCTAGCGGCTAGTTTGGCACGCCCTTAAACAAAGCTAGTTAGAGCGGAGCTGGAGCGGAGTCAGAAGAGTTTGGTTAGGTTGACCAATCACAACAGAGTGGGCCAGCTGACCAATCAGAGCAGAGTGGGCTTTTCAGGAGGGCGGGGCAGGAGCTCAGACAGAGCGTTTCAGACAGAGAGTGAAAAGAGGTGCTGCAGCACAGCTGTTATGAGAAAAATAAAGAGTTTTTTTTAATATTATAGCATGTAAACATGTTCTAGTAGAAACCCAAAATACTAGTAAGCATCTAAAAATTATATTATATAGGTCCTCTTTAACATTTCACGAAGAGAGAACATTCTCAATTTCCTGCTTTCCTAAAATAACATATAATAATAATCCACTCATATGGAAATGAGCTGACCTGGGGCCATCAGTCTGTCTTTTGTCTATTCTGGTCTGCTCTGTCTATTATCAGGAATTCCAGGAGCACATTGCTCCAAAAAGCACAGTAGTTACTGTTCATCATAGCACTCTGCCACTGCCAAAAACAAAATATTTTTTACGTTAGTCCAGACTATCAGGGGAACATAACCGATTAAAAAAAATAATAATCATAAACAGACCTTGGCAGGGCCTGACTTTCACCAGATTGCACAGACTTTGCTATGCTGTATGCAAACAATAGGAACTTAATTGTTCTGCTTGTACCAAAAAGTGCTCAGGCAATGTTGCATCTTTATGTTTTAGATTGTTTGTCCTCGTTTTTATAAAGTTTGTTTAGAAGGAAATCTTTACAAAAATGGCTACAGAATACATGTTTTTTTCAAAAGTCATGTGTAGAAACTTACATTTAGATGTGACATCAATGAAATGATTTCATTATTCCTTCATTCTTTGACGCAGGAAGTGTTCGAGCGTGTGCAGAGGCTTCAGCAGGCCACGCCCTGCATTTGGTGGAAGGCCATCAGTTATCACTACGTGAGGAGGACCAGACAGGTGACGAGATACCGCAACGGAGATGCATACACGACCACACAGGTGAGGGGAACTCTTCATAACAAACATACTAACACTTTCTCTCATATTTACTCGTTTGTATTTATATTGTTCATAGCTACTAATTTCGTAAACTTTTAAAATAACTGCTATGCAAATCTTGATTTCTCATAATGAACTATTGCGGGGCTGTGTGCAAACAGCTGTGTGCAGTAAGAAGAAAAATATTATTCTAACACCCCATCTGTTCTCCTTCCTCCTCTCCCATTTCCCCTCCATCACACTCTTCCCTCTCCATCTCCTTCCTTCCTCAGGTCTACCACGAGCGGGTGAACACTCATGCCTCCAGCTCAGAGTTTGACTACGCCCGCTACGGTGTCAAAGACGTATCAAAGGAGCTGCTGGACCTGCAGCTCCACCCTGCTGTTCGCCTCCGTTTCACCAAGTGTTTCAGGTTAGACACCCACCACTAACCACAACTGGGCAAAAGACATGTTGGGGAAGGTTATTATGTTGAGGGGGAGGGGAGAGGGGAAGCAAGTTATTAACCTATGTTTGTGCTCTTTAGTTTCTCCAGTGCACGTGCTGAGGCTGCCTACCTCACCCAGGTAAGATCTGATATAAGAAAATAACATCTTATATAGTGAATTCTGTTCTGTTCAATCAATTTAATCTATAAAATGTGAAAAAATAAGTACCGATGCCCAACCCAAGTTTCCAGAGCACAATGTGTTATCTTCCAATTGATTGTTTGCCCCCTCAGCTACATGTTCAAGCTTTCTAGTCACTGCACATATGCAGTTTACAATGATAACGATGGCAGATTTACCATTTTTGAAACAATCAGTCCTTGATTTTAGACAGAGATAGACAAAAGCAGGCTTCTTATTTCTAACCGGCAACCATCGATTTAGCCGTCTGAAATGACAACTGTCGCTGGTAGAATGAGCTGTAGCCAGCAGCTGACTTTTTAATGTTTATAGCCGACTAATTTTTTTATGAGAACTCTGTAAAAAGGGTCCTTAAATGTACAATTGATGGCAGGCAAAAAGTTTGCCTCCTCACCAGCTGATGATCCATGTTGGTTGTCAAAGGTCAAAGGTCACTCTGACCTCAGAAAACACATTTTCGGCCATAACTCAAGAATTCATATGCTAATCATGACAATTTCACACACACGTTTAACAGAATAAACTAATGTTGTTAGTTTAAGATAGACTCCTTGGCTTTGGAAGTAATGCTCAATTGTTTTGGTTCAAAGTCTTACATATTAGTGGAGTCTTAGGGAGAGAGAGAAAATGTTGCTTGTGTAACTCACCTTGGTCGGTCTGTGCTGTTCTTGTGTTTCTAAGTGTTTTGGCAACGTGTATCATGTTATATCTGGGAGCTGACTTTATGTAATCAACAATATAGCATTTTGACCTGTTTCCCTGGTTCTGGAATTATCCTCACTTAAATGCCTCTTTCCTTATTCATTTATTTTTAACGTTATTTTATTATGACTTTTATATATTTTATTTTTATTTAAAAAAACAATTACACCATCAGCCAAACATAGTCTTAAACAGCTCATTTGCTTGTAAATGTCTGTCTTGTCAAATTGCCTTCGTGGATTATTAAAGTGGTATTAAATTGAATTGAATATTCTCTTTCTGTTTTTCCAAGCGAGCGCGCTTCTTCGGGGAGAACGAGGGCCTTGACGACTACATGGAGGCGAGGGAGGGAATGCACCTGAAGAACGTGGATTTCCGCGAACACATCCTGGCGTTCCCAGATCCCCTTCACCAGCCCTGGTTCTCCAGGCACAGGGTGTTCTGGCTGGCTTCCGCTTTCCTCCTGTCGTGGCCGCTGCGGGTCGTGTCAGAATATCGCACGGCGTACGTCCACTACCATGTAGAGAAGCTGTTCGGGGAGGACGAGGACGGCGGCGGAGGAGGTCCGGGTGGAGGAGGAAGAGGGGACGGGGTTGAAGGAGGGACTGAGAATGGGATCCACCCTGGGATTGGTCTAAGTGGGACGAGTTACAGAGCCATCTCTCGGGTCAACACGGTGGACATGACAGAATTGGAGTGGCACATCCGCTGTAACCAACAGATGGTCCCGAGCTACTCTGAAGCCCTCCTTATGGACTTGGACATGAGTGGGGGGACAAACCCCACCGCCTCTACGCCCATCTCTGGGCCGACAAGCTCCACCCCCAGCCAGGGGCCCAACCCGCCTCCTCTAGCTCTGCCTGTTGTATTCAACTCGGCTTACCTCCTCCAGAGCTGCCCCCGGTGCCGGAGGACCACGTCAAGTTCAAGTCTTCCTTCCAGGCTGAGGGCCCCCATGGGAACCACAGCCCTCCTGAACGCTACCGTGGCAGGGATCAGGGCCGTGGGGCAGGGAGGCGGGGGTATAGGAGGAAGGTTGGTGCTCAGTCGGAGCGGATTCTCTCTAGGGAGACTCGGAGGAGGGCGCCAGAACAGCCTGTTTCATTCAAGAAGCATGGGAGGAGGGCTGGGAGGAAGTAGGGAAGATGGAGGAGGAAGTGCAGGAGGAGGCGGAGGCGGGGGAGGTAGTGGAGGCGGAGGAGGTGGAGGTGGAGGTGGAGGATTCCTTGGTTTAGGTTCAAGGCAGGACAACGAAGAGACCAGAGGAGTGCTAGAAGGAGAAGGGGACGACGACGAGGAAGAGGAGCAGGAGGAGGAGGAGGTGAGGAGAAGGGAACAGGGAAGAGAGAGGGATGAAGAAGCAGAGCAAGACAGCGGAGGAGGGGGAGTCGAGGCGAGGGAGGGCGACGGGGCAGGGAGGGACCGTCCTCCATCCTACCAGGACGCATTCTTCTTCCCCGTCCTCATTATACACGGAGAGGAGAGCTGCCACGCCGGAGACGACATGTGACGATCAGACAAAATAAACACGCTGAGAGCAAGACAGTCTGGGCTGAGGCCGAGGGAGATGAAAGAACACAAAGACAAGAGTGGATCAGAGAGGAAGTAGAGGAGGGAAAATGAGATAATGGCGGACATGAAGAATGAATGAAATGAGAGCAGAATGAGGCTGAAAGTAAAGAGTTGGTAGATGGCAGAAAGAAGAAAGGATTCAGTCAGAACAAAGCATAAGAGGTAAGAACAGCAGTGTGACAGACAGAGGGGTAGCGGTGGTGATGGATAGACGTATGATGGAGTCGAAAGGGAAAAGAGAATAAGAAGTGGGCGAGTGCATACTGTAAAAAAGCCAGAAAACACACTGGCTCAGAAGGAGATGATAGGAAGTCTGAGAATATGAGCGAAGGCAAGAAAATCCATAAAATTGTAGTTTTTGCTACACAGATAGAGATTGTGAGAGAGAGATCGTGAGAGAGAGAGAGAGAGAGAGAGAGAGAGAGAGAGATTGAGGGACCGATCGAATACTTAGGAGGAACTGGAAGACTGAAAACATGGGAATGTCTATTTCCAGATATATCTATGCAAGAACAGGAGGGGGAGGAGTAACAAGTCTAAAGATAGCAGATCGGAGAGCAGGCGGAGAGACTCCAAACCAGCTGAGTGGTAGTGGGTATTTTTTCCAAAACGAAGCAGAAGCAGAGGGGTTGCAAAAAAGGGTATTTCGAAGGCTCGAAGCTTTGCTAAAATCAAAATAGGCGAACTAAAAACAATGGCTCATTAACAAGATGAAATGCAGAAAGAGGAGATCCTAAATATTTCAGTTGAGAGAAGAAGCAGATGAGATCACAAAGGATTACAAAATGCAATGTAGAGAAGTAGAGAAACGATGCTTTTGGCAAGGTAAAATGTATTAAAAAAAAAAAATGGCAAGGAAGGAGAGTAGAAAATCCAAGTAGAATAGAAAACTGACCGCCCAGATTACCCTAAATCTTGTTTTCCAAAAAAGATTAAACTCAAGAGGAGGAGAGAAAATACAGGATTTTTATCACAGAGACCAAACAGCCTCTGAGCAGCAATCCTGACATTATCTAATCAAATAACATTCAAATAGTTTTCAAACAGCTACCGACGAGGTCTCTCTCAGATTTACTCTACAACTTCACACAGCATGTGGCCAGCAACCGTAACAGTATAATAAAAGAGGAGCGACATTGATTTCCTCCCTCCCTCTCTCCGTCTTACTCCTCACTTCACCATTAGCTTCCGCACCACTCTCTATCCATTACTGATATGGAGCTGATAGAAAAAAAACTCGATTGCTTCCTTCCTCCGCTTCTCGGCTCCTCTTTTCTCCTTCTCTGCTCTCCTCCCCTCCATTTTGTCACCTCTTCTGTTCTCCTTCTTTCCTTCCTCACCTCTCTCTGCACTGACAACCATAAGTTACAAGTGCAGAGGTGTAATTCTGATCAACACATCTGTGTCATCTATCTCATCTTATTTTTATACAATTAGCACATGATGTGTTGTAAGTGAGAGGGCGTTGCACCAAAATAGATTCATCCATCGTTAACTTCTCCCTCCTCTATTCCTCTGCCATCTTCTCTCACTTCCGCTCCTCCCTTTTCCTCTTTTTTTAAAGTGGTGGTTACACCTCTCTCTGCTCCTCAGATCAGATTTCATCTCTCGCTCACGCCACATATCACATCTCCTCTCGTCGGAGGTTTCTTTTCCAGGATCAGATTTTCTGAACCAGATATATGAAGTTTATTTTATGACCTCTCGAAAAAGAATGAACAAAAAATGTGGGCACTTTGATCAGTGAAATTACCCAATGCGTAGTGGAGCAAAAGACAAAATTGGCCTTTTCAAAGAAAAGGTTGTTAAAACAGGGAGTGATTTTCATACAAAATAAGAGTAACATTTTTAGCGAATTTCCACCAATTATGCCTGTGTAGTCTAGTTTTAAACATTTGTACCCAAAGATAACCTTGCGCAATATGAAGAAAAAATAAACAGTAACCAATAAACCTTCCACCAATATCAATATACTATATATCACAATACTGTATGTGTTTTAGGCATGAAAAACCACCTCTTTATCTCATTTATGTCCAAAATATCGGACTGCATGGGAAGTAAAACTTGAGCAGACGAGCTCAGCTGGCGTTCTCCTCATAAAGAAAAGAAAAAAAATCTGACTTTTGATTGCTTTTTGCAGTGAACAAAATCGCTGATGAGAACTTACAATGTTAAAATAAAACCAACCATATGATCCCAATAATCAATAATGCCCTGCCCTGTGATAGAAGATAGATTTTTGCCACGCTGCTACCTCCTCCTCTTGAAGAATCACCTGCAAAATAAGTAACCCTGCTCTCTGAAACATCGCCTCACTGTAAAACGTGTAAGAGTATAGCTGGCATAGAGATGCATGTAACTTAATAACAGCTATTGTGCAGGAGCTACTAATAGAGATGTAGCAAATATTTTTTTTGCCATTGCAAAATGCAGTGCCAAAAAAGCAGTGATACTTTAGACAGATGTAGACAAGGGCACAGACAAGAATCCACAGGGATGTCCTACTTCGTGAGTTGGTGTGTTTTCGTGGAGGATCAGTCCAGGGAGAGACGATTGGCACAGACGACACAACCATCAGTGCATAATATATATTTTACAAAGCACACTAAACCTGCTACAGTAGCAAGAAGCAGTTAGAGTAGTTAGCTGAACATTTCTTAACCTTTCCTGCATACTAGTGCTCTTCAGAGGTCAACTTCAGCCACTCTGCAACGTTGGAAGGGTCTCCCTCGTTCTCTATCCGCTCACTGAAAAGCACACTTAAAGAACGAAGAGCAATCTCTTACGTCAGGAGTTTCCTGACAATAGAGCAAAAATGATGCACTGCATAAATGATAGAGATGACGGACTTGTTAGTGAGCGTACACACAAATATGGATTACCGAAACTAACAGCCTGGATTCAGCAGAGACAGCAGGGAACTTTCAATGAAACTTTTCTGGAAGGATAAAATAGAGCGCTGACGAGCGCTGACCTGGTTTGGTGTACGGGACACACACTCTGACACACATTCACACACATCGATTCTGGCTCACGGAGCTTTGGTAGCTTTGGGAGGACATCAAGCTGAAAGTGGGCACAAGGAAACGAATGGACGGAATAATTATAACGGAAGACAGAAAATAAACAGCAACAAGGACAAGTGTTTCTATATGACTGGACAACTGGAAATTGACGTTTAAACAGCCGCTGAATGGGAGAAAATGTGAGATTAAAGGACAATTATTTTTACAGCTATTTATCATTATCTCAGTCTCTTGACTTGTGGATAAAAATTGTCTCCATTAATGTCCCTAAAACAAAAAGAAGCACTAAAAAAGCACTGACCACACTTCTGTGTTCATTTGACTGAGTTGCTTTCGCACATTTTCAATCACTCCGTTCGTTACTTGTATGTATTTTTGTTCATATAGCCACTTAAATTTCTATCTAAATACAATCCAGTCTGTAATTTCTTACTTTTATATCATCTGCATACTTGAGTAGACATTATTTCAGGTTGTTTAAGTGATGTCTAAAATCCAAATGCCTTTGTAAGCTTCAGAAATATCCCATGTCTTAGCTGTTATTTTGTATTATTATTTGTTTTTTTATTTGGTAACTCTTATATAATTTATAAATGGTAAATTGATAGTTAATTAAACTCAGTTAATTGTTATTTTACTGTTAACAAATGATGAAATTATAATTTATTAATAATGTTTACTAATTTTTTGGTAATACTTAAAATTCTTTTATTTCACATTACTTTGTGTAATGTGAAATAATTAGTTTATAAATTCAAAAATGTATATTTAAGAAATAAAATATATTTAATAAAATCATAGCTGATAAGAGACTATAACAATTACATTCTGATTACATCATTAAACTATAATCTGTTTATTGTTGCACACATTATACTATTTTATATACTATATTAAATATTTGTTAGTGATTACCAAATGGTTTGTAAACCTTTAAGAAACCTTTATAAAATTATATCTATAAATATTACCTAGATAGATGGACCAGACAAATGTTAACTATATATCTAAATATTGTTTATAGATTCTTTATAAAATATGTATTAACCTAATTAATTTGTGTTACAAATACCTATCTATGTAATGTTTATAGATATAGAAATAATTTCTTTAAGGTTTACAAATAATATCTTAATCCTTGCTTTTATACAGTGTGTATATTTATATATACACACTGTATAAAAGCAAGGATTAAGATTATTAAGGATTATTTATATATATATATATATATATATATATATATATATATGTATATATATATATATATATATATGTATATATATATATATATACATATATATATATATATGTATATATATATATATATACACACAAGTAAGGATTAATAATAACTTAAAATAACAAATTATATCATCACTTATTGACCATCAATTTACCATTTATAAATGATGATTATGATAAAGTGTTTCTTTTTTATTTTTGTAAAACAATGCTCTTGGCTTCCCAACGAGCTTTCATGGGCGAGCCTCTGGTTCTGAATTGCGTAGGGTACTTTGGACCCAGTTATACTTGCTTTCAAGTTTATTTATTTATTTATTTATTTATTTTAAACAGACAAGTGTATTTCACTCATGTGTGTCGTGACTGGATATTTATATACTGTGTTTTATTATCTCAGAGTGTGTCAAAAAGTGTGTCCTCAGCCGCTTCAGGTGTGCCAAGAGAACTTTGTGCCCATGATGTCTTACACAAACGCACACTCACACCCTCATGCGCGCTTGCATGTTTAGTCACAACGCGGTAAAGAAGCCATTATAACAGCTTATTTTAGACTAGACTAACATTAATACGATATCCATACTAGCCCCACACATGCTGAGTCTTAACATGCACACACACACACGCACTGAAAGCATGGAACTGTCCTGCTATTGTTGCCTTTGTGTCCGACGTTGCCAACTTTTTTAGCTCAGGATTTCAGTTTATGCTGCGTTCCTGTGTCAACACGAGCTGTCTTTCACACATTCGTCATGCCAAAGCAAAAAAAAGCATCACAGAGAAAATGCCTGAGCTTATAACATACACATAGACGACGATAGCAGCTGGTACAGGTGGTCCGCACCATGTGTAATAGTGTGATCTGTGCTGGGGGTGCTGTCTGCTACAGCACCAAACATTTACACGAGGTGACAAAAGGGTGGGTTTACTCAAGAGCAAAAATAACGTGATCTTTATCGGCAACATGCACAGGTGCAGCTCGTGTAAATCCACCCAGAATGTGTCTTATACATTGGTATGTTTGGTTGAACCTCGCAGGCTGCGTTATTGTCCACTAGGTGGCAGCAAAGCCTTATATATTGTGACAGCACAGAGGGTTAACCAATGGTGAATCAAACAGGGTAGAAAACCGCTGCTGTCCTGCTCTCTGTGGGTTCCACATCAGCGATGTTTAAACAGGGTATTTCTCTAAAGCACCTGCTATGACATCACTGATAAAGGTCTGGGCATAGTTTATACCAGCAGAGAGCAGTGCAGTCCTATGTGATTGTGCATTTATCTTCACTGATCTTATTATTTTTTCCTTTTAACTGTGACTGAATGTGTTGCAAAGCAATATTTCCCATATCCCTCTGCTTCGTGGCCGGACTTGTAGATGTTGCTAAGCAGCTTTCTGAACTTATAACCGCAAGCAATGGGAGCTTCAGTCATTGAAATGACAGCACTGTTAGATTAAGACACTATTTCCACTGCATTATCTGGCTGTGTTGCCGCCATATATGACACGAATTACAAACAGAGAGGAAGGTTTGGTTTTTCCACTCTAAAATACACACACGTTTTCTTGTGCCCACATACAGCTTTTTTTTTGTTTTGCGCAGGCACAAAATCCCGCTCTCGTTTCCCACCTTTTTTTTTATCAACATCGTCACTTGACTATCTTATAAAAACGCTCTAGCAATTATGACCGATGTATTGTTGTCAATACTGTTACTGTTTTTCTTGTGGTCATGGGAAGAGTCGAGTAGTCATATACCGAGTTCGTCAAACACTGTAAAAAACATGTTTAGAGTTGGTTTGACTTGAAATCACAAGAGGTCCAGCTGCATTTTCAGTTTAGATTTTCACTTGGGTTAGTCCAATGTGGATACTACAAACTATCAGGTAACAAATAGAAACGTGGACTATGTTTCACACACAGTTATTGTAATGTATATGAAGTAATGACCATAATTCAGGGTATTCTTTTGACCTTTGACCTCAGACACTTTAATGTGAATTTGTGTGCATTAACAAGTCTCCCTCAGCATTAAAAACAGCAGCCAAGATTACTGTCTGTTGTTATCACAGACACGTTTGTGCTGCTCTTTTAATAATGAATAATAGCAGTTTTCCATTGTAGCTATACTGAGCCTTGTATCGTGTGTTGTCGCATAATCCTCGATGCTGTCTGTAAGTACTCTTCCGAGTTTAAAGGAACAGTGTGTATCATTTTGGGGGATCTATTAGCAGAAATGGAATATAATATTCCTATGTTTTCATTAGTGTATAATCACCTAAAAATAGGAATCATGTTGTTTTCGTTAGCTTAGAATGAGTCCTTCATATCTACATAGGGAGCGGGTCCTCTTCACGGAGTCCGCCATGTTGCTCCGCCATGTTTCTACAGTAGCCCAAAATGGACAAACCGAACTCTGACTATAGAGTTCGCGTTTTTACGTTACGTGAAGGCCACCGTAGTTCTCTGACACACTTTGTGAAACTGCGGTAACGTGAGCTGCAGAGTGCAAAACCGTGTTACCGCCAGCCGCCGTCCGACTTCTGTTTCTCCTAAAGTTGTGTTATTACGGTAAGAATGGGCGAGGGGAACGGCGTTACCACGGTTTTGCACTCTGCGGCTCACATTACCGCAGTCTTGGAAAGGGAGGAGTGAGCAGAGGGGTACTCAGTTGGTTGAAATCTGCAACCACACCACTAGATGCCGCCAAATCCTACACACTGTCCCTTTAAGGCAATACATTAGTGTCAGTATAATCAGCCGAATGATATTCAGTGTCTGGGTCAAGAGGCTAATTTTATGATCACGGTCAGATTTGAATAAAAATGTGGTCATGATTAGAGCAACAACTTGCGTAAATATGTGCTGTGTCACCTGATTGTTAGTTGAGTATCGCCATTGGACAATAACGTTATAAAAAAACTCCACAAATTGTAACCTGGCTTGTCAGTGCAGCTCTCTCAATTCCAGAAATGATCACGTCACAATGACATTTCCAAATGCTCCTTTACTTCCTTGCTGAATATCTAATGCTGCTGGATTACCTGTGAGCCGTCAAACAAATGAACTGTTACCACAATGTAGTCGTTATGTACATGCAGCCTCTATGGAGTTCAAACAATAATGTCACATACAATGCATTATTGTCTTACACACAGTGATGTGTAAAGCCGGGTATGGGCTTTCTGTTCAAGCACCGTCGAGCAAAAACGTCCTCAGTATTTAAGCTAATCAATATGTAACTGATAATGAGATTGTCAATATCACACCAGATTATAGCTGTTTGTCACTGGTCTGTTTAAGGTAGTGTAATTATTTCATTTGAGTGGATGATGACAGTGAAGGTAATGGAGCTGGTGGCAATAACACTGTTAACTGATGCGGTCCTGGCGATGATGATGACAATTAATTATTATGGAAGATACAAATAAAGTCAACCTGCTTGGTATACCAGGGTTTGGTCTTGTGGGATTTTTTTAACCCAATGATGTCTTTACAATTTTTAAGATATTATTGGGCAGAAATATATTGTTTGATTTATCTGACCCCGCTTTCTTTTTTTCTAAATATAGATTTGATTTGTGATGTGTTTGTTGTTTGCTGAAGTAGTTTGTGTTTGCTAATATTTTTAGAAAACAGGATATGTATGAAAGAACTTCATTACAGAACTAATATGCTATTAGATCTCTGCAATTATGTTGTTCATTGGTGATACTTTTGATTGCTAGATTAAAATAATGCAAGCCTACTATTATAAACATTGCAGATTTAATGATTATTAAATTGATGTTGTCTCCCTGTTAATTCCAGGTGTCCAGGTTAAAGGTGCTAAATGCAAGATTGGGAGCATTTCTAATGCCTCCTCACTGCTCTCAACATGGCGATGGCTGAGCCGGCGGCTCGCAGCTAACGGTGCTAAAAGCGCTAACTGTGAAAACAAAGGCAAAACTGCTGACAGAGCTAATAGTGTTAACCTGAGGGGGAACTGAAGGGTGTGTTTAAAGATTATTAAATTGATTTGGTCTCTCTGTTAATTCCAGGTGTCCAGGTTAAAGGTGCCAATGGCGCTAACAGTGAAAACAAAAGCAACAGTGCTGACAGCTAACAGTGCTGTGGAACCGGTAGGGTGTGTGCTACGCTTCCACGTTGGAACGGCATTATCAGCTGTAACCGCCGTATGAGAACAGTGCAGACCAGCGGCCATGAGCTAACCAGTGGGGCACGCTGACACACACAAAGATGCACTAAAAGCATGCACGGGATGTGTCAACAAAGCAAGGAGATACTGGGATTACAAAACGGAGGGAGAGCGACTTCATTCTCTGCTCAGGTAGACATTACTCCTCGATATCTTTACTTGACAAATACAGTAGTTGTTTAATGCTATATTAATGCTCTGGATATGATATAGAGCACCTTTAAAAGGGAACTCTGCCCCGTATAATATTTCTGAGGATATAATTTCTAATGTGACTTTAAAAGGTTAATTTCTCTATTGAATTTATAACTTGCTATTTAGCCAGGACTAACATCTGTAGAGTTGCATTATGGGAAGTGTAGGATCTCAGATTTTTTGGAGCTTGACTTTATAGTTTTGAGAAAGTATCAGGATTATTAGGTACTACAGCTCAACCTTTCTCAGTCTAGTTAGTTCATCTGCTGCATAACAGATCATCTGCTAGGTTGCTATTATCTGTGCCATAGATGAGGCCTGGCCCAGTAGTGTGCCATCAGCGTGTCCTTGTGTCGGTAGTCTCATATATTGTCAAGCATCAATCTCAGGTTGGTCTACTGCACATACAATATTCATAAAGATTATTACAACGTCTGTGCCATTCACAGGCTGAGCACGACAGGCTGCAATATTTAATATATAGTGTTTTTGTAATGGCGTGCCTGCAGTCGTGTTTTTCTCTCTTTGTCCCATATATGTACGTTAAGGGAGCACTTTTCCTCACCGATTTGAGGTGGATTATGTCTCTGTATTTGTTTGCACCCTTTATCATCTTCATAGAATTGCTCACACTACTGAGAACAGTAACTCAGGAGGGAGAGGAGTTCAAAGCGCCGTTCGGCTGCATTTAAAGCATCTGTTTACCCCCTGACGCTGTACATCTCAGCTCCTCTTGTCTTGCATTTGTCATCTGATTTGTATTCTATAGGTATTGACAACAAAGTACCTCCAACAAAAGCGTATGTCAGCTCAGTTATGGAGTCAGGAGGTGGAACATTTTACTGGATTTTACTCATCCCATGGGACTGTGTCACAAGCTACACTTCACTGTTCATCTGTTTTTTCATAGAAATAATCAAACAATAAACCTGCTCTGTGTCATGTTTATTGAAGCCCTGGAGAAATACACATCAGACATGAATTGTTTCAGACTTTGCATCCTCTAAGCCAAACTTGTTCTGCTGCTATACAGGACTGTTGCAGGGAAACTTGTGGTTGCATCTGATCTCACAGTGCTTACACTAGTGTCTACACCAGTAGACACTAGAGGGCAGCAGAGCATTTGCATCATACTACTACATACTAAGGTCTGCAAAGTTACAAAGTCCACTCCAAAGGGAGTTACTCTCCCCCACAGAAACACTGCTCCTGAACTGCCTGAAACGCCTTGCTTGAAGTCCTGCCTTTTCTTCTGTAAGGTGGTGATGTCACCAAGTAACACATTTGCATAACACCTGCCTTGCGGCTAGTTTGGCAAGCCCTCAAACAAACAAAAAAACTAGTTATAGCGGAGCTAGAGTAGAGTCTGAAGAGTTTGGTTTGGTTGACCAATCAGAGCAGACTGGGCTTTTTTTGGAGCGAGGCAGGAGCTCAAACAGAGCGTTTCAGACAGTGGGTGAAAAGAGGAGCTGCAGCACAGCCGTTATGAGAAAAATAAAGCATTTTTTGAACATTAAAGCATGTAAACATGTTCTAGTAGAAACCCAAAATACAAGTATCCACCTGAAAATAAGCATATAATAGGTCTTTAAAAGCTTTGTTTACTGGTTTATCTGTTCATCTGATCTAGTGATAAATCAATTCCAGTTTTAAAAGACAAGCGATGATTGTAATTTTGAGGAGAGAATGTTTCAGCTCCAATGACTTTACTTTAGCACTGATGTTTCAATCACCATCCAAAGTATTTTCACGCCATAAGCTAAGCTTGCATCTCCAGCGATCCAAAATATAGTCCACACATCACCTCTTGTAAAAACATGATTCTTCTCTTTCACATTTGACAGTGAACCAAATATTTTAGGGTGTTAACAAGTGATTTCCATATGACGTTTTGGAAATTATAATGTATATTTTAATTATTTTTCACACTTGATTGAAAAAACAATGAATAGAGAAACTAATCGACAGACTATAAATAATCGTTAGTGTTAGCCCTATTTTTATTTAAATGAATTCATCACATTTAATCATATAATGAATCTTATTTTTGTGGGTTTTGCATATTTTTCTGCCACAGCAGTTGTGAGTCACAGTAAGAAATTACTCCCATCTCCAAGGGAACCAAAATACTCTTTTGCTGATGTCAATCAACCTGCAAATAATAAGACATATTTACACACATTTGCAGACTGAAAGCTAAAAATCAATTACGCCAATGGTAAGTTTATATCAGGCGGGCCTCCACTTTACTCACACTGTACAGTATGTGAGTAATGGATGCCACGGTGAGGCCATTTTCTAAGAGCTCTGCATTAAGGTGAATATGAACACCATGTGTCTGCATGAAGCATGTAAATGATGTCCATTTCATTAAAACTGATCAGCACCTCCTCTCTCTCACCCCCCCCCGTCCCCATCTCCAGTGTCTTTCTGTACAGTGGTCTCTCCCCAGTGTTGGACCGCTGGGACTTGCCTGTCGCAGTGTTTCCCTTCAACATCGTCATCGTCCTCTTCCTGCTTTGTACCGGCCCAGACAACCCCTACTTCCCGCACCACCCAGCTACGCCATTGGGGCTGCTGTAGCCCAACGGCACCAAGCTCAATGCAGTAGAGGTGAGGCGACCCAACGTTTAATTAAATGTTTGTGAAAATATTTATATTAATAAATATCTTGAAGCATGGTTAACTTCATCAACGGTAAAACTTTCCTCACAATCAAAGTCAACAGAAGTATCATTTTCCTACTTTTATTTCTTAAATTGGTGTAACAAAGAGATCTTTCTCTGCTACGTTTTTGGGGTTTTACCATAAGTCATAGTTCTGTATATAAGAAACCTTTCACTAACAAAGACCACGCTTCTTATGAATGCAAATTACCGGCAGGCACAGGAAGTTCAGGAGAGATTTCATTTACAGTAAACATATACATTTATTACATGGTGCACAATAAAGTTAGAATTGTGGAGAGTCTTTGGCGATTACAGTCCATGCTGACGTGGTCATATTTGGGGGGGTAGTGGTGCCGTGGTTAGTAAAGGAATATTCCCCCCCTGTGAGTCCAAACAGAGAGTTGGCTGAAGATCTGGATGATGGGATGTGGAGCGGGACTTCTGATGAGCTCAGTAGAAGGAACCTTGTGCACTGGATGTGATGAAGACTGTAGAGATCGGGGTGGAGGAGGATCACGTTGGTTCCTACTGAAATGAGAGCAGAGAGGAGAAGAGTTCTTTAAAGGGGCTCTATGTAAGAATCAGATATTGCTTGTTATCAGTGACACCTGTGACCGTTAAGTCAACGACAGTCAGCATCCGGTTGCTCGTACTCGTAATATCATTATATATTTCACATTCTTGGCAGTAATGTTAGCTTACCAAACAATGGTCCCTCCTCCTCGATTGCCCAGCCGATGTTGATCCTGGTGTTAACTTTTCCTGCTTCAGCCTCCCGACCTTGGGCAGAAGGAGCAGGGGAGACACTGTAGTTTTGGTCTCCTGGGCCGGAGTCGATAACTCGCTCCAGAGTCCCGTCACTTCACTCAGCAGCAGGGAAACAAGACACATTTCCGCACAAACTGCAACTTCCACTGTACACTCCCTTAATATTCTCAAAGCTAAACTAACTCTCTTCTGCTCCGCTGCTCGCTCGTTTTCTCACACACTCGCCGCCACTCTCTCTCTCTTGCTTCCCACATGCACACACACTTTGTACTGGCTCTGCTATACTCCCACAACACTAGTTTTCCCCCCTGACGTCAGTCACATTCCTGTTTTGCAAGACGGGCTTCACTAGATATAACTTTGTTTTTTTGTTCTTCCGTGTTGGAGTCTGAGTTGTGGTGGGTGCTGGTTGTTTGTTGGCGTTTGCGGACTCCATTTCTAACCGAACGTTATGGTTGCACACTGTTAGCTGAAAATAAAGACACTCGCGAGCGTGCATTACGTCTCGTATGCCCGCATTCTTCACATTAAAATAAGTCTACAGGCTGATAGAGGAAACCCAGAAAGTCCCGGAAGGTCTAATTTTTTAGGTTAGGTTACAACCTGTTCACACATTGGCAATAAAAACAGCAATTAAAAAACGTGTAAAAACTTCCTAACAGTCCCTTTAAAGCTTGACAGCAACGATATCATTGGTTTAGGGAGATCGGGGCAAAATCTGGTTGGTTTAAGTTAGAGTGAACGCCCATAGTCAGCGGATAGAGTAGATGCCGGAGAGCGAGAGACTTGTAAATGAATGAGAGCTTACATAGAGTCTTCTTAACTGAACGTCGACTAAGTTTCATTTGGATGAGAAGAAGTCCAGGTTCTTTGTTCCTGGACTTAAGTTATTATAACTTCTTATAAAACACTCAAAGACAATGTAGAAAGTTATACTAAATCTCTAAATTTTATTGTACATACACACAGTTAAAGTTATTCAATTTACAGCATAACTGTAATATAATAAATAATATAATAGAATTCCAAAATAAAGATGCAGCTACTTTTCCCTTCTCCTATAAACAAATAACTTAAATACATTAATCAAAAAACTTAAAACTTAATACATAAATTAAATAAATAGTCGTCATAATATAATAATATAATAAAATAAATAATCTGTTATAATAATATAATAATAATAATAATAATTTGTTAATATGCCAAACGACTAAGATATTCAAGGACAGATTCATCCATTATCTGTAATTATCTTATCCTATCCACTATATATAGTGTATATATATATATACTACTGTATATATACTATACTATCACAGGGCTGACACATAGAGACAGTATAGTATATATACGGTGAAAACCCACGCTGGCATGGGGAGAACATGCACACAGAAGGGCCCCAAGCCGGGTTTGAACCTGCGACCCTCTTGCTGTGAGGTAGCAGTGCTAATCACTGCATCACCGTGCCGCCAGGAGCAGTTCAGTAACCCTTAAATCGTAATGGTGACACCAAACATCCTGAGACAAATTAAGAAAATTGGTAGCAGTCCGAGTCCAAAGTTACAGGTCGGATATGCTACAGGAGTTTGGTGCGAGTATCTTACCGCAGCATCCTACGTCGGATACACCGGAAGTCTGAAGTGAGCTCTGAGGCAGACTGGCACGCAGACTTCCTGTCCCCTGGAAGCACTGAAGACTGGCCTGTCATCATTACACGCCGCCGTCGGCAGCCACTCAAGCTCCGGAGGAACGAGTCCACCGGGCCGCGATGGCTTGCCTCCACACAGCGACATTTGTCACCGTGCAGGGCTTAAGAGCGGGACTGTGTCTTCCCCACAGTCCAAACGCCCACCGTCAGCATTGGCTCCGAGAAGCCAGGGTTACCACCCGGGAGACGGCCTTAGCCTCCCAGAATGCAGTTCTCAAAATGCTGCAGGGCACTCCCCAAAGCGCTAAACACACAGTGAGCAGGAATCAGCCAACATGAAGGGGTAACACCCGGCTGGAGCAGGTTGAAGAGTGAAACTTTGTTCAGACGTCTCCCAGTAAACACTAGCTTGGTGACTTGCAGGTGTCTAGACAGGTTAAAGCTAGATTTGGTAGAAAAGGCAAAGACTTCTGGACATCTGGATGTCTTAAAGACTTTTTTCAGCCAGATTTAGCCTGGTTTTAACCTACCAGTGGAGGACCAGGTAGCTAAGTACAATACTTACAGTAAATGCACTTAGTTACAGGCTATTCCACCACTGATCCTAGACATCTGGACTTCAAATCACCAGTACTTACTGGGTCGGTTACATACAGTATAACTGCTGTCCCGTCATTTCAGTGAAATGCCGTAGAAACAAAGTTAAATATGTAACACACTGTAGACGTCTGAAAAGCTTGGAACTCCTTCAGCCAGTTAGCCAGATGATTGACCTTCACATCAACAGAAGTGTACCATCCTAGCATCACTGGGAACGTGGGGAGCACCCCCAGGAAGCCTGACCACAGTCGAAGAAATAAAATAAAACAAAGGAAACTAGCATCATGCAATGTTGTCAGGGTAATGTGTGACGGTCTGCAGACGCTTTGACCGGTGGTTTTGCCGCGGCCCGCCTCAGAGCCTCAGAGCTTCAGAGCTGTCCAGCTGTCCTCTGTAGAAGTTGGGGAGATACTGAAGTGACTTTGTCTAGATCCTGTATTTATGCACAAGATGACATCAACATTCGATACAATTTGGAACATAACAATGTAGAATCCTGCTTTGTCCTGCTGCTGTGTTCTTATTCACATGCTATACAGTTATACTAAATCTCTAAATTTTTTTGTGTACACAGTTAAAGTTATTCAATTTACAGCATAACTGTAATATAATAAACAATAGAACAGAAATTCCGAAATAAAGATGCAGCTACTTTTCCCTTCTCCTATAAACAAATAACTTAAATACATTAATCAAAAAACTTAAAACTTAATACATAAATTAAATAAATAATCGTTATAATAATATAATAATATAATAAAATAAATAATCTGTTATAATAATATAATAATAATAATTTGTTAATATGCCAAACGAGTAAGATATTCAAGGACAGATTCATCCATTATCTGTAATTATCTTATCCTATTCACTATATATAGTGTGTATATATATATATACTACTGTATATATACTATACTATCACAGGGCTGACACATAGAGACAGTATAGTATATATACGGTGAAAACCCACGCTGGCACGGGGAGAACATGCACACAGAAGGGCCCCAAGCCGGGTTTGAACCTGCGACCCTCTTGCTGTGAGGTAGCAGTGCTAATCACTGCATCACCGTGCCGCCAGGAGCAATTCAGTAACCCTTAAATCGTAATGGTGACACCAAACATCCTGAGACAAATTAAGAAAATTGGTAGCAGTAAAGGTCCAATCCGAGTCCAAAGTTACAGGTCGGATATGCTACAGGAGTTTGGTGCGAGTATCTTACTGCAGCATCCTACGTCGGATACACCGGAAGTCTGAAGTGAGCTCTGAGGCAGACTGGCACGCAGACTTCCTGTCCCCTGGAAGCACTGAAGACTGGCCTGTCATCGTTACACGCCGCCGTCGGCAGCCACTCAAGCTCCGGAGGAACGAGTCCACCGGGCCGCGATGGCTTGCCTCCACACAGCGACATTTGTCACCGTGCAGGGCTTAAGAGCGGGACTGTGTCTTCCCCACAGTCCAAACGCCCACCGTCAGCATTGGCTCCGAGAAGCCAGGGTTACCACCCGGGAGACGGCCTTAGCCTCCCAGAATGCAGTTCTCAAAATGCTGCAGGGCACTCCCCAAAGCGCTAAACACACAGTGAGCAGGAATCAGCCAACATGAAGGGGTAACACCCGGCTGGAGCAGGTTGAAGAGTGAAACTTTGTTCAGACGTCTCCCAGTAAACACTAGCTTGGTGACTTGCAGGTGTCTAGACAGGTTAAAGCTAGATTTGGTAGAAAAGGCAAAGACTTCTGGACATCTGGATGTCTTAAAGACTTTTTTCAGCCAGATTTAGCCTGGTTTTAACCTACCAGTGGAGGACCAGGTAGCTAAGTACAATACTTACAGTAAATGCACTTAGTTACAGGCTATTCCACCACTGATCCTAGACATCTGGACTTCAAATCACCAGTACTTACTGGGTCGGTTACATACAGTATAACTGCTGTCCCGTCATTTCAGTGAAATGCCGTAGAAACAAAGTTAAATATGTAACACACTGTAGACGTCTGAAAAGCTTGGAACTCCTTCAGCCAGTTAGCCAGATGATTGACCTTCACATCAACAGAAGTGTACCATTCTAGCATCACTGGGAACGTGGGGAGCCCCCCCAGGAAGCCTGACCACAGTCGAAGAAATAAAATAAAACAAAGGAAACTAGCATCATGCAATGTTGTCAGGGTAATGTGTGACGGTCTGCAGACGCTTTGACCGGTGGTTTTGCCGCGGCCCGCCTCAGAGCCTCAGAGCTTCAGAGCTGTCCAGCTGTCCTCTGTAGAAGTTGGGGAGATACTGAAGTGACTTTGTCTAGATCCTGTCTTTATGCACAAGATGACATCAACATTCGATACAATTTAGAACATAACAATGTAGAATCCTGCTTTGTCCTGCTGCTGTGTTCTTATTCACATGCTATACAGTTATACTAAATCTCTAAATTTTATTGTGTACACAGTTAAAATTATTCAATTTACAGCATAACTGTAATATAATAAACAATAGAATAGAAATTCCAAAATAAAGATGCAGCTACTTTTCCCTTCTCCTATAAACAAATAACTTAAATACATTAATCAAAAAACTTAAAACTTAATACATAAATTAAATAAATAGTCGTTATAATAATATAATAAAATAAATAATCTGTTATAATAATATAATAATAATAATAATAATTTGTTAATATGCCAAACGACTAAGATATTCAAGGACAGATTCATCCATTATCTGTAATTATCTTATCCTATTCACTATATATAGTGTGTATATATATATATATACTACTGTATATATACTATACTATCACAGGGCTGACACATAGAGACAGTATAGTATATATACGGTGAAAACCCACGCTGGCACGGGGAGAACATGCACACAGAAGGGCCCCAAGCCGGGTTTGAACCTGCGACCCTCTTGCTGTGAGGTAGCAGTGCTAATCACTGCATCACCGTGCCGCCAGGAGCAATTCAGTAACCCTTAAATCGTAATGGTGACACCAAACATCCTGAGACAAATTAAGAAAATTGGTAGCAGTAAAGGTCCAATCCGAGTCCAAAGTTACAGGTCGGATATGCTACAGGAGTTTGGTGCGAGTATCTTACCGCAGCATCCTACGTCGGATACACCGGAAGTCTGAAGTGAGCTCTGAGGCAGACTGGCATGCAGACTTCCTGTCCCCTGGAAGCACTGAAGACTGGCCTGTCATCGTTACACGCCGCCGTCGGCAGCCACTCAAGCTCCGGAGGAACGAGTCCACCGGGCCGCGATGGCTTGCCTCCACACAGCGACATTTGTCACCGTGCAGGGCTTAAGAGCGGGACTGTGTCTTCCCCACAGTCCAAACGCCCACCGTCAGCATTGGCTCCGAGAAGCCAGGGTTACCACCCGGGAGACGGCCTTAGCCTCCCAGAATGCAGTTCTCAAAATGCTGCAGGGCACTCCCCAAAGCGCTAAACACACAGTGAGCAGGAATCAGCCAACATGAAGGGGTAACACCCGGCTGGAGCAGGTTGAAGAGTGAAACTTTGTTCAGACGTCTCCCAGTAAACACTAGCTTGGTGACTTGCAGGTGTCTAGACAGGTTAAAGCTAGATTTGGTAGAAAAGGCAAAGACTTCTGGACATCTGGATGTCTTAAAGACTTTTTTCAGCCAGATTTAGCCTGGTTTTAACCTACCAGTGGAGGACCAGGTAGCTAAGTACAATACTTACAGTAAATGCACTTAGTTACAGGCTATTCCACCACTGATCCTAGACATCTGGACTTCAAATCACCAGTACTTACTGGGTCGGTTACATACAGTATAACTGCTGTCCCGTCATTTCAGTGAAATGCCGTAGAAACAAAGTTAAATATGTAACACACTGTAGACGTCTGAAAAGCTTGGAACTCCTTCAGCCAGTTAGCCAGATGATTGACCTTCACATCAACAGAAGTGTACCATCCTAGCATCACTGGGAACGTGGGGAGCCCCCCCAGGAAGCCTGACCACAGTCGAAGAAATAAAATAAAACAAAGGAAACTAGCATCATGCAATGTTGTCAGGGTAATGTGTGACGGTCTGCAGACGCTTTGACCGGTGGTTTTGCCGCGGCCCGCCTCAGAGCCTCAGAGCTTCAGAGCTGTCCAGCTGTCCTCTGTAGAAGTTGGGGAGATACTGAAGTGACTTTGTCTAGATCCTGTCTTTATGCACAAGATGACATCAACATTCGATACAATTTGGAACATAACAATGTAGAATCCTGCTTTGTCCTGCTGCTGTGTTCTTATTCACATGCTATACAGTTATACTAAATCTCTAAATTTTATTGTGTACACAGTTAAAGTTATTCAATTTACAGCATAACTGTAATATAATAAACAATAGAACAGAAATTCCGAAATAAAGATGCAGCTACTTTTCCCTTCTCCTATAAACAAATAACTTAAATACATTAATCAAAAAACTTAAAACATAATACATAAATTAAATAAATAGTCGTTATAATAATATAATAATATAAATAATCTGTTATAATAATATGATAATAATAATAATAATTTGTTAATATGCCAAACGACTAAGATATTCAAGGACAGATTCATCCATTATCTGTAATTATCTTATCCTATTCACTATATATAGTGTGTATATATATATATATATATATACTACTGTATATATACTATACTATCACAGGGCTGACACATAGAGACAGTATAGTATATATACGGTGAAAACCCACGCTGGCACGGGGAGAACATGCACACAGAAGGGCCCCAAGCCGGGTTTGAACCTGCGACCCTCTTGCTGTGAGGTAGCAGTGCTAATCACTGCATCACCGTGCCGCCAGGAGCAATTCAGTAACCCTTAAATCGTAATGGTGACACCAAACATCCTGAGACAAATTAAGAAAATTGGTAGCAGTAAAGGTCCAATCCGAGTCCAAAGTTACAGGTCGGATATGCTACAGGAGTTTGGTGCGAGTATCTTACCGCAGCATCCTACGTCGGATACACCGGAAGTCTGAAGTGAGCTCTGAGGCAGACTGGCACGCAGACTTCCTGTCCCCTGGAAGCACTGAAGACTGGCCTGTCATCATTACACGCCGCCGTCGGCAGCCACTCAAGCTCCGGAGGAACGAGTCCACCGGGCCGCGATGGCTTGCCTCCACACAGCGACATTTGTCACCGTGCAGGGCTTAAGAGCGGGACTGTGTCTTCCCCACAGTCCAAACGCCCACCGTCAGCATTGGCTCCGAGAAGCCAGGGTTACCACCCGGGAGACGGCCTTAGCCTCCCAGAATGCAGTTCTCAAAATGCTGCAGGGCACTCCCCAAAGCGCTAAACACACAGTGAGCAGGAATCAGCCAACATGAAGGGGTAACACCCGGCTGGAGCAGGTTGAAGAGTGAAACTTTGTTCAGACGTCTCCCAGTAAACACTAGCTTGGTGACTTGCAGGTGTCTAGACAGGTTAAAGCTAGATTTGGTAGAAAAGGCAAAGACTTCTGGACATCTGGATGTCTTAAAGACTTTTTTCAGCCAGATTTAGCCTGGTTTTAACCTACCAGTGGAGGACCAGGTAGCTAAGTACAATACTTACAGTAAATGCACTTAGTTACAGGCTATTCCACCACTGATCCTAGACATCTGGACTTCAAATCACCAGTACTTACTGGGTCGGTTACATACAGTATAACTGTTGTCCCGTCATTTCAGTGAAATGCCGTAGAAACACAGTTAAATATGTAACACACTGTAGACGTCTGAAAAGCTTGGAACTCCTTCAGCCAGTTAGCCAGATGATTGACCTTCACATCAACAGAAGTGTACCATCCTAGCATCACTGGGAACGTGGGGAGCCCCCCCAGGAAGCCTGACCACAGTCGAAGAAATAAAATAAAACAAAGGAAACTAGCATCATGCAATGTTGTCAGGGTAATGTGTGACGGTCTGCAGACGCTTTGACCGGTGGTTTTGCCGCGGCCCGCCTCAGAGCCTCAGAGCTTCAGAGCTGTCCAGCTGTCCTCTGTAGAAGTTGGGGAGATACTGAAGTGACTTTGTCTAGATCCTGTCTTTATGCACAAGATGACATCAACATTCGATACAATTTGGAACATAACAATGTAGAATCCGGCTTTGTCCTGCTGCTGTGTTCTTATTCACATGCTATACAGTTATACTAAATCTCTAAATTTTATTGTGTACACAGTTAAAGTTATTCAATTTACAGCATAACTGTAATATAATAAACAATAGAACAGAAATTCCGAAATAAAGATGCAGCTACTTTTCCCTTCTCCTATAAACAAATAACTTAAATACATTAATCAAAAAACTTAAAACTTAATACATAAATTAAATAAATAGTCGTCATAATATAATAATATAATAAAATAAATAATCTGTTATAATAATATAATAATAATAATAATTTGTTAATATGCCAAACGACTAAGATATTCAAGGACAGATTCATCCATTATCTGTAATTATCTTATCCTATTCACTATATATAGTGTGTATATATATATATATACTACTGTATATATACTATACTATCACAGGGCTGACACATAGAGACAGTATAGTATATATACGGTGAAAACCCACGCTGGCACGGGGAGAACATGCACACAGAAGGGCCCCAAGCCGGGTTTGAACCTGCGACCCTCTTGCTGTGAGGTAGCAGTGCTAATCACTGCATCACCGTGCCGCCAGGAGCAATTCAGTAACCCTTAAATCGTAATGGTGACACCAAACATCCTGAGACAAATTAAGAAAATTGGTAGCAGTAAAGGTCCAATCCGAGTCCAAAGTTACAGGTCGGATATGCTACAGGAGTTTGGTGCGAGTATCTTACCGCAGCATCCTACGTCGGATACACCGGAAGTCTGAAGTGAGCTCTGAGGCAGACTGGCACGCAGACTTCCTGTCCCCTGGAAGCACTGAAGACTGGCCTGTCATCATTACACGCCGCCGTCGGCAGCCACTCAAGCTCCGGAGGAACGAGTCCACCGGGCCGCGATGGCTTGCCTCCACACAGCGACATTTGTCACCGTGCAGGGCTTAAGAGCGGGACTGTGTCTTCCCCACAGTCCAAACGCCCACCGTCAGCATTGGCTCCGAGAAGCCAGGGTTACCACCTGGGAGACGGCCTTAGCCTCCCAGAATGCAGTTCTCAAAATGCTGCAGGGCACTCCCCAAAGCGCTAAACACACAGTGAGCAGGAATCAGCCAACATGAAGGGGTAACACCCGGCTGGAGCAGGTTGAAGAGTGAAACTTTGTTCAGACGTCTCCCAGTAAACACTAGCTTGGTGACTTGCAGGTGTCTAGACAGGTTAAAGCTAGATTTGGTAGAAAAGGCAAAGACTTCTGGACATCTGGATGTCTTAAAGACTTTTTTCAGCCAGATTTAGCCTGGTTTTAACCTACCAGTGGAGGACCAGGTAGCTAAGTACAATACTTACAGTAAATGCACTTAGTTACAGGCTATTCCACCACTGATCCTAGACATCTGGACTTCAAATCACCAGTACTTACTGGGTCGGTTACATACAGTATAACTGCTGTCCCGTCATTTCAGTGAAATGCCGTAGAAACAAAGTTAAATATGTAACACACTGTAGACGTCTGAAAAGCTTGGAACTCCTTCAGCCAGTTAGCCAGATGATTGACCTTCACATCAACAGAAGTGTACCATCCTAGCATCACTGGGAACGTGGGGAGCCCCCCCAGGAAGCCTGACCACAGTCGAAGAAATAAAATAAAACAAAGGAAACTAGCATCATGCAATGTTGTCAGGGTAATGTGTGACGGTCTGCAGACGCTTTGACCGGTGGTTTTGCCGCGGCCCGCCTCAGAGCCTCAGAGCTTCAGAGCTGTCCAGCTGTCCTCTGTAGAAGTTGGGGAGATACTGAAGTGACTTTGTCTAGATCCTGTCTTTATGCACAAGATGACATCAACATTCGATACAATTTGGAACATAACAATGTAGAATCCTGCTTTGTCCTGCTGCTGTGTTCTTATTCACATGCTATACAGTTATACTAAATCTCTAAATTTTATTGTGTACACAGTTAAAGTTATTCAATTTACAGCATAACTGTAATATAATAAACAATAGAACAGAAATTCCGAAATAAAGATGCAGCTACTTTTCCCTTCTCCTATAAACAAATAACTTAAATACATTAATCAAAAAACTTAAAACATAATACATAAATTAAATAAATAGTCGTTATAATAATATAATAATATAAATAATCTGTTATAATAATATGATAATAATAATAATAATTTGTTAATATGCCAAACGACTAAGATATTCAAGGACAGATTCATCCATTATCTGTAATTATCTTATCCTATTCACTATATATAGTGTGTATATATATATATATATATATACTACTGTATATATACTATACTATCACAGGGCTGACACATAGAGACAGTATAGTATATATACGGTGAAAACCCACGCTGGCACGGGGAGAACATGCACACAGAAGGGCCCCAAGCCGGGTTTGAACCTGCGACCCTCTTGCTGTGAGGTAGCAGTGCTAATCACTGCATCACCGTGCCGCCAGGAGCAATTCAGTAACCCTTAAATCGTAATGGTGACACCAAACATCCTGAGACAAATTAAGAAAATTGGTAGCAGTAAAGGTCCAATCCGAGTCCAAAGTTACAGGTCGGATATGCTACAGGAGTTTGGTGCGAGTATCTTACCGCAGCATCCTACGTCGGATACACCGGAAGTCTGAAGTGAGCTCTGAGGCAGACTGGCACGCAGACTTCCTGTCCCCTGGAAGCACTGAAGACTGGCCTGTCATCATTACACGCCGCCGTCGGCAGCCACTCAAGCTCCGGAGGAACGAGTCCACCGGGCCGCGATGGCTTGCCTCCACACAGCGACATTTGTCACCGTGCAGGGCTTAAGAGCGGGACTGTGTCTTCCCCACAGTCCAAACGCCCACCGTCAGCATTGGCTCCGAGAAGCCAGGGTTACCACCCGGGAGACGGCCTTAGCCTCCCAGAATGCAGTTCTCAAAATGCTGCAGGGCACTCCCCAAAGCGCTAAACACACAGTGAGCAGGAATCAGCCAACATGAAGGGGTAACACCCGGCTGGAGCAGGTTGAAGAGTGAAACTTTGTTCAGACGTCTCCCAGTAAACACTAGCTTGGTGACTTGCAGGTGTCTAGACAGGTTAAAGCTAGATTTGGTAGAAAAGGCAAAGACTTCTGGACATCTGGATGTCTTAAAGACTTTTTTCAGCCAGATTTAGCCTGGTTTTAACCTACCAGTGGAGGACCAGGTAGCTAAGTACAATACTTACAGTAAATGCACTTAGTTACAGGCTATTCCACCACTGATCCTAGACATCTGGACTTCAAATCACCAGTACTTACTGGGTCGGTTACATACAGTATAACTGCTGTCCCGTCATTTCAGTGAAATGCCGTAGAAACAAAGTTAAATATGTAACACACTGTAGACGTCTGAAAAGCTTGGAACTCCTTCAGCCAGTAAGCCAGATGATTGACCTTCACATCAACAGAAGTGTACCATCCTAGCATCACTGGGAACGTGGGGAGCCCCCCCAGGAAGCCTGACCACAGTCGAAGAAATAAAATAAAACAAAGGAAACTAGCATCATGCAATGTTGTCAGGGTAATGTGTGACGGTCTGCAGACGCTTTGACCGGTGGTTTTGCCGCGGCCCGCCTCAGAGCCTCAGAGCTTCAGAGCTGTCCAGCTGTCCTCTGTAGAAGTTGGGGAGATACTGAAGTGACTTTGTCTAGATCCTGTCTTTATGCACAAGATGACATCAACATTCGATACAATTTGGAACATAACAATGTAGAATCCTGCTTTGTCCTGCTGCTGTGTTCTTATTCACATGCTATACAGTTATACTAAATCTCTAAATTTTATTGTGTACACAGTTAAAGTTATTCAATTTACAGCATAACTGTAATATAATAAACAATAGAACAGAAATTCCGAAATAAAGATGCAGCTACTTTTCCCTTCTCCTATAAACAAATAACTTAAATACATTAATCAAAAAACTTAAAACATAATACATAAATTAAATAAATAGTCGTTATAATAATATAATAATATAAATAATCTGTTATAATAATATGATAATAATAATAATAATTTGTTAATATGCCAAACGACTAAGATATTCAAGGACAGATTCATCCATTATCTGTAATTATCTTATCCTATTCACTATATATAGTGTGTATATATATATATATATATATACTACTGTATATATACTATACTATCACAGGGCTGACACATAGAGACAGTATAGTATATATACGGTGAAAACCCACGCTGGCACGGGGAGAACATGCACACAGAAGGGCCCCAAGCCGGGTTTGAACCTGCGACCCTCTTGCTGTGAGGTAGCAGTGCTAATCACTGCATCACCGTGCCGCCAGGAGCAATTCAGTAACCCTTAAATCGTAATGGTGACACCAAACATCCTGAGACAAATTAAGAAAATTGGTAGCAGTAAAGGTCCAATCCGAGTCCAAAGTTACAGGTCGGATATGCTACAGGAGTTTGGTGCGAGTATCTTACCGCAGCATCCTACGTCGGATACACCGGAAGTCTGAAGTGAGCTCTGAGGCAGACTGGCACGCAGACTTCCTGTCCCCTGGAAGCACTGAAGACTGGCCTGTCATCATTACACGCCGCCGTCGGCAGCCACTCAAGCTCCGGAGGAACGAGTCCACCGGGCCGCGATGGCTTGCCTCCACACAGCGACATTTGTCACCGTGCAGGGCTTAAGAGCGGGACTGTGTCTTCCCCACAGTCCAAACGCCCACCGTCAGCATTGGCTCCGAGAAGCCAGGGTTACCACCCGGGAGACAGCCTTAGCCTCCCAGAATGCAGTTCTCAAAATGCTGCAGGGCACTCCCCAAAGCGCTAAACACACAGTGAGCAGGAATCAGCCAACATGAAGGGGTAACACCCGGCTGGAGCAGGTTGAAGAGTGAAACTTTGTTCAGACGTCTCCCAGTAAACACTAGCTTGGTGACTTGCAGGTGTCTAGACAGGTTAAAGCTAGATTTGGTAGAAAAGGCAAAGACTTCTGGACATCTGGATGTCTTAAAGACTTTTTTCAGCCAGATTTAGCCTGGTTTTAACCTACCAGTGGAGGACCAGGTAGCTAAGTACAATACTTACAGTAAATGCACTTAGTTACAGGCTATTCCACCACTGATCCTAGACATCTGGACTTCAAATCACCAGTACTTACTGGGTCGGTTACATACAGTATAACTGCTGTCCCGTCATTTCAGTGAAATGCCGTAGAAACAAAGTTAAATATGTAACACACTGTAGACGTCTGAAAAGCTTGGAACTCCTTCAGCCAGTTAGCCAGATGATTGACCTTCACATCAACAGAAGTGTACCATCCTAGCATCACTGGGAACGTGGGGAGCCCCCCCAGGAAGCCTGACCACAGTCGAAGAAATAAAATAAAACAAAGGAAACTAGCATCATGCAATGTTGTCAGGGTAATGTGTGACGGTCTGCAGACGCTTTGACCGGTGGTTTTAATGCGGCCCGCCTCAGAGCCTCAGAGCTTCAGAGCTGTCCAGCTGTCCTCTGTAGAAGTTGGGGAGATACTGAAGTGACTTTGTCTAGATCCTGTCTTTATGCACAAGATGACATCAACATTCGATACAATTTGGAACATAACAATGTAGAATCCTGCTTTGTCCTGCTGCTGTGTTCTTATTCACATGCTATACAGTTATACTAAATCTCTAAATTTTATTGTGTACACAGTTAAAGTTATTCAATTTACAGCATAACTGTAATATAATAAACAATAGAACAGAAATTCCGAAATAAAGATGCAGCTACTTTTCCCTTCTCCTATAAACAAATAACTTAAATACATTAATCAAAAAACTTAAAACTTAATACATAAATTAAATAAATAGTCGTTATAATAATATAATAAAATAAATAATCTGTTATAATAATATAATAATAATAATAATTTGTTAATATGCCAAACGACTAAGATATTCAAGGACAGATTCATCCATTATCTGTAATTATCTTATCCTATTCACTATATATAGTGTGTATATATATATATATACTACTGTATATATACTATACTATCACAGGGCTGACACATAGAGACAGTATAGTATATATACGGTGAAAACCCACGCTGGCACGGGGAGAACATGCACACAGAAGGGCCCCAAGCCGGGTTTGAACCTGCGACCCTCTTGCTGTGAGGTAGCAGTGCTAATCACTGCATCACCGTGCCGCCAGGAGCAATTCAGTAACCCTTAAATCGTAATGGTGACACCAAACATCCTGAGACAAATTAAGAAAATTGGTAGCAGTAAAGGTCCAATCCGAGTCCAAAGTTACAGGTCGGATATGCTACAGGAGTTTGGTGCGAGTATCTTACCGCAGCATCCTACGTCGGATACACCGGAAGTCTAAAGTGAGCTCTGAGGCAGACTGGCACGCAGACTTCCTGTCCCCTGGAAGCACTGAAGACTGGCCTGTCATCATTACACGCCGCCGTCGGCAGCCACTCAAGCTCCGGAGGAACGAGTCCACCGGGCCGCGATGGCTTGCCTCCACACAGCGACATTTGTCACCGTGCAGGGCTTAAGAGCGGGACTGTGTCTTCCCCACAGTCCAAACGCCCACCGTCAGCATTGGCTCCGAGAAGCCAGGGTTACCACCCGGGAGACGGCCTTAGCCTCCCAGAATGCAGTTCTCAAAATGCTGCAGGGCACTCCCCAAAGCGCTAAACACACAGTGAGCAGGAATCAGCCAACATGAAGGGGTAACACCCGGCTGGAGCAGGTTGAAGAGTGAAACTTTGTTCAGACGTCTCCCAGTAAACACTAGCTTGGTGACTTGCAGGTGTCTAGACAGGTTAAAGCTAGATTTGGTAGAAAAGGCAAAGACTTCTGGACATCTGGATGTCTTAAAGACTTTTTTCAGCCAGATTTAGCCTGGTTTTAACCTACCAGTGGAGGACCAGGTAGCTAAGTACAATACTTACAGTAAATGCACTTAGTTACAGGCTATTCCACCACTGATCCTAGACATCTGGACTTCAAATCACCAGTACTTACTGGGTCGGTTACATACAGTATAACTGTTGTCCCGTCATTTCAGTGAAATGCCGTAGAAACACAGTTAAATATGTAACACACTGTAGACGTCTGAAAAGCTTGGAACTCCTTCAGCCAGTTAGCCAGATGATTGACCTTCACATCAACAGAAGTGTACCATCCTAGCATCACTGGGAACGTGGGGAGCCCCCCCAGGAAGCCTGACCACAGTCGAAGAAATAAAATAAAACAAAGGAAACTAGCATCATGCAATGTTGTCAGGGTAATGTGTGACGGTCTGCAGACGCTTTGACCGGTGGTTTTGCCGCGGCCCGCCTCAGAGCCTCAGAGCCTCAGAGCTTCAGAGCTGTCCAGCTGTCCTCTGTAGAAGTTGGGGAGATACTGAAGTGACTTTGTCTAGATCCTGTCTTTATGCACAAGATGACATCAACATTCGATACAATTTGGAACATAACAATGTAGAATCCGGCTTTGTCCTGCTGCTGTGTTCTTATTCACACGCTATACAGTTATACTAAATCTCTAAATTTTATTGTGTACACAGTTAAAGTTATTCAATTTACAGCATAACTGTAATATAATAAACAATAGAACAGAAATTCCGAAATAAAGATGCAGCTACTTTTCCCTTCTCCTATAAACAAATAACTTAAATACATTAATCAAAAAACTTAAAACTTAATACATAAATTAAATAAATAGTCGTCATAATATAATAATATAATAAAATAAATAATCTGTTATAATAATATAATAATAATAATAATAATTTGTTAATATGCCAAACAACTAAGATATTCAAGGACAGATTCATCCATTATCTGTAATTATCTTATCCTATTCACTATATATAGTGTGTATATATATATATACTACTGTATATATACTATACTATCACAGGGCTGACACATAGAGACAGTATAGTATATATACGGTGAAAACCCACGCTGGCACGGGGAGAACATGCACACAGAAGGGCCCCAAGCCGGGTTTGAACCTGCGACCCTCTTGCTGTGAGGTAGCAGTGCTAATCACTGCATCACCGTGCCGCCAGGAGCAATTCAGTAACCCTTAAATCGTAATGGTGACACCAAACATCCTGAGACAAATTAAGAAAATTGGTAGCAGTAAAGGTCCAATCCGAGTCCAAAGTTACAGGTCGGATATGCTACAGGAGTTTGGTGCGAGTATCTTACCGCAGCATCCTACGTCGGATACACCGGAAGTCTGAAGTGAGCTCTGAGGCAGACTGGCACGCAGACTTCCTGTCCCCTGGAAGCACTGAAGACTGGCCTGTCATCATTACACGCCGCCGTCGGCAGCCACTCAAGCTCCGGAGGAACGAGTCCACCGGGCCGCGATGGCTTGCCTCCACACAGCGACATTTGTCACCGTGCAGGGCTTAAGAGCGGGACTGTGTCTTCCCCACAGTCCAAACGCCCACCGTCAGCATTGGCTCCGAGAAGCCAGGGTTACCACCCGGGAGACGGCCTTAGCCTCCCAGAATGCAGTTCTCAAAATGCTGCAGGGCACTCCCCAAAGCGCTAAACACACAGTGAGCAGGAATCAGCCAACATGAAGGGGTAACACCCGGCTGGAGCAGGTTGAAGAGTGAAACTTTGTTCAGACGTCTCCCAGTAAACACTAGCTTGGTGACTTGCAGGTGTCTAGACAGGTTAAAGCTAGATTTGGTAGAAAAGGCAAAGACTTCTGGACATCTGGATGTCTTAAAGACTTTTTTCAGCCAGATTTAGCCTGGTTTTAACCTACCAGTGGAGGACCAGGTAGCTAAGTACAATACTTACAGTAAATGCACTTAGTTACAGGCTATTCCACCACTGATCCTAGACATCTGGACTTCAAATCACCAGTACTTACTGGGTCGGTTACATACAGTATAACTGCTGTCCCGTCATTTCAGTGAAATGCCGTAGAAACAAAGTTAAATATGTAACACACTGTAGACGTCTGAAAAGCTTGGAACTCCTTCAGCCAGTTAGCCAGATGATTGACCTTCACATCAACAGAAGTGTACCATCCTAGCATCACTGGGAACGTGGGGAGCCCCCCCAGGAAGCCTGACCACAGTCGAAGAAATAAAATAAAACAAAGGAAACTAGCATCATGCAATGTTGTCAGGGTAATGTGTGACGGTCTGCAGACGCTTTGACCGGTGGTTTTGCCGCGGCCCGCCTCAGAGCCTCAGAGCTTCAGAGCTGTCCAGCTGTCCTCTGTAGAAGTTGGGGAGATACTGAAGTGACTTTGTCTAGATCCTGTCTTTATGCACAAGATGACATCAACATTCGATACAATTTGGAACATAACAATGTAGAATCCTGCTTTGTCCTGCTGCTGTGTTCTTATTCACATGCTATACAGTTATACTAAATCTCTAAATTTTATTGTGTACACAGTTAAAGTTATTCAATTTACAGCATAACTGTAATATAATAAACAATAGAACAGAAATTCCGAAATAAAGATGCAGCTACTTTTCCCTTCTCCTATAAACAAATAACTTAAATACATTAATCATAAAACTTAATACATAAATTAAATAAATAGTCGTTATAATAATATAATAAAATAAATAATCTGTTATAATAATATAATAATAATAATAATAATTTGTTAATATGCCAAACGACTAAGATATTCAAGGACAGATTCATCCATTATCTGTAATTATCTTATCCTATTCACTATATATAGTGTGTATATATATATATATATACTACTGTATATATACTATACTATCACAGGGCTGACACATAGAGACAGTATAGTATATATACGGTGAAAACCCACGCTGGCACGGGGAGAACATGCACACAGAAGGGCCCCAAGCCGGGTTTGAACCTGCGACCCTCTTGCTGTGAGGTAGCAGTGCTAATCACTGCATCACCGTGCCGCCAGGAGCAATTCAGTAACCCTTAAATCGTAATGGTGACACCAAACATCCTGAGACAAATTAAGAAAGTTGGTAGCAGTAAAGGTCCAATCCGAGTCCAAAGTTACAGGTCGGATATGCTACAGGAGTTTGGTGCGAGTATCTTACCGCAGCATCCTACGTCGGATACACCGGAAGTCTGAAGTGAGCTCTGAGGCAGACTGGCATGCAGACTTCCTGTCCCCTGGAAGCACTGAAGACTGGCCTGTCATCGTTACACGCCGCCGTCGGCAGCCACTCAAGCTCCGGAGGAACGAGTCCACCGGGCCGCGATGGCTTGCCTCCACACAGCGACATTTGTCACCGTGCAGGGCTTAAGAGCGGGACTGTGTCTTCCCCACAGTCCAAACGCCCACCGTCAGCATTGGCTCCGAGAAGCCAGGGTTACCACCCGGGAGACGGCCTTAGCCTCCCAGAATGCAGTTCTCAAAATGCTGCAGGGCACTCCCCAAAGCGCTAAACACACAGTGAGCAGGAATCAGCCAACATGAAGGGGTAACACCCGGCTGGAGCAGGTTGAAGAGTGAAACTTTGTTCAGACGTCTCCCAGTAAACACTAGCTTGGTGACTTGCAGGTGTCTAGACAGGTTAAAGCTAGATTTGGTAGAAAAGGCAAAGACTTCTGGACATCTGGATGTCTTAAAGACTTTTTTCAGCCAGATTTAGCCTGGTTTTAACCTACCAGTGGAGGACCAGGTAGCTAAGTACAATACTTACAGTAAATGCACTTAGTTACAGGCTATTCCACCACTGATCTTAGACATCTGGACTTCAAATCACCAGTACTTACTGGGTCGGTTACATACAGTATAACTGCTGTCCCGTCATTTCAGTGAAATGCCGTAGAAACAAAGTTAAATATGTAACACACTGTAGACGTCTGAAAAGCTTGGAACTCCTTCAGCCAGTTAGCCAGATGATTGACCTTCACATCAACAGAAGTGTACCATCCTAGCATCACTGGGAACGTGGGGAGCCCCCCCAGGAAGCCTGACCACAGTCGAAGAAATAAAATAAAACAAAGGAAACTAGCATCATGCAATGTTGTCAGGGTAATGTGTGACGGTCTGCAGACGCTTTGACCGGTGGTTTTGCCGCGGCCCGCCTCAGAGCCTCAGAGCTTCAGAGCTGTCCAGCTGTCCTCTGTAGAAGTTGGGGAGATACTGAAGTGACTTTGTCTAGATCCTGTCTTTATGCACAAGATGACATCAACATTCGATACAATTTGGAACATAACAATGTAGAATCCTGCTTTGTCCTGCTGCTGTGTTCTTATTCACATGCTATACAGTTATACTAAATCTCTAAATTTTATTGTGTACACAGTTAAAGTTATTCAATTTACAGCATAACTGTAATATAATAAACAATAGAACAGAAATTCCGAAATAAAGATGCAGCTACTTTTCCCTTCTCCTATAAACAAATAACTTAAATACATTAATCATAAAACTTAATACATAAATTAAATAAATAGTCGTTATAATAATATAATAAAATAAATAATCTGTTATAATAATATAATAATAATAATAATAATTTGTTAATATGCCAAACGACTAAGATATTCAAGGACAGATTCATCCATTATCTGTAATTATCTTATCCTATTCACTATATATAGTGTGTATATATATATATATATACTACTGTATATATACTATACTATCACAGGGCTGACACATAGAGACAGTATAGTATATATACGGTGAAAACCCACGCTGGCACGGGGAGAACATGCACACAGAAGGGCCCCAAGCCGGGTTTGAACCTGCGACCCTCTTGCTGTGAGGTAGCAGTGCTAATCACTGCATCACCGTGCCGCCAGGAGCAATTCAGTAACCCTTAAATCGTAATGGTGACACCAAACATCCTGAGACAAATTAAGAAAGTTGGTAGCAGTAAAGGTCCAATCCGAGTCCAAAGTTACAGGTCGGATATGCTACAGGAGTTTGGTGCGAGTATCTTACCGCAGCATCCTACGTCGGATACACCGGAAGTCTGAAGTGAGCTCTGAGGCAGACTGGCATGCAGACTTCCTGTCCCCTGGAAGCACTGAAGACTGGCCTGTCATCGTTACACGCCGCCGTCGGCAGCCACTCAAGCTCCGGAGGAACGAGTCCACCGGGCCGCGATGGCTTGCCTCCACACAGCGACATTTGTCACCGTGCAGGGCTTAAGAGCGGGACTGTGTCTTCCCCACAGTCCAAACGCCCACCGTCAGCATTGGCTCCGAGAAGCCAGGGTTACCACCCGGGAGACGGCCTTAGCCTCCCAGAATGCAGTTCTCAAAATGCTGCAGGGCACTCCCCAAAGCGCTAAACACACAGTGAGCAGGAATCAGCCAACATGAAGGGGTAACACCCGGCTGGAGCAGGTTGAAGAGTGAAACTTTGTTCAGACGTCTCCCAGTAAACACTAGCTTGGTGACTTGCAGGTGTCTAGACAGGTTAAAGCTAGATTTGGTAGAAAAGGCAAAGACTTCTGGACATCTGGATGTCTTAAAGACTTTGTTCAGCCAGATTTAGCCTGGTTTTAACCTACCAGTGGAGGACCATGTAGCTAAGTACAATACTTACAGTAAATGCACTTAGTTACAGGCTATTCCACCACTGATCCTAGACATCTGGACTTCAAATCACCAGTACTTACTGGGTCGGTTACATACAGTATAACTGCTGTCCCGTCATTTCAGTGAAATGCCGTAGAAACAAAGTTAAATATGTAACACACTGTAGACGTCTGAAAAGCTTGGAACTCCTTCAGCCAGTAAGCCAGATGATTGACCTTCACATCAACAGAAGTGTACCATCCTAGCATCACTGGGAACGTGGGGAGCCCCCCCAGGAAGCCTGACCACAGTCGAAGAAATAAAATAAAACAAAGGAAACTAGCATCATGCAATGTTGTCAGGGTAATGTGTGACGGTCTGCAGACGCTTTGACCGGTGGTTTTGCCGCGGCCCGCCTCAGAGCCTCAGAGCTTCAGAGCTGTCCAGCTGTCCTCTGTAGAAGTTGGGGAGATACTGAAGTGACTTTGTCTAGATCCTGTCTTTATGCACAAGATGACATCAACATTCGATACAATTTGGAACATAACAATGTAGAATCCTGCTTTGTCCTGCTGCTGTGTTCTTATTCACATGCTATACAGTTATACTAAATCTCTAAATTTTATTGTGTACACAGTTAAAGTTATTCAATTTACAGCATAACTGTAATATAATAAACAATAGAACAGAAATTCCGAAATAAAGATGCAGCTACTTTTCCCTTCTCCTATAAACAAATAACTTAAATACATTAATCATAAAACTTAATACATAAATTAAATAAATAGTCGTTATAATAATATAATAAAATAAATAATCTGTTATAATAATATAATAATAATAATAATAATTTGTTAATATGCCAAACGACTAAGATATTCAAGGACAGATTCATCCATTATCTGTAATTATCTTATCCTATTCACTATATATAGTGTGTATATATATATATATATACTACTGTATATATACTATACTATCACAGGGCTGACACATAGAGACAGTATAGTATATATACGGTGAAAACCCACGCTGGCACGGGGAGAACATGCACACAGAAGGGCCCCAAGCCGGGTTTGAACCTGCGACCCTCTTGCTGTGAGGTAGCAGTGCTAATCACTGCATCACCGTGCCGCCAGGAGCAATTCAGTAACCCTTAAATCGTAATGGTGACACCAAACATCCTGAGACAAATTAAGAAAGTTGGTAGCAGTAAAGGTCCAATCCGAGTCCAAAGTTACAGGTCGGATATGCTACAGGAGTTTGGTGCGAGTATCTTACCGCAGCATCCTACGTCGGATACACCGGAAGTCTGAAGTGAGCTCTGAGGCAGACTGGCATGCAGACTTCCTGTCCCCTGGAAGCACTGAAGACTGGCCTGTCATCGTTACACGCCGCCGTCGGCAGCCACTCAAGCTCCGGAGGAACGAGTCCACCGGGCCGCGATGGCTTGCCTCCACACAGCGACATTTGTCACCGTGCAGGGCTTAAGAGCGGGACTGTGTCTTCCCCACAGTCCAAACGCCCACCGTCAGCATTGGCTCCGAGAAGCCAGGGTTACCACCCGGGAGACGGCCTTAGCCTCCCAGAATGCAGTTCTCAAAATGCTGCAGGGCACTCCCCAAAGCGCTAAACACACAGTGAGCAGGAATCAGCCAACATGAAGGGGTAACACCCGGCTGGAGCAGGTTGAAGAGTGAAACTTTGTTCAGACGTCTCCCAGTAAACACTAGCTTGGTGACTTGCAGGTGTCTAGACAGGTTAAAGCTAGATTTGGTAGAAAAGGCAAAGACTTCTGGACATCTGGATGTCTTAAAGACTTTGTTCAGCCAGATTTAGCCTGGTTTTAACCTACCAGTGGAGGACCATGTAGCTAAGTACAATACTTACAGTAAATGCACTTAGTTACAGGCTATTCCACCACTGATCCTAGACATCTGGACTTCAAATCACCAGTACTTACTGGGTCGGTTACATACAGTATAACTGCTGTCCCGTCATTTCAGTGAAATGCCGTAGAAACAAAGTTAAATATGTAACACACTGTAGACGTCTGAAAAGCTTGGAACTCCTTCAGCCAGTAAGCCAGATGATTGACCTTCACATCAACAGAAGTGTACCATCCTAGCATCACTGGGAACGTGGGGAGCCCCCCCAGGAAGCCTGACCACAGTCGAAGAAATAAAATAAAACAAAGGAAACTAGCATCATGCAATGTTGTCAGGGTAATGTGTGACGGTCTGCAGACGCTTTGACCGGTGGTTTTGCCGCGGCCCGCCTCAGAGCCTCAGAGCTTCAGAGCTGTCCAGCTGTCCTCTGTAGAAGTTAGGGAGATACTGAAGTGACTTTGTCTAGATCCTGTCTTTATGCACAAGATGACATCAACATTCGATACAATTTAGAACATAACAATGTAGAATCCTGCTTTGTCCTGCTGCTGTGTTCTTATTCACACGCTATACAGTTATACTAAATCTCTAAATTTTATTGTGTACACAGTTAAAGTTATTCAATTTACAGCATAACTGTAATATAATAAACAATAGAATAGAAATTTCAAAATAAAGATGCAGCTACTTTTCCCTTCTCCTATAAACAAATAACTTAAATACATTAATCAAAAAACTTAAAACTAAATACATAAATTAAATAAATAGTCGTTATAATAATATAATAATATAAATAATCTGTTATAATAATATAATAATAATAATAATAATTTGTTAATATGCCAAACGACTAAGATATTCAAGGACAGATTCATCCATTATCTGTAATTATCTTATCCTATTCACTATATATAGTGTGTATATATATATATATATACTACTGTATATATACTATACTATCACAGGGCTGACACATAGAGACAGTATAGTATATATACGGTGAAAACCCACGCTGGCACGGGGAGAACATGCACACAGAAGGGCCCCAAGCCGGGTTTGAACCTGCGACCCTCTTGCTGTGAGGTAGCAGTGCTAATCACTGCATCACCGTGCCGCCAGGAGCAATTCAGTAACCCTTAAATCGTAATGGTGACACCAAACATCCTGAGACAAATTAAGAAAATTGGTAGCAGTAAAGGTCCAATCCGAGTCCAAAGTTACAGGTCGGATATGCTACAGGAGTTTGGTGCGAGTATCTTACCGCAGCATCCTACGTCGGATACACCGGAAGTCTGAAGTGAGCTCTGAGGCAGACTGGCACGCAGACTTCCTGTCCCCTGGAAGCACTGAAGACTGGCCTGTCATCATTACACGCCGCCGTCGGCAGCCACTCAAGCTCCGGAGGAACGAGTCCACCGGGCCGCGATGGCTTGCCTCCACACAGCGACATTTGTCACCGTGCAGGGCTTAAGAGCGGGACTGTGTCTTCCCCACAGTCCAAACGCCCACCGTCAGCATTGGCTCCGAGAAGCCAGGGTTACCACCCGGGAGACGGCCTTAGCCTCCCAGAATGCAGTTCTCAAAATGCTGCAGGGCACTCCCCAAAGCGCTAAACACACAGTGAGCAGGAATCAGCCAACATGAAGGGGTAACACCCGGCTGGAGCAGGTTGAAGAGTGAAACTTTGTTCAGACGTCTCCCAGTAAACACTAGCTTGGTGACTTGCAGGTGTCTAGACAGGTTAAAGCTAGATTTGGTAGAAAAGGCAAAGACTTCTGGACATCTGGATGTCTTAAAGACTTTTTTCAGCCAGATTTAGCCTGGTTTTAACCTACCAGTGGAGGACCAGGTAGCTAAGTACAATACTTACAGTAAATGCACTTAGTTACAGGCTATTCCACCACTGATCCTAGACATCTGGACTTCAAATCACCAGTACTTACTGGGTCGGTTACATACAGTATAACTGCTGTCCCGTCATTTCAGTGAAATGCCGTAGAAACAAAGTTAAATATGTAACACACTGTAGACGTCTGAAAAGCTTGGAACTCCTTCAGCCAGTAAGCCAGATGATTGACCTTCACATCAACAGAAGTGTACCATCCTAGCATCACTGGGAACGTGGGGAGCCCCCCCAGGAAGCCTGACCACAGTCGAAGAAATAAAATAAAACAAAGGAAACTAGCATCATGCAACGTTGTCAGGGTAATGTGTGACGGTCTGCAGACGCTTTGACCGGTGGTTTTGCCGCGGCCCGCCTCAGAGCCTCAGCGCTTCAGAGCTGTCCAGCTGTCCTCTGTAGAAGTTGGGGAGATACTGAAGTGACTTTGTCTAGATCCTGTCTTTATGCACAAGATGACATCAACATTCGATACAATTTGGAACATAACAATGTAGAATCCTGCTTTGTCCTGCTGCTGTGTTCTTATTCACATGCTATACAGTTATACTAAATCTCTAAATTTTATTGTGTACACAGTTAAAGTTATTCAATTTACAGCATAACTGTAATATAATAAACAATAGAATAGAAATTCCAAAATAAAGATGCAGCTACTTTTCCCTTCTCCTATAAACAAATAACTTAAATACATTAATCAAAAAACTTAAAACTTAATACATAAATTAAATAAATAGTCGTTATAATAATATAATAAAATAAATAATCTGTTATAATAATATAATAATAATAATAATAATTTGTTAATATGCCAAACGACTAAGATATTCAAGGACAGATTCATCCATTATCTGTAATTATCTTATCCTATTCACTATATATAGTGTGTATATATATATATATACTACTGTATATATACTATACTATCACAGGGCTGACACATAGAGACAGTATAGTATATATACGGTGAAAACCCACGCTGGCACGGGGAGAACATGCACACAGAAGGGCCCCAAGCCGGGTTTGAACCTGCGACCCTCTTGCTGTGAGGTAGCAGTGCTAATCACTGCATCACCGTGCCGCCAGGAGCAATTCAGTAACCCTTAAATCGTAATGGTGACACCAAACATCCTGAGACAAATTAAGAAAATTGGTAGCAGTAAAGGTCCAATCCGAGTCCAAAGTTACAGGTCGGATATGCTAAAGGAGTTTGGTGCGAGTATCTTACCGCAGCATCCTACGTCGGATACACCGGAAGTCTGAAGTGAGCTCTGAGGCAGACTGGCACGCAGACTTCCTGTCCCCTGGAAGCACTGAAGACTGGCCTGTCATCATTACACGCCGCCGTCGGCAGCCACTCAAGCTCCGGAGGAACGAGTCCACCGGGCCGCGATGGCTTGCCTCCACACAGCGACATTTGTCACCGTGCAGGGCTTAAGAGCGGGACTGTGTCTTCCCCACAGTCCAAACGCCCACCGTCAGCATTGGCTCCGAGAAGCCAGGGTTACCACCCGGGAGACGGCCTTAGCCTCCCAGAATGCAGTTCTCAAAATGCTGCAGGGCACTCCCCAAAGCGCTAAACACACAGTGAGCAGGAATCAGCCAACATGAAGGGGTAACACCCGGCTGGAGCAGGTTGAAGAGTGAAACTTTGTTCAGACGTCTCCCAGTAAACACTAGCTTGGTGACTTGCAGGTGTCTAGACAGGTTAAAGCTAGATTTGGTAGAAAAGGCAAAGACTTCTGGACATCTGGATGTCTTAAAGACTTTTTTCAGCCAGATTTAGCCTGGTTTTAACCTACCAGTGGAGGACCAGGTAGCTAAGTACAATACTTACAGTAAATGCACTTAGTTACAGGCTATTCCACCACTGATCCTAGACATCTGGACTTCAAATCACCAGTACTTACTGGGTCGGTTACATACAGTATAACTGCTGTCCCGTCATTTCAGTGAAATGCCGTAGAAACAAAGTTAAATATGTAACACACTGTAGACGTCTGAAAAGCTTGGAACTCCTTCAGCCAGTTAGCCAGATGATTGACCTTCACATCAACAGAAGTGTACCATCCTAGCATCACTGGGAACGTGGGGAGCCCCCCCAGGAAGCCTGACCACAGTCGAAGAAATAAAATAAAACAAAGGAAACTAGCATCATGCAATGTTGTCAGGGTAATGTGTGACGGTCTGCAGACGCTTTGACCGGTGGTTTTGCCGCGGCCCGCCTCAGAGCCTCAGAGCTTCAGAGCTGTCCAGCTGTCCTCTGTAGAAGTTGGGGAGATACTGAAGTGACTTTGTCTAGATCCTGTCTTTATGCACAAGATGACATCAACATTCGATACAATTTGGAACATAACAATGTAGAATCCTGCTTTGTCCTGCTGCTGTGTTCTTATTCACATGCTATACAGTTATACTAAATCTCTAAATTTTATTGTGTACACAGTTAAAGTTATTCAATTTACAGCATAACTGTAATATAATAAACAATAGAACAGAAATTCCGAAATAAAGATGCAGCTACTTTTCCCTTCTCCTATAAACAAATAACTTAAATACATTAATCAAAAAACTTAAAACATAATACATAAATTAAATAAATAGTCGTTATAATAATATAATAATATAAATAATCTGTTATAATAATATGATAATAATAATAATAATTTGTTAATATGCCAAACGACTAAGATATTCAAGGACAGATTCATCCATTATCTGTAATTATCTTATCCTATTCACTATATATAGTGTGTATATATATATATATATATACTACTGTATATATACTATACTATCACAGGGCTGACACATAGAGACAGTATAGTATATATACGGTGAAAACCCACGCTGGCACGGGGAGAACATGCACACAGAAGGGCCCCAAGCCGGGTTTGAACCTGCGACCCTCTTGCTGTGAGGTAGCAGTGCTAATCACTGCATCACCGTGCCGCCAGGAGCAATTCAGTAACCCTTAAATCGTAATGGTGACACCAAACATCCTGAGACAAATTAAGAAAATTGGTAGCAGTAAAGGTCCAATCCGAGTCCAAAGTTACAGGTCGGATATGCTACAGGAGTTTGGTGCGAGTATCTTACCGCAGCATCCTACGTCGGATACACCGGAAGTCTGAAGTGAGCTCTGAGGCAGACTGGCACGCAGACTTCCTGTCCCCTGGAAGCACTGAAGACTGGCCTGTCATCATTACACGCCGCCGTCGGCAGCCACTCAAGCTCCGGAGGAACGAGTCCACCGGGCCGCGATGGCTTGCCTCCACACAGCGACATTTGTCACCGTGCAGGGCTTAAGAGCGGGACTGTGTCTTCCCCACAGTCCAAACGCCCACCGTCAGCATTGGCTCCGAGAAGCCAGGGTTACCACCCGGGAGACGGCCTTAGCCTCCCAGAATGCAGTTCTCAAAATGCTGCAGGGCACTCCCCAAAGCGCTAAACACACAGTGAGCAGGAATCAGCCAACATGAAGGGGTAACACCCGGCTGGAGCAGGTTGAAGAGTGAAACTTTGTTCAGACGTCTCCCAGTAAACACTAGCTTGGTGACTTGCAGGTGTCTAGACAGGTTAAAGCTAGATTTGGTAGAAAAGGCAAAGACTTCTGGACATCTGGATGTCTTAAAGACTTTTTTCAGCCAGATTTAGCCTGGTTTTAACCTACCAGTGGAGGACCAGGTAGCTAAGTACAATACTTACAGTAAATGCACTTAGTTACAGGCTATTCCACCACTGATCCTAGACATCTGGACTTCAAATCACCAGTACTTACTGGGTCGGTTACATACAGTATAACTGCTGTCCCGTCATTTCAGTGAAATGCCGTAGAAACAAAGTTAAATATGTAACACACTGTAGACGTCTGAAAAGCTTGGAACTCCTTCAGCCAGTTAGCCAGATGATTGACCTTCACATCAACAGAAGTGTACCATCCTAGCATCACTGGGAACGTGGGGAGCCCCCCCAGGAAGCCTGACCACAGTCGAAGAAATAAAATAAAACAAAGGAAACTAGCATCATGCAATGTTGTCAGGGTAATGTGTGACGGTCTGCAGACGCTTTGACCGGTGGTTTTGCCGCGGCCCGCCTCAGAGCCTCAGAGCTTCAGAGCTGTCCAGCTGTCCTCTGTAGAAGTTGGGGAGATACTGAAGTGACTTTGTCTAGATCCTGTCTTTATGCACAAGATGACATCAACATTCGATACAATTTGGAACATAACAATGTAGAATCCTGCTTTGTCCTGCTGCTGTGTTCTTATTCACATGCTATACAGTTATACTAAATCTCTAAATTTTATTGTGTACACAGTTAAAGTTATTCAATTTACAGCATAACTGTAATATAATAAACAATAGAACAGAAATTCCGAAATAAAGATGCAGCTACTTTTCCCTTCTCCTATAAACAAATAACTTAAATACATTAATCAAAAAACTTAAAACATAATACATAAATTAAATAAATAGTCGTTATAATAATATAATAATATAAATAATCTGTTATAATAATATGATAATAATAATAATAATTTGTTAATATGCCAAACGACTAAGATATTCAAGGACAGATTCATCCATTATCTGTAATTATCTTATCCTATTCACTATATATAGTGTGTATATATATATATATATATATACTACTGTATATATACTATACTATCACAGGGCTGACACATAGAGACAGTATAGTATATATACGGTGAAAACCCACGCTGGCACGGGGAGAACATGCACACAGAAGGGCCCCAAGCCGGGTTTGAACCTGCGACCCTCTTGCTGTGAGGTAGCAGTGCTAATCACTGCATCACCGTGCCGCCAGGAGCAATTCAGTAACCCTTAAATCGTAATGGTGACACCAAACATCCTGAGACAAATTAAGAAAATTGGTAGCAGTAAAGGTCCAATCCGAGTCCAAAGTTACAGGTCGGATATGCTACAGGAGTTTGGTGCGAGTATCTTACCGCAGCATCCTACGTCGGATACACCGGAAGTCTGAAGTGAGCTCTGAGGCAGACTGGCACGCAGACTTCCTGTCCCCTGGAAGCACTGAAGACTGGCCTGTCATCATTACACGCCGCCGTCGGCAGCCACTCAAGCTCCGGAGGAACGAGTCCACCGGGCCGCGATGGCTTGCCTCCACACAGCGACATTTGTCACCGTGCAGGGCTTAAGAGCGGGACTGTGTCTTCCCCACAGTCCAAACGCCCACCGTCAGCATTGGCTCCGAGAAGCCAGGGTTACCACCCGGGAGACGGCCTTAGCCTCCCAGAATGCAGTTCTCAAAATGCTGCAGGGCACTCCCCAAAGCGCTAAACACACAGTGAGCAGGAATCAGCCAACATGAAGGGGTAACACCCGGCTGGAGCAGGTTGAAGAGTGAAACTTTGTTCAGACGTCTCCCAGTAAACACTAGCTTGGTGACTTGCAGGTGTCTAGACAGGTTAAAGCTAGATTTGGTAGAAAAGGCAAAGACTTCTGGACATCTGGATGTCTTAAAGACTTTTTTCAGCCAGATTTAGCCTGGTTTTAACCTACCAGTGGAGGACCAGGTAGCTAAGTACAATACTTACAGTAAATGCACTTAGTTACAGGCTATTCCACCACTGATCCTAGACATCTGGACTTCAAATCACCAGTACTTACTGGGTCGGTTACATACAGTATAACTGCTGTCCCGTCATTTCAGTGAAATGCCGTAGAAACAAAGTTAAATATGTAACACACTGTAGACGTCTGAAAAGCTTGGAACTCCTTCAGCCAGTAAGCCAGATGATTGACCTTCACATCAACAGAAGTGTACCATCCTAGCATCACTGGGAACGTGGGGAGCCCCCCCAGGAAGCCTGACCACAGTCGAAGAAATAAAATAAAACAAAGGAAACTAGCATCATGCAACGTTGTCAGGGTAATGTGTGACGGTCTGCAGACGCTTTGACCGGTGGTTTTGCCGCGGCCCGCCTCAGAGCCTCAGCGCTTCAGAGCTGTCCAGCTGTCCTCTGTAGAAGTTGGGGAGATACTGAAGTGACTTTGTCTAGATCCTGTCTTTATGCACAAGATGACATCAACATTCGATACAATTTGGAACATAACAATGTAGAATCCTGCTTTGTCCTGCTGCTGTGTTCTTATTCACATGCTATACAGTTATACTAAATCTCTAAATTTTATTGTGTACACAGTTAAAGTTATTCAATTTACAGCATAACTGTAATATAATAAACAATAGAATAGAAATTCCAAAATAAAGATGCAGCTACTTTTCCCTTCTCCTATAAACAAATAACTTAAATACATTAATCAAAAAACTTAAAACTTAATACATAAATTAAATAAATAGTCGTTATAATAATATAATAAAATAAATAATCTGTTATAATAATATAATAATAATAATAATAATTTGTTAATATGCCAAACGACTAAGATATTCAAGGACAGATTCATCCATTATCTGTAATTATCTTATCCTATTCACTATATATAGTGTGTATATATATATATATACTACTGTATATATACTATACTATCACAGGGCTGACACATAGAGACAGTATAGTATATATACGGTGAAAACCCACGCTGGCACGGGGAGAACATGCACACAGAAGGGCCCCAAGCCGGGTTTGAACCTGCGACCCTCTTGCTGTGAGGTAGCAGTGCTAATCACTGCATCACCGTGCCGCCAGGAGCAATTCAGTAACCCTTAAATCGTAATGGTGACACCAAACATCCTGAGACAAATTAAGAAAATTGGTAGCAGTAAAGGTCCAATCCGAGTCCAAAGTTACAGGTCGGATATGCTAAAGGAGTTTGGTGCGAGTATCTTACCGCAGCATCCTACGTCGGATACACCGGAAGTCTGAAGTGAGCTCTGAGGCAGACTGGCACGCAGACTTCCTGTCCCCTGGAAGCACTGAAGACTGGCCTGTCATCATTACACGCCGCCGTCGGCAGCCACTCAAGCTCCGGAGGAACGAGTCCACCGGGCCGCGATGGCTTGCCTCCACACAGCGACATTTGTCACCGTGCAGGGCTTAAGAGCGGGACTGTGTCTTCCCCACAGTCCAAACGCCCACCGTCAGCATTGGCTCCGAGAAGCCAGGGTTACCACCCGGGAGACGGCCTTAGCCTCCCAGAATGCAGTTCTCAAAATGCTGCAGGGCACTCCCCAAAGCGCTAAACACACAGTGAGCAGGAATCAGCCAACATGAAGGGGTAACACCCGGCTGGAGCAGGTTGAAGAGTGAAACTTTGTTCAGACGTCTCCCAGTAAACACTAGCTTGGTGACTTGCAGGTGTCTAGACAGGTTAAAGCTAGATTTGGTAGAAAAGGCAAAGACTTCTGGACATCTGGATGTCTTAAAGACTTTTTTCAGCCAGATTTAGCCTGGTTTTAACCTACCAGTGGAGGACCAGGTAGCTAAGTACAATACTTACAGTAAATGCACTTAGTTACAGGCTATTCCACCACTGATCCTAGACATCTGGACTTCAAATCACCAGTACTTACTGGGTCGGTTACATACAGTATAACTGCTGTCCCGTCATTTCAGTGAAATGCCGTAGAAACAAAGTTAAATATGTAACACACTGTAGACGTCTGAAAAGCTTGGAACTCCTTCAGCCAGTTAGCCAGATGATTGACCTTCACATCAACAGAAGTGTACCATCCTAGCATCACTGGGAACGTGGGGAGCCCCCCCAGGAAGCCTGACCACAGTCGAAGAAATAAAATAAAACAAAGGAAACTAGCATCATGCAATGTTGTCAGGGTAATGTGTGACGGTCTGCAGACGCTTTGACCGGTGGTTTTGCCGCGGCCCGCCTCAGAGCCTCAGAGCTTCAGAGCTGTCCAGCTGTCCTCTGTAGAAGTTGGGGAGATACTGAAGTGACTTTGTCTAGATCCTGTCTTTATGCACAAGATGACATCAACATTCGATACAATTTGGAACATAACAATGTAGAATCCTGCTTTGTCCTGCTGCTGTGTTCTTATTCACATGCTATACAGTTATACTAAATCTCTAAATTTTATTGTGTACACAGTTAAAGTTATTCAATTTACAGCATAACTGTAATATAATAAACAATAGAACAGAAATTCCGAAATAAAGATGCAGCTACTTTTCCCTTCTCCTATAAACAAATAACTTAAATACATTAATCAAAAAACTTAAAACATAATACATAAATTAAATAAATAGTCGTTATAATAATATAATAATATAAATAATCTGTTATAATAATATGATAATAATAATAATAATTTGTTAATATGCCAAACGACTAAGATATTCAAGGACAGATTCATCCATTATCTGTAATTATCTTATCCTATTCACTATATATAGTGTGTATATATATATATATATATACTACTGTATATATACTATACTATCACAGGGCTGACACATAGAGACAGTATAGTATATATACGGTGAAAACCCACGCTGGCACGGGGAGAACATGCACACAGAAGGGCCCCAAGCCGGGTTTGAACCTGCGACCCTCTTGCTGTGAGGTAGCAGTGCTAATCACTGCATCACCGTGCCGCCAGGAGCAATTCAGTAACCCTTAAATCGTAATGGTGACACCAAACATCCTGAGACAAATTAAGAAAATTGGTAGCAGTAAAGGTCCAATCCGAGTCCAAAGTTACAGGTCGGATATGCTACAGGAGTTTGGTGCGAGTATCTTACCGCAGCATCCTACGTCGGATACACCGGAAGTCTGAAGTGAGCTCTGAGGCAGACTGGCACGCAGACTTCCTGTCCCCTGGAAGCACTGAAGACTGGCCTGTCATCATTACACGCCGCCGTCGGCAGCCACTCAAGCTCCGGAGGAACGAGTCCACCGGGCCGCGATGGCTTGCCTCCACACAGCGACATTTGTCACCGTGCAGGGCTTAAGAGCGGGACTGTGTCTTCCCCACAGTCCAAACGCCCACCGTCAGCATTGGCTCCGAGAAGCCAGGGTTACCACCCGGGAGACGGCCTTAGCCTCCCAGAATGCAGTTCTCAAAATGCTGCAGGGCACTCCCCAAAGCGCTAAACACACAGTGAGCAGGAATCAGCCAACATGAAGGGGTAACACCCGGCTGGAGCAGGTTGAAGAGTGAAACTTTGTTCAGACGTCTCCCAGTAAACACTAGCTTGGTGACTTGCAGGTGTCTAGACAGGTTAAAGCTAGATTTGGTAGAAAAGGCAAAGACTTCTGGACATCTGGATGTCTTAAAGACTTTTTTCAGCCAGATTTAGCCTGGTTTTAACCTACCAGTGGAGGACCAGGTAGCTAAGTACAATACTTACAGTAAATGCACTTAGTTACAGGCTATTCCACCACTGATCCTAGACATCTGGACTTCAAATCACCAGTACTTACTGGGTCGGTTACATACAGTATAACTGCTGTCCCGTCATTTCAGTGAAATGCCGTAGAAACAAAGTTAAATATGTAACACACTGTAGACGTCTGAAAAGCTTGGAACTCCTTCAGCCAGTTAGCCAGATGATTGACCTTCACATCAACAGAAGTGTACCATCCTAGCATCACTGGGAACGTGGGGAGCCCCCCCAGGAAGCCTGACCACAGTCGAAGAAATAAAATAAAACAAAGGAAACTAGCATCATGCAATGTTGTCAGGGTAATGTGTGACGGTCTGCAGACGCTTTGACCGGTGGTTTTGCCGCGGCCCGCCTCAGAGCCTCAGAGCTTCAGAGCTGTCCAGCTGTCCTCTGTAGAAGTTGGGGAGATACTGAAGTGACTTTGTCTAGATCCTGTCTTTATGCACAAGATGACATCAACATTCGATACAATTTGGAACATAACAATGTAGAATCCTGCTTTGTCCTGCTGCTGTGTTCTTATTCACATGCTATACAGTTATACTAAATCTCTAAATTTTATTGTGTACACAGTTAAAGTTATTCAATTTACAGCATAACTGTAATATAATAAACAATAGAACAGAAATTCCGAAATAAAGATGCAGCTACTTTTCCCTTCTCCTATAAACAAATAACTTAAATACATTAATCAAAAAACTTAAAACATAATACATAAATTAAATAAATAGTCGTTATAATAATATAATAATATAAATAATCTGTTATAATAATATGATAATAATAATAATAATTTGTTAATATGCCAAACGACTAAGATATTCAAGGACAGATTCATCCATTATCTGTAATTATCTTATCCTATTCACTATATATAGTGTGTATATATATATATATATATACTACTGTATATATACTATACTATCACAGGGCTGACACATAGAGACAGTATAGTATATATACGGTGAAAACCCACGCTGGCACGGGGAGAACATGCACACAGAAGGGCCCCAAGCCGGGTTTGAACCTGCGACCCTCTTGCTGTGAGGTAGCAGTGCTAATCACTGCATCACCGTGCCGCCAGGAGCAATTCAGTAACCCTTAAATCGTAATGGTGACACCAAACATCCTGAGACAAATTAAGAAAATTGGTAGCAGTAAAGGTCCAATCCGAGTCCAAAGTTACAGGTCGGATATGCTACAGGAGTTTGGTGCGAGTATCTTACCGCAGCATCCTACGTCGGATACACCGGAAGTCTGAAGTGAGCTCTGAGGCAGACTGGCACGCAGACTTCCTGTCCCCTGGAAGCACTGAAGACTGGCCTGTCATCATTACACGCCGCCGTCGGCAGCCACTCAAGCTCCGGAGGAACGAGTCCACCGGGCCGCGATGGCTTGCCTCCACACAGCGACATTTGTCACCGTGCAGGGCTTAAGAGCGGGACTGTGTCTTCCCCACAGTCCAAACGCCCACCGTCAGCATTGGCTCCGAGAAGCCAGGGTTACCACCCGGGAGACGGCCTTAGCCTCCCAGAATGCAGTTCTCAAAATGCTGCAGGGCACTCCCCAAAGCGCTAAACACACAGTGAGCAGGAATCAGCCAACATGAAGGGGTAACACCCGGCTGGAGCAGGTTGAAGAGTGAAACTTTGTTCAGACGTCTCCCAGTAAACACTAGCTTGGTGACTTGCAGGTGTCTAGACAGGTTAAAGCTAGATTTGGTAGAAAAGGCAAAGACTTCTGGACATCTGGATGTCTTAAAGACTTTTTTCAGCCAGATTTAGCCTGGTTTTAACCTACCAGTGGAGGACCAGGTAGCTAAGTACAATACTTACAGTAAATGCACTTAGTTACAGGCTATTCCACCACTGATCCTAGACATCTGGACTTCAAATCACCAGTACTTACTGGGTCGGTTACATACAGTATAACTGCTGTCCCGTCATTTCAGTGAAATGCCGTAGAAACAAAGTTAAATATGTAACACACTGTAGACGTCTGAAAAGCTTGGAACTCCTTCAGCCAGTTAGCCAGATGATTGACCTTCACATCAACAGAAGTGTACCATCCTAGCATCACTGGGAACGTGGGGAGCCCCCCCAGGAAGCCTGACCACAGTCGAAGAAATAAAATAAAACAAAGGAAACTAGCATCATGCAATGTTGTCAGGGTAATGTGTGACGGTCTGCAGACGCTTTGACCGGTGGTTTTGCCGCGGCCCGCCTCAGAGCCTCAGAGCTTCAGAGCTGTCCAGCTGTCCTCTGTAGAAGTTCAGGAGATACTGAAGTGACTTTGTCTAGATCCTGTATTTATGCACAAGATGTCATCAACATTCGATACAATTTGGAACATAACAATGTAGAATCCTGCTTTGTCCTGCTGCTGTGTTCTAATTCACTGCATTCTCTTTCAAATTCAAATTCAAATTCAAATTCAAATTCAAATTCAAATAAGCTCTTTCTCTCTCTATGTATATATATATATATCTATGTATCTATATCTATCTATATATCTATATCTCTCTCTCTATATATATATATATCTACAGTATATACCTATCCATATATATGGCATGGCCATTTTCAAAGGGGTCCTTTGACCTCTGACCTCAAGATATGTGAATGAGTTTAGGGCAAGTCATAGTCAAGTCAGCAAACGGACACACTGACAGCTGTTGTTGCCTGTTGGGCTGCAGTTTGCCTTGTTACGATTTGAGCATATTGTTTTATGCTAAATGCAGTACCTGTGAGGGTTTCTGGACAATATATGTGACTGTTTTGTGTTGTTAATTGATTTCTAATAATAAATATATACATACATTTACATAAAACAAGCATATTTTCCCACTCCCATGTTGATAAGAGTATTAAATACTTGATAAATCTCCCTGTTAATAAAGATGATGATCTGAAATAAAGATGCAGCTACTTTTCCCTTATCCTATAAACAAATAATTTCAATTCATTAATTAAAAAACTTAAAAATTAATACATAAATCAAATAAATAATCTGTTATAATAATATGATTAAATAAATAATCTTTTATAATAATATATAAGATGAATCTGTTATAATAATATATAAGATGAATAATCTGTTATAACAATATAATAATATATTATATATAATAATAATAATTTGTTATTATGCCAAACGACTAAGATATTCAAAGAGAGATTCTTCCCCGTGAAGGCAGGGTATACCCTGGACAGGTCACTATCACATAGAGACAGACTACCACCTGCGGGCAATTTAGAGTCAACAATTAACCTAAGCAGTCTTTGGATTGTGGGAGGAAACCGGAGAACCCGGTGAAAACCCATGCTGGCAAGGGGAGAACATGCACACTCCACACAGAAGGGCCCCAAGCTGGGTTTGAACCTGTTACCCTCTTGCTGTGAGGTAGCAGTGCTAACCACTGAACCACTGTGCTGCCAGGATTCAGAAACCCTTAAATCGTGATGGTGACACCAAACATCCTGAGACCGTTTCAATCCGAGTCCAAAGTTACAGGTCGGATATGCTACAGGAGTTTGGTGCGAGTATCTTACCGCAGCATCCTACGTTGGATACACCGGAAGTCTGAAGTGAGCTCTGAGGCAGACTGGCACGCAGACTTCCTGTCCCCTGGAAGCATTGAAGACTGGCCTGTCATCTTTACACTCAGCTGTCGGCAGCCACTCGAGCTCCGGAGGAACGAGTCCACCGGGCCGCGATGGCTTGCCTCCACACAGCGACATTTGTCACCGTGCAGGGCTTAAGAGCGGGACTGAGTCTTCCCCACAGTCCAAACGCCCACCGTCAGCATTGGTTCCGAGAAGCCAGGGTTACCACCCGGGAGACGGCCTTAGCCTCCCAGAATGCAGTTCTCAAAATGCTGCAGGGCACTCCCCAAAGCGCTAAACACACAGTGAGCAGGAATCAGCCAACATGAAGGGGTAACACCCGGCTGGAGCAGGTTGAAGAGTGAAACTTTGTTCAGACGTCTCCCAGTAAACACTAGCTTGGTGACTTGCAGGTGTCTAGACAGGTTAAAGCTAGATTTGGTAGAAAAGGCAAAGACTTCTGGACATCTGGATGTCTTAAAGACTTTTTTCAGCCAGATTTAGCCTGGTTTTAACCTACCAGTGGAGGACCAGGTAGCTAAGTACAATACTTACAGTAAATGCACTTAGTTACAGGCTATTCCACCACTGATCCTAGACATCTGGACTTCAAATCACCAGTACTTACTGGGTCGGTTACATACAGTATAACTGTTGTCCCGTCATTTCAGTGAAATGCCGTAGAAACACAGTTAAATATGTAACACACTGTAGACGTCTGAAAAGCTTGGAACTCCTTCAGCCAGTTAGCCAGATGATTGACCTTCACATCAACAGAAGTATACCATCCCAGTGTTACTGGGAACGTGGGGAGCCCCCCCAGGAAGCCTGACCACAGTCGAAGAAATAAAATAAAACAAAGGAAACTAGCATCATGCAATGTTGTCAGGGTAATGTGTGACGGTCTGCAGACGCTTTGACCGGTGGTTTTGCCGCGGCCCGCCTCAGAGCCTCAGAGCTTCAGAGCTGTCCAGCTGTCCTCTGTAGAAGTTGGGGAGATACTGAAGTGACTTTGTCTAGATCCTGTCTTTATGCACAAGATGACATCAACATTCGATACAATTTAGAACATAACAATGTAGAATCCTGCTTTGTCCTGTTACAGTGTTCTAATTCACTGCATTCTCTTTCAAATTCAAATTCAAATTCAAATTCAAATTCAAATAAGCTCTTTCTCTCTCTATGTATCTCTATCTATGTAGATATCTCTATCTATTTATCTATATCTATCTATCTATATATATATACCTCTATATATATATATATACAGTATATACCTATCCATACATATGTCATGGCCATTTTCAAAGGGGTCCTTTGACCTCTGACCTCAAGATATGTGAATGAGTTCAGGGCAAGTCATAGTCAAGTCAGCAAACGGACACACTGACAGCTGTTGTTGCCTGTTGGGCTGCAGTTTGCCATGTCATGATTTGAGCATATTGTTTTATGCTAAATGCAGTACCTGTGAGGGTTTCTGGACAGTATTTGTCATTGTTTTGTATTGTTAATTTATTTCTAATAATAAATATATATATATATACATTTGCATAAAACAAGCATATTTGCCAACTCCCGTGTCAATAAGAGTATTAAATACCTGACAAATCTCCCTTTAAGGTACATTTTGAACTGATACAAAATGTGCGATTAATTTGCAATTAATCATGATTAACTATGGAAAATCATGCGATTAATATATATTAGGTCTGTCAATAGAATACAATTTTTAATATTCATTTAATATTCCATAGTTAATCGTGATTAATCCCAAATTTGCGATGAATCTGTTCAAAATATATCGTCACTGTGAAGAATAATGTATATGCAGATATTAGAAGTCTGTTTTCACATTTCTCTTTGCTCACGTCAAGTTTTAAGCGTGTACGTATACGAGTGCGACATTGTGACATCATCACGACCAGTTCGGAGCCAGTCTCGGGACTACATGCAACCTGGAAACTTGAAACTTCCACATCACGTACACCAAGAATGGACTTTTCACTTAAGTTGAATTTAGCATTTGAATGTGTGAAACGAAACACATTTGCATATTCAAAGATTCAAAGAGAGAGAGAAGGAGTGCTTTTAAGAATTTGGAAGTGAGTTTTGTGTTGTCGATCAGTCAAATATCAAATGAATATCAGATACATTAGGATTCAAAGCAGAGACTTTTATATGCCTTAAAACTTGTATGGGAGGAGGAGTTTTATTCCATTCAGCCCTTAATTATGTTCTAGTAATAAAACATATGTGTTATGAGATCCCCTGCTACAGATAGATGCTAATTGGATTGATGTGTTTTCAGGCCACAGCTGGATGAGCAGTTTAAATGAATCTCACATATGTATGCCTTTTGGTTGCTGTTGGTACTGGAGTCCAACTATGCCTGTGACTTCTCTGCAGATTAATCATAATCTATAGTGTAACTGAGACTGTTTATGTGACATTGATGTTAAAGTTTGTCAGAAAGTATCATTCCTATTCAGTGAACGTAGCTTGGGTGCACCTTGGGTGAACTGTCTAGACACAGTCCTGTTCGAAGCTGTAGCAGTAATGAAACTTTTATATCAAGCAATTCACTGTGACATTCAAATTGTGCAAATAGACACAACTTCACTCCAACTATGAACTGAGGAAACAATTGGAAACACATTACACAATATGTCTGGCGAGCTACCTGTCCAGGGGTGATATTCTGACCAAAAAAATGATAGATGGGATCTGCTAAAATAAGTATGAGTGTGATTTATTTGATCAGAATATTACTGCAGCAGCCTCCCTGCGTGATTGGTTACAACAGAGGCCGATCTGTCTTCCTGCCCTCCAACATGGCAGCAGCATAAACAGCCTCCCCACTTCCTCTAGCTGTGTTGGCACTGGTATCACTGTCTGTTTTCAGACGTCTTCTCCCCCCCCTCCTCCTTCCTTTCACCACTATCAGCTGCCGGTGTTGACAGTCTTCCTGATGCTTGATGTTCCTCCACAGATCTGGCTTTGTTGTCTCTGTCACGCTGAGCTCCTGGCTGCACCTGCGGCCGTTTGCCCGTGCGGCTTCTTCTTCTGCTGGACTGGGAGGGAGGAACGGTGGGGGGAGGCACATGAGGAAACTTGTTTACTGTTGGAAACAGGTGGAGGTAAAGCGTTCTGGTGGGGATTGGATGTGGAAACACAGACGAAAGGTATGCTTTTCAGACACAGTTCTACAGATTTATTGCTGGTTTGCAGCAGCTTGAATTACATTTACATTATTTACATTTCTAGTACTCATAAGTGACTGAGCAGGACTCTACTTACAGACTCAATTTTCACATGATGGTCTGTTATTTTTACCAGCTTGGACTCCTTTGACCACTTGGTGGTGCAGTAGTTCCACAGCTTTAACCAAAACCCCTTATTACACTCGGTTGAAATCAAAACCTTAGACAAGGAAAACAAGAAAAGCACCAGAGCTCCACATCAAGGCTACAGCTCTTGATTTCTCAGAAAACACCCAAAAGACAAAATGGATTAACAGACATTTGGAAAAGTTGATTTGAATAAAGCTCACTTATAATTGGTAAAAAGTAAGCCCCGTTGTACAGGCCTGGATCCATAACAGTACTCAGTAAACTGGGAAAAAATGTGTGTCAAAATATTACCTACAGTATCCTCTGTGAATAAATGTAATTTATAGAATGAGGGGGGGGGATCTGAATATACAGTATGTCTGAAATTTATAGCGCAGAGCCTGAGAGGTCTTTAAATGGAATTAATTGCATTAAATCTCTCCGTGGTGAATGTTAAGCAGAGCATTTAGAGTTGGGGGAATGTTCTCCAATTTCCAGAGGGGGAACTTTCAACTTTGGTGGAGAAAAAAAAAAAGCAATCGACACAAATGGGTCCTGAATTTAATGCCATGTTGAATTTCAGACACATTCGGCTCTGTCCAAGGGATACATTTCTCCTACTTTCTTTACCTTCATTCAAAATGCATTGAGAGCATTAGGCAGCGGTGGAATTAGTCTGGAGTCATAGAACAGCAGTCAGTGTTGGAAAGAGGAGCGAAACGAGGGGAGGCAATGGAGAGGAAAAAAGGTGGTTGGATGGAGAATTTTCAGCTTCGCACACACACACACACACACACACACACACACACACACACACACACACACACACACACACACACGGCCTACTGTGGAGTCTCTTGCTGAGTGGGGGCTGAAGTCAGTGGAGCGAAGGATGAAGGTGGAAGAAGGGAAGGAAGGAGTGAGGGAGTGAAAAAAGTGAGAAATACATAACAAATCGGAAGTGGCATAACTGGGCATGCTTTGGCTCGCAACCAAAATAGTTTTTGGACACAAAGAAAAAGGCTTTTTTAGGTTTAGGCAAAGAAAAAAGAACAACAACACTTAGTTAAGTTTAGGGGAAAACATTGTGTTTGGGGTTAAATTAACTACGAACACAAAGACAACTACGCATTGTTGGTTTCACACAGGATACGAACTTCAGTCTCCTGGGTGAAAACCCTGTGTTTTGTGTCCCATCCATCTTCCACAACCTTCACCCCTTATGGAGTTTCACACTGTCTATACTACAGCGCCTGACTGCTGCTTCTGCTCCTGTCATAATTACTACGGTCGCTAGAGGTTGTGTTCTTTTATTTCTTCTTTCAGTGATCTACCATGTGAATAGATGAGAAACCTACTAGTGGGTGTATTGGCCCCTACTGACCCACATCTATGTGGCTGATCACGCCTGTTCAATAGCCTGACAACAGTCTAATTGGCTGAAATAACACACTGATCTCTCCCTCCTTCATTCGTCTGTTGTTATATTTTGCTCCTCTGGTTTGCTTACAAGTGTCCCCCCCTTCATCCTCACCCTTCTTGCCTTCCTCACTGCCATCCCTGTCTTCCTCCAAAAGATTCCTTTCCTACTTCTTTCCTTTCCTAACTCATGCATTCTTTCCTTTATTGTATCTCTCCATCAAATAGAAATTTGCATGTATCCATGCAGCCATTTATTCTCATCCTCAAGCTTGATAGTGGTACTACCCCCCACCCCCTCACCCACTCCCAATTCTCTCCTCTCCCCCTCCCGCCTCCTCTCTCCCGCGGGCCCCCCCGGTGTACCTCTCCTCTCTGTCTAATAATAGCCATAATGTGTTATGAGTATGCGGTCTGTCTCGCTCGCAGCAGCTCCCCTCTCCATCCCTCCCTCCTTCTCCTTCTCTTTCTCTCTCTCTCTCTCCCCCCTTTTTCCCTCCTGCAGCTGGTATGCTGTCTTTCTCGCCTCCCCTCCATCACCCACTTCCCTTTCTCACGTTCCCCATGTCTTCCCATATGATCTTAGCGGTTGTTGTGCTATGTTAGTGTTATCTCACCCCCATTTCCCTTCATCTCCCCCCACCCCCCCATTCCTTCCTTCGCTCCTCTTCCTCCATATGTTGCATGGACACGGTGTGAACATATGTCTTCCTTTTCACCCACCTACTCTTTGGCAATCTTTTACCTCTTTCATCCTGATTCTTCTTCTCCTCTTCTCTGTTTTGCTCTTCTGCTTTGCTCGCTCTTTTTAGCCGTGCGAGTATGTGGTTCTCAACTCCCCACCGAATCTCTATCCCTCTCTTTTCTCTCTGTCGTTCCGTCTCTATTAAACACACACGCACACGCGCACGCGCGCACACACACACACACACACACACACACACACACACACACACACACACACACACACACACACGTCCCCTCCGTCTGCATCTCTTCCCCCCTCCCTTTCTTTTGTGGTTTTCTGCAGGAGTGTGTACTATGCAGGCTGTCTGCCTTTTCTCCCTATTTTCCCTCCCTCGTTCTTGCTCTCTCTCTCTCTCTCTTTCTCTCTCTCTCAGAGCGTTGCGAGCCTGTCTCATTATATTTCTGCATGTGTTGTATTTGTGTCTTTGCATGTATCTGCTGATGTGAGCAGTCCTTTTTTGGAAGTGTGTGTGTGCACATTTACCTTGCTAACTTGCCTGTCTGGTTTTGTGTTTGCAAAATGTCAGTCATTGCACCACTCAGCACTGAGAAGTACACACTAACACACACACGTACATAAATACAGTGTATAGATGCACACGAGCCAGTAAGGCCAGGGCAGAAATGTCGTTTTTTTTTGCTCCTCTTACCTGTAATCAGCTTCACACACACACACACACACACACACACACACACACACACACAGACACACAGGCAGACACATGAATGAAAGCAAAGACATTTCTTGGCTAAATTCTCAGTGTTACCGTGTGAACCTCATTACTGCACCCAGATAGAAAATGAAAGAACAGTGCAGACCCAGAACAACGTGACGGGAAGGCTGGATGTCTTCCTTTTCACACAATTAGACAGGCATGCGGACAGACAGATGGGCTCTCAGACAGACACAGACGTGCTGTGACAAACAAGACAGACTGGAACCCCAAAGTAAAGTTAAGACAGACAATTGAGGCCACTGCCTGTGGACCAATTTCCTACTTTTGTTAACACTTTAATGTTCTGCTCAACTGTTTGGTAGAGCTTATTTTGAGTCACTATATCTTATTTAAAAATGTGTTGAACTTAACTCAACCTGATTGAGCCGTCTCTACCACTCGGTTTAGGTCTGTCACGTTAAAATATCCACTAGATGTCACTGTGTCTTTAAATAGCATGCCTTTTCAGTCCGCGTCCTAACAGGACGTTGGCGACAAAATAGTCACTCCAGACATGAGGACTCTGTTTGGTGGCAGATTTTTTCGACTTATAGTTTCAGAGGTCTTACTGAACAGAATTATGTAACTTTGATACTAAAATAAAAATTCTAATAAGGGCAAATCATTTTTTAAAAACATGGTCAAATGGTTCAGCTGTTCTTTTATTGTAAAGCTAGTAAAGCTGATGATCTACTAAATAAAACAACTTTTAATTATTCATTGTTGTTGATATGGTACATTTAATGTTATTCCATTATATATATATATATATATATATATATATATATATATATATATATATATGCAGAAATAACTTAATAAGTATGATTTTTTTTACCGTCTAAAAACGTGCTCTACCAAACAGTTGAATTATCCTATATGAGTAAAAGTAGTGATTTTCTGATAATGAATGTACAATTTTTAATAAATAAAAAAATGTATCAACATTCACTGTTAATAGCATTTGTTATTATCACATATTTAATGTTATTCCGTTATGTATTTGATAAAAAATTATAGCAGTATGATTTTTCACCATTTCTGTGATGTTTTCAAAGTACGCTACTGTAAAATTATGATAAATATCTAGAATAAATACATGGAAATAATACTAGTACTGGTAATACTACTAATGTCATGGTAACAACTTGACATATGTTGGTATATAAACCTATTATAGCAGTACATGGGTTGTACTTTCTTTTTTTTTTACCATGAAGTGTCAGGCCTATATAAAAACTATATAAACTGTGGGGTCTGTTAAAAAACAAAAAATAAATAAATAAATAAACATTGTTTGTTGTCATAATTGCCCCATGGACATACAAATGTAAAGAGAACATTTTTCCATTGCTTTTTTCTTAATAAGGGCATTAGCGGGTTAACATTGTTTTTATACTATAGGCTGGGGCCTGCCACTCATCAATGAATGATGGAATTAGTCTTTACTAAAATGCATTTTTTTGTGATGCAAGAAGATATTTGTGAGAACGTGTCATCACCACCTGACATTTTGGAGATGCAGGTCAAGCACCAAATAACAGACAATTTATCCAAAGTAACTCAAAATAACCTTTGAAATAAGCAAAATTATGAGTTGCCAAATTTGCACAATACACTTTGAGAGGCTGTTAAAATTGGTTGACAGACAAATTAATCTTTAATTAACCCCCAATACGACCCTGTCTTACAATTTATGCTGATTATGGATAAGCACAATAATTGGGCTGACCTTGATTTAGTGATCCGAAATATTTAATCTCATTTTAATTTCATTCCTTGAATAAATTCACTTTTTAGCTCAGGAGCTATTATCCTATATTACTAATACTATACTGCCTCAACACCAACTTCATATTCGTAAGACAAAATGGTCAGGAACAAAGCCAACTTTCCTGCATTTTATTAATAAACTCAAACAATATAGGACCATCATACCTAATGTTAAAAACAAATTGTTAAAGGGACTGTTTGTAAGAATTAGAAATGCTTGTTAACTGCGACACCTGTGGCCGTTAAGTCAACGAAAGTCAACGTCGGGCTCGCGCTTGTGCTCGCTCTACATAGACATGAACAAGCATCGCTCAAAACAGTGAGGCGACACACGTCAGCTAAAACCACAATATCACTCTATATTTCAGCTGCTTGGCAGTAATGTTAGCTGACCAGACGAAGGTCTCTCCATGAATCACTGCTGATCCTAGTGTTGGCTTTTCCTGCTTCAGCCTCCTGACCGTGGCCGGAGGGAGACACCGGCACCCGGTCGGAGACGATAACGTTACTCGCTGTGGAGCCCCGTCACTTCACAAGACACGGAAACCCTCTGTTGGTCTGGAGGAGCTGCAGCAGTTATTTCTGCACAAACGTCCACTGTACATTCACTAGATATTCTCAGAGCTAAACTAACTCTTCTGCAGTGTGTGCGCGCATGAACGTGAGGTGGAGAGAGCTGAGTGAAGGTAAGCAGGCAAAGGAGCAGAGTACAGCAGAGACTCCGGCCCTGGAGACCAAAGCTACGGTCTCCCCTGCGTCCTCCGACCGCAGCCAACACTGTTTAACAGACGGGCTTCACTAGATATAACTTTACGGTTTTGGTGCTTACGTGTAGTTTGTGTTGGAGTCTTGTCTGAACAGCGTAGCCACACGCGAGCGCATATATGCGAGCGTGCATGGGACACCGACCCAGGTGATTTATACGTGTAAGAAGTTACAAACAGTCCCTTTAAATGAATATAATATGATGCATATGGCATTATGAAATGTATATGTAATTTTTTGGTTTTGTCTTCAATTTGTCTAGTAAAAGGCTAGTAAAACAATGAGTTTGTGCTCCCATTTCAATGGTTTAACTTAAGTTACTATTATTTATTTATTTATTTTATTATTTATTTATATTAACCCCTGGCATGTTTTGTGTTTTATGTCACTTTTTTAAATTATTTATTTTATTTTTGTCTTTTTTGTTTTTATTTATCCCTTTATTTCCTTTATATGTATTGTTTACCTATGTGTTGATTTAATTGTTCTTTGTATTGTTTACAAATTGCAGATACACGTGACACACCGTCCCCTCTGTAACATAAATCAAACGCACCCTTTTTAATGGGGGCGGTTTATTTAAAACGTCACTCTCACTTGTTGCCATGGCAGCCATGGTACCAGCTGCACCGTGTCCACTAATCACTCAGCCCACTCAAACACTTTAGCTAACGTGAGCTAGTTTTCTAAAAGTTTGATAATAATAATCACTTCAACATTACTTTTGGCTTCGTGGAAGAAATAACCACAGTCCCGGTGCTGCTCCAGGAGTACCATCGCCTTGTTTGTGTCACTTTGCGGTCCAAATGAGACGTTTAATTTGTGTCAGTCGACGAGTTGCGTCACTCCAGCAGGTGAGGACCGCGTGTGCTAACATGCTAACATGCTAACGGTAGCTGCATCATGAGTGGATGTTCTGGCTCTGTTTTGAGGATGCTGGCTGTTTTATTGGTGTCTTCTTCTTGCAAATGTGCAAAAATGTAAGTACCTTATGTCAGGGGTCAGCAACCTTTACTATCAAAAGAGCCATTTTAGGCAAAAACAACAACAAAAAATCTGTCTGGAGCCACAATACATTTGAGCATTGTGATGAAGATAACAGTTTATAGTCAAAGTAAATAGTATATAAGTCTAATGCAGTGAGGGCCAAAGAGACAATGTACTACGGAGTATTAGGGGCCACATTGAGGGGAAAAACATCAGATTTCCAGAATAAAGTCATAATATTATATCGTAACATTACGAGAATAAAGTCATAATATTACGGGAAAAAAGTTGTATCATTACTAGAATAAAGTCACAGGTTTATGAGGATAAAGTCATAATATTACTAGAATAAAGTCACAACTTTAAGAGAATAAAACAAAATATTACGTAAAATTACTACTTTATAATATTATGACTTTATTCTCATAATACTACGACTTTTTTCTCGTAAACTTATGACTTTATTCTTGTTATATTACGACTTTTTTACTCATATTATGACTTTATTCTCGAACTCTCTGATTTATTTATGTTTCCTCAACATGGCTCTAATACCCCGTCGTACCATAGACCTACAACAATGATAAATAAAAATGAAAATGTAAACAAAAAACAGTTATTCATTTCCATTTTTAAAAATCCACATGGAGCTGCAGGTTGCAGACCCCTGTCTTATGCCTTAAGTGTATCTTCATGGCTATGAGTTCTCTGAGTGGCTAAGCTATTTCCCATGAGTGCTGTTTAGAAAGTGCACCATGATGCTTTTCATGCTGGTGATTAATGCAGTGTCAATATATTTTTGCTATCAGGGCTGGGCAATATGACCATATATGCTGCTCCAGGAGTCCTGTGACTGTCATTTTTTGATTTTCTCCATTGATGAACCACTGCTTCACTCCAGCAGGTAAGAATTGCTTGTGCTAACATGCTGTATCATAAATGGATGTTTTGTGACTGTTTTATTGGTGTCTTCTTCTTGCAAATGGGCAAATATGTTGCTTCTTTGTTTCTCTCATGCCGCAGGTGTATTTTCATTGTAGCTATGAGTTCTTTGAGTGGCTAAGCCTTTCCCATGGGTGCTGTTTAGAAAGTGCATCATGATGCTTTTCATGCTGGTGATTAATGCAGTGTTAAAATATGTTTGCTATTAGGGCTGGGCAATATGACCATATATGCTGCTCCAGGAGTCCTGTGACTATGGTTCTGCCCCAAATGTGATGTTCAAAGGCGACTCTTTTTCTCCAACGAACCATTGCTTCACTCCAGCATGCAGGTAAGAATTGCTTGTTCTATAACATGCTATATAATGAGTGGATGTTTACCCTTTGTTTTGAGGATGCTGTCTGTTTTATTTGTGTCTTGCTATTGCAAATGTGTAGAAATGTCACTACTTTGTTTCTCTTATGCTGCAGGTAAGTGTATTTTCATTATAGCTAAGAGTTCTTTGCAGTGGCTAAGCTATTTCCCATGGGAGCTGTTTAGAAAGTGTGCCATGATACCTTTCATGCTGGTAATTGATGTGCAGTGTTGAAATATGTTTGTTATTTATGTGTAATTTTGTGTTTGAGTCTACTTGGGTGGTTTGTTTAAGTTTAATATTAAACTGTACCAGAATATTGGCTTTAGGCATAACAACATGTCTAGCATAGCCCATTTCCCTGTAATATTATATATATTGGGGGAACTAAATGGCTTTGTCTCATACAGTACTGTAGGTAGTAGAGCTGCATAATTAATCCATATTAATCGCTATCACAATTTTGGCTTGAGATACATTATGGTGCGTTCAAGCTCTGCTCAGTGCAAATAAATATTGGCCGGTGATGAATAATAACCCTATCACAATGCGTTCAAATGTAATCTTGTAAAATGTAGGTTTTGGCGAGAAACTTGAATACAGCTGTTTGAAGGAGAAGCTTTCACAGCACTATAAATAGATATTAGAGCGACAATTATGAACTTATTAACTTCCTGACACTAGCTCCAAGCAGCTTATAATACATAATTAAAAATACTACTGCCAAGATTTTATTAATCAAAGCAAATATTTAAATTTGTCATAACTTTTTTTATTTTTGAACAAATATAATTAATGAAACATTGTTTATTTATTTATAGAGTATTATTTTACAGGGCAAACATTTCCAGAAGAGTGAAATGTTCAGACGAAGGCTGTGATAAATATTAAAATAATCATTTAGCCTAATTATTATTATTAATAATAATAATAATAATAATAATAATAATAATAATAATAATGGACCAAAATGATGTAAAATTGCATAGTTTTAAGTAAAAAAAACCTTCAAATTTTCTTGAGGGAAGACCCCGAAACCCAATATCTCCTGGTATCTTTTATTTACTGTTGAAATTCAGAATGTGTCTCTGTATAATATGTAGGAGCATCCTGACTGGGACACTGCTCCTAAAACCTGATTGAATAGCTCAAACACCTCAGCTCGGCATGCATGCCTGTCTGGCTGGCTGGCATATTATAGAGTGATACTACAAATCACACAGGAAAGCACTTTAAGTATTAACACTATATACAAACACACCATCTTAACCTGTTAACGTTCCAGTGTGAATATTATTGGAGTATTATAGGCCTACTATAGAACTTCCATAGCCCAAGTATAATAATATAGCAATAAAACCACAGCTGATTATGACTGACAGAATAACATGCTTAAAGAAATAATGAATAAATAGGAATAAGTCGCAAGAGATTGCTGATACTGGCCGATACACACTCCCACATGTGAATAAGAGAGTACTGGCACTTATATTTTTCCACTTCAAGCACTGGTTATAATGACATTTCCTGCTACAATATATGAACTTATCACTCTGAATATGTATCATCTGCTGCTAAGCTGATGTGTCTTTGCCTGTTGCTGCTACATATCAAGTGGATTATTGTCACCTCCACAAACTCTGCTGTGTGCTAACCTTGGTGTATCCTTGAGAGGTGTGATGAGTCTAGAGTGGGCATGAGTGACTAAATTAGTTATAAAGTCTGAACATTTTTCTGCATGACCTACTTTGACCTGGTTCAGGCAGTCAACTTGTCCGCAATGCTACATGCATTTATGATGTACTGAAGTAACGTACGTGTTGGTATAGGCAATGCACCCTGTAGTCAGTCTTCTCACTCTTTTTCTCATCTATCATGCTTGCTGCTGCACTCCTTACCTGAAATCTTTGCAGGGCTTATGAAATTTCATAAACTCCACCCCACCCACACCTGTAGACTCCCGAGCATCTGCCTGCAGTGTCTAGTATAGTTTCCCTTGGGGGATGGGGGGTTATCTTCGTCAGTATACCAATCTTTGCTGTATTCCTGCAGAGAGTGTTGAGGTCAGAGTATATAGATGTCTGGCTCAAGGAAGAACTCATTCCCTTTCCCCTCTACGCCTGTCTTTGTGCATGAATGAACGTGATTGCTTATTATTATCGTGTTAGCAATGCACTCAGTAGTTATGATCAGTATGCGTACTTGAACCTTGTTCTGCATGACCGTTTTGTTGTTAATTGGTCGTCATTAATCAGTTAATTAGCATAGTGTGCTCTGCATGGTAATATGGTCAAGGCGGTGTGCTGTTATTGTGCTCTGCTGTGTGTGCAGGTTATGTGTTCAACAAACAAAATTAATGCTATAGTATATGTATACAAAAGAGTTAAATTAATTTGTAATGTGTCTTCTGGTCCATTGAGATACAGCGTTAAAGCAGTTTGTGTCTGTTAGAATACATTGCATGATGTTTTTTTGACAAAATCAGGAATGAAAGATAAGCAATACTGGCCTTTTTGGTAATTTAGCTATTGTCCAAGATTAGCGCTGCCTGCAACTAACAATTATTTTCATTATTGATTAATCTATTAATTATTTTCTCTATTATTCGTTTACTTGTTTGACCTATAAAATGGTGAAAAATGTGGATCAGTGTTTCCCAAAGCCCAAGATGACTTTCTCAAATATCTTGTTTTTCCACAACTCAAAAATAATCATTTTACTGTTGTAGAGGAGTAAAGAATCCAGAAAATATTCCCATTTAAGAAGCTGGAATCAGAGAATTTTGACTTAAAAAAAAAAAAAGTACTAAATATTTGGTGATTAATTTAATAGTTGACAATTAATTGATTAATCGTTGCAGCTCTAATCAAGATATCTGTGTCAACCCTGTTATGAGTAACACTTGTAGAACTACAGTATAGGCACAGCAATTGGACTGAGAAGCAGACTCTGCAGACAAGGCACTTAAAGGTTAGAAAAAGGCAAAGGCAGGCAGGCGGCGGTTAATAAAGAGGCAAAGGGTCAACAAAACTAAGGCATGGAGGCCAGACAGTAACAAGGCTGTAGAGCTAACTTAAACAATTTGGCAAAGGGAGCACATGCTGCAGTTTACATACTGGGACTATTGGGGAACAGGCAGATAACTGGTCAGGTGATGGGCTGTAACACAACTAATTGCCAGTGGGCTACCTCTAGGTCTGAAAAGTGAAGCCAATGCTGAAGTGCCTTAAACTTGCATTCTTTCTAACAGCCAGCAGGGGGCGACTCTTCTGGTTGCAAAAAGAAGTCTGATTGTATAGAAGTCTATGAGAAAATGATCCTACTTCTCACTTGATTTATTACATCAGTAAACATTGTAAACATGAGTTTATGGTCTCATTCGCTAGATTCAAGTCTTCTTCAATACAGCATGATGTTCATTTAGTAAATTATGGTCCCATTTAGAGTCAGATAGACCATAAAGCAGGGGATGCTTTAGGGAGTGGCTACCTTGTGATTGACAGGTCACTACCACGGCGTTGTCCGGTTGGGGAGTTGTCCGTGTTTTCGTCTTAGAACTTTAACCCTTTCACAGTGCGTTTTCAGTTCATGAAAGTTAATTGTAGCACTCAGGTCGTCGAAAAAAAACAAGATGGTGACGGCCAAAATGCCAAACTCAAGGCTTCAAAACTACATCCATTTCTTATATACATGCTATGGTAATTGTATATTGTGTTTTGAGAGACAGACAAAAGTCATATTTTCCATGCAACAAGTCAAAGTCGTTCACTAAAGACATGGCTGCTAAAAAGAGACGTTGTTTCTTGTTTAATTTATTCTTCAAGAGTGCATTTACCCGGTCATTGATAGGTTGAGTGGTATTGCCTGTCCATTTACAGTGTATCAATATTTTAGCAGATGCAAAGGCCGTAATCTACCATTTACTGATCTTATTTAGAAGCAGGCCCAGCACATATACATACATTTATGAAAAGATAAATCACTGAACTGTTACATATTACTCCCAAAAGCTTCCTCTGTACTTCTTAGCTGAAGAATCCACCTCCAGTGTTTATGTAGGAAAGATTTTTCTTTTTCACTGTATTATAGAAGTCAGTTTGAATAGTTTCCATCCAACCTTTTAAAGATATAGAAAACACAGACAAGCTTGAGGCATGTCTCCCCCTTGCCATTTGACGAATAAAGCATCTTTAAGCTGGACAGCATGAGGTGCTGCAAAGTATTGATTTTATTCAGAGCAAATGCCTAATTGGATATTGGGCAGATTAAACACTCCTTGGTCTTTGCAGTGTTTGCAGCGCTGTTAAACATCCAATTATGTATGGGTTCACTTCACTTTCTTATAGAAATTTCCAGGCATTGGGGCCGGCAATACTAAGCACATAAAAAAGCTCTGGAATGGCCATCATTTTTATAGAACCTGTTTTCCCCTAGAGGAATAAGTTGAGACCTTTCCACCTTTCAAGCAGACTTTTCATTTTCTCAAAGATAGAGCCAGAGTTTGCTTTCAATATGGTCTTTCTAGCAGGGGGAAATGTGATGCCAAGGTAATGCCATGCTGTGGAAACTCAATATAAAGACACCCTGATTGGGCACAGATCAGTAAGAAGGGCTGAAGGGATTCTGAAGTACTTTTAAGGTGACTCTGGGTGGTGTAGCTTAAGGTGACTCCCTGGAGACTGCTGTACTTTCTTGGCAATGTTAGGGATTGTTTACAAGACATTTCAGGATAATGCTGGGGTTGACATGCTTTTCTGTTGTTCCCTAGTTGCATGTATTACGGTGATTTGCATTGCAATCCGTCTGCTGAAAGGTCACAGATTTTTGAGCAAAATCAGAGGTTTGCAGCCATCTAATCTGCAATTTCTATGCATCTGTTAACTCTACCATATTTAATACATGTATGTAAATAACACAAACCCTTGACAGTACTCAAGGAGAAGAAACGAATATATCATTTAGTATAAGTGTTGTGAGTCAGCTGTCAGAATTCAGTAGCTTTCCTACTGGCATAATGGAGCAGCAGGGGTTAAGTCAAATGAGGGTGCCAGTGGAGGGGAAGAATACTCTCAAGATTTAGCTCGCATCAAAACATTTAAAGAAACATAACAGTGGAAAAATGCAGTATGAAGATAAAGTCGAGTGTTTTTTTTATTTTCATTTCGAGGAATGCTGATTTATATATCTGCAATTTTTCAGACAGGTTAAAGCTTTAATTCTAAATGTGAATAGACAAATATAAATCATTTTTTATTTCATAAAAATACAGGCTAGAATAAATACTGACTACACATCCCCCTGTCCTTTTATTAGCTCTTTGGTTACACTTGCAACAGGCTTTACTAAAGCAGTTTTCTTCAGCTTCTCCTGGGGGATCTGCAGATGCTCCCAGTTAGAGGAAGGCCTGCTGTAAATTCTACTGGGTCTATTATGCTCTGCCTAAACCTGAATATTTAAGCAATAGCTCACGACAGGCAACATACCACAGTCTGAAGTGAGCTATTGCTTTCTATAAACTGGTCATCAAGTATGACAATATGAAAGTTATAGACACAGTCCAATTTAAATAGCTTAATGTTCACAATAAAATAGGCCCTCCTGTCTGCACATACCGAGGTGGTTGCTATGGAACTGGTTGATCTGGAACGTACACTAGCAGCTAGCATATTTATTTTTTCACCACAGGCTTGCATTATATTGATTTCATTGTTTGGCTCTTTATTTACATTATTTGTCTGTTTCCATTTATTGTGCAACCACTGAGAAACTGTCCAGCTAGCGTCAGTAAAATGACTTTGATAGCTGCTTGGACTAGACCTGCCTTTAGGTGGAGGTGTGTTGCTTGGCGTAGTGAGGATGTTGCGCCACTTTCTCCCTGAGTTTTGTTTGCCAACAGCTCTGGAGAGAGGTTTAACACTTGTGGCCACTTACGACCATAATCTCTCTCATGTCTCTCTCAGTGCGTATTCTGGGCAATATTGTGGAACCTCCTTTACTTAGCACTTAGTGTTGTTTAGCAGGTGGATTATTTCCTGGAGACGAGCATGGCTCAATCCACTCCTCCATAGAAGTTAACCTTAAAGGTTTCCATTTTGCAGAAGGTTTTAGCAGCTAACTTTGTTACCTTGTATCTGTAATATTGCAAAACTATGCTACTGACAAGCCAACCACAGAGGATGGCAAGCAACCACCACAACCGCTATGCTGAGCGCTGCACGTTGGGTGTTTTTTTTCTGGTCGTTGAGAGTTAAAAAATGTTCAACTTTGGGTAAAACGCTGCGCTCGTCACTGTCACTTTTTTACCCAGCCGTCCAATCATAATTGAGGAGGGGCGGGGCAAATACCACAAAGACCAACCATCAACACACACTCTCTACATGCTTCAGCCTTCCCTTCATCCAGAGCAAGTATGCTACCCTCTGCCGACATTTTAAAATATGCGGATATTCCGTATCATAGCAACCAAAGGGTCCCAGACGAAAAAAACGCAGCGCCTCATTGCCCTTCTGTGTTCTGCATTTAACAATAATCAAGTATTGCATTTTAAAACATCTTTGTCATTTAAAAAGCAACAATATACAGTGGAGGAAATGAGTATTTGATCCCTTGCCGATTTTGTAAGTTTGCCCACTGACAAAGAAAAGAACGGTCTATAATTTTAATGGTAGGTTTATTTTAACAGTGAGAGACAGAATATAAAAAAAAATCCAGAAAATCACATCATATAAAAGTTATAAATTGATTTGCATTTGATTGTGGGAAATAAGTAATTGATCCCCTAGCAAAAGATGACTCAGTACTTGGTGGAGAAACCATTGTTGGCAAGCACAGAGGTCAGACGTTTCTTGTAGTTGGTCACCAGGTTTGCGAACATCTCAGGAGGGATTTTGGTCCACTCCTCTTTGCAGATCCTCTCCAAATCCTTAAGGTTTCGAGGCTGTTGCTTTGCAACTCGAAGCTTCAGCTCCATCCACAGATTTTCTATGGAATTAAGGTCCGGAGACTGGCTAGGCCACTCCATGACCTTAATGTGCTTCTTCTTGAGCCACTCCTTTGTTGCCTTGGCCGTATGTTTTGGGTCATTGTCATGCTGGAAGACCTATCCACGTCCCTTTTTCAGTGTCCTGGCTGAGGGAAGGAGGTTGTCGCCCAACATTTCATGGTACATGGCCCCGTCCATCCTCCCTTAAGATGCGGTGAAGTTGTCCTGTCCCCTTAGCAGAGAAACACCCCAAAAACATAATGTTTCCACCTCCATGCTTGACGGTGGGGATGATTTTTTTTTTATATTCTGTCTCTCACTGTTAAAATAAACCTACCATTAAAGTTATAGACTGTTCTTTTCTTTGTCAGTGGGCAAACTTACAAAATCAGCAAGTGATCAAATACTTATTTCCTCCACTGTACCTAACAATAGCCTAACAATAAAGCTTATTTATATAGCACTAAAATTAGGATATATTATGTAATTAGCAAAAAAAAGCAATAATACCGCATATCGCGCTGTTGAGCTAGTCATATCGCCGCAGGGGAAATGCCTTCACGGCGACAGCCCTATCTGTAACCTGTTCATGTTGGCGGAAGTGAGCCACCTGTGACCCTGTTGCTAAGCAACCATGACAATACATTAGTCTCATGTTTTTTTTATGATGGCACTGTTTTATGATCATTTTATCTGTGTAAAGTGTCTTTGAGTTTCCAGAAAAGCGCTATATAAATAAAATGTATTATTTTTTTATTATTAATTAGACGTCATAGCAGTGGTATTATATCACAGCCATGAATCAGATAGCTTGATTTGAGCTACCTGTTTTATAAGAAACCTTCTCCTACCCTCAGTGTTTATTATTATTCTGAAAAAGTACTTCATGTTGTAAAGAGATGATGCTGTTCTTGAACCCTTGTGGTAACTGAGTAAATGAAGAATTGACAGGGAGTCAATAACTGACTAATCATTGTTAGGGCTCTGGAGCGTCATTTATGCTTACAGTCGTTTATAATTACCATGTTTGCACTCTTTCTGCTGTTTGCTGATGTTTGTGTGATGGCTTTGACACTTTGTAATTCACACTGAATGCATCAGTGTTCATGCGTAGCAAATAAGAGAGACTCGGCAAGTAGAAGAGGGTGCACTGGCAGCATGGCACAAAGCAAGGATGATCTTTAAATTCAGCTATAGAAATTTAATTGAAGAGAAGACCCCACATCTTCATTACTCAGTCCTATTTCTTGTATGGTGATTTATCAGAAAGCTGCTGGCTGCTCTAGTGCTCTGCATGCGAATGTTCATTCTCTTAATCTTTCAAGATCCCGATTTGATTGAAACACATTAGGTCTGTTCTCTGTTTAATTCACGCAGCTGTCAAATCATATTAAAACCAAGACGGCGAGCAACCAAAGTAAACAATAACAAGGCTGCTAGTAAAATTGGAGAAACGATACAAATCACAACCGTTATACTCGCTGTCACATGGTCCCAGAGCCCAAAAAAGGATGTCTTCAAAGTGTCCAACAGTCAGTTAATTAACAGCAATGAGTAATGAATAAATGAAAGCAAATTGGCACATTAAAGAGGCTATAATTGCTAAAAGCAGTATATTCTTCATCAAGGTGTTGCTTCCAGTCTGGTGGCTGTTACAGTCCAACAGCTATGCCTGCTCTATTAATTGATTTGATTATATATTCAGGTGGCTGATGGTAATGATAGATATCAAATTTTAAGTCATAGCCTGGGAGAGTATTTGATCCAGTCTGATTCAAATCTCAGATGTTTTTTGAATCCTCTGCAGCAGGGGATGAATATCAATCTTTGTCTGCTTGATCCTCAGAGAAAAAGCAGTACAAACACAGCAACACAGCGCAATACCAAACCGCATCAATGCATCCTTGGAGTCCAGCGTCTGTGTATTATTTCATATGAAGTTACTTCTCAGAGCAGATGAACGATTATAAATTCTGTCTTCTCTGCTCAACACAATTGCATCATTCCCAGCTACGCCTAGCAGACATCAGAAGAAAACAATATTGACTGTTTTGGGGCCAGAGTAATGGGAAGCTTTCTTAGATGCATCTCCATTATGCAGATGTATGCAAATGCATCATATTTACATTCGCTAATGTGGTCAAACAGATGCTGTTCTGATGCATATTCACTATGCTGTTTTTTTTGCTTCATCTGAAATTGATGTAGGCTAAATGTACTTTACGTTTTTAAGTAGAGCTATCAAAGTTAACGTGATAATAATGCGTTAACACAAATTTGTTTTAACATCACTAATTTATTTAACTCATTAATGCAACTTGCGATTTTAGGTTGTAGCGGGCTCAGTTGTAAAGCTAGAGTGAAGATACTGGTATCATATGAAACTAAAAAAACAAGAAATCCATTGGTACTAATGTCATACTAGCTTGTCGCGAAGGAGGCTAAATTAAATGTATGCTCAATTTTGGCGAGGAAAAACTGGCATGGCCATTTTCAAATGGGTCCCTTGACCTCTGACCTCCAGATATGTGAATGAAAATGGGTTCTATGGGTACCCACGAGTCTCCCCTTTACAGACATGCCCACTTTATGATAATCACATGCAGTTTGGGGCAAGTCATAGTCAAGTCAGCACACTGACACACTGACAGCTGTTGTTGACTGTTGGGCTGCAGTTTGCCATGTTATGATTTGAGCATATTTTTTATGCTAAATGCAGTACCTGTGAGGGTTTCTGGACAATGTTTGTCATTGTTTTGTGTTGTTAATTGATTTCCAATAATAAATATATACATACGTTTGCATAAAGCAAGCATATGTGCCCACTCCCATGTTGATAAGAGTATTAAATACTTGAAAAACCTCCCTTTAAGGTACATTTTGAACAGGAAAAAAAATGTGTCGTTAATATTTTAATCGATTGACAGCCCTAGTTTTTAGATCATACAAAGGCAAAACTGTTTTTTTTATTTTTTATTTTTTTTGAGAACCCTTCCATTGCATAAGACTCATATTGATCCTGGCATGGGAAAAAGTAGGCTAATACAGGCTAATGTAGTCCTAGAAACCCATATTACTCTCCATTTCTCATCTCTGCTTCCTTAATTCATGTGGATCATTCTTTTGAATCATGGAACACATACCTTATTCACAAATGACACATGTTTTTTCAGTAGGACACTAAGACATCTCAAGGTGCTTGTTGTGTTCTTTTGTAAAGTAATACCTGCTGGAGCGGCATGTCTTTAAGCAGAACCTTGCAGTGAAAAAAAAAGACGAATGGAAAGTGATTAAAAAAACAGCAGAGAGGTGAGCAGAGAGACAAGGAGATAGATAACAAGAGAGGGGGACAGGATGACAAACAGAAAGCAGAGCGTGTGAGAGCGAGAGAGACCATGTGTCACCTTAGCATTCAGAGGATTACACCATAGCCAGAGAGGACACAAATGCACTGTGTCTAACCCTTGAGATTTTGTGTTGACATTGTATTTTTATATTGGAGCTAAAGCTAGTCCAGTGCCAGCTTGGACCCCCAAATCTGTGTATAAACAACATATATGCCATGACCTGATACAGCAAGTCTTACGTCCTATCTCATTTCCTGCCCTCAAGTTTGCTGCAGCTTCACCTCTTTCTCTCCCCATTCTCATTCCTCAACAATGCCGACCCTCCCACGCTCTCTATATTTGCAATTGAAAACACCTTGCGTATGCCCTTTGGAGAAATGCACATACTGTATGCAAGATAGCATGGCCATGCAGTGTCTTTACACATTTGATCCCCAAAATCTGAAGTTAACAAGGGAAATGTAGCATTGTATATTGTTTGTACAATTTAGGATGTTGTTTTCTCTCAAAGTACACTACAAAGAGTGTTTATATGAATTGCTTAAAATTGTTTCCACATCATTGTACATACATAATGTTGAAATATGTGACTAATGATTTGTATGAGCTAAAATAAACTGTACATTTGAACTATTTCTATTTTCGACAGCTTAAAGGACCAGTTTGTAACAATTGGGGGGGGGATCTATTGGCAGAAATGGAATATAAGATTAATAAGTATGTTTTCTTTAGTGTATAAAAGAGTTGTTGTGTTTTTGTTAGATTAGAATGAGCCGTTTATCTACATAGGGAGCGGGACCTCTCCACGGAGTCCGCCATGTTGCATCTTTATGTATCTACAGTAGCTCAGAACGGACAAACTAAACATGGTTAACTTTTCCTGCTTGAGCCGGAGTCGATGACATTACCTGCTCCCAACGCCGCTGCACCCTCTCTCTTGCTTCACCACTCACTTCCCACACACACACTTTACGCACTCTACTTGTATAACAACTAGAGAGGTCCATTTGCGTCTTCGTGTCGACTACCGTAGCAATCCTACACGCTTGACACACAGAAAAAGTTTTGTTTGGTTGTGATCTGCAACTCCCCTCCCACTAGATACCGTCAGATCCTACACACTGTTCCTTTAACTACCCTGTCTTCAGAGTATGTGGGATAGATAGTAATCACAATTTATGTAATCAGATTACATCAATAATGTTAAACTGAAGATATTTTTACAGTGAATTACTGTTTAGACACCGTTTCACTGTTTGTCACGTCTTCCCCCTCTCCCTCTGAGTGTTTACTGATGTTTTTTTTTTTTACTTTTTAATTTCATCATCCACGGGCCCCCAAAAGTCAACTTCCATCCACCCTCAGCCTCACCTGCTAATATTTGTTTTTCTCACTACTGCAGTCATTATTTTATTCTTCTTCCACCCTCACTGCTCCCTTCTTCCCCAAGATGAAAAAGTGGTAAATAAAGGCAAGATTTCATCATTCTCAACACAATATAGACCTACAGATACTTTGGAGAATATGTGTGTGTATGTGTTTATGTATGTGTGCACGTGCATGCCTCCTCCAATTGGGACAGAGAGGCGATTACATCATCATTATTAGTTAAGGCTTTAAATTTACATTTCATTATGTGTGAGCATAAATACACAACTGTAACTAACTGTATAAATATGAGCTTTATATGTGAGTTTGCGACGGTGGCACATGTTAGGCATTTACACTGTGTGTGTGTGTGTGTGCGTGCACACGCGTCTTACGCCGTGTTTGCATGAGCTCTATGAGCGCTAACCAAGTGGAAATGACAGTAATTAACTAAATGAGCTACATCTGCACCTGAGGGGGAGAGAGAGAGAGAGACATAGAAAATATGAAGCTGCTTCTGTAAGAGATAGAAAGGGAAGTGAAAGGGTGTACAAAGGGAAGGGGGGTATGAGAAGGATGATTTTCAAGGATGACTATTAGAAGGGTATATGTGAAGAGACGTAAAAATGAGACCGAGACGGAGTTTCATCCAGCTGCCATGCTGTTTTTACATCTCTCCCATTTACCAAGTTTCCTCCTTGCCCTCATGAACCACAGGTGAGGAGAGGCCTGCAGGCGCTATAACCCAGAGGAAGTCAGTCCCCCTCCCCATGTAAGCAGAACTACAGGAGCCCCAAGCTCCAGGCCTCACCGATTCAGAAAAGCTTAACGTATCACAGCCTTAAGTGACCTAGAAAAAAACTTGTCAAATGGAAATAATTCCTCCTACAGTGCTGTAATTCTTTATTTTTTTTTTTATCTTTCCTGACATGGCAGTCTATGGATTCAAGTGTAGACGTCAGTACTGGAATGCAACAGGCATTACTTTTTAATGTTAAATCCAGCAGACACCCCTGTGAACGTCAGGTTACACCATGCTGCTTCAAAGGCCAGCTGTTTCTTTCCTTTTGATGCTCTGCTGATACTGTTGAGACTAAACTCCTTTTATCACACACACATGATAATTAAAAGTTTAAAAAGTTAGACAGTCGGAAACTAACATTCTGGTACACAAAATAACCTTGTGTACTGAAGTTACTATAAGCTGGAACATAATAAAATACACAGAAAAGAGGATACAGTATGCATACAATACAGCTAGGGCTGGGCGATATGGCCTAAAAATAATATTGCGATATTTTTAGGCTATATCACGATACACGATATATATATCGCGATATTTTCAAATATCCTCTAAGCACTTCATAAATGCTCAATTTAACCCTTTGATGCACACAATCACACCAATATGATGACTCTGTATGCGTAGTCACTGCAGCACACTGTATGTCTGCATTAAAACATTCTTGTTTATATTCATTAGTGGTTTCTTTTGGAACAATTTTAATCTCGTGCTCTAGCAGTGGTGGAGCAGGGGACCGCCCCTCCCCGCAGCAAAAGAGGGAACAGCGAGCCCTCAACGGCCCCTCGGAGCGACGAGCCATTCCCCCCCGGCCCAGGGCCTTACCGAGCCGACTAGAGCAGTATGCGGACTGTCGCGGAGGAAATGCGCCCGGTGAGGGCCAGCCAGCCAGCCTACTGAGAATTGTAAAAGTATTTTCGGTTCATTATGAAACTGTTGATGGCACACATGTAAAGAGGTGGATGGAGCGGCTTTCACAAATGCAGACTGCCGCTTGCAACGGCATTTATAAATGCCAACTAAAGGATATAAAACGATATTAAAACATCAAACGGGAGGGAAAAGGAGTTTTGTTCACTTTAATGGGGTTTTTAGCTGTGATGGTGAAAACGTTACCAGTGGTAACACTGCTGCTCCCGCTTTGCAGCGATCCGGCCGAAAACCCAAACAGACGGCTTGTTTCTTCCTCTCAGAGGCTTCTCTGGTTCACTGTGCTGCTTGTTACAGCGCCAACACAACGGCGTAATGCCGCACATGCAGTTACAAATGACAAAAATCCATCAAGTGCAATGCTTGTTAGAAAATAGTGTTTTCCATGAAGACACCCGTCAGAGTTTTGTCGCGAGCTGGAGGCGGGGTGAAATTTGACGGAGGCGGCCGCCTCGTGATTCTCTATGCAGGTAAAACCCTGCACACATTCGCCCAGGATCGGAGTCTGTGACGTATGTGTGTGTGAGAGGGAGCTGTAGGAGAGAGGGAGAGAAGGAAACACCAAAGCGAGTCTCATGCCGGCAGGATGGCTTAAAAACATTACATGACAATTTGTAGTCGATGTTCGCGATATAGTCATTTTATATACCGCGCATGGGACAAGCCGCGATACATCGACTATATTCGATGTATTGCCCACCCCTACAATACACTATGCTTTAGGTTTCACCATGCAGCTTCAAAGGCCAGTATTAATGTTAATAGTTCAGCTGTTTCTTACCGTTTGATGAGCTGTACTGCTGATACAGTTGAGATTAAAGTCCTTTTTATCATAAACACATAATCATTAAAAGTTTTTTTTGTATCAGGGTAAGAAACTAACATGCTGTTACACAAAATAACCTTGATGTTGGCATCTGCATAAGCTGCAACATATTAAAATACACAGAAAAGAGGATACAGTATGCATACAATACAGCATGCTTCTCTGCTTTCGGCTGCATTAAGCAGCTCCAGAGGTGAATGCTGAGCTTCTGTAGTTTTTTTTTTGTACTCTTAGTAATCTTTCCTGCTGATACATTTGAGATTAAGCTTACTTTGTGAAATGCAGGTGCAGCACAAGAGGAAAAATAACAAGAGCCCTTAATGAATAATTGACCTTGCAGCAATATTCAATCATAATGGTGCAACATAGTGTAACACCGAAGGGGAGGAAATAGGGCTGTGTGTATATTGGCAAGAATCTGGCGATACGATACGCATCATGATACAGGGATTACGATTCAATATATTGCAATATATTGCGATACTGTAAGCAAGGAGATACAGTATATTGCAATTTTGTGAATCAAATTTTAGGAAAGAACACACTGCCACATGCATAAATTCTGAGTAAAAAAAGTGCACTTTTTTTATGCAATCAGGACAGTGGGATCTGCACTTGCATTTCACAGTTCCTGTAACATCAAACATCATAGCACTAATTTTGTGCAATCTGAGCAACTGTCTGCTACGAATCTTTGCATGTAAACTATTAATTAAAAATCAATTGTGTTTTTGGGAATCGATACATTATCACAAGATATATACAATATCGCGATACTCAAGTATATCAATATTTTCTTACACCCCAAGGAGGATATTATTTCACCTTTCTGTTACACCGTGTCTACACGGGAGGCAGAGTGCGAGAAGCATGTTACAGTGAATATCGAATGCTTGAAATGCTCATCCCTAGTGTTAAGGCTTGTTCACATGACCACTGGTGTAGCCAAAATCACTTTGTTCTCTTCAATACTACTTCTGTACTATGGAAGTGAGGTACAGAAATGGTGCATTCAGGTGGTCGTCAATACCTTGTAAAGTTGAAAATGTCTTGGTAAACACAGATTTATTCTCAGTTTCAGTGGATAATGTTAGTTTCCTGATTGTCTGGATCCACTCTGATAAGAATATAGTGCTGCCTGGGGGAAGCACTGAATCGGTGTGATCATTTGGGCATTTTTTAGCATAGACATTGACTAAATTAAAGATGACTATTGGCACAAATCATTATCTCTACTCTCTCTTGTAAATCCCATCAGTATAATGCTTATAGAGGCAGTGAGGTCTAGCGGAGCAGATTAATGGTGAGGCATGAATAATGCCAACACATTTCCAGAAAAGACACTGTTTTTGCTCTGTAAAAGTAAAGGAGACAGAAGCAATAATTGGGCTCATTATTCTAAAACAAACTCCCACTCATGCTGTCTTACATGTTTCAATACTAACTTTTCAAAGTGGATCTCCTAAATTGTTGAAACAGTATGAAATATGCAGTAAGTGTTGATGGTTGTGTAATGGCTTGTCAGGTGCTGAATGAGTGTGTATTTGTGTGTTACACATGATTTGTGTGCATATACACTGGTGGAGATGGACGCTGTTCTTTTAAAGGGACTATAAATGATATTTTACACTAACCATGTATCAAATGACAACCCTGGTGGCCAAAAAAATAGTTATTGCAAGTTTAAGAGAGCAAATTCTTGCAGATGTTAATTGTCAGTTTAAGAAACAGATGCAGATTGCTGATATAATGTGTGCCAGGATAGTGTGGGATTCAGACAATTACATCCACCTGTTCTGTCCTATGAGAATATGCAGCTCTCCCACATGTGTGTCTCTCAGTGTGTGTGTTTGTTTGTGTGTGTGAACAGTTGCAGCTGCTGTTTGGACTGCCATCAGATATATTTGTAATGTTGTAGATTAACTGGAACATTTGGAATTCATGATGCATTAATAGCTTTTTATCCTCCTCAGCTTGGTGAAGAAACATATTTGCCATTAGTCAGTACTAATTCTAAATGAGGTTTACACAAGCTTGTTAAGCTATATATTTTCCATCTGTATTATTCATTTTATTTTACTTTGGGGTAAAAAAGTTATATGAACTACAATAGGTAGTAATGTAAGGCTTGTGAAATATGGACAAAAATGATAGGGGTGGGGGAAAAAACGATACAGCATCGTATCGCGATATTTTGCGTGGCAATATTGTATCGATACACTGACGTCAAGTATCGATCTTTTATTATATAAACTATTAACCTCTTAATTATTCCATCCTATTATGCCGCTATTCTGTCTTTCAGAGGTTGTAGTGGGTTTCAGTTTTAAAGCTAGAGTGAAGATACTGGTAACATATGAAACTATAAAACCTAAGGAATCAGTTGTTACCAACCATGTCATCGTAGCTTGTCGGGGAGAACTGTGGAAGTAATCTTTTAAAGATCATTTATTCAGTTGGTTCTGCCTTTTCCTGGTACAGTCTAAGACTGTTTTTCAGCTGTCTCAAGAGGCTAACGGAATACTAAATAACGCTCCAAAGTTACGCTAAATCTTGGTGAGGAAAAACTGGCATGGCCAATTTTAGAGGCCATGAAGGAGAGGAAATAGGGTTGCTCTTGACCTCTGACCTCAATATTTGTGAATAAAAACTCAGTTTCACAGAGTGAAAACTGTATCTTATCAGTAGGGATGCTCCAATACAACTTTTTCAGTCCCGATTGCGATACCTGCTTTAGGTATCGGTCGAATCCGAGTACCGATCTGATACCAGTGTTTAATTAATAAGCTGTATGCTTCACTGCATGGAAGTGACTGGGATCATTCTTTTATGTGTAAGGCAACATCAGGCTTGACTTAAACATTGCTTTTTTAACTTTGTAAAACAAAATGTAACAAATAAATTCATACATATACATTTACTGAATTATTTATTATTAAATAATAAATCGTACACTTGCAACTTGATAATTTTTTTTTTTAAATTAACAGGAATTACAACTCAAGTGTAAACCTTTTTAATGCAGCAACAAATTGGTCAAAACTTTTCATATTCCAATATATAATATACAGTATATATATGTATGTATGTATACAGTAATACAGTATATTGATATAACTAACCGTAGAACTGAATTGAATAGATTGGCCGGATTGTCACTGATACCCGATCCAGCTATTTGAGTCAGTATTGTCCCGATATCCGATCCGGTATCGATGCATCCCTACTTATAAGATAAAACAGATTTTGACAAACTGCATAATTGGCAGTTGAAAAAAGATCAATATAATTTATTGCAATACTCAGTATATCGTGAAATGTTTAATATCACAATAAGATCGTATTGTGACTTAAGTATGTTGGTAATATTGTGTCATGGGGCCTCTGGTGATTCCCACCCCTAAAAAATGATGACCACACGTAAACCCTAATATACTGTATAAGTTATTTCGTAGTACTTTCATGCGACCACGTATCTGCTACAAACTCAGAAGGTACTGTGGTTGACCTGACAGCTAGCTTAATGAAATAATTTAGGACTTGGCACCCGTGAGCTCAGCCTTTCAGGCAGCACCTCCTTTCAGGTTGTGTATAAATTCTGCCTTGTTAGCAGGTGATCACCAGTCTATTGGCAGTATAGATTCAGCCTCAGTGGCACAATTCAGAGCAAGAAAGCCTTTATAAACTTCACTATGACCAAGTTGGTGGATGTGTGACATTGCACAATGTTACGTTATTTTCTTTTCTGATCTCCAACCAGCGTGTGAGTGACTGAGCGGAGAGTAAAGTGTTGCAGGAAGTGGCAAACAGACCCAACCAAACATTCCTTTTTCTTTTTCTCTTCACTCGCCATTTGTCTGCTTCAAGTGATTTTGTCTTTGTTCTTCAGTCATTTACTGTTGATTCATGTTATCTCTTCCCTGTCATGCCCCAAAAAGTGAAGAGAGTGAAGAGATGTAGGTCAGGGCAGAGTGGGAGAAGTCTGGCACCTGATAAATGTGTATAGAAATAATCTCCCTTTTGTGAATGTGTGTGTGTGTGTGTGAGGCAGTTCATAGTTCTAGATGAGGCCAGTGTGAACCCACATGGGTGAATGCCAGTTTTAGATCATCTTTAAATAAATAAATAGATTAATGTGAGCAATACTAGTATAGCAGTCTCACACACACACACACACACACTGTCCCTTGGGCGAAATTGTACAAGAGCATACATGCAATATGCACACATACATGAGCACTTGCTGCACACAAAAAACACAGTTAAAACCATAGCCTGTATATATAAATGGACGACATGTCTCCGCTTCCTCCCACTGTACAAAAGTGAAGCCAAAATATCCCGGATAACGGGGCTGCCATCTTGAGGTTTTTATGTCATTTGGAGCCAAAGAACTTGCCCGAACCAATCCAGGTCAAGCACGACTGCAGTTTGCTAGTGTGAGCCACCTAGCTACTATGATAAGAACTACCTAAAATGACAGAAACCATCATTCGGAAAAAAATATTTGACGTATACTTTTACTTTTTAGTTTGTCCCTTCTGCTAACATAGAGGGGTTGGGATTTATGACCTATACTGCAGCCAGCCACCAGGGGGCGATCCAAATGTCTTGGCTTCTCTTTTGGTGAGCTGTCTTGTTGTCCATGTTTGTATACAGTCTATGGATAAAACACACACACACACACACACACACACACACACACACACACACACACACACACACAAACTAGACGGATACACACCGAATAGATGCAGTAACAGGGATGCCACATACACACACACATTTGGCAAATGAGCCAGAGCAAACATGCTACACTTCAAGCAAGACAAACACACAGCTACTACAAACACACATGAACATAAAACACAGGTAAACATCATGGCATTGCTGACAGACATCATAAAGCTGCTGAAGCAACACGTACCTCATTTCATCAGAGAAATACAACACACACACACACACACATTGAAATCCGCAGACATGCACATACATTAACATGTGCATACACACAGCTACTCTGTATCTCACTGAGATATGCACACAACAACATTCCCTCGCAGCACCACAGACGTTGTGCACACACTCACTAACACACCCTTCACACATCCCCTGCAGCTCGCTGCACAGTAATACACATGCCAGCAAGCTGATGGGAGTGGAATGGCCTTACTCCATGTTTTATGTGTTGGACTCCGGCCCACTAGTTCACTTTGATTTGACCCGGCAGCTGAAATGTATCGAGAATTTATTCGTACACATTTTGAAAATTCATCTTGAGACTTTATTCCTCAGATGGCCGCCTTGGATTTTGTCTGATCAGTGCCAAGTTAGCTTGTGCTGCACAGCAAGATAAACATTGAATATTTCATAGAGTAGCTCTGTATTGTTTTTCAACTCCTCCACAGGTACACCTGTATTTAGGTTAACTGTCTTAGGAGACATGCAGTATACATAGTGTGGACAGGGGAAGAAGCAAGGGTAATTGGTAGCCTTTTGTGACTCTCAGAAATAAAACCTCATTTCCCATGAACCCCTTTCTTGTCTGTAATGGCGAGAATTGCGTTACTTGTCCCAACACCTCGGCTGTTAAAGCAGTAGTACTTAAAGTTGTTAACATTTCTGGCTAAAAGATGCTGATGCCAGGAAAACTGACTGAGCTGAAGGAACCGGGAGCACTTATTTGAATTATGTCAAAGTTTGGGTCATGATAGGAAATTTCTTCTTCTGTTTGTCTTGGTGGCAGTTAGGGCTGCTAAAAATTGTTTGCATTATTGATCAATCTGTCAATCTTTTTTGGGGGATTAATTGATTAATTTAGTCCATAAAATGTCAGAATAGTGACAAATGCCCATCACAAGTTCCCAGGGGCCGAGATGACATCTTCAAATTGCCTCCTCCTTCAAACAACAGTTCTGACATTGAACATACAATGATATGAAACAGAGAAAAGCAGCATATCTGAGAAATTGAAAAGCTGGAAACACTGAGTGTTAGGCCTTTTCCCTCAATGAATCAATGAATGACTTAAACAATGAATGGATCATTGGAATTGTTAAAGGTGCTCTATAAGATATCCAGAGCATTCATGTAGCAGCAAACAACTATTTGCTATGTAAAGATATAGAGGAGTAAAGTCTCTCTGCTTTGTTGACATAGGCGGGCCAGCCGTGCGTGCATTTTAGTGCATGTGAGTGTGCTCCACTGGGTAGCTCAAGGCTGCCGCTCTGCACTGCTCGCGTATAACGGTTACAGCTGATAACGTTGTCCCGACTGACAGAGTTGTAGTGGAAACGTAGCACCTACCCTCCAGTTCCCCCTCAGGTAAAAACTCTTAGCTCTGTTGCCAATTTTGCACTGTTAGTGCTGTTAGCTGCGAGCTGCCAGCTCAGCCATCGCCATGTTGAGAGGTGTCCGGAGGCAATAGAAATGCTCCCAATCTCGCATTTAGCATCTTTAAGTTTCTGTTGACTAATCCATTAACTGACTGATGGTTTCAGCGCCTGGTTATACATTTGTCTCAGAATAAACATGGCATGGAAAAAATGCTATATATAGAAACTTTAATGGGAGGTAAGGGATAAAATGTCAAAAGATAAAAATTACAGCTTTCAAAGAAGTGCTTGTGAGAGAAATAAAGACAGTGAAGAAAAATTACTAAAACTCAAACAGAAAAGTATGAGACAGGCAATTAAAAAAAAATCAAATACTGAAAAAAATTGGAAAGACTGGAAGCCAACAAGGAGAAGTCAGAAAGAAAGATGTTACTGAAACTGCTCTTCTCTGTCCTCGTTTGAGTGTTTACCCCCAAATGATCTCTCCTCTTCTTGTAGTGCAAACACATCTGAACCATGAAATGTGACGCTCTGTCTTTCACTGTCCGTGGGCAGCTCTGCACAACATCACATGCTCGAGAACACCCTAAATTGTTTCTGGCTTATTGGAGAGACTCGCTCATACATTTAAAACCACATTGCTTAAGGTCATCATAAAATAATTTGTGCGCGCTGCTTCTTTTTTTTTCCGCAAAAGCATAAATGTTGAACCGAGGAGCTCTGGGTTTATCTCGCTTTATCGACCCAGCCTGACCTCTCCTCAGTCAAATTATTTCGCCATCTACCTCTGTATTAATCTAGCTGTCTTTCCTATCAGTCCTTATCGTCTCACTCTATCCGTGCGTCGCCTCTCTGCATTCCTCTCTCTTGATCTATCTGTCTGTCAAGGCGACCCTTCCTCTCTGCTACATCTCTGTTTCTATCCATCTGTCTGAATCTCTCTCTCTTCGGGCGACATGGGCCCAGTCAAATTGATCACATCACCCCATCCGTGTCCCCCTCGCAACACACAGATCTCTCTCCCCCCCCTCCTTGTACACCTCTGGCTGTATAGACAAGACCATCCATCAGTCTCTCTCTTTGTCTCTCACACACATACACACAGATCTCTATTTTGACATACAAAGGCGTTCTGCACTGCTTCTGTCCACTTGTCTCTTGTATCTGTCTTTTGCATCACGCCCTTCTCTCTTTTTTTTTCTTTTCTGTCCATCCATCTGTCTCTGTCTGCCTCGATCCAGACACATCCCTGTCTGCTGTTTGCGTTTCCAAGACGATGCCCTAATACAGTTATGCTCCATCTCTGTCATCGTGCATGGCAACGTTCCACTGCTTCATTACCACGGCAACAGAAAACTGTCTCCTTTCATTACGGAGCTTATTAATGCCGCATGCACATATGAGCGCACGCACATACAGAGCTAAAATGGGAGGAACAACATACACGATTAGACACACACACATACACACACAGCCATGGTTACTTGCAGAGGAAGAGAATAGATCATTGGATCCACGCACACAAACACAAATAACACAAATTAAAACACAGACGGAAGAGTGATGCTTGGACTCTAGCATGAATATTAACTTGCTCTATAATTGCCTGGCCATATTAAACTTGGGGGCTCCTCCTCCAGTATGTTAGACATTCAACATACTGCAGGATACGCACTACTGGGTTCAACTTAACAGCATTAAGTGCACTTCACTGCCTGGCTAGGGCCTCAACAAACGATACACACTGCATGCACCGCTGAGTCTAAACTAAAGGCACTATCCGGTGCCTAACCACAAGCTAAAGCAGCCCTCACACTGCAAGCAAAACACACAAGGGCATTAGACACCTTTCTCTTCTGTTCATAAAGTACGAGATCTCATTTTTGATAATATAAAACACATAATGTTTGTCATTGAGCATGTCCTGAACAGAAAGGATGCAATATGTGAAAATGTAATTTGTCAATCAAAGACAACCGAGGAAAGTCACTTTCGTTCGCTGTAATTTTGAGCTGTCAATCTTTTTATAGCTTTGTGTGAAATATCTTACAAATTAATTTCCTAAAGTAGACGTGACAAGTTTTTTAACAGATGAATTATGCAAACTAACAAAACTGAAAAATGTAAGTCACTGATAATTGATGCAAGTAATGTTGTCTTGAATTGACCGACACGTGTCTTTCTCGAGGAGGTGAATGATAAGTTGATGATACCACTTTTATACAACTCAGTGGTCAAGTCAGTTGTCACTTTTCCCTGTCTTGCTTGGCTGGGCAATATGAGCCCTGCCAACGGAAATTGGCTGAAAACCGTAGCAACCGAGATTACAGGTGTCAAACTACCTCAGCTGGCTGACAACTGTAACAAGAAGGTTGTCAGTGGGAGCTAAGGCTGCTTTAAATCACCCCCCTGCATCTCATTTATGAAGGGTTAGAGCGACTTCCCTTAAGGCTAAGATTGAAAAAATGCCAGGTCCGACAGGACAAACACGACGGCGAGGCTATACTAGATGTGCAACATACAGACGGGGGACAAATTAAAGCAACAACCTGAATAAATGAATGGAGAAATATTAGGACTGTCAATTGATTTAAAATATTCAGTTGCGATTAATCGCATGATTGTCCAAAGTTATCGCAATTAATCGCAAATTATTTGCACATTTATCTGTTCAAAATGTACCTTAAAGGGAGATTTGTCAAGTATTTAATACTCTTATCAACATGGGAGTGGGCGAATATGCTTGTTTTATGCAAATGTATGTATATATTTAGTATTGGATATCAATTAACAACACACTGTCTTGTTACTGTACTCTCTGCAAGACAGTTTCTGTATTCATCCGAAGAACATTTGTCAATTTCAGGAGAATCTCCTTGATAAACTGTTATGCGTATCAGCAATACTTTAAGCTGATCAGTTTAACAATTCTGCCTCCAGTATTTGGATGAAGCAGTTCATGAAAAATAAGATGTGAAAGTAAGTAGACAAAAGCCTGTTATTTCAGTGTGTCACCTGCACATCTCATTTTCACATCGTAGCTACAGGTTTGTGAAATTTAATTAGGCTGTGTTGTAATGAGGTTGATCCAACCTTGCAAAGTGAAGCGACGTGGTTCCTTGACAAACAAGGAACACATATTTTTCTCGCAAATTAATTACTTTATAATTTCAGAATATTCAAGTTTTTTGTTCTCGTAAAATTTGTTAGTTTTTACTTCTAAATTTACCACTCAAATCTCAGAATTTCCAAGATTAAAGTCTTAGCTTTACAAGAAAAAGCGTTGATATTCTCGGCGTTGTCATGCTGATGTTTTGTTTTATGCATCCCAACAGTTTTCAATGCAACTGGCTGCCAATAGACCTGCACATCAGGGACAAGCTGTTCAAACAGGCCCTGATACAAAGGATAACAGCATGCGGTGAAAGGTGCTCTCATTTCTTTTCAAAAAAGGTGACAGGCAGAAATAAATGTTTCTATGGTATAATCAGTTACCCGATCCATAGCGCAACCTTGAGCTAAAGCATGGCATTTGAGACTGTCGAGATAAGACATTTTCCTTCCTGAAATAAATTGTAATCGATACTGACACAGACTGATAGAACCTGTCTGCGAGAGATGAATCTATTTGCATCACATCTCTTGGTTTTTAAACAGTGATTAGTAGCAGAAAAAAAAAACCTAACCGGCCAACAGCAGCAGTATGGTTTAATGAATCCCACTGCAGGGTAGGAGACTTTCCAGGTCGCCGGTTGAAGAATCTGGGTCACAGACTTAAAGCATTTAAGTATCCATGTGAAGAAAAATCCCAGACTGAGGCTTTAATAGTAGCTTTAGTATCACTTCCACCCCAGTGGCTGACCAGGGCTTCGTGCCCGCTTCCATTCTAACTGGATGTATTCTGCATCAGTGGATTGCCTTCATTGAGATACATCTAATATGGCTGTTGCATGGTTCCGGCCTGGATTTCAGGAGGTTTATCTCACATCCTCTCTGCTGTTCTCCTCCTCGCTCTGTGCTTGAGAAGGGACTCGCGTCATGTTTGTTTTCCAGCTGGGTGTAATTCAACATCGATAGCACTTATCTGTGCTCTGCTGATATTCCCTGGCACCGGGAAGCCAACGGGATAACCCCTCTCGTGTGGCACTTTTGGCAGGCAAACCTCAACAGCGGCTTGAGTTGATCTCAGGAAGAAGTTTGGGTACAGACCAGAAAAAAAGTGGCAGGGGAAGATTAGTCCCAGTCCCCAAGTAAATCCAGTGAAAATTAAGAAAAGTTTTTAAGCCGTGTTATTGTTTAAGTATTCCCAACGTAATGTAGCACAAGGCATGTTTTGGGGTTAGTGGACTCAAAAGATGAGATGTTTGTTAGATAAACCTAAACTGCCTGACCAATCCCTTCTGCCAGGCAAGAAAATTCCCAGTCCCAGCGCTAAATATTGGAAAACCACAAATTCTGCAGTACAGTGCCTTTTTTTAATTTCAGTCAAATGAAAGTTTTCTGCTGAGAAGTTGACATTTACAGCTGCACTGCTTTATGCCTGCCGTTGTTAATATTATATGGCAGGTGTGAAAAAATCCATGTTAGCCATGAGTTAAAATGAAAATAAAATAAGATATTGTCATTGCAGAATTATATCTCCGGTATAAAGCACAGAGCTACTAGCTTTATGATATTCATGAATTATGTTTATTATCCTGTAACAACCCATATCCTCACATTATTTTTTTTTGCAGCGCTTTCTCTCTCAAGCACACACATGCATACAATCTTTCTTTCCTTTGCTTTTAATGCCCTTGGTGGGTGTGTTATATGCGAATGGACATCTGGCTATAGGAAGGCATTTTAGAACAGTGAAGAGAGAATGTGTGTGTTTGTGTTTGAGACGAGGCTGGTAGGTGGAGGCGTGGGTGCAACGTGCTAGCAGTGGCCTTGCTAGTTACCAGGGAACAGCTGGCCACGAAAAGGCATTTTAGGAAAAATGTCAAGGTGTGCCTGTGTGTGTGTTTCTATTAACAGTGAGGGAGAGCATTTTTGCATTATTAAAGCTGCAGTTGGTAACTTTGAGCAAATATGAAGTTATTCCTATAAAGATTGCTCCAGCCAGTGGGTGATGATTGGTTTTGGCTAGACTGTTTTCAACATGGCGGCCGGGTCAAAAAACGTTCTCATTTTACAGCTAAACGGTACACTAATGTATGTTTCTGTAAACATTTGAGGCAATAAATAGGCATTACAATAACAGAATATTGATTCATATTTGATCAGCGCTGCCTAGTTTGACCGCTTGATCGGAGTTCACGAGTTTCGTGAGCAGTGTTTGACTGCTGCGTAAAGACTGCTCGGCTGTGATTGGTTGTTTTTCTTCGGGCGTGGTGAAATCTTGCAAATGCCAGAGCACTAGGAGGACACAGAGGATGTTTTTTTCCCCCACAGATTATCTGTATCATGCACTACTGCAAGGATATAGTGACAGTTTTATATACAAAACTTTTGATCATATTTGCTCAAAGTTACCAACTGCGGTAAGTGGCAGGTCCTGAGTCTATAAACTCCAACGGTGGAAGTGAACGTGAATACAGATTATGACAGATTTTTTTGCGCAATAGTCACCAAAGTAAATATTGGACCCATTTTTCACAAGCCATATCTTCCGAACATGGTGACACTAAAATGGAATGTCTCATACAGACACATCAGGAGAAAATTAACTGTTTCCAAGACCCGTCTCTGTCTCAGCAACTCATTCTCGCGAGATCTGGCAACACAGATATCGCTTCTCTCTGTTGGTGCTGAACCGTCAGATTGGTGACGTTATTAGTCTAGCGTTAGCCAAACTGTGTCAAAATGTTAAGCTAATGTCAACTGACTGTCGCGAACACCCTAGCTAACTCATTTTCGTAATGCTAAATATCATAAATCCATCCACACAACGTCATAACACTTCCAAACGAGGTTGGGTGATCGGGGGGAGAGGCGACCAAGCTCATTTAGGAGACAGGAAGTGAATACCATTTCATACCATCGTTTGTTATAGCGCATCTTTGGTATACAGGACAGCCTCACCACCGGGGGAGCCCTCTGCGTCTCTCTCCTCTCTCTCTCTCTTTCTCTCTCTCTCTCTCTCTCTCTTTCTCTCTCTCTCTCTCTCTCTCTCTCTCTCTCTCTCTCTCTCTCTCTCTCTCTCTCTCTCTCTCTTTTCTCTCTCTCTCTCTCTCTCTCTCTCTCTCACACACACACACACAAGCTGGCCTCCTCACTTCTCCACTTCCCAACGCTCATCAATCACACTCTCCATCCCTCACTCCCTATTCTTCACATTGTAGTCCTCTTCTCCACTTTCATGAAACCACTGGCTCTCACACCAATCTATCTTCTGTTGTCTGGCAAAAGGAGTTGGGAGCATTGTATCCAAGACACACACATGAGCTACAGATACAAAAAGACCAAGAAACGAAAAGGGAAAATAGTGGGTGGATAGAGAGATTAACAGAGGTTGGAGACGACCAGATTTCAGTATGTAGAGATAATTAAAAACAACTCTACTTTCATTAAACACATTTTTTCTCTTGTTCAGGAATCTAGTTTGTTAACATATCATGTGCAAATATGTACAAAATGTCAGAAATATTATGAACTTTACACCCACTGACATCCAAGGTCTCTGTTTATAGCAGTGATGACAAACTTTAGTCACTTCCAGAGAGAAAGAGAAAATACTTAGTGCTTGTGAGACAGAAAGAACACTTCAATAATGTGTTAGACATTAGCTGGTTATGTGTTGTTTTGGGGAAGTGCCAGACTCCCTGAGGTACAGGAGCAATCAAAAATGAACATGGCAATGCAACACTGCTTCAAAATTGATGCTGTTTGCTAGAGGGCTTCTTGATTCAAAAGCAAAATAAAATGAATTTACCACAAAATTCAAATTAAATCCTCTAAAATGTAAAAAGGTGTGTAATACCGTATTAAGGAAATTCAAGATGTGGCGTTTGGCTTAATGCTTTGAAGCACCATGGAAGGCCGTCTCAGTGAAATACTGCAAAGCTACGACCATGAAAACAGTCACCTTCATAGTCTCAGTCGGCGATATTGCTTTCTGAAAACGTTCTTCTTTGTTCACTTTCAGAGCAGTTCTTTCCCTGAAGTGTTGGACTAAGTTGGCTCTAGTGCCATGCTTTTGAATTCAGCCTTTACTTTTCTGTACGCGCGTCTTCGGTAGTTAAACATGTCGTTTTTATGACTCAGTTTGTACGGTTCGTGGCCTTTTGCACTGCATTGCAATTGTCTTGTTTTGAGCTGTATTTAACAGATGGATTCTCTTTTTCTGAATTTCATGAGCTATTACAGTTTTTCTCGATTGTTTACACACATTTTCTGAAAGCATGCCTCATACTCTCAGAACTCTACACACAAATCAAAAAACACACACACAATAGGCAAAACCCCTCAATTCTCCTGCAAAATGAAACTTTACATTCAAATCAATGTTATTTCTTCTCAAAATGGTATTTTGTTTTCAAATGACACACACAAACCATCATATGAATAGACATTTATAAGAACCAGTTGAACACTGATGTGCTCAATGTAAAACACTATGATGAATGGAAAACACTTCTTCTCCATTCATCATAATGACTTAGGCCTTTTTTTTGTTCAGTGTTACACTTACTACAGACAGTACATACATAAGTGTGTTGTAAAATATTTTAGAATATTGTTTTTATACTCAGAACACACAAATACACGGTAACAAATATATTTTATTTTCCCCACAAAAACAATGTACACAGTGTACATCCCAACCAACACAAAGTTGCACATACAGTGGTCTACATACAAAACAACAGAAGAATTTACTGTATACAGTTTCTGTAAAAAAAAACGGGGAAAAAAACTATGCTGCATCCTCTCTTCTGTTTCGGTCTGGCCACAGCACCTCATCCACATCACAAGCCAAGCAATGCTTTCCCTGGCCAAGCAGCGGGGGAAATATCGCTTAGCATGTCAAATGCAGCCATGAAAAGCATCAACTGATTGCTAATTGTAACACTGTGTGACAGGTGTTTGCCCATGTGATGAGTCAGTGTGCATAGTAGGGCAATTGACTTTAGAATTTTGAATGACAGTGTGTTCCTTGTGAAAACGAGATTTTCTTCATGAAAATTGTGCCAAATGCAGAGAATTGTGTGTAGTGTTTTGAAAAAAGTGTGTTTTAGAACTGCAATTTGAGTGTAAAGCAGGAATTGTGCTTGTAGTTTAGCAGAATTGGTTCAGGGGGTTGGTGCATGAGTTACATGTTGTGGTCATTGTGTGTCAAGTACCAGTATTTGTGTGTAAACAATTGAGAAAAACTGTAAGATGAGGTTCAAGAGAAGTCCATGAACTCGGAGAGGCATGTTGAATAAATGTTTTGATTTGCCGGTTGTTTCCAATAAACAATACCTGGCTGTCACTCTTCCCACGGATACAGGTTAGACAGCTAAAGAGTTCTTTTAATGTTTTTTTGTATCACATTGAATACACGTCTAGTAAATTGTATGGGTTAAGTGACTTTTGTCAAACGGTTAAATTGTGTTCATCATTTTTCTAAGAGGCTGGCTGATGCTGATATTAATCCAGAGGTATTCGAGTCAGCTCCAGTATTGCTCCCATGCGCATTGGAAAATGTTTTTGTTTTTTTAAACTTTTATTTCTTATAACAAAGACGACTTACATTTTCAAGGGCATTTACCAACAAATCCACCTCGAGAGACGGGCCCCTGATTTCTCTCTCTAAAGACAGCGCATGTAGAAAAGGGGACACATAATAAGGAAAAGAAGAAAATGTTGGAGGTCTTGTTGTGCTTTTGACACACGTGCCTTTATGTGTCCAATATTTATGTGACCTTCACATTTTTCTGATGGCATAACTTTAAGTCTGATAACTACAAGTATCAACTATTTTCCCACCACCGTCCTGGTCTAGTCAGTTAGTTAATTACACCATGGAGAAAATTACCTTGATTATGTCACAGTGATGTCATCAGTTATCTCAACATGGACACGGAAACTACAAAATGTATACAGAAATCCTTAGTTATCTACTGAGCGCATGAGTGTGAAAGATGTGGACATTACCAGACATGAAGGGTTGAACAAAAAAATGCTATTGAGTTGCATTATGGGAAATGTAGGACGCAGGGTTTTTTTAGAGCTTAACCATATACGGACTTAAAGTCAGGATACCTTGACCTTTGCTACTTTGATTTTGACTATGGCTGTCAATCGATTAAAGTATTTAATCACAAATTAATCAACATTTTTAAAGGGAGATTTGTCAAGTATTTAATACTCTTATCAACATGGGTGTGGGCAAATATGCTTGCTTTATGCAAATGTATGTATATTATATTAATTACTGGAAATCAATAAACAACACAAAACAATGACAGATATTGTCCAGAAACCCTCACAGGTACTGCATTTAGCATAAAAAATATGCTCAAATCATATCATGTCAAACTGCAGCCCAACAGGCAACAACAGCTGTCAGTGTGTCAGTGTGCTGACTTGACTATGACTTGCCCCAAACTGCATGTGATTATCATAAAGTGGGCATGTCTGTAAAGGGGAGACTCGTGGGTACCCATAGAACCCATTTTCATTCACACATCTGGAGGTCAGAGGTCAAGGGACCCCTTTTGAAAATGGCCATGCCAGTTTTTCCTTGCCAAAATTTTGCATAAGTTCGTAACAAGCTAGAATTACATGGTTGGTACGAATGGATTCCTTAGATTTTTCTAGTTTCATATGATGCCAGTATCTTCACTTTAACTTTAAAACTGAACCTAAAAAACAAATTTGCGTTAAAGTGTTATTATCGCGTTACCTTTGAGAGCCTTAACTTTGACCATACTTTTTAAAATCTCTCTTGTGAATCCCCCAACTTTACTGAAATGCAGTACCAACTATTTACTTTAGCAGAACCTCATAATGAAGAGGTTATACCTTTTCAAACATTCTTGGGAGCAGAAAACATGTCAAGGTTTAATGTTGAGAGCTTAGTGTTTTTTCACTTTGTAAAATGTCCTTCAAGTGTCAAGACATGGCTGAATTAATCTGTCGTCATTGTGTACATTCAGAAATGTTTGAGTAGGAGTGCAGGAAGAGAAGGTCGGACACAGTGAAAAAATGTAACACACAGTTTATGATGTATAGTAAAAGTAACCCCAGCCTTTGTAATTTTGACCGGGGGCTTTAAATGCTCCAGCATCATCTTTCTAATCATACAGCAAAACAGAACAGAGGACAGAGGACTCTTTGCAATAACCTTTTCTCAAAATAAAAAGAGAACCAAAGGTATTTTTTTCCTTTGACTTCTCTTTGAAATTTATTTTCACAAAAGGTTTTTTTTTTTTGCAATTCAAGTCGTTATATGGTTTGTCGGCACAGCAGCAGGTTGAGGCTTTTTACTGTCAGACACGGTGACGTCTGGTCATTCAACCAGAAGAGGACTGTCTGCGTCAGCCATCAAAAACCTATGTCATTTACCTTTGAGACTGTCCTGCCAAGATAAATGACAGCATCAGTTGTTATCAGCAAATGCCCCAAAACAACCTATATTTACGTTCAAGTGGCAAAGCATTGTAGTCGGTGTAGAAAATTTGTCTCTTCGGGAGCAAAGCAGGAAATAGTGTGAGGTTGTCATAGATCAGAAAATGCTTCTGTGTGTCGTCTGAAGGGAAGTTATATAAACTATGCATGGGTTTACAGTGTTAATGTATAACAAATGTCAATAGCAGTGACTGTTAACTTTCAAACATTTTTCTTATGGCTGCGTTAAGCATTTCTGACAGCATAAGGGGCAAAAATAACTGTATCAAAGACACGCAGTCCTCAAATTCTGTCAAATAGTTGTGACATCTCGTGCTGGAAATGTCTGCTGTAACAGGGACTGCCTTGTGCAGCACACTCCCACTAACATGTGCAGACTCACACACAATTTACTAGAGTCAATAATAGCCTGCAACCATATGTGCTGTTGCCAGTAATTGAACACATGAGCCCACAACAAGCGTGTTTGTGTGTGAAATTCAGAGTTAAGTGCAAGCAAAAGGCATTTGTTGGCATTCAGGCTCCCCTGAGTTATCTTGAGCTAATGCAAGAAAACAGTAATGGAAAAATCTGATTTTTAATGTTGACCCTGACCTGATGGTATTTCCACATTCAGCCGGCAAATAAAATAATCAGATCTGGCTCTTTACATTTCAACAAAGGAAATACATAAATCTAGCCTATGAAAGACGGATATACCTGAATCATACCACGGTCTTTGGCGAAAGACGTCTTCTTTTCTGAATCACACAAAACACTTGACCACAATGGCCATGTGGTTTTAACATTTTACATTTGCAGGCACTTAGCGAGTGCAAACAGTAGAAAAAGATGAATTTCTTAGATTAACAATATCGAAACTAATGGCAAGGAGCAAAAGGGTCCGAATGTTGACCAGTGTAATGTAGTATATAAAGATAGACACTATGATAAAACAGGGAGAAGGTGATACATAAGCAGAGTTTGCAGTCTATAATAGAAGATGGGGTATGTCTACTGTTTGGACTGGAGAAACATGAGAGATTTGGAGATACAGGGTTGTAGGACTTGAACCATTTCTTCTTTCAATTATTTCATTACTCAACTTGGTTCCCCTCCCTCTAAGCAGTCTACCCTGCAAGTTACTCTGGGAGTAACTTTTCCTTTACTGCCTTGGATGTTCCTCGACAAGATAGAGAAATTGGTTCAATTAATCTTGGCATCACTGCACATAACAAAACCTAAACAAAATTCTAAATCTAAACCATTGATTTCTTAGCGTTAGAGAAAACAAAACAAAAGGAAATGGGTTAAATATACTGACACTGCCTGGCAAATGTCTTGGTTTAATTTTTGACATTGAGTCTGCAGCCAAACTGTCTAAAAAAAGTTTTTCACACTGTGGCCTGGAGCAATGTTTTTATTGTTACAACTGTTTAAAAATGTGTGCAGACATGCTGTCTAAAGATTAGAATGGTTTAAAAAAATAATTGAAACCATTTGTATGCCTCGGTCTTACTCAAAAGCTATCTCCTTGTTCAGCGTGCAGCAGGATAGGTTGTGTCTGTTGTCTCAGATTTGGCCCCCACTGGTTGACACATGTTAGAACTGATTTTACAGAACATGGTTAGGCCTCTAGCTACATTTCCAACCCTCTAACCCCCTTCAAGCCAGACAGCACCCTGAGGTCTTTGGGCAGAGTCCTTCTGTCTGATCCACAGACATGACTGAAGACCAAAGGAGACCCAGTTTGAGTCAATGCACTGTGTTGAACAACCTGTACAAGCAGCTGAGGCTATAACAACAATTCACTTAAAGCCAGTTCCTAAGGCCCCGTTCAGATCTGGCATTAACAGGCGTCCTGAGTGATCCGATCACAAGTGGACAGCTTTAAGTACATCTATTCCATGAATGTATTAAGAGAACTGGATACAGCGTTGGAGGCGGGGCCCCGTTCATTTCTATGAAGGTTGCTCAGTGGCGCATGAAGCCTAAATGGCTCGACTTCCGCCTGGAAATCTCGGGCACATGGAACATGCGCAGCAGCGTCCGTCAGTCACGGGGTCCCAACGTCACGCCGCAGTCGAGGCTTGTGCTTCAGCCTCGGTCTCTGTCTCATTCACATGAACAGAGGAAGGGAAATAACTCTTGATTCCGCTATCAGTTCATTTTACAACATTAAAAACTTATTTTTTTAAATAATGGATATTTAGGTGTTCGTACTGGGAAGTTGGTTACAGAAGTCTCTTTCCCAATGTAAGTGAATGTATTTTAAATGTAAATGTTTGGGACACGGAAGTTGCAGTAACGGCGTTTGACCACTACGAAAGTCGGGATCGATGACCGGCGCTCTTCCTGGGGGCTTGGTCTGTTCACACCTGGCATTAGAATGCGTCTCCACATGCGTCTTGAGTGGCCACTTGTGATCTGATCTCACTTCCCCGCTCTATATGCAAATAAACACTTGGTAAACACCTGGCTAATACAGCAGACGTTGTGATATATATATTACATGAATATCCGTAGTAATATCCTACATATTCGTGAATTTGGTTACATTTATTAACATCAAAATAAAAGGTTATTGACACCGCTGCCGTTGCGCCTCTGTCGGCTCTGACAGTATGATAATAATGCACTTTGCGGGCCTAGTCTGATAGTCTGTAGATATGTAGCCTATAAATTAGATATATTTTAACAAAATACAGTTGTACTGACAGGATATAGTAGTGCACAGAAGCCGTTTCCATGCTGCTGTGGCAGAGCAGCGATCACGTCTGCCTGTCTAGTCACATGAGGAGCGCAGTGACCCCGCGGATTCAAGTGGGATGTCAGTTGAGTAGGTGGTCATTCAATGTGGCCCAGGACACATTCGCGTACCCTCTTTTATAAGAATGTGGCCATATGTGGCCCAGACCACCTCTGAATATGGTCTCAGCGATTGGATCTCAATGCGTCTTGAGTGCGTTCACACCTGTACTTAGAGTTGTACACTTGTGATCGGATCACTCAGGATGCATATTAATATCAGGTCTCAACAGGGCCTATGAGATTGATTTCTTATTCAGCTAGACTGAATTGATGGGTTGCAGCTTTGTCAGCTAATACATTATCAAAACCCCAAATCCTTTTATATCATTGGTAAAATGATCATTTCTACTGAGGCGTAGGCAGTTCTGTAGGAAGTTCTGTAGACCTCCAATCATCTGAAGTCTCTCGATAGGCGTGCAACTCTAGTGTGTATCAGTATGTGTGTGTGTGTTATTTTATTTTATTGTATTCAATTCAGATGTGGAGTTTGGATAGGATAGCATGGCTGGCTGAAGTTGTACAGATGTAGATTAATAACAAGGTATCATCTCTTGAAGTGTTTCATTATTTTAGTGGATTTTGTCACACTTATTCTATAGGAGTGTTTGTTCGCACATTAATGCCATGTTATTTTTTTTTAGTGTCTGTGCTTGCACTGTAGGCATTAGGGGAGGCAGCAACTTATTCCTCTTCAGGCAGCGATACCTGGCATTGAACCCACTGATCAGTGGCCACTTTATAAGGTACACCTTGCTAGTACCGGGTGGTCTTCTGCTGCTGTAGCCCATCTGCTTCAAGGTTTGACGTGTTGTGCGTTCAGAGATGGTATTCTGCATACCTTGGTTGTAACGAGTGGTTATTTGAGTTACTGTTGCCTTTCTATCACCTCGAACCACTCTGCCCATTCTCCTCTGACCTCTGACATCAACAAGGCATTTTCGTCCACACAACTGCCGCTCACTGGATATTTTCTCTTTTTCGGACCATTCTCTGTAAACCCTAGAGATGGTTGTGCGTGAAAATCCCAGGAGATCAGCAGTTTTTGAAATAGCCCGTCTGGCACCAACAACCATGCCACGTTCAAAGTCACTTAAATCCCCTTTCTTCCCCATTCTGATGCTCGGTTTGAACTTCAGCAAGTCGTCTTCACCACCTCTAGATGCCTAAATGCATTGAGTTGCTGCCATGTGATTGGCGGATTAGCTATTTGTGTTAACAAGCAATTGAACAGGTGTGCCTAATAAAGTGGCCAGTGAGTGTATAAGCATCACATTCCCACTCGTGGTCAGTTGTGGAGCACATTGCACCTGTTGAAATCATCGTCGGTTTTAGAAATCCTATTTTACAAATCAAATAGCATTGAAGAATGGCAGAACAGAGCGTCAATAGTTTTAATAATATCTTCTAATACTGTGTATATATCACCAAATTTGATTTTAGTTTTCATAAAGCGATTGTGTGTAAAATTGCTGCAGTGAACACAACTTTATTTATTTATGGTTTATTTCATAGGGACAGATACAGTGACAAAATGAAAACAGCTACCCGATGCAAATATCAGACTGTCTCTAGTGCGCACTGTGCACCATGGAGACACCGCGGTGGCTGTCACACACACTGCCTCCTCCAGTCACCTCCACCTGACACATCTTCACCACCTGCACATACAGTATGGATTGTGTAAATTAGCAACTTCTGGAAATAAAGCCAGTGACAGCTCTCACACAATCGTTACACTCCATATCCTCATTATCAGTTCTAATCATAATGCAGGCCAAGGTCGCCATGAAAATATATATATATATATATATATATATATATATATATATATATATAAATTGTGTTCACCTATCAAACTTCCATTTTCAAATGATATCCAGGGTGGGGGATATTCCTGATTGTCACGATCATTTTGGCAAGTTGTGAAGCGATCAGTCTCATTGCTGTAAACATATAAATATTGCCGTGACACTCGTAATCCGTAATGATGCATGACGTATGCACTGGCACTGCTAGAGGACTACGTGAATGGAAGAATTGAGAGGGAATGAATGTTCAGGGACCATCTCACCCACAAGCACCTTGATTTCTGTGTCAGAAAAATTCCTTTTCTTGGTCTTCCTCTCGGCACTTGCCGTGATTCACCATAAAGAACCACTTATCAGCAGGCGCATTTATGTGCATCAACATTCATGAGGTGCTTTACATCGACCATTTATGGTTGAATGTGGACGTGTGGAGGGCGGGATATGAGGCTGATCCACGTGCGCACATTTCCAAGTTGATTTGGGATTTATAAAAGGAAATTTTGCACTGTCAGGCGTACGTTTTGGTTTTATAAATCAGACAATTTTGTCGTACATACATTTTCGTCATTTGTACATTTAGTGTGGATCCTACACACTGTTTTATAAACGAGACCCAAGAGCTGTCATAGTTTTCCTTAAAATGGGTGTCCTTGTGATATTCTTTATCAACTTGCTTTGATACAAGCTGTCACAATATTATTTGATAGTGCACCACTGTGAGGGAAACAATAACATGCCGAACTAGAAATCTTTAAATAGATTCCTGCCATAATTCGCAGGGGAAAGAATATATGTTTCATTGATTAGTATTGTTTGATATGTCACAGTTCCCAACATGCATATTGTGTGGTTAGCCTACATCATCAAATATTGAGACGTATATGTAGAAGCTTGTAATATACCGTTGCCACTCACAGCACAGCAGACAACAGTGACCATATTGTACAGATAACTGGTGAAATACACTACAAACACTCATTTGCATAGTGAGTCACTGTACCTGAAAGACTCAATTTCCCCCTGATCAGGTTAGATAATCAAAACTGCACAAATCTCTTCTGTTTGATTTGACTAAAATCCAATAATCCAGGAACTGTGACGCATTAAATCACAAAATCAGACTTATCGTATAATGCAAAAAAATCACATAAAATGACAGAATAAAAAATAATATTCTGCCTGTTTGACTTGGATACTGCTGCAACATAGCAATTCTTATTACATTACATTCATTTAGCAGACGCATTGATAAGAACAATACTAACCTTTAATGTCGGACAATAAACTAAAACTAAAGTAAATCCCATTCCTAAACTAAAACTAAAGATATTATGAATATCTTCCTTACCTAAATTTGAAGAAAATAGTCTAATTCCACATGAACGGAGTACAATGTCTGTAGACAACAACCAATGCAATCTAATTTGAATGTTTGGTTGAACCACTATTGAACTAACCATCAGCCCAAAATCTAATCTAGAACATTTTACTGTAATTAATCCAGACAAATGTATGCAAAGTAAGCCAGCAGGAGAAAGGAAATGTCATCTACTGATATATTCATTTATCATCATCAGTATGATGAAAATTCATCCAAACAGCTTTTAGATCATACCGCCCAGCGCTAGAAACAAACCACACTTCACATACTTACCACAGGAAAAGTATGCAGCAATGGTTATGCCAGTCTTTTACTATGACCTTAAGTCAACGCCACCATAAAAATTAGGTCAGTGCGAGCCTAATTAAAATGCCCCACTTCCCTTTAAACGTAGCAGAATGCAATTATAAAACAAACATGTGTAAAGGGCAGACAGATTAATATCTACTGTAATGTTCCATTAAAGGAAAATGTGTTGCGGTCAGACAATAAAAGGCTGCCTTTTAGATGAAATTCCCATTAAAGTGGGCTAAAAGTGACTGTCTTCATCCCCAGTCCTTTATAAGGGAGCGATAAAGCTGGAACCAAGAAATTGCATGTAATGGCATTAATGATGGCCAACCATTACGGTCCAATATCTTGTTTCTGAAAACACAAGTGACCTTTTCTGTCCATGTGAGTACTTTCAGTGAAGTGTTGTATGTCACCAATCTGTGATGATGATGATGATGATGATGATGATGATGGTGCCTTCTTGGAGGTATTTTGTGATGAAGTGTTGTAATTTACGGTTATTTTTGGAGCCACTTGAGCCTCACCTGCTTCTACTTAAGTTCTTGATTTCCCCGGGATGACTTGTGACAGCTCTCAGAGAACGGTTGTGAACTCCTTCTATCCAGCTGTGGATGAATAGTACAGTGATAGCTCGAGTTTTTTCCAGTCTAACTAAAAAGTTGCAGCGCTCATAACTCATAACTCATACATAATACTGAAGCTCTCGATTGTTGAATATCTGTATAAAAAGAAGAATGTGGAAAAGAAGACCTTGTGCTGTGATTGTGAGGTAATAACACCAAAACCAGACATTCACAATAGATGTTTTTCACAGCTGAAAAATGTTCTGATGAGAAACACAATTTTCGCTGAATATGTGGACACATTATGCCGTCAATGGAAGGACGTCAACCACAGACGTGTTATTCTTTAGTCACAGTATGTCAGTGTGGATTTTTCCTTCACATTATGTTGTTAAGAGAGTGCTTTAGACATAACAATGTTTTCAAAGGTCACATTCAAAATCAAATAGTTTTTCATCATTACTACCTTCTCCGTCTCATCCTCCTCTCTGTTTTGGCATCGTTACCCACAGATATTGAGTGTTAGTTCTCAGATGCAGGGTCTGGTGGAAGGGAGGCACTATTGTTTTGTCCAACCAACAGTCCAACGATATTCAGTACTATCATATATACAAAAAATCTGTAAATCCTCATACATTTTTCCCTTGAATAAATTAGCTGATTATGAATTTATTGGCAACCATTTTGAAAACGAATCATTTGTTGCTTGATTACTTAATAAATTGCTACAGCTACAATCTTAAGAAGTGTGACAGGCTCATGCTGGTTACGCAACGTTAGTGTCAGTACTTTACATCTCTGTTCTGTCACCACTGCCCTCCATAATAACTATCACTATAGCTCAACCTACAATTCAGTTCTCATCATAGATTTTGTTTGTGTTGTCAGATAACTGCACACATATAAAAAATGATTTGATTGCAGCTAAACAATGAATGAATATGAGGTGATGTAATTTAAGATATATTCACACACAGCTGAATGCTGGCACAGGACAAGGCTGGGTTGGTAGAGGCGGATAAATTGGTGGAAGCAGCAACCCTGTCTCCTACAAAATTACTTTCCCATTCATCTAAACTGCATTCTCAATTACGTTTCGAGGGAAATATATTTTCTCCCGGATTACAGTCTTAGAATTAAACAGTTTTAGGCACGTGGTTAACGTTGTAAACAAAACAAAAATCTCAACAAGTTAACGTTGACTTTTACTATCACACAGAAGGAAACCTGGGGGGAAAGTCCTGTGTGTTTTTTGACCCATCCACCTGCCTGTAATGGACATTCTCGCTTGTTATACTCGGAATTATACCACGTAACTTTTAATAACGTTATTATTCCACATAACTCTCATTCACTCGATATACTGCGTCACATGCTCTGCACGTCACTCGTTATACGTCACTTGCTGCGGCCTTCTGTGGGCTATTTGTGGTGTGTCAAAGACAAACGTAATCCGTGACAAAATAAATTTCCCTACAAATGAAATTTAGATTGCAGTTTAGTTGAATGGTAGGGTAATTTTTAGGAGAAAGGGCTAAACGCAGGCAGTGGAGTCGCAATGAAGTTGTAGAGCTCCCCATGGTGTGTGTAGACAGATTGAGCATCAAAATGTTTTAACTGGCATGTAGAACATTTGAGTAGGAAATGTTGTCCGTACCATGAGGCACCATTCATTCAAAACACCATTTTTGGCAGTCATAAATTCCAGTTTACAGAAGACAGTGGAATAGTGTTTTCAGTTGTAGCTTCCAGGCCTTTTAAGTCTGATTTTGTAGAGTTGGGATTGTAGAAGCTAATATTGCCCCATGTGGAGCTCTCAGGCTGCCAGCACGAAGTGTGACTTCTCACATGGCTCAGCCTGGATTACCAGGTGTGACTCAAAGCTACCGTGCATCACTTGTTTAACGCAGATAAAAACGACGTCTGTGCTCGACTTTAGCAATCACATACGCAAGTGACTTTCAACCCTGAACATAATGCTATTTTCCTGTCACTTGCCGGACAGAAGGTGCATCGACGTTTATGTGCGTAAGGGGGAAGATGAGTTATAATGAGTCCGCTCGGACTGTTTGTTCTTTTGGAACAACATACGCTTTTGTCCTGAACACGCCTGTTGCCACGGCAACAGTGCAATATTCTGACACCAAGGTGGAGAACGTATATGCACAAAAAACGCATCTGATGATCGGCACCGTGTCTCTGACGTACATGAATAAAAAAATGAGTGATTTCGCTCTCCTTCTTTGATCCTCTCCCTCTGTTTGCTTTCTAATTCCTTAATTCCTGTCTCGGCTGTGTGTCGCAGTCTGAGCCGCTCTCCTCTCCTCTCTGTTCGCTCGCTCTGCCTCTTGTCGCATTGAATCCTCCCTGTCTGGCTGTGTGTGTGTGTCTCTGTTTCTGCTCTTCAGCTTCCCTCTTATATTTGCTGCAGTGCTTTGATTCGAGCTGGAACGCTTTAAGCTCACAGTGGCAAGGAGAGGTCACACTTTTCAGACAAGCACACACTCAAACACACAGGAACACACACTTTCAAGCCTCTGTTGTGTTAAAAGAAGGAACAAAGTGCATCAGCTGTGTACGCATGTGTGTGGTTTTGCCCTTTCTGAGACCCGGGGCTAAACCAGTTCTGTGGAGCAGTTTCACTACTTAATGAGATGTCTCATCACATACACATATATAAACACTCCTTACTTCTCTCTTCCGTCCCCGTCTTTCACATACCTGCTTCTGCAGGTGTCAGTCGCTGTAGCATCAAAAGGGCTTGAGATAGACTCTGGAGGGCTGATAAGAAATGATCCATGTCCTGGCTATAGCTACTGGCCATCATTTGATGCATTCATTAGAAATTGAATTTGTCAGTGTGGTCAGCACGCAGCATTGATCCGTCCGGTTAATTGATGTGTGAATTGTTCACTCATCACTCATAAGGTTGCCCATGGCTTCGTGATGCGCTGCTGTGCTGCTGCTAATAGTTGTTAATGATGAAGTTGAATCCAGGGGAGGGAAGTACATGCAGATAGTTTCCTGTTTCTCACTTCCCGTATTTCCCATGTTTATAAATAGGGATTTACTGATCCGACTTTTTCACCCCTATACCGATTGAGATACCTGGGCTTTGGGTATCGGCCGATACGAGTACTGATCTGATACCAGTGTTTAATTGATGAGCTGTATGCCTCACTGTGTGCAAGTGACTAGGGTCATTTTTTTATCTGTAACAACAACATCAGGCTGGACTTAAACATTGCTTTCCTAACTTTGTAAAACAAAATGTCACAAATAAATACTTGGATATAAATTTATTGAATTGTTATTTAGTACACCAGCAAACCTTTTTAATGCAGCAACAATTTGGTCCAAACTTAAACAGGAATTAAAATTCTAGTCTATAATGCATATAGTATATAAACACAGAATTGAACTGAATAGATCGGCCCCATTGTCAGCCGATCCAGCTATTGGAGTCAATATCGGCCCGATATCCGATCCAGCATCGGTATCGGTGTGTCCCTGTTTTTAACTCGGCATCCCAAACGTTTGGCGGCGTGCGCCCCTGCGAGTTACGAGATCATCACATCAAGAAACTGAGCAGAGCCAAATGTCGGCGTTAACACGAGATGCGCCGTCAGGGACGTTTCTGTGTAGACATGCAGGGTGGGAGGTTTTACTGCCCTGCAAGCCCCTGGTCTCTGATTCTCAGACAGGTGGAACATTGTCCCCAACAGCAATCTTTGAACAGGGAGTAATGGAAAAGGAATGGAGAGACGGCAGTAGACCACACCTGAAGAGCGAGTGCTCAAAATCCCTCATTTGAAAGTGATGTGCGTTTGACGCCATGTTGCTGTTTCACCGGGTGTTTTTTGACGTCGTGGCATTTCATTTCATTCCTGCTTGTACTCCATGATTATCAGTTTCTAGCTATGCTCTTTAAACATCTGACTATTGCATTTGCTCAGCGCTACTTAGCATCCATTTCACGTCTCTGGCTTATTTTCAGCGATTACAATCATTCAGATGATATCTGAATCATTTTTCATGGAGAGTCCAGAAAAAGCAGTGAATTGGGCAGCGCCTGTGTCTGGATGGATCAGATCCTGGTTGTGCTGATTGACGGGAAGCTTAGAGAGGGACAGTCCATCTGGTCCGTCTGAGACACTATGTAGACCGTCCTCCTCGCCTATTCTCTCTTTATTCAGACAGGAGGATTACAGCAAAGAAAGCAGCAAAGCAAGCAGTGAAGGGATTATCGAACAGCAGCAAAGGGATTAGAGGGGAAAGTTGCACCTCAATAGTGCAGAGGACCCCTGTGGCCCATGTAAGAGACTCATGCACGGGTTAGAAAAAGCCGGCTCCTTGGCCAGCTGCTGCTGCTGCACGGCTCTGCCAAAATCCCACAGAGCTTCTTCAGTAGGTGTTTGACACGCAGAGTTGCCAAGACTTCACGGCTCTCCCCAGTGGGTATTTGCTGTTCATTTGGACAGTGGAAATGCGGACAAATGGATGAGCAAAGAGAAAGCCACAAAGGGGATTTGAACTCTGGCACTCACTTATGGATTAGAGGTAGGAGTTATTAAACAGCTTCAGTCTGGGTTCCAAATGAGAAATTTGGTTTGTGACCTCTGGACCCAGGGAAATGAACACATTTGCTTCTCTTGTGATGTTGAGACTCCATTAAAGCAGTTCCTTGACCTATTTAGAGGCAAAGAGTCCGTTGAAGGAGGCTTCAGAGAACTCATGTTTTTATCTGGCAGTGGCCAAGTCTTGACACAAAACACTGCAGCTTTTCTCTGAGTAGCTGACTGGATGCTGACTTTTACTGTAGCTCAATAATCTGAAGCTCCCACGCGACATGGCATGAGTAATGGATGTTAATTGACATCTACATTTCTGTCACCTTCAGACAGCACTATAATATAATTAAAGGCACGGTAATGTGCTATAAAAGGTAGCACTGCTCCAGTAAAAAAAGGAGAAAAGGCCCATTAAAAATGCTTCTGGGAAGTCACTGATTTTGTGAATCAGTTACTAATCAGTTAAATTTGTAATCAATTATCCAATGTGTTGATTAGTTTGTCATTTATCAAACAACAAGGCCAAAACTCTCAAATGTTATTGCTTTTCTCTGAATTTAAAATTAGATAAAGCAAATGATCAGTCAATTAATTGATCATTTGATTAACAATCAAAACAAATGCAGATTTTTTCTCTTTTTTTTTTGGTCAGCTGTTAAAGCTATTCTTCAAGCCAGAAAACCTCTAATTCCAGTTTGTCAACTGTTGAAATGTGCTACTTTTTGTCTAATGTGATAGTGTACTAAATATATTTAGGTGTTGGGCTTTTGTTTGGACAAAATGAGCATTTTGATATCAACCTGGCCTTTAGGAAATTGAGGGGCATTTTTCACTATTTCCTGACATATTTTAGACTAAATGAATAATTGATGAAGAAAATAATTTCCACATTATTTGATAATTAAAATAATCATTAGGTACAAGTAGTGCTGCCCCCACCTTGTCAAGTAGTCGCATAAACGGTCGTTTTGGTCTTAGTCTACTAAGGTTTCTTTAGTCGATGAATTGTTTTTGATGCTTTTTCATGCCAAAAGACTTATTTCTAAGAAACTTATGAGCACATTTCTGGTAAAACTCAGTTTCACAGATTTGATTAAATGAACTAATCGATGTGTCAGTCGACTAAGAATTAGGGCTGGGCGAAATGGAGGATATCAAATATAATATTTTTGACCAAATACCTCTATCGATATTGCAACAATACTGTAGGATTGACCATTGGTGCTTTTACATAGTATTTACACAATGAGAGTTTTGATAATTATCAGTAATGTGGACATAATGGCTAAGTGAGTAAAGGCAAATATTACAACAGCTAGAACAGTTTTATAAGTTCAGAAAATGTCATCACTTTACTACTGTAATGCAGCCTTTAAAACCAGGAAAAGACAACACACTGCCATATTACAATATACAAAATCTGAGATGATATGTAGTCTCATATCAAGATATCAATATATTGCCCAACCCTAGGTTGAGGACAGCCCTAGTTGCAAGCCTGCATTGAGCATTTTGGGTTCTGGACTTTCAATTTGAAGATGCCACTTTGGGCTATAGGAAATTGTGATTATTTTTAATTATCAAATACATTTTATAATCTGAAAAGATGAATCCATCATCATCATTCAACAACAACAGATGAATCAATAGTAGAAATAACTGTTAGTTGCAAACCTTGTTTTGAGGTTGAAAATGCATTCAACTTGTTTTGTAAGGCCACACAATGTGTGAGAAATGTTGAATTAAACAAAACAGTTTGTTTACAATGAAAACTCCACAGGGTCCCTTTAACAAGAGCAGACGCCGTCATTAAGCTGCTAAGCACCCGATTATGTACAGCAAAAGGTGATTACTGATGCCTATAGTGGACCAAACGTGATACAGCTACGGTACATTATAGGATGGCGTAGCCTGGTTTGAAAAACAATTCCAGTTTGTTACTTTTTAATATTTTAAGTGAATGATGGAAGTGATGGAATTAAACAATCCGATTTTCTCACAATATGACATACTTGATATCTCCATCACCATGGGAACAGACTAGTCTGTTTTTGTAGATTAGTAGGCCTTCCATGTGATCATTACTACTGCACAAATGTTCAACTGAAACACAAATTGTTGCTTCGACCACAAGGAAGCCACCAGAGGCCTCATTAAGAGAGAACTTAGGACTCTCTTGTTGTTGTTAAGTGCGTGTTTATTTCACACCGATCATCGATAGTCTGCATCTTGCCCACAGCGTGACAGCATGTGAAAGCCACAGGAAACCATTCATAGATGTGTGCTTGGATTTCATATTTCACTTAACTCTTAAGTAATAATTGAAGCGAGGGCATCCCAATAAGTTGAACAAAGATTATTTTTCATAAAACTGTTGAGTTGAGGCACTTGAAAAATGTAAGTCAGAACAAGAAACTGTGTGACATTTGCCGTCTTTGTGTGAAAAATCTGATATTCAGTATTACTGACTGAAAAGCACAAAGCGAAGAAAACATCAGGAGGGTGATTTGTGGAAATGGCCTTGATAATCTCCACCAGAAAGGTACCTTTTGGATATAATTCTGGTTTCCACTAAACTCAAATTTCTCTCTTGCTTATAAAAAGTATGACTTTAGTGACATACACCACCATCAGTTTTGTTTTCAGTGAGATCAGCAAACCAATCAAGTTCATAGCAGGCAGACTGTTATCTTCCACTTCTCTATTCACATATGCAAATTTGATTGTGTTGTTATTAATCAAAGCCGTCACTCAAGTCAACTGACAAGTGGGTCATAACATCCGTCGTGCCACACGGTTGCCCCTGTGATTTAATCTGATGACAATTAAGTATCGAGCTATTCTTTCAGCCTGGCACCGTAGCGACTTTTCCTCTCTGGACACTTCCAGTTAACCTAGTTTACGAAGTGGTTTACACCTGGTTCTGTTTTATATATCTCAGTCATTGTGGAGCTGGGCGCACATGCACGAGCCTCGTTTGACCCGATAGTTGTGCCCACTTGCTTTATTGTGAACTCTACTATGGCGAAGGCAAGACCTATGGAAAAGAAATATGCTAGTAATGGCATATTAGTTTTATGTAAAGATGTGTGGATATAATTTATATTAATAGTTTCTACAGTGGCTAAATAACTCCTGTTTGGTCTGTAGTCATTTCCTTCCAGCATTGTAATAACTTGATTAATTCTGGACCATATTACACACATGCCATGTTGGTAGACATAAATAATAAGTGAAGGTACCCAGTGTCAGCTGTGTGTAAATTACGCATATATTAGAACAAAGTCACATCCACTCTCCAATAAGATCTACCACTCAAGGGACCACATTTTGTCTGATGTCATATCAAATTTGATTAAATTGTTATATTAAACTTTATTGTCATTGCACAAAGTACAGGTACTGAGACAGCAAAATGCAGTATGAACAGTGTATATACATGTGCTATGAATACACTAGATATATAGAGCATGAGCAGTATTAACAGTGTGTATGTTTGCTGTCACAGAGGTGCAGACTTCAGCAAGGTGTCAGCTGAGGAGAGAAAGCTGTTCTTGAGCCTGCTGGTCCTGGAATGGAGATCCTGTGGCACCAAGCAGAGGGCAGGAGGGCAGGCGGTCTGTAACAGGGCGAGTTTTATCTCACTGTTCTAGTATAGAACACGGCTTTCATGGCTTTCTTCCAACATACTATAATATGACTTTTTTTCGACATTCTATACTATGACGTTTTTATTTTTTCGACATACTATATATGGCTGTTGTCCGTCATACTATACCATGAGTTTTTTAGACATAATATACTATGACTCTTTTCCAATACGCTATACTAGAACTTTTTCATTTTTTCAACATACTATAGTATGACTTTTTTTCGACAAACTATATGATTACGTTTTTAATTTTTCGACATACTATAATATGACTTATTTTCATTTTTTGACATACTATACTATGACTCTTTTTTGACAAACTGTATTATGACAGTTTTTCGTCTAGTATGCCATAAAAAATCGTCATACAAAGTGGCAGTACGTAATTAGATTAAATTGTTATATTAAACTTTATTGTCATTGTACAGGTACTGAGACAAAAATGCATGTATGTAGAGTGTAAAAACTGATTAAAATATTGTATATAGCATAAACAGTAAGTGCTATGAATACATTAGATATAAACAGTATTAACAGTGTGTATGTTTGCTGTCACAGAAGTGCAGACTTCAGCAAGGTGTCAGCTGAAGAGAGAAAGCTCTTCTTGAGCCTGCTGGTCCTGAAATGGAGATCCTGTGGCACCTAGCAGAGGACATCAGTCTGTAACAGGGTGAGCATGGCTTTCTTTCAACATACTATACTAAGACTTTTAAAAAAAAAAAAAGTACATACTAACTGACTATTTCTATTTTTTCAACATTGTATACTATGAATCTTTTTCAACATAGTGTATAGTATGTCTAAAAAAATGTATAGTAGTAAACTCGGGAATTTCTTTTTGGAAATTTGTGTTTTGTCGATTATTTCTGTTGTATTGCATTGTATTTTGCATCGTTGGAAAGCCTGTTTATTTACCTTCACAATGATGTCCAACTTGTAAGGATCATGCAATAGTGGGATGAGCAGCACAGCTGATTATGTGGGGAGCGCCCAAGAAAATGTTTCCAAAATGCTCTGCCAATGGTAAACAGTGTATTCTCCTGTTGGTATTGACTCTTGTTTTGAGTTGTTTGGTGGATTGGATGATTGAACTCTCTCAGTAACAAGGAACAAACAAGACATATTGGGTATTTTACACTTTATTTATTTAACCAGGACACGTACAGCAATTCCAAGCTGATCCTGGTTGAGGAATGGAACGCCATCCCACAGCAACGTGTGACCAGGTTGGTGACCAGCATGAGGAGGAGATGCCAGGCTGTTGTGGCTGCGTATGGATCTTCCACCTCTACTGAGGCTCCTGACGGTGTATTAAATGAATAAAGTGTAAAATAGCCAATATGTCTTGTTTGTTCCTTGTTACTGATAGAGAGTTCAATCATCCAATCCACCAAACAACTCAAAACAAGAGTCAATACCAACAGGAGAATACACTGTTTACCATTGGCAGAGCATTTTGGCAATTTTTTGCTGCTCATCCCACAAATGCATGATCCTTACAAGTTGGACATCGTTGTGAAGGTAAATAAACAGGCTTTCCAACGATGTAAAATACAATGACCATTAGCATTGTAACAACAGAGAAATAATCCACCAAACACAAGTTTCAAAAAAAATTTCCTGAGTTTATATCGGAAAAATAAAAAAGCTATACTAGTATGTCGGAAAAAAAAACGTGAAAGTAAAACTCACCCCTTCACAGACTGCTTGCCCTCCTGTCCTGTCCTGCTAGGTGTCACAGGATCTCCATTCCAGGACCAGCAGGCTCAAGAACAGCTTCCTCAGCCAACACCTTGCTGAAGTCTGCACCTCTGTGACAGCAAACATACACACTGTTAATACTGTTCATACTGCATATATCTAGTGTATTCATAGCACTTACTGTTTATTCTACATAAAATATTTTAATCAGTTTCTACACTGTACATACATGCATTTCTTTGTCTCAGTACCTGTACTTTTATTTGTACAATGACAGTTTAATATAACAATTTAATCTAATTACATTTTTCATGAGATAATATGACTTTGTATGACAATTTTTTATGGCATACTAGACTGACATTTTTCGACATACTATACTATGTCAAAAAAAGTCAGTTCAGTTCATCGAAAAAGAGTCATACTACAGCATGTGGAAAAAAAGTCAGAGTATAGTATGTTGAAAAAATAAAAAGTCAAACTAGTATGTCGAATAAAAGCCATGGTATAGTATGTTGAAGAAGAGTAATAGTATAGTATGTCAAAAAAGAGTAATAGTATAGTATGTAAAAAATAAAAAAAAGTAATATAGCATGTCAAAGAAAAGCCACAGTATAGTATGTAAAAAAAATGTAAAGTCATAGTATAGGATGTCGAAAAAAAAAAAAAGTCATACTATGTATGTCGAAAAAGAGTCATAGTATAGTATGTCTAAGAAAATCCACGGTATAGTATGTAAAAAATGTTTTAAAAAAGTCCTAGTATTTTAAAAAAGGCCATAGTATAGTATGTCAAAATAATACAAATGTTACAGTATAGTATGTTGAAAAAATACTAAGACATACTATAGTGGACAATTTTTGGAACCCCCACGTTAAAGAAAGAAAAACCCACAATGGTCACTGACTAATGAAAATCAGATATTCTTTTTGAATTTTGGTTCAACAGAATCATTTTAAAAAACAAACTAATGAAACTGGCCTGGACAAAAATGATGGTAGCCCTAGAAAAGATGTAAAATAATGTGACCATAGGGACATGTTAACTAAGGTGTGTCCTGTAAATAGCATCACAGGTATCTTCAAACTTGTAATCAGTCAGTCTGCCTATTTACAGGGTGAAAAGTAGTCACTGTGCTGTTTGGCATCATGGTGTGTACCACACTTGATGTTCCTGTGACTATAGTTGCACATATTATTCAGAAGTTTAAGGTCCACGGGACTGTAGCCAACCTCCCTGGACGTGGCCGCAAGAGGAAAATTGATGACAAATTGAAGAGACGGATAATACGAATGGTAACCAAAGAGCCCAGAACAACTTCCAAAGAGATTAGAGGTGAACTCCAACGTCAAGGTACATCAGTGTCAGATCGCACCATCCGTTACTGTTTGAGCCAAAGTAGACTTAATGGAAGACGACCCAGGAGGACACCAAATCATAAAAAAGCGAGACTGGAATTTGCCAAAATGCATATTGACAAGCCACAAAGCTTCTGGGAGAATGTCCTTTGGACAGATGAGACAAAACTGGAGCTTTTTGGCAAGTCACATCAGCTCTGTGTTCACAGACGCAAAAATGAAGCATCCAAAGAAAAGAACACTGTACCTAATGTGAAACATGGAGGAGGCTCGGTTATGTTATGGGGCTGCTTTGCTGCATCTGGCACAGGGTGTCTTGAATCTGTGCAGGGTACAATGAAATCTCAAGACTATCAAGTCATTCTGGAGCGAAATGTGCTGCCCAGTGTCAGAAAGCTTGGTCTCAGTCGCAGGTCATGGGTCCTCAAACAGGATAATGACCCAAAACACAGCTAAAAACACCCAAGAATGGCTAAGAACAAAACATTGGACTATTCTGAAGTGGCCTTCTATGAACCCTGATCTAAATCCTATTGAACATCTGTGGAAGGAGCTGAAACATGCAGTCTGGAGAAGGCACCCTTCAAACCTGAGACAGCTAGAGCAGTTTGCTCAAGAGGAGTGGGCCAACATACCTGTCGACAGGTGCAGAAGTCTCATTGAGAGTTACAGAAATCGCTTGATTGCAGTGAGTGCCTCAAAAGGTTGTGCAACAACATATTAAGTTAAGGGTACCATCATTTTTGTCTAGGCCAGTTTCATTAGTTTGTTTTTTAAAATGATTCTGTTGAACCATAATTCAAAAGCAATATCTGTTTTTCATTAGTTAATTTTCCGTACATTTTTATTTATTATTACTTTTGTCAGTTTCAAGTTATTTCAGTGACCATTGTGGGTTTTTCTTTCTTTAACGGAAGAGTACCAACAATTTTGTCCACGTCTGTATGTCGAAGAAAAGTCATAGTATATTATGTCAAAAAAAAAATCATACTATAATATGTCGAAAAAATAAAAAATTCATAATTTGGTATGTCGAAAAAGAGTCAAAGTATAGTTTGTTAAAAAAAAAAAAAAGTCATAGTACAGTATGTCGAAAAAAAAAAAAAAAAGTCATAATATATTGTGTCGAAGAAAAGCCATGTTCTATACTATGACAGTAAAAGTAAAACTCACCCCGTTACAGACTGCTTGCCCTCCTGTCCTCTGCTTGGTGCCACAGAATCTCCATTCCAGGACCAGCAGGCTCAAGAACAGCTTTCTCTCCTCAGCTGACACCTTGCTGAAGTCTGCACCTCTGTGACAGCAAACATACACTGTTAATACTGTTCATACTGTTTAGATCTAATGTATTCATAGCACTTACTGTTTATTCTACATACAATATTTTAATATTTTTTTATACTGTACATACATGCATTTCTTTGTCTCAGTACCTGTACAATGACAATAAAGTTTAATATAACAATTGAATCTAATTAAATTTTTCATGACATACGATGACTTTGTATGACACTTTATGGCATACTATACTCTGACATTTTTTCGACATACTATACTATGACTATGGAGGAGGCCGGCTTCATGACTTATACTCCACTATGGGGCGATCGAGATGTTATGACCAAGTATTATGTCCCAAATGTATGCATACTGTATGCAACAGAACAGACATGTAAGTCTGCAGTACTTACCAAAAGTAAGAATTAAAAGTATGCGTACCTGAAACGCCGACCCTGTTTTGCAGAAAATAACACATTTTCTGTGTAATTGTAATACTTAACACTAGATTATGGGCTATTAGTCTCATGTTGTGCAATGGAGGTTTAATCTGTTAAGAAATACATCTTGTGTGGTTGATAATGATAATAATTAAAGCTGCAAGCAACGATGAACGGGCCCTCGCAACTTCCAGCGCGTCGGGGGTGCTGGCGGGATGCCGGCGGGATGCCGATGGACTCGGCCAGGCACAATGAAACCGGAACTCTGATGAGTGCAATGACGCCTGCCACAAGACTCTACCACAAACGGTTCGTGAGTTATGAAAGGGGGCATGGCTAACGTCTTGGGTCGGGGTTATGAATCTATATTGGCATTAAAATGCCCTCAGGCCTGGACCACCATCATGGCTGAGAAATTTGGAGCAGATTTGACAAAGTATGCCGAAGTTACAACAACTTCCCGTTGGCCGCCACGCCACGGTCAGGTGGTTCAGTGAAAACTCACAATTTAAATAACTTTTCATCCTTGAGGTTAAGATGGTCCTGACCAAATTTCAAGTCGATCTGATGAAATCTGTAGGAGGAGTTGGTTAAAGTAGACGGCCTATAAAAGCAAGATGGCTGACTTCCTGTTGAGTTTTGGGCATACCTTTAAGAGGCTTTTTTGTGCGTCTCCACATGTTACATCTGTCTGCCAAATTTCATACATGTAGGTGAAACCGGAACGAGGGGCTCAATTTTTCCAACTTCCTAGGGGGCGCTAGTGAGTAATTTTGCAACACCCAAGCCCGAGACCCTTAGAATATCAATTTTTTCACCGCATCTGATTAGTGTGCCAAGTTTAACAACTTTATGAGCACGTTAAGTTTATCAAAAAGGCGATTCATTTGAAAGAAAAAGCAGAAACACTACAGTTTCAAAAGGGGCCTTTGCTGGCCCGACGTCGTCGGTGCTCCTGCCCTAATTATAATACAGATTATTTATGTGGCACTTATCAAAGACAAGACAAACCAACACTGCAGTTCAATTTTTTCATCAATGCCAACACTCACCTCTCCTCCGGACTAATCTGGACGCCTTCGGCTGAGTCAAAAACCAGTCGCTGAACTTGAAGCTCCATCTCCAAGCTGAGCTCTACCGGATCCAAGAGGATGAGTGATTCCTGGACTCGCTTGCTGCAGAAGAACTCCATCACTCCCGACAACACCACCACGCTTCCCTGGCTCGGTCCCTCTGCAGCCACCAAGTTCAGGTTTAGTTCAGGTTCAGGTAGGGGGAAACACATGTCAACAGGAAACAGTACTCTACACCTGCACTCCGCCTCCAGGAGAACCAGCTCCATGTCCACAACGTCCAGTCGAATAACACCCACAAGGAGCAGTCTGAACTACTGAAAAGTGACTTTTGTGTGCATTAGTTCTGCTCTGTGAAAAGAACCGTGACATACATACATCCGGCTCCATCCCCCTCGTGGCCGCGGTGTCGGTAGTGGGCGTCTCTGCACACCTGGCTCTAATCAACCTGTGTCCCCACAATATGTCTCCAACTTCGATCACTTCAACCTCTTCTGGTAGAGCAGGAAGTCATTTAGAGCTGATGTTATAACATTACATCCAGACTTGTTGAGGGCTAAAGTACTTAAAGCAAACATTTGGTCCTCTGTTGCCGCCTCGGTGCTCCGCTAACAGGTAGCCGAATCACTCCCGCGGCAGCCTGGCTGACTCCACGCTGGTTCTGACTAGTCCCACCTCTGTTGTCGTCCCCGGGTTCCCAGCACCAGGCTAATTGGTTCCCCTTGCTTCCGTTCTGTTCATGACGAGCCAGGACCCTGCATCATCCTGCACATTCTCCCACTAGACAGTGTTACTGACTATGACTGATTCTGCCGAGGCACTGGAAAACGTTTTTCAATCTTTTAATGTTATTGCTGAAAAAACATGCCCCTTATAAAACTTTTCTTTTTTTTTTTTAAACTAGGGCTGTCAATCGATTAAAATATTTAATCTTGATTAATTGCATGATTGTCCATAGTTAATCGTGATTAATCTCACATTAATTACATTTTTTAACTTAAAAATTAACCTTAAAGGGAGACTTGTCTGCTTTTCTCAAACTAAACTATATGAAACAACTAGGGCTGTTAATCGATTCAAATATTTAATTGCGATTAATCGCATGATGTTTATAGTTAATCGTGATTAATCGCACATTTTTTATCTGTTCAAAATTAACCTTAAAAGGGAGATTTGTGAAGTATTTAATACTCTTAAATATATATATGTATATATTTATTATTGGAAATCAGTTAACACAAAACAATGACAGATATTGTCCAGAAACCCTCACAGGTACTGCATTTAGCATAAAAAATATGCTCAGATCATAACATGGCAAATTGCAGTCCATCATGCAACAACAGCTGTCAGTGTGTCAGTGTGCTGACTTGACTATGACTTGCCCCAAACTGCATGTGATTATCATAAAGTGGGCATGTCTGTAAAGGGGAGACTCGTGGGTACCCATAGACATAAGACATATGACATACTATACTACAACTTTTCTTATGACATTTGTTATAACATATGATATATAACTGTTTTTATGACATAATATACTTTAACATGTTTTATGACTTACTATACTACGATATTTTTATAAGATACTATGACTTTTTATGGCATTTTTATGGCATATTATGCTATGAATTTGTTTTTGTGACATACTATAGTATGGCATTTTTTATGAAACTTTGATACAAGCTGAATTCTGATATGCATGGAGGTAATAAAATGAGCATGCCTTTATAAAATAACCGAAAGACGACCTTGCTCCAACATCCCTGTAACATTATACAGTAGTAGTAAATGTGATGAAAATTGTACAGTCTAATTAAATGCTTTACATACTGTAGATGTGGCAGGGTTTTGGCCTGTGACAGTCTTTTCACTTGAACATATATTGTTGAAATCTAATTAGTTAGTAGTTGGACACATTATTGTGAAAGAGCTGCGATTTACCAGGCTGACACGAAACAGGTCTCCAGCTTTCAGAGATGCAATATAATATATTGCTTCTCTGAAAGCTTTGGTCTTTAGAGCTTTAGAGAGCAAACTACATACTGAATATATATTTTATTCTGGCCAGCATTGAGCTGATCAGTCTGCTTTGTAATGGGACCGGATGATAGAAGGTTGTGATGGTGACATTCGTTCTTGAAAACCATTAACTAAGCTGGCCTTCAGTCTTTATTCTTGCAGTGCTCGGGGCTCATGTTTTGCCTGCGGTGTAGAATATGCAACACACACCAACACAATGCAGATTCAGCTATAGTTAACTTTATTTGTAAGTACAATAGAACAAGAATAATTATCGCTTTCATATTTCCCTTTTTGTGCGCTCCAGCTCACAGTCTTCCCTAGGACTTTAAACATACTTAGATCTTTAAATGTAAACTACCTCAGTAAATGACAATGACTAAACTAAAATGTCGATTTCACAAGTAGGATTATTTAGAAATAAGAAAATGAAAGACAACGAGTGAACATTTTGAAAGAAATTCCACGGAGACATTTTGAATCTGCAGGCGGTCACGCCTGCTAAACCGAGAGTAAATAAACAGTTTGTTTGGTTTCATAAAAACACACAAAGGAAAGAAATAGAATGAAAAAATAAATGTCACAGATCCTATTTTCATACTCTCTGCGACGGTTCACCTCTTGATAGTGTGAGCTCAGGAAGAGGTCAATGTTTTATCCCCCTTTCTGAAACGAATAACATTTCCCAGCTAGTCTTTAATTTATTCTTTTTTCCCCCCCCAGACACTGAACAGTAGTACATTGTCATAAGTATGGTTGTTATAATCACTGCTGGCTAAGACAGAGAAACACTGCGATACAGTTTATTAACATGAGTTGATGCCATCATCCTTCATGTGAAAATCTACACTATTTAGAGAAGAGAGAGAGGGGGATGGAGAGGAAAAGGTGATGAAAAGGTGGTTGGATAGATGGACGAGGCTGGAAAACAGATAAACTAGGAGAGCCGCTAAGGAGAGGAGGAGGGAACTTATTGCGCAACAGCTTGTCAAAAACACTCATTCATACAATCCCACCACTTCCATCCCCACCTCTTTCAACAGACTGATAAAACCAGGAGGTACAGTGAGGCACGGCAGCGGGCTGGGGAGACATATCGGTGTTCTAATTAACTACAGCATCACTGCTCAGTATTGATGCATAGTTCAAAAAGGGGGACTCATTCTCCGAGGTAATGGAGCGAAACTGCTGGAAACAATTCAGCCAAGTACAAACAGTTTTGTGTTTTCGATCGATGTATTCTGTCGGAGCTGCACGGGCGTTTTTTGGGAAACTAAGATGTTGTTGTGTCTTTTCTGGCTTCCTTTCCTACTGTAACTGATATGTGATCTCATCTGTCTACTTTCACTAGTCGGGGTAGCTAAACATTCAAAAAAGATCAACACCTTCAAGTAAGTAGAAGGCCTGACATTAGTGTAAAACGGAATTAAGTTCAATCTTGTGAGAGTTTAATTCAGTAAGATCATCTGATAGCTGGTCGTTGTTGTTTTGGATACAGTGTTGCTATGGAGACGTAGCCACACCACTGTAAGGTGTATTTGGTTTCCTTTTTATCCAGGCAGCACTCGATGGCCGGGAGTGTTAACGTGAATATTTTTGCATCCGTGCGTGTGTATGAATATTTAATTTCTTTTAGAATGTGTTTTGTGTCTCTGGAGGTGCAACATTATGGTTGACTTTGTCTTAAAATTTGCTCGCACACACACACATACACACGTGCATTTGGACTCATTTATGCAAACACACACACACACATTAGAAATATAAAGCCGAGTGCTGCTACTGGGAGTCTCCAGAGTCTCTTATTAGTCCGGCTAATTTCACATCATTTGACAGAGAATTAATTCATAAATTAATCAGCCGAGCCTCAGAAAATAACACCACATGCCTCCGTGTAATCCCATTTACACCTAGCATTAAAATCCCCATGCACTCAGAGGAGGACCGTTCACTGTAATCTGTGTCGGGTTCTGAAGAGACAGAGTGGAGCTGCTCCTCTGACAGTTTTTTCAACATCAAACCAGAGACACTAAACATGCCCCAAATGCCACCTTAAGACTCTGTGACTTTACACCTGTAAAACGATCCAGCAGATTGAGCGCAATTGGTTTGAGTGGGCAGCCCTACAGCTGGTTTAGGATTAAGAAAGCGTCAGTTAAACCAACTATAACAGAGGTACTTTGTGAAAATCACATCTCTAATCCTGTTTGGGTGTTTCCAACATGGCCTACAGCTTCATTTCAACCGTGTCGCTATAACGTGCTTATGGCTTTGGGATTTTAAAAGACAGGTGTGAATGGGGATACATTGTCAACACCGTACAGATCTTTCAAAAACAAAATAAACCATCTACTATTACTGATACAGTAACAGAATACCTTTTTCACTTTGGACGTTTCTGGCATGTATATCTGTGTCCCCCGTCAACCTTAAAACGGTGCTTTATTGTGCTTCTCCTATTGTGAAAATATTTTTTTTGTCGTCACATATATCTAAAAACAGGTTGGCCAAAATATTGTGAAATCTTTCCTTCAGCCCCTTTGGAAACCCCAGTGTGCTTTGTTGTCTTTCCAAAGAACAAAATCATTTATACCTATTATAAAACAGTGAGTAAATGCTACTGCTCCACTGTGACTCATGTCAGTGATTAATAATGTCTTGCAAAAAAATATTTTTCTCATATGAAACAAAAAAATAATGATTTGGTAATACATCCTCGAGTCTATCCTTCTTTGTCTGAACCCTGATGATTACAAGGAAAAACATTTAGTAGTCATTAATAGAAAGATTCACCTACTACTCACTTTGAATATACTAAGCAGCATCATCAGCATAGAAATGGAATTTGTGGCGTTTCAGTAGATGTTTTTACGACCCTGTTAGTGTTACACATGGTGAGCTCATTTTGCATTACATCACATTTAAGACTAGCATTTCAGTAATGGAATGTATCACAATTCAGATATATAATGTGTTTCTAAATTACGTTATTTTCCACAAGTTGACAGGATGTTAAGACATGTACTGAGATATACTGTTTTTTTACCTAATCACTACACCTAGGGGAGAATTACAGGATTAGTGGTACAATTCAATAAGGAATTCCCATCAAATTAATATATTATTTAGGATTGTTATATCATCTACTATTTATACCATCAGGTGTCTGGATATGTGTGGAGCTGTGCTTCATTTTGTGTCCCCAGTGTAACCGAACAGAATATGTACAAATTGGGGGCCAAAATGTCAGTACTGCCACAAAGGATTTCCTCTTCCTCCTTTTTTTAATTTTTTTATCCCCCACTGTTCCTTCACCTCACCACTTCTAAAAATCAGATGATTTAACTCCCGCCTACTACTATTACTACTCCCCACCCTCCCTCTGCCACCTCGCTCTACTCCTCGATTTCCAGTATCAGGTCATCTCCCTCCAGGGAGGAGTCGGTCGTGACATGGATAGCCTTAACGGTGCCGGACACCGGGGAGTTGACCACGGTCTCCATCTTCATGGCCGAGAGGACGCACAGCGGCTGACCCTTCTCCACCTTTCATGATTGTAAAGAGAGTTCACAGAGCATTAAAAACATGAGTCAAATGCACAGATCACCGAACAAGCGCTGTAGTCGAAGGTTAACAAGAAGCTACACTCAAAGCGCATAAAGGACCAGGGCCGGCTCTAGCCCTTTTGGTGCCCTAGGCAAAATTTCTTTCTTTTTCATTCTTTCTTTCTTTCTTTCTTTCTTTAGTAAATGAGGAAGTAAGTAGTTAGTTTTCTTTTTTTTTTAGGGCGACCAGTGCCCCTCAGAAGGTGACGCCCTAGGCGACCGCCCATACGGCCTATGCCTTAAGCCAGCCCTGTAAAGAACATAAAGGACCAGGGCCGGCTCTAGCCCTTTTGGTGCCCTAGGCGAAATTTGTATTTCTTTCTTTCGGAAATGAGAAAGTTAGTAGTTAGTTTTCTTTTTCTTTTAGAGGGCGACCAGTGCCCCTCAGAAGGTGACGCCCTAGGCGACCGCCTATATGGCCTATGCCTTAAGCCAGCCCTGTAAAGAACGTAAAGGCTAGTTTCCTGGATAAATATTAAAAACATCAAATGCAAGCAAGAGCTTAACATATTATCAGAGTGCAGCCATTAACACTTAGTGTGAATGTAGGTTTCAGTTTAAAGGAACTGTTCACCCAAATTACAAACAACATAGCAACAACTGTATGCAGGTAGTTGACGTGTTCTTTGTCCAGGTTTGGACATATTTATCTTAATGGTCTGCCTACATCTCAATGGACTTTCATTTGTGGTTTTGCTCAAAGCATTGACAAATATAATTTGATGTAATGAAAATTCAATTAACCTTCAGAGCTGGGTATTGGACCTATACTGACCAATGGCATAGCCACGGGTGTGCTAGAGTGTGCCTGTGCCACCGAAAGAGGCAGCTGGCACACCCAGAAATCAGATGCAGAATACATTTTTAGTTATTTAGAGTTACTATTACTAAACGATACAATTCCCCACTACCCATTTGCAGCTGTCCTATATTTCTACTAGTGGAATTTAGCCACCCTACACACACATTCAGCAGAATAAAAAAGTCACGAGCAGTCGTTGCATGTGGCCGGGATCGGTAGAGGCTGCACAGAAAGCTGCCGGTGCCGGTAGAAAACGGAGCAGCAGGGTCATCTTTTGTTGCATTCACTTGCACTTGGACAGTGAATGCCGCACTCAGAGCGCGAGCATAGAGAGCCTCTTCATCTTAAAGTCCTGGGCTGAATTTCAGTCCCAGTCCACCCCTGGTCATGTGGCACACCCGGTTATTCTGATGCACACCCACAGTTTTTTTTTCTGGCTACGCTAGTGATACTGACCAAAATGTGGCCACAGCACAGAGTATTGAAAGTAAGTAAGTACTGGAAGTTTGCATTGAACGTCGTTCTTTACTTTGATCAGACAGTTTCTGATTTAAATCAGACTTTTACCGACATTTGAGTATTTTGTTTAGGCAGAGTTCTTGTATAATTGCTCATTTTAAGATGTTTATGTTTTTCTTTTATTAAACAAAAAAGGATCTTATTAATATTCCTCAAAGCAAGGTTACCAAAAAGGTATATATATATATATATATATATATATATATATATATATATATAAACAGGCTTTTTCCCTGAATAGAAAACTACTTTTATTCATCTAACAAAAGAAGCTAAACTTTAGATGTTGTTGCTTTCATAAAATACATGTTGAAAATGATGATTTAAATGAGGAACTGTGATCAAAGAATAGAGATCACATAAAAGCAAAACTATCTCAAGGTAAGGTAATCAAAATCTGATTTAAAAAAACTAAATGTTGAGAGAAAAGAGGATAAGCAAGTTAACATTAAACTAACCTTGGATCCCACTTCCACTTTGACCTCCAGGACCTTCCCAGGCATGGGTGCTCCCACCTGACCCTTGATGGACTTCTGAGCCTTGGGGTGGAACTTCATTTCCTGAGTGGAGGGACAAAGAGAGATATCATGCATCCGTCTGTCCAGTCGATCATCTGTCCGAGTCATCCCCACACGCCTGCCTCCATTTACCCACTCATCCAGCCAACGATCCATCCATATAGTCAGTCAACCCATTGAATCATTGCTCCCTGCTGAGCCTCCATCTATCGCTCACAGCCATTTGTTTCTATGAATAAAAATCACCTGTGATTGCCAAGGGCCCCGTCATAAAATCTGTCCTTTTTTTTTTTTGCTTAGAGAACATCAGTTTCTCCCGTAATCCATATTTATCATTCACCTGCAGACATATATCCTTCTCTCAAACCCTCCCATCTGTCCCTCGTCAATCATTTATCCACCTCCCTCCATCCCTTCTGTGTACCTTCATGGCGAGAGTGTCTTTAACCAGCACGGATCTCAGCTGTCCGTTCAGCTCAAAGAAGACCTCTCTCTGGCCGGCCTTGTTCAGGTCACCCAGTGCCAGCGCCTTGATGTGGAGGATCTTGCCTCTCTCCAGCTCCACCTGAGATGAAACAACGCCAGAGAGAAGTGGGGAGGATTGGAACAAGTGGGGAGGACGGGGGAGAGAGAAAATAAAATAGGAGGGAGAGTGTGAAGGAGGATGGGAACGAAATTAGATTATGCTAGAAAATTGAAATTAATACAAGGGTGCCGGGCTCAAGTCCAGCTAAAGCAATAAAAGAGGCAGCAGAGCTCGGTGAAATAAAAAAAAAGTGAAGTTAGTGGAGCGAGACAAGCGCAATGTTTCCTTCTCCTCCTTATTTCTATTTACCCTCACACTGGGCTGGAGACACACGGACAGATTCACGAGAGGAGACTCGTTAAGCCTCATTGTAATTAAACAGCTTAATAAATAAAACAAGTAATGTGTGTAAATTATGTCTGTGAGAATTTAGCATTTTACACTAATGTGCGCTACATTAAATTAGTGCCTGTCAGCTTCTATCAGCTGCCCATCTGCGTTTAACTCTGTTAGCAAATCTAATTTATCTTATGAGGCCGTGATGCTTTGAATGAAATCGGTGGACATTTTGACTTTTCAGAGTAGGGAAAGCAGGTGTTACTAATAATATTAGTAAGCTGTGCCAGTGCTGCTGCTTTCACATCATATGAGATGGATAGCAGAGATGGGGATGAGTCACTGTGCACTGATAATATAACAGCATATCCTTTCTATTTGGGTTTAATTACATTAAACAACAAGTGTTTGGATGACGCAAAGCTTCTATAAATGTTCGGGCACTTCTTTCCCAGTTGTAATTACAACTTCAATGTTGACACGAACGCTATTCAAAAGTCAAAAACTTGTCATTACGATAACTCCGATATGACATGGACTGAAGTAGCTAAATGAATTTCAGTCATCATTCATTTTGTTATTTACAAATGTGCCTTTTTCTACTGTGATGTGTCCAAATGGCCTCCATGAAAAAGGTCTCTATGTCCTGTTATAAAAGAACCAACTTTATATAATTGGTCCTGAAACATTTAGTCATTTCATTAATAACTGAATTGACTAATCTTTATAACTAATTAAGGTGTTGTCATTATGTTTTACTTACTTTTTAATATGGAACAAGTAGGACACAAACACCACATACCTCTTTATTAACTAATTTTTACCTTCTGGGGAAAAGGGAAGGAAAGGCTGTCTGATAGCAAGATAAAGGGGTGAAAATATTCTAAACATAGTGTACACTTAAACTGATATTGATTTTTTTAGGTGGGCCGTTCTTTTAGGTCGCTAAAATACTTTTTGCTGCCGTCTCCGTCAACAGCAGGACATTACTTTGCTCCTGTGCTGGTACTCCTGTCTGCTTCTCCAAACTGGGGGCTTGCCGACCATCATGTACTGTAGGTAATACATTGATTATGAATAAGTAGCTCATACAACCCCACTTCAAAACACCTGAACTATCCCTTTAAGTCTGCACCAGAGTTTGATTGACAGCTTTCCCACCAGCCTAAACAAAGCAGACTTAAAGGTAGTGTGTAGCAGCATCTAGTGGTGTGGTTTGCACTCTGCGGCTCACGTTACCGCAGTTTCACAAGCGTGTCAGAGAACTACGGTGGCTTTCAGGTAACGTAAAAACGTGAAAGGCTCTCTCTAGATCCGGCTACTGTAGAAACATGGTGGAGCAACATGAAGTGGACCCGCTAGTTTCAGGTGATTATACATTAATGAAAACAAATGCACTAGTTAGTTTGAAATACACCAAACAGGTTGGGGTTGAAAGCGCCCCAATAGTTTTACCAAACAGGAGCCTAAGACATGACTTGGGGGTCAGTAAAGTGCAGCTAAATGGACATTTGGCATTTATTTTGACATGTTATTGACTAAAAGTGGATTTTGAGGGCAGAGATAAAAACACAATTATACAGAAAATCTGTGTAAATACTTGTGATAAACACTCTGACTGTACAGTATGTGTAGGCACCAGGCTAACAGTAAAAAAACAAGACATGAATGGGCCGATGATCTGTGTGTTTCCACCAGACGTATCAATCCTGACATCAAATAGAGAAGTGGTACAGACAGAATGACAATCTGAGAGATAAAGAGACAGACTGGAGGATATAAAACATTTTCCCAGCCCTTTGTATAACTATACACTCCGTGGCTTTCCCTCCCACCTGTAAAGTGTCATTTTAAGACAAAGACATTATCTCTCTGTACCAACACCGGGCACACTCTCTCCTTCTCATATCAATTCTGGTCACTGCTGCGTTCTGTCTTTCTAGTCTTCCCCCTCGACACCGGCCACTGTACTTCTTCATTTATCTCACGCCTCTTCTCAAATCTCTCATCTCACCGGTCGGAAACTCATTTTTTCCATCTTTCCATTTGTCCAACTTCCTCTGTCTGGCTTTCAATCTCTCTCTTTGTCAGTCCTCCCCATGTGTCACAGCTTTCAATTTTCTATTGTTATTTTTTTTGCTACCCGTTTCTGGGGCCACTGTCTCTCATGCCGTTGTTAATTTCCCTCATCTGCCTCGTCTGGCTTCTCTTTAATTTGCCTGTGGCTCTCTGTCTTTCCTCTGCTGTGTCTATCCACAACCTTTTCCTCGACCCTTCCCCTCTCATCCTTTTTTGTTTCTCGCATTTCCATCTCGACTGTTGAGTCTCCATTGATATTCCAAACTAAGTCTCGGTGCGAAGACGAAAATACCCGCCGCTGAAGGTATGTATTGATCTCAATTTCATTCTGCCTCTCTCTTTCTCTGGATGCTCCGACTCTTCATCTATTTCCCTCACTCCGGATCTGGTAACAAAACCTTTCTTTGCATGTCTTTTCTTTCTCTCTGGCACTCAGTCTTCATCTCTCCGTTTCTCTCTCCACCTTCCTTTACATTGAACTTCTATCCCGGCTTGTGCTGTTTGGTCGGGTTCTTGGCAGCGCTTTGCAAAAAAAACAAAACTGCCTTCCCCTTACCAACTGCGTGGCTTCGACACTTACATCTCCTCACAACTGTTCCCCATGAAAAATACAGCATGTGTCTCTTTGAAGAGTTGCACACGATTTGTGAATCTTTTGAAGATGATTTTGTCTGAGATGTAACTGTGTGTGTCTGACGGTTTTATACAGAGCTTAAAAGACAACTTCAGTGCACTGGGTCGATATATCTAAAAGATGCATTAAGACGTTCACAGATTAATCAGACTAGCTGACACACTCACTGCTCACCACCTGCTGCACAATGATGTTGCTAACACCTCCCCAACAATTGGATCCTATAAGCTGTTTCATTTTTAATCAAATTTCAGTTAAAATACCTGAACATGGAATATAAATATGCATCCCAATACCATACTACCACCCCTAATTTTATACAGCACAGTATGAACTATATATTCTTGTTGTATATTGTTACAGTTAGTGAATAAAAAACTTGTACTTTACTGTTTTGTACTTACTGGAAATGATGCAATACATGAACTGTGATACTTTTATCAAATTGTGACTTTGGGTTGCCACATGTCATTTAAAGAGGACCTATAATGCTTATTTTAAGGTGCATACTTGTATTTTAGGTTTTCTACTAGGACATTGTTACGTGCTTTAATGTTCTCATAGTGGCTGTGCTGCAGCACCTCTTTCTACCCTCTGTCTGAAACCCTCTGTTTGAGCTCCTGCTGTTCCATTACATTACATTGTGGTGCAGCCAGGCTCTGTTTAGTAAAAGTGATTGTACGTTATCATGATGTGTTCAAATGTAATCTTGTAAAATTTAGTTTTTGGCAATAAACTGGAATAAATACAGTTGTTTGAAGGAGATGTTTTCACAGAAATATAAAATATTAGAGAAAGAAATAAGACCTGTTTAACTTCCTAACTCTAGCTCTAAGCAGCTTATAATATACAAGTAGACCTACTAATGCCAAGATTTTTTCATCAATAAAAATGCAATCTTATATTTCCTAATCATTTGTATTGTGTGTTTTTATGCAAATAATCACTATAGATGACTATAACAGAGTAAAAAGATAACATTGAATTTTAAAAACAACATTTAAATTGAAAAACAACAACAAAAATGATCTGTATCAGCCGATATGGCTCATCGACGATCGGCAATCTGTATCTACGGCAAAAAAACATGATCGGGGCATCTCTAAATGTTATATTTGTTAAATTTTTTTCCTGCTGATCCTATCCGATCCGTGACTCAAAACCACAATACGATCTGAACCATGGGTCTTGTGATTCGTTGCACCCCTACTTGGTGACATCATCATGTTACGGAAGAAAAGGCGGGACTTCAAGCAAGGCCTTTCAGGCAGTTCAGTGTTTCTATGGAGGAAAGTAACTCACTTTGGAGTGGACTTTGTAACTTTGCAGACCTTTTACATGCGCAAAAAACTATATAACACATTAAAGGAAAGATAAAAAGCACAAAAGCATAATAGGTCCTCTTTAAACTTTACAAATAGAGAGCTAAATGATTTTTTACATATTTGTTGTTCTCAGAGATCTTCCTCAAGCCGTCTCACCACCATCCAAAATGCAATATTTGTGCCAAAGTGCTCACAGTGAAGTTAGGGACTACAAGTCGCTTGCTTAAACATCTATGTACGAGGCATCCAGTGAGTGCTCCGCATCGACTTACAATCAGTTCATCACTGGGCATGTCTTACAAAAAGAATACATATTTTTGAACTAAGAATTTGTGCCCTCACACCATCAAACAAACTACATGAATGGATTCAAAGTTGATAAAACCCAGCCTCCTCCTGTTCTGGTTTCTTATTACCATACTTGTGATAGCATCTCTTGTGCATTATGCATGTTCCATATCTAAGTGATGTATCTGCTGTGTTCTCAACTATATAGCCCTCGCATTTATTCACACAGCACCCTCAAGCACGGAGCCTTTTTCTGTCAAATTCAACTGCTTATGCCGTTTGGTGCTCTGACTGAAACAACTTTCACACTTTGCTTCGCATCGCGTCTCTGATATGACTTTATTAATCACTTGTGTTGCAGGTGACGGAGTAATGATATTACCGCAGTGAACAGAGCTCCATGTGTTGGTGTCTGTGCGCGTTATCGCTGACGGGGTGTGTGTGTGACTGGATCCGTGTTTGTATAAATTTGTGATTATATTTCCATCAGACGTGATTTATACCACACTGAGTCATCAGCACATGCCAGAAAGGTTGATGTCTTTTTCCCCCACTCCTGTTTGTGCCGTATGCATGTGTGGGTGAAGGACAGCGATGGGCAGAGCCGTCTAAAGCTAAAGTGTATATTTGCGTTTATGAATGCACTCTAAATGGCCTTCAGATGCTATTTCACAAGTGGTCATTTGGTATTTCAAAAGCTATTTCAGAGACACATGCCAAAGTGGGCTTTGTCCTATTCAACAGAAATTGTCTGAAAGATGCAACGCTGATATATAACTCAGTATAGGACATTAAGAAATTATGCTACATTAAAAAAAATGGGGAAAAAACGTAGCGGTTGTGTCCTTTCACCACAATCGCTGCACAAAGAGAAATCTTCCAGGCTCGCTGTTCGCTCTTTGAATGATAAGGCTCTCCAACTGGATTTGCAACAGGCTTGAAATGAAGTGCTTAACAATACAAAATGATTACTGTGAAAGCCTTCATATCTACTTCCCACAACATCAACAACTCGGGGCTTTAGGTCTAGCTCGGCGCTCAAAAAAGATTTGGTGCTTAAATCGTTTCTGATAAGGATTTCCGCTGTGTGCTTCACACACTAGCTGCCAAGAGCTCATGAATGGCTTTTGTTTCAAATACACAGGTTATTACCTGTATATTTGTGCTTGTGAAAGTACAGCAAGAGTCACCTGTAATGGACAGGGGGCCGTCTTTTGCTGTTGTCACTGTGGATTTACCATAAACGCCAATAATCACCCAGAATCCCAAGCTAAAAGGCGTTTCTTCTGTCTCATCCTTTGAAGATCATTTTATATTGCAGATAATTTAACAGAAAAACATACATTTTTCCTTTTTCTATAACTATTGTGTCCTACTGTATTTGTTGCATTGATCCAGTACTTAACCCACATTATATTTCCTATTCATCTATGGCTTTTTAAAGGTATGTATCCACACAGTGGCTGATTATACAGACCCTGCTACAGTAACTCTATAAACATTCTTTCAACATAAAAAGGTGTACCAGAGCTTTCAAGGTGGAGGACTGGGGCGGGGTATGCATGCTGGATACTACGCTGACTTTAAAGGTGCTGAATGCGAAATTGGGAGCATTTCTAACAGCGCAAAACAAAGGCCACAGTGCTGACAGAGCTAACAGGGGGAAGTGGAGGATGGGGGCTACGCTGCCATGATGTTGGTCGGACGGCGTTATCAGCTGAAACCACCGTATAAGAGCAGTGCAGAGTGGCGGCCATGAGCTAGCAAGTGGGGCACGATCACATGCATTAACATGCACTAAAAGGCACGCACTGCCGGCCTGGCGATGTCAACAAAGCATGGAGAAGCTCCGATACAACACACACACAGAGGGAGAGTGACTTCATTCTCTGCTCAGGTAGACATTACTCCTCTATATCTTTACATAGCAAATATTAGCTATATTAATGCTCTGGATATCGTATAGAGCACTTTTAAAACTCACCAAATTGCAAGTGCTATTTATTTTCCCCAGGGCTCTTCTCCACCTTAACAGTGCAGACTGTAATTTTACAAAGCAATCAGCATCGCAAAAGTCGCCACGCATGAGCGCAAAAATAAATTGTGCTTCTTATGAGCAGAGCTAATAATTACCAGTTGTGATAATCCAGAGACAGGCTGACACTCTACAACACCCACACTGTCTGTGCATTTCACAACAAAGGTTTTCCTCTGGTATGTATCTCAAAAGGTTGCAGCGGCTGTCATTCACCTGGCCTACAGTCGACCTGCCTCTAACATATTTAACACTCGCATCAAACTGTCATGGGTATCACATGCGCAACACCTCACATCACCAACAAGTCAACTTGTCAGGAGTTGAGGTAACTCAATTTCCCCCAGTGATGTCTCTCTATGTTTTAATATTTTCGCTGCATCTTTGATAGGTGTGTGATTGTCAGATCTTTAATATTTAATGAGAGATAACCCCAGCTATCAGATACAGACAAAGGAAATGTAACACCTGAGGACACTGATGCAACATGCACCCAATGGTGTTGTTCTTATTGTGGGCAGAAACAGAATGAGTTTCAAGATAGCAACATGTCTGCACACTGTAATGTAAGTCTATACCTGTAATTACCACAATACAGTTATATAAATTGCTCTTTTGATTGAAAGTTTATGCAGTGCTCTTAAATTACACAGACTACAATTAAATACATCTATCTGCCACATAATGGAGTGGCACACATGACCTGAATCTACTTTCATGAATATTACTTTAAAAAATTGGATTAGAAATGACAACAATGAGATCAATTGTTCCAACAGTAATAGGCTACATCATTGTCGCCATTCTTCTGTCTATACCAGTGATTCCCAAAGATTGGGTTGGGACCCACAGGTGGGTCGCATGAGATTTTATTTGGGTCACCAAACATCGTTTGTTAGAGCTGCAATTAATCAAATTTCAATTACAATTATGATTTTGGCTTCCAATGGTTATGAAAACAAGATAATCGGCATAAAACGATTGTTGTGCCGCCTTCTATTTCGCAATGATGCTCTTGTTTTGTTTTGTGTTATAAATCCCAACGCACCCTTTTCCTTTACATCTGTGCTCTTTTGACCCGCGAGGCGGACTGTCCTCAGTGTGGTGATGTCGGACACCTACTTGGCCCGTCTTGAAACATGGACCCCCATCTCGTTAACCATGCTTTGTCGGTGTGCCTTTTTTTTTGCTGTGTCATCATTAATATCTATACAACCAATGTGTTTATGATTACTAGAGCACAAAGTTCTTCATCTAGCCTCTTAATTTTACACTCAAAGTTCACCAGATTGATGCATTTAACTTTAAAATATAGGCTGCAATTTTTTTTTTCTAAATGCATGATGTTTCCAAAGTTAGTGAGTAATCGTGTTAAATAATCGTGATCTCAGTATTGAGCAAAATAATCAGGATTTGTGCCATAATCGAGCAACCTTATCGTCTATTATTTAAGTTCTTATATTATTATTATTATTATTTAGTTATGATAATTGTAGCCTTATAACACTGAATCTAATATGAAGTTTTTGTTTCACTGATGAGGAAAAAAAACGAGGGTCTGTTAACTCCTAATTTTAACTGATGTGAGGAAATGAAAATATTGAGATAGCCTGTTAACTCTGCCTAAATGCATTTATTTGGTCTCATTTATAAAGTATTTAACATGTCTATATGTCTTCAATAATACATGCATGATTTATCAAAACTCTTTGAAATGTCCGGTTTACCTGTTCAAGATAATATTAGGGAACGACAGTAAAAATGGTCAAGAATGTTCATTTACACACAAATACGCTCTTCTCACGATTTATAGATATAAGGCCTATTGTGAATTGGGTCGCGACGGTTTATCATTTTTAAAAAGTGGGACCTCAGAAAAAATAGTTTGGGTCTATACAGCTGCCGCTGGGACATATCATACATAATCAAAAAATTCAGCACCATTATTATGCAGATGACACGCAAATTTATGTCCCATTAAAAAACAGTGAATGAGGCAATTTCCATCAGTTATTGTCGTGTCTATCAGACATAAAGTGCTGGATGTCCCAAAACCTTTTCCAGCTAGATGAAAACAAATCTGAAATCATTCTTTTTGGTCATCCAAAGTCCGTCCCAACTTTACAAAAACGTCTCGGTCCCCCTGTCTACAAATGTCAAACCAGCAGCCAGAAACCAAAGTGTAATATTTGACCTTTCTTTTGAAAAAAAAAGTTACAAAACTCGTTCAATCATGTTTGTATGAATTGGAGAAGCGTCTTTTTTCTGTCAGCCTGATCTCAAGAAGGTCATTCATGCTTTTATATCATCTCGGTTATATTATTGTAATTCATTGCATTCAGGGTTAAGCCACAAAACGCAGCTGCTCTGCTTTTAACATATACTAGAAGACAAGATCATATCCTGTTTTAGCCTCTCTTCACTGGCTACCAGTACATTTTACAAAAGATTTTACTGATTACCTTTAAAGCACTCTTTTTAAAAAAAAAGCTTTGTATTCGTGCTTTACTTCCAACATGTTTTATTGTCTTTATCACATTATTGTTGGGTATCTTATTCCATTTTATTTTTATATCCTTTTTAATTGTCAGATTTGATTGGCCTCATTGCAGTACTGAAAAGTGCTGTATAAATATATAGTAAATGGTAAATGGACTTGCATTTATGTAGCGCCTTTCTAGTTTTCCGACCACTCAAAGCGCTTCACACTACATGCAAGCATTCACCCATTCACACACACATTCATACACTGATGGCAGAGGCTGCCATGCAAGGTGCCAACCTGCTCATTAGGAGATAAACTAATCATTCACACACACTCTCACACTGCTGGCGCAGCCTACGGGAGGAAATTTGGGGTTCAGTATCTTGCCCAAGGACACTTGCGGACTGAAGGAGCAGGGGATTGAGCTGCCGTTCTTCCAATTAGTGGACGACCCACTATATCTCCTGAGCCACAGCTGCCCCAAAAATAGTTTCATATGTTTATTATCATATTAATAGTAGGGCTGTCAAAGTTAACGCAATAATAACGCGGTAATGCAAATTCGTTTTAACGCCACTAATTTCTGTAAAGCATTAATGTAATCGATCTTCTAGAGGTTGTAGCGGGCTCAATTTCAAAGCTAGAGCAAAGATACTTCAACAGATAAAAAATGTGTGGTTAATAAATAAAAATTAATAAATTAATAAATAAATTAATATGCAATCAATCATAGACAATCATGAGCTTAATAGCAATTACATATTTTAATAGATTGACAGCCCTAATCAATACAGGAGCTTATGTTTGCCCTTAAGGAATTCTGCAAAGTAAAAGAAAGAAGACGGCTAACAGAAACCTCATGCTGCATGTGACAGGTCACTTTTTTTTTTTTTATTCCATCTCTCGCTTGGTACCGCTAATAGGACCTGGTCTGGTGGGAGTACCCATCGTCACGACAACGTGGGGGAGTTTGTTTCCGTGGCGATGAATGATGTTGAGCGTCTGAAAAGTTCTAACATGACAACAGTTCCGACGGAGTGGAGATTAGATAAACGGCAGCAAGGGATGGCAAATAGTGAGGGTGGAAAAACAAAACAACAGTTTTGCATTTGGGAAATGTTTGAATGACAAGTTTTAGCACTTAGAGGGGGTAAAAAAAAAAAGCAAAGCGAGTCACTGAAAGCTAAGACAGGTTAAATACACGGTTTCTCATTTTAAATAAGAGACGGTTAGAAAATCTATTTAACTGCGAGGAAAGCCAATACTGCCATAGGCAAGTTGGATATTAAAACTATTTATCCTGCTTTTTAAGTCTTTTGTTTGCCATTTTGCCATTTGCGTTATTATTGTCGAATATTGTCTGGACTAAAAATCAAGAACATTTTATTCAAGCCAACCATTTAGTATGCTGTAAGAATGAAAAGAACGGCACAGAACACACCAAACTGTGGCTTCAAAACAAAATCTGCTGAAGCTGCCAAGAGTCTTAATCGAAATACTTTAAGAACTTATTCTAATCAGTGGTGGGCCGATTGTAAGTCTCCTGAGGGTTGCATCAATTGAAACACACCCTGGGGTGATTGACAGGAAAGGAGGGTGGGAAGCCTGGCTTTGGGGTCAATACTAGCTCAGTATAATCAATGCAGCTCCTGATTCTTTGATAATAATACCACAGCGGAGTAGTAGTGCTCCTCATGTCCCTCGTAATATAAAAATCAATTAACACCAGCCTAGAACCATTTCGCTGCGGTGAAATGAAGCAGTAATTAAACGTGTTTGCCTTTGGCCGCTCTGAATCACTGTCAGTTAAATCTGTGTGTTATTCATAATGAGAGAATCAAGGGAAAAATATTGAAAGGATCAAAAGGAGAGGGATGTAGAAGGAAAAGCTGATTTATAATAAATGATATGTGTTTGGGTATTAATGGGATTATTAGAACTGGTGGAGAGAGGAGCGTGAATCATGTAGTTTAGGAGGGAAAATGGTGAAAGGTAACAGGTGGCTGGAGGGAATTTAGATTCTCTTTCATGTTGTCATACAACTATTTAATCGATGCACAAAAGGGCCCGAAAGAAATATTTCATTAAAGTTGTGAAAACAAAAATATTGAACTTTTATAAAAGCTGAGGGGATAATAGAGCGATGAATCTGTCCCTGTAGCAGCCCAACACTGTTTTATTTCAATACAGAACTTCACAAAATGTAAAAACACCTTGGAAAATGATGATGTTCTTCTGTTTTTATGCAAATGTATGTTTTAATAAGTTATTGTATTTGAATATTTGTCTAAAAAAAAGGTCATGAACTCTGCCACAAAGCTGAAATCCTTTATGATAGTGAAACACCAGCAGTAGGCAGCACACATGCATCACTCCAACATGAACACTGAAGGGTTTTGTCCAGTTTCAGGTACCTGATGTATTACAGCTTCAAACACCTTGTGTAGGTTTTCAAAAGGCAATTTATTGCCTTTAGAATTAAGCAGGTTTCCCATTAAAAATAAATACCAAGGGTTTAAGGGACTATTAATCATTGGTGAAACTGAACAGAAGGATTTCAATTATATACAGGAAGCTTTACTTGCTTTTTATTTAAATGCTTCGATTTACTGAGAAAGTCCGGTATTGACTGTGGATGAATGTTATGCAGCTAATTCAAGAGGTTAACATTCATTTGGACTATGAGAGAAATTAAAGCTTGAGGAGGCTTGTGCTGCTAGCCTTGATAGACATTGTTTAGCTGGAATCACATTTTCAGAATCTATAAAACATGAGATGGCAAATGCAAAGTTGGCATTGCAACCAACTGAAACTTCTCCCGTGTGCCGGGCGTGTAGGAGAACTACGGTGGCCGACGCGAAAACATGAATGTTTGGTTTGTCTGTTCTTTGCTACAGCATGGTGGCGGCTCTTAAACAGCAACAATTCTTATTTTCAGGTGATTTTACACTATAGAAAACATACTTATTAATATTATATTCATTTCTGCCAACAGATCCCCCTAAACGCTACACTGTTCCTTTAAGGGGAGACACTACAGGTGTATAGGGTAAACAATTTAACCAATATATATCACCATGAATCTTCCCCAGTTGATTAGTTACATTAAGACAATTTTTATTTTGTATTACAAGTTTTCTGAAATGTTATGTTTAAATAGGCAAATGAGGCATTATCTTATGAAATATACATTTCCAGAATGGAAATCTGAACATTTGATAAAGCCAAGTTCAAACTTCTTGTTTTATTTTGTTGTTTTGGATATCACTTTTTTATCACTCTTTTCTATCACAGCCATAGAAAGTCTATAAATATAAATAGGAATGAAAGTGGAAAGTTTGGTGTATGTAAGTGCTACTAAAGTGGAGATTTCTGGCTCAGAGAATGGGAAACAAAATTTGAGAAAAGGGCTTTTAAATATATGTATTGTAAAATTCCATACATTCAGCCAGACACTACAGGTGAACCTTCCCCACTTGATAACTCACATTAAGACAAATATTTTTTGTGTTATAAGTTTTCTGAAATTGTATGTTTAAATATGCAAATTAGACTTTTGGTGAATTTAGGAGAAATCTACAAACGCAAATAGACAAAGTAGTAAAATAAAAACCTAAATGTGTATTTTAGATGTTTTCTTTCCACTAGTCTGAGAGAGGGTCATGAAGTTAAATACCAGTAGTCCAATTAAAAATGGTAAAACATGTTTTGTATATATACTAGTATGTTCCTTTATATACAATCATCATCTTGATGTACCTCTCTGTAGCCTTCATACCCTCTGGTTCATATGTTTAATATATAATTTATATTCTTGTTAATATTTGATTGATTATTTGAAACATGTAACATGTGCGTTGTGTATGCAGTATGGGTATTTAACATGGAGACTCTGCCAGAAGTCTGAAGAAACGTTACAGCAATAAAAATCCTTCTATCGGGAGCTCTTTGGTTTGTGGATCTATCTGTTTTAATAAATGGAAGTAAAATAGCTCAAAATTGACCAGTGTATGAAAAAAATAGTGTCTTGCCTTAATCTAACTTCATTGTATCCTCAGCTAACACCAAAGGCAATGAAGCAGTCCAGGAACTTCTATTCATCAAGGATATAGTCCAATTCAGTTACAACACAGAATGTCAGCACCATTACCATAAATACAATTACCTCCCATCCTGCAGTACGGAGGCAGGTTTCCATCATACACACTACCACCTGTTTCTCACATACAGACGAAAATAAAACACAAGGTCGCAACGGAGCTGCAGTCAAGAATGTCAAAGCCATCATCTCTGACCTGTCTCACCTCCTGTTTGACTGCTTCCTACTGCTGTCATCTACTCACAGGTACAATGTCTTACTGTGTAAATGTGCTAGGTTAAAAAACAACTTCTTAACAGCAAATTAGACTCATAATGACCGCACTGCTTTCCTCAAACTAAATCTCTATAAATTGATTCAAATAGGTAATCGCGATTAATTGCATGACAGTATGACAGTATGACATGGTTGGTACCAATGGATTCTTTAGGTTTTCTAGTTTCATATTATGCCAGTATCTTTCCTCTAGCCTTAAAACTGAGCCTGCTACAACCTAAAAATTGCAAGTTGCATTAATGCGTTAAAGAAATTAGTGGCGTTAAAACAAATTTGCGTTATTATCACGGTTAACTTTGACAGCCGTAGAAACAACACATCATATTTATGTCTGTGTTCCCTGTGTCAAGTACCTGCATGTTGTAGTGTCTGAGTGTGCCATTCAGTTAGAAATAAAGCTCAAATCTAATGGAATACTACTGTTTATATTGAACATTGTGTCATTGTCCTTTCTACACAATCCTGTATTATAAAAGCCACAGGATTCTCTAAGTATAATTGTAAAGAAAATCCCATTACCAGATGTTAAAGTTAGGAAAAAAGCAACTTATAGTTTTGAAAATCGTACCAAGAAACATCTCTTTACTTGATCACACATTGAGTGACAGACTACTCCAACTTCTCCTTCAGTAGCAAAGAAAAACGTCTCTTTGATCGGACGTCGGGTTCTGACATCTGTCGCAAAGGTTACCGTCAGTAGTCTCAGCGATCTCTTTGGAATTCACTCTTCATCCTGGACCTGAACAATCACTTAGTCTGAGTTTTGCTCATCAAAGTGCTTACTGCTATCAGTCTCCTGAAGTGCTCTTTCTGTGCTGCACTTTCTGAATAAAATCAGCGTCTTAACACCTGCTGTCTCGTGTTCGGAGAGGAACTTTCTTGAAATCTCTCTGCTGACTGCATATTCACATATATTAAATACAATTTCCAGCCTGCTGATCCTGCTTGTGTAACATGTTGGACTTGACAGGAATTGGTTGTCAATATTCCCCAGGAACATTTCACATTCAGATTCTGTGGCTTTGCAGTTACAAGTGACAGCCAATTATTTTGTCCTCTCACTCAGAGATTGTTACATCCCTGTGCCCCACTAATTTGTTTGCATGCAAAGCAATTCAACTCATTTATTTTGTTCCTTCATTAGACTGCATGTTCAGCAGCCTCCCCGTTGGAGAATAAAGAACAGTACAAGCTTTAGAAATGTGTATCGGTTATATTTTGGTCTGAGATATGGGCCCTCGGTGGCTCTCGCTGGCCCGCTCTGAAACATCATACAACAAAATTAATCTGTTATTTCTGTGCGGGAAGGCCAATATGACGGCCGGAGGGATCAGAGATGCTGTTTGTTGTTCCCTTGATAAAGTGTTAATGTAATATCTCTGTCCTCGCCACTTCACTGTGACTCTGCACCAAAATGCATCAAACTCCAGCCATCTGCAGTGATGATAATGTCTGTTCTTTATGGAGCATCGTTTTACGGGATTTTTTTTTTCATCTTCTAATTATCTAAATCTAATTTGTAGCTTGCATGATTACAAATGTGCTGTAAAAGTGCAGAGATTCTGCAGGAGATGTTTGAACTGTTAAACAATCTTTACAAAGTTTTAGTCTTTCTCAAGCAAAAAACTAAAAAAGTTAATGTTAGTAAATTTTCACCTCGCTTTACTCGCACCAGTTGGACCACCGGGATCATTTGTGTTCATTAGTGTTACTGGCTCTAGATGTGCCGGAGACTAACAATCTAGCTGCTCCAACAACACTCAACATAACGTTATAAACAGCAGCATCGTTGTTGTAAACGGATCAAAAAGATGCCCGAATAACAACATAATGATGCAGATTTGTAAAAAGTCTAAATTCATGCTTTGTTGAGTCTTTCCGCAAGATGACAAGTAAACAACTTTTATAATGCTTGTTTTCTGAATGAAGTTCAGATCGATCAGTGCCAGGCTATGCTAACATTGTAGCTGCTCCATCAACACTCAACATCATGTCATCTAGGCATAAACATGTTTACACCATAGACAGTCTGTGGTTTATACAAATACATTTATACACAAAGTTTTGTCCGATCTCTGTACAAATATGAGGTATTATCGTAGCCTACAACACTGATAGGCTTTCGTGATAAAGCCTCACGTGTATTTCTTGCTTAAGTTGAAATATTTCAACTCCTGCGAATACACAATGATTCCCGCCATTTGTTTTGCCCGGCGCAAATGTGCGTCTATTCGCATCTTTGTATTGACTTTGTATGTAATCGCGCTGTGCGAAAAGTTCATTTCGCGCTTGGTGTGAATGCGCAATTAGACCCCAATATACTGTAGGTCAAGCACCAAAAAACTGCATTCTACACTACCCATAATACCGCAGCTTTTCATTAGACCCTCCTGTCTGGTAGACGCCCATGTCTTCCCATCTAGGCCATGGGGTCTCTGTTAGAAATGGTCTTAATCGGAGAAATCAGCAGAAGTTCCCCTCTAAAATGACGATGGTCTAATGAAGTTAAATGGTGTGTGGGTTTAAGTTGTGTACCTCAAACTCCTCGGCGATCTTGGGTCCATCCAGGAACAGTCTGGTGCTCAGGCAGTCCACTGGACCAAAGTTAGCTGAGGAAAGAGAAACAGAGGAGACCTTAATATCAGCGACATTATTTTGTGATTATGATTTAATCCTTGATGAAGACAAAGAACCAAAATCAAACTCTATATGTATAGAATAAATACATCAAAAAGGCCCTACCAGTTTAATGCTAACATTTCCTCCCTCCTCAAAGCAACAGTTCATCTTGTGTTAATCCAGGCAGCTGAAAGTTACTGTTGCTGCTTTCAACAACTTCCAGTCAAGTTTGAAAATGTGACTCCCCTCGTCGGATTCCTATTAAACTTCCAACATCACAGCCTCCTCCTGCCTCCTGCCACATGCTGCTGCTGACTGCATGCACCTCAAACCTGCTAAAATATGCTCTTACTGGTTATGCTGATTTCCCCCCCCTAGCACCAGTTCTTGCTGTTCTGGTTTCTTATATGTGCATTATGTAAATTCACCACCTGAGACAAGTGAGTCTGTGTTGTTACCCCTTTGGGTGTCAACTGCACTCTCCCCTAAATCTGAAGCATCTGATTGTTTTCCTGTATGTACAGTCTGTTCTCATTCCCAGGGCGTACGATACCCTTGAGTGTATGTATGAGACGCACTGGGCTTACAAGTAACTATAATGTAAACCCATCCGCATCAATATTAAACACTCAGAGAAAGTGCTCCGGGAGTGTGGTGACGTAGTTTAAAGAGCGAAAAAACACACACAGGGCGGGAAAGTTTCACTTTCTTTACAAACCTGTTCATGTCCAGTGTTCACAAAGTTCTGTTTCATTTTCACTTTACAAACAGTTATTTTAAGTAAAACCATGATGTTTTTCCCTGAATTTCACTAAGTGGTTTTGTTGCCTAAAACTAAGCAAGTGTTTTTGTTTGAATTGACAACCACGTGTTTACTTTGACCATAGTGGAGCGTCATAGCTTGACGCCCTGGGCTACCCAGTGCGTTACAAAGTGACGCCAAAAGGTCCTGTCAGTATGTGATGAATTGGGATGAGAACATGTTGATATGTAATGCCCGGGCCACACTGGATGCATGAGCAGCGCGTGTGCATCGTGGAATCTCTCTCTTCTAGAGATTCGAGGTCTTGCATTTTTTTTCCGTGTTTCCGCGTGCCGTGCGTGGTTCATAGCAAAAATAGACCGTTTATTGACCTCATACTATCAACATTACTACACTTCCCATGTCTATATCTGTAGAATATGTCACAGACAGTGAAAAAAGTTCCTGTTTCTATTTCAAAATAAAAGCCATGTAGCTTTTTTTCCTATGGAACGAATTCCTTCATTTGTTAACACAAGGCTTTTATTCTGAAATATTTGCAGGACAGTGTTGGGGAACATGCAGAGACTTGCACGGCTCCATAATTTAATAGTAGTACCAGCTTTTAATCATGGATTATTATTATTATTTACAAATGAGCACACACGCCTCTTAACCTTTGTCTGTCTAAAATAAATATATATGATATTTATAATGAAATGGCCATTATGAAAGGCAAACTATGTAGAAAAAAAGGGCTGGCAGCAGCAACGCTGTCCGTGTGGACACCACAAGCGTGAGAGACGCAGCATTTCAGTGAGGTAGTCGTCACGTGCTGCTCAAGCGGCCTGTGTGGCCCGGGTGTAAGACCCCTGACCCCTCAACCTGATGGTTGAACTTGAATGTTCCTGACTTAAGGTTGGCTGCTAGGTGAGGAATAATGAGGGGTCTGTCATCGCCCTGAAGGGGTTTCTTTCACAACAATGACCGCTAGCTGTACACTATCCCGCTTATTACACGGCTACAGCAACAAGAATGAGAGAGTGTGTGTGAGAACGAGACCAAATGCTATTCAATACAACATATCCAACCTCATCAAATGCACAATAATAAAAAATTCCAATAAACACTTTGTTGATATCTATCCTAAAAGATCCATTATCAAGTCTGTTCACTCACAAGTAAAGTCCTTGAACTCCTGGAACACCTTGGGGTACATGGCTGCTGACATCACATCCTCAGGGGTGATCTCCTCGCCGTGTGCAGCGCGGAGCCCCACCTCCAGGGCCTCGAAGTCCATGGGTGGCAGAGAGGCGCCGGGGCGACCCTCAATACGGGTGAGGGACTTCAGCACCTGGGAGAGGAGGTTAAAAGAGAGAAAAGAAGATGGAGGAGAGGAAAACAAGAGAAGATAGAGAGAAAAGGGAAACAAACAGATTACTAAAAGTTTATATTCAAAGTCTTCCTGAATGTTTCCCCACTCGTAGTATCCCCACGGGACTCTGAAGCATGTGGGATGTATAAAGTGCTAGTAAAACCTTCACATTGTACTTCACAACTATACGTGTGGATAAAAGCTGCACCTTGTCACGGCACGAAAGTGACAGAGAGACTTTGGGTGAGATGAGGAGGAAGATAGAGATACATGGGGAGCTGTTATGAGGGATGGAGAAAGAGAGGGAGTGAAACACTTCACACAGAACAATGTTGTTTCCTCAGCGGTTCTTTGGCGTGGGTTGAGCTGCTGAAACGGAGACAATATAAAACTTAATGCAAGTTATTTTTTTTGAAAATTTGCATAAAAGTGACACAGCTGCTGTGTTAAGATCTGCAGTGATATGCACTTTAGTTCCCCTCATTTCTCTCTCGTTTCATCTTCTTTCTCTCCAGTAAAGTGTCATCGGCCTATCACAGATGACTGCAGTGTTGCCGCATATGTGACACATCAGTCTGGATTCCTTCTTAGAAATAGTAGAGGACGAAGACAGAAAGAAAAGGGATAATTGTGGAAAGTGGAGGGCTGCTATATATAAGACTAATGATATGACATTTTATCTGCCCACGCAGTTGTTGGCATCCGACACAACTTGTGGAGACAATCCATCTGAGGCTGCTAATAATGTCTGGAGAGGAGATTATGTCAAGACACAGGGATTTTCGCCTAGGGGCTGCTTGTTTTGGTTTTATTTTCACAGATTTCTTCAGCTTTTGATGACACAGTTTAGTTTGCACATGTGTAGAGGGAGGGAGGAGACAGTTGGAGGCTCTCCATTAGCCTATTTAGTCTGCTTCAGCAAATGTGTCTTGGAAGTATACAAACTAGGGCTGTCGAAGTTAACGTTTCAGGAGAATATTTGTCATTGTTTTGTGTTGTTAATTGATTTCCAATAAGAAATATATACATACATTTGCATAAAGCAGCATATTTGCCCACTCCCATGTTGATAGGAGTATTAAATACTTGACAAATCTCCCTTTAAGGTACATTTTGAACAGATAAAAAATGCGTGATTAATTTGCGTTTTTTTGCAGTTAATCGTGATTAAATATTTAAATCGATTGATAGCCCTAATACAAACAGAAATAGCTAATAGTAAACCTTCATGTGCTACCAACCTCTCTCTGCGTGTGCCATTATTTATTTTAGCATCATCCAAGTTAATTTATCATAGCCTAACATAGCCTAACATGCTAAGTACTGCTTTAAGGATAGCACTGTGTGCACCAAATTGAACCTTCAGTTGATCAAATGTCTCCTGTGTGCATATATCCACGTTTGCAAATGTGTGTGTGCGCCACTGTCTTCTAGCCTTTGTGGCTGTTTAACATATCAGCACATTTATGCGCGTGTGTGTGTGTGTGTATGTGTGTGTGTGTGTATGTGTGTGTGTGCCTTGCGGAAATCTCCAGACAAAGGGCCCCGGTGCAATGCTATTAGTCACAGAGCTAACAGTTCAAAGATAGCTGACTCATTCGTGTGTGTGAGAGAGAAAGACACTTCAAAAGATGGCAGGCTCATTTGAGTCCCCGCTCATTAACATTGCGTCCTCCGAGGACGTCTTACACCTAAACTGCTTGATTGTTTAAGTGTGAGACGCAAGACAAATAGTGACTGTGTGTGCTTGTGTGAGAGAGAGAAAGAGAGAGAGAGAGTGAGAGAGTGTGTGCATTAACAAATGAAGGAAAGACAAACCTTCAAGGTTATTTGTTCTTTCTCTGCACTTCTCCTAAAACCACTCAAAAAAACACACTCCCACTCTCTTTTTTTTTATTGCCGCTGATTTTTTTCTCTTTTTTCTTTCAGAGCGCGGTGCCTCTGAGGGATGTGCTGGATTTTTTCACAATAATCTTATTTCTTGAATTCACTTTGTTTCTGATGGCCTCCTTATTCTCTCCCTCTATCCTCCCACAGACTCTCCCTCTCTCCCTCCTTTGCCCTCCTGTCTTTCTTGTTTTCCTCTCCCTTGACCGTTCTCTCTGTCCACCCACACCACAAATGAACTGAGCGTGACAGAACTAAGATGAGGAAACGCCTCAATTACCACTTTGTGTCCTGAAAAAGTTTTCCCCAGAAAAACGAGGAATGGTTTATTTTCATTATTTAACTCACTGAAGCAAAATCTTATGAGATGGTTGTCTGTGACATAATGTGTAACAATTTAAGGGTCCTTGACACGAAAAAGGTTGAGAACCACTGCCACAGAACTTGCAGTAATAGCCACATACAGATATAAACACTCCAACATGAGTATGAACTGATTCAGTGAAGTAGCAGTAAATGACGGGTTGCGTCCGAAATTCCATACTAACATGCTATTTAGTACATTAAAACAGCATGTGAGATTGTTTAGTATGTCAGAAACCTTAATATGAAACCAATAGTACGCTAATTGCACACTATTTCCAGTGAAAGCATGCAAACGCTGGACACTACGGCGGCATAAATATTGCACAATGCAATGCAGTAGTGACGGCAACGATCATAACAGACGTTGACGGACAGCTCTGTAAAATCAATAACGCTTCAATTTAAAGGTCCAGTGTGTAGGATCTGGCGGTGTCTAGCAGTGAGGTGAGAAGATTGCAACCAACTGAAGCCTCTCCTGTGTGCCAAGCGTGTTGATAATATATGTTATATTCCATTTTTGCCAATAGATCCCCCTAAATGCAACACACTGTTCCTTTAAGTGTAAAAATAAGATTCCACTTTGCTAGGCATAATAGAGTTTTTAAAATGAATTCAGACTTCTCAAAAATCATTGTTTTGTCACATGAGGTTGGCACGGGTTACCATGGTTACGTGTCTCGAACTGGCAAGGAGGCTCCCAGGAAGTGAACACGTAAACTACTGCTCAGTGCGTCCGAAAAGATAGAGACTACTGTTTAATCACACAAAAGTATGTTGAACGATAGTACACATATTGGGTATGTAGTATAAGACATGAGGCAAACTACCCCAACAAACATAACTCTGTTTTAGGAAAATAGTTTAATAAATGATGTTTTACTTTCTACCCTACTTTAACTTTTAACTTAACATGAGCTTGACACCAATTATTTGGATTTATACTCTGAAAGTACTCCGAGATATTCAGAGGGTGACAGTAAAATTTATCAGATTTATCTCAAACTAACAGCGTGCATGTAAACACAGGCACAATGAGCACAAATGAAAACATTGTGAAAGGAAAGCAAAACTTGTTTGTACCAAAGCTGAACTCTGAATCTAACCGAATGAGAGGGATGGAGAGAATGAGCTCTTCAGTAAGCTGTGTGTAGAAAAAAGCCTTGTGGTGTTTGTGCATTAAATATCCAGAGTGGATTGCAGAGGAAGCCTCTCTCAGCGTAAAGTATTCCAGTGCTGACTGAAAAATACAAGAAAGAAAAAACCTGAGGATTTGAATGACTACAGTGGTTGTCCACCATCTTGTTTATTTAACTGCCATGCCACTGTTTTGAGAAACACGAGACAGACTGAGAGACACTAATAGAGAGGTAGCGGACACAGGGGTTGTATAGTGTACGTCAAAACTGAAAAATCACTGTGATGGGCAAGGGCGGGACTGCCTGGGAAGCTAAATGACAAATATTTTTACTGTACGCCAGTTTACAGAGACAAGGAGAGGACAAGGACAACTTGGTGATAAGGGTGACAGGACGTCAGGAGTTAGTTTAACAGAGAGGTAAACAAAGAGGAGGAGAGATGAGAGGGAGAAACAGTAACTGGAGAGACAGATGAATACACAAATAATGATAATGTTCATAAACCTATAACTACGGGATGAATGGAGTGAAAAGCTAAAAACGGCAGGCTGTTGTCATACACTGTTCATAGCTATACGAAAAGGAATGCACCGTAATTCGTATATATCCCACAAAATCAATTTGAGTGTAATCCATGTAATCGTGAACCAGGAAGTACTGTATAAAGAGTGACAAACGTCACGTAGGAAGAAGGTCGGGGTGGATTGGCAAGTCTAAAAATACCGGACCTTCACCCAGGAGAACGGCGTTCGTGTCCCATGTGAAACCAAAAGTCAACGTTGATTTATTTGTCACGTAACTTCCATACTTAAGGTACGCCACTTCTGAAGTTAATTTAACCCAAACCATGATCTTTTCCCAAACCTAACTAAGATGTTTTGTTGCCTAAACCTAAACAAGTAGATATTTTCCTAAACCTAACTAAGAGTTTTAGTTGTCTAAACTTAACCAAGTAGATATTTTACTAAACCTAACTAAGTTGTTTTATTGCCTAAACCTAACTAAGTGTATATTTTCCTAAACCTAACTAAGTGGTTATATTGCCTAAACTCAACCAAGTCGATATTTTCCTAAACCTAATTAAGTAGTTTTATTGCTCAAACCTAACCAAGTCGATCTTCGCCTAAACTTAACTAAGTAGATATTTTCCTAAACCTAATAATATTGTTTTAGTGCCTAAACCTAAGGAAGTTGTTTCTTGTGAAGATGGAAGTTTGTTGCGAAAACATGTATGCATGTAATGAGCAGATATTAACACGTGTTGCTGGACATTTGTAGGAAAACAAACGAAAAAAGAGGAATAACTTTTTTCTAAGATATCATACCAACCGTTGCATGAAGATATGCTGAACATTGAGATGAAAAATGACCATTAGCTAAATTCAATGCAGTTCAAATAAAAATAAGAATAAAAGGGCAGAAAATAGATGACTAACTATATCTTATTCATCCTTTAATTATATTTCAGGCTCTGCAAAAATGCTTGGAGATGCTCATTAGCTGCATGAGTGCACACACTCACAGACTAAGTGTTAAATTCTCAGCCACACATGGTGACATAATGAGTGTCCTGTGGAAAAGTGCAGAGAGGGTCTCACACCAGATATTTCACATTTCAGGCGCCAGCCAGCTCACTGATAATACATTATGAAACATCTGTGGCTGTTAGTGGAGGGAAAAAAAACTAGTTTCATTCCTTCCTAAAGGAAAAAAAAAAAAATAGTGACTTTTTTATGGAAAATGTCAAGTATGCCAATATGTCAGCAGGTTTTTGGGGGAATGTGACAAATGTGCCTTTATTCATGCGCGTGTGTGTTCATGCAGCTCCCTCGAGGAGACCTGAAGCCGTTGGCCCCTGATGCACAAGAGAGTTTCTACCTTTGCTGTTTGAGAAGAGAAGTAGACGGAGGTAAAGAAACGGAGGGGAGATGAGAGGACAGGGCAATATCACGGTTTTCTTCACCGTTTGCAACTGTCAGATGTAACAGAGCATGTGACAGAGTTTGTGTGTACGCGCACTTGCATACACATGTGCCTTTAAATGGACTCTCCTGTGTGTGTTTGTACAATGTGTTGGTTACAGAACAAGTACAAGTGAGGGAAGGAGTGAAAGATTAAAGGTTTTGTCATGTATTCACCTTAGTAGATGGAGGTGTTGCACTAATCTTAGGGGGTCCTAAACTGCCTTTATAACGGCCCTGACATGACAAGCCGACAGTTTCCACTCTGTTGGCTATTCAGCTTAAACGAATCAGTGCACGAGAAGAGAAACGGAAGTGAGGAAAGCAAGCCAACAAGTAAAGTCAAAGAGGAAAAACACAGAAGGCTCTTTTCATTTTTCATCTTCATCTCATCTGATCGTTCGAACACACGGATATTTTCAAGATAACGTCATGGCCGTCAGGAATGAAGCTAAGCGGTGACTGAGAGTGGTGTGAAAATGGTAGACGCCGCTTTATTTCATGTACGTATCATAACAACGGCTTGTATATCTGCCGTCCTCTGTCTACTGGTTTCCCTTTTTGAATGACAAATACAGACTACTGCCACCTGCTGGTAGGGAGAGTTATATCATCTCACGCAGGAGCAACGTAGGTGGTAGTTGGCCGTCGGCTGTCGGCTGTCGTTTTTGCGGTGTGTTCGAGTGCAACTTTTTGGCCAAGACAAAGCCGACAAAGGCGACGCAACTGGTGGCCTTCGTCACCGCTAGTTCTTTGATGTCGGGTTGGTGTGTCTTCCTTAAAAGTTAAATTAATGTTCATGTAAACTTTAATGGAAATGATCAGAAACCCTTGTAACAAATTAAACTACAGAAGGAAAGAAATGGCATGCATGTGTGCATACAGGACTAACTAATGTACCTTAGATCTGAACGGCTCTGGGAATCCTCCGTGTGGGATCCCGATGTATCCCTGCAGGAACTCCACCACGGACAGGGGGAAGGACAGCTCATCTGCCCTCTCCTCCACTTCGGCCCTGGTCAGGTTGTTCTGCACCATGAACTGGGCCAAGTCACCCACGATCTTAGAGGACGGAGTCACCTGAGAGAGAGGAAAGATACAAGTGTGAGGACCAAATTTATGTGTTACTCTCTACGATAAATCCCTACTTTGTTTAGGAAAAGAAAGAAAGAGAAGAGCTAATATCAGCTAAAGTATTTCTATTTCACCACAGACTGAGTACAAGATATTAGAGTGCAGCTCAGATGCTATCTCAGTTTGCTTAGGACGAGGAGAGGTGCTATTATTTCCCTCTGCTACGTGACCACTGGCCTTTTAATCTGAGAAACATCAGGAAAACTTGCACATAGAATCTATTCTGGATCATATTACAGTTTTCCATTGTGTAATCTAGCTTTTAGTACTGTTCTGAAAAGCAGAAGTTGCAGCAGCTGTTTGCCAGGCTGCACCATTTTTCTCTGTAACGTCCTGCTGTGCGGTGTCCCGTCAGGTAGGAATGCACATCCACAATGATTTCACCAACAGAGAGAAGTGGTGTCTTTGTTGTAATGAAGAAGCTGTCTATGAAGATTAAGTAGTGAGTGACCCAGAGGAACAAAAAGAAGGCCTGGGACAGCAGAATGAGAAATGAAAAGATGTTTACTATCTATACAGTCTCTTTAATCATTCGATTTGGCAGTCATGGACTACACTACACAGGTCTCTGTGAAAACCTGAAGATAAAGAGGGAAAGAAGAAAGCATTCATTAAAATCACATATATTCATTCTTTCATTATTTATAATGGCATATCATTATGGTAATAGCGATCCCTATTAGCATAATGGTGATAAGTGGAGTCTTTTCTTTTTTGACTGCGGACAGGACACTGATGCAAATATCAAATTGCACACATTACTCTTCTATCGTAATGAAGGGGGACACAGATTTAAGGCTTCCTGTTCACTTCTATTTGGTATTCAGACCATAAAAGAGAGAGAAGGGTCAATTAATGTGACCCATTCATAATAAAAAACCTGAAAAACATCTTTCCGTCTCTCACACAGACATTTCTGTTTGTACTCAATTTTGAAAGCTTTATTATAAAATGAGATCAAAGGGGACCCAAGCTCTTTCTAATTTAAAACTAGTCTCACATTTTGGAGCCGCCAGCAGAGGGCCGGTTTCATGTTTATGAGCCTGACTCTTAATTTGAAAGAGCTGTGAGCATTGACAGCTGAAGGACTAGAGAGAACAAAGAGTGGGCCTCACAACAAGATGCCTATTTGTGTGGCAATTAGTGCACTATGCTGATATCAGATGCCAGAGAGAGAAAGAAATATGGATCAAATTGTCATTCCCCAAGGAATTCCCCAATAGGAAACTTGACACCTATTTGTAAGAGATGGGATGCCAAATTGCGACATAAAGCACACACACAGGTGCTCATTCTCAAAGGCTGCTCTGGGATTACCCCAACCCCTCTGGGGCTATCTGGTCTCCTGAGATCACTTTAGTCTTTGAACAAGTGCAGTCCAACACGTGTGTGTGTGTGTGTGTGTGTGTGTGTGTGTGTGTGTGTGTGTTTGTGTTTGTGTAAAAGCTTTGGTCTCTAGAGATGACAGTACCAGCCACCTCATTCTAACCCACTGTAGATGGTAAATGCCATCAGTGCCAACACATCAGTGTTAATGGATAGAATGATAGACTGTAAGATAAACTGTGTACTAAAGCATTTTCTATATATAGTATATTATTGTGATTAATGTAACAGTGTAGCGTGCTGCACCCGCTCTGAGTCTAACAGAGCACTGTAGCAATTAGACTGTAAAACAGGAGAGGGCTGTTATATCCTGACTTTTTGACCCATTTTGTAACACAAGCTCTCTGTTGTAAATCTGTAGTCAACTCAATTCATTTTACTTTATTTCACCAGAATAATCAGCTCAGTATCAACACTGATTAACAGGAAGTCCTTGTCACATTTAACGTAAATCTATTCAAGTCAGCTTCTATTCATGTTTGAAGAAAAAATGGTTTGAAGTGATCCTGTCAAAGCCAACATTAAGGGCATATACCGTATACGCATATCAAACTAAATGTAGGCGCTAAATCATGTGTAACATCTCGTTTATTTAGCAGCCGAAGATCTCAAGGTGCTCAGGGTGTGGGAAGTTGGCAGATTAAAAAATATCATGGAGGAAAACAAATTGTGTGAGCCTTGTGATTTGGAAGAGTGGAAAAGAGAAAAGAGAGTCCCATTTTTGTTTGTACGGCGCATACTAGGGTGATTTAAGAATGTCAGTTTTCCATGAAATGGCACAACAAAACTGGAGTCTTGTAACACGAGTGTGTGGCTGGACATAGATGTCTGCACGGCACAATAATAAAAACGTCATTCATTCATGTATTTATGGGTACAGATGTGTAAGTCTTGTGTCCAGACTTTAATATGCATTTGAAAGCATGAACACAAATTTGTTCCCTTGTAGACCTATGGGGCCATTATTGTAGCAAAACTATTTTCAAATGTGTGTGGAGAGTTGTGTAACTGTATCTCAATCTTTGTGTACGTAATCAGATTTGTAAATGTGTATGTATAAATATTTTTTCTACAAATAATGACCTCATATAGACGAGTGTAACTGATTCTAGATTGTATACTGGTGGCATTTTGGGATGCAGGGATTTCCAGAGGATGTGACCCCACATCCTTGAAAGCCTTTGCTGCTGACCTCGACATTGTGCTCCTTTAAGTCAACAGAGTTCATTATTTCCACTGATTTTAATCATTCTATCTAGAGGAAGAAATTTCATGAGAAACATAATCACACAAGATTACTTAGAAAAGTGGAGCCGGATAATACAACATCCGATTTGTTGATTTCTTACAGGGGAGACGGACTTGGTTCGGTTCCTTTCGTTCACCCATGACTAGTGAACCACCCCAGGGAATATTATAGATCCAAGACCAAACTGACAGAGAGGGACTCTCTAGAAATCCGTCTGCTACTTCAGCACCACGGACAGCGCCTTGGATTTATCACTACACAGCACAGTTAGGCTGCTGATATTTCAGAGCGATCAATGAGTAAAGCAGACCAGACTAACGTATTCAGCTAAACACTTTCTGTAACTTGGGAATGGAGAGGGGAGATTGCATGTTAACAAGGGCAATGGCATCCCCCCTCATATCGCCTACTGCCCATGAGCCTTGGCATGAGCATCGCTATGGAGATGGGGGCCGGTCAGAGGCGTGACTCAGAGCGATAGCGAAAAAAAAAAATACGCTGCCATAGTTACTAAATTCATCTAAAATTGACCAAGAAGTCAAAACTGAGTTGGAGATCAAATTTCAAGCTTGATGATTGAGTTTTTCTTGCCAAAATGCACCATGGGAGTTGTAGTCTCACTGCCATTTTTTATGTATGCTGGATTGTGCCTCTGTTTCTTTCTTTTTTTTTTTTTTTTTTTTATAAAAAAACTCACTGATGATTTAGGAAGAATTTCACAACCATCCTAAAAACAGCCCAGGATGCCTGTTAAAGTCCAACAACCACCTGTTTTCAAAGGAGCCCTGCAAGCAAATCAGCACTTTCCCAGCGAGATTCGAGAAAGAAATGCTTCCTGCTGACTGAAACAAGCGTGCATTTCCCTTCAGCACGTCGCTGCTGCAACACCTAAAGCTGAGTTTGAATGGGTTTGTGAATAGAGGCGATAATGATACATTGCTTTAACAGAACGACTGTTTACAGGAAAGCTTAAGAGATTTGAATGGGCTGCTGGAATCCCTGGAGAGGCCATTAACTTCGTATAGCTGCGGAACAAAAGCTCGTTGCTGAGTAACTCGAAATCTATCTTGAACGCAAGAAAGCAGCATGATGCAGTGCATTGCTCGTCTATACCTTCAGCCCGTTCTCCATTGTTTCCTCTGTCTTTTTGTCTCCAGAGTCCATTTTTTCTTTGCAAAGTTAAGAATTGTTACTCTTCTCTTTATTATCTGTCTTCGTGAACCATCCTTCTTACTCCAACCCTCTTTACCTCACTTAACTACCATCTTCTGTCTTCATACTAACAGCCAACATGTTGAGTCTCATGAATCACCTCTATCCTGTGCCCATCTCTCTTTTCCTCCGTCCCTCTGCCAAATATTTACTTTTTTCCCTGATCCACGGTAACATCAAGAGTGTTACTCTCATTATCAATCTCTGTTGATGAATCACCCACCCCCAACTCTCTCTGGGTGCCTCACACTCGCAGAAAAGGAAATCTTATTTCTAACAGTGTGTGAGCTGTATATGATGTGTGAGCTTTTCTATATTTTCAGACGAGGAGTGAGGTAAATCACATCCTGGCCGTGCAGGGTTAGAACAATCAGATTTTCTTTGTTCCTGTGTGTAGCTGAGCTCAGACTCTTCACTGCTGATCCCTCTCAGTCTAACTGATGGGATGGCGTCATTATGTCAGCAGTTCACGCCGCTGTCTTTCATATATAGAACACACTGTTAACGAGGTCATCACATTTTGAAGTTTAGCTTTTGAAATGTTCCGTGTAGTTGCTTTTTCCTCTCAACTGCAAAATTTTGTTACGGCACAAAGAACTACTTAATTTGATGTTTTCATCAGTTGAATTGATGTAATTAATCTGCTTCTTGAACTTCTGAACAAAACCCAATCCACTGGAAAAGAGAAGCTGTTATTCTGTGTCAAGTCAGCTAACGTTGAACACATTTTGTCTACAGCCACGCCAGCAGCCTTGGGGGGGATATAATGGTCATTGTAAAGAAAACTGTTGCAGTACACAATTTGTTTTTGATCTTTAGCAGTCACGATGAAGTGAATGTAATAATTGGCTAAAGGGTGGTGTCAGAATAAAGATCTTTGGCATCCAGTGTCAGAAGAGTTTTTTATGATGAAGATGATGTAAGCAGAAAGGTCATTATGATATACTCTATGTAGTGTTGGGTGAGCAAAGATGTGAAAAATGAGAGATGAAAGAAATACAACACTTTTTTTCTAAACTATTAAGCATGAACAACAACTTCATCCTCCCGGGAACATGAATTTCTGTTCCAAATTTTGTGCCAATCCATCTTGTAAATGTTGAGATATCTGACTAAATGAGAGACCATTCTGACCTACTGGTGGCACAAGTAAAAAAAAGGCAGGGGTTCATCAAAGGCATTAGGACTAGTGTACTGGGCACCAGGGATATATGTACCAAATGTCATGGCAATCCATCCAGTAGTTGTTGAGATATTTCAGTCTGGGCTAAAGTGGTGGACCAAATGACCGACATTGCCATCCCTAGAGTCATACTGCTAGTGTGGCTAAAAACAAATGGACTTGATACCATCCTGTAGGTTTTTAACTACAACAGCTTCTGTATAGCTAAGGGCTGTCCTCGACCAAAGAAATTCTAAGTTGATTAACATTGCTACGATTTTGTCGACTAATCGATTAGTTGATTTAAGCGACATATCTACTATGAAACTGAGTTTCTCCACAAAGAATCACACAAAAGCACCACTTTAAACCTTGTGTTTACCAGAGATGTGCTCATTAGTTTCTTGGAAATAAGTCATTCAGCATGAAAAAAGCATAAAAAACGACTAATCAACGAAAAAATCTTAGTCGACTAAGACCAAAACAACCAAGTCACCCGGTTCGACTGTCATCAGACCATTAAATAGGCGTTACCAGTTGCTATAAACACCATAGAGGTGGGTCAATAGGGGCCTATTACGCCTACTACGTTGTAAAAGTGAAAGTGAAACTTAAAGGCAACATGTTCTAACATGTAAAACTGAATGAAACGTCACATTTTGAACACAAATGAAAAAGGTTTCTTTAGGTTTAGGCAACAAAACCACAACTTCTTTAGGTTTAAGCAAAAAAAAAAAAAATTGGTAAAAACACAGTGTTTTGGGTTGAAATAACTACGAACACAAAGACAACTACACATTGTTGGTTTTACACGCGATGCAAACTCCAGTCTCCTGGGTGAAAACCCTGTTTGGTGTCCCCAACCTCCCACCCCATATGGAGTTTCACACTGTCTATACTACAGCGTCTGACTTCCGCTTCTGCTCCTGTCATAATTACTACGGTCGCTAGAGGACGTGTTCTTTTATACTTTCTTTTGGTGATCTAGCATGTGAACAGATGATAAAACCTACTAGTGGGTGTAGTAGGCCACTATTGACTCACATCTATGGTGCTTATAGCGACGGATAACACCTATTTAATAGCCTGACAACAGTCTGATCGGCTGACCAAGTCAACTAATCAACTAAGAGGGGGCAGCCCTAGTATAGCTACTAAAGTGTATAATCATTTTTAATCATATACACTGGACATATATTTTACAATCTTGTAGAAAATGCAGAATCCAGAATATTGTATATTTCTCATAAATTAATTGACATATCATCTTTGAAGAAGATACTGAGCTTAACTCAGCTTTACTAATATAATATGACAAAATTCACATATGAATACTGAACAGAAGGATCTAATATCTTTCCATATCCTGTAATGTTGCCTGTTCCCCCTCAGCATGCAGCAGCACTCAGCACTCTGATCTTCCCATGTCTCTCTCACCACCACTTAAACTCATCCGTAACCTTATGTAGTTCCTCACACAGGCTCATATTATCACACTTGACACACAGGACCCGTTCCACCCTCGTCCACCTCCATCTCTCTCCACTTTGACCGGCTCTTTCTATTCTTACTGCCTCCGTGTTCCTTAGCTCTATCACGCACTACTCTCCTTCTGCCTTCTGTCCATCTTTCACACTTTTCGCTAATGTACAGCCTTCGCTAAGTGGTCCTGCACGACTCCACACTCCTGGCAGCAGAAATCTGGTACAGTGGAATGTGTGTGTGTGTGTGAGAGCATGTCAGTGATTTTGTGTGTGTCATCTGTCTGTTGAATTTGTTTTGAAACAAAACTCTATCCAAACCTGAGCTCCCCTAATAGGCAAAGGATTATATCATCCAGAGCTGTGTGTGTGTGTGTGTGAGTGAGAGAAGGTAAATACAATAAACACACACATGAACCAAGTCTATAATGCTAGCCAGCAAAGCCAGGAGGAGAGTGAAGAATGGTACCTGTCAGGAGAGGAGGAGACAGGAGAGAGGAGCGATAACGAGAGACTCGGAGAGGGGGAGGAGGAGTGGAGAAAAGATAGAAAAGATTAGAGATACATGAAGTAAGTCTAATCGAAATGAGGGACGGTGGGAGGGAGCAATGGAGGAGGAGATGAGACCAAATGAAAGTGGAGAGAGAGAGAGAGACAGGAGACAGGCTGATTAAGAGAGAGACAGGAAGAGTAAGAGAGAGTGAGAGAGAAAGGAATGGACAGATGAACCGAGGGGAGGAGAGGCAGAGGCAAACGGACAAGAGCAATAGACATCTGCAGCCCCACAGGCGATACAAGGAGGTGCTCCACCTCCACCACCGAGTGTTTGTGTTTTAGGAGTGTGGAGGTGAGTGAATACGTGTCTGTAATTGCAAAAGGAAAAGTGACAGAGTGAGTTAGGTAGAGGAGGAAGACAGAACACACACAAATACAACTTGTCCGTCTTATATTGACGAGCTCATGTAGCGACAGATGGAGCCGAGCGAGAAAGAAAAGGGGAAGAGAACAGAAAAAAAGGAAGAGAGGAAAAGAGGCATCAGAAAAACAGTCCCAACTGCATGCAGGCCAATGACAGTTTCAGGACTTTCATAACTAGACTAGACAGCCTCCTAAAGATTAGACTGTTAATTATAATGAAATAAACAGAGCTGAAAACAATTAGTCAATCGACAGAAAAATAAATGGAAACAATTTTAATTGATTACCTGTTTAAGTAATTTCTTTTTAGCAAAAAGTCAGTTGCCTGATTGTGAAATGTGAATATTCAACGTATTCACATGCAACAGTTTGTATATCTTAAGAAAAAGTTATTGCTCCTTTTCGTTAGCTTTCATGTGAATGTCCAGGAACACGTGTCAATTTCTGCTTATTACATGTATACAGTCTTTTCAAAATAAACTTCCGTCTTCACAGGAAACAACTTCCTTAGGTTTAGGCAATCAAACTACTTAGTTAGGTTTAGGAAAAGACGGGGGTTTGGATTCAAATAACTCCGGAAGTGGCGAAAAGTCTGGTGTTTTTTGACCCACCCATCCACCCCGACCTCCTCCCTACGCCCTTCGCCACTCTTTATATTCCCTGGTTCACGATTACGTGAATTACACACAAATTTATTTCATGGAATATCTACAAATTATAGTGCATTACTTTTCATAGGTATAGCTACGAACAGTGTATGAGAACAGCCTTGAATATTTTCTGGTTTTCTTAGTCCTCTAAGAAGTGACCTGAATATATTTGGATTTTGGACTGCTGGTCAGACAAAACAAGACATTTAAGGGAATAGTGCAGCATTTTGGAAAAAATATGCTGCAACTCTCATATCTGTCCGTGCAACAATAAAGGCAGGGTTGACGATGTTTTCAAGTCTACACTATTTGTTATATTGGTTGAAATGGTCTTTACACCCCGACAGTGATCCATTACTGATGAGCTCTGAAAAAGGGCCGGAAAAGATCCGTCATCTGTAGCTGCTGTAATCCTGTAAAAACGTCTACCAATCACTGCCTCGTGGTACACTTGGAAAGAACAAATCAGATGCCTCCCTGCTCGTACTCTACCCTTGGCGTGCACCAGCCTGAACTCAAAGCGCATTGCCGCCGCACGTTTACTGGAGAATGGAAGAGAAAACTCAGCCCTGCAGTAGCACTGCCGCGGTTACTTGTCATGAGGTAACGTTGTTGAGTTGAGGTCCTCTCTCCGCTCTGTGAAGTAGTTACGATTCGGCGGTGCTCGTACATTTGTGTGTGTGTGTGTGTGTGTGAGGCGTTGCCTTGGAAGGAGCCCCGAGGGGAGGGGGGGGGTTTAGATGGAGCTCCCGAGGCCATGCTACTTTCAAATGATGCTAGGGAAGCAGCTAGCCTGGCTCTGTCCAAAGATAACAAAATCCGCCTACCAGCGCCTCTAAAGCTAAATAATTTACACTTTATCTCTAGTTTGTTTAATTCGTACAAAAACTGCTATAAAAAAGTGTAAAAAACAAGTTGCCCGACTATTTCTTAGCTTGGCTGGTGAGGGTTTGCTGGTCTCCTGGCAATCTCATGGCAACGGCAATATTTCAGACACATAAGAGAGTGGTATCAATCTTCTCATCTTACTCCCAGCAGGAAGACGAAGAAACGCATTTCACAAAATGTCGAACTGCTCCTTTAAAGATATCATCATGGGCTTTAAGAAATTGTGATGGACGTTTTTCACTATTTGCTGACATTTTATAGACGTAACAGTTATGAGGAAAATAATCCGTAGACTAATGGATGATGAAAATAATTATTACTTTAGCAGCATTTTACAGTCATATATACTGTATATATGACGATATGATGTTCGAATACCTTGTGTAAAATGAAAACATACACACATAATAAAGAGGTTTACTCTATGCATAGACCTTTCAGAGCTTACATTATTAAAACAGCACCTGTAGGCATCCGTTCTGTAGGTTTTGTCTGATTGTTCTGTTGCTTTAGCAAATAAGCCCTCAAGCAGCAATAATAATAAGTAGCTTCCGAACTAGAAGAGATGACTTCTGGCAAAGAGTTTGTCAGCTTTGACGACATGCTGTTCAGGTGATATTACAATACTGTGGTCTGTGCGAGAGCACCGCTACGTGACCAGGAGGACGATGAGGGGAAGAGGACTGGCAGGTGTGCATCAGCCGAGGGGCGCAGAGTACATGACAGAACATTTGTATGAAGACGAAAAAAAAGCCTGTCCCCGTCTGTAGCTCACCACTCAGCTGGATCAGCTGTTGTTCTGTCTCCGTTTTTTCAAGGCTCCTTCACCACACACACTTTTCAATGTTCTCTTTTGTTAATTTAGCATTCCACTCTGCCAGTGAACATCGCCACACTCATCCATTTTCAATAGAGATCACGGTTGGGAAAAATATACAGCATAAGCTTAATAACACATAAAATAAGTTAGACAATAATAATAATAATTTATATACTATATTCTAATAATAATGTAGTTTATATTAAAATACAGCCATTTACTTTCTCATCCCACATTCTGCTAGCTGCACACGGCCCTGTCTGTCTGAACTTTTGATATAACAGCTAAGTTAGTTAAACTCAATAAATGTGTTTGTAATGCTATTATAAACTATTATAAGAAACTCATAAGGCTTTCATTAACGTTCTTAAGCATGATACTGATTTCATGCTAGCTTGTCAGGAAGGAGGCTAAATACAGCTACACATTTACACTAAATTTTGTCGAGGATAAACTGGCATGGCCTTTTTCAAAGAGGTTCCTTGACCTCTGACCCCAACAAATGTGAATGAAAATGGGTTTTATGGATACCTACGAGTCTCCCCTTTACAGACATGCCCCTATTTATGATAATCACATGCAGTTTGGGGCAAAAATCATGCAGTATAAATGTGTTATTTTCGTCGATACTAAAATGGTGTATTTGAATATTTCTGCAGCAACTTATCAGACATAAGTGAGCATGGTAATGACCTCTACTGTTGACTTTTTATGTACCCATGAACATCCCCTGTCCCCTACCCCTCTAAGACAGAGGGCAGAATGGTATGGGGTTAACTAACGCTTATAACAGAACATTAATATAAAGCGTTACCAAACTTTCTTTACTGTAGCAAACAGTGTGGCAAACATCCTAATCATATTGCCCAGCTACATATTAATCTTCCTGGCTGCATGATGGCTTAGAGGCACAGAGGACCGTTTTCTGACCTCTTTCTCAACAGACTAATCAAATTAGCATTAATACTGAGGGAAACTCAAGAGACTAAGGGTCTTTTTATACCCTTCATTTGGCTGAACGGAGCTTCCTTTGTAATTGCAAATCATGTCCATGGACTTAATTTGTATTGGGTGCTCAGAAACGCGATGTTACGTCCTTCACTGACAGCTCCGAGCTTCAAAGATATGGCTTTCACAATGCGTGCGTGTGTGGGAGAGCATGGTCAATGTATATACGTTGGCTGCTCTGCTTGGTTGCCAGCGCAGTGTGTGGCGTGTCTACTTTATATCTCCATCTGACAAGCACACTGCCTCTGCCTTATCGACGAGCCGACTGTGTGAGAGACGCAGCCGCTGTCGAGCTAACAGGATACAACAGGGAGCGTAGCAGGACCCGTAGGCACATTAAGCCAACATTAGCTTGTGCAGCGAAGCCCACCGAGTGAGTCTTAATTGAATTGATAGAGTTTGGGGAGAAGAATTGATGAGGAGAACTGAGAGGGGCAACGAAAATAAGGGAACGGGGACCCGAGAAGGAAAATTGAGAAAGACACACAAAAAGAATAACAAAAAAAAAGAAAAAGAGAGAGAGAAGGAGGAGGTAGAGTAATAGACAATCTCAATCCAGCGAGAGCAAAATAAGAAAGATGGCTAGGGAATAAATGTGTGTAAAGCAGCAATGGAAAGAGAAAGGTGAAAAAAAAGAGAAGCGGCTTGATAAAGAAAGAGAATGCAAACTAGAGAGCAAAATAATTACAGAGGGAGCGTGAACATGGTGAAAGAGGGATGAATCTATTACTAAGCTGTGATGGTAAATAATGAAGGGAGAGAAACAAAGGAATTAATGAAAGATAATGAAAAACAAAAAAGCAGGATGGAGGTGAATTTAGGCTGGGAATGAAATTGTTGACTGCAAAATTGGCAATAGAGCTCCCTCTCCACGACTACGATTAATGTGCCCTTCAGGATATCAACCCAAAAGTAGTTCACTGGAGTTTCTACCCACATTTACATAGAGTGGGGCAATACGAAGAACACAACAGTATCAGTGCTGGAGAACGTTATCCTGCTGAAATAAAAGTTAAGTTAAAACCATGGACGAGGGAAGTTGGGGTGTTGGGTTCGTTTTTTTCTGTAGGCATTTTATTTAACTACAGTGGAAGGGGTTTATTTCACAACAATGACCTGCTCGCTGTACATTATCCCACTTATTACACGGCTACTTACTTAAGAAATCAATAATTTGACACAAAAACGCTCCGCTAGAGTCTAACATCAGAACTGCGTCCATGGCAACGGTCTGTTATACATAGCAGCGGTCTGCTATAAAGAAATAACAGACCGTAGAACGCCGTGAAATAATAAAACAATGATTCAACTATAGCAATGTCTTTAAGCTTTTTGGCCGTTATCTATAGTAATAACAATGGTCAAAAATTGATGTAAAATTTCATAGTTGTGACTTTCTCTCAGCACCCCCAACTCTGACTGACTTCCAGGAACCCTGGTTAAACCTCCCCGGTAAATGTAAAAATCTAACACAGAAAATTTGCCAGCTTAGAGTAAAAATGTCTCAGGAAAGGGCAAAACTATAAAACAGCAGGTAGAGTAAGAAAACTACCGAGGAAGCCAGGGAGGGTCAAACAAACTGTGAGGCTGAAAGTGAATCCAGACAGCTCAGAATAGAGGATGTACCAAACCTTCATCTGGGATTGTTTTTGGCTCAGCCAAGCAAAGAAAAGAGGGCAAGCTTTGGCAGAACGAGTCAGTGCCAGAGATGCTAATGGAGCCATATCAAATACATGCCAGATACATCTTTTATACTAGAGTCTGTGGTACCTACCTACCGGCACTGAAGGTTGGTAGAACGAAACAATGTTATGTAAGCAGTAAATGTGCAGACACTCCTGAAAATGAACACTTTATCTTCATGTCTCACCTTAATGAGGTCTCCTAGTAGTTTGTTGGCTTCGGTATAGGCCTTCTTCACCTCCTTGAACTTGTTTCCCAGTCCCATGCTGTGAGCCTGCGATGAGCCACGGTGAAAGAAAGAACAGTATGAATAAGAAGAAATAATCTTTTTTATTACTCCGTTTAAGGAAAAAAAAAAAGTCAAGGTATTCTGAGTCATCGAGAGCTAACCTGTGATTTAAGGCTGTAATTTGTGAAGTGACACCCACGGCTTTTAAATCTATAGCGAAGATGCTCGAATAGCAAAGGTCAGATGGGCCAGTATAGTAAGCCACTGTAAACTGTAATTTGGTACACAGTGCGTTTGTTCAACTCTCGTTGATATAAACAGGTCACAACACATTTTTCTTCCAGTGGGTGCACACAGCGCTGCGGAGTCAGTCACTTTCAAATAGTCTGTGACACACTTCTGTACACAGTGTACACACTTAATGTACCATACGGCATTAACAAACACCAAAATAAGTTGTTCAAACAACATTTTTAGTGAGTTTTCTAAAACAGTGCCTCTGATGACTGCACTTCCTCGGCTTCATTTTAGTTCTTACATCTGCAGGAGCTTTGAACAGGCACACAAACACGTCAAAAGATAATATCTTATACATGCGCTGTCAGAAATAGAGGAAAAATAAGTTAAAATATAGACTGTATGTCAACAGTCCATTAAGTTAAAAAGTACACAGACATTTTATAGGTGCATTGAAGTGGATATAAATGTAATGTTGCACTGAGCTAATCCGTTGTTTACATCCCCTTCATCCCTAAGGAGCTAAAAAAAGTGGCAAAGAGCTTTGTGAAATGCATTTAAGCTTATTTAGCTTCAAAATCAATCACTTGCACCATTAAAAAAAAAGAGGCCAGAATAGCTTACTGTACCTGGAAATGAAGGTTGGTGTACTGTCCTCCGGGTATCTCGTTCTCGTAGACGTCAGCGTTGCCAGATTTCATGGTGGCGGTGCAGTCGAATGGAGCGTACAGGCCTCTGGCTACTTCCCAATACTCGCTGTAGTCGTATACCTTCTCCAGAGCAATGCCTGCAGCAGAGCAGAGCAGAGCAGAGCAGAGTGGCATCAAATTAATGGTCCCCGTGCACATTTTCTTTTCAGGAGACTTGAAAACACTGATCTACTGTCTTTTGAAACTGAGCTATTCGCTTGAAGACAACAATGTAAAAATAGGGGCAACAAAAACATTTGGGTGTTTTCAGAATATAAATCTAAAGCACGGGATATGTGGAGATATATTAAGGGGGATTATAATCATATGCTGTATTGGCTGGGATTTCTGTGTGACTCATTGCCAATTCAGCTTTAGAGCCAAAATCTGTAATTCTCTGATTATTTTGTGTGGGTATTGATGTGATATTCACTAAAACAAAGTTAGTGGAATTGTTGTGGAGGCTAATGTGGCAACCTGCCATTCATCCAAATGAATCGTCTCAAAACTTGTGCCAGCTAGCAAATTGTGACAGTGCTGGGTTTATGCTGTTGATTTTGATGTATGAAAATAGACTGCTGTGTGAAACTTGTCACAGTTTTGACAGTGTACCAAGTTTATTTTATTTAAAAGATACAATACTTTGTCAACCAGAACGAGTCCTGCTCATCAGGTAGGTATTAGGGGTGTACGAAAATACACGAGTATGGCGATATTATGTGTTGTGATATTGCATCGATTCTCCATAACAACCATGTCATACTAGCTTGTTGCGAAGGAGGTTAAATAACGCTCAAAATGTACGCTAAATTTTGGCAAGGAAAGACTAGCATGGCCATTTTCAAAGGGATCCCTTGACCTCTGACCTCAAGTTATGTGAATGAAAATGGGTTCTGTGGGTACCCACGAGTCTCCCCTTTAAAAACATGCCCACTTTATGATAATCACATGCAGTTTGGACAGTTTTGCATGCAGTACAAATGTGATATTTTTGCCTATTCCAAAATTGCTGGTGTGTTCTTTATACTATAAGAATTTTCCTAAAATCAGATTTAAAAATTTCGCAACATATCGCCCTGCTTACAGTATCGCAATATATTGAACTGTTACCCCTGTATCATGATACGTATCGTATCGCCAGATTCTTGCCAATACACAGCCCTGGTAGGTATGGACATGTGTCCAACCACGGTACAGTATGCTGGTTTTTATGTTCTACTATACCAGGGTCCTATTTCTCAAATTAGTCAGCAGGAGAAACCAAAATGTCAGCAGAGACTTTTATAATCTGCCAGGAGCTCACTTTTTTTTGACAACTCTTAAACATTGCATTAAGTCAGTAAAAAGTTGGGACTTAAAATGGGTTACAGGCCAGACCATGTTGATAAAGTGTAAAGCGCACTTATTAACCTGGAAGTGCACATTTCCATCTCGCCTTTGGCACTCATTAAGTCCCTGTGATATTTTGTGATCCTTAAAAAAAGCATCTGTTGCTCATATTCATGACATTCTGCTGCAGCCAGTTAAGGTGTGCTAAAGCTGATTACCTTGAAAGGGAAAAAAACAGTTTTAATGCCATGACAGGAATGGCAGTACACTCAGCTTTTGGCTAATGGTGACAAAAAAATCAGCCGTGTTAATGAGACAAACTTAGCTCGTTACATCCACAACAACAGAGTGACAAGCTCGAATTTTCATGATTCAAAGCGAGTACGTACTCCAGAAAGTGTCTGTGTGCTTCCACTGTGATCTTGGCGGGGAAATGGAGCTACTGTGATATTAATGTGAAACTAATGTGCATGTTTGTTGCTCCTCAAATTCAGCTGCCTGCCAAGCCAGTCAGTAATTAGGTCCATTTCCTTCTCTGTTTGAGAACCAATTTTGTAGCTTTCATTTATGCTTCCATTGTGAAATTACAGCCTCAATTTACACGGGGAAGTGACGGCATGTTCAACGTGACAGCATACTCTGTTGACTCAAATGTCAGCTCCGGTCAAGTTTCACCTTCCTCCAACACCAGCTGAACACCTCCTACTTCCATTTCATGTACTCATGGCTTTGAGTTAGTAGACAAAACTGATATTTGCAAGCTTCTACCAAATATGTAGCTGTAAAATGAAGTGTCTTTAAAAAAGAAGACATACTGCAGCTCTCTGATTGACAGTAACTGACACCCAAAAAACTCTGCTATGGCTGTGCTGGAAATATCTCTGTGTAACATGACATTGTCCACATTTGGCCTGACATGGTAATGAACAAAATACATACAACTTGGCACAGAGAAGCATGGGAGGAAATTGTCATTGAGTTTTACGGTGGATTTTACTTTAATTGCAAATAAATTACAGATACACTCTTTCAGTATATTTTAAAATTGTTAAGTTTGTAAATCTTGAGCAAATGTAACACCACACTGGCATAAAAATGATTCACAATGCTAATGCTAAGCTAAGCTAAGAGGCTGTTGGCTCCAGCTTCATACTGAACGGACAGATATGAAACTGGTATCAATCTGTATTACGGCAATTGTAGGTAAAAAAAAATAATTATGGTGCTGGTCACTTAAAATTTACAAGAAAAAAACTCAGGAGATTTTCTGAGATTAAATTGGCAAATTTACAAGAAAAAAAAATCACAAATTTGAGAAATAATAAGTTATAAAATAGAAGATGAAATGGATGCGTATCTGTTCCATGAGACGCACAAGCGACGCACATCAAAAGCCCTTCTAAAGATGCTTTCAAAACGCCGCCATAAACTTTTTTCACCTACCCCATTAATCATCTCATGACCTCTCAGCTTTATCTAGTGACCCTTTGGCGGGGCTTCACCCATAGGTTGGGAACCACCAGACTAAACTACCTGTAAACTGTATATAAAGTAGCTAAAACTAGCTCCACCTCGACCAGCTACAACAGTAAAATGCTGCTGACACGTTAATGCACATAATCTTAGAATTTGATTTAGATTTAGATCTCTTTTAGCTCATTGGCTAATCTTCCAAGAGTTCACAATAACAACATTTAAGCATATGATAATCCTAAAACAATTCAACACATAATTGTTGACACACATATTGTACACATATATACGTGCATACAAACACGCACACATACAACCTACATACATTGGCATACTGTATATACACATTTATGTACATATGCTCACATACAACACCAATACTCTACAAATCTAGTGACTATTCTTGAGTGAGTTATTGTAATAAATTCATCTCTAATTCTTATGTTAACATGATATTTACCACATACCAATAACAGTTTGCCCTCAATGCATTATAATGTTCTCTCACATGCTCTCCTACTGCGGGCCATCCCATTATAATATGTAGTTCACGCACTAATTTTTCAAACTCACTTGCTGCTCTATTTAGAGTGATCTGCAGTCACCTCATATCTCTCTGAGCTGCGTTGCCCCACGACGCACAGCAATAATTAATGGGACTGTAAATTAGACTGAGATATTACCTTAAGAATGTCTTTAGATAAAAAACGTTGCAGTTATATTATATTATGATGTCATATATCAGTCACAGGGGCCATTTTTCTGCAGAACAAGTGTATTTTACTTCGCTAATTGGTTGAATGCAGGGCTTTTTCTTGTCACTGAGTATGTTTAGATTGTCGTGTTGATACTTTTTCTATGGTGATGGGGTCTGAGTACTGAGGAAAGCGAGCACAACAACATTGTTTTTATCTTCAGGTTTTGCTCTTGTGATGACCTAACTTGCCTTCTGGGATTAAAAGGTTTTATTTCACCCGACATCCTATAAATATGGAGATCAGCTACAAATGTTGTGGTTTTCTGACGTTTGCTAAATCACGCCGGAGGTAAATACAGCATTGTTTTTTCTGGACCGCTGCTCACGCTCCCAAAATCATCAATCACCACACCGCCGCGCCACGTGTACGTACACCAGGCACACGAGCATGTGCACGCACGTATATCAGTCATTGAGATGGCTGCTTGGCAGTGACAAAGTGCCATCAATATACAACTCATTAGCAGCACAAACTCACTAATGCGGGAGATAAACAGACAGAGACGCGCGCATATTTGCGTTCATAAACGTGTATACACATTCTTTACACCATCGCAGATGTTGTAGAAAAACAGCCAGCCACACACACACACACACTGCCACACCAACACCAACACAGTTTGTAGTTGATGAGACGATGAGAGGTAACCAAGATGCATAGATGAAGACAGATGAGCACGAGAAGATTCAGAGAGAAAAGACGGGAAAATTTGAACGTAGACAGGTGAAGAAAGGGAGAGAAGAAGAAGCTAAATGTGTTGGCTCATCTGCCTCACTGTTGCCTACAGTACACATAGTAATATATATGCTTTGTGTGGTGTGTGTACAGTCCTACGTTTGTCCGATGACTGCTACATCTCAGACGGCTGCATTGTTATGGCAGCTGAAAATTCCTCGTCAATTAAATCCATGCATGATGCATGAGAAAAAACCAGTAAATGTTGTGTCAAATAAACACAAGGACCAATTTAATATGTGTCATCATTCAACTGCAGGAGTGCTCGTGAATATGCATGACTTTTAAAAAGTGTGCGTGCGCGCACACGTTGGCTGACTGAATAAATAAACTGACAGCTTAAAGACAAACGACTTAACCAGAGAAGCGCTGTTTTTTCGCCGTTTCTTTCAGGACAAAGAGATATTGTGGGAGACACTGAGGGGAGTGGAAGGGAAAGAGCAAAGAGTGAGGGAGTGAAATAGGCATGTAAAGTGCTGTTAATTGCTTTGTCGCTGAGTGAGAGGGAGGGAGGAGGAGGAGGGAGAGGCGATGTGAAAGAAGCGGGGGTGATAGGGAAAAGGCAGAGCGCACTGCACAGCGCTGATTACTGCTTTGTAACAGAGATGGCAGGAAGACGGGAGGGAGTGAGGGAAAGCAGTAAACAGACTAAGGTCAGGAGAGGTATAGAAGTATCTAAGTGTGCTTGATTGCAAAAGTAGTGAGCTAGGCAAACGGAGGTGGAAGGGGGAGAGAGACACATAGGCAGAGATGAAAAGAACAGACAAGCACAAGGTGACAGGTAGGAAAAGAATTTGGAAGTGAGGAGAAGTTTGTCTGCATGCGTATGCATAATGTATGCACCAAGGTCACATCGGGATACACTATAAGTATGCACACATGTGTGTGTGAGTGTGTGTGTGGGAGACATTCTGCATCCCAATCTGAGTCTCAAGTGAGGCAAATTGAAATTCCATGAATAAAACTGACACACTTGAAAACCTCTCGCTCTTGAGTAATGACCTTGTCTTTCTCTCCCTCTCTACTTATTTTTTGTTCTTGGAACTGTATGCTCACAAATTGATATTCTGTCACTAACTTTGTGTCTAAATGATGGGAGACTTTCTCTCCCTCTGATGTTTCCTACTTATTTCCTACATTTGCCAGCTTGAGAGAATGGATGTGAACCTGTTGCGCTCAGCTTTGGGTTAAGCGTGTAGACGGAGAGAGCGGCGGTGAAGTCGTTTTCCTTTTCAAAGTCACACAGCGTACTCAAAAACACAGCATGTGTTAATGGCTCTGTTGCTGTGTTGCTTTATGGACTATTACAGAATTTGCTTCCACTCCTACGACAGATTTCTCACTGTATGATTGTTCCTGCAGCCGTACTTAACAATGAGCCTAGAAAAGAAAGCCATTCACTTTGAAGGAGGCCCTGAGAGACTAACAACACTGATGTCTACTGTCATCCTGTGCTTTACAACACCGCTGTAGTGGCACTGTGAATATGAATGTGACATCATGCTGTCTAGTTGGCCACTCATCCATGGAAATTAAGTCCTCACAGCTACACTGACCCAGAAACAGAACAAGCATTGTCTTTTTTTTTAAAGAGCAACTCAACACCTGCTGAAAAGCTTGTTTTTGTTGACCAGTGGTTTAACTTTTCACCTTGCTGCAGCAACCCGTTCTCACCCCCCCCACTCTGCAAATACCAAAGCTTGGTCAGCGCCCCTCGGGATCTGATACCGACGCACCAGTGCTCCCTTTAGTGTCTGTATGAGACACACCAGGCTTTCAACTAACTCCAATGTAAACTCATCCGCGTCTGTATTTGATGGTCAAAGCAACTGACAAACACGGGACTCTCCCACAAGCCAATGTTGACTCATTTGACCTTACTTTTGGTACGTAACGCACTAGCATATTTATTTTATGTAAAACAAAAAGCAATTTATAGCAATTTGAATATTATTCTAACCCAAACCACGATCTTTTCCTAAGCCTAACCAAGTACCTTTGATGCCTAAACCTAACCAAGTGGTTTTGTTGCGTAAGTAAACCTAAAAACAAAGCAAACCTACGTTGGAAGTAGGGATGTCACGACACCAGAAAACAATAAACACTTAAAGCTAGAATTAGGAAGTTAAACATTTCTTAATTCCCTTTCTAATACATATTTCATATTGCTGTGAAAACAACTGCATTTATTCAAGTTTCTCGGCAAAAACTAAACGTTCCAAGATTACATTTGAACACATGATGATAACGTTGGAATTTACCTTTGCCTAAAATATTTTACTGAATAGAGCTTGAACGTATCATAATTACACTCAATGCAACCTCGCTTAACGTTAGCGGTTAGCTCCGCAGGACTGTGCTGCCCACCGGCTGCCAACAGCTAACGTTAGCTAGCTTTCCTTCTGCCGATTTCAACGCAGATTTGTTGTTCACAATGTAGCATAGTGAGTTTACTGCATCCTTTTGGATTTGTGATGCCGCAAGTCTCAAGCCCTGCGGTAACTACGGTACCTGCGTTACTGTAGGAAACATGTTACATCACGTTTTCAGAATTTTGGCATCGACTTGGTACCAAAGTATCGGTTCTCATGACATCCCTAGTTGGAAGTATATTTTGAAAGACACTATGCATGTAATGAGCGGAAACTGAAAAACTGACACTTCAGTCCCTGACATTTCCAAAACCGATGCTAGAGAGGTATTTAGAGCGTCATAATTTGAAGCGTAGAACCACCAACTAAGCTTCGGTATTTGACGAGTTGGGAGTGAGGATGTGTTGGCTGCAGTGATGTAGAAGTGTACTCCAGGGTGTGTCAGGACATTATGACATCACTGGTGGGTGTGGTTACCACACTACATCACATCAGTCTGGTGTTAAGTTACTATTTAAACATTTTTTAAGGTGGATTTTACTCAGATACACAAATGGTCTTAAAGGTAAAGCATGTGCTTTTCAAACAGCAGTATGTGTCAGCTTGCTAACACGGCATGCTCAGTTTCACAGTGGTTTGACACTAACGGACAACATTATCCCATCTAGGACAGGACCATGTGAAATTGCTTCTATGAGAACGCATCAATAAACATGCAGAGGGTGTAAAGCAAATGTGGGGATGAATTTCCCTGCAGACTGATCGTTCTGCGCTACAGAATACTAGCATCAAAGCTAATCATTTCACCATGGGACACAACCAGTAATTGATAGGCATTAGTGAGGGTTTTCTCTGAAGACCACATGGTTATCAAAAACCGAGCTGATGGCTGATGGGAAATAATGTCTCTCTCGTGCCCAGAGGCAGGAAGCTGTCTGTACCTACATCATCAGAGCAGAACACAAGCAGGACTTGGCATGCACCAAATTGTCCATTAAATAAATAATTTAGACGGTAACAAACAGCTTATAATGTTGATAGTACCCTGCACTACAGATCAGACTGTACATTAGCTATGTAGTGTGAACAAAATTAGCGGTGCTTTTGCGATTTCTGAGTAATGGAAATGAGCTATCAGATCTAGTTAGCAGAGCCGAGTCGGTTTTCCCAATAGCATTACTCTACATAACTAAGCAGCAAACTTCACATCAGTTTTAATTCCTTCAGCCCGTTTCATGTTCCTTTAATTTCCAACAGCAGTTCTTCGACTGGCTGCTTTAATATCTTTTACGCTGTGCACACATTGCTGTGGGAGGCTGAGGTCACTGACTCCGGGCAGCTATCAGAAGTGGGAGAGGCTCCAGATTTCTCACAGTCCGTGAAGATTACATCGAGCAAAACACACCGGACAACAGCAAACCCGAAGGGGGAATATTATAAATCCATCCCTCACTTATCTGTAAGACCTCCTGTGATGATAGAATAAAGCTGTGGTGGTCCAGAGTGCGACTGGAAGATCTCTGATAGGAGCTGGCAGAACGTGGGTTGGAGAATCAAACAGCCATGTCAAGAATGCCTTGGGAAAAAGCCTTTAACCCTTAAATGCTCGAGGGAGAGCTGCTCATTAGTCAACGTAGTTTTGTAGCATGCCATGATGAATATAAGACCACTTTATTCGTGGCTACAACCAAGCATCAAACGGATCTGCTGATAATTCTCATCTTCCACACAACTATCTGAAAATGTTCATCATGTCATGGATCAAGAATGTTTTGCTTTTATTGACCAGGTCGGCCTCTTTTCTTTTGGTTTGCCTGCCTCCCATCGTCCTCCCATAATTGGCTGTGTACATTATCACTGAGCAGAATGCGTCGGCCTTTTTCTGACTGAGTGAGGGCCATAATGAGTGATGCGCTCTGTCATTCATTGATTTGTTGATTGATTTTTTTCCCCCTCTCATGTAAAGCAGTAGAGGCTCAGAGAGACACTAAGAAATAATCTCTGAGCAAGACTGGTGAGCTAAGAGATGTTCTGTCTCATTAACAGCTAGCTACTGCAATAAAGGCTTTGTGTGGTGTTGTTGTGGGAATTGATCAACTTTACTATTGAATTTTTTCACAGTGAATATTTGAAGGTGTTTGTTCCAACGTATTCTTTCCAATCTGTTCTTTACGATTGAATTAAACTGATGAGAATAACAAAATAACATTTCATAGTGTCCCCCATGCCCCCCAAAAATGTATCTAATACAAATCCTTTCCTCTGAGAGACCTTGCAATACTCTTGAAACAAAGATGAGCATGTCACTTACCGGTGTCAAGTTTGGTCCCCTTGGCGCAGGCCACCATGGCTCCCATGCTGGGCTGAGAGGTCATCCCAGCCATAGAGTCGACCTAGAGAGTGACATTCAATATGAATCCTGTTGGACTAAAAGCCTTCATCATTGTAAAAGTGTGTTTATTGTTATGTGGGTCCACAGCCTAGACTTTATATACATGAAGCAAAAGCAAATCTGTGTGCACATTTGTGTACATTCATCCAAAATGTATGCATATAAGCTTTATATATGGATTTATTGGAAGAAAGCACAAAACTAGCAATTTCCCATCAAAAGGGACTTTAGGTCTTGGATATCTTCCCTGCATTTTATTTGTGTATTTCAGCATAAATGTTTTATATCTTGACAGAGTAAAAAGACAAAGTTCAACCAAGTAAACCAATGGGACTGATACTGGGGTTGTCCTTGACCAAAGAAATCCTTAGTTGACTAACCAATTAGTTGATTTAATTGACAGCTTTGTGAGTTTTCTAGAAATAATCACACAAAAGCACCACTTTGAATCTTGTGTTTTAGAGATGTGCTCATATGTTTCTTGGAAATTCAGCATGAAAAAAGCATAAAAAACAAATCGATTAAAGAAATCTTAGTCGACTAAGATCAAAACGACCGATTAGTACTACTGGACAGTTGTTTCTTTCATAAAATGCTACAAAAAACTGAATAGCAGAACAGCCAAAAAACTGCAAATAGCAGCCAATTGTTTTAATGAAACTCCCAATGCAGGCAGCATGCGTCAGTGAACACAGTAAGAGAAAAATTCCTGGCTTCAACAGTTGTTCCATCATTGTTTCAGTGACATTTCACAATGCAAACAACTCACAGCAACTGGTAGAAAATGTTTGTTAGAGATGTTAGGATAACCTGTGGGTGGACCTAGACCTCGAAATAATTATTTCAGTTGACTGTACATCTGAGCAGCCATCATTGGAAACTGTTTGGAAAAGGGCAGGCACTTTTAAAAAAAATACTTGGCAGGTGATTGGATGAACCATCTGTCAATCAAATTCTTGCCGAAGCCAGTCGGGAGAAGAGCGGAAACATCGCCTCCAGTGTCGTTCTTTGCTCTTTTTTCATTGAAAAAATACTCTCCATTTCTGATATAACTGATGCTATTTGCAGTAACTACGCTAACCTCTTCAGGAGCCGCCATTGTTGTTTAAAATTAACAGTCGCTCCACGTTGTGTCGACCTAAGCCACGACCCCTAGCTACCAGTAGCTCCTCACAGGACGCTGATTCGTCTGTGGTCTGGCTTGCAGGACACAAATGCATTACTTGAAGCCTGACGAGATGGATTTTTGCATGATCTCGTGACATCATGAGAATCCAGCTGCCTTGAAAGGTAATGTATATAGTGGTACTGGTAAGTAACATGAAAGGCAGTTCTCACTTTCCATAACTTTTATAAGTAAGTAGAAAAACACGATTATTAGATTGTTTTATGATAACAAATACAGTACACATCCCAAACCTTTCAGAGGCTTTTAAAGTAATGTTGTTTTATACACATACATAATATGAAACTTTATTATCAAGACATCCAAAGCAACCTTGTCTGTTAGTAACACGTGGCATCTGTAGAAAACAAACGTGATGAATACTCACAGCCACATCCACTACGTCAGCTCCAGCCTCAGCACAAGCCAGCATGGCGGCGACACCGGCCCCAGCTGTGTCATGTGTGTGCACATGGATGGGTACATCTGGGAAGCGGTCTCTCAGAGAGCCGATCAGAAGCTTACTGGCCTGTGGCTTCAGCAGGCCGGCCATATCCTGGAAATACGGAGAGATTGAGGAGGAGATGAAGGGAGGAGGAGGATAAAAGGGTTGAAGAAAAAATTAAATATGAAGTCTGACACGAATCATTCAAATCAAATCTTCTTCCTGAAAATATGTTTAGATAATTCGAGACAAGTGTACAAAAGAGTTACTAAAAAACTACTCAATATACACTGGAAAATGATAACTGATAATAAAATAATGACAAAAGTGGAGGTTTTACACAGACTCACTCCTGTGAGGATGATTATAACGTATGAAGCTTAATTGATATTAACAGAAAATTCACAGACAGAGCTTAGATGTTTAGTTGCGCTCCCTTTGGTGATCATTGCACTCCATGAAGTTATAATTCATGCTCATTTCCTCTTTTAAAAGTTAACCTCATTAGCTGCGCGGGCCTTTTATGAGATTGCCACTGCTGTGTGTGTGATGGTTCGCGCCGCGGTAGAGCGGGAGTTTATCATTTCACGTTTGAAAATATTCTGTCATGCTTGAATAAAGAAATTAATTCAATGTGAGTATTATCAGTCTATTCATTTAGATAAGAGGCTCAAATATACAAGTAATTTCAATGGGAGCGAGTCGGAAAAACTTCGGCTGTGTTCATCCAATGAGAGATGTCAGGTCTAAACTTATTCAATTTAAAATACTCAACAGGCTCTACCGGACACCTGTGAGACTGAGTCATTCGCACCTCTGCTGCCGATGCCAAATGGAACAAGGGGATATTGTCCATATGTTCCTCAATTATCCTAGCCTAGCCACCTATTGGCAGAGGGTCATGGAAAAGATTAGTAACAACCTGAATTACCCTGCTCTATGGCTCTTGAATAGCCTAAAAGGAAATGAGAGAATAGGTGGGAAGAATGCCCAGCGGCTGGTTGCTCTCACTACAGCTAAGAGGGTCAGACTGAGGCACTGGACGTGGGGGAACAACCTGTCCTACTCTGAGTGGTTCACAGCCCTATCAGAATGTGCCTCTTATGAACGACTGATATACAGAATAAATGGGAAAATGGACATACAGAGATCTGGGACCCGTTTCTAACACAGATCAGGGAAACATAAATCTGATGTCTTCATGACTTAAAACTAGGGCTGGAACGCCACTCATTTTTTTAATGCATTAACGCAACTTGCAATTTTTTGGATGCAGTGGGCTCAGTTTTAAAGCTAGAGTGAAGATACATCATAAGAAACTACAAAACCTAATGAATCCATCGGTACCAACCATGTCATACTAGCTTGTTGTGGAGGAGGCTAAATAACGCTCCAAACGTACGATACATTTTGGTGAGGAAAAACTAGCATGGCCATTTTCAAAGGGATCCCTAGACCTCTGACCTTAAGATATGTGAATGTAAATGGGTTCTATGGGTACCCACGAGTTTCCCCTTTACAGACATGCCCACTATGATAATCACATGCAGTTTGGGGGCAAGTCATAGTCGAGTCAGCACACTGACAGCTGTTGTTGCCTGTTGGGATTTGAGCACATTATTTATACTAAATGCAGTACCTGTGAGGGTTTCTGGACAATATTTGTCATTGTTTTGTGTTGTTAATTGATTTCCAATAATAAATATATACATACATTCACATAAAGAAAGCATATCTTCCCACTCCCATGTTGATAAGAGTATTAAATACTTGACAAATCTCCCTTTAAGGTACATTTTGAACAGATAAAAAATGGCATTTCAGTCGAAGTAGCACCAAAAGTGACAATTGTAAAATAAATAGAAGTAGTAGTGGTAGTTGTTGCAGTACAAGTAGCCACACACGGCAGCTTGCTTACATGATTAAATAACGGTAATTGCATCAGGGATTTCATCAAGTCAATTTAAAGCCAAGCCAATGGCGTTTCACCGCTTAAATCAACCGAATACAAGAAAGTTGGCATCCAAATGCTACTTATACTTACTAGACTACTTATACAGGCCAAAGTTTATCTGGTGGTTAGAGTAGGCTGTGATTATGATGAAATACATGTGTAAAAGACTGCATATACAAGCCTGAGTGAAAAAGTACTTTCAAAGACTCTTTCCAGCTGGTTCTATGTTATTCCGGTGGCAGATGGGCAGGGATTTCCACCCAGAAGCAAACAATAAGTGCCAAAATATTTAGATGATCAGAGGGAAGGAAAACATTGGCTTATTGTAGAACACTTAGCCTCAAACAACTCTCACTGAAAACACTAAAATCCCATTTTTAGTTCCTCACCTTGATGCAGAGGATGTGGGTTCCGGCTTTGACCAGCTCGTCGGCCAGGTTCACGTAGTAGTCCAGAGAGTACTTCTGCCTCATCGGGTCGGAAACGTCGCCCGTGTACGAGATGGCAGCCTCCACTACGCCACCTGCTGCTCCGGCAGCCTCCATGCCCAGCAGCATGTTTGGCAGGTAATTCAGGGAATCGAACACGCGGAAGATGTCCATGCCGTTCTCCTTGGCCACCTCGCAGAACCTGGAGGAGGAGAACACGAGTGATGTTAGCCAAGAGCACACATAGTCGTGTTCATAAAATCCACGGAGACAGAAATAGAAAAAGGTTAGGGAGACTGCCGAGACTTACAGTACACTGCAAGATGTTCACACAATCTCTCTCACACATATAATGAGTTTGTCTCCATGCACAGTGTCTCCCAGATAATAGCGCACATCCGGGGTTGGGATAAGCTGTTTATATCCATCTCCATATCGCCACTCATAAATATCGCTGTACCTGCGATAATACAACATCCTCACTATTTCCATGAAAAGTGAGCTTACACAGCCTGCGGGAGCCCACAATGACTGGAGAGAAATGTATACCCGCCTCATTATCCGAGCTGCTAGTGGTAAATCCCTCCTATTATTGCCTTGGCCTCGGTGTCTTAATCAGGTTTATCATAACTGGGGTGAGTGCTTACTGTGGCTGTGTTACTGTGAATGCAATGTTTACACGCGCTCAGAGCTTTTGTTTTGGCAAATAAACAGACACATTTAATGTTGCGCCACGAGAGGATTACCAGTCCGGCGACTGCGTGTCCAGCATTTATTTAGTACTACAATGTGGTCTAGTGGGCGCTGCTTGGCACCCAATCAAAAACCAGTCCTGCATATCTGAGCGCTGATGGAATCATTATGTGAATCATGTGTGTCAGGAAGTTTTCCCGTCACATAAAGTGACAAAAAGCTCTACTTAGCCATCAACAAGCCATTTTAGATATTTAAAAAAATGTACATCCCTACTGCCGCAGAGTGTACTGTACTGAGACCCTGTGACACGCGCTTTAAATCAATTAAATGAAATTGAAATTACACTTTGACTTGATTTCGTTAATGAAGACACTTGGGCCACTTGGCTGCGGGCTGCTGCGCTGAAAACGCCGAGGGGGTGAGAGAGTGACGGATAAAAAGGGAGGAGAGGGGGAGAGAGAGAGAGAGAGAGAGAGAGAGAGAGAGAGCCGGGCCAGCAGATCAAAGCCATTAATCACAATCATGTGCAAATTTTCGATGGCGCTCCCCCTACGGGACGCCGAGAGTGAGAGGGTGGGAGAGGGAGAGATGAAGAGCAGTCGGGATAAAAGGGAGAGGGAGTTTAAAAAAAAGAGGGAAAGAAGTGTGTAATGCGGAGAGATGAATGGCGGCATAAAAAGGGAGTTAGAAGAGTGGGGATAAATAATGACTATATGATAGGAGAGGGGGGGAGCGAAAAAACAGGGAGGATAGGGGAGGTCTCCATGTGTGTGATTCAATGGGAAGGGAGGGACGAGGGGACAGCTGCATTAGTCATAAAGCCGCTGCTAATTTATTTGAGGTGAGGGGAATTACACTGTGCATGTGTGTGTGTGTGTGTGTGTGTGTGTCCTCGTCTGTGGAACTGCATGCAGGTGTGTGTACACATGAGTCATCCACATCATCGAGGTAGCTTGTGAATCCATTTGGAAAAGTGTTAGAGGCGTGTGTATGCATGTGTGTAGACACAGGAGTATTTATGGCCCTAAAGACATTACTGGTGTACGTCTGTATCAATGATGTGTGTGTGTGTGTGTGTGGAACTCACTGAGCATGGTAGGAGGCAACAGGAAAACATCAACCAAGTTGACCTGATTAAATGTGTGTGTCATTTGTGTGGTTTGTGGGTAGCGACTGTATAGTATATCCATTTAGATATATTTAGAGAAAAAGCAGCTGTGTCAGCTTCATGCTGCGTAGAAATAGAGACAAATTGTTAGAATATACAGATGAAGCCACCTAGAATTCCCCCCTCCCAGCCGGCTGCCAGCTGGTTGCCAGCCAACTTCCAGCCGCTGGGAGTCTCTTCCTTCACAAAAACACATAAACCAACTGAAGTACACTGAAGAATCATGTTTCTTTTTTATGCCATAGTTTGCACTGTATGTTTTTCAGACTTACAGTAGTTGCCGGAACTTCAACAATGTATGCCACCCCACAGTTGTCAATAGTTATTATTCACATATGTTTTAACAGCATAAAACCTGATTTTCAGTGGAGGAATGTAACTAACTAAATTTACTCAAGTACTGTACCTAAGTATAATTTTGAGGCACTTGTACTTTACTTAGTATTTCCACTTTATGCTACTTTATACTTCTATTCCACTACATCTCAGAGGTTAATATTGTACTTTTTACTCCACTACATATTGCAACACATATTACATAATTGAAAGCCTTTTGTAGGTGAACTTGAGAGGAAAGAGAAAAAATAAAGTATTTAATTTACAAGGATGATTGGATTGATTGATTTACGTATCCTGCATCCCATGTTGTCCAGCCAATATGGACTTACATCACACTAGATAACAACAGCAGCCATTATGATCATGTAACCAATTGTTATGTACACATCCACACACACAATATCAACAGACCCAATTTATATAAGAAAGGAATCCTGTATGAAGGAAGCTCTATCTTGGCGACCTGGCTTTTTAAATACATTTTGCCATAAGACAAATGTCATGAAAATGACAACTCGACATATTACCTTCAGATTAAAAATATGTACATTATTCAAATTTACAATTTCTTTAAAGGTCTTATAGATAACATTCTTATGTAGACGGATATTTTAAAAAAAGTAGTATATCCACAGAGCTTTTAGAAAGGTGCCTTCTAACAAGGCTTGTGAATCAATAGTATAACGACGTTGGTGTCATGTCGTATCTCTGTGTCGTCAGCGATCAAGTTGCCAGTTAATGTGAAAAAACCCCGGATAAAAGGCTGAGTTTAACGGTAAGTGACCAGCAACCATTTGTCGTGAAGTGAATGCAATGGAACAGGGGAGGGAGACAACTAGTGTCTAAATGTTATCAGGGTTATCAATAACACCTTTAATGAACAAATATAAAAATGACAACATTCGGCTTAATGTTACTTTTGAAGCTTAATAAGTTGTGTCTTGTAAGAAGAGTAGCTGTTGTCAGCTGTAGCTTCAGACTACACATTGTTTTGGTCTGTAGAAGGTCTTCTATGTTGGGCTTGTGTGTATTTTTGTTTAAGGTGTTTAGTATTCTGTTGGGAGTTATTCATTTTATATTGCTTTGCTGAATTGTTCATGTAATTATTCACAGATGGCAATAATTTACACAGACACAAAAATATGTATTTAGTTGATGACAGACGATAAAGCAGGGGGAGCAGCAGCTGGCTTCAACAAAATCTTATTCAAATTGATCAATTTATTGTTTGATGCAATTTGCTGTTTCTGTTGCTTGTTTCTTTTATTCGAAATTTCTTATCTTGTTGGTTTTAACTTTTTTGCTGTTTTGTTTTAAATCTGTTGTTTGTTCTTTTATGTGAAACATTTTTATGCTGCCGTCTTGGACAGGACTCCCCTTGGAAAAGAGATTTTGAATCTCAATGGGAAATATCCTGGTAAAATAAAGGTTAATTTAAAAAAATAATAACATTAAGTAGACTGTACCATACAGGTGGCTGTGGCTCAGAGGGTAGAGCAGGTTGTCCACCAATCGGAACCACCAGCCAGGTGGTTCGATCCCCGGCTGCTCCGGTCACATGTCGATGTGTCCTTGAGCAAGACACTTAACCCCTAATTGCTCCCGAAGGCATAGCCATCGGTGTGTGAATGAGTATTTAAATTAGATCCTGATGGGCAAAGTTGGCACCTTAGCAGCCTCTGCCATCAGTGTGTGAATGGGTGAATGCTGACATGTAATGTAAAGTGCTTTGAGTGGTCGGAGACTAGAAAAGCGCTATATAAAAGAAAGTCTATTTACCATCCATTTACTGAGCACACTTAGAGTCTGTAGTATTCAATGCATACATTAAACAATGCAGATTAAGCTAGTGTTTGTATAGACTACATATTTACAGCCCTGTTTTCTGTGTGTCATTGTATTCCTTTCCGCAGCATTATTGGAGATAGTGTGTGGATTTGTAAGTGAAGACTAAAGAATGTGTGCATAATCCAGCAAGGTTGCACAAAAAGCCGTATGAATGACATGATAAGTCGCGAGGTCTTTAGTGTGCAATAAAAACGTCATTCTTGCTTTTGGCGTGTCATTTGTACGGCAAGTAATCTGTACTGACTGCAATGGAAATGCATCCGCATAAATAAACTACACTCAGAGCTAGTGACAGAGAATAAAACGTGAGAAAGACTGCTTAAGGCAGGCGGGAGTGGAGGTGGATGGGTCCAACAAACGCAGGAGACCGGTGTTCGAGTGTTTTGATTTGGAAGTTACGTTAGTTACGTTAGTCACAGTTGTACGTGTTTTCCATACTTATGTTATGTTGTTTCTGTACATATTTTACTTAGTTTACGTACTTATTTCAAGTCCAACCATCACGTTTTTCCTAAACCTAACTGAGTGGTTTTGTCGTGCTATTCATACACCTTCCTATGAGATCGAGTTGGCATATTCATAATAAGACTCTTGGTGTTATGCATGTTATCTCTTAAACATTTGATTGTTTAATAATTGAATTAAGATGAAAAAAATGGAAGGTTAAACTGTGTGTGTTTAGGAGTGACTCACTTAAAGACAGCGTTGTCGGGGTAGTTGGTGTAGCCCACGGCGTTGGCCCCTCTCAGCAGCATCTGGAAAGGAACGTTTGGGATCAAAGCTCTCAGCTCCTGGAGTCTCTTCCATGGGCACTCGGACAGGAAGCGCATGGCCACATCAAAGGTAGCACCTACACACACACACACACACACACACACGCAGAGGGGTGGCAGTTTATTTCAGCTGTCATCTGAAGACTCATCCGTCATCCCAACTTTGATCTCAATTTCAGACTCAAAAACTAATATTTCAAATTTTTCAAATAACCCGAAACACACACACAATGCACACTAATGGATGCTCAGATGAAATGTCTGATGATACTTGCACATTCATTGTTCATTCTAACACTTTCATCATTTCATTCTAAAGTCACTTTAAAATATAAGAAATGTTTCAGTGGGAGAGGTGAAAAAAACAGATAGCAATCTCTCATTTCCCTTTCTTGGGGGAGTAGATTAGCGCATCTCATACCCGTTTATCATATCAGCCAGAAATATTGAAGCCCCCAGTGGTTTTCTGCTGATCCAACACTGTCATCATTAAATTTCATTTTCTGAGCACTCATACATTTGGACATGGAGAGAATACTAAGCACGAGTGCTTGCTCCTGTACTCTGGGAGGAGCAGGAATGCCCTGGTCTGGAAACCCTCCTCCTTATCAATTCTTATTTTCACCCCCCGCCCGATTTGGATTCCAGCCTACGTCAGCATCTCTTAAACTGCTGGTTTGGAGCAGAAAATGTCTCCAAGCAATCCTATCTGATGTTAAACATATTAGTATTAATGTATTATAGCATGTGAGATATCAAAATGTGGTGCGGAGCGAGGAATTCATCGGGCACTGCAGAATTTACTCTAATAATTTGATAACAGGAATGAAGACTGACAGCTGGCCCCACATATCAGAACATTAGGCACAAGCACTGGGAAGATAGGCAGCCTACAATCTGTCATGAAGATGAGCTGAAATAAATCAGGGAGAAAAGATGGAAACGCGGCTGTTATGTAAAGCCTACAATTACCAGCAATGTATTCAACACCCGATGTGATGTTTAAAGAGGACCTATTACGCTCATTTTCAGGTGCAAACTTGTATTTTAGGTTTTCCTGGAACACGTTTACATGCTATAATGTTAAAAAAAACGCTTTACTTTTCTCATACCGGCTGTGCTGCAGCACCTCTTTTCACCCTCTGTCTGAAACGCTCTGTTTGAGCTCCTCCTCCCCAGTCTGCTCTGATTGGTCAGCTGGCACACCCTGTTGTGATTGGTCAACCGCACCAAACTCTTCGGACTCTGCTCCAGCTCCGCTCTAACTAGCTTTGTTGTGCCAAACTAGCCGCTAGGCGGGTGTAGGAGCCAAATTCCTCATTTCAGAATATGGTGAATTGGATCTTTGTTGCCCCATTAGATATTCAGTTTATTAAATTATTTGTGCTTTAGTAAATGGGTTTATCATTATATTTAACTATGGAAATCCAATATGGAGCTTTGCCTGGGGTTACTCCCTTTTTTCCCATGTTTCCCCTTTACCACTTTTATATTAGGGCAGGGAGCTAGAGCTCTGATGGGCCCCAGGGAGCGCGGTAATATACAGTTTTGGACCACACTGAATCGTCAGTCCATCAGCTTATTTATTAAATAATTTTTTTTTGTTTGTTTCGATTTATAAGAAAGTTGTTGGGGCTGTTGTACAACATATACTTTGCTTTCAAATTAAATGTTATTTATCGTTTTAACATGTTGGATCTCTGTAATCTTTGTTTGGACAGCAATCCGAAGTGCATCTTATAACTGCATGAATCGCACCTTGAGCCTCAAGGCTAATTTGGGTTGCCTTTATAGCGGGTATTATGCAAATGTGTTACTTGGTGACATCACCATGTTACGGAAGAAAAGGCGGGACATCGAGCAAGGCGTTTCAGACAGTTCAGGAGCAGTGTTTCTGTGGGGGTGAGTAACTCCCTTTGGCGTGGTGGGCTTTGTAATTTGCAGACCTTTTACATGCACAAGAAACTATATAACACACTAAAGGAAAGGGAATAAAGCATTATAGGTCCTCTTCAAAGAAAGAAGTGACAAAAAAAACTACTTATTTTGGGGACAAACTGTCACCTGTAACAGGGCCTGTAACATCTTCTGTAGGTATGTTAGTTAAGAGTACTGTAAATTTTATATAGAACTCAATAATAAAACACTTTGTACTGTCTCATATTGACAAACTCTTTACTGCATCGAAATTTCCCCGGGTGGGAAAATAAAGTTCTATAAAACTTGTACCTCTTGAGCCAATAAAGGACAGCCCATGATGAATAAAAATGATTAATATCTATAATTTTAATTGTTGAGACACGCGCACGCACACACGCTCTCTGCAGTTATCAGCATTTTTGCTTAAGTGTGCAATTATGGCCCTGATGCATCAGACAGTTTATCCTGTCAGATCAATTTTTATGTCTCTGCGATTCCAGCTAATCGCTCTGGACTGGCTGATTTGCTGTCGCTGCCTGTGCTGGTCAAGGCCTTGTGTGCTTTGTGTGTCCACAGTCTGAACTAAGGAACAGCTCACATGAAAACATACACCGAAACACTGATCATACAACTGCAGGGCACGCAGCAACACGATCATGCACAGCAATTAACAATCCGCCGCTTTACCATCAGATAAATTTGCAGACTGTGAAATAGATGTGAGGAACCATATAGATACATTATATGACCCAATTCATATTACTGTATCTTGCATGGTGTTGGGAAGAACGCTATATCAGGACTTAATCCTTAAAGGGCTTTCGCAGGCTTAATCTCTTCAATGATTCATTCGGCCTCTAAGCAGCTGAAACATGTGAAAGCAATACTGTTTTCTCTATCTAAGACCACTTTGTGCAAAAAAAACATTCTTGCATAGGGACAATGTGTCAGGGTTAACAACGTTCAACACGCATGGTCATCTTTAGTGATTTATATTGGTGAAGTGATTCAAGCACAGTCGAGTGTAATATTCTCTATCTGTGATCACTTTGTAATGGAAGTGTGTTCTATAGGGACTTCCTATCCAGAGAGGAGGCAAGGTACTTATTCCTCCTATGGCCATTGAGTGATTTATGAGGAGCTGTTTAAAAGGTACAATTACAAGCTGTCCTTGTGGGACAGTGTGTGCCACAGAAACAGCTGAACTTTTTACTGCAGCAGCATCACGGTAGTCTAATTTGTGTTTCACAACCTGAATCAATATCAGGCGAGAGCGTGGCTGGCTACTCGTGAATCTTTGGGTATTGGAAGCTGAATGAATGGAGGATATTTAACAGTGTATTCACACATTATCCTGACATACTGTAAAAGATTACAATATTCATTCCTATGATTTTGCTCATGAAGTTTACTCCTCAAGGGGAGTATAGAGTGCTGCAGGAATGAGTCCTAAAACCCGGAAATGAGTGCATTTGAGCACTTCTGGATCCCTCGTCTCGAAGTATATTGTTTTTTTGAATGGGTTTTTGGTTAGATGCTTGAAATATGGTCTGTGGTTAACACAAGCTGAAGAGATTTTAATTTTTTGTTCTACGACATAAAATATGTCGGTAACTATCCCACTCGTGAAGTTGAAGCTTTTACGTATCTTAAAGGAACAGTGTGTAGCATTTAGGGGGATCTTTTAGCAGAAATATAATGTAGTAAAGTATAAAGTATAATCAACTGAAATATAGAATCGTTGTGCTTTTGTTAGCTTAGAATGAGCCCTTCATGTCTACATAGGGAGCGGGTCCTCAGTTGGTTGCAATCTGCAACCACACCACTAGATGTTGCCAAATCCTACACACTGTACCTTTAAAAAAGGCGGTTGCTAACAAGCGGCTAAATGAGACTACTAAACGTCAGGTCGAACACTAGTTCGCCTTTAGCTTAGTGGTTGCGACGTGAAGTCATGTGACCGTGGTGTAGTTCCTTTATAGCCAAAGGTTAGCTTTTTACCTCTGACGATTGCATTTACGCTTCAAAAATCATGAATTGTTGAGATTATCTTACTGAACAAAATGTGTAAGTATCATGAACATTTGTTTGCCACAGAGTTTATTTTTGCAATAATCGAAAGGAAAAATCCCATTGGCTTTTTGTCGAGGGAACCAGTATGAGGCTAACTTCCAGGTTAGCCTACAAAAATACGTCATCCCTGCAGCACTGTATTACTCATCCTGTGAAAATATAATGTCTTGTGTGGCTCTCCGGAGGAACCTTATAGAGTCCAAGAAAATACCAGCTGATGTGTCCGATTGGGGCTAAAACTTAAAAATGTAAAGAGTCAGAAAAGACGATAAAACAAGGAAAAATAAATGTATAACCCACAAAATAAAAATAGAAAATCAAGAAAAGCTGAATAAAACAAACACTTTTTGAAAGATATACATTAGTTTGGCTTAGTCTAACTTCTATAAAAATAAGTGAGAATACAGACTGTTTTTGTGTGTAAGAAAAGCAAAAACAACCAACTGAAATTAACTTCTATTGCCATGAGAAAAGATATGTTAAAATGCTTGGCGGCAGATGCATCACTCTGTTTTCTAAATGCTTTGTTGTTTCCCATTTAACTAGTCAAATTAACATCAAAATATTAATATGCACAGAAAGCACATTATTATACAGTAAAGTGGCAGGAAGAACTCGGGGGGATATATATCTCTTTATAGAATTTATTCTGCCTTTAAGAGTTTAAACAATTATGAAAAAGTACTATACTGTGCTCTCTAACTCATGCAGGAACTACTGACGCCTCAAGAGGATCCACTAGCATATTGCATTTCTCTTCGATGATTCACTCATTCTCTCTCTCTGCAACTTTTCTTAACAGAGAGAGACAATGTGATGCTCCTCAGCTCATAATATCAGCCCATTACAGAATCATCATGTCAGGGAGGTGTTTAAACGTCTGACTCCTGTTTTACATTAGATTTCAATGATGTGCTCTTGCTGTCGTCGTGTAAATGGGAGAGAGACGAGCATTTATTCACTTTGTCTGACTTTTTTATGAAGACAGAAGACTGTGTAAACTTCAAGGGCTTTCATTGACGGAAGATTTCAAAACTCGACTCCCACAGCAATTCAAACATTATGAGAGAGTTTAGAAGGAGATTATTCTACAGTGTTTATTCTGAGCTTTTACTGCAGCAAATACCCACATTAAAGGGAACATTATACTGTATGCTTTTGTACTTTTCCTCTTTCCTTTAGTGTGTTATTTAGTTTTTTGTGCATGTAAAAGATCAGCAAGGTTACAAAGTCCACGCCAAAGGGAGTCACTCTGCCGGACAGAAACACTGCTCATGAACTGCCTGAAACGCCTTGCTTGAAGTCCTGCCTTTTCTTCTGTAACGTGGTGATGTCACCAAGTAACATATTTGCATAACGGCTAATTTGGCGCGCCTTAAGCTAGTTAGAGCGGAGCCTGAAGAGTTTGGTTCGGTTAACCAATCACAACAGAGTGGGTTGAGGTGCTGCAGCACAGCCGGTATGAGAAAATTAAAGCTTTTTTTTCACATTAAAACATGTAAACATGTTCTAATAGAAACCCAAAGTACAACTATGCACCTAAAAATAAGTATAATAGCTCCTCTTTAAGAATGTTTAACACATTGTTAGCTCAGTTAAGAATAAGTATATGTTGTACAGAAGAAAATAGTCAGTTGAACTCTTAAAAAGAAAGTGATGACATTATGTGATCTTACTAGAAACTGTTTAAAAGGATATGTTCACTGTTTTTGCCCAACCTTATTTAATGTATCTTTATTATCATTCATATTGAAGTATAATAGCAACCCAGCAGTTTTAGTTTTGAAAATCTTACCCCACTGCTTCTCTCTGGCTTTCAAACAGCTCAATGTGCCAATGGTTTAGGCTTTCAAAAACCATGATAAATCACATTTTAGAAAAAACAGGAAGCTCCCAGTAAATTAACATCTTGAATGCTCAACCACAGAATGGTCTCAAAGGGTGCTTTCTATCAGGTTTTATTGACTGTTTTTTGCACAGTTTCCTGTTTTCTACACTAATGAAGCCCAGAGAAATAGTCAGAGAAACCTGATAGAGAGCTCAGTTTGTGCTCTTTCATCAGTAAGACGTGTAGACATGTGTGATGTGCTGCAAGCTTCCTGTTCTCTAAAAGGAGATTTATCAGTATCATTTTGAAAGCCTAAACGATCTCCCCATTGGACCGTGTAGAAACCCAGTGAGACGCTGCAGGAGAGTGGTAGGATCCTCAGATGTAAAGCCAAAAGTGAGATTGCATTTTTTGCATGATTATCAACGATGGTAAACAACATCTTAATATGGGTGTGAGCTGAAAAAGGGTGGATGTATAAGTGCCCAAAGACTATATTTAGTATGATAAGGAAAAATGACGCAACATTTGTTCTGATTGGCCAAAAGTCTTGAAATTTGGACATACTTTGGTAAAATATCTAACAGCACATGAAGAATGAAAAATCACACTTTTATAGTCAAAGTCAGGTTTTTTGAAAAATGAGGAAAAACGTTAAATATTTTCCATATGAAATATATTTTTACACTACATATGTGTGAATATCTTTGATATTCAACTTGTTCTGAGTTCATAGACACCAAATACATGATTGTTCTCCTTGTAGTTTCTCAGATACAGACATTTACTTATCATACTATATATAGTCTTTGGGCACGTGGGACTACTGTTTTTTCCTAAATATTTTAGGGAGCATACTGCAAAAAAATTTGTCCCATTTACCCAAATACTAGATATTCCTCTCACAGGCCATCACTCTGATGAACACTTAAATCAGTCATACACTGTCAATAACCCTCTAACACGAATATATCCACTGCTGCTGCTGTAATTATAGAAAAAATATTAAATGCACAAACTTTTTTAAATATCTACATATCATCTGTCACTGCCAATATGAATCCTACATGTTGTACATACAGTATATTGACATGTATACATGTACATACTGTACATAATCATCAAGTACATACTGTATATAGTACATATATCCATTCAGTATTTATTTTTTGCACTATTTGTATTGTGTACACTTAAAGAACACTCTACTTGTATATAGACATTTTTATTTTATTTCTTATGTTGTTAGTCATTGGTGCTTTTTATATATATATATATATATATGTATATATATGTATACATATATATATATATATATATATACATATATATATATATATATATATGTATATATATATACATACATATATATATATATATATGTATATATATATACATATATATATATATACATATATATATATATAACTATTTTTTCACTACTTGTGTACTGTGACGGTTCTGTCTATTCCAAACCTTTATTCGTCCAGCTTTGTTGACTTTGTCCCTAGCTGTTATTTCTATTTCTGTGTAAGTACATTTAGAGACATGCATAAAAGAGTAAAGTGAAAATACTATGATATAGTATGATAAGAAAAACTTACTTCTCAACCAAACGCTTTGACCAATTTTGAAAATGTCTCCACATTTATGCTTCAGCAAGCCAAGAGAAAACTTTCATTTGCGGGCACAAATTGGTTAAGTCTTCAAAAATATGATAATGAACTGTTTTAAAAAGCGTTCATGTCCCTTAATGAAAGCACTTTCCCCTCTCAGAACCGGCACACACTGTATAATGAGACATGCAGAGAGAAGGGGCTTCCCTTGCACCTATTTCAACAATTTCCTGAGTTCACTGCAAGTCTCTCTTCAAAGATTTACTTTTAATGTAACTGCTCAAACACGGCTAAGTTGAATTCATATCATCTCTCTCTGGTCAGCCTTGTAATAACATTACGATTTACTGGAAGACGGCAGTCGGGGAAGCGTTTAAGCCGTTGCTATCCAAATATCTCCTCAATGTTTTACTTTTTCTATAACCTTTTTAGCTGCTCAAACATGAGATGAGTAGACAGTTGCTTAATGTGAGATGAGCTCAAAGTGCTCTCCCACAGTAATGAAATATATTGTCTTCCTCTAACTGGTTGGCTACCAGGAGGAATTTAATCACAGAAAGGGTTTCACTGGAGTGTCTTGTTTTTTTCTCACTTTGCCGAATCATCCTACGATGAGCACTGTCAATGAAACAGAAACCCTTTTTACTTCAAGCGTTTGTTGTTTAGTTACTTATGTTTGCTCTTGTGATCTTACTGAAAGCACTCCAAGTAATATGAGCCCAATCACTCCGAGCGGTTTACTATAATTGAGCATTAAATTAAACGTTTCAACCTCAAGAGGTTCACTGGGCATATCTCTTCCACAAACGTGCGTGTCCTAAGTGTTCAAACGGGAAAACTGAATTTACTCTTTGAAACCAGTTCATAACAATTGCACTTCACATAGAACCATTATCAAGGAGTGTTGATAATTGGTCTCGTCGCCGACTGTTTCAAACATGAGGCGCGTCGTATTTTTTTTGTTCTGTGGCCAATTTCAGAGTAATTGCATATTATGCGGGGACACTGTTGGACTGTTCATGCCTCAAGACGTTTCAATAACGCGTGATTTTCTCTATTCATTCAAGAGCAGGCAAAAAGGTACAATCATTGTCTATTGAGGGAACTCGCTGAAGACTGACTTGCGGGAGAGGAGATGGAGGCTTGAGATATGTTTTCAATGGCACATGATTTCCACAGCTCGAACGGGAAAAAACAAAGAGGTACAATCACTGTCATCAATGAGAGATTGGAGCAGATCTTCAGCAAGAGTGGGAAGAGAATGGAGAGAACAGGCATGGCTGTTCAGACACATTACAATGTGGGGGCACATACACAAAGAGTTTAATTAACATGATAACCATCGGAAGAGGGGATTCATGCCTATCTTACATGACTGCTTTGAGATCACATATTATGGGTATTTCCTCAGTTATTATGAACCTTCAGAGTGCCATATAGTGTTTTTGCTTTAGTTTGGTTCTGTATATGTAAGACTGATACTACTCTCTTGTCTGTATGCTAAAAAATGGAGCAGTTAGCTTACCCTAAAGAATGGAAACAGCTAGCCAAACATTCAGCGCACAGAAACTCACCTCCCCAGTTCTCCAGGCTGAAAAGGTTGTTGAAGTTGTGGCTGACGAACGGCGAGATCTTCTTCAAGTCGTGGGTCCGAACCCGAGTCGCCAGGAGCGACTGGTGGGCATCCCTGAAGGTGGTGTCCATTAGCAACAGACCTTGGTGGGCGCGGACAGCCTTGGCGAATCCCTCGGGACCGTCACGCAGCAACACGTCACGGAAACCAATCGGGGGGTCACCTATTAGAGAAAGAGGGAGAGAGAAAGATAGGGAAAAGAAAAAAAAATTAATGTGGAGAGTGATACAGAGGGCTAATGAAAGTGAAATAAGTTGGTGCGTACAGATGCAGCCATCCAGAATTTCCCCTCCCAGCCTATTGCCAGCCGGATCCCAGCTAGTTCCCAGCTGAGTTCCAGCCACTGGAAACTCCTCCTGTTTCCTGACCCAGCGTGTGATATAGGCCTATCAGATGCTGGGGGACTACTTTAAAAATGTTCAACCAAACTTCACCATGCACAATCACGCATATATTTTCTAATGATTAGTCCATACATTCACTGAAGATGAATTGATAGATTAATAGAAAAAATAAAGTAGCTTTCACAAACCATAGAACTGAAATTACAGCTACAACAGGGGTTTCCATATGTTTTGAATAAGTGGACATATTCGAGTAGCCCTTTATTTATCCAATTTAAGCTGTGTACTGACTTCAGACGCTGCTTAAGTGTCTGGCAAGACACACCAATTTAACAAGACGCCAGGCGAGCAGGTAAACTCATGTAAGTCCGGCGCTTGTCATAACTTCTGCTAATGAGGTGGACGCGGCCTCATCTCATTGCCGCTCCAATCGCCCTCAGCTCAAGCAGATCAACTAGAAAAAGAACACAGGACTATAAGCCCAGCAGCCGGCTTATTAGACACACCACCCACCGATTTGTAAAAATGGATTTCTCCTGCTGACAGTGACTCATATGGCCATGGTTTTCTATATAAAGTAAGCAGCTACTGTTTAGTGAAACAAGATATCCATGTGACTGAGCTTGGTACTGTATGGCTGCCACCTGAAGGCAAACCAGTTCTGGGATGGCTGCTATTGCACTTTTCATGCATCTCTAATTTCTCAGCCTTATCTGGCCCTGTTTTTAGGTCCCAAATTTACACCAGCAATCAGAAAGCTGTCGTGATGTCGCAAATTTGAGCATGGCATATGTTTATATTCTATTTTCAAAAGTGTGGAGGCAGCTCCAGATGGATTACATTGAAATGATATATTTATACTCATGGTTTTTGACATGTTGAAATGTTTTTATATATTCCCATATAAAATATTAGCTTTAAAACTCTCCAAAAACCATGTCTGCTGGATATGCAGAGGCTCCAGGCCCAAGGTATACAGCCATGCTGTGAGGCTGTACTTTGAGCTAAATGCTAATCTCCATGGACAGATTCTGCATTTAGATGTAGAATCTGTAGGCAACAACAAAAAGAGGCTGAACGCATTGAAATCGAAATGCAATCTTGGAACCCAACGGATATCGTCTGACAATGATTTAGCTTTTTATTAGCTTAAAATTAGCTTGTTAACTGGCTACTTGTGAAACAATCCAGTCTTCTCTCAACTCCAACTCCGGCCTTGCATCCCAAGTTGCTAATCGGACAACGTACGGAAAAGAGAGTCTTGGCCCGGATACCTGCTGGCTACAACGGAACCCCTGAAATATAGCCGCTTGCCCTCAGAGGCTAAATCCTCGTCAAACCGACAGCTGATGGGTTCCGAGATCGGCTAACGCTACCGTCAGGATGCTAACATGATCACAATGACGATGCAAACATGCTGATGTTTTGCCAGTATCATGTTTACCATGTTCACCATCGTAGTTACTGCACTCTAACAGCTGCTAATTAGCACTAAACACAAAGCATGTATGGGAACGTCATTCGTTTTTCAGGTACTTGGTCATAAGCCAAGGTATTCCACAAATAACATTTTGACTTGATGATGATGGCGCTAGAGGAAACATGAAGAGATCACCAAAGTCATTAGGATTCATCCCGTTGGGCACATGATTGTCTGTACCAAATTTCACGGCAGTCCATCCAATAGTTGTTGAGATATTTCACTCAAAATCACAAATGTGAACCTCACAGTAGCACAAAAAGAAAATGTCAGGTAATCACGAAAGTATTTATGATTCATCCTCTGGAGGCCATGAATATCTGTACAGAAATTAGTGCCAATCCATCCAATTGATGTTGAGATATTTTAATGGATTAAGTGGAAATTTTGACCTGCTGGTGGTCACTACAGAAAATGTCAGGGGATCACCAAACCCAGTAGGATTTAACCCCTGGAGACCATGAATGTTTCTACATAATACCATGGACCTAAGTGGTGGATCAACATCGCCTTCCATGGAGCCATGCTGCTGGCATAGCTAAAAATAAGTTGAGAGTAATGCAAGCTCGCAGATGAACTAGAAACAGGTGAATCACATGGCGCAATATCCATTACGAGTGTTTCAGAGACCTTGTCGGTTCCGCTCCCTGAGGAACCCAGGATGAAGACAGTTGGACATGTTGGGATTAATGTTTCTGGTTAGCTTACAAGACTGTAATGACATATACAGTACCGCTAAAAGCCTCCACAAGGAGGAATATAAACACTGGCTGTGGAATCCCCAAGACAAATGTTTGCAGTTTCAGCTCATAAAAGCTAAGTAGTCTTAAAAACAAACAGGTTAAAGATTGCAGAGACCTTGCCCTTAGGGCGCTGCTATAACCAACCCTCTTATCCTAATCCTTCTCTCTACCCCTCATCGCTCTTTCCTCTCCATGCCTGGCAATTACACTCGAGTACAACCAGAGGCATTCAAATATTGGAAGTGGAATTGGGATCTATTTTTGCTGCCGCGTGTACAATAATCAATCAATTAGACTAGTTAATGAGGTACTATCTGCCTGCTTAGTTGTCCTCCAACCCTCTGTCGCCCTCCTCCATCTCACTTCCTCTCTCTCTCTCTCTCTCTCTCTCTCTCTCTCTCTCTCTACTCTCTCTCTGCATAGCTAAACATTCGCTCTTGACCTTTTATTGTTGTAACTCATCCCTGGAAACAAATGATCTCCGCTATAATTGTCTCTCAGGCCAGCATGAGCAAAATTAACTCCACACACACACACACACACACACACACACACACACACACACATACACACTGATGTGGATACATTTGTCCACACATGCGAACACACTAGCACAGCCGCACAAAATGAGCTCACGGAGGCTAGATGAGCTCGGTGAAATCACACCGCCGTGGCAAATAGATACAGACGCTTTGAACTTATCAAGATCCGTGCATAATACAGCGGCGGACTGGGGGAACGCTGCCACACACCTACACACACCTACACACACACACACACACACACACACAGAAAAATGATTTATACTCAAAGTCCACCTTCCATTTCTCACAGTCATGCAGCCTTACAAACTTGCTTTCTATGTTTTTTTTACCACTCTGACACAATAGAGGAAATGAGGGTATCTGTAGTGGGAATACGGTGACTAAACAATGGCCTATGCGTGCGATAGGTAGTCACAGTGTTTGAGTGGATTTGTGCGTGCAATATCCTACACAAAGCAGTAAAGAGATACAAGTCCCAAGTGGTTGCTGTGCTTAACAACTGACCCACTTGCACACAAACACACACTTTACTTTGCATCTAAAACACTTCCACCCTCTATAGGGAATGGGACTGGGAATGGGATATCACTGACGGAGAGTCACTACACAATGAATAAGATTCAAACCTGAATTGTAGTATCTATAGTATACAGTCAGAGACAAAGGTAGGCTAACGTTATGGGTTTCATTTTGCAAGATACAGGTAGATTAAATATGCCGTATTAGCCAACGTTTTGTTAGTATGCTGTTAGCATAACATTAGCTAGCTTATCTTTGTCCGGATGATTGTGAAGATGACATTTGGCTTGTAGATCTTAATGTTTTTTACCTACCCGTTTACATTGGCCTTCAACGATTTACATATTTTGAACTGCTGACAGGTGTTTGCTAACTCCAAAACACATTAGTGAACTGTCAAGATCCTCCTAATTCATAAGGCTCAATATCATTAACTTCATTCTTCTAATATATCTCCTGTTTGCCTCTGTCAGCTTCTCTTTATATGGGTATTTGTCTTTCACGTGTAATTTATACATTGCTGATGATGCACGATTGACAGATAATGATAGTGTACCGTAGCTCTGTACGATAACCTCCAAAAATGGAGCTGCGCCCCAGAATGCTCCACGATTCCCATTCCCTATAGCTACTTTACCCTCACCTCACTCTTCTATCTCTCAGTCTGGTGTCATTTCATACCTCTCTTCACCCGTCCTCTCCTCTCCTCCAGCTCCGCAACAACACAACCTAATACGCCCAGATAGAGCGAGCTACAGTGCTCAGAGGCACTTCTTTATTTGCAATTTGTGTAAAGAGACAATCTCAGAGTAATAATGGCTCGCCTCGTCGCTGTCCTGAGCCTCCCGAGAAGACTGTTAAATGTCTCGTATCTTTTTGTGTTTAGGAAGCTTTTAATTGGCAGATCCTGGTGGGGCTGCTGCAGTAATCAGTGCTTTATTAACGACAGGTGTGCTGGAGCAGCCAATCAATTAAGCCTGTGCATGTTAAACGCAGATAGATGTGTTAGGCCCTGTCAAAACAGATACACATATTTTTAAAAATAGATATTTTCCTCTACGTTTTGGCCTCTCGTCCACACGCAAACTGAGTTTTGGGTTAAAAAAAAAGAGGATATTTTTCAAAACGCCTTCTAAAGTGCAGCTTTTTAAAATCTCTGGTTACTTTATATCGGTGTGGACGTTTAAAACAAAAAGTTTGGGTGACGATGACGTCCTCTCCTCATTTCGTGCATGCCCATTGTTGCTTTGTGTAATGAGCATGCTCCAGAAACAATAACAAAGATGACGGACTACCGGCTTTTTGACGCTTTGTTAGCACTGCTCGGACTAATTATTTTACATTTGAAAAATGATCCAGTCACAGGAGGCCGAAGCAGGAACACATTAAACATGTCGAGGCCGAATGGTGATTGAATGTGTTTTTGGGGGATTGAAGGCGAGGTTTGGAGCACTCATAAGGGCGATGGATATAAACCTGAATGACCTCCCTTTCCTCATTTATGCATGTAAAAAGACAGTCGTTGACAATCATGCAGTACGACCAGGAATCCCATCCCCCCACGAACAATAACTGTTATCAAACTGACAGTAATGAAGCCAAAGGAAAGGGAGGGAGAAGGGTGGCAACAAAATTTATTGACCCTGAACTTGCGATCTCACTTGTGGTTACATGAAATATTACGGCGAGCGAAGCGTTTTGAGTCGTCTGAATGTGGACGGAGATATTTTGTAAAACAAAGGTTTTGTGGACAGGTTTCTTTTATTTAAACGGAGGGGGAAAATATCGTTTTTTAAAAATATCTATATACATATAGACAGGGTCTTAATGTAAGAGAAATGTACAGGCTGTTGTCGGCTACAGAAAAGTTCAATAATTCTGAATTCACAAAATATATCCTTTTCTTATACTGCAGTATGGTATTTACATTACATTTGCATTTAGTTATTGCTTGCTGTTAAAATACAGCCTGCTGAAAAACTTTTGACTGGCAGTGCTTTTCAAGAACAGAATTTATTTTCCTCCGCATAGCTGTATGGGAGGTGTGAAGCAAAACAAACAAAGAAATTGTTTTAAGAACAAAGAAGAAAAAAAAGTTACCTCGCAGTACACACACATACCCAGAGTATCTTGAGCTTTCAGAAAGCCAAATTTAAGACTCTTTATGACTCCTTTTAAGCTACCTGGAAATGAGTTTTGGAGCTAAACAAAAGCAACAGAAATAAATTAAATACAGCCCTTTCTGTTTGAAGTTGGATAATGAAAGCATCAAAAGCTAGAAACAGAGAATTATTAGGACATTTGTGCACAGATTTTGCATATTGTGCCACGGACTACCCTTCTACTTTAATCTTAGGAATGGAAATACAGCGCACAACTGGGAGGAGGGGAGCAGTCTGTCATTTTTATTAGTCATTCTTCCTAAAGCTATCTGGTGATTAACCTCTAGATGTCCTCAATTAAATAAATCCTGACAATAATTGGAACAAGGTGTACTTCTACACCATCGATGAGGCACCGGCAATCAGCCTTCACAGGGAACGGTTTAGACTACAAATCCTAATTAGAAAATAATGGCCTTTCAGCACTTAACATGTTCTGTCAGGACACCCTCGGCCTGTCTTTCAGGAACACTTTTCTCTCCTCGCTGTGGAGGGAACTCCTCCATAATTGTTTTCTTCTTTCGTTCTCTTTATCCGTAGATGTGATGTTTTGAGATATGACAATATTCTGATCTTTGCTCCTCTTTTCTGTGGGTGGTGCACAGTAATCGTCCTCATTACTCATCCTCCTACTTTCCAGCCCGGTTGCACGAAAAGGCGTATGAATGACACGACAATGCGCAAGACGGAAAAGTGCAATAAGAATGTCGTTCTCGCTATTGGTTTGTCATTTATACGCCATGACGTAGAATAAAAAGTGAGAAAGACTGCTTATGGCGGCCGGGAGGGGAGGTGTATGGGTTCAACAAATACAGGTCTTTCAACCAGGAGACCCGTATTTCGTTTTGTAAGTTACATTGGTGATGTTTGTCACCTGTTTTCCGGACTTATGTGATGTTGTTTCTGTAAGTACTTTACTTAGTTTACATACTTATTTTAAGTAACCATGATGTTTTTCCTTAACCTAACTAAGTGGATTTGTTGCCTAAACGTAAATGTGTCCGTTATTGTAGATTCCTGGATGGGTCCAACAAACATAGGACTTTCAATCAGGAGACTGGTGTTTTATAAGTTACGTTAGTAACGTTTGTTACGTGTGTTTTTAGTGACGTTTGTGCCGTGTTTTCCGTTCTAATGTTACGTTGCTTCCGTACGTATTGTACTTAGTTAACGTACTTATTTTAAGGCCAAACATTACTCTTTTCCTTAACCTAACTAAGTGGTTTTGTCGCCTAAACCTATTGCGATGGATCCAAAAAACACAGGACTTTCCACCAGGAAACCGGTGTTCGGGACCAATGTTCTGTTTTTTAAGTTACGTTACTAATGTTTGTCACATGTTTTTTAGTTACGTTTGTGATGTGTTTTCCGCAGTTATGTTACGTTGTTTCCGTACATATTGTACTTTAAAGCCCAACCATGGCATTTTTTCCTAAACCTAACTAAGTGGTTTTGTTGCCTAAACCTATATGAGAGGTTTTGTTGCCCCCTGCTGGTAGTGCAATTTCATACACGTGTAATATTCATGGCTCAGGGTTGTGTCTGGAAGGTAAAACGAAATTGCGCTTAGGTTAGTCACTGACCTTGAATAGTTCATGTTAGGCATTGATCTTGAATAGTTAAGGTTAGGCATTGACGTGGAATGGTTAAGGAGAGAATAGGTCATCGGGCAGCAAGTTTCACAATAGATTTTTGCAAGTTTTCGCAATTTGGGGGTTACCTTCTGGACACGACCACGCCTTGAGGAGGCAAAACGTGATTCTGGTGGACAGGGGGTCTATTACTGGGTTGCTCATTCCTCATGTATCTATCGCGATCAATTTATCTATCCATATCTCCCCGCCTGCCACTATGTCCACATGATCATTTCCTCTACCCTCTCCTCTCATAACCCCTTTCTCCTTCCATGCCGCTGTCCCTCCCTCCATCCACAGAGTGTGATAATACAGGCCTAATCCCTCTCTTCTCCCAATCCCTCCGTCGAATGAAAGAAAGGATATAAGCACATTACAAATCTCATTACTAGGCTTTAGGTATGCCTCTGTGCGTGCCTGTGCTGCATACTTCATCAGCTGCTTACACTAGGTAAGTGGGGCGCATGTACACAATGGGTACCTATAGAGTACCTGCTCAGTACAGTGCAGTGTCTGTGCCAGATTTTCAAGAGTAAATGCACGTGTGCTTGCCGCAATAAGAGGAGCGGGCGATGAAAGCTGTCAACACAAGATTTGCATAAGTAGACAAGTGGTGGGTGAGCACGGAGACTCACTCACTCACATGCAGACGAACCCAAACACCACGGATTATATTGTCCCATTCTACTCCATTCCGTTCCACCGTGCATAGTTTTTAGATGTCAGATTTGATTAGTTATGCCTGATTAGGATTCATATTATTCACATTATTTTGTTATAAATTTGTGTTTACCGGGCACGTCGGGGTATGTACTGAGGCAGAACAGGGTGCTGATAAACATGTCAGATTGATACAGCTGACTGTTTTGTTGCTGTCAGAAAAGGAGCAGCTGCAAAAAATTCATGCCAGTTAACAGAAATAAACCTGGGAGCACGGTGGGAAAAGGACAAAAAAGTGCATCACTGCAAAACAGCCAGAGAGACAGGCTGTGACATCGAGAGAAAGAAGTAGAGCTGTCAAAGTTAACATGATAATAACGTGTTAATGCAAATTCATTTTAATGCCACTAATTTCTTTAATGCATTAACGCAACTTTTAGGTTGTAGCGCGCTCAGTTTTAAAGCTTGAGTGAAGCATCATATGAAACTAGAAAAACCTAAGGAATCCATTCGTGCCAACCATGTCATACTAGCTTTTTGGGAAGAAAACTAAATAACACTCCAAATTGATGCTACATTTTTGCGAGGAAAAACTGTCATGGCCATTTTCAAAAGGGATCGCTTGACCTCTGACCTCAAGATATGTGAATGTAAATGGGTTCTATGGGTACCCACGAGTCTCCCCTTTACAGACATGCCCACTTTATGATAATCACATGCAGTTTGGGGAAAGTCACAGTCAAGTCAGCACACTGACACACTGACAGCTGTTGTTGCCTGTTGGGCTGCAGTTTGCCATGTTATGATTTGAGCATATTCTTTATGCTAAATGCAGTACCTGTGAGGGTTTCTGGACAATATTTGTCATTGTTTTGTGTTGTTAATTGATTTGCAATAATAAACCTATACATACATTTGCATTAAGCAAGCATAGTAGTATTAAAGACTTAACAAATCTCCCTTTAAGGTACATTTTGAACAGATAAAAAATGTGATTTAAATTGATTGACTTCCCTAGAAATAAGCTAATTTTTCAAACATATTTTAATACTTTTTAAATGCATTTTACCTGTAAAACTGAGCATTTTATTTTAAAATGAGTATTTTTTTATATTGCAGCCTTAGTTTATCCTCACTCAGACACTATAACGAGTGTGGAGAAAAAAAGAAAAAAACAGAGCTCAACTCCAGAGACTCCAAGTGGCTCAACAGGCTCATCAAAGAGCCCAGCTTGGCCGTTGGCCTTTCCTGCGAGACTCCAGGGGAGCTGGTGCAGAGCAGGGTGAGAAGCGTAGAAGTTCTGCCTTCGCAAACAATGAACTGCACCCTCTCGTCGACGCTGTACTCACAGCTCAGCCGAGCACTCCGGGCCAAAACCCTTCTCCTCCCTGAGTGCTAAACTGAGACATTTAGGAAGGCCCTTTCCGCCTACAGCTATCGGACTGTTCGACAGCCCATTTGTCATCCGGTGGGTGCTTTTATCCAAAGTGCCCTACGGAGCCACAAGTGTTTACATTTTTAGAACGGGTGCCCCGGGGGGAAATGAAACCCCTAACCCTTGCAGCGGTAGTTCCTCGCTAAATTAGTCCAAATGTAATAAATGCAATAGGGATATGGCATTATTATGGTAACATTGTCTAGTGACACAAAAAAATAAGTTTAAAGACGGTATTAAATGATCAGTCGCTGGTCTTGTTGACATATTGCCCTACACAAAGAACTACACTGTGAAAAGAAAGTTGTTTTTTTTATTGCTGAAGGTCCACTGCACACACTGCTTTTAAAGCTTTGGCGCAGTGTAAAATCTTATTTCGATCAGCGAATGAAGAAGGTGAGGAGTTGTAAACAGGGTTAGCACAATAATGTGTGATAGAGCATGAATTATGCATTGTCAATGCATTTGATTGACATACCCATGATGCCAGGAGGGATGACGGGGTCTATGGAGGAAGGCTTAGCCTTGACGGGGATGGGTGTGGTTGGTCCATTTACCATCACATGACCTGGATAGGAGAATACAAATACAGAATACAAGTCAGATGCAGTCCTGTTGTAACGTCTCGAGACGATAAAGAAAAGGATAAAAAAGAAATCAATGAGGTTAATAAAACAGCAGCCTTGGGGATGGTAAGGATTATAATCGCATGTTTATAGAGCAGGGTTTTCCTCCTTTGTGTTCTGTGAGTTAGAGGTATTCAGTACATGTACCACACCAATCCTCAAGCTGAACTGAGTGAGGGGAATCATTATTGAAATACATTTTGTACCATTATCCATCTACAATTCCCTCAGATTCCCATTTTTTGCATGCAGTATAAATGTGTTATTTTCACCTATTCTAAAATGATGTTTTTTTAATATTTCTGCATACTGGGGTCCCTAAACTGTCCTGGAATTGCATAAATTGGGTATCACTGTAAAGCTGAGACTCTTGTAGATCCAATAAGCCGAACTGTATTCATGTGTGATGATGTCAGTCCCCATAGTAGCCATTTCATTGTAGTGAGACCATTTTTTTTAAACTTGACCTCACTGTATAAAATGACCTGTGGTGACCTCTAGGATAATCACAGCTTCATGAAACTTTACAACCACAAACTACAGACCTAGAGCATTCAGAAAACATATGGCTTTCCTAGGTATATTGGCAATAGGGGGGTTTCTGAGCAATTCAAAGAACGGAAGTGCTCGCCATCAATTCTTGAAGAAATCTCCAAATGTCCAAAGTTTTTGATCCAAAATCACAGCTCGGCTTTTTCTATGGTGTTCCTCCAGATCTTGGTGTCTTAATGTGGTATTTTGGAGGGATTTTTGATAATTTTTTATCAATCCTGGAGTGGTAAAATTGGTTAAATTTAGCACCAAATCTGTGTAACATAATGGTATCAACCAAAAATTGCTGCAACAACTTATGAGACATAAGTGAGCATGGTAATGGCCTAGTTTGCACTGCTGTAATGTCACAACATTTGAGTGTGTGTGTGCTGTATGTATATATACTGACCCAGGTAGTGCAGTAGTTTCTGGGCTCGGTTCTGAGTGGGTTTGAGGTTGAAGAGTTCTTGGTTCTCGTCGATGAATTGGGTGTCCACAGTGGAGTGGAGGAACTGGTGGTTGGAAAACACATTCTGGAGGAACGGGATGTTGGTCTGGAGAGACGGAGAGACAGATGGATAAACATTTAATTTGTTGTTTTCTTTAATGAGTGTTTTACACAAATGGTTTGTTAAGTGTATTGAGGTAGATGCGACCAAACACATAAAAACAAAAACAAAATACATACAGTAGTATAGAGAGGCAAGAAAGCAATCACTCAGCTCGAGTCCTAATCTGCAAATGAACCGCATGAAAGAAAAGAGAGCAGCTCTTTTGAAGACAGCATCTCCGTTAAGAGCTCGGTGTTAATCAGACGCTGGTGAAAGTGCACGCAAATGGATAAACACACAAATGGTGGCGTCACAAATAAAAAAAAACACATTCAAATAACAGAGCACGCTAAACGCTGCACACAATCTCCGCTCCGCCAGACGAACACACACATGCGGGGCAGAGGGAGAAAGTCAACTGTTGAAAGTAATTACATTCCGGTTCTATTTTGTTGTTGTTTGTTTGCCTCAAAAGCGTTATCACGCCAATTAAGCTCTCTAAATTAACAAAAGGGAGGGGAGTGAATGAGAGAGGAAAGAGATGTAATTGTTGGGAGTTAATTTCATTACATTGGTTGCTTTTTTTTCACTCTTGTAAAACCGTCTTAACAATGTGGGCTTTGAATTGTTGTAGGAGGCGGAGGAAGTGAAATGGGGGGTAAAAGAGGAGGGAGATTGACAGAAAAAAAGGAAGGATGGGGGAGAGATTAGCAGAAATGTTAGTTGGAGGGATTCAGTGAAGGGAGGATATGGTAATATGGTCTTGGAGCGGCTTTAGATGTGTTTATCGCTGTTTAATGTCCCCAAGGGAAGGTAGAGAGCGAAAAGATTATTTCTCAAAGTTTGCTAGAAGTGTCTTTGCATATGACCCAAAATGTCGGAGTCTTAAGTGGCATTTAAAAAGAAGTAAACCCCTGCCACTCATGACCCAGCATCCAAGTTAGTGGAGCGGCTAACATCCATTTTTCAGTCAAATCGTGCAAATAGTGATACAAGCACCAAATTTGGCATGATGATTCCCAAGGGGTCACTTAGCAAATATAAACGATCGGCCACTTGAAAATCCAAGATGGCCACCAAATTGACCTGCCGTTAATGGTTTCTCTCATAGAAATTCATCTACTTGGTCGATTTGAGTGATCTTGGTGTCAAATTATGTGTTTTCTAGCATGCTGGATCTTATTTTGATAGTTTTAATAATTTTGATCTGCAATATGGTGGCCATTTTTCAAGATGGCTGTCAAATTTACTCGCAGAGAATGTTTTTCTTAAAGAAATGCATGTACTTGGTCAACTTGAACGATTGTGATATAGAATTATATGTTTTCTGGTATGCTATCTAATTTTACAGCTTTAACATCCTCCAATACGTTTTTTTTTAAACTTTTGGCTGTCCAGTGAGTCTTTGCTTTGTGGTGTTTGCATGGCTCAATTGGCTTGTAGGCCTACTGTTGTAGATATCAATAGCTGCTGTTGCCATAGGTGTAGGGGCTTAGTGGTAGAGGTAGCACCTTTGTTTCAGAAGTCAGCCACATCCTCCAGGATGGACTACTGGCACTGGTTCTCACTACTTGCCCAACTCTCACCTATGGCTCCATGAAGTTGCTAGTGCACGGCAACGGCCACACCCCGGGACACCTTGTTGGCTCACGGGCTGAACTAGGTGAGGGTAGCACACAGAGTCTCTCTGTGATGGAGTATGTCTAGCTCCAAAAATCTAAGTGCATAGAGTCAACGAACCAGCCATCTTTATCCATAAGGTTCCAACCCAACTGCCAGAATTGTCACAACAGCAGAGAACTGTAAAGGAGTGATTGTCGGGCATTACCAGGGCACTGGTGACAATCGCTGCTGTGTAACTCAGAATGGGGTTTAACGTCAGCTAAGTAGGATTCAGCATTATACTTAGTGTCCCAAATGCTGCTTACTACCAACCCCTGATCAGTTTTAAGCAGCCACACCTGAATCGACAGGATGTGCAAGCGCGGGAGAGCCGAGCCGAGGATAATGGGGTTTCAGTTATCCAGATAGTGTACAGATTGCGTAAAATAATGCATGAACCTAGCTATATCCCATACAAGCAAGTGCCCGTGATACAGGGTGGTAAAAGGATAAACCTTCGACCCTAAACATCACAATGGCTTTAAACCAAAAATCAACTGAAAAATGTTGACACACTGACTGGGCCAAGTTTTGCCTTTGTCAAATGGACAAGAATGAGGGCCTTACTTCTCCACATATAAATCCCAACAAAAGAGTAGGTGATGGGTACAGCCTCTTGGCAAGGAAAATTCCCAGATTCCATGCAGTCAGTCAGCTACCAGTCAAGCGTGACCCAGCAAGACTAGACGACGGTAGTGGGATAGAGGAAACCTTGATGAAGAAATAACACCAAGTTACAAAGAGCTGAAAAGAGATCAACCCCTTCAACTGTTACAGATGAGAACAGCTGCAACAAAATACCACGGAGGGTCAGAGATACTCTATCCCCCAAATGCTTTCTGTGCGAGGAAGAAGGGGGCAACTTAAGATAAGCAATGACCATGAAAATGAATGAAAGACTAAATGACTGCAAAACTTTCAGTGATGGAAAGCGCCTTCTCAAACTGAGTGCTGGAGATGTCATCCTGCTTGCTTGGCTGCTCTGTACAAACGAGAACGAGCCTATCTGAATGCCCAACAGCTGCAGAAGAAAGAAGAGCTGGCCCAGAAGAAGGAAGCAAATATGGAGAAGCAGTCCACCTGGCAAAGATTGCTCAGATGATACGTCGTGACATGTTTCAGCATAAATCAGAATTCAACAGCACGTCTCATGATGGGTACCTTGAAGATACCGTCACACCATTTCTGCTTCAGTTTGTATGTATGATTGAACATGGAGTTGATATCAAGTCACAACTCCAGAATGGCGCATCAAAATCTGACTTTGCAACTGTTACAGTACAGCTGTTTTGCCAAATACAGGGAAGGATTGCAGGTCCACAGGCACTCCAAGGACAGGAAGACACCTTTTGCTATGTATGTTGGCCTGTCTGTGTTTGCCAAGACCAGAAAGAGGCAACTGATATATATGTTGGTGTGGGAACCTCATGGATAAAGATGGCTGGTTCGTTGACTCTATGCACTTTGAAATTTGGAGCTAGAAATACTCCATCACACAGAGACTCTCACCTAGTTCAGCCCGTGAGCCAACACGGTGTCCCGGGGTGTGGCCGTTGCCGTGCACTAGCAACTTCATGGAGCCATAGGTGAGATTTGGGCAGGTAGTGTGAACCAGTGCCAGTAGTCCATCCTGGAGGATGTGGCTGACTTCTGAAACAAAGGTACTACCTCTACCACTAAGCCCCTACACCTATGGCAACAGCAGCTATTGATATCTGCAACAGTAGGCCTACAAGCCAATTGAGCCATGCAAACACCACAAAGCAAAGACTCAACGGACAGCCAAAAGTAAAAAAAAGAACGTATTGGAGGATTTTAAAGCTGTAAAAATTATTAGATTAGATAGCATACCAGAAAACATATAATTCTACATCACAATCATTCAAATTGACCAAGTACATGCATTTCTTTAAGAAAAACATTCTCCGCAAGTAAATTTGACAGCCATCTTGAAAAATGGCCGCTATATTGAAGTTAAAAATTGTTAAAACTATCAAAATAAGATCCAACATGCTAGAAAACACATAATTTGACACCAAGATCACTCAAATTGACCAAGTAGATGAATTTCTATGAGAGAAACCATTAACGGCAGGTCAATTTGGCGGCCATCTTGAAAAATGGCCGCCATCTTGGATTTTCAAGTGGCCGATCGTTTATATTTGCTAAGTGACCCCTCGGGAATCATCATGCCAAATTTGGTGCTTGTATCACTATTTGCATGATTTTTCCACTATCCGCTCCACTAAGTAGCCTTTTTAGTTTAGAAATGCACACATATAGAGCTCAGAACCAAGAGAAAAATCCCCAAGGATCTCCTGGGTATTGGGTACAAAGCAGCTCCCTCTAAGCCCACAAATGCAACATCTGCCTCGCTATCTATTAATATAAATATATATATATATATATATAGTCCATAGATAGATCTCTCTGTCACACACACACACATAAAAGGCGTAAGGATACAAATTGCACACGCAAAACACAACCCACAGATGGACTGAATTTACAACCACAATTTGGGCGTTTAGCCGGCAGTCAAACCCAGAGTGGCTTGAAATAATTGCCGCAGCACATTCGCTCAGAAATCCCATAATTGCATGAGGGGAGTTGAGCAATAAACAAACCACACTTACACATACCTCATTACCAGCAGCGAGACAGAGGGAGATGTAGCGGAGAGATCAATGTGAATAAAGATCATGTCGGTCATACCAATAGATCCAAAATGAGAGAATTAAAACAGAGGGCCACAGTCATTTACATCTGTGTCTTTAACTAGGGAGTAGAGAGAAGAAACGCTCAGAGAGAGAGAACAAAGAGACGACTGCAAAGTGTCTTTTTCAGTTGACAAAGAAAAAATTCAAGAGTTTGCAGCAGAAGAAAGAGACATCTTTGTCAATGAATAGAGCCGATAAAGCAGGATCAATATTGGGAGACAAAACTGTGTACGTCTTCCAAGCGAGGAGAGAGAGAGGGGTTTCTTTTTCTGAGGTCGGCAAACACACATAAAATGACACTGTATCCTCAGCCACCTGCTGCAGGGAGGAGAGCTCAGGAGAGCCGAGGGATTTGCATAGCCGTGCTGCACTATACCAGGCCTTGGGCTGCAATATGACTTCACAAACCTGTTGACGTCTTATTTTATTCCATATGGAGCATCTGCCAACATAACTGCTTTTACAATATATGCTGCTGCCATACATGACTTTGTCCTTGGGGAAAATGTGCAGCCATATGGGTATTGTCATATTGTACATTTCTATATGATCAAAATTGAAGCTTTGACTTCAGCCAAAGCAAGGTGGTTTAGCGTAGCTTAGCACTAAAACTGGAAACATGAGGCCTCTGTCCAAAGGTAGCAAAATCTGCCAGCCAGCAGCACCTCTAAGCTTACTAATTAAAACATTACATCTTGTTTGTTTAAGCCATACAACAGCGCAAAGTGGCAGGAGCATTGTATTTGTCGTACAGACACGAGAGAGGTATCAACCGTCTCATCTAACTCTCTGCAAGGAAGGAAATAAGTTTACTTCCCAAAACTATTTCTCTGTATCTCCGGTATTTCAAGTCTTTACTGACAGCCGATATTTTCACCATTTGGACAAGGTTGCAAGGAGGTTGCAAAAAAGTACACCAATAAAAGAGGAAAATGTGAAAATTAAAGAGGAAAAAGTTCTGATTTGTGTTTGTTATTACCTTCTTCGGAGAAAAGGGTGTTTATTTTATTGGTCCTTAGGACATTTTGACGTTTCACCTGCGCAAGTTTGGAAAAATCTCCCTCATTTTTCTACGTTTGATGTCATCTTCATCTATTATTTATACGTGTAAACAAACTTAATAAGTGGGCATAAGGGGGGGGGGGGGGGGGGGGGAAGCGATCAAAAGGTATAAATAAAATAAAATAAACAACATGGAGAGGCAGAGACAGGGAGTGAGAGATAAATAACACAAACAGACGCTATTAATTAAAGACTCACAAATAATGGAGAGGGAAGAGACAGGCTCCATTAATACATGGAGGTTTGTCCTTTTTCCTCTCTGCTGTACCAGATCAATGTGTTCATTATCAGGCTGCTCTGTAAAGCCTGTGGCTACCACGCACACTAACACACAGAGTCCCTTCACTCTTTCTCCATGTTTCCCCCTAATGATGTGAAACACACTCTCTGAAAAGGCCCCCCCCCACACACACACACACACACACACACACACACACCGGTCTCTCCCTTACCACCGCTCAGCATCTCTGTGGCATTTTTTTCATCCGGCTCTCGGTGATATCACACACACGCGCTACTACTCGACAGAGGCCTTTCCCTGATTTAGATGCCCTATAACAACCGCTTGGCTACAGCTCTCGGAGCTATGCACACAGCATGCAAAACAACACACACACACACACGCGCGCACTTTTCTCGCCCAGTAATGATTGTGGCTCCTGCTCCCCAAATGCTTCTGAGATTGCGAACACAAGCACATGCACACACCTTTGAGCACTATATTAGTTTTAGTGGGAAAGTAAACACGTCTAAATGTGATTTAATGCTCGCGCGGGCTCTCCTTTACATACGCCCACGCTCCAACAATTTAACTCACACAAGGCTCAGCATCAGGAGCCACTGCCTCGTTCTGATGCAAAAAGAAATCTTCTTTGGTCCAAAAAATTGACACTGGGTTCTGATTATCCCCACCTTTATTCTCGCAGTGCTCCGTTTATCACCGGCAAGACTGTTTTTATTGCTACTCCGCTCACAGCTGGTCGTTATCGCTCTTGTTGCAATCAGCCTTACTGGTGATTGCCAAATCAACACAGTGAGGTAAGTATCGATGTCCCAGGCCGTTGGCTTGACTGCAAACACAAGTCAGCTCAACACAACGCCGCCTTAAAACACTTTGACTCGGGCTTGCAGGACGTCTGGCTTGTTGGCTTTTTGTTTCACTTTGTTTTTCAATTGAAGTTTGACATTAAGAAAAAAAAAAGCAATGTGCTGAAATGCTAACATTATTTCTTGCAGTGCCAAAGTTGTCATCCAACATCCAACATGTTGTTAATATAGACTGAATTTACACCTGGTAGTAAAAAGCAGTCTGGACATCTTAAAACCCATCAGCTGCTATTTTATGTATCTCGTTGTCTGCAATCTGTGTGCACTGGGATGTCATTTTTCATGACGAGTAGGTGGGGCGAACAACAAAAAAAACAACAACAACCAGGTGCTACTGAGCAGACCGCTCCGAACTTTTCTGTGTGTATAATATTTCACAACTCTAAAGTAGCAGGGAAATGAAAGGTTGAGTCATGTTTGGAGCTGCTCTGCATGTGGTCATTGTACCATAATCTCTGTCACTAATGTAAACCCCAGTTCTATTTCATATTCAAGCCTAAAGTCAAGTCTGTCCCATAACCAACACTAATCTGGACTTCCTGTTGTGCATTGTCAGGACAACGACCTGAGGTAGAGGAGGAAAATAGCAAGACCTCAGTCATTTCAGACGTATCCTCACATATTGTGCTTTTTTTTCGCAACAGCAAGTTGATCAAAGTAAAAACAGGGGACACCCTGGTCGAGGGCCTTGATCAAACCTTATCCTGCATAAAAGATGAAAAAGTGGTGATAGAAAAGTTGAAGACACAGCGCTCTATTTTTCGGATCCCTGCAGCGTGGTGCAGATCACAGTCAAGTGCTCCCTGCCCAGTGCGTCGGGGGCGTGCAATACGCACTTTTGATGTTTTTGTGGCCAGGCCGGCGCACCTGTGGAGCACTTGGATACGGGGTGTTTAAAATAAAAAAATACAGCTCCTAAAATATACTGCCGAGAGCAGATGATGGCTCTTTTGATGATGATTTCATTTCTCATCAAAGTGATCCTTACAATAACCATCTGCAGTTTGACCTGACTGCTTTACATGCAGGAATGATCGCTGACAATCTGGGAACTAAAGCGCTGCCTGTTTAATCTTCATATTGCAACAAAACCTGACCCATCTCTATGACATCATGTTGCTCACATGTCTGTCTCCTGTAATGTAATTAAAAAATGTGGAGCTCCAAGAGACACTTTGGCCAGACTTGTTAAAAAGGAGATCATGCCCACAGTTGTTGCCCCGGTTAACGGGTGTTTCCGATAGAGACACACTGGGGAAGGACTAGCAGGAACGGACGGTCCTGAGGGAGTTATTAGTGGAGAGAGAAGATTTAATTGACAGGTTTTTACGGGACTTTATGGGGAAACTGCAGAATAATTACTCAAAACAAGTTTTATGTGCACATAAGCACGGAGCTTTCTCTGGTTATTTTGCAACAGTTTAAATAGTGGATCTGTTCTGCATAATTGAGGCTTGACAGTGCGCAACATCGCTCCCATTAGAGACTGCAGATGGACCAGATACCTGCTGCCTTCAGATGGCTGTAAAGAGTCACCAGAGTAAAGGAAATAGGTTACCTACTAACTGTGAAGAGAATACAGAGCTGGGAAGAATCATCCATTAATATTCATAATGTCTGTGAGATCACGTCATCTAGTTGAAAAATGTAGAATAAAAACAGATTTTAGAGAGGTTTAAATGGGTGTGACTTCACAAAATAAAATGACCAAAATAGTATTGAACACTGAGCGCTGAGCTGAGCTGTTGACCTGATCTTAAGACACACACATTCTTGACACCAAGATTGCAAAACGCTGCCGGACTGGCATTGCCTCACCCTCTGACACGGCTCTCCTTCCACTGGGGTGCACGGCGAAGTCATCAAAGATACCAAACTGGCGCAGTGGAGGAAATAACTCTGTGCGCCCCAGGAATATACCAGTCCACAGTGCGCCCAGCGACAACATTAAAATAAAGCCCAGAAGCTGAAAATGGTCAACAGCATCCCACAAGTTTCAAAATTGCAGAGTAATGTCTGCTGTAGTAAGTTATCCGCTATGTTGAACGGAGATGTTATGCCCTGTCTTAGGGTGTGTTCATTTTAGGGCTGTCAAACGATTCAAATATTTAATCACGATTAATCGCATGATGGTCCAAAGTTAATCAGGATAAATCGCTAATTAATCAATCAAAAAAATTGTTTATGTACCTTAAAGGGACATTTTTCAAGTATTTAATACTCTTATCAACATGGGAGTGGGCAAATATGCTACTTTATGCAAATTTATGTATATATATTTATTAATGGAAATCAATTAACAACATAAAACAATGATAAATATTGTCCAGAAACCCTCACAGGTACTGTATTTAGCATAAAACAATATGCTCAAATCATAACATGGTAAACTGCAGCCCAACAGGCATCAACAGCTGTCAGTGTGTCAGTGTGCTGACTTGACTATGACTTGCCCAAAATGCATGTGATTATCATAAAGTGGGCATGTCTGTAAAGGGGAGACTCGTGGGTACCCATAGAACCCATTTACATTCACATATCCGGAGGTCAGAGGTCAAGGGACCCTTTTGAAAATGGCCATGGCAGTTTTTTGTCGCCAAAATGAAGCGTAGGTTTGGAGCATTATTTAACATCCATCGCCACAAGCTAGTATGACATGTCTGACCCCCAAACTTAAAAGTAAGAGAAGATAAGAAAACTGAATAATATAATACCGAGGTCGTAACAGAGACCTGTAAGTGCTGCTATGAAGTGATAAACCATAGGGAACGTGGACTTGCATACAGCAGTGAATGGTATCAGTCTTGTCTAACTGAGCTCCCTCCACTGGCTCCTTGTAAGGGCTCACGTTTAGGTTTTCAAATCCTGATGCTCGCCTATAAAAGCCAAGAACACGTTTGGTGAAATCCTGTGTTGGCAGGGTGTCTCTGATCTGCAGCTCACCTGGATCCACCCTCACCCCAAAGGTCCGTTTTAAGCAAGTCTGCTCTGTTCTTACTCCTGGTAGAGATCAGCATATTTTACCATCTTCAAGTGCAGACTATAGACCCACGTCTTCAAAAAGCATCCGGACCGACACCACTTTAGTCTAAATATGTCATGTTATCTTAGCATTTCCTAGTGATCGACACTTCTCTCTCACACACTATACTTTATATCGCCTTCAGGAATAACAGGTGCAGAGTTTGGATTTTGAAAATAGTTCAAACAGCGCTCAGCATCACACACACACACCTGAACTCCATCTTCCCCCAACACAAACACTGTGTCAGCCTCCACGCTCCCTCAGTGATTAGGAGTTGAATAGGGGAGCTGTCAGGTCATTCGTCTTTTCTCTCCTCTCCTCCTCTGTCTCCCCTATCCCCATCCGTCACGCCTTAACCGCTGGCTTGGACACGTAAACAAGATCAACACACACATATACAGCCCGAGGAGTGAATGTACACTCATATAGACATGTGGGGGGGCCTCTCGCACTTATATATCAGCTACACATTTAGTCAAGCAGACACATTCAAACTCAAATATTTATGATGGAAGACTCCCAAGGAAGCCAAGGTTTGAAAGGCAACACACGTGGATGAAAGAAAAATAAGTTGTTTCCACGCTTCTCTCTGCAGGTGAAGGCGACAGCACCGATGATCACTTTCTGTGCTAGCGTGACAAAAAACTGTGACCACGTCTCACCTACCAGCGTCTTTTCAATTTCCTCTCCTTCAACTCCAAGGTCATGCTTTAATCTTCTGCTCAGTTTGTCCGCTCTCTAATTTTCCTCTCTTTATTTCTTACCTCTTTTTCCGCATGCTTAAAGTAACCAATGACTATTCACCATGACAACCATCTTCATCCAATTCCAGTGGCCCTTACAGCCATGAAATAACTGAAAATGTTTTGTTTTTTTCTTAATACCAAAGGAAAAAGCAGCCGCGGCCTGAATACTTCTCATCTCCCTGAAACACTCTCACAACCAGCCGCATTACACAGATAACAGATTCATACACGACTATTTCATGGCTGCGCCTAGAAATCTGGAATCAGTGTTTGACATTTGCCAAGGGGCTTTTTCCCTCGGTGAAATAAATAATCTGATTGGTGATCTTTCCAGTAATAACTCCTATCATGGCTCCCGGGCAGAGAAATGTTCACCTTGAGGTTCATTAGGGGAGCCGTGGCCAGAAATATTTCCATTGTAAATAAGCTCAGAGGGTATGAAGAAATCTGCCAAAATATGAATAAATGAATCGACAACGGCTATCTCTTTCTAGGAGGACAGTTTTGCAGCAGTCCATGTTAATCCAGCTATGATCCCATACTTATTTCAGAAAGATATGGAAAGGAAATACATAGTATGTCATCTATACAGGGATATAAGTAGATGCTGGGAATCTGGTGTGAATTTATTTTATTACTATTATCTTATATATATATATATATATATATATATATATAATTTTAATTGTATATTTATTTTATTTTCATTAGGATTTTTTAATTTATTTTATTATTATTATCCTTTTTTCTCCTCCCTTGTTTTGAATACTTTGTTTTTCAATTTACAGTTACTATCTGTTATCATATGTACATATTACTTAATTTGTTTTAGTTTAGGTTGTTGTACTAATTTTTCTCAAAAAAACAATAAAAAGCATGATTAAAAAAACAAAATTCACAAAGATATGGAAAGGAAACAGATGGTATATCTTTTATTCATTTTTTAATTTATATTTCTTTGTTATTATTATTACTATTATCTTTTTTCTATCTTTTTTAATTTTTTAATTTATAATTTTTTTAATGTTAATTTAATATTTATTATTATTTTATTTTATTATCACTACTATTATTTTTATTTATTTGATTATTATTATCATTTTTCCTCCTCCCTTGTTTTTGAATACTTTGTTTTTCAATTTACAGTTACTATCTGTTATCATATGTACATATTACTTAATTTATTATGGTTTAAGTGGTTGTAATTTTTCTCAAGGAAACAATAAAAAACATGTTTCAAAAAACAATGTGGAAAGGGACAAGAGGAGGAAGTGTTGAGATATGTCAGAGACGGACATTGTTAATGTGCTTTCAGCTGCCTCTCTGAGTTGAATAGGACGCTGTCCATGGTGCTGAACTAGACAGACATCACAGACAAAGGGGGGAATGCAACAGCTCTTGCACTGTTGTCAAGACATCCTCTAGCATAACTGCAGGGTTCAACAGGAGAACTACATTTTAAGATCTAAAGCATGAACAGCAAATAGTTTTTGGAGTCGTCTCTAAACTTGCCAATTTGTCCCGATGTTCAACACATTTACTGTAAAAGCACAAGTCAATTTGTCAGCGGTCTAAAAGCAAAAAAATGCTTTGCGGCTTCCAAACATTTTTGTTTTGACAGTTTTTTTTTTTACCTCAAGTGCTCTGAAACATAACCATAGGTCTAACCACTTACATGTCCAGGTCGATTTATAGGGGTTGCTTAGTTCACGCTGTTCTGTGGGGACTGCTAAAAGGAATTCTGGGAAATGTAGGACATTACAAGCTGGACCAGAAGATGACATGATGAAGTAGGGTAAAGGACATAAAATGACTACGCATAATTGATTTTTAAATGTTCTTGACACAACGACGCCACCCGGGGAGATATGTTCACCAGGAATCATAACTAATATGCGATGTCGGTGTGACTCAGACTCTGCTGAACTGGCTAAAAGAAGGCCTCTTTCAGGGACCCGGAGACGCAAGCTTATTAAAACAGATAGCTACTTAGTGGTATTTTGGGAATCCTTAAGCAGTAGGCATGTGACGCATTAAACGACTCGTGATGTACTCCAAACCCACAGAGTGTGTCGTCTCAGACTCTGTTAGCAGGTGGTCGGTCTTCTGTGTTAATTATACTTGAACTTGTGAATGATCATCTCACTCTTAGTGTGCTGTAAAACGGGGAAGAAATTCATGCTTCTCGTAAGACGATCAGTGCTGACACCGTATGTGATTAACACATCTAACTATATAGACGCCTTATTTCTACGATGCAGCAACAGGTCCTCTGTCGTTGAGTTGATATTTCAGAAAATCAACAGCTTCCCTCCCCAAAAAATATAAACCACTGAGCCCGGGCTCCTCCAGAGAGCGTTGAGATAGCATAAAGCAGCAGGACATCTTCAACCTTTTAGAGCCTTTTAGAGCCTGAGGAAAACATTGGGAATTCATAGCTTCACTCTGGGATCCCAGCTCAATAAACCCCATTACTACCCGCTACCACATAGACACACACCAGAAGTAGAATTAGTATTTGGTTTAAAATCACAATATAAACTGATATTCTATTGTATAACAAAAACAGAAGATATGCCATACAGATTATCTTTTAAAGCTGCAGTTGGTAACTTTGAGCAAATATGATAAAAAGTTATTTTTTATAAAACTCTCACTATATCCTGACAGTAGTACATGAGACAGGTAATCTGTGAAAAAGAAAATCATGTTCCTCTGTGTCTTAGTTCTCCTAACGGCATTTGCGAGATTCCACCGCGCCCGAAGGTAAACAACCAGTCAGAGCCGAGGAGTCTCTAACGCAGCTGTCAATCACTCCTTGTGAAACTCGAGAACTCTGATCAAACGGTCAAACTAGGCAGCGCTGATCGAATATGAATCAATGTTCTGTTACGTTAATGCCTATTTCTCACCTCAAATGATTTCAGAAACATATCTTAGTTTACCGTTTAGATGTAAAATTAAAAAAAGTTTGCTCCGGCCGGTGGGATCAAACGTGACTTTAGAATTAACAATTATGGCTGATGACGGACAGGAAGAATTAGCAATATTAGTTTTTACACTACTCTGTACTGAAAATTTACAAAGAAAAAAGAAAATTAATGGATGAAGTCATGGAGACATGTTAAATAAACACTTGTGCTGTTGCCATAAAACAACAAGTTGGTCCTCCATTTCTTTGTCTCCATCTTACTTTATGCTTCGCGTTTTGCCGATCATAAATTAAGAACATGTTTAATATTTACGATTTGAAATTGGTGCGGCCCGGATGGACTTCAGAGCTGATAGGGGGATGTAAAAAACACTAGGGAGAAAGATAACCTTTAAATCGTGGCTTTGCTGACGATTGTCGGAAACGGGGAATCGGGCCCAAAATCAGCTTGATTCTCGTGCAGTGTGTACCCGGCATTAGAAACTCTTTAGATCTAATTGGTTATTTTCCTTAGAGCGCGGTGGAATCTGACCACAGGAGGACTCAGAGGAACATGTTCACACATTATCCTTCTCATGCACTACTTTAAGGATATAGTGACACTTTTATAAAAATCACTTTCTTTTATAGTTGCTCAAAGTTACCTACTACAGCTTTAACAGAGAGAAGAGCACTTCTCTCCAAACTATTGGCAGTATGATGAATAGAACTTGGATATACATGCTGACTCATTTTAGTCCACTATACCAGATTGTTGTCAGCAGATAAGCTTCAGGCGGTGGGTTTTGATGATAGCAATAATGGCAGTTATTTTAGTCGACTGTTTCTCATGTCAATGAACACTTGTTGACCTGTCAGAAGTGCGGTACCATTTTTGTTTTAGGGGTTGATGTGTAGTTTAATATCTTCTTCAACACCAGCTCAGCAGCGGGTTTCATCGATGCGCTATGAACGCTAACTCCCCGACGAGTCACTGGTGTATTTATAATGAAGAAACTCACAGCATGATAAAGGTTTTGAAAAATGTTTTAAACTCAGGAAGTCTTGCTGTGAGACCTCACAGTGTGCGTAGAGCCAGGGTTGGATAACACCTACATGGAAAATGTGAAAATGCAAGCAACGATAATTCCTAATTTAAAGGCTGTAATAATCATATAAAATCATGATCCACTGCTGTTACCAGATACACAGAACTATTAGATGCAATGGACATTTCAGCACCTTACTTTTATCTCACTTCTTGTACATAATCTGCATAGTATTACCATTCATTATCAGACTGCTTCCCTTTGACATCTAATTACGTCTACCTGACATCCTCCTAACAACGCCTGCAACTCGTTTTGGAATCCAGAGTCATAGTTTAAAGAGCTGTGGTATTTTTTGTTAAGAGCAGCATGCAGTAGCCGCCTGGTTTTATGTATGAGGCCAGTGTTTATGTGGTCCTTGTATATATATAATACTCTGAGGCGCAGTGAAATAAAAAACAGAAATCAATTGAGACGTAAAAAAACAGCGGACCAATAGGTGCCGTACAGAAAAACGGTGCAACATAACACAGTAGAAAGGAAGAGTGAAAATAAACAGCACGAAATGGAGCTAAATGAAGGTAACCATAGCGCCGGAGATAAACTCTCAAGGTGTGACCTTTAATTTGGAGTCCTATAGAAATACCACAGCAGCACACTGAACAACCCTTTGCCAGTCTAATTAGCGAGTACAGACTGCGCACTCAAAAAAACATATACTGTGTCACTTCAAACACGTTTTTGTGTCAGGTTTGGGCTGCGAATGTTACAAAATGTTCTCGAATTATCAACACTCTCAGTAACAAATGCTTTCACACACAGATATTGGTGTTTATAATGACAGAAGTAACACAAAGACCTGGTTGAGTATCATGATGACGGCGAGCTGAATTAGAGTTTGAAGTCAGGTGGAATATTTTTCCTGGTATATTCCTGATAAGCAGTTACAAAGCAAATAGAGCTTTAACGAGAAGGTAAATATGTAAAATTGGATGATATTATTCATAGAAAATTAGGCTAGAGTTATTTTTCCAGTTAATACTTTCTCATCATTCCCCTCAACACAATAGCCCCTATTCTATTGTGCACTTTGTAGAAATGAAGGCCAAATTATGCAATTAGGCAGGCTGTTCTCATACACCGTTTATAGCTATACTTACGAAAAGTAATGCACTGTAATATGAATATATCCCACAAAATCAATTCATATGTCATCCACATGAACCAGGAAGTATAAAGAGCGTCAAACGGCGCGTATGGAGGAGGTCGGGTGGGTCAAAAAACACCAAACTTTCACCCAGGAGACCGCTGTTCGTACCCCGTGTGAAACCAGAAGTCAACGTTATTTTGTCACGTAACTGTCGTACTTAAGTTACGCCCTTTCCAGAGTTATTTTAACCCAAACCACAATCTTTTCCTAAACCTAATTAAGTAGTTTTGCTGCCTAATCCTAACCAAGTAGATCTTTTCCTAAGTGTAACTAAGTAGTTTTGCCAACTAAACCTAACAAAGTCAATCATTTCGTAAACCTAACTAAGTAGTTTTGCTGCCTATCCTAACCAAGTAGATCTTTTCCTAAGCGTAACTAAGTAGTTTTGCTGACTAAACCTAACAAAGTCAATCTTTTCCTAAACATAACTAAGTAGTTTTGTTGCCTAAATCTAATGAAGTCGATCTTTTCCTAAAGCTAATTAAGCAGTTTTGTTACCTAAACCTAACCAAGTCAATCTTTTCCTAATCCTAAGTAGTTTTGTTGCCTACACCTAACCAAGTTGATCTTTTTCTAAACGTAACCACATCGATCTTTTCTTAAACCTAGCTAAGTAGTTTTGTTGCCCAAATCTAACCAACTTGTTTCCTGTGAAGATGTAAGTTTATTTGGAAAAGACTGTATACATGTAACAAGCGAAAATGAACACGTGTTGCTGGATATTCGTAGGAAAAACACATGAAAAATGAGGATTAACTTTTTGTAAGATGTATGAGGATATGTGAATAAGTACATTGTTTTACTTTCAATAAAAATGTCTCTTTCCATTTTGAAAAACTTGTTTTCAAAGCTACCAGGCTCTGCTCATATCCCTCTATTGCATTAAAACAAACATCTTCCTCATATTTAATGACTAGGGTTACTTTAGGTGACAGACAGGATTGAATGAGTCACGTTGCTTATTAGAGATCAAAGTAAAGCAGCGTGTCTCTCCCGTATCACATTCAATTCAGCCACTTTCCATTTGCAGTCATCATCAAAGTAATGCATCTCATCTAATGGGCTCTCTGTATCGATGACTACTGTCAGAAGTGAAAAGGTGATTCATCCATGCCGCACTAATAGATATTGAGCAAAGATAGCTGGACTCCTATTTAAAAAAGTAAACTAATATAGACATGTTGACTCAACCGACAAGAGCGTATTTAATCCATCCCTTCAATCTATGGCTCAGCGTGACGCCTTTAATCCCAAAACATCCATAGTCTCTATTTTCAGGGACTAGGGGAGCCCAGAACACCAAATGACTAATATCCACCTCTTATTTACAGAATGTACTATAACTGTCTAGATCTTCTCAGCCCAGAATGTCATGCATTATTTATTTGTATGTTTTATAGCCTTATCATGGTTGACTGTGATTTTCCAGTCAGTATTTATGGGTTTTCACATTTCCTTTTTTAATGCTCTCTGATCAGGGCTCCTGCTTCTCCGTGTGTGTGTTCTTATCATGAGGCAGTGTGTACAGCCCATGTGCGCTGACCGTGGTGCTGAAATGGCCGTTCCGTTTAATGGCGTTCCAGTCTGTTGTGCCAGTAAAGCCGTGCCAGTGAGCCAGCGTGAGCCACACCGGAGCTCTGGCACAGGTACACCTCAACTGAATGCAGTCATTTATTAATGTTATTAGTTACACCTGCATTTAACAAGTCAAAATGTCCAACTGTGGGAAGTGTCTATTAACTACTTTTGCTCGCGCAGCCAATAATCCAATCATAATGCGATTAAAGTGACTGAGGTGGAGCCCGTGTAAACAACATGCTCTTATTCTGTTAATGCAATTATTCTCATAGTCAGAATAAGCAGTGAGCAATTTTAGATGCATTATTTAAGGGCACTTCAGTCATGTAAACACCTTAATCCAGCTCTTTATTGGGAGCTTTAACAGCTTTTTGCAAGCGCATGGCACTCCAACTGCTTGATGACACATGCCAAAGATGTCAGCTGGTGAGACACTTGAGTCTGCTCTTCCACTGCATTGTCTTGAGGAACACTCTCTAGGCTATAAAACAAACTTTCTGTGCTCCAAAGTGCAATTTACAGTGACAGAGTGGCACATCTTTCTTTAGGGGAAAACATCTCTGTATACATGCTCTGAATACACGATTGGGAGCATTTCTATTACCTCTCAACGGCTCTTATGGCGACGGCAAACCGGATGTTCGCATCTAACGGTGCTAAAACATAGATTGTATATAAGTGGACGTAGTAACTGTGACATCACCCATTGGTTTGTGGACTGACGTTTTGAAGCCTCGAGTACGGCAATTTGGCCGTCACCATCTCGTTTCTTTTTCAACCAGAAATGATAAGAGAGGGGTGGAGCTAAGTACAACCGAATGCTGAATAAGACATTTTTAGGCAACCAAATTGTTACAATTAACTTCCATGAACTGAAAACACACGTAAAAAGCATGTGCGGCTTCGCTAAAGCAGGATTCGTAATATAGCCGGCTGGCCCGGCGACGTCAACAAAGCACAGAAAAGCTCATATTACAACACACACACACAGAGGGAGAGGGACTTCCTTCTCTGCTCAGGTAGACATTACTCAAGTCTTATTGTCTAACAATCAAGACTTTACATAGCAAAGAGTTGTTTGCTGCTATATTAATGCTCAGGATATTGAATTTAGCACCTTTAAAAGAACAACTCAAAGTAGAGTTCTACTGCAATGTTCAAACAGAGTAAACCATGGCATTGTGATGACAGTATTTTTGCATCGTAGCACAGAAACAGGGGTATTAATGGAACAGTTCAATATGCAAGCCATAAAAAGAATCTTCACGCTGATTAGAGGCTATAATCTGATAATTATATGCATGTAAATTTGTCAGTGAAGTCCATTTCTTTCTGTAACACACACACACACAGACACACATCCATGCATTTCTAACAGAACTAACGCCAAGAAACCGCAGCTTATTCCAGGGGAAACAATCAACAAACAAAATCTAATTTGCAATCTTTTCATTTGTACCTCCCAGCTTTCTATTTCGACATTTAACAGCCTTTTTTTCCCCCTCCACAGCCCATTGCATTTCTGCACAGACCCATTTATGTAGCCCCACATACACACACAAAGAAAGTTTTATTACTCGCCTCTTATACATTTGTTTGTTATTTCCACTGTAAATTCCAGCAGCGCATAATGCATCGAAGCAGCTCACCATCGGAAACATTTGGCTCGCAAGTTTGATTCTTTTTCTCTAAGCGACATATCCCTGAAGCCATTCCAGCCCTGTGTCTTTACTGTACGTCTGAGTGTATTTGTCAAGGCTTTACACTTAAAGAAATATAGACAAATGAGGCCCAGCATGTTTTTCTCGTACTTCATTGACTGCCGCCGATGGCTGGTAAAACGGTCTGCCAGCAGTTAACTGGGAAATCATTTCGGAGACACTATTACTGACGCACAGGAGAGAAATAAAAGCACAATGACATGCAAATGGCTTCAAGAGCAGAATTAGAAGGCAGGAATGTGTGGCTGCTGCATGTGTGAGACTGTGTGTGTCTGTCCTTGTCTCTCGTTATCCCTAGATTGAGACAAATAGTCGGGGATCTGCCCTTCTATCTAAACCTCCACACCATTTACCCCTGACATCACAGTGTGTGTCTGTGTGCGTGCGTTTCATTTAGCCTTGTAAGAGTGTGTGTGTCTAACTGCAGCGTGTGCTGTCCTGATTTGTGTGATAATATTGCGTGTGCAACCATGCAATCATGCCATGTCTCTGATTGAATGTGTATGTTCAATCATGCTCGTGTGTGTGAGTGTGTTTTTTTATGTGTTGCTTTGCATAGAGATTGTATGTTCCATGTGTATGTGATGTTAATGTGTGTGGGGGTGTGTGTGTGTGGAAATGAAAGCATTTGACACACTGGTGATTATGTGCGACATGTTTGTGTGCAAAGGTGCTCAGTGAGCACGTTTCAGTGTCGCTTATATTTAGCCGCCGTGTCACGCAAAGACATGACTCATTTATACTCACCAGATAAAAAAAAAAAAAGTCCTTACTTGATGACAAACCAGCCATATGACAGATGAACATTAAGTGGAGCTGAGGTGTAGACTTTTAGACTGCTTGTTTGATTCAATGCAAATATTTTAATTCCTCAAAATCTCAACCATCTCGTAAAAAATGTCTCCTTATTTTCGCTGTCTGTCTGTCTCTCTCTCTCTCTCTCTCTCTCTCAGACACACACACACCAGTTTACATTCTTGCTGCAGGCAAGGACACGTTCTTCAGCTGCACAGCTGAGGCCTAACTAATGTGTTGGATACCTTTCCTTCCTCATAAAACATTTGCAAAGCAGATTTTAATAGGTATTTCAAGTGCTGCATTGTTTACAGCTTCGTTTACCTGCTAGCGGTGTTCTTCTTCTTTGCCTTTGCTGGCACATGGTGGCATTACTGCCACCTGTAGATCAGTGGAATAGTGTAAAACCATTGGCACGACTGTCCGTTATTTGTTCCCCCCCCCCAAGAGTGTTCTGTCTAGCCCCGCCCTACTGTGCTGTGATTGGCTAGTACTCATTGCCTCGACTGTTCGGCTCATTTTCACCTTTGATTTTCAGACGGGAGAAGTTTGTCTAGAGGGCTTTCTGCCAGAAAGGGTTTCTTTTAACCTTTTAACCTCTTTAGGTTTGTTGCCTAAACTTAAGGTTGCCTAAACTTAAGAAATATAATATTCCTAACTATGTTTTCATTAGTGTATAATCAACTATAACTAGGAATTGTTGTGTTTTCGTTAGCTTAGGATGAGCCCCTTCATATCTACATAGAGAGCGGGTCCTCTCCATCTAGTCTGTCATGTTGCTTCGCCATGTTTCGCACAGAAAGGACAAACCAAACACTAGCTCTTGAGAGAACCTTTCACGTTTTTACGTCACCTGAAGGCCACCGTAGTTCTCCGACACACTTGTGAAACTGTAGAAACACGAACGGCGTTACCACGGTTTTGCACTCGGCGGCTCGCGTGACCAGTCTTTGAAAGGGAGGCGTGAGCGGAGGTGTACTCAGTTGGTTGCAATCTGCAACCACACCACTAGATGCTGCCAAATCCTACACACTGTCCCTTTTAACAACTTAATCTACTCTTGTCCATCTTACGCTAGTTATCACAGCGTAGGAAAGCACACTACTATCGCCAGATAATCCGCAAATCACAGCACAGTAGGGCGGGACTAGGACGAACACTCTTGGAGGTTACAAAAACTCCAGAGGGTATCTTTAAATAGCTGAATCTCAGCTTCAAGGGTAATTGAGACATTTCACATCTGCAGTATATTGGTCTCATCTTTTCTGAAGAAGTGAAAGGCAGCACTTACACCTCATGGTCATTGTTGCAATTCAGTTCCAGTGTGCTAGTAAAGAGCAAACAAGCGTGAACGTCCAAAATACTTCGGCTCATACTAAAGCCTGACAATGTTAAACAAACATATCTGAGATACCATGTGCTTAGTGTTCAGCTCTTAGAAGCAAATACCATCTGCTTAAGTGTTAGCATGCACCTGACTCGAGTGAGCCATATGAATACTTAATATGGAGATATTTCCTGTTTGTTGACACCACCAGTGAGTTGACCAGTGAACCAATTTGCAATAAAAAAGTGGATGGATTCGTTCAGCTCAGGGTCAGTAGGGCGACTCCCCTGCAACTGTTTCTCACTTTGAGGGGCTAATTTGGCCTGACCGAACCGGAGCAGGTCTGCCCTCCTTCTGATTAAGTGCAGCATTACTCAGAATGAACTAAAAAAGATCCTGCCAATCCTTCTGTTTAGTACTCAGTCCTAGCGTTAGTGCGCTTCACTTTAACACGACTGATCTGCGGTCACAGTCACGGGAAATGTTCTCAAAATCATTGACCTTTGCCCTATAGATTTGTGGTAATTCCTTTTAAATGTAATCATATCCGCAGGTAACCTGATTGTGAGTTGCCCCTGAATTAAACCATAACAAGCCAGTCAGTAATGAGATTTTCTCCCGACTGGTGAACTCACTTCATCCATCACCCAGCAGTAGGTCATGTTAGTTTATTTCATTCAGCAAGGTCACTCTCCCTGACGACAGGACCGGGTGCCAAACCACTAGAGGTTTGATTAATTGTGAGGCAACGAGCCACAAAGCCGTGCGCGCTGTAAACGGGATACGTTCGGGTGAAATGATATATCAAACTTCTCCTTGCTGGACCTTGCTTTGAGGGAGGTCTGGCTTACTAGGTTAAAAATACACTGGCCCACAGCAGGGGTAAAAAATGGAGCGAGAGTAAAGAGGAAGAAAACAAGGAGGTAAAAATAAAGTCAAGAAAGATGCATTGAAGTGGGATGAGCGGTAAATGCTTCAAAAAGGTGGAGATAAACAGGGAGGGGAGGCACAGATTGAGACACATTTAGAAGATCAGAAAGTGAATGAAGGACAAAAATGGAGTCCTGGGTGGAAATTGTGAAACGTGAAAAACCAATTCATCAGTAACGCAACCAAATCTCTGTCCCTGCTTGATGTTTCATCTCCAGTGTGTGATTGTGTTGACGAAATGGACCTGCACATATGTGAATGTTAGAAAACGACTTAATTCCAGTATCCAATATCTCCAACGTGAGAGGTTCTGCCTCAGTAATGGGACACACACACATTCGCACTCACAGCTGGTTTTCCATTAAACGCCCATTTCCAGCAGCCGTCGGCGAGGCGGGGAAATCAAGCGCTCGACCACCGTTTGAAGTCGTATCAGCTACACTTGTTCCTATCACCGTGCTATCACTCCATCCACTCCTCCCTCCTATCCCTCACTAGCCCCTCTCTTCCTCACTTATCTCTCTCACGCCCCAGAGATCCCCGGCCTCCTCTCTCTCTCTTCTCTGCCTCCCTCTCCTCGCACGCCGCCACTCATCTGCTCACTCTCCTTTAATCATTCCGTCTTTGCTCCCCTCTCTCAGCCCGGCATGACCCACGGTTGCTCGAGGCACCGAGAGGTTCGCTACACCCTTGTCATACTAGCCGACTTTTATCTCCTCCTCTTCCTCTATCTCTCCTTCCTTCTACTCTCCCTCCATCTGTGGTGAACACGTACTCCGATCCTTTCCTTAAGCATAACAAGTGTTATCACTGTGTAAAAATACACTTAACATCCCAGTGAAACGGAAGTTAGAGCGTCTTTAGCTCATGTCCCCAGCGAAACGGAATATTTGAGCGGTGTACAGTTACAAGAGGGATTTAAATCTAATCCTTCGTATTTCATTGGACATCTAAGAAGAGGGCGGGCTTATTCTGTGATCACACTACGAGCGACAAGTCATTTTCAATGGAAGCTGGTGACATGAAGCTACAAACGGAGGCCCGACACGACGCGCTACAAATCAAAGAAAATAAATGTCATTAGCCAGTTTCCAGTGCTATTTAACGACATAATACATCAACAAGTGCTTGAGCGACACGTCAACCGTGACTTGGTGACAATGCCGCTGGCCACGTTTGGCTGCTTTGTTGCTTTTCTCGCTCGTAGTGTGAACACAGAGCACACACACACACGCCTCCCTTGTCGTTGCAGATTGATTGATTGATGGATTTCATGATATTATTGGTTTAAAGTGGTTGGTACTAGTTTACGTAATTGCATATATTGTTAAATAGGTGCAAAATATGACCGGGGTTGTGATCTAAAAGGGTTAAAAGAGCATTTTTCAATTCATCTCGACTTTAAGTAAAAGTCTGAATTCAAAATAAGTATTAACACAAAAATGTGCTCGGTATCAAAAGTGAAAACATTCAATATGCAGAATGGCCCCTTAAAGTGCGTTCAATTATTATATACAATATCTACTTCCTTTCTCTCAAGCTCTTTTTTCATTTTTCACACAACTGATTTTGTCACATTTTGTTTGTACAACCAAGTGTAACACCACAAATACTTTTATTTATCATCTCTCCGTCCATCCATCCATTTTTGCCAGGTCACAAGGATAGCAGGCTAAGCAGGGTATTTCAGACGTACATCTCCCTAGCAACATTTTCCAGCTCTTCCTGGGGGACCCTGAGGTGCTCCTAGGCCAGATGAGATATAATCTCTCCTGGGTTCTGGGTCTACCCCAGGGCGTCTTAACAATTGGAGGTGCCCGGAGAACGTCTCAGCACCCAGGAGGCATCCTGATCAAAGCGGCGGCTCTACTCCGAGCTCCCTCCGGACATCTGAGCTCCTCACCCTATCTCTAAGGCTGAGCCCAGACACCCTACGGGGGGAAACTCATTTTGGCCGCTTGTATCCGCGATCTTATTCTTTCGGTCACTACTCAAAGCTCATGACCATATGTGAGAGTCGGACTGGTAAATCGAGAGCTTTGCCTTCCGGCTCAGCTCCCTCTTCACAACAATGGTGCGATACAATACCCGCATTACTGCTGACACCACAACCAAATGCCTGACCATCTCCCGCTCCATTTTACCCTAAAGATACTTGAACTCCTTCCCTTGGGGCAGAGACTCACTCCCAACCCAGAGGGGGTTTTCCAGCAGAGAACCATGGTTTTCCATTTCTTTATTATTGAATCATTTATTCAATATTTTTCTCATCAAAATTCCACGAAAAGACCAAAACCAACCGTGCTTTCTGTCTGCTACTCAATGCTTTGCAACTTCCCTACCTTGTTTTTGGCACTCAACCCCAAGGTCATTGTTGATTTATGTGTTTTTATGGGATTTGTTGAAAATAAGAAACAGAATATTACCAGCCCTATCCTTTAACTTGCAATATAAGCTGCATTTTAACATTTCACATTTCAAGGTGGAGCTACTTTAACTGCTTTATATACTGCTGGATAGTCAATCTAAAACAATGTGTCAATATTTAATAAGTTGATTATATGTTTTGTACATATAATCTTACTCTGACAAGTAACTAATAACTCCAGGTGTCAAATAAATGTAGTGGATAAAAAGTACAATATTTTGTATTTGCAGCCCGGTCGCATGAAAAAGCGTATTGATGATTAATAATTCGCAAGGCATTTAGCGTGCAATAAGAACGCCGTTCTTGCTTTTGACGTGTCATTTGTAAATATTTCTAAATATGCTTCGCTCAGAGCTAGTGACGTAGAATAAAATGTGAGAAAGGCCGCTTATGGCGGGCGGGAGGGGATGGGTCCAACAAACACAGGACTTTTAACCAGGAGACCGGTGTTTTGTTTTGTGATTTATGTTAGTGACGTTTGTGACGTGTTTTCTGAACTTATGTTACATTGTTTCCGTATGTATTGTACTTACTTTACGTATTTATTTTAAGCCCAACCATGATGTTTTTGCAGAACCTGACTAAGTGATTTTGTTGCCTTAACCTTTCAGCAGACGTCACCGTCGTTTTGTTGTGGTGCGTACAGATGACACATGAAAAGGCCAAAAAGCGTCCTCATGCCAGGCGGAATGTCATGCTATTCATACACCTTTACCACCACACCACCTTTGTGTAAAATGGAAATGCTCAAGTAAAGCACCTCAAAACTGAACTTAAGTGGAGTACTGGAGTAAATTTACTCAATTACTTTCCATCACTTCCCTCCATAATCGTTACTCCTCTTCCCTCTCCCCCCGTTTCATTCTCTTCTCTTTTCTCATCCTCCCTCCTCTCTCCCTTCAATTCCTCATCCCTCCTCATCTTCCCTCTTCCTCCTACAGGATTCCATCTTTCTTCTCCTCTTTCTTTCTTCCTCCTCACCCCCCCTCCTCCTCTCTCTCTCCTGCCCCTCATTTTCATGCCTCTCTCTCTATTGTGCACTCTCTCTCTCTCTCTCTTTCTCTCTCTCTCTCAGTCCGTTGCTTGCCGCTGCCGGAGCCACATCAGAGTCCTCTTTTCTGCTTCTTCATCGGGAATCACACACTCTTCTCCACCAGATAAGGACAAAGAAAGCCAAAAGAATCAAGGAAAAAAGCGAGAGGAGAGGATAGATAAATGAAGTGAAGTGACTGGGTGGAGGGCAGGACAAGTGAAGGGGGGAAAGAAAACTGAAGAAAACCTCCCTGAAGGAGAGAGGAGATTTCTAAAAATACAAGGCAGCTTACTCCCTTGCATTCTGTTATTCTCCCTCTCTCTCTCTCTTCTTTTTTTTTTTGCAGCATCCCCTCCTTCATTCAGTACCTGTTCTGTGGGATTAACATGACTTAAAATTCAATCAGCCTACAGCCTGACGGAAGAGCGACAGAGGAGGCAGACAGAGCGCTGCAGCTGTCGAGACCGAGCGAGGGGACGGCCAGCGGGAGGAGAGAGAGAAAGAGAGAGAGAGAGGATAGACAGTGTGAGATAGAGATAGAGAGGAGAGAGAGAGAGAGAGATGGGTGTTTTTCCACGGGAGCTGAGATAGAGAGAGAGCCGCGGAGACAGGGCGATGTGACGGTTCCAGGAGTCGCGGTGGTATGATCCGGAAAACAAGGTTAGTAATTCCACCTTTTCATCTGGCGGAGGGCAACAAAAGGGGGAATGCTAGATAAGGATGAAAGAAGCAGAGAAATAGATAAAAGGACACCAAGTGCCTGCATTGTGCTTTTGAAGTAGCAAAGTGAACACCAGAGGAGCAGATAAACAGGAGGAGGAAAAGAGAAAAAAATTTAATCAAGGATTTTCAATTGAATTCAAGAAGAAGAAGAAAAAATCGGGCAGAAAGAGAGAGAGAGAGAGAGAGAGAGAGAGAGAGAGAGAGGGAGAGAGAGACTGCATATATGTAGCTGCTGCTGCACTAATGTACATATACACACACTCACACAGAGAAACACAGAGTGAGTGCACGGCTTTAGAGCAAGATAATGAGATTGTCTTCTTAAAGGTGTCGGCTTTTGGAGTTTGATTGACAGGCTAGTGTGTGTGTGTGTGTGTGTGTGTGTGTGTGTGTGTGTGTGTGTGTGTGAGGGGTAGACTTCTGAACTGTCTGACATTCATGGCGCTGATCAATAGCCCAGTTGTTTCATTAGACTGTGTGTGTTTGTGTGTGTGTGTGTTTGTGTGTGTGTGTGTGTGTGAGAGAGTGGAGGAGAGAGAGGGATGCAGAGGCTGTGCGCGCTTGCAGGAGAGTATCACTGCATGACTACTTAGTGGATGTGTGCGTGGTGGTGGTGGTAGCGGCGGTGGTGTGTGTTCAAGCACGTGCGAATGAGCTGCATGGATGTGTGTTTGTGTGCATGTGTGTGTGTGTGCGTGAGTGAGAAAGAACAAGACAATGCAGCCTGCTGAGAGGCGTTAAGAGGGTCTCAGAACTATTGATTCTCTGTGACAGACAGGTGAGGTGGGGGGGGGGAGAAAAAAAAATTAGGGGTGGCAAGGTGGGGAGGTGGGGGGGATTTAAAGAAGCCATGATCGACAGTGGGAGTCGTGGAAAGAGGGATGGATGGGGAAGGGGGGGGGGAGAGAAGAGAAGGTCAGATGGGAGGAGGAGAAAAAGAAGGATGAGGCATAAAAGTGATAATGGACTCCAATATTTGTGCGATTTATGCGAGCGCACACACAGAGGGTAAAGAAGGCATTAATGGAACACATGTAGAGTGCACACAGTTCATCCTCTTCACACTCCGTGTTTCTCCTTCTTTTGCAGGTTTCTAGCCATCCCTCCATCTCTCCAAAAAAAACTCCCTCCAAGGTCATCAATGAACCAGTAATTCAATGTGGGAGAACAGACGCCGATCGCACCGTGCGCAGCGTGGAGAGCCCCAGTGACACACCCTGGAAATCACTCCGGGGGGGAAGTGAGGGATGAGAGGAAGAGGAGGGGGGGGCAAGAAAACTGAATGTGTGAAGCAATAATAGGAGAGAGAGGCAGATGAACAAATAAGAAGAGTGAGGGTGGAGGAATTAAAAAAAAAAAAGGAAAGAGGGAGCGAGAGAAGGGGGAAGGGGATGAGGAGTGGAGCCGCCGACTCCAGGATTCCTATTCTCTGCCGACTCAACTGCTCCAAGTGAAGTTAAATACAGCCATGAGGAAATCATATCATGACGCCATAAATAGGATTTCGAACCAAGTGGATTTTTTTTCTCAAACTGAAGTCTCTATTTCGGAATACAGCGCCAGGATTGAGCGAGTAATTCGGGATTTTCCAGGTTTTCTTCCATCTATAGAAGCCTAAGAGGATATCGTGGGATTGGAATTTCCGCAAAACTCTTCTGGTTTTTCTGACACTGACCTACATCCTACAGCCTCCTTTTGATGTGTGCGGGGGGCGCGTGCGTCTGAAGGGGGGAGTAGGACAGATTTCAGCACAAACACACAACCCCTTACCCCTCCACCCCCCAACCACCACCACCACCACCTCCAACTCCAACTCCCGCTGGCCCAACACAAGGAGAAACACCTGGGGCTGTGCTAAACACACACACACCACACGCACATATAAACCTGGATAACATGTGGAGCTGATTCGGATTATAGAGCCGCACAGACGGAAAAGGTAACATGCAGTTTCAAACACACACTCTAACACACACGCATGCACACAGAGACACACATTGGCCCGGTAAAGGTGAATCCACGTTTGCATGGTTAGCCCTCTTGTGCTGAATCATTGAGCACATCAATGCAGTGAACACCAGCACCCACTGGACTGGGAACTCTGTGTTCTCTCTCACACACACACACACACACACACACACACACACACACACACACACACACACACACACACACACACACACACACACACACACACACACACACACACACACACACACACACACACACACACACACACACACACACACACACACACACACACACACACACACACACACACACACACACACACACACAGGTATATAAATAATGAACAGATGAGCATTCATACAACACAAACATCAAGTTTCAGAGTACACACAGAACTCCCACATGGCACAGTTTTCTTTTCTTATCCTTCTACTCTAATCCTTCTACACCTCAGAGTCCCCATGTTTTCTTTTTTTTTGCTCTACATCCCCCTACCCTACTGAGAATCTCTTCTCTGTGTGTTTCTGTGTGTGAGTGTCAGCCAGCTGTCCTGTATCAGATTACTCGCTAGGTGCGTTTTAGCTCGGCTTTCATCACCTCGCCTTTATGTAATCTCACCTGGCGTGTCGTGCGCGTGTCTATGTGCGGCGAGAGTGTGTGGATGCAGGGCTGAGAGTGTTTGTGGGGCGGCATCGGCGGCGCACAACACTTCTCCCCTTCGTTTGAGGCTTTTTACATAAGCTGCGTGTGAGCGCACGCACGCAGATTTGGCACACTGACACAGGAGATCAGACTGACTGAGTGGATATATTGGAGGATAAGAGGGCGACGAAACGGAGACGGGGGAGTGCGAGAGGGAGGAGGGGAAGAGATGGGAAGGGTGGGGTGACACACGACACAGTGATGGGCACCGAGGGGGGCTCAGAGAGGTCAGATGAAAGGATTGAAACTAAGAAGAGGTGAAGTGATTGACTTCTTCAAGTGACAAGAGACAGATGAATGGAAGAAACGGGAAAAAAGTCAAATAGATTAGGAGAGAAGGAGTGAAATTCTGAAGGGGCTCATGGCAGCAGAGAAGGAGATATAAGAGCAGAGGGAGGAATAACAAGGAGACAGGATTTAGAGAAATGGAGGGATAAAGAGGAGCAGAGGAAGATATAACAGAAAAAGATTGAGACATAAAGTGCTCGAGGAGAAAGAAATGACATTGAGAGGAAAATAAAAGACTTAAGGATTGATTGATTAAACGATAAGTGAGATAAGACTCCAAGAATGATGAGTGACACGATGATAAAGAAGGTTAGAAAAGAGGCTATAATGATAAATTAACGGCGATAAAAATAGAAAGATGGAAGAAATAATTAGAAATGACAGATGGCCATCATTATGTAGCCTTGTACTGTTACACCATTGGCTACAATTAGTCTTACATGACCCCAAAAAGTCTGGGAAACATCCCCAGCACCAGTAATGAGCTATTTAGAGGTATAACTACAAGGGGAATATGGTGTACCAGGGGGCTTTTCCATGTAATAGACGTGCCAATTATGAAGCCCAACTTTGGGGAAAAGTGAAATTCCACCTTAGAGGAACATTAATTACCCTGCAAACAGAAGAGATTCGTCTTAAAAGACAATACACTACATGTGGAACTATTTTTATGAACAATAAGCATTTTGAATAACCGAGACAGGGCTCGTTACGTGCTCTGTTGATCGTTTACAGCGGTTTTGACTCCTGCTTTGAACAGGGGCAGCTCTATTTCTGAAAAGAATGATGGCTTGAATATTTTTAACAAAGAGGCCTTTTGATATCCATTAACCAAATCCTAATTCTATAATTGGACTTGCTCTCGTGCTAGTGATAGAATACAGAGCAGGTAAAGTGTCACAAGGTTCAAACAGTGGAATAAAAGGCAGAATAAAAGAGCGTTCTCTAAATAAATGATCTTGTTGTTAGCGCGGGTGTCTGTCATTGGGTGGCTACAGTAAGGGAGATGCAGGAACAGATGGGATGCTCACTGTTCAAAGTAGGAGCCTTGCCAACACGAGCAGACTGGCAAGTGAATGAAGGACTGGAAGGAGAAAAAAAATGGCAGGCATTGGGCTACTTATTGAAAGGGAGTAAAAAAAAAAAAAAATTGCAGATCAATGAATTGACCGTTCGCTAAACTCCACTCCTGCTTAGTTACTGTTGCTACGCCTGTCAAGCTTTCTGTTCTTGCACGACACAGTTTAACAGTGAGCCATTCTACAATTTAAATTTTGGAAATAATGGGTCCTTGATTTCAGACAGAAGTAGACAAAAGCAGGCTTCTAGTTTCCAGCCAGCGAACGCCGATTTTGCATCGATATGACAACTGTCACTGGCAGATTTGGCAGGGTTAACTCCCTGAGTTGGTTGAAAAACACAGTCTCCAGCTGACTTTATAATGTTTCCAGCTTTGTTGTAAAAAGAATATCCTGCAAAGATACACTTAATGACTACACACACATACAATATCTGGCTAAATGACTTAGCTGAGCTTACATACTTGGACAAGAGGATGACATTTTGGTATCTTTTGTTCATATGTTTGGCAGGTTCTCTTTTTTAAACAGAAACTATGCCCATCTTCATGGGGATTTCTGCAGGAATGAGTCCTAAAATCTGGAAATGAGTTAGCATTTTAGCACTTTAGGTTCCCCTCATCTGGAAGTCGATGGGTTTTTGTGAATGGGTTTTTGATTAGATGCCTGAAATAAGCCAAGTACTGCTCTTACTAGAGACATACGTAAACAGCTTCGCAACCCGTTCTCACTCCCAACTCGTCAAATGCCGCCGTTTGGTCAGCGCCCCTCGGCATTGGAAATGCATTAGTATTAATAGCGTTAGAGTCCGTTCAGGGCGGGCGTCAGGGGTGGTTGGTGGGTAAAACAGAACATAAGACTTTATACCAGGAGACCGCAGTTTGTGTCCTGTGTGAAACCAAAAGTTGACTTATTTTATCACGCCAGTCTTTAGTCATGTTGGCATGGTCAGTCCCGTGAGTCATGTGAGTCATTAGTCAGTGAAGTTAACGTCAACCACGACCGTTTCCTAACCCTAACTAAGTGGTTGTGTTGCCTAAACCTAACTTCCTGTGAAAACGGTTTATTTTGAAAGGACACTATGAATGTAACGAGCATATATTGACACGCCGTCCCTGACACGTCCAAAAGTAACGCAAGAGGGGTACCTCGTTGGTCGGTCTCCGATGCCGAGCTGCGCTGACCAAGCGGCGGTATTTGACGAGTTGGGAGGGAGAATGTGTTGAACTTCGACATGCAGAGAAAGCCAAAGCTTGTCTTCGCCTAGTTACGGTTGCTAAGCTATGATTGGCCATTAGCTTTCCGGGGTAGGGGTCAATTACTGAATAGAGAGTCAAAAGGAAGGAGATGAGAGGTACAGACTTATTAAAGTGTTCAGAAAAATAGTGACCGACCGAATCCCAAGTGCAATCGCTGCAGGGATAAAGGATAATTACATGAAAAGAAAGACACATGAAAAGACATCAAAGACGACGATGAGTGATAGATGTAGGATGTCACACACCTTTCTGATTCAACCAGCTTTCAATCAAGGCGAGAAGCGCCTCGAGTAGATCTGAAACCCCCGAAACACGGGGAGAGGCGGTCGATGTCAGGAGGGGTGGCACTTGATGGATGAAAGGATGGACGAATGACAAATGGCGGAGGGAGAGAAGGGGAAAGGCTGGGCCGTTAAGGGAGGATTTAAGGATGAGACGTCAGCCCGCTGTCAACGGCTAAGGAAGCGAACGGTAGATGACGGACAGAGAGGTGTGGAGCGATGGCGTGATGAAGAGGAGTAATTACACGACTGACTGTTTAAGATAGGGAGGAACACTCAGAGGATGGAGAGAGTAATGAAGAATGAAACGCCGAGCGATGACACTTGAGAGGTGGATGATAAGAGGGGGTGGGGATAAGGGAATAGAGGCATAACAATGCCTGAAAAAGAAAACTACACTAATAAAGCGTCGGCACGCCGAGGGATAGAGAGATGGATGAATGAATGGAACAGAACTGTAATGTGATTGAACATTAAAAGGATGAGTAATTAGACTGTTAGCAGTCAAACATAGTAGGAAAGAGGGACGGGAGAGGATGGAGAAGTGGAAGGATGGAAGGGAGGAAATGATGAAAGGGGAGATAAAGAGGAGGGGTGGCTAAGAGGTGGAAGCAACAAGCAAAAGCATAGTACACAAGTGAGGGAAGATAGAGGGATGAGAGGATGAGTAATTAAACTGTTGACAGTCTGTTTAGGCACAGCAGGCGCCTGATGAGCAGAACAAACTGTAACCACGGCAACCGCTGGAGACAGACGGAGGGTTGGTTTTGGGGATGGGGGAGAGCCAAATGGGAAAGAGTGTGTGTGAGGCGACTAGTGGCGACCTGGCTAACTTGCTAATCCTGCTTTGTATAAAAAAAACCTTTGAAGATAGAGGGGGATTTACACACATTTACCAAACTTTGATGTGTTCAATGCCATCAGGAAACCGACAGGCATGTGTCCTATCCGAGCAAGAACTACAACCTGTTCACCTCTGCGAGTCTAAAATGTAGGATGGAATGACTTTATTTTATCCTCGGGTTGGCATTTATCACACTAAGGCTGCAACTACTGATTAGCTTCATTATTAATTCATCTGTTGATTATTTGTTTTCGTCAATACAGTTATTCCAAGTCAATAAAATGTCTGAAAATTGTGAAAAATTACCAATACGGTGTCTTCAAATGAGTATTCTGGGTTGACCAATAGTCTTAAACCAAAATATATTTAGTTTTTAATTATAGAAAACCGAGAAAAGCTGCAAATCCTCCTATTAGAGACGTTGGAACCAGTAAATATTTGGCTAATTGTATCAGTATTATACCACACCAAGACAGATAAGATGTCTTAAAAGGTACAGTGTGTAGGATTTGGTGGAAGGTAGTGGTGTGGTTGCAGATTGCAACCAACTGACTCCGCTCACTCCTCCCTTTCCAAGACTGCGGTAACTGCGGTTTCACACGATACCGCAGTTTCACAAGCGTGTTGGAGAACTACGGTGGCATTCAGGTTACGTAAAAACGTGAAAGGCATGAATATTATATTCCATTTCTGCTAATAGATTCCCCGAAATGTTACACACTGTTCCTTTAAGTTATCTGTTTACTGTTAGTCCACTAACTGATGCCAGATTATTCCTCTACAATCGATTGATTTCAGGGATTTGATGAGATGAAAACAAAGACGACATGTGGTGTGTTGTTGTGAGATATTATTCAACAGCGAGTTTCTGAACATTCGCACGGCAGCTTACAAAGCTGGTTTGTAAGAACCCCCCGCTATGCATGTTGCCAACACCTCTCCGACAGCTGTGCACTATAACATCCAAACCGACGCTCCTGTAAATCTGCAAACTCACAGGTGTTTGTCTGCATTACAACTACGCTCGACAGATGCAGTGGGTTGTAGATGCTCAAGTGAATCATGATGCAGAATGCGGCGTGGGTGATGACTGTCAGAAGGAAAAAAAAAAACGGCTCGTACTTCCGTCGGCAACACATATAGTCTGACAAGCGAAGAAGCACGGAGCCTGCATCAGGCACTGCTAAGCATTAGAATATGAGTTGCGGTAATAAACAAACTCAAGGGAAGCCAGTTTCCCCTGCAGGCTCATCGCGGCGCAGTGTGTTGTTTCGCCTTTATTAGTGTCTCACATCAGGGGAAAAGCAGCTCTTTGTGGTGAGTTACAGTGCAGTTGGTGATTCATTATGGCTGAGAGTAGCCTCTGTGATCAAACATGCCTGATACTAACAGGCCTCAACCAAGTCATCACTGAAAAATCTCACGCCACCTCTTACCCCGAACCTGGCCTACATCAAGCGCAACACGGACAATAAAAAGAAACGGAAAAAGAAAGAAATGCATGACCGAAGATGGAGTTAAGCTTGTATATGTGTATGCTTGTGAAGCATAAATCAATACATCCATCACTGTGATTCAGAGGCCTGGTTGGCGTGACATTATCCCACTGTGCTGGATGCAGAGTGCTGATTGGGTAATTCAGGATTCCCCCTTAGAAAGCTGGGAGCCCTGCTGACTCATCAAACTTGCACACGCACACACACATACACACACAACTTTTTGTCATGCCGCATCCTGTCGTGTCGGCCAATCAGGGTCCATATAATTGATGCGGCGGGGTTTCTGATTGGGCGGGAGATGTTGACGGCTCAGGAGTGATGCGTTTGTGTGTCGACCGGTGTTTGTGGTGGATTGCAATTTTTTCTCGTTGATTAGCCTCAGCTATGTAAACACACGCAGGTGCACACCCAGGGAAAATATGGCACGGTTGCAGATATAAGAGGGACGAGATGGAATTAAGGAGATGAGGTAGCGAGAGAGAAACACAAGGAGAGAAACATTATTCTTATGTTGGGACTACAATGTTGAGCTGGAAAGACACAGAGAGAGAGAGAGGAAGATGAAGGAGGCATGAGAAAAACAGAAGGGATGAACAGGAGGAGAGGCACAGAGAAAACTGCAAGCGCATTATGTTCAGGGTGAGTGGCAGGGCAGTTATTTTGCAACACTTGTGATAATGTGTGTCATGCAAAGGCAAATTCGTGGGTGTAAGCAGAACTGCGTTTAAGTGTTTGTACGTTTGCAACTTTGGATTTGGAGTTCAAGTCGAAGAGTTTCTCTCCGGTGACCCGTCGATGACTGCAAAGCCCCAACGCACACAATTCACATACAAACTGATACAAATCCGAAAGCATCAAACTGTGTAAGAATATCTAGTGAGGTTTGGACTCAAATAAATTAGATGCTTCATATTCTGAGTGTTTGGAATTAGGCCCAGACCTCAGGCTATGGCGCTATCACGTTTGACGAAAGAGGGACCTAATTAAAAAATTTAAGCAGCATTCATATTCAGTTTGAAACAGGCGGATGCAGACGGTGGGACAGACTCCAAACTCTTACAGGTGGATTGAAATAAATGGGACCACGTCCATAGTAGTCAGACTTCCTTTGATGTCTGACTAGTCAATCTGTAATAACCTGCAGATTTGAATAGGGGTGTAAGAAAATATTGATACACTTGAGGATATTATGTTTTGTGATACTGTATCGACTCTCAAAAACAGGATTGATTTTTAATTAATAGTTTATATGCAAAGATTTGTGTCAGAGAGTGGCTCAGATTAGAGATAGACCGATTAATCGGCGCCAATAGGACGTTTTATAAACTATCTTTATCGGCGGAACAAGGCTCTGATACCGCCTTTTGCATGGAGGCTCCATACACCAAGTCCAGGTAGAGGGATAAAAAAAGTTATCTCTCGAATGTATAACGCAACACTATCAGCTCTTTGTCCCAGATACAAGACAGGCAGACAGGGAGGAAAATAAATCATTCACTACAGTTACATTGAGTTGCTTACTTGGCGACCTCTCTTCCAAATAATCAAGCCACGTAACCATCCGTTCATGAAATGAAATCGCACACTTAAAGATCCTCCTCCTGTATCCCGGGAATACGCACGAACATTAATGGTTTACAAGACTGGCTATTAACAATGTACAATACACGCAACAGAAGTAATCCTGGCCAGTCGTACTCTTAGACACAGAACAGCGCATCATCCCATTGCAAATAAACCGAAAATGTTCCCATAATGTAATCCACCAAATCATATATATTCTCTTACGAATTATTAAATTTGAAGTGACAAAAAAATGATTAAAGGTGCTGCAGAAGTAAAGAAGGTATCGCCCGATTAATTGGCTATCGGCTTTTTCCTGCTCCAAGCTATCGTTATTATATCGGCCTTTAAAAATCCATTATAGGTCGACCTCTAGCTCAGATTGTACAAAAAGTCCCACTCTCCGATCGCATAATAAACGTTTTTTTCTCTGATTTTATGCATATGGCGGTGTGTTCTTTAAAGTATGACAGTTTTTGGTATCTGATGCCTCCTGGACGCCTCCCTTTGGAGGGTTTCTGGGCATGTTCAACTGGTAGGAAGCCCCAGGGTAGACCCAAAACATGCTTATTTATTATTATATATCTCGTCTGGCCTGGGAACGCCTCAGGGGTCCCCTAGAAAGAGCTGGAAAATGTTACTGGGCAGAGGGACGTCTGGAATACTCTGCTAAACCTGCTGCCCACCGTGAACCAGCCCCCAATATGCGGAAGTTAATGGATGGATTGAGTATGTATCATGATACATATCGTATCACTAGATTCTTGTCAATACACAGCCCTAGATTTAAAGTGTAGCACGATACATGTCCAATATTCACTCTCTTTTAACTCGTGAGGGGAATATCTGTGTAGGATCATCACTACGAGCGACCACTTTCACATTTTCATTTGATGACATTGTTGTGAAAACACTGATTAGAGCTGCTTTTAAAAGAAACGCTTGTATATAAAAGGATGCCAATCCATACAGACGCCAAGATCAATGTCCCCGTCACATTCATCACAATATGGAATGTGCATCAAAGGATGAGCATGTGGCAAACCCGAAGACTGTCAGCTATTAATTAAAGGCTTTATCAGCCCCCCCCATCTTAAACCACGTTACTGTGCAATTTAATCAGATGCAACTGTGCTATTGCCATCTGGAGTAAGGGAGAATCAAAACAGAGCAGTATTGAGCCGCCTCTCTGACTCCGATACGACATCTATCCACCAATGAAAAACGATTCCTCTCCAAGTAAAAAGGCATCCCGGTATAGCAGCGTAACAGCACTGCCAGAGCTTGTTTTCAGCACTTTATGTCCCTCATTTGCTCAGCTGTTCCTGTCATTCTGGCTACTCAACTGTATGACTATTACAGATGTATAGAATGAAAGTACTGCTTTTACAGAAAGTCTTTCAAAACAGATAATGCTGAGATCCCACTTTGCAGTCTGTTTGGAGTGACATTGAAGCATTACAAGGTTAAAAAAACAAAAAACAAACCTTCCCTGTGAAAGAAAGTGCGCAAACACCAGCCTGTGCCAGTACAGTCTACTTCTACAGATATGGACAAAACTACTGATCTTAAAGCAGGTAAAGACTAGATAGTGGATTCAAATGAGAGCTTCGTAACAGATCTTGTGAAGGAAGGCAGCTCCCTGGCACAATCTGAGCCAATGAAGTGCCAAGGAAAATCATTGTCACCTCCGCCTGTTTGCCAATTCAATTTACCTCCCAGAAAAATTTGATCCCCAAGCTGTGCAGTCGTGCAGGATTTCCAAAGGGAGGAAAACAGAATTACAAAACCTCAGCAAGGAGTGGGAGATTGGCTGCCTCAGATATAACACAACACTGCAGCAGAATTGCTAAGAAAAAGTTCCTGAGCTGTTTGGTCATAGAGTTGGCGGAACATGAGCCTAATTTGTTTTCTTAGCAGTTAGATGGGGTTTGAAGCTGATGTAGAGCTGGTCGTGCAGGTTTCATAGTGTTGTTTATCCTATTTTTAGGGCTGTCAATCGATTAATATAGTTAATCGCGATTAATCGCAAATTAATCGCACATTTTTTATCCGTTCAAAATGTACCTTAAAGGGAGATTCGTCAAGTATTTAATACTCTTATCAACATGGGAGTGGGCAAATATGCTGCTTTATGAACATGTATGTATATATTTATTATTGAAAATCAATTAACAACACAAAACAATGACACATATTGTCCAGAAACCCTCACAGGTACTGTATTTAGCATAAAACAATATGCTCAAATCATAACATGGCAAACTGAAGGCCAAGAGGCAACAACAGCTGTCAGTATGTCTGTAAAGGGGAGACTCGTGGGTACTCATAGAACCCATTTTCAATCACATATCTTGAGTTCAGAGGTTAAGGGACCCCTTTGAAAATGGTCATGCCAGTTTGGAGCGTTATTTATCCTCCTTCATGACAAGCTAGTATGACATGATTAGTACCAATGGATTCTTTAGGTTTTTTAGTTTCATGAGATAATAGTATCTTCACCAATATCCGATGGGTTCGGACATTGGCTTCATGATGACTAATTTCGTGCTCAGTTAAATATCAGAAAGGGGAATTAAACAGAGCCTTTCTTTGGCTGAAATTTCTCACTTGGTCACCATTGGTACAGATACTATTTCCAAGAAAATGTATGGAAAACTACAAGACAGCTCTTCTGCGTTACTCAGCTCTAGCAACAGTGACCCTGAATGGCGGTGGGGCACCAGGGGGCACAAAACTGCCAAACTACGGGGGCGGCAAAGATGTGAGCGGCGGTGACATCCAGCACAACACTCTACTCTGCTCATGAGGCAGACGAGAGCAGGGCCTGCTTAATGCTATGGCCCGCTGCTTGAGATTTTCTTGTCCACCATTGCACAAGTCTTCACGGTTCACCAGTTCACAGCCTGTGGTAAATCAAGAGCAGTGCGTTAACTCTGCCTCCTGGTTTTTCAGAATATCAGGCAGTCTCACATTTATAGACATCGGAGAGGAAGTCTGGCCTCGAAAAAACAGGCAAAAGAATCCAAGGTAACATTGGTTTCTCAACTTTTTTGACTTTTTGAACAAAGCTTTCTAAGTTCATTACAGAGTGGGTTGCTTATCTGCGCGAAGTAGATGCAAAGTGTGGCAGCCTTTATAGAGCCCAACTTTAAAGCCTTCACCAATACTATTTTCATGTTTTCACTCCAAACAGCGTGGTGGGCTTGCGTCCTCTGAAGTGTTGCCATGTTAAAAGATTATAGATACTTTTAAGAACTCCTTACTTAAGATAAGGCGCTGTAGCCAAAAGCACAATTTCACTCGGCTCTGACGAAAACGCTCATGTCTCCAAAAGTCAATTTTCTGGACAAAAGGAGCAAACGTTTGATTTTTCAGACGGCTGAAGGAAATCACCAAAAAAATTTAGTTTTTTTTAACGCTCTTCGCGCAATAGCTGTGAAATGTGCATCAGCGAGACAAAAACAAGTTCTTTATATAAGCATTTAATTCCTAAACTGATGCAGAGGGTGGAACTTCTCCAAAAAGGTGTAAAAAAACCAAAACAACCCAAACAAAAACATTTTTAAAAATCTGACTGTGCAATGTTCCAGGAATAGAAACAATTATCAAAATCTTCCAAATAGGATGGATTCCAACAGGATTTAGTCAGAGAGGGTGGTGCATACAGATAGGTATACACATACTGATACACACACACACACCCATACGGATACACAGGCTGTTTCTTTTTCTCTCTCAAAAACAACACAGAGGTTTGGGAGGAATTAGTTGAGTGGAGTATTTCAGAAGAACTATTATTTTGGAGCCCCGCTGTGAGGACACTGCAGTCCTTTTATTTTAAAGAGAATACACTCCAGTTCTTTTCTCTGATTTCCAATTTCTCTTGTTTCACTCCTACTATGTACCTCAGGGGTTCTGTAAGCTTTTTCCCATCGATACCCCCCCCTGCCTATACGGCTGGAAAAAAACATGATGACCGTACAGATTATAAAACAACCGCACATCAACCACTTAATGATATCTGAGGATTTTCTTTTCTTTTCTGAGAGGCACACACTCGATAAAAACACTAGGATTACATGCTACCTGCGTCTGAAAGGTATTGATCTTCGCACATGACTACTACAGTCACAGACCCAAAACAGACAGGATTTCCTGTTGAAATGCTTGTTAGTGCAGGAATTTGTCCGGTATTCATCAGTATGGAGTATTTATAACCTCTGTACTGATATTTTTTATTTTTTTTTAAATGGTAAACACTTTTGGTGACTGGTCAGTAGGGCTGGGTATGGAAATTAATTTGTATTGACTAAAAAAGAACTAAACCACTCACATAGGTTTAGGCAACAAAATCACTTGGATAGGTTTAGGAAAAACGTCACGGTTGGGCTTAAGATAAGTACGGAAAACACATAACAAACGTCACTAAAAAACGTGACAAACCTGGTTGAAAGTCTCGTGTATGTTGGACACATCCACCTTTCCTCCCGCTCGCCATTAGCGGCCTTTCTCCCCTTTTATCCTACGTCACTACATTGCAGACTACATGGTGTGAAAATTACACATCCAACGTAAGAAGTGTGTTCTCATTACAAGCTTTTTCCATGCACATTATCGTGTCAGGGATCTGTATCAAGTTTGTTTGTTGTTTGTTTATCTAAATATATACAGTTCACTCAGTATCATTATCGGATTTGTTAAATTATAAAAAAATCAATATCACTATTCAGCTAAAAAAAAAATAATACAGTAACGGTTTGTAGTACCAAAATTGACATTGAACATCTGGTCAGATTTTGTTTCCTTGTCCTTTAACCACCTAATTCCTTGTTTAATCTAACATTTCACCAATTTTAGGGTGTAATTTATTTAGGTAAGGTTCCAGTAAAGCTGTCCTGAAACACTGCTATCATATTGGCACTAATCTGTATGATCTGCTTCTGCATTCATATGCAGAATCTGTAGGCAACGGGACAAGATTTTGGTATCCGCAGCGTTACCGTTTGTAGTCTGAGTAATACTGATCGATCGCATTTGAGCAGGTTTTGGTTGAATGAAAAGGTAAACGGTCTGTGTGGAGAGCAAAATAAGTGAAACGCATTGGCCGCAATGCAATCTGGGAACCCACCGGCTATCGTCTGACGGTGATTCAGCTTTTTATTGGTTTAAAATTAGCCTGTACACTGGCTACTTGTTAAACAATCAGGTCGTACAGGTTGTCTCTCAACTCCAACAGTTTTTTAGACCATTACGATGGCCAAATCGTGGCAATAATGTTTCAGCGTTGTGTTATATGCCACCAGCCAATCCTTTACAACTTAACTGTCATCCTCTTGACCGGTGACCTCTTTCCTCCACCTCTCACTCTTAACCTCATCACCTTTTCACTCCCATCCTTCAGCCGTGCCTCTCCCTCTTTTCGCGTCTCCCACCGCCATGATGGCGATGCCTTGCAAACTCAGTTTCGACACAGCACTCCTTTCCCCTAATCAAATCCACTCTTCCCTCCTTCATCCCTCTCTCTGACAGTGATGGATGGCGGCCTTCACCCGTTTATCGCCTTTACATATTTCTCTGCCCATCCGCTTAACGACACACATTCATACACACTGACTCTTCATCCCTCTTTTCTTTCCGTCTTCCTCAAAACCCTTTACTTCCTTCGCTCTTCCACTCATCCTCAGATCTTCGGGTTCCTCCAATTTTACACCCCCCTTCCCTCCTCCACCATCTTGTGCACTCTTCTCCCATTTTCTTCTCGTTTTGTCTCGCTGTATTTCATGCAGCTTTCCGCGTCCCCCATTTGTTGTCCGTTTCCATATCCAATGTTGCACCCCTCTCCCCGGTGCTTTCTATACTCTGGATGACTAAAGAGGACGGAAAACGACAGAGCAATGACAGAGAGGAGTGATAGTATCAAAAGGATGAGTGGGCTTACAGTACACACGACTGCCGCACGAAGAGGCTATGTGGGCGTTCTTTTGTTCCTTGCCTAGAGAGAGAGAGAGAGAGAATGTGTGTGTATGTGTGTATGTGTGTGTGTGTGTGTGTGTGTGTGTGTGTCGGCCTCCCTATAATTATGATTGTGTGGGAAGACTGTTTTGGTATGCCAGCAGTTGTTTCTGTATGCAAGCGCTCACCTAATATCAAGGGCCTGGATTATGCGTAAGAGTGCATACTAGGAAGCCTTAGTGTGATTGAAAGAATTTCTGTGTGTGTGTGTGTCTATATTTGATCCCTGCATTTGTGCCAGTAGAGCTTGTGTGTATTTTCTGATCAAACGATGCTGCCTAGCTCACGTCAGCAGTATGTATTGCTAGTCGACTGACGTCGTCGCTTTCAAAAATCTCCATTCTTTCCACACTTCGTATAGACAAATGTTAACCCCTTCACGACGCCGTGGCTGGCAGCGATTCTGCCTGAAGCCTCGCGGCGCACCTATTCGCAGCGCCAATCAGATCTGTGGATTACTGTGCTTGTGATAAGTGGCTTTTGAGAGCTAATGCAAATCCCCTTGTTTATAAACACTGCAGCGTTCCCTAAGTCGATTTAAGTCGATTACGGGCTAATGGCGTTTGCGCGTGCCAGAGAGGATGCACAAACACATATGCAGATCTGGAAGCATACATGCAAACACCACAGCATCATCATTGTGGCTGGCGTTTAAGGGGGCCTGACATTTATAATAGTCCACAGAGCATTAAAGACCAAAAGGGGAATTAAGGCCTTTAAGTGTAATAGGACTTCCATGTGAAATATCAAAGATACTTCCAAAGAGAGCTTTTAAGTCATGAAGCGTCTCTTAATTGCCTCAGTTTGGTTCAAAAGCAACGCCGAAAAAAACACCGCTAATGGAAACTCATCGTCCTAAAGCTATGTAGCAGCAGCGTCATAAAGAGAAGCGGCACCCCGCTGTGGATGTTCAAAACAGAAACTTTTGGAAGTTAAGGTGAGGTAAGGTTCAGCCTCGCAGCTCAGAGTCGTGCTCCCGACACGGGGGGTACGCTGAGTAGTTCCTTCCCTCCACAGACGCTTTTAGCTCGTGTTCTCACTCTCAGCCTCTCCGCTCTCTCCGCCCGCCTGCTTCTTGCTCTCTGGAGGGTGGAGGGTTCACGCAGGGTAGCGTAGCGAGAGGTTTCCCAAAATAGAGGGAGCGGAAGAAAAAAACAACAATAAAAAAAAAACTAAGCGGCTGCGAACACTTGTACCGAACACGTGTCTAGGAGCACACACACTCCCAAAACCCATACACCGCCAAATGGACTCATATTTTCATGTGAATTTTCTCTATCTCTCTCACACATGCACACACACTTTTCTTTAAGTTTCATTCGCTCTTTGTCTGATCTCCTTTCATGTTGTCTTTCTGTCCTCTCCTCCTCTGTGAATTGCGTCTCTATCATCTATCTTTCATTGACAGACTCTCTTTATTCTTTCCTTCCCAAAAAGTATCAAGCAGACTTTGATACCAAAGGGTTTTTGGGCCTTATTGCTATACGGCTGTGTGTGGCTGTGTGTGTGTGTGTGTGTGTGTGTGTGTGTGCGTGTGTGTGTGTGTGTGTATCCCTTCTTATTGCAAATTCAGCAGCAAACTCTTTAGAGTTCTGGAAAATGACACATTAATTCACAAACAGGAACACACACACACACATACCATAACCATATACAGTAGGTGTAGATACTCGCTGATGGTAGACCCACACATACTGTACTGCACCTGTACGCTGCATCAGTGTAAAGTGTTAAGATAAGACTTTATTGATCCCCAGAGGGGGAAATTTAAGAGTTGCAGCAGCACAGGAGGCAGGTAAAGATAAGGGAAAGAAAAACTTACGCAAGATAGAATCTGAATTAAAAAGATATACACAATACCCTACACCAGTGTACATAAGGTGCAAAAACTGTTTTTGACCAGTGGTGCAGTTCCATTAATGCCTGAGGAAATTGAAAGCAGCAATATGTTATGATATAAGTAACTTGATATAGAATATGTAGCATATAAACTAGTCAGTTAGTTGAGTAATCTGAAGTGTGAGGATTTGCAAATTTCTTCTGTTTTATATCACGATAAACTGAAAGATTAATAGAAAACAACCAACATATCAATCGATCGAGTTGCAGCCCTAACGGTAACAATAGAAGCTATGAAACATAATACAATGCATTGTGATACATTATATTACATTTCATATTCTACGTTATCAAAGATCCATCTTTAAAAGACCAATATGTAACGTGTGTACTGTAATAAATCATAAAATGACCGTGATATGTCCTCAGAGATTAAGGAAATACTGGCTTCTCAGACAACAACGCTACAGCCAGTATGTTCTCCTTTGAGATTTCCATCCCGTTTGGGAATGTCTGTTTTTTGTTTGGGCCGGTGTGATATGTCCACTGTCCATTTCAACACCCTGTTGCCACATAAGAAACAAATTGGCATGCAAACAACAGCCTTCTGCAGCCATGGAAGCAGGCAAACAAACTGGATCAACAGAGATAAAATAACATTAGATTCTACCCGGCCTGAAAAGCCTCCGCACATCTCTCTGTGGTCCGTGTGCAGCTGGTCATCAAGGCAGCGAGTCTTTGAGACACACTGCCGCTGAAGTGATTCTAACTACAGTTGCTGGCCAGAGGGTAACGCAATCGTGCCTAGAAGGTAACCCACAAATCGCGTTATCAGTTACACTAGAGGAACGGACGGGCCACGGCTCCAATAAAATTAGGACTGCTGTTACCCATTTTAAACGCTAGCTGTCGGTTCTACATATAAACAGGTACATTTCCATATACTTGCTTTTTGAGTGCATTTTCAATTTGTGCATGAAATAAACAATGTGGAATGGAGATGCATGAAATTCAAAACAAAGACAAAATATTGCAAAAAAAGTTTGGCTTGGCTGAGGTAGAAAAGTTGTCATATTGAAAAGAGATATATTTGATGTCGAGGTACCTACTGCTGTAGATATTGGTGTCACATACTTATGAATATATTTGCATAAAAAGCTGATTCACATTCCACAATTTATTGGAAACTACTGCAACAGCTGAGCATCGAGCAAGTACATAGCGTGTCTAGACACCGAGTCTCCGTATACAAAGTCACACCCCCCTAACAAACACTCTACATACCTGTACAAATCAATTACTCGTATGATTGACACCTTTAAACTGGAAAGACAAGGAACACAATAGAAAAGAGGGCACGGAAGACAAGGTGGAGACTAAAGAAAGAGCAAGAAGGGGAGGAGTGTAAACGAATGGGACAGGGTGCTATCCATCTCTCTGGGTCAGATCGATCAGCGAGCGGACGGATGGGTTACGCACAACTCGCGTGTGTGTGTGTCAGAGGCCTTCAATACTGCACCGCTCTAGTTGCAAATGAGATCTGCTCCCTAATAGAGGAAGAGATGAAGCTGAGATGTAGAAGTGGAAAAGAAGAACGTGTCTCTGAGACAGGCGGCACGAGATAGAACAAAAACGTGTGTGTGAGGATGCATAGGATGCGAGGGCGTGTGTGTGCATATGTGTGCATAGTTTGCGACTGAAAGCAGAGGCAAGGAGACATGGAGGGCAGCAGAGTCAGCAAGCGATAGAGAGACAAGACAAAAAGAGGAGGGAGGAAAGAAGGGAGAAGGTGGTGGGGTAGAGCTGTGACTGATAACATTGTCGTACTCAGGTTGCCTCAAGGGCAGACAAGACGGAGAGAAAGAAAGAGGGGGAATGAGACATATAGAGAAAGAAAATGCGGGAATTCACTGAGCAGCCAGAGGCAGAAAGGGTTATAAGATGGAAGGTGAGCAAGGATGGAGACACAGGATGGGAACAGATAGAAAACAAGAGGAGGAGCGCGGCAGTGAGAGATAAATGGTAGGGGATGGATGGCAAAGAAACAAAGAGCAATCCGGAGTAATAGAGTCGGAGGAAGAGGAGGAGAGGTAGAGCCGTGGGAGGGGAGGGTTAAGGTGTGCATGACACAAGGAAAAGGATGTGAAAGCTTTCACAAGGAGAGAGGAGGTGAAAATTAAAGAGAGTAGAAGAAGAAAATGAGAGGCAGCTGGAGAGGAAGTTATTGAGTGAGAAAGAGCGAGGCAGAGAGAGTAAAGGAGGGGGAAAAATATAAGGAATAGGGGGTGAAGGAAAGATAAAGGTCAAAAGAAGGAGTGGGAAGACGCAGGCCGCGCAACAGGAGAGTGCGCGAGCGTATTGACATTCAGAGAGCCGCGGGGTAGAGTAAGCTGTCTGAGGAGCGAGCATTAGCAAAGCAAGGGGGTAAGCCGGTCGAGCCGGGACTGAAGAACCTGACGTTAGGGCTTTTCACGGCCGCCGCAGAGTAGACACTTTCTTTTTTTGAAGCGGCATTTCACTTTTTTTTCTGGAGCATTTTCACATTTTAGTATGCACGGCCTCCACGGGAGCTCAGGAGCAGTCGACTTCCAACGTCGACCGCCCTGGGGACGGGCTGTCACTGCAGGCATTCGTGACTTTGTCCCCCCCTCCATCCCTCCCTGTGCACCCCCCAACCCTCTCCTGCTGCAAGCAATTTTTTGAAACTGATGACACCAGACATAAGGAAATAACTATCTGTTTCTTAGTCGGAGTGTGTGTTGGAGTTATATTTTTAGGTTTGGTTTAAAAAGGGTAGCGAGTTCCTGGTAGTCATTACAGCTCCCTAGAGCGACCGAGCGCCACTCAAGTGTGAAGAGTTACAGCAAAGAGCTAAAATTTGGGGCCATCCTCGACCAAGGAAATTCAAAGTTGACTAACAATTAATCAATTAGTTGATTTTATTGAATTCTCTACAATGAATCACACAAAAGCACCACTTTAAATCTTGTGTTTACCAGAGGTGTGCTCATGAGTTTCTTGGAAATAAGTCATTCAGCATGAAAAAGGCATTAAAAAACGACTAAATCGACACTAAGAAATCTTAGTTGTCTAAGACCACAACAACAGATTAGTGGACTGATGGACTGAGAGGGGGCAGCCCTGCAGAAATCAACAACAAAAGGCAGTGTTGCAGACTATTAAGGGTCATATGAATGGACACAAACTTGCATTTCTGCCCGTCCTATCAAATCAAACTGCATTTCTCTTTCAGTTGCGTTCCAAATTCCATACGAACATGCAGTAAAACAGGATGTGAGATTTGTTAGTATGTCCGAAACCAATAATTTTCCGGTGAAATATTACAGTATGCAACGCTGGACACAATATCCCACAATGCAATGCGGTAGTGACAACAACGTTCAAAACCGACGTTGACGGACAGCTCTGTAACATCGATTTAACGTCAATTTTACTGTAAGTATAAGAGGCCTGATATATATTGTAAATTAATTCAGATTTGATTCTAACAAACTGTTGTTTTGGTCATAAAAGGTTGGTACGGGTTACCATGGTTACGTGTCTCCAACCGGCAAGAAGGCTCTCAGGAAGTGACGACTTAAATTTACTGCTCAGTGCGTCCAAAAGGATACATACTAATGTTTAATCACACAAAAGTACGATGAAATATAGTATACATATTGGGCATAGTATGTGATTTTGAAGAAGAGGCGAAGAAGAAGAATCAAAGATTCTTATTTTCAGGTTATTATACACTAAATAAACCATACTTATTAATATTATATTCCATTTCTGCCAATAGCTCCCTCTAAATGCTGCTCTCTGTTCCTTTAACTAATAGCCCATCGGTTTAATGTTCTGCCCAAAGATCCTGTTTCAAAAGGAAATGCACGACATTAAGGAAGTAATGATACCATTCGATGGAGCCTAAAGTAATCCATGAGTAATGTATTCCCATCATCTGAGACGGATACTGCTTATTTCCTTCCTTCTCTTTGCCTTAACAGTGAACACATTTAGGAGGCTGTGATGAAATACATCATCATTTCAAGCACTAGGTTTTTCTCTATCTTGACTCTAATAGAGCTCACATTTTGGAGGTAGACCAAAGCAAACCATGTAGTGGGGAGGAGAGTGCAAAATGCAGCTGGAAACCCCCGCGCTTTGATATCGACACCGCTGCAGCATCCCAGCTAAATGCTAAACCCTCTTCTAGTTTCCTCGCAGAAAGAGCAAAGCTAGTAGCACCTAATGGAAAATATTGAGCCGGCAATTTGCGTCGACCTGTGAAGTCAGCATGATACACGGTCGTGCCTCGACGTTACTCAAAGTATTAGGTTGCATACATTATATATCACTATATAATCACTACGGTGCTTTGAGGCTTCTACTCCAAGTTTCCAGATAAAAATACACCCGTGCTCTGTCTGTCTGTCTCTGACTCACCGTCTCATTCTCCGTCTCCTCTCCCTAGTCGCCGCGGCTGTGACTGTTATCAACACTCCCTGTCAGTCTCTCTGTATCTAGGTTACAGTTACTATGACGACTATTATGCATGCCAATCAGGGGCGGTGACTCATCTCTATACCTTACCATCACCATAGCTGTATTTAGGGGACGTACAAAGCGTGTGTTTACTGGGTGATTTTCTGCATGTCTGAGATTACAACGGGCCCCTTGTTGTACTGCGCTGAGCCTACTGAGACCTACATTGTGCTCGAGTCTCGCTGCGGAATGAAGCCCGATAGGCCGCTGACCCAATTTGATTCTCTGACCCACAGTCTTAAGAAAGGGTCCGGTGATGATATAACACGTGTCTAATCCGCTCTCGCAGGTTTCTAGGTAACTGTTACTATGGGGACCGTTCAGTCTTTTGGGATGTTGTTGCTAGGCGATAAGCTGTAGCGGTGAAGAACTGTGCGCTTGTAAAGAGGTACAGCAAGAAAAAAGTGTTTGATGCAGGGGCGTCCACCATTCCTCAATATGGATTTCTTTTATGCTGTGAAGCACCAAGTGGGCATTAGTGCGGAGTGGTACTCGTTAAGAGGAGGCCTTAGCCCACACAAGTATTGCATGTGTGTAGAACAGGCTCTCGTTCCAGCTCCGTCTAGTCGGAGTGGGTGGAAGACAGGAAAGCAGACACAAAAACACACTTCAGACATCTCTTATAAAACAATTTCTGGCCAGGGAATGAGTCTTAAACCCATTTTTTTCTCCCCCGCTCTCTCCAGGTCTGTGGATCGCCAGGCGTTCTACCATGCCTGTCCCCCCACCCTTCAATCCCCGCAGACAGAAACACCTGCCCCACACACACCTCCACCCAGAACAGCGGGCAGAGTGTTCCGCCTTCCCCTCCCTCCTCCCTCCATCCATCCTCTCTCTTCTCCCCCCTCTCTTCTTGTCATCTCTGCCCTCATCATCCCATCTCTGCGCCTGCCCCAGGGCCACGAAACGAACCCTCCCCGACCCGCTCCCTTTCCCAGCGTTCCACTGGCTGACTCTGGTCACATGCTGCCTGCTGCCCTCTCTTATCGGAGCCGGGGAGACGTGGGGCGTGGTCTCGGCCTGCCCCTTCCACTGCGTGTGCCGGAACCTCTCAGAGTCGCTCAGCACGCTCTGCGCCGACAAGGGCCTCCTGTTCGTCCCGCCGCACGTCGACCGGCGCACCGTGGAGCTGCGGCTGGCCGACAACTTCATCACGGAGGTGGGCGGGATCGACTTTGTCAACATGAGCGGACTGGTTGATTTGACTCTGTCGAGGAACACCATACACATAATCAGACCGATGACCTTTGGTGACCTGGAGAGTTTGCGCTCGCTGCATCTGGATGGTGAGCCAAAGCAGTAAAACAATCCTGCTCACTACTTGGTTTTGGTAAAATATTCAGACGGAAACACTGACTTAAAACCTCTAACTGACATATTTCTGTGTCTAGGTAATCGCTTGACAGCACTCGGACCCAGAGACCTCGCAGGTTTGATCAATCTGCAACACCTCATCGTCAACAACAACCAGCTGGTCAAAGTCTCCTCCCAGGCCTTTGACGACTTCCTGCTCACACTGGAAGACCTCGACATGTCCTACAATAACCTCAGGAGGTAAGCCTCTGTTGTGATCACTCACACGCATCGTGCATTCACACAATGTCCTCCGTTCTGCTTTGTTAAGTAGAAACACACTAACACTCTGCTCAGGTGTCGAGTCTAAAGCGAAAGCTGCAGCTCAGACCCCAAAAACTCGGAGGCAGAGTGGAAAACGCCTCGTACGATCGCGCAAGAGTCAGCAAACACAACGAAGAGGAACCGGCGCAAACTGCTGAGGCTGATAGGAGAGAGGACTAAAAGCTCAGGAAATTGAAAGTGAATCAATTTTGATGAGGTCCTAATTTTCTTTTGACTTCGATTTTGTTAAGATTTGATGAGTGCACGCCTGCGCTCGCCCTACCGTGTATGAGTGTGCATAGCTTTAACTATTCTATATGTGTAGTGTTCCACTCATCTCTATCTGGGACAATGGAGACAGTACTCCTCCGGACTAAATAATAAGTCAGAACAATGATGATAGCCTCTATCGCTCCCCCTATTCTCCTCTTCATATTCTCCCACTGCGTTGATGAATTCAGCAGCTTTTGGCTGTCAGTTCTGATTAAGACGTTTCATTTGTCTCCTCTACAGGAGCTCTCTGGCCTCACTCCAACCTCCAACACGCCATACGAGAAGTGTAAAGAGTTTTAATGATGCATACATTAGCGACTGCTGTTTGCCCTTTGTTGTGGGTTACTGAGAGGAAGCTGAGATTCAAAGCGAGCCTGCATCTCTTGATTCTTTCTTATCGAGGTTAAATATGCTCAAAAATGGAAACACATTATGTCATATGAGAACTTTTTTTAAGCAGAGGAAGAGCTCATCCAGGTGGGGCGGCCCAGCTGCGTAGTTAATTGTTAAGGAAACTTATGAAGGCTTAGATTTGTTCACATACTGCTCAGAGCGGAGTTTTACAGAGCAACTCTGGAGCCTGAACTGAGCTCATGCCGTTAACTTTCTGGGACGCTGGTGTTGAGCAATGCAGCAAAGTTGCCAACTACAGTCTTTGTTCATTAAATAATAAAACAAAAAAAGAAGTTATGACTAGGGCTGTCAAGGTTAACGCCATAATCACACAAATTTGTTTTAATACTACTAATTTCTATAACGCTTTAACACATGTAATGGAAAATTTATGTGTAATGATAATTTCCATTACACACAACTTGTGATTTTTAGGTTGTAGCGGGCTCAGTTTTAGAGTTATAGTGAAGATACTGGCATCATATTACACTAAAACACCTAAAGAATCCATTGATACCAACCATGTCATACTAGCTTGTCTCGAAGGAGGCTAAATAACGCTCCAAACTTGCGCTAAATTTGAGTGAGGAAAAACTGGCATGCCGATTTTCAAAGGGGTCCCTTGACCTCTGACCTCAAGATATGTGAATGTAAATGGGTTCTATGGGTACCCACGAGTCTCCCCTTTACAGACATGCCCACTTTATGATAATCACATGCAGTTTGGGGCAAGTCATAGTCAAGTCAGCACACTGACACACTGACAGCTGTTGTTGCCTGTTGGGCTGCAGTTTGCCATGTTATGATTTGAGCATATTGTTTTATGCTAAATGCAGTACCTGTGAGGGTTTCTAGACAATATTTGTCATTGTTTTGTGTTGTTAATTGATTTACAATAATTAATATATACATACATTTGCATAAAGCAGCATATTTGTCCACTCCCATGTTGATAAGAGTATTAAATACTTGACAAATCTCCCTTTAAGGTACATTTTGAACAGATAAAAAATGTGTGATTAATTTGCGACCAATCGTGATTAAATATAATAATATTATCGATTGACAGCCCTAGTTATGACCTAATTATTGGTTGCCTTCTGCACTATCTACATCTGACTCTTGTTATATATCAAGGCCTGTAAGATGAGTTTAATAACAAAATTAAAGTGTAATTAAGACCAGATCAAAGAGGAATCTTAGTGTGACATGCAGCATTAAACCTAGAGCTTCTTTCTCCTCTCATGCCTATTGTCCAGAGACGTTACACTTTATAGACAAAGATAGTGACCATCTGCTGTTTGTTGTAGCAGTCAATAATTTAGCAACTTTTCTTTTCCTCTCCCCTTGAAGTCATTAAACTAATTCATTCCATTACACAAAGCAGTATATTCTCCCCAAATGAGCTTTGAAATCAACTTCCTTGTGGGATATTGAGGGGGTAGCAGGTTGTCTCAGCGCTGAGAGCGCTACAGTGTTTATCTGATAACGCAAAGCAAATGCAGACTCTGCCAGACATATATTGTGCTAAAGAAGAAGGCACACAGTGTAGTGGAAGTCAACAAAGACAGGGTACAAGATGGAATCAACAGTGTAGGTATGACTCCGAAAATAAAAAAAAAAGCATTTCTTCACATTTACTCCGTGGTTCTCGGGTTTTGACCAAACCAGTTCTTCAGTGAACTCCTGCACTAAAGGAATACTAAATGACTACAGCGATGGGTCACAGATGGGACGGGTGAAACCCAGAAAAAGAGAAGGATTGAGGAGGAGAGCGAGCATCTGTTGCTGTAGTCTGTCATTGATGTCACCAGTAATTAGTCTCATTTTTCCGCAGTGTAACAGAGAAAATGTGCTCAGAACATAGAGAGTAAACTTTGACTGATAGCAGCAACACTCATCCCTTAATCAGGGGACACTAACCATCAGAGTGGTGGACCGGTCTTCACAGCTGCCATCAAGACATATTCTCTAATTCCTCCACAAGAATAAATGACCAATCTTGGCACAACATCTATTCATTCATTTCAATTCTCACACTAAATATTCCTCTGTTTCATTGCTACAGGGTACCGTGGGAGTCCATTCAGAACATGGGCAGCCTGCACACTCTCAACCTGGACCATAACCTGATAGACCACATAGCGGATGGAGCCTTTGGGGAGCTGTACAAGCTCGCGAGGCTGGATATGACCTCCAACAGGCTCCGAACCATGCCTCCTGATCCCCTATTCGCAAGGTAAGCTTCTCCTTTTATGTTTCTCTAAGACATGGCTTAGTGGAAATATTCTGTGGCAGACGACACTAAAGGAGCCACCAGAGTGGTATTTTAACAGGAGAGCTCTGGCACTGAAACACAGGGGGACGATGTCGGTGTTCAGACATTCTATAAAAAGCGTTTAGTCACTCCGTTAACTATTTAATATGCAATCTAATTATCCATATGTACGGTATGTCAACCTCATGCAACGGTTCGTATGAACTTACGAGAAGTTATTCTTCATTTTTCGTGCGTTTTTCTACGAATATCCAGCAACATTTATTCATATTCCGCTCATTAAATGCGTACAGTCTTTTCAGAATAGAGCTTCATCTTCTCAGGAAACAACTTAGTTTAGGCAACCTTAAACCTTAGAGGTTTAGGCAACAAAACTACTTAGTTAGGTTTCGGAAACAGGAGGAAACCAAACCCGTGTTCTCATTTTACTTCCTTTTTTTTGTTCTATTATCAGAAAAAAATGGGACATTGGTTTGTTCCACACTATGCGTGGCAAAGAAAGCCACAGGGGCATGTGGCTGCAAGGATGAATAAATAAGGCCTTTAGTGCCCACTTAACTGGCCGGTCATACATTTTCAACTTTGGAAATGGATTGATGGAAAGTAATGAGGGAGGTAAAGAAAAGAAAACCTCATTGTAGAGGTGCCAACTAAGCTCCAGCTAACTCCGAAATAACTATCTCACAGAGTCCAGCTGTGGCACGACCTCGGGGAAACCTGCGCTCAGCACAACTGAGATATAAAGCAAATTGCTAGGGGCTATACGGTCTTACAGTAATTGTTGAGTGAATATGCTGAATGTTAAAGGCTAAGACCGAACGATATGATAAACCACAAACAGGGCTGCAATCAGCGATAAAGATGTCTTTTTAAACCAGGCTTGTTGTCAAAAAAATAAAGTTACAATTGAAGGTCAGATTACCACGTCAATTATACTTCCATCATCTTTGTTCTTCTTTTTCTACTTTTTTTTTGCACACAGCTTGATGCATCCAACATTTAAATTCAAACCTGATTGCTTCCAAAAAAAAGGCGACTTCAGCTTAGATTGCTTTCTGCGTCTCTCCGTCTTGTTTTTTCATTACAGTTCACGCTGTTTGTGCTGTGGAGAGCTTTACAAAACACTGTCATTTAAATTTACCCACCTGTGCTTTTTATCTCCGTATGTAGCCTTGGAAAGTGTTATACTGCAGCTTTCTATTACACAGGTGTTTTTAGCTATCATGCCATACCAGTGATACTGTATTACCGCCCCAGTCCTTAGAACAATCTTCCAGAGAGCCTGCTTAGGAAGTGAGCTTAACTGAGTCATGTTTCCATCCTTGATATTTGCAAATGATTTCAGTTTTAATTTGCACAGGCCAGCTGCAAGAAGCTTATAAACAGCACCACTGCTGCTCAGTATTGCTCCTGGGTAGGTTTGGACCGCCCGTTGTGGACCATTTTCAAAATTGGCTTGTTTCTCTCCTTTCGAGCAGCAAGCTCTTAACGTGCGGATGCCAAGACCTCACTTCATGGCAAAATTTATTTTCTGTTCCTTTACACTCCTCCTTTGAATCCTTAACAATTAAATAGCAATAAAAGACAAACTGCTGCAATCTTACAAAGCCAGGGAGAAATGAGTAAAGAAGGGAGGGAAAATAAGGTAGTTCTGCTGTTTGGACCGTCGTGCTCAAACTGATTAACACTCTTACACTTATCATTGTAAAGCACGGGGTAAGATATGTTTGTAGTTAGTTCAAAATGGATTGGTTTCCATCAAGTCAAACTGATCAAGAATATAACATTTAAAGGAGCTATATGTAAGAAGACACCTGTGGCCGTTGTGTCATGACGTAACATCCGTTGGATTTTCCCGGAAAAAACGGTCCGAATTCTTCACATTAAAATCAGTCTACAAGGCTGATAGAGGAAATCCAGAAAGTCGCGGAAGGTCTAATTTTTTAGGTTAGGTTACAACCTGTTCACACATAGGCAATGAAAAAACAATTAAAACACGTTATGTGTGTGAAAACTTACATACAGTCTCTTTAAAATAACTTCATTAAGGCATTAAGTGAACTGACTGCCATTTCTACTGTCATCCCCAGGTCCCAGACGGGTGCCATAAGTCCCACCCCCTACAATACTGTCATAAGCTTAAATTTCGGTGGGAACCCGCTGCACTGCAATTGCGAACTGCTATGGTTACGGCGGCTTACCCGTGGGGACGACATGGAGACGTGTGCCACACCTCCTCACCTGGCTGGAAGGTAAACTTCATCCTTTGCTCAGTGGATTCTCTGTCTTTTAGCTTTAGACCAACTGTTTATCTGTTTAATCAGTGAAGCCTTCTTCAATGTCACGGGAAGCAAAAGAATAGTTATAATTTGAATGATGTGATGAGTCAGTGTTTCCCAACTTTGTCTCAAGGCCAATCTGTCCTACAAGCTTTTGCTCTGGCCCTGTTTTAGCACCCATCTAATTAAAGGGCCTCACATTTGATGACATCTTAATTGGTTCATCATCGTGTGCGAGAATAGAACTGGAGCGAAAAACTCACAGGACAGGTAGGCCTAAGGACTGAGCTTCGAAGCGACGACGTGACGTGTCATTATTCTGATACCCTGCATCTCTCTGCTAGAACTTTCCGGTCTAACCCTGCAGTCAACCGTGTGGAGTGAAAACAATAGGATTGGGGAGGAAAATGAGCATCTGTTGTCGTCATCTGTCATCTCTGTCACCACTAATTACTCTTTGCTTAGTCCTCTTTTCCGCAGAGCAGCATGGGAAATTGTTCAGACTGTTGTGCGTTACTGAACTTTACCCTTAAACTGATAGACGAGAGCACATAGATCTTTAGGTTAATGCACCACATTAATCTGCCAAATCCACCTCGGAGGGAGAAAGGAAGACAAATTCCTGTGTTTAGCCAAAAAGGTGATTCTGCTCTCCTCCCCTCTCTCTCTCTCTTTCTCATTGGCTCCATCCCTCTTTGTCTCTAAGATATTTCTGGTCGATTCCTGAGGAGGAGTTTACTTGTGAGCCACCTCTCATCACCCGTCACACTCACAAGCTGTGGGTGCTGGAGGGCCAGCGAGCCACGCTGAAATGCCGCGCCATCGGCGACCCCGAGCCAGTCGTCCACTGGGTTTCCCCAGACGACCGCATCGTTGCCAATTCATCTCGGACCAGCTCCTTCAGCAACGGGACCTTGGATATCTTAGTAACAGTTGCCCGGGATGACGGGGCATACACGTGCATCTCGATAAACGCTGCGGGCGAAGCGACCGCCACTGTGGACCTGAAAATAATCCCCCTGCCTCACCGGGGCGGAGCAGGCGGAAACACAGGGAATACCAACAACGTGAACGCCAAAAACAACAGGAACGTGACCAATGGGATTTTACGGACCGATCCGGGCTCCTCGGATATCAGCACGGGGAAGAACGGGGGGATTAACAACGGCGCGGGACGTGGAGGAGAGGCGGAGGATGGGAGAAGAGGCGGCGAGGACGACGAGGGCGACGGTAGCAGGGCCTCCGAAGGGGAGGGGGACGAAGGAGGGAGCATTGAGGACGACGAGGGGGACGAGGAGGAAGCGAGGATGGTTGGAGTACAAGGGGTTACGTCGACCTCAGCTCAGGTCCGATGGGATTTGGGGAGTTTGTCTGCAGTTTACGTTGTCTGGATGTATCAGATACAGTACAACTGCACCGCCGACGAGACCCTCATCTACAGGTCAGTTCAACTTTTGCTACGTAATACACATTACTCACTCTGCTAACAATAGATAAACAATGGGAACCAATGTCAAATACTACTTTTACAGTATCCTGTTTCCATGCAAAACTCCTCAAATATGTATCCATTACATCATGACACCTCAGTAGTGCTACTGTTCACCTTGTAAATGGGCGGGTGGATAGCTCAAGGGAAGGATGAATGGGGAGACAGATGAAGGGATAGAGGGGCGAAGGTAGTTAATAATTTATCTCCATCTCTGTATGACACTAAAAGCCAAACAGGTGGATAGTCAGTGCACATGGGAGGACAAGTGGGGGAACGTTGGGGGGGATTAAAGGGGGATTCTGAGAGAGAAGAGCTTTCAACAGTTTGTAACAGCGTGCCCTGGAATATGAAGACATGTCTACCGCAACATTTAGTGACATACTACATGTGATGGTATTAATGGACACGTCTGATAAAGCAACACAGGATCTTGATGGCACGCGTCATTTTTAATTTGAAGCAACATTTAAACCTTCTGCAAGCAATGTCATTTTGCATTTATAATGACATCCCCTTCACACTTCGCTGTCCGTGTTTACTCACCACGCTCTCAGAGGAGGAAACATAATCAAACATTTATGAAAGAGGGTTAAGGGCTGCTATGCTGTTTGTGTTATCACAAATTATTTAGGAGACCCCAGCCACGCCCTGCCTTATAGGTTTAGGTTACATTTATGAAAACACGAGGTGAAAGTGAATTTGCAGAGCTGCCAATCTTTGCTCATTGTTTCTATGTGTTGCTGCGGGCCAATACAGTAGCTGTGGGCCTCTCAAAAAGAAAGAAGAGTACTACTGTAGACACTTGTAACAGCCACAAAGAGCCAAAAGGAGAAGGAGGAACAAGTCAAAGAAAAGAAAAGAATTCCTCTAAAACAAACCTTTTCGTTTTAGGTAAAAAATGATGGATAACAAGTAGAGCTGTCAAAGTTAACGAAATAATAACGCGTTAACGCAAATTTGTTTTAACGCCACTAATTTCTTCAATGCATTGATGCAATTTGGAATTTATAGGTTGTAGCGGGCTCACTTTTAAAGCTAGAGTTAAAATACTGGTAACATGAAACTAGAGGAATCTAAGAAATCCATTGGTACTTTCAAAGGGGTCCCTTGACCCCTTTGAAAGTAGGTAGGTGAATGAAAATGGGTTCTATGGGTACCCATGAGTCTCCCCTTTACAGACATGCCCACTTTTTGATAATCACATGCAGTTTGGGGCAAGTCATAGTCAAGTCGGCACACTGCCACGTTATGATTTGAGCATATTTTTTAGGCTAAATGCAGTACCTGTGAGAGTTTCTGGACAATATTTGTCATTGTTTTATGATGTTAATTGATTTCCAATAATACATATATATATACATTTGCATAAAGCAGCATATTCGCCCACTCCCATGTTGATAAAAGTATTAAATACTTGACAAATCTCCCTTTAAGGTGCATTTTGAAAAGATACAAAATGTGCAATTAATTTGCAATGAATCATTATTAACTATTTTAATCGATTGACAGCCCTAATAACAAGTTTTAAACTGTCTGTGCTAGCACTGTGAAACTGCTGCAACATTGACAGAAACTTGAGTAAAGATAGAAGTCTGAATGAAAGCGAGGAGTAAACAAGTCTGAGATGGACAGACTCTTGTCTTTCAAAACACTCTGTGACAGTATGGCTTGGGTTTTAGCTTCTTGGTGTACTTACATGTACAATACTACTGCGTTGTGCATGAATTATGCCGGCATCAATCCAAACTTTACTGCCTCCGTATTTACCAGCACAGACTGATGAAACATTTATGTGTTGGGATTGTTGCTACAGCGAAGCAGTGGCTGAAACAGTGACAGCTGGATGGAATAAGAGAAGGGGAGCGGAGCTGACAGCATGGCGTTATTTGTGTTTGTTTTTCACTCCGCAGTAATGCAGGGTCTGAATGTGGATTCCCTCAGATATTAAGCTGTAAGTGGTATTGAAAAGGGGTGAAGGGAGCTAGCCATATGACAGGAAAAGGATAGAGAAGACAGACAGATGGAGAGATGATTGGAAATATAAAAAACGGTGTGCAGGTATAATCAAGGACTGGAGGGAAGTAAGGAAGATAGCAGCCAATGGTGAATGGGGGGGGGGAAGACGGATGGGGAGGAGGAACTAATAGTTTGAGTGATGGATAGAGCCAGAAGGGAGGAACGGGTGAATTTTAAGATAGGAACGAGGCCGCAGAGATTTCAGGGGGAGGAGGAAACGGATTGAGGGAGAAGGAAGATAGGAGATGGGCTCTATACCCAAATCACCTTGGGAGAGATTGAGATGAAAGAAGGATGAGTGAAAGGAGAGAGAATGACAGACAGTAAAGCGGGAGAAGAGAGAGGGGTGGGCCACCAAATGATCCTCGAGGAAAAAGCTATGAAGCAAAGGGTGGAGAGGTATTTAAATCCATCACTGGAATAGAGATAACGAAATACACCTGGGTATGGAAATAGGAAGGAAGAGTGGGGAAGTTGGGAGGACCAATGCAGCGAAGGAGAAAGGAGCCCAGAAGAAATTTGAGATAAAAGAAAAAGATCCTTAAGAAAACAAACACAAATGAATAATGTCACAAGGGAGCAGGAAGAAGAAGAAGAAGAAGAAGAAGAAATGGCGACGGGGCGGTGTGGTGAGGTGAAAGCCTCGTATGAAAGAGGCGAAGAGGTGTCAAACTGAAATGCCATATCAAAACAGACAAGTGCAGATTCTGTACTAGTCCCTGGACACATTTGTGTCAATTAAACACGGAGAACTAATTACCCGATTGAATTGAATGAACTGAATGAGATCTTCACTCCCTCGCCGATCAGCTGCATTAATTCCGCCACGGAAAATGCTCTGATATTAGGAAGGCTGTCTCGCTACTTATCAAGTAAAGGTGTCTTATAGTGGGAAACAAAGCATAGAACATATAGACCCTTTTACAGCCGACGTCATCAAAAATATGCGTGTGCTTGTTGGCAACAGGAAGTGGAGTTTTGCCCCTAGACATCCAGACGAGTTGGCGAGCTTTAAATATTGAATTGAAACAGTTACCAGGATCAAAATGTCTGGTTGTTGCGCGTTTGGTTGTGAGAATCGATATTCCAACAGCGGACTCGACAGAGTCACAACCACTTCAGAGAAACAGGTGTTTCAGTTTAACGAGTGACCGTGTTAATTGGTGACTTTCAGCGGAATGCGTCTGTGGTTGCTCGGGGTAACTTAAGTAAATGGTTGGCGTAGATACTAAAAACACAAGTACGTATTTAAAATTGACTCATTTACGAGGATGCCTACATTCCGTATGTGTTATCAACAGCCGCCGTGACTACGAGAGTCACCAGTTAACTCATCAGGTCACTCATTAAACCAAAACACCGGCGGCGTTTATGGCTTCAAGCTATTAAATGTGTTGACTATGGTTGACTAAAACTGGACTAAGGACACAATCAAAAATGCATTTTAAAACACAATAAACTCAGAGTGTCGTGGTATTTGACGTGACATGACCACAGATAACATCTATAGCATCTATAGACACGTATGGGCGTAATTTCTCGCTGGTGTAACGTTGCATGCTGGGTTTCTCCACCAAATATGTATATATATCAGGCCACTGAATATTGGGCCACTTGCTAATGTCTTGTACCTACTCACTAATAGCATACGGATCTGGAAAGTCATTTTGTTTAGGTTGCATTTGTGATCTGTGGTGGTTAATGCCCTTGCATAACTTGACAAGCTATTGCACTCCGCCGTACTTCCGTTGACAAACTGCGTGCATACTTACATACATCATCATTGTTTACACACTGTAAAAGGGTCTATAATGCATCTATACATTTAAAGAGACAAACAGGGGTTGCCTCACCTAAAGCGCCCCAAGAGCTGAAACAAAACCTTTGACAAATTTGCAACAGAAACTAAACATTGAGCATGATAAAAGGTAGATTTGGATTACATTCAATCGCACAGCTGTTTATAATATTAGCCGCTGAATTCAGCTCTTGCAAACAAAAAGGCAACACAGGTAAAATATCCTCCTCCGAGGGAACAAACTTTAAAGCACCAGTAGAGGTGAGGGCTCAGCTGTGCGGCTCGAGACAAGGAAATGCTGATAGACACACAGAGCCTCAGCGAAATAGAGGCGAGATAAGCGCGAAAGACTGAGCCGAGGCATACCGGCGCCACAGGAGAGATGCTGGAATCCAGCGAGGAGGGAGTAAAAGCGATCTGGAAGTTTGACTAAACTCTAAACAAATCGCGCTGCCAAACAAAACAGGGGGAAGGGATAACAGCTTCAAAGGGGAGATAGAGAAGTAGTGGCTATCTTAAAAGGTGAAATTGAGATATAAATTCGAAAAGTGTAGAAAAAGGTGGAAAGAGGAGCCGAGGAGTCTGAGGGCTTTGAGGGAGGAAGCAGGGATATCGGTCTCGGAGGACAGATAAAGAGGAAATGGAAAGGGTGGGTGGGGGGGGCAGCATTTGAAAGGAAGCGTACCACAATGCAGCCAAGGATTTCCAGTATAGATTCTATCATGCTATCAATGTGCCAGTGCCAACCGCAATATCACACCAGCCAGCCAGACTGAGTTGGCCAAAGGGAGTCTGGCTCGTGAATTCAAAAGGAGAGAGAGATTTGGTGCTTTCTATCGGGGATTTGTGTTCATATTTTGTTATTGTTATTGTTGCTGGTGCTGTATGCGTGCTTTGGCAGGTGGAAATAAAAAACACACCGGCCCGTCTGAGTTGAGCTGAGGAAGGGAGACAGAGAAGAAAACACAGAGAATTTGGAAGGAAAAGGGAAGCTTATACACAGTGAGACAGATGTACATACCCCTATATGTAGATTACAAAACAGCCGAGCACATTGTGTGGCTGCCAGATTTAATCATCTTTAAAAGGTCAGCCACACGCCACACGACACCAGCCTCCATTTTAGCGCGGCTTGTCTAATTCTGATGGCATCTGTGACAGAGCCAGGTGGGATGTCGTCCATGTGGCATCCGCTGGGCGCCGCTCACCCTGTCACCCTCGGCTCCCCTGACACCGTCAACTGAGCCTCCCTTCCTGGAGCTTTGCCACCATGTTTACAGTTTGATTTGATCGCGAGAAAACGTCCTTGATCCTCTCATGCGAGGTGGCATTCAGATACTCTGAAAAGCCCAGCAATACAAAAACCAAGGATTTACTGAGGTTGCTGGTTGAATGTGAGCAATTATCAAATTGGCATGTTTTTTTTTTTATTTCTTTTGCCCACACATGGGTAAAGCCTACCTGATGGATAAAGAACAGGAGAAAAAATGGCCCATCGTGATAATGAGGCAGCATTTGTACAAGCGACCTCTGGTACCATCTGTCAGAAAATGGGGTCTTTTAGCAGAGATTTCTAGTTTTCAGGCAATCATTTTGTCCTTTAAAGAGCCACGAATGAAGGCCTGAGCTGAAGAGCTCACAGGGATGGACACAATCCAAAAGGCCCATCAACCTTACAAATCATGGGCTCCGATCACACCGTCGCCAGCCATTGTTTTCCTATGGTACGGCACGTCTGGCGTGCACTCCTCTCTTGCGCTTTTGCGTTGCATTTTTCTAGTGTTTTTTAGAGGGGCGTAAAGTTAGAAATATTCTCACTTGCGGAGTTCCCGCACTTCGCCCGGGTAGCCAATCAAATCAAGCAAGAGGCGGGCTTTACTACTTTACCACTTCCTTCCTGTTTTGATGCCGGTAGATGTGATAGGACAACGTATTCTCATACAACTGTTCGTATGATATCTTACTAGAAGTTATTCCTCACTTTTCATACGTTTTGCTACAAATGTCCAGCAACACGTGTCAATTTCCGCTCTTTACATGCATACAGTCTTTCCAAAATAAACTATTGTATTCACAGGAAACAACTTGATTAGATTTAGGCAACAAAACTGCTTAGTTAGGTTTAGGAAAAGATCACGGTTTGGATTAAAGTAACTCGGAAGTGTGGAAGTGCAGACAAAAGGTTGAAATTAGCAGTATTAAGTTACAATGAGCTATATAATTCAATAGCACAGCAATGGCAAGAGCTCAACATCTGCTTGAATCAATTTTTTCCTGATAATCACATTTGATCGCCCTGTGGCGCACGAGGCAGTCTGTTTTTTTTTCTATTGGGCTACTGGCCTTTTTCAAGCATTGGCAATCTGTTGGGGTACAAGTTTACATTATGAATCATTGGTCGGTATATATATGTCGTGGGGGTATTTATATGACACTTGTACATGTCAGAGCTAAAAGTTTCTTACTAGGTTCAGAAGTCTTTTTAAGTGCGCAGGCAGGAGCGTAAGGGTTTGACAATCTCCACAATTTTGGCCCCAATCACCACAGGACCAACCTTCCCGCTGGGCACTCAAAGTGCCAAGTTTGACACAGAATTTAATGGGAACAGAAATGATCACAGGGACGGGGAGAGGAGGAAGTTGGGAGGGAAAATCATGCGGAGTTTAAGAAATAATGAGAATAATGAAAGTGAAAAGGCTCAGGGAAGGGACGCACGATTTCAAAATGACACTAGGGCGAGAGTTTGACAAATGTTGGAAAGGAGCACGCTGAGACGTAGACAGATGAGAGCATTGTTAATGAGCAACAAAAGGGAGAGGGAAATGAAAGGATTGAAGGCATAGAAACCTGGAAATTAAGTGCATGGCAATACCACTCATTTGCTGGCGCTAATTACGCAGCATGTTGGACTAATATTTCAAACGGAGTCTCTAAATATATTTAAAAAACATACAGAGAGGATATTCACTTGCTGCACCAAACTATGTGGTATATTTTCCTCCACTGGGGAAATCAAACATCCAGAGATGCTTCGAGTTTCTGTCACGCTACATATGGCTCTTTGCATTGTATAATATGATATTGCTGAGGAAAGTAATATCTGCATCCTATTTTAGCCCTGGAAACCAATACAAGAAATATACAAGAAACAAGATAAGTGCATCTGCGGAGGCAGGGATGGATAAAGATGTAAGGAGAGATATAACAGTGGGATGAGGGGGAGAAAGAGGGAGGAAAAGAAGAAGAGCCATAGGGATGGAGGGGAGGATAGGGGAAGGATGGGAACGGGGTTGAGAGTTGTACCCCAGGGGAAGATGTAATGTTAAACTACTGTGTCAATACATGTGTCAACTCACATCGGAGGCACAGGAAGGAAGGAAGAGAGAGAGGGTCAGGACTCAATATATATGTCAACTTATATTACACTGTAGGGTCAGAGGGAGGACGAGAGTGAGATTCTACACTTGAATATGTGGCTGAAATAACGAGAGAGATAGAAAACGAGAGAGGAAGGCAAATACTGGGGGGGATTGGGAAGAAGAAGGAGTTCATTAAAAAAAAAAAAGGGAACGAGAGGGAAAACAAGTGAATCAGGCGGCGCGGGAAAATCAGGCCAAATGAGAGAGAGAGAGAGAGAGAGAGAGAGAGAGAGAGAGAGAGAGAGAGAGAGAGAGAGAGAGAGAGAGAGAGAGAGAGAGAGAGAGAGAGAGAGAGAGAGACGAGTGAGAAGGATAGATTAAGGAAAGCGAAAAGACAGGAGGGATGAAAGAAAAATCCAGAGGGGAGGGACGGGGGGGACAAAAAGAGATTGACAGAAAGACAGATCAAGGGAAACAAGAAGAAGAGATCAGACAAAATTGAGGGAGATGGCCAACGAGACAGTAAACAGTCCGACGACGAATCAAGACCAAAAATGGAAGAAAAGGGTGAGCGAACAAAAGACATGACATGGGAAAAAAAGGAAATGAGGGCAGTATAGATGTCAGCCAGAAGAGGAGATAATTGCTTTGTTGTTCCTCCTCGTCTCTCTCTCTCTCTCTCTCTCTCTCTCTTCTGTCGCTCTTGCTCTCTGTGCCCAATCTTGTCTGGTGTCAGACCACCAGACTTGGTAACGTAGATGGAGAGAAAAAGGAGGAAGAAATGAGGCAGCAAGAGACACAAGAGAGGGGAATAGAAAGATGAGGGAAAAGGGGACAGGATTCTACAACTCCTTTATCCCCTTGCTATCACTCTTATTTTCCTTCTCTCTCTCTCTCTCTGGTACTAATAATTACTCGTATCTGTGTCACCAGCTTGAACAAAGCACTCCCTTGTCTCTTTCGCTTTTCTCCTCGCATCTGTGCGTGCCTTTGCAGGGTTTAGCCACAATCAGAAGACAGACAGTCAGGTGACGGAGCACAACGCCAGCAAATACAGGGACAGTAATGAGAACACCACGCCTGCCTCTTTTGACATAACCAGTCAATCAGTTCATTTTATTTCAGAGCAGCCAAGTTATGAGCGGAGCACTTTATATTCATGAACATACATTGGTCTCGAGAGCACTGAGGGTTTAGGTGGATGTTATTTCATGTGTCCGGCACAACACACAGCTGTGACAATCGGGATGTAAATATGGTTAAAAATGCATAATGCAGCGAGTGGTGGCGAATAAGCATATCAAAGATGCATTGCGTTTGTGAATGTGTCCGGGTCTTCCATGTATATTTCAGTGAGTTTGCTTGCCTATTTCTTTAGCAAAGAAACAACTAGAGAGGTGATTCACGATCTCATAAGGGAGGGAGAGGTGGCGGGGAGGAGGTGAAGAGTGGTGATATAGGGAGAGGGGCAGAGGAAGAGAGGGAGGACGGGAAATATAAGATGTGGGCAAACGGAAAGGAGATGGTAGGAGAGGAGAGGAGAAGAGAGGAGAGAGGAGAGGGTAGGAGAGGAAAGGAGAGGAGAGGAGAAGAGAAGAGAGGAGAAGAGAAGAGAAGAGGAGAGGAGAGGAGAGGAGAGGAGAGGAGAGGAGAGGAGAGGAGAGGAGAGGAGAGGAGAGGAGAGGAGAGGAGAGGAGAGGAGAGGAGAGGAGAGGAGAGGAGAAGGAGGGGAGGAGAGGAGAGGAGAGGGAAATGGAGGAGGAGTGACCTTGGATGCTAAATAATGGTACACGGTTATAGCTGTGGCTAATGGAGACATAATACAGTGAGTGCAAAAAGCAGAGAGGCTAGGGGGGTCAGGTAGAGCCCGGTGAGAATAGCACAAGGATTTGCAGTGAGCACATCTGATTGGCCGCTGAGCTACAGCGAAGGTAAAACACACAGAGAGAGACAAAGACGAAGAGGAGGCGCGGAGGGATCCAACACAACTAAAGATGTAAGGTGCCAAGAAAGAAAGAGGTCGGAAATGGAACAAAAAAAAAAGTGTGTGCACCACTGCAGATTTAGGTAGAGGGAAACGACAGGACGGGCGATTACAAAGCAATGAATAGGGCAGAGGATACAGAGAGATAAGGGCGAGGGACTGATCAGCAAAAAGGAGGAAAGCTGTTCATAATAGATGGATGGAAACAGAATGAGGAGGATAGATCGAGGGAAGGATGGAGGATAGAGGGAATAAAGGAAGGGGTATTGAATGGCAGGATTAGAAAAATGACTCAAGGCTTCCCTCCAGGTGTGTACGTGTCATGGTCACACAATGGAGAACCAATGATGGCGCACACCTGTTTATCATACATAGTATAGACTGCATTCAGTTGTTTTAATACACATATATATACACAAATTCATTTGGTACATTATGTAATCATATATCAGGAAGTCGAAAGGGAATCAGCACAAATATTGCTTGTATAAGACGTTTCTTTCTCAGCAGCGAATCCAATAAAGCGTGCAACAGTATGTCAGCAATATTAATCAAAGTGAGACCCTCATGGGTAAAGAGGCGGAAAGAAAAGGACACGAGAAACCAGTGCACGTCAACACGGCAGTGAATCAAAACCCCATTGATATGTAACCCTTGTTAGGAACCGGCATCTCAGCCGATGGTCAAGTCTCTCCGCCTCGCAGCTCCTATCAATTATACACAGATGCATAAAAGGCTCTGGATGAACTGACACCACTGTAATATTTCAAGCCCTTTTATAAGCCTATAATATGACCGAGGCTTTTTATTCCGAAACAGACGCAGCGGTACGAGTGCTGCTTCTTGCATATTTCATGCGGGAAATCTGATTGAGCACCGACTGTCTTAGCGCTAGTGGACTTTACAGGGGCAATTCAATATCCCCCCGACGTGACTGATTGCCCGAGACAGGCTTTCATTTGGAGTTTTTCATTCCTGCAGATATTTGGTTATAATGCTTTGGTTTGATTTCACTTCTTAAAATGCATAAAAAGAACTTCATTTCGCTACTTTCGTTCCCAATTTCAAGTTATTGCTCTGAAGTTCGGCGGCCTCGCAATACGGCCGGTGTCCATCATTTCACAGAGCCGCCTGACACCTTGAAGAATAACAGCCGCTCTGAGTGGAGACGTTAATTGAAGGAGACGTTCAAACTTATTCAACTGTTTCAAAAGTAGGAACGAATATCAGCTTTTACAGCAGTTGTATTAGTTTAATTCTGTGCTCTTTGTTTGGAGTGATCCAACGAAAAAAAGAGAGATGACTAATATTCTGGGAAATGAATCCAGGGAAGCTGTTTGGTCATGAAAACAGTATTAAAAGGTGCTCTATATGATATTCAGAGCATTAATATAGCAGTAATCAACTATTTGCTTTGTAAAGATACAGAGGAGTAATGTCTACCTGAGCAGAGAATGAAGTCACTCTCCCTCTGTGTGTGTTGTAATCCGAGCAACTTGTTGATTTGTAGCAACAACACAAGTGTTTGTTTATTGTGTCTCCATAACTTCATCCATTCATTTTCTTTTTTCTTTGAGAATTTTTAGTACAAAGTAGTGCAAAAACTGCCCGTCGTCCGCCATGTTTGTTTACACTAAAGTCATGTTTGATCGCGAGAGATTTTGTGATATTTATGTTTTTTTTAGTCGCGACTCTTGTTGTTAATGAATGAATCTGTTAGTGTGTGGGGGTGTGCTGTTTTGGCCAAATCGTTGCTGTCCACACACTAGAGCAGGGGTGCACACACTTTTTCAGCATGCGAGCTACTTATAAAATGACCAAGTCAAAATGATCTACCTACTATAAAAATGCAAAACATATATTTATTTATAAATATATTGAGTATTCTTTATATGTACAATATATGTTGGTGTACCTTGCATAACTGCATGAACCCATATTGTACAATATAACTCTGTACATTTTTTGTCATTACCTTACTCTGATGACTTGCACTGAATGGAATCAGCCAGGGATGCATAGTCCGGACAGTAGCTGCTGATAGCCAGCCTCAAGCACACTTCCAAATGATCATCAGTCAAGGTGGAATGGTATTTGGACTTAATAATCTTCATGTGGGAAAAGGCTGACTCGCATAAATAAGTGGAGCCGAATAATGCAGTCAAGGAGGTAGCACATTTCCTCATGTTGAGGTACTTTTCCTCTGTGAGTAAGTTCCAGAACTGTCCATGAGCCCTGGACTGAATGTCAGCTTGTAGTGTCAAAATCTCATCCTCCATTCCAGATGAGTTCAGGTGAAACAGTGTTGCAATTTGTTGGCTGACGTCTATTTATAAAAAAAAAAAAAAAAAAAAGGTTTTTTTTTTTTTTTTTTTTTTAAATGCCATGCGATCTACCCACACTACCTTCGCGATCGACCGGTAGATCGCGATCGACGTATTGGGCACCCCTGCACTAGAGGAACAAAACTGTTAAATTGAACAGAACCAGTCATTATGTGAGGGTCTCTCACATTTTCAACATCTGTTAAGATTTGAAAAATCTTTGTGTGGGCTGTCGCCATGTTGAGAGTGTGTGCAGAGGCAATAGAAATGCTCTCAGTCTCTCTTTTAGCACCTTTAATGTGTGGACATTGCATGAAGAGATTCTTAGCACTGCACTGTTGAGCCAGCCTTTGCCATGGTAACACACACACCTGACCCCTGAGTTGCTCCAGTGCTCATAATGAGTGTGAATCGCAAATTTGTGACAGTGTTAGAAAGCAAGCTATAGCCACCCTAATGACCACTGGATGAGAGTGGTTTTAATGAGAATGCCCAAAGTGTCCGTGCAGATTACACTGGTACTTGGAGTGTCAGACAGCGCATTGTGCTTCCTTATCAAAGCATGCTGAGCTTCTGCTGGATATTAGGAGTTTGGAGTTTTTTTCTGTGCCAGTGCTTTGCTATTCAAACCAGAGATTTGCTAAGGCAGCGGAACTGAGTTTGCAACACGCTGTTCTTTGCAAAAAAAACACTTTTAATCCTAAATTACACCTGTGCAATAGTTGATATTCTGGGCATTTGTTCAGAAAAATTCCAATTTTGTTCACGTTCAAGCCTTGAGAAGGCGGTGAAAATCAGTGATCAATATTCCTGCTTAGCTGCATCGTAACCCAAATCCATGGGTCTGCCCCCGGGCTCGCCTTGAGTTAGGCTGCCTCTTTTGTTTCCCAGCTAATTTAGCATTATTCAATACACCTAATCCCATAATTTCTTGAACACCGATATGTTTGTGAGAATCGTCAGGCTGATTTCACTTGTATTACTTCTTGCTGAAGTAACAGCAAGCATTCAAAACTAAAAGAAAAACACGAGGAGGCTGAGTTGTTGCCGTCCTTGTGCTCTTTATTTTGAATGCATTTGAAACAGATTAAGGTTGGGGACCTTGTGTAGTGGCTCCCCTGGTGTCTGAGTCACACTCGATGGCATTTATAGGATGTAGCTCAAGACTGAAGGGAGCTGGGACGGTTAGCAACAGACGATACAAATAAACCCTTTGATGTAGCGGGGAAGAGGGAGAGGAAAGAGAAGGGGAAAGAAAAAAGAAAAGAAATCACTGACAAAATATTCATTGGTAGCAACACATGCACACACTTGCCCACACGAGAGGGTTGGACGGCAGAGGGCAAAGTCCTACCCATCAGCGACAGACACTTGAGCTCGCCCACACACACTTTACCCTCGCATGTCACACACACAACCCCACTGATATGAAAACACACATATTCCACGTCGGAAATACCAACACACACACATGTGAGTTACGTAAAAAACCTTGCTTCGTTGTTTTCCCCCCTCTCTCCGTCTCTCTATTGTTCACCTCTCCCCTGTTAGTCAGTTCTAACGGCTGCTCGAACACTTTAAATGAGGACACATTCAAAGCGCTCCTCTCTTTATCATCCCACGCAAGCACTCGCTCATTACAGACACACACACATTCGCAGTCAAAATGCAACAAAACACACCCTCCCCTTGTGTTGACAATACATCGTTTCTCTAATCAAGAAACACAAAATGTCCCAGCTTCCCCTGTAATCCCAGCCCTGACCGTTACACCTAAAATGGCCTCTTTTTTGAAATGCGAGGTCCCACATACAAAATGGCTCGACGTTTGCTTCTCGCAGGGATTCAAGTACGAGCGCGTACACATCTACACACACCCCATGCACTCCAAATGAGCAGACAGAGTTCTCTTTTCATGTTCCCTGGGCGCGCTCTCCATCAATGGCCTCATTTTCTCTCTCTCTCTCCTTCTTCTGCAGTATCCACTCCTGCGCTGTTTCTAGCCATCCTTTCACCCCTCCTTTCCTCTGCTTCTTTTCCACTATTCAACCCTTTCTCCTTGCTTCCACAATTGTCAGAATATTCAGGTTATAGGCTTTGAGTAACCACAGATAATTTCCATTTCACTACCTGTTCACAGCAGGCTTGTATATTTAACTGACCTCCACTTTTTTTTTGTCTTTCATCCCCTCTTTAGAATCCTACCGTCAACAAGCGACCGCTTCCTGTTGAAGAACTTGGTTTCCGGTGCGGACTATAACCTGTGCGTGCTGGCCATTTTTGATGACACAATCACATCACTGGCGGCAACAAAAGTCTTGGGCTGCGCCACGTTCTCCACCAAGGATGTTTACCCGCCGTGCCGCTCTCTCCAAGCCCATTTCCTGGGCGGGACGCTCACCATACTGGTCGGCGGCGTCGTTGTCGTCACTCTGCTCGTGTTCACCGTGGCGCTCATGGTCCGCCACCGCGTTTGCAATCACGGCGACCACATGATATGTCACAACGGCAACACCGAGGCGGGAGGCGGGGCCTGCTGTCAGGGTGGAGGCGTAGGGGGCGGGGACAAAGGGGGAAACAGTAGCGGGTGCTACCAATCAAATGGCTCCGGGGACATGATGATGGTGGTCCTGCCCAACGGTCTGCCATCCAAGAGAGGAGGGGACAAGATGAATGAGAAGGAGAAAGACAAGGAGAAGGAGAAGGAAGAAGCTGATTCTGCTTCCTCTCTGCCTCCAAAACTCCCTCCAAAGCCCAGGCCCAAGCCTAAAGTCAACCTGGAGCAGTTTCTTTCAGCTGGGGGGGTAGTTTCCACGACGACAGGGGGAGGATGTGAGATGGCATTGGTCGTGAGGCAAAGGAAGCTGGAGAAGGCGCCGCCATACAGTCCTGAAAGTGACAGAACTCCCCTCTACTACTCCCCTTCCCCTTCCTCCACCCTGCCCCGTCAGTCACACAGGGACCGCCCGAGACCCCGTCTGGAGCGAGAACTGACCAATCGTGCCAGCTTCTCTCTGGCTGCACCCCTGGGTGAGCGAGAGCTGCTGGACTGGAGAATCAGTCCCCGAGCAAGGGACAAATGGAACTCCTCACAAGCTTATCAGAGCCCTCTATCCCCTCTAAGCCCCGCTAGCGGGACTGTTAGCAAGCGGAGGCACTCGCTGGATATGGGCTCCTCCGTCGCCCTTGCGACTGACGCGGCAGCGACTGTCGCCAAGCGCTACGGCGCCCACAATTACGCCAAGCGCCTGAGCGTGATCTGGACGAGGCGGAGCCAGTCTCTCCACGGAATGCTGGTGCAGTGCGGCTCGACGACGAGCACGACGTCCTCGACGACCAGCGACGAGGAGAGCGGCGCGGGCTTCGGGAGGCATTGCGAGTTCCAGCGGGGATACATCCACGCTTACAACACCACCAACTCCAACTCTAACACCGCGATCACTGCCGGGAAAACGAGCAGCGTAAAAGACAGGGGGAGGCAAACGGGGAAGGACGGAAGGAGGGCTGAGGAGCTGGAGGAAAGTGTTGTGTAGGGGGTTGTGGAATGTAATAAAAAAAAAAGCTAAGAGGGATAAAGAGGCAGTTTGAATGGGATCTTGATTTGAGGTGGAGTCATGGGAGATATTGAGGGAGCAGGACAGGAGAGATGAAGTGATTGCACATGAAGAGGCAAAGGTTGTGATGAAGGGAGAAGAGTAAAATTGACTCGAGTCTCACTTGTGCAGCTCCTTGATTTGCCCCGGGAGAAGTAAAAAAAAGAGCGTACCTGGAAGTCAGGTGAAGATTATTAAGAGGCTCTTTATCGCTGATCTGAAGAGTGATGGGCGGGAAAACGAGCGCGGGGGGGAGAGAGAGAGAGACGTGACAGGAAAGAGTGGGAGAAACATGACGGCTGAGCGTTTTAAAATGGTCTTTAAATCCTAAAGGCTGAGCTCGTGCTGTATCATTAAAAATTAAGCGATACAAGATAGAAAAGAAAAGCAGGAACACAATAACAAAACTCGGAGAAATCTAGACAAAGAGAGTGACAGTTGTGAGAACAGACAATGTGAGTGATATATATAGTCACAGAGGGAGAGACGTAATCAAACGGGGGAACACATCAATAGAGCAGCAGAAAAAAGGTTACATGGCAGAGACAGAGATGGCGTGGATCTCAGTAAAGCCCATACACTAATAGAACCACACTCCCGCTAACACTCCAGCTCTCCTGGGCCCACACAACATCACGAGGGTTTACACTGGATCAACAACAACACAGACGGTTATATTGGAGAAACGCTTTTGGGACGGCATTGTCCTGCTTTGTTATGCTGTTTTTTTGACTCCGACACTGGCGGCCATTTTCAAACTCTTTTCCAAAACACAATGAATGTGACTTTTACGTGTCCTCTGTTGGTGAGACAATGATTTTTTGGCTTGCCGTGCCTGTGGATTATGGGAGCATAAATACAGAGCCGGGCGCATTGGACATGATCAATCGATACCGGCTGGAAAGAGCGGAGCGCAGCACAGACATTATTAAAAGAAAGACATTGGGATTACAATGGAGTCGATATGGATTACAAAGTGGAGGAGACGGGGGGGCGGGCGCACGACGGAACATGTGTGCGTTTCTGAAAGACGAGATCGTACTGGATGTCGGATGATAATGGACCAAACTAATGAACAATGCTAACAGATGCATAAGTATGCATGCATTGACGGATCAGGGACAGGATGTGTGTACGTGTGCCTGTGTGTTGTTAGTGTGCGCACATGTATATGAATGTTTGTGAGGGGCAATCCAGTCAACCATTTGTGTTTAACAAGGTTTATCGCTTTCTGGACATGCTGTAAATTTAAGATTAGCGGCGTGACGGAAGAGCGAAATGTTTAAGTACATTTTCACCAGAATAAAGGAGTATTTCCAGCAATGTAGCGTGGTCAGAAAGCGGCAAACGTTGAGGGGGAATTTCAAATTCATTTTTTGTGTGACTTCAGACTCCTTTGTGCCACATGGATTCACTTTAAATCCAAACAGTGAATGTTTTCTGAAAGGAAGCAGATTAAAAAAAAAAAAAAACGACAGAACCACCGTGGAAGCCACTAACCATATAAACTCTTCTTCAAGACTTTGTAAAACGGGACGACTGATCCGACGGCACAGACCACAGAGACTCTTAAAAACATCCGACCGAAGAGAAAAAAAACTAAAAGAGAAAAACTTGAAAATACATATATATAGTATATATATAAAATGATGTTATTTGTCGCACCATGTGTTTCTGTTTTTCAAAAAGTTTTCTGGGGAATGATGTTAGGATCAAATACAAAATATAAAAATGTGTGATTTTTTTGGTTTTAGACAAAAAAATCTTCATGATTAGAACAAAAAAAAAAAAATGTTGATTATAACGAGGCAGAAAATGTCAAAACCGATATTGAAGAAGCACACACAGCACAAAACACACAAACTGGCAAGCACACACACATACACGCACAAACAAACAAGCAGATGCCTATAAAACAGAGCCAACTACATTAATAATAATAATGACTTTTAACCATTACTGTTGTTTCCTTTCTGTTTTTATTTCATTTTGCCAAAGTCAATATTGTTCTCTGGACTTGATATAAATAATAAAAATGACATGTATGGAACAGAGATGGACTTATTCACACAAGGGAGTACGTTGTGTGTCAGGTTCGTGTGCATGTGTGTACTTTACATGCGTTTCGCACAAAAGCATACACTTTATGTGTGAAAAGAATTAACAGTATGACATTATTTGTCTGTGTCGTCAGTGGTGGAAGAAGTATTCGGATCCTTTACTTAATTAAAAAAATAATACCACACTCTGAAATAATCTGTTACAAGTTAAAGTCCTGCGTTCAAAATTCCACTTGAGTAAAAGTACTTAAGTATTACAAGGTGGATGTACTTAAAGTATCAAGGTAAAAGTACTCACTAAGCAAAATGGTCTCTTTCAGAGTGTTTAATTATGGAGCCTTTAAGGTCCACAAAGATTAGATATATTTTAGGGCTGTCAAAGTTAACGTGATAATAACAAATTAATACAAATTTGTTTTAACGCCACTAATTTATTTAACACATTAACATTATTAGCGGGCTCAGTTTTAAAGCTAGAGTGAAGATACTGGTATCATATGAAACTTGAAAAACCTAAAGAATCCATTGGTACCAATCATGTCATAGTAGCTTTTTTGCAAAGGAGGCTAAATAACGCTCCAAACTTGCATTAAATTTTGGCGAGGAAAAACTGGCATAGCCATTTTCAAAGGGGTCCCTTGACCTCTGACCTCCAGATATGTGAATGTAAATGGGTTCTATGGGTACCCACGAGTCTCCCCTTTACAGACATGCCCACTTTATGATAATCACATGCAGTTTGGGGGCACGTCTTAGTGTGTCAGTGTGCTGACTTGACTGACAGCTGTTGTTGCCTGTTGGGCTGCAGTTTACCATGTTATGATTTCAGCATATTTTAAATGCTAAATGCTAAATCTTATGAATACAAGATAAGTTATCCTGTGCTACAAGATAAAACATATTTTTTCATGGACTGTGGTCCTTCAATGCATTAAAATGCATCATACTTAATAAGTTGATCATGTGTTTTATGAAGTGGAGTAAAAAGTACAATATTTACCTCTAAGATTTTGTGGAGTAGAAGTATAAAGTAGAAGAAAATGGAAATAGTCAAGTACAAATACAAGTATCTCAAAATTGTACTTAAGTACAGTACTTGAGTAAATGTACTCAGTTACATTCCACCACTGTGTGTCATTATATTTCAGTACATCACCAAGTGCCTAAACCAGATGTTAAGACAATGAAGTGTTATTTAAATCAGTAATCTATTGGTAACTTGGGTATAGATGAACACAAAATACAAGCTCTTTGCTTTGAATTTGGAGAGAAATGTGAAGATGACTCAGTCGTGATGAAAATGTTTTGAGCTCAAGGCAAACTTGTGAGTCAAAGAAGCTTTAGAGCTTTAGTGAATGCATGTGTGTGGCAAAAAATGTCTACTTGTCAGTCAGTGGAGTTGATTATAGAAGGTAAGGGTGAAGCAAAACCTTCTCGCGGTAATTAAAAACAGAACGAGACAGAGAAGATGGGATGGGAAAAACAGGATGAAAGAGAAGCAGAGTGAGGAAAAGAGGGAGATCAATAGTTCCAGGAACAGACGGAAATGCATTTAGAAAGACAAAAAAAGATACGAGTAAACAAAAGACTAAAAACAGAACAGATTTGATATGACACGCAGAATGGGAAAAAGAGCTGACGTGACGACAGACAGATTGAGGGAGAACTAAAAGCTGCCAGACTAAATGGATCATGATTGTGATGTTTTGTTATTACAGGACCATATCTGCTGGTTTCTAATGTAAAACATTACAAGAGCCTTTCACTGCTCCCTGCAGCGGAGTTAAACACTAATTTAGCAACAAGGCAAAGGCGTGAGCTGGCAGCAAACTGCAACTGAACAGAACTAATTAAACGTCTAAAAATATAGACGAGCAGAAGGAGAGACTGCAGTAAATTTGAAAACATGACCTAGCAAGCAAAACATCCATTCATTTATCAATTTTCTTTATCCGGGTCACGGTGGCAACAGGTGAAACATGGCCGCCCAGACGTCCTCTTTCCCAGCCACGTCATTTGGCTCTTACTGGGGGGATCCCGAGGATTTCCCCGGGCTAGATGGGAAACGTAATCCCACCAGCATGTTCAGATTTTGCCTCTGGTTTCCATCCCAGTAGATGTACCCAGAATACCTCCATAGGGAGGCGTCAGGAGCCAAAAACAGTGAGCCGAAAGCAGCCGAATGCTGCAGACTGGTGTTCATTCTCAGTGGGATCGGCGGTATTAGCATTATAGAGAGTAGTTTAATTTAAATATAAAATGTGCTCATAAAAAATAAAGCCTCACATTTGTGAAAAGAAAAAAGGGCAGAGATGGAAAGAGGTACTTTTCCTCAATCTCATTATAATTTCGTCTACCTATCCTATGTGCATGTTTGCATTTTCTATTAAGCCCTTTGCAGACGCTGCTAAATGCCCAAAATGGAGTGTGTGAAAGATGGAGAGAGAGAGAGAGAGAGAGAGAGAGAGAGAGAGAGAGAGAGAGAGAGAGAGAGAGAGAGAGAGAGAGAGAGAGAGAGAATGCTGACGTGCCCAGAGATGGACAAATAGATGATGATGAGCGAGGGAGAGAGGGAGAGAAGTGAAGGAAGGTCATTGTGTTTAGCTTTCTGTGTGTGTGTGTGTGTGTGTGTGTGTGTGTGTGTGTGTGTGTGTGTGTGTGTGTGTGTGTGTGTGTGTGTGTGAGCGTTTGTGGCCGGATCTGCTTGTGTGAGTTGGTGTTATTTTTGTCACGTAAGTACTTTGCCACAATTTATTAGCAGGAAGATAAAAGATCCTTTAACCGCAATAGGATCAAATGAGACGGGGGTAACTCCTGTGTGTGTGTTGTATGTGCAAAATGGGTTAATATGTTCTCTTGAGCTTTAGACACCACACTTCACCCCGAGTGGTAGGCAGTGTCCTAATTTGAGGACATCAACGGCGACAGAAGAAATAAAGAAGACAGGGAAGAGAAAGAGAGTGTGTGTGTGTGTGTGTGTGTGTGTGTGTGTGTGTGTGTGTGTGTGTGTGTGTTTTGTGTGTGTGTGTCCCTGGACATCAGGTTAGAGGACAATTTAATTTGAAACTCATAAGTGGCCACATTAAAAGCAGGGCTGAGTCCGTGCTACAGTCACCTTTGAGAAAGAGAGAGTCAATTGTGTGTGCGTGTTTTTTCTGTGTGTGTGTGTATGTGTGCACTTGTGTGTGACGGGCAAGAACAACACAGTACAGAGCACCACCCCTCCCTACTGCTTTCGCCGCCGAAGGCAAAACCCCGGCCCAATTTGACTAATTAAAAAAATGCTGAGTAACAAACACACGCCAACCGATGTGCATATTCTCTATAGGCACTGAAAGATAACCTTGTGGCAGTGGTGTGTGTGCGAGTTTCTGCACGCTCATGTTTGTGTGTCTTGAAAGGCCGTGGATGCCCGTAGCCAAACCTCCTCTGACATTTGCAGTTATGATCAAGGTATGATGCATTTCCCTGCAGTCTGCTGAGTAACTGCTGACTCAGGGTGCATCAAACACTCAGCACCTCTTGCCCTAGAAACCAGCTGGACCAGTTCTCTAACATGCTGATAGAATCAAAGTAGAGATCAGTCTGACCACTACTGCACCAACGGTACAAAGATCATCTTATGAAAATATGAACCAATGACATTTCCATGGCAACTGTGCAGCTGTTTCACAAATACAGTCTGGAAGTGTTAGCTGAGCTCTTTTGATAAAGTCCTTAAAGCAGCGCACTAGACGAAAAATAAAAAACAGCTGAATAGTCCTCAGGTCTATGAGATATCGCCAGAGTTCTTTTAAAACATGACTCAACCTTCTTCAACTTGGCCGAGGCACAAAGTGATTTAATAAGTGCAGACATTGTAACTTACAGGGACACAATTCTACTGAGAAGAGAGACTATGAATATTGTAATATAATCAGATGCTAAATACCAAGTTTGTATGAATTAATGGGCATTAAAGATGTCACGAGTACTAATACTTTGGTACCAAGTTAAAGCCAAAATTCTGAAAACGTGACGGTAGTAGTTTTTCTACCGTCAGGGCTCAAGACTGTCAGGGCAATTTTGTAATCCCACACTGATAACGAGGAACGAGACAAAAGTCTCTTACAGTATCGTCATACTTTTAATGCTCAGAGCATGGTACACTGGACAAGGGTTAGGTTGAAATGTGCACCCCGATGGGAAGCTGTTCTCTCTCTTTCTACATTGGCTTAGTCATCCCCCTCTGGTTGCTTCTTTCAGTTAGTATCTTGCATGTTCAAAAGACAAAGGGCTCAGTGGCCTTCTGATTACATCGTACAAGATTCAGCATGATCAAACAGAAGGGAAGTTAACACAATTACATTGTGTATGATCGGAGGAATTTCCCTGAAGAGGACTTCGTCATTTCCCTGATAATGCTACACATTGTGAACAACAAATCCGTGTTGAAATCGACAGGAGGAGAGCTAGTTAGCATTAGCTGTTAGCTTTTAGATGTTATTCACAATTGGGCAGCACAGTCCTGCTTTGCTAAATAACGGAGCTAACAGCTAACATTAACAAAGGTTGCACTGAGTTACATTATGATGCATTCAAGCTCTATTCAGTAAAAATGATTTTGTGGGCGAAGGTAAATTACGACGTTATGATGTGTTCAATTGTAATCTTGTAAAATGTTGATTTTGTCAAGAAACTTGAGGCAGGTCCTAAGGGATTAATAATAAATTAGAAAAAAAAAACAATATGCAAACGGTAATAAAGGAGTGTATGTTGAAGTACACGTTTTTTAACGTGGTATTGAGTATCGAGAATTGTGGAATTTCACTGGTATTGGTATCGACTACTACTAAATTTCTGGTATTGTGACATCGCTAATGGGCATATATAATACAGAAGATGCCATTTAAGCTTTCACGTTTAATTCTCTGACATTACACAAGAACAAATGTAGATTTAAGGTGACTTTTGAGTAAATTAATACTTGTTTGTTGTTAATTTAAATCGTGGTAAATTATACTTCAATTATATATTTTATAATAAATTATATTATCTTGGACAATACATAGAAAGAGCTATTAACTTGCTTGCATCAACATAACAAATAAAAATGCATGGGCAATAGTAAGTAATAGATTACAAATGTGAAGCTATGAGAAAGCGTTTAGCACTTAGAATGATTACAACCCCCTCCAAAGATGAAGTGGCAGTAGGAGTCACACAGTACTTCACATCTAATTAGTCACTTTAACCGGAATTGTCAGGAAGATTTAGTGAATGTGAAGTAGAGTGACAGAGTGAGATGGTTATTGTTAAATTGACAGCAGCAAATTATATACAAAACTAAAGAACCGTTTTTATTTGAGAGGCTAATAAAACATTTTCCTTCCCCTTTAGTAAGATATAACTTTTGAGTACGAAGCTATTTCACATCTGACCTTCTGTTCTACAACAGACTCCTGATAATACATGACGCTTCTTTTACCATATGTGCATGTCATCTGGCTGCGAGCACACTACAGCTGTGCCGCTGTCACTTTAAATTTACTGTAAAGCCTTTCTGCCATGTTCCTGAATCCAGAGATTACATTTTCAGATATCGTTTTTCTCCGTTTGAGCTAATGAACCATCATGCATTTCTATTGTTGAATATTCTAAATAATGATGTTAATGGTGCCATTATGACAGGATATTTAAAATTAAATACCTATCTTTAACATACAGAATCCATCTGGACACTAATTGCTGTTTCTGTCTTGTTTTTTTTCTGTTTTCAGTTATGGTTAACTAGCTCTCAGGTGACATGAGGCTTAAATGATGACTACAGAATGTCAGGAGAGCTAATGATGAAGGCTGATGACAATGTCAGTGTATGCGTGAAATTACCTTTAATAACTCATAGCAACATTCGCCTGCATGGTTCAGAGCAGCGGATGTAAAGACATACAAAAGCTGCTTCTCCCCCCTCAACACCACTTCATCATATGCTGTCAGTAACTCTTGAACTCGATGTTGTCAGAACTCCTCAACAACTCAGCATAGCATGGAGAAGATGAGAGAGAGAGAGAGAGAGAGAGAGAGAGAGAGAGAGAGAGAGAGAGAGAGAGAGAGAGAGAGAGAGAGAGAGAGAGAGAGAGAGAGAGAGAGTCGGGGAGGGAGGATTGAAAGATGAGGAGATAGAAGTAGAGAGATAGCAGAAGAGAGGTAGAGGAAAAGATTGATTGGATATAGAAGAGCAAAGAGGAGGAGAGAGATGGGAGTAGCTGTAAAGGGGGAGATCGATGAGGAAGTGAAGAAGAGAACTGGAGTACTACGGCAGCAGAAGAGAGGGAAATGATCATTTGCCTTATCTAAATCAGGCTGTTCTTGTACACCGTTTGTAGCTGTACCTACGAAATGCACAGTAATTCACATATATCCCACAAAATCAATTCGTATGTAATCTACGTAATCGAGAACCAGGAAGTATAAAGAACGACAAACAGCACGTAGGGAGGAGGTCGCGGTGGATGGGTGGGTAAAAAAACACCTGAATTTCACCCAGGAAACCGCTGTTCGTACCCCGTGTGAAACCAGAGGCCAACATTGAGTTATTTGTCACATAACTTCCGTACTTAAGTTACGCCACTTCTGGAGTTATTTGAATCTAAACCTCGATCTTTTCCTAAACTTAACTATGAAGTTTTGTTGCCTAAACCTAACCAAGTCAATCTTCTCCTAAACTAAACTAAGTAGTTTGTTGCCTAAACCTAAGTTGTTTCCTGTGAAGTTTATTTTGAAAAGACTGTATGCATGTAAGAGTGGAAATTGACACGCGTTGCTGGATATTCATAAGGAAAAAGCATGAAAAATGAGGAACAACTTTTCGTAAGATATCATACGAACCGGTGTATGAGGATATGTTGTAAATACATGATGCAGAGAACCAGCTTCTAATCTTGATCTACTTTTTTGTTTTGGGTTCCTAGAACAAGCTGACAGACACTGGACAGTAAACAAGCGTCCAATCTGTGTAAAAGTGATACCCTCAATTTTAGGGTTTATTGGAGAATGTGCTGAATTTTGATAAACACCAGCACCACCACAGACATCAACAGCCTCAGCTATAGTGCGTTTAATTACGCCAAGGTGGCAGAGTTAATTCGATAATGACATGCTACGCGGAGCACCTTTAAAAGGAACAGATGTGAGGAGAAATGGGAGAAAAATAAAGATGACAAAGAGGGAAGACAAAGGAGGAGAAACAATGCTCAAACTGAGCCTTCTGCGAGGCTTTACCTTAACGCATCATTTCCTCTCTCTACTTTCCTTTTACCGTCTCTCCACGATTTCAATTTAGCTTCCTATCTAATTTGCTCTCTCCTTCACTTCCACTGACTTCTCATTCAATCCTTTTGTTAGCTGCATTCGCTCCTAATCTCCACCTCTCCCTGACCTCCCTGCTGCTCTTTTGCACGCATCTCTCTCTTTGTTTTGCCAGTTCGCTCTAACCATCTTTCACTCTTTTTATTCTGCTCTCCTGACTGTAAGAATCTTTGTCTCTCTGTATCATCCGCCCCATGATGAAGAAAATTAACCTTCTTCTCTTTCTCCTTGAATCATTTCCTTTTTCTCTATAATTTTAATGTCTCTTAACGTCACTCCCACTCTTGGTCACCATATCAGCACTACTCCACCTACCCACTCATACACTTTAATATTAAAACTCCTCTCTACACTTTCATTGTTTCACCCAAATACACTTTGGCATTTCATCTTTGCCCCTCTGACCTTGTCCCTCTCCATTTCATTCTTTTGGTTCATTTCCTCCTCACTCTTGCCTCTACAGAAATTCCTCTTTCATTTCCCTTGCTGCATTCTAAAAAGTTTTTGCACCGAGTCTGGCTTTTTGGTTTGACTACGTACATGAGTGCATGCGTGCAATGGGCAGAAATCTAAGTGGGGGCTTTTTTAGTGAATTAGTGCACATTCACTTCAAGATTACAAAGCTTCAAAATGCAAAAAATTGGATTTTAATGAAAGAATCCTAATGTAGAAACCTAATGCAGGTGTTGTTTTTTCAACTTCTTGCTGAAAAACAATCTTGTTTCCACTCAGCAGCTCTCTCCTTCACCTCTGCCCTCCTTCTTCACACATTATATTTTTCTCTCTTCAGCCCACTCCTCATTCAGCCGTTAAGTAACAGAACAGTTTGTTGAGAAACAAGCATTATCTCCCTTCCTTTCAGTGACTATCATCCCTCCTCATCCTCTCTAGCTCTCTTCCTGTCCATGCCCACTTGAGATATTATTCAAGTTAGCTTGCCAGCAAAAAAAAACACCACCGACAACAACAAAATTGCAACATTCAGGTGACTTTTGTTGGATGCCTTTACCCTGCCCTGCACCATTATGAGTGCACATGTTTCTTTTTTCCCCCAGTAGGAGCAGACGCCCTCGGGCACTATTAGTGTCACCTTACCCTTCCAACCTACAGTAGCTATTGAGCTGCACAAGGAATGGGACCCCCTGACCATGGTGGTGTCAGTAAGCGTTTTACCAATTGAGCTACATGAGGTGATCCGTTTATCTCACAGCTGAATGGACAGGCTCAGTGGGAGCTGTGGAGACTACCACTCAAAGAATAGGAATTGTATTTCTTAGAGGGAAGTGGGTGGTTGCAAAACGTCGGGCCTCATCGCATTGCCTGCTGTCAATTTAAGATCAAGATTTCCATTAGTACAAACAAAATAACGTTTAATTCATCGAATGTAGTTTTTGTACAATTTCAACCCCCTGAGACCGTGAGACAGTAAAGTTGCTTTTCAGAGGTTGTAGTGGGTTCAGTTTTAGAGCTAGAGTGAAGCTACAGATATCAGATGAAACTAGAAAAACCTAATGAATCCATTGGTAACTATGTCAGGCTAGCTTGTGGGGAAGGAGTCAAAACTGGCATGGCCATTTTCAAAGGGGTCCCTTGACCTCTGACCTCAAGATATGTGAATAAAAATTTGTTCTATGGGTACCCACGAGTCTCCCCTTTACAGACATGCCAAGATTCATCAAGGTCTTGGTGTCTTAGCATGGTATTTTAGAGGGATTATTGATCATTTATCAAATCTCGAGTGGTAAAAAATGGTTAAATTTAGCACCAAATCTGTGTAACACTTGGTTTCAACCCAAAAATTGGGCAAACAACTTATGAGACACAAGTGAGCATGGGAATAACCATCATATACTTCCATCATAATCTTCCAAGACCTTAAACACTTTCAATTTATTTTAATTAATTATATTAGTTCATGTTTATTTCTGATTAATGACTAGAACAATGAGTGTCAAACACAGTGCTGAGCTGCATCTCAAATTAATCTTCAGGTTCCCAGCTTTCAGATGATGTACACCACTTCTATGTGACATCTACTGTTGACCTGCTATCTCCCCCTAAAGTACCCCCCCCCCCCTAAAACAGACAAAAACGGGTCTATTGTGGGTCTCAGATGGTTAATGACCAAATTTAAGTGAAAATAAGAAAGATTGCTGCGTATTGATCCATTTTCTTACACAGAGTGTACAGCTAGTCGCATTTTAAATCTCAGTTGCATCACTACAGAGGTACTTGCATCTTGCCAGTAGACTCACTCTCGATACGCTGGCCTCTCTCGGCCACTTTCAACCTCTCTCCATCTTGCCGTTTATCCAATTTCTGTCCCTTTCCCCGTTTTGCTCCTTCAGTACTCGCTCTCGATGGTCCTGTGATTGTTTGCAGTTGTTTCCTCTCACTCTCCCTCGATCTCTTTCACCTCTGCCAACTTCCCTCGTTTAACTCGTGTCTTCTGCTGCAACTGGGGGAGCGCATCACTCCGCTGACAGTTTCTCTTACAAAGTTTCGGCTTCTCCGCGATGTCTTGTCTGTTCACCCCTACACCTCTCCATCACTCCTGTTCCTTCCGTTCTCCCTATTTCCTTTCAGTAAGCTCTATTTTGTCTCCCCAAACCTATTTTAGTCCTGGCATCTCTTCTTTTTCTCATATTTTGTCCCACATGTGAATTTGCCTTTTTCCTCCTTGTTCTTATTTCACCGCAGGGCCTCTCCCGCTCCTCACTACCTCTCTCAACTTCCCCGCCCACTGCCCATCTCTTCTTCACTTTTCCCCTCGGAAAAAAAAGGAATGAAACTGGGAGCTCCCTGCCCTCTTTTCATCATTTTTCACTCCACATTCTCTCCTTCTGTCCCTCCATGTGGCGATGCTACCACCTACTCCTCCGACTCATCATCCCCGCGGGCTCCCTTCAGACTCCTGATCAGAGGGAGGGAGTGACATTTTGTAACTCTTCTCATCTTGAGACGTTCTGTGGATTCTTTTCCGAGAGGGTGACGGTTGGAGATCTTGGTGTGTGTGTGTGTGTGTGTGTGTGTGTGTGTGTGTGTGTGTGTGTGTGTGTGTGTGTGTGTGTGTGTGTGTGTGTGTGTGTGTGTGTGTGTGTGTGCGTGCGTGCGTGCGTGCGTGCGTGCGTGTGTGAGACGGTGGCAGAGAATAAGAGACGGATACAGTGGGGTGTCATCTATCAGGCTTTCAGCCTGTTTTCTAGAGAGCAAGTAACAAGAATAAAGAGCGAGAAAGGAGGAAACGGTAGAGAGACGAAGATCTAGCAGAAAAGAAAGAGAAAAATCATCAATAAATACCCTCAGCATTACTGTTGTTTATCTCTTGCTTGTTAAATGACTGCTACAAACATGCATCCTCACTCCGAGCTCTGCTAATAAACAAAATTCTATACAAACAGCTTACATTTGCCTTTTGTGGCTCCTCAATTAGGGAGGCTAAAACCCCACAAATCCACTCCCATCTCTGAGCCAACACCATTTACCATCACTAAAAACCTGAGGGAGTTGTATGTAAATCTCCCAAATACCTACAACCAATTAGTTATACTAACAGCCACACCAATGTTTCAACAGATCTCAATGCTACCGTACTTCCTTTCTGTCCTTGTGGAGGAAACAGATCATTGTCATACTCCATAATTCAGATGCAAAATATACAAAAGAGAATATGATCCAGCTGTTGGTCGTGTAGTATTACTTTGCCCCTGGCCCTGCTGCTTACGATTCAAAACATTACGTTGCCTGAGGAAGACCTGTGTTGGGTTGAAACATGGTAAATAAAAATTTTGGGAGCTCTGATTCCAGTGTCGGTATTTTTATGTTGTCTGCTGAATGCTATTTTTGTTGTTTTTTTGGTATCCAGCACTTATCGCAATGAGGTTTTGTGGAGGTGTACATAACTATTGGAGCCAAATGTATGTAAAGATCCCAAATGGTAGGTTGTTTTTTAGTGCAAACCAGGCTGTGATCTCCAGGTCTGAAGTGAAGCCAATGCGGAAGTGACTTGCATTCGCTCTAATAGCCAGCAGGGGGCGACTCCTGGTTGAAAAAAGAAGTCTGATTGTATAGAAGTCTATGGAGAAAATGAGCCTACTTCTCACTTGATTTATTACCTCAGTAAACATTGTAAACATGAGTTTATGGTCTCAATCACTAGTTTCAAGTCTGGCGTTGTCCGGTCCGGGTGTTGTCCGTGTTTTTGTCTTAAAACGATGATTGAATTGTAACATTTTGGTCGCCTAAAAATGTCCTATTCAGCGTTCGGTTGTACTTAGCTCCACCCTCTCGTGTCACTTCTGGCTTCAAAAGACCAAGATGGCGACGGCCAAAATGCCAAACTCAAGGGGTTTAAAAACCGTAGTACATAAACCAATGGTTGACATCACGGTGACTACGTCCACTTCTTATATACAGTCTATGGTACAAACCCGAAAAATTGAGGCAGTCAAAAATGTTTGTTTAGGCAGCTGGCAACAATTAGATCTAAAATAAAATCCAACTTCCATTTGAATCTGCAAGTAGAAGGATTCATTTAATAACGTAAGACTTCTGTATTGTACTCTGGAAAACAAACTATACAAGAAGACATTCAACAGCAAAGTGGCTTTGCAGATGTTTGGGCAAAACCTGTCATAAAAAGCAAATCCTTTTTTCCTCCAAAAGAAAAAAAAAAAAGAGAAAATAAGAGTCTTACCGACTGTCATTCACGTCTCTCGAGGTGAGGGCTGTATATACAATATCAGTAGCTATGTGGGTTGCATATTGTCATCTGTTGCATCTCAAGCCACAGCTTAGCTTGTGGCTGTTTAACATCAAAGTGCTGTCAAACATCCGCAGCATTGAGACTACACAGGGAACAGTGAAGCTTTAACAATGTCCCATTGCTTGCCGGCACCAGCACAAAGACGCTGAAGAAAAATGTATTACTTTTACTTCTATGAAAATTTCAGAGTTTGACTGCACACAGAGATGTCAGACCTTGGCACATTGCTCGGCGCTGATCATAGCGCTCTTTTCAAAGATGCACACCAACACTTGCTACAATAAAACCGTTTGTGAGGGGAAAATATTACTCAACTTGGAACTTGTAGAGTTCAGCGAAACAAATGATGAGGTCGCCTGCTATCATTGCGCGAAAAAACATATGCCAAATGTTGGTTTAAGCTTCTGCAACTTAAAAAATTTCTATGAAAATGTGAACAATAATAATGCCACTGAGAGGAAATCACCAAACGTATCCATTTTGCTCCATTGAAAACCTGCCTATTTAAAAAAAAGATTGCATTTTAGGAAGTCAGTGCACTCCAAGGATTTTCAAAAACAATTTTCAGATCACTGGATATTAGAGAAAGTGGCACCAGCCTCCGACTATGACTCAGCTCAAGTCTCTGGATGAAGAAATAACGAATGATAAAGTCATTGCAGTGATCTCAAGCGTTCTCAGTTGTTATGTACGGACCAGCTCGCGTGTGATAAATACACCCAGCGTTTAGGTCAGTCACCTACATGAGCAATACCTGATTAATCTCCCAAATCTATGCACGGTTCAATAAAAGGTGAGGTTTAATCAGTGTCCTTTTGTGTGCCGCCGCTTGTGCAAGATGTGAATAATGAAATATTTATTCTGTGACTGAAAACAGATGTCACAGCGTGCTCCAATCTGCGGAGTGGGTAACAGCGACAACACAATGCGTCACCTCCGCTTGAAAGATGCTCACACTTTGAGGAAAGACTTCTCTTGTTAGTGACTTTATTTTTAACAGCTGGTGGAATATTTACCCAAAACAGTCATAGATTTCAAATGGGTGTCTCTGGAGGGAATCAAACCCTTAAACACAGCAGTGTTTGTGCTACCTAAGGAACAACAAATAAAAAACAAGGTGGGATTAAAAAAAAACTCCGCCTTGGTTGCTTTCCATTGTCATAAAAAGGCAGCAACATATGCCTCTGCCGCCTACACACACACACTCCAGTCAAGAGTTGCACTTGTTAGTAAAGCATGAGCATTTCGCTGAAAGTAAAATAAGCGAGGTTCATCCCTAGCGTGTCACACGCCTGCTGGTCTACTGCTAGTAATCCCATAATTAATAGTGCAGTGCACAAACTTCAGTGAACCGCGGGTCAATAAACATCTGCAGGGCGTTTCACTCTGCAAAAGGACAGCAACGAGCTCCACGCACACACTTCACCTTCGTAACCTTGCGAGCGCTGCTGCACGCCCACAAAGCCGTTGACCTTGTCCCTTCTGTGTACTTGGGGTTTGCTCCTGCCGGATTTTGAGCACCGGCGTTATTGAGTTATGTTGAATATAATTGAACCTTCCAACCACACAGATGGCCGCTCGAAGGCTCCGAAGCTGACGTGCTGCGGCGGCGTGCAATCATTCAGAAAACTGTATATGCATACACACATATACAGTAGATGCACAGCAAACACAAATGAAGAGGTGCAACACGCAAACGCGCGATGTTAGCTCACGTCAGCCACACACGAGGCGGTGAAAGGTCAGCAAAGCTCAGCCTCCCACTCCTCTGGACACCCACACAAATATTGATGTCTATGAGCATGGCAACCAAAGCAAAGCTTAGTGGCTAAAGAAACACAGACCTAATCTCTAGACCTGATAACAAAAGTAAAGAGCAACTAGAGATAGGGGTGAGGTTTCAGTTACTGTTGTAACAATACAAACACGTCAAATATAAATCTTTTATTATGTTAACTATTAATCTCTTAACAATCCCGGCCACTATTCTGTCTTTTTAGAGGTTTTAGCAGGCTTAGTCTTAAAGCTAGAATGAAGATACTGGCATCATATGAAACTAGGAAACCTAACAAAATTGATTGGTACCAACCATGTTATGTTAGTTTGTTGGGAAGAAAGCTAAATAACACTCTAAAGTTACTCTCCAAAGTTACATTAAATTTTGGCGGGGAAAACTGGCATGGCCATTTTCAAAGGGGTCCCTTGACCTCTGACCTCAAGATATGTGAAGGGAAACTCTGAGATGAACAGAGTGAAAACTGTATCTTATCAGAGAAAACAGATGTTGAAAAACTGCATCATTTGCAGTTGAAAAAAGGTAATAAATTGCAATATATCACACTATATGTTATCGCAATACATACTGCATATTGCAAAATGTTTAAAATCGCAATAAGATCGTATTGCGTGGGGCCTCTGGATATTCCCACCTCTAACTAGAGAGCATCTTGCGACGGGATCACACCAGCTGCGACGCCACATCGGGCTAAGGGTGTAAAATGGCCCATTCCCCACGTCCTACTCCGCTACTATTTCGCCCTTGGATAGTTGTGAAGCTATCGCGGTGACAAAATCTGTCCAAAACAGACAGACTGACATATAAACACCTGGCAAAGTACTCAAAACCGCCTCTGTGGTAGTCCCCGCTACAGTAGGTGTCTCCGGGACCACATTATGCCAGGATGACTCACACACAGACTCACAAGGTGAAAACAATACCTGCCACAGGCTGTCGTACCTGGTAATCAAGAAACAGAATAATGCTGAGATTGAGAAACAAGCCGAGGCAAAGAAACAAAAAAGAACAAAAGAAAAATAAATAATAACTAGAGAAACTTGCGGCTGCACGGTGGTGCAGTGGTTAGCACTGGCGCCTCACAGCTAGAGGGTTGCAGGTTCGAATCCGGCTTGGGACCCTTCTGTGTGGAGTTTGCATGTTCTCCCCGTGTTAGCGTGGGTTTTCTCCGGGTACTCCGGTTTCCTCCCACAGTCCAAAGACATGCAGGTTAGGTTAATTGTGGACTCTAAATTGCCCGTAGGTGTGAGTGTGAGCGTGAATGGTTGTCTGTCTCTATGTGTCAGCCCTGCGATGGACTGGCGACCTGTCCAGGGTGTACCCTGCCTTCGCCCAATGTCGGCTGGGATCGGCTCCAGCCCCCCCGCGACCCCTAACGGGATAAGCGGTTGCAGATGGATGGATGGATGGATAGAGAAACTTGCTGAAAAAAAAGGCAGTGAATGACAGGACAATAAAATGAGAACAGGAGTAGGAAAGAAAAAAAAAAAACAGGGTGACAGTTAAATTGCACAAGCCTATTATCTGCATGCACACAGTCCCCATTATGGTGGTTCAAGTGTATTTTAAATAGAATAAAACCCCAATAGTATTGGCAACTTAGTGCTGCTGCACACCACCCAAATATCGCCGCTTGACCAATTTCATTACACAGTCCAGCACTATACTGGGATGCTCATTGTAGTCTCAAAAGTCCTGACTGAGCATAATTTTCCCCTTAAAGAGCCCCAAAGGAACGAACAAAAAGAGAACATTTGTACAGCGGACCTTTAACCGTGTCCTCTAAAACCTTACAGACCACACTGCTGCTGCTTCCGTCCCCAAAATTATTCTGTCTGGCGCTTTCCAACTGTTAGACATATTACAATGTGTCAGTGCAGGCATACAATTACTGCTATGTGCCAACTTTAAAATGCATGCCAAACAACGGCTGCCAGTTGAATCTCTCCAACTGTAAAGCCGGGCACTCAATCAATATTGTGATGTAAGATTCAATATCAGCTGGGATTTGGTCATTGTGATACTGAGCTATATCTAGAGAGAAATAAATCTAGACAACATAAACAGAAACATTAGCACTAATTACACTACACAAATGTGTCTTTAAAATAATTAGACCTCTGAACAAAAACTGAGCTTCTACAGGAAGTCTTCTTTATGGCATTTTTGTACCCAATTGTATCTGAGGGCAAAATACCACAATAACTGGACTTACGGATCACGACAGCTGAAACCTTGAGTGATGAAGAAAGCAAAAATATGGTGTGATAAATACTCTTTTACCTTTTATCCTACATCTGGACATCTTCATAGTAAAAAGCCCAAATGTTAAACTTAACGCTGGATTTGAAAGGTACAATTGAAAGTCATCAGACAGTTGTGAAAAAAAGGTGTGGTGGTGACATTAAAGGTGCAAGGGTGTAGGATTTGGTGGCATCTAGCGGTGAGGTTGCAGATTGCAACCAAATTAAACTTCTCCTGTGTGCCAAGCGCGTAGGATATCTATGGTGGCCAACGCGGAAACGCGAAACATCCTCTCTAGAGCCAGTGTTTGGTTTGTCCGTTCTAGGCTACTGTAGAAACATGCCGGCCAAATCCCTGAAGAGGACCCGCTCCGTATGTAGATATAAACGGCTCACTCTAAGATAACGAAAACACAACGATTCATATTTTCAGGTGATTATACACTCAAAAAATCATACTTATTAAAACCCCTTAACACTCCAACGGCAGACCCGGCCGCTATTCTGTCTATCGGAGATTGTTGTTGTTTTCAAGCTACAGTGAATATACTGATATCTTATGAAACCACAAAGTATAAGGAATTCATTGGTACCAACCATGTCATGCTAGCTTCTTGGGAAGAAAGCTCGGTCCCTTGACCTCTGACCTCAGAAATGGCTTTTTCTATGGTGTTTCTCGTGATCTTCGTGTCTTAATGTGGTATTTTGGAGGGATCATTTTTTATCAATTCTCGAGTGGTAAAAAAATGGTTAAATTTAGCACCAAATCTTTGACACAAATGGTATCAACCCCAAAATTGCTGCAACAGTTTATGAGACATAATAAAGCATAGAAATGGCGATCACAAACTTATATCATCATGTTCTAGGCTCTTATACACAATTCATTTTAGTTTTATTTATTAATTAATTTGTATTTCTTATTACTGACTAGAACAACTTGACACACAGTGCTGCATCTCAAATTAATCTTCAGGTTCCCAGCTTTCAGATGATGTACACCACTTCTATGTGACATCTACTGTTGACCTGTTATCTACCCATTGACATCCCCTGTCCCCCAACCCAACCCCTCTAAAAAAAGAGGGCAGAATGGTAAGAGGTCAATATTATAGAAGAGAAAGTTTGATTTGTTTTACTCAAAAACCACAGTGTCATCAATAAAACAAGATCAATAAGTGGCCCTAAATCTGGTCCTAGTATCCCATACCACTCCTACATGAAATGTGTTTCCTGCTGCTCCAGAAGAGAGAAATGCAGAAACTAAGATAGCACAGAGACTGGATTAGAATCAAACAAGAAGAAGAAGTAGAAGAGAGAGAAGAAAGGAACAGCAGGTTACAAAAAGCCAAGGTTGCAGTTAACACTCACTTCCTGTCCTCAACCTCATTGTCCTTATCCTCGCTCTCTTGAGTTGAAAGCATTTGTTTTCTCTACAGCAGCACTGAGCATTAAGCTCAAATTCATCGTCTACTTAAAACGAGACAAATCCCCTTATTCTGTCACAACAAAACACACTCTTGCGCGTGCACACAAAGACGTGGAAACACACACCTTATTACTTAAATCTTTTTCAGAATAAAAAGTCTGGGTTCTCTAAACAACCCGCCCTCGCTCTGCTATCGATCTGAACGCTGTTTATGCATCCTCTCTTTCCCTCCCGCTGTCTTTCTCTCAGCCCCTCCCTCGCTCCAATTTCTTCAATAGCAGGAGCCACATTACAGAATGAAATGCAAACTGCCAATCCTATCTTATCACAGCAAAACACAGATAAGAAAATGCCACTTTGCCTTTAGAGTGTCTTATCCTAAATCCATCTTACCACCCGGGCTTATCCGTCTTTTTTTGTGGACTGTCATCAAACGTCTGAACACAACAAACAGTTATTCTACTTTTTTTTTTTTTTAATGTTTGCACTGAGAGCTGGCTGAGAAATGGGAGTCTGCACCTGATTCGGTTTTAATTGACAATTAATGAATCCAGACATTAGCTGATCCAAACACCTGGCAAAGGGCGAGACATAATTAAAGTCATTAGAATTAGAAAAGGGACTTTTGTTCTCAATCAGCCGTTGAAGCGGCTAAAACAGAAGGTACTCTACCAAAGTAATTTCTCTCTTTCCCTTCATCCCTCCCATTCTTTTAGCACTTTTAAATATGTTGCAAACCCTCTTAATAGCTCTCTGTCCCTTGTTTTCCTCCACCTTTTTAACACATTTTCATGATGTTGTTTTCTCTCCCCTAATACTCAATTGTCTTCATCAACCTTCATTCTTTTTTTCTTAACAGATTGGTTTTTTAAACGCTATCCAAGTAGCACAAACCTGAAACACTTTATAACGCTTTGGACATCGTATTTGTTTCTAATGCTGTGCTTTTTCATGTCCAAAATAGTATCCTGCCGCTCAGTATGAGACTATGGTTTGTCTACTTTGTCTTGAACACCAGAATAGCGTGCATCTCATTGCTTCTATCAGTCTATCTGAGTGGAAATGCCTTGTTTGATTTGTGGAAATAGCGAAGAGCCCATTGCAAACCCAATCAACAGATGAGCATTTTTTTCTGAAGTGTCTGGCAAAGAAATCTTTCATTATTCAGGCAGAACAGTTGATTTCTGATGAATATATCAAACTATTTGTTTCCCAAACTGCCACACGTCTGAATCTATTCCTGCTTAGTCAAATACTTGAAGTCCAGACTCGCGGTGATTTAATGAGATCATATCAATCCATTTCAATTAGATTTTTTCCATTTTGCTGACAGGAGAGCAAAGTACTTATCCAATTATCTCTGTGAGGATGATTTAGGATCTTTTGACAGATTCATGACAGCTTCTGCGGAAAAAAAAAGATACCGCAGACCATTTTCGGGAACATTTTCCATTTCATATTTTAGGTATTTACGTGATGCTCTTATCCAGAGCCACTTAGAGCGGAGGAAGTGGTAGAATAAGCTTCAGTTCCTCGATCACCACCGCCACTAGAAAAAAAGGTTTCTGAGGTAGAAGGGAGACATTTTTAAAAAGTTAAGAGCAAATTAGAGTGAGCTGAGGTGGAAGACGTGGAGAGGGAATATGGTTCGGCGTAGAGAAGGTGATTTGAGGTAATTCTTTAAGGAATGGGTTTTCAGCTTATAACTGAGGATGGGGGAATGACTCGGCCTTTTTGACCAGTCATTCCACTTTTTATGCTGATTCATTGTGCCCCAAAGGCCTCCGGTGTGTAAAAACCCCTGAAATTCATAATTGTAAATAATTCCGTGCCAAACCCTGTGCTACAGTGTCACATTTCCTTTAACATAGTGTATTCCTCCAAGGCCCCAGGAAGCAGCGAACTTTTCAGCAAATAAGTTCTTTGATCAAGGGGCTGCTGTGTGAAAAGCAGACTGGTACTCGTTTCCTCCACTCAAAGCAGCAAACTTGCACAGCAGGCAGCATAAAAAACACTGTATACTGTAGAATATATTACTGTAGGTATTGATTTTTTTTCCAAAAGGACTGATGTTTTCGGTGACCCCTTAAAAACCCTTTAATGTCCTCTCTAAAAAAAAGAGGAATGGGTTTTGTTCTTCTTTACATTTTTTATTTCCTTGGGGCTTTTATTTAAATGTTTTTTTTTATATAAGCCTCTACCAAATGTTGCTTCATGGTAAAAGAAAAATACAAACCATGTACTGTTATTATGCTGGTAATATGTTAGTATACCAACATATGTCAATCTGTTACCATGGAATTAGTAGTATTACCAGTATTAGTATTCTTTCCTTGTATTTATTCTTGATATTTGCCATATTTACGGTAGGCTACTTTAGAACATCTCAGAAATGGCGAAAAATAATATATACATATAATAATGGGATAACATTAAATGTATGATATTAACAAATTATATTACCAATTTAAATGTATTATCTTAGCGTTACTTTTATTAGTATAGGACAATCCAACCTTTTGGTAGAGCATGGAACAACATTAAATTATCATATTAACAATAATTAATGATCAAAAGTTTTTTTTTATTTCGTAGCAAATCAATTTTAATTACATCATTAGCTTTACCATAAAAGGACAACTGAACTGTTTGGTAGAGCATGTTTTTAGAAAATTATTTCGTCCTTATTAGACTATTTTATTTTAGTATCAAGTTACATAATTCTGTTCAGTAAGACCTGTGAAACTGAAAATATGCCTACCTTTGGAAATTAGACCAAACAGAGTCTGAATTGACTTTTTTATTGTTAACTTCCTGATCGGAGGCGAACTGAAAAGGCATGCTATTTAAAAACACAGCGACATCTAGTGGATTTTCTTAGTATAACATACCTAAACCGAGTGGTAGAGACGTCTCAATCAGGTTGAATTGAGTTCAACACATTTTTCAGTAAGATATAGTGACTCAAAATGTGCTCTACCGAACAGTCGAGCAGAACATTAACGGGCTACTCAGGCCAAATTATCAACTTGTGCACAAGAAATGTTGAAATTAAACTGTCAACTTTGCAATATCTAATGGCAGAATTGTAGAGAAATTTGTTGACAGACAACATGACATCTGCTGAGTTCCTACTCGCCGTCCTGAAGTCAAACTTTGCATAATCAGCATGAATATGGTCTAAAAACAGCACATTCATCAGCATTTTCTTTGTCCCATCCAACACTTTTAGACTGTAAGCTCAATGAATAATGCAGCCTCAAGGGGCCGTGAGCAGAGCTTTAGACTTTTTTAGTCTTGCTTTTTTTTTTCTTTCCCTCTCTCCATATCGATCTAGCGGTCTAGACTTTGTGATGAAATACCACTCTGAAAGGCTTTGTCCAAGACAGCTGTAAACATGTCACCTCGGCCGGCCTTCTGGCTCTGTAGGGCTTCAACAAGGCCTTTGTAAATGTCTAAACTGGAGGGCTGTTATGGGCAAAGGCTCTTTTTACAGCCAAAACGAACATCACACACTACTTTGGCTCAAAAATGACAGTCAAGTGTACCTCAACTTCACTGTCCCCTTTTCCCATCTAACCAGTTTACAATTGTAGAGGCTTGGCCGCACTATAATTCTACCAAAGTGTGCATACATGCTTATGAATTGTACTATGGCACTTAGCACTGTTGGGAGTAGAAGGATGAAGAGCAAGCAGAAGAGAGAAGGATGTGTTTGGAGAGGCAAGTGAGATTTAAAAAGAATGTATTGGTGAACTGTGCTGATCATTTAGCCTCACGAGCAAAAACAGACACTTCCAGATCAAGGCTGAAAGAGTACGGGCTTGTAATGGAAAAAAATTTATTAGGGAGAGCACAGAGAGCAGGTTTACCTCAGGCTCAGTCTGGGAAAAAAACTTTAACATTAAAACTGTCAGTGCTACTGGGTTGCCAGATGTTGCAACAGAAACAAGCAAACCCAGCTGTCAAATAGCCAGCACAACTCATGAGGAGGTATATGATGGCATTTTTAGTGTAAAAATAACAAAAACAAAGACCTCCAGCTCTAGTATTGCTAGTACATAAAAACAGCAAAACTGCCCTGTTTTTAATGAGCGAAATTGGCAGCTCTGACGGATCGGATTTGCCTCCGAGGTTTCCGCGCATTTTCAAAACATTTGAAAAAGCAGATGCATTCACAGGTGTAGTCGTCACATTTTACTGCACGTGGCAATAAACTACTGCTGCATTTAACGCTGCCCCCGAGATGAACTGTTCGGAAAAGCGTTTCCGTTCTCTCTGCGAGTGTGACTGGAATAATCAGGCGACCAGGCAGCCGGTTCGGGAGGAATTGAGTCCCGTGCACAATTATGCCCGTTCAATTAGACTTGAAAAAGTGTGAGAAAAGAACGGAGGACTGAAAGACAGATGAACGGCCACCGCAGATCAAATTGTATACAGAGGATTCTGCTGCGACGAAGACAGCTTAACTTGTGTTCTACATGATCAACAAACCACTGCATGTTGGGTCATATTTCAAAATTTCTGTTTCAATAAAAAGCAAGTTTAGAGCCATTAAAAGCTTCCCTGTCCTTTAAAAACTCTTAAAGGTGCTCTATACAATATCCAGAGCATTCATTTAGCAGCAAACAACTATTTGCTATGAAAAATATAGAGGCGTAATGTCTACCTGAGCAGAGAATAAAGTCGCTCTCCCTCTGTGTGTTAAGGCTTTTACACATCGATGGTGTGCAGATAAACAACATGAAAATGTGAAATACTCGTCTGTGAATATTATATGTCTAGAGCTTTTATTGTGAAAGATAAGAACGGAAGGAGTGTCTCCAGTCTGCGCTCAGGAGTAATAAAGTTTGCCATCCTGGTTCCGATTATGGAGCCTCCGTGTTGTTGTTTCAAAAATGCAGGCGCAACTTAACCTGCTCCGCACAACGTAATTGGTTGATGCCATTATTCGCAGTATGAAAGCTCAGAAAACCAACCTTGTTCCGAAAAAATAATACTAATTGTACGTAATATTTGTGTTCTGTGTGAAAGTACTCATGACAAAACAACAATTAAAAAAAATATATCAACGTTAAAAACACGCAGCTGGTGTATAACGGCCTTTAATCTGAGTTTCTCCATGCTTTGTCGGCCGCACGTGCTTTTAGTGCATGTGAGCGTGCCCCACTGGCTAGCTCACGGCCGCTGCTCTGCACTGCTCTCATACAGCGGTTAAAGCTGATAACGCCGTCAGCTTTTGCTGAAGCGTTGCACCCGCCCTCCGGTCCTCCCCCCCCCAGGTTAATTCTGTTAGCTCTGTCAGTATTGTTGCCGTAGTTAACACTGTTAGCACCATTGCTGTCGCCATGTTGAGAGCCATGCGGAAGCAATGGAAATGCTCCCAATCTCGCTTTTAGGACCTTTAATTAAAACAAGAAGGGAATAAACATCTAAAACCCCAAAGCTCAGAGAATGATTGCATCCATTATTAGGCGCCGATAAGCTCCATTTGTTTGTTTTCAATTAACGCAATCTACCAGAGTGACCTAAGAAACCATGACGATGATATCATTGTCCAAGAACATCATACTACTGTTTATCCCAACGAATATAATTTTGTTTGTAGTTTACATGCAAATGAGCGTGTTTGAGTGTGTGTTAGGCATATTGTATTAATGTCTGTGGGTGTGCAATAGATGATTAAGCCCTAAAACCATCTAGTGTGTGTATGTGTGTGTGAGAGTATTAGAACACATCAATTAATCAGTGTGTGTACCGACCCTTAATTAAAAACTCCCACTTCCCCCTGGACCCTACTACTCCTGTGTGCAAAGTGTGTGTGGAAGTTATGTCTGCATTTGTATGCACGTCCTCACCGCTGCTGCATCTCAATATTCACGAGTGTGCATGCTGCATAGGAACTTGCACAACACCACTCCTAATACTCACAGGCACATTTAACTGTGCTATTTTTTTTTCACTTTCCATGTCCTGCTGTGATTTCAGAAACAGGTAATCAACAGTTTTTGTCTGCCCTCCGGTGTCTGTAGAGGTTCTACTCGCCAGAAAAAGATAGCGTAGCTCTAAACAAAATTAACACCTTTAACATGCATTCTGTCCTTTTCGAGAGGAACTCCCGACTTTCAAGGTGGGATATTGGAAAAGGATAAAACATATGGATGGGAAAAACAATGATTTCAGCTATGTATTGCAATTTTTAATTATTATTTTTTTATGCCAGAATCGATATATTTGCTTCATTTGAGTCTATACAGAGGTAGAAAGGAGTTGCGGCTTTTATTTTTGTAGTCTGAGTAACGTCATATCTGTTAGGTACCCGTCAAAAACCAAAACAAACCGCAGCCGGCCATAGCGAGCCGAGACGAGAAAGTAGAAAACGGCGGAGGGTCCACGTGGATACCATCTGCACCCTCACATTTTAAATCCCTACACATCCAGTAAAGTATGGAAACACTTTGGGTTTCACACATTGCAGGAAAAGCAGAGCTACACATCACGGCTAAAGCTGCATGCTAACGTGCGGTCGAGCCAGCCGTCACTTGCATCTCCGTGGTCAAATCAGCCGACGCTACAACTGTAGAGCACCCATATACTGACATTTATGTTAAATGCATTCAAACGGCCCCGATGGAGCTGACCATGGATGTATAAAGAGAACGGAGCTGACGGGAGAGCTAGAGACAGATTTGGTGAAGTTAACAAAGGGAACTGTATATACCAAATACATATATGGAAATAAGATTGATTAGATTATATTCACCAGAAGTATAAAACATTACATGTCCCTTATCAATTAAAAAGAAAAGCTGAGGGAAACGTCTTTATTCTTTGAGTTTTGGGTTGTTGGAAAAATTTAATATATAATGTCTGACAATGACTGATATATTTGACTTCAGGACATCTCTGACTACATACATGCTGAAAATCAAAATTTTTACGGTATCAATTAAGATATTTTACAAAGTAAAAGTCCCTAGAAGTGTATGATTCAACTTTTTCCCATGGGCTAGTGTTAAAAAAGTTAACAAAAATCGCAATATTGAATTGCAATAGTTGTAGAATCGCAATACATATCGAATCGGCACCAAAGAATCGTGATAGTATCGATTCGGGTAGATGGGTGTATCGTCCCACCTCTTATAAAACAACGCCTATCATCTACAGCTAAACACATAAGTCCACATAAGAGTATTTTTTTGTTCTTCCATTAAAGTAAACTGAGCACATCGCATATTGCTGCGAGTTGAAAGGAAGTGAACTGCAGTTGACCCAAACCTTAGACACCATGACAGATAGCCCCGTCTCCTAGGAAAGTACATTACTCACCCAACTAATCAGATTTCACACCAGCAAGGTGTGAAATCGCCCACCCTTCTCCGACCTTCTGTGTTTCCAACTCTCACTCTGATCACAAATTAATATTCACACAGACGTCCAGACGGCTACGGGGCTGGGGGGACTGAGAGAGTGTGTGTGTGTGTGTGTGTGTGTGTGTGTGTTTTTGTTTTTTTTACGTGCGCACGGCTGATCTCAAGCTGTGCTGTTACAGCAGACGAGATGGCAGATTGAAAGAAAAGAACGACAGAGGGAGGTGGGGGGGAAAGAGAAGAAGTGAGGAGGCCGCCGAAGAGGAAGCTGCTGTGGAAACGCCATGTCCTCTGCTTTGAAGTTGGCTATATGTTTTATTCAGTATGGTGAAAACCCACTGAACTAACTCCCAGAAAGGAAATGTATTTTTCTTAAAGGTACAGTGCGTAGGATTTAGCAGCATCTAGCTGTGTGGTTGCAGATTGCAACCAACTGAACATCCCTCTTTCCTTTCCAAGACATAACGTGAGCCGCTGAGTGCAAAACCTAATTTGTTCGCCCTGCTCAGAGGCCATCTTTACCATAATAACACTACTTTAGGAGCAACGGAAGTCAGACAGTGGTTAGCGGTACCATGGTAACGTAAGAACGTGAAAGCCAGCGTTTGGTTTGTCCGTTCTGGGCTACTGTAGAAACATGGCGGAGCAACATGGTGGACTCTGTGAAGAGGGTCTGCTCCCTGTGTAGATATGAAGGGCTCATTCTAAGCTAACGTGAATATGATTCTTAGTTTCAGGTGATTATACACTAATGCAAACATAGTTATGAATATTATATTCCATTCCTGCTAATAGACCCCCCCCTAAATGTTACACACTGCTCCTTTAATCTATCTTCAGTGATATTTCTGTATCTTATACAGTATCTACCAGGTTTAGTGTCAATTCTGAATTTGTGCATTTACGGAATACTCCATCCTTGTTTTGTTGTGTCCGACTGCTAAGTGAGAATGAGAAGAATGAGAATGAATTAATTATAACATGCTGGATTCAAGGATGGTGAAAATCTGGCAGAGGAAAACACCACACATTGTTTGTAGCCAGAAGAAGAGAAGAGTATCTTTCCTGTATTCTCCCAGCTGACTAAAATGCCAAATCAAACAGGAAGTAGTAACAACACTTGGTAACTGTTTGGTTTGTCTTGAGAGGATTGAATGAGAGTAGGTGATGAAAGCCACAGATTCTCTCCCCATTCTAACTTCCTCTCCTCTTTTGTGTTTCACTTTGGTTCTATTTTCCTCTCCTCAGTATCATCCAACTTACTTTATTTTTCCTCCATTCCCCCTTCCTCCCTCCCTCTCTGCCTCCCATCCCATCCTCCCCCTCTGCTTCGTCACAGCAGATTTCCAGCCGTTTAATCCCGATTATGGCTTCAAAGTCCCAGTTGACACCGAGCAGCTCCAACTTGTTGTGTATGTGTGAACATGTGTGCATACGCCAGCGAGATGCCGGTTCTGGCTATACGCACATCTGTCTCGTGTCTGTCGTTTTTAGCTGTGAGACATTGTGCTCGTGTTGACATGTCGTGTTAGCGAGTATGCGTGTTCGCTTCATGATAGCAGACACTTAAGCCGGAGTGGCAGTTTTAGTAGGTAACTCATGTTTGAGTGAATATACTTGCATGTGTGAGGTGGTTTTTGCCCATAAAACAGCTGTTTTCTGAGTGATAGTTGATGCGTTGTGTGAATGTATTGAAGTGAATAGCTTAGAGCTTAGTGGCTGTATACTATTGGTTTCAATGCTCGCTGTCATTTTAACAACTTCACCTTTCGTCCAATCTTATCTGCTCTTTTTGTCCTCTTTTCACCCGGCAAAACCTTTTTGCCCAAGTTCGTAAAACTTAATCTTGTTGTAAAATTTTTATATTTTTAAAACATTATTGCAATTTTAAGGTTAAACTCAAATTTAAACAATTTGCTAATAAATCAGTATTTATCCAGATCTAATGGAAAATCCAAAGTTAGCAAGCTAAGCTAAATTACTTCAACTTTCCGAATGAAATACAAACGGAACAGCACGATGGGTCCTCCTCATAGACTGTATGTAAGAAGTGGACGTAGTCACCGTGACATCACCCACTGGTTTGTGGACTACGGTTTTGAAGCCTCGAGTTCGGGATTTTGGTGGTCGCCATCTTGTTTTTTTGCAACCAGAACTGACATGAAAAGATGGAGCTCAGTACAACTGAACACTGTCATTTTTAGGCGACCAAAATGTTACAATTAACTTTCATGTACTGAAAACACACTGTGAAAGGGTTAAAGTTTAAGACGTAAACACAGACAACTCCCAGACCGCACAAAGCCGTGGTAGCGACCTGTCAATCACAAGGTAGCCACGCCCTAAAGCATCCCCTGCTTTATGGTCTATCTGACTCTAAATGGGACCATAATTTACTAAATGAACATCATGCTGTATTGAAGAAGACTTGAAACTAGCGACTGAAACCATAAACTCATGTTTATAATGTTTACTGAGGTAATAAATCAAGTGAGAAGTAGGCTCATTTTCTCATAGACTTCTATACAATCTGACTTCTTTTTGCAACCAGAGGAGTCGCCCCCTGCTGGCTGTTAGAAAGAATGCAAGTTTAAGGCACTTCCTCATTGGCTTCACTTTTCAGACCTGGAAGTTGCCCTCTAGTTGTCCTTAGTAATTAAATGGAGTAAATTGGAGTGCATCTAGTGTATATAGGCTGATATAACCAGCGCTTTGTAGATTTGTTGAAAATTGTGAATGTCCCCAAAAAAATGTATCTCCTTTTGAAAAATGGATAAATATTCAGTGTCAATATACTTTATATGTCCTTACATATCCTTACTCACAGTGGGGGGAGAGTTCAAATTTCCATTTCCAAAATAAAAAAGGGGGTTGACAATATAATGCAAGCAAACAGCTGTACAGACTAAAGCAATCCAACAGAATGCGAATCTGATAACGCTCCTATACCCTAAGGTTTGTTTTGAAGCTGTAAATTGTGATATGAATGCAATGTAAGGTGCCCCTTTTACTTTGTCCATCCCTGTACAGTACATAGAGACACAGACAAAACAACAAGGACACCTTTCAACACACATGAAAGACACATTCTGCCTAATCCCAAGTGTTTACAGTTGTTAAAAGCGGTGAAGCTGCAAATGGGCGATGAAAGAAAAACAGGTAATTTATCGTTAAGGGACGGGAAACTGCTTATTACGATTGATAATGAAAGACACTTTTTTGTACTACAGTGCATCTATTCTGCGTTGAGCAGTCATGCAGTACATAAAGCTGTCAGTGCAGGATGAACAACTGAGACTTCTCCTGAGTGTATCTGAAATTTTAATGCCTTTAGGGCCTTAAATATGGGCATTTTACATCAGACTTTGTTGGTCTCCTCGGACTTTTTAGGAGTCAGCCTCCTGCCTCTCTGCTCCGACCGCTAAATGAGTGGTAAACAAGTCTGCCTGTCATTTCTCTGTTTTTCTTCCTGTCCTTTTCATTTTCCATCAGTGTCAACTTTTGTTTTCTACACCCAACTACCACTTTCTCACATGTGTGCCATTCATTGTTCTTTCTTTGTTTGCCTTTCACCCTCGTATCACCATTGCCTCTCCTTCCATTCATCCCTCTGTCAAAACACAATACTTCTTATTTATTCACTCTCACTATCACTAATTGGATTAGCATGTTCTTGATCTTTTATTCAATTTCCTGAAATAAGGCTTTTCCAGGAGTACTTCAGTACACACAAACATGCATGCAATCACTTACACACACACAGAGAGAGAGAGAGATAATTACGAGACTGTTCGTGTGATTAAGTACCGTGCAAGTGGTTGTTAGAGGTGTGAAATGAAGAAGAGATAGACCGATAACCCAGGCCCCCAGAGACACATATCAGTGTGTGAGAGAGAGAGTGTGTGTGTGATTATACTGTATGTGACAAAAAGAGTGTGTGTTGTCAGAGTGTGTCTAAACCTTGTATTCCTCCCACGGATAAGTCAGAGATGAGGATGGATTTCCCGTCTCTCCCCTCCTCTTTGTAAATGCTGAGTGAATGATCCAGGATCAGCTCTTCTGCCTACTCCTGCCGTGGAACATGATGCAGAGGTCATAGGAGGCCAACTCCAGATCAGAAGGAAGAAGGACTGATCCTGTTACTTCATCCTGTTACTAGCCTCTGCCTATCTACTACTCTATCTACTCTGAAGCCCTTGGAAGCCGTTTATCATTCTGCACTTATTAGTGGTGATGTTGATGGCACTCAACTCTGCATGAAGAGTTGGTTGGACTTCTCTGGCAGAGAATAAACATCGGTATTTATTGATCAATTAAGCCCTCATTTGATCACATTGATCAATCCAGCATCATGACCTCCAACACACCTTGAGGATCGGTACTCTCCCAACCTATGGACGGTTCAGGGGTCATGATTACGGGCCACTGTGTGTCAGTGTGTTATTACTTTAGCTGATTTTAATGTTTTTATCCTTTACACAATGTTTAACAATGTCTTTGTTTTGTTTGTCTGACTTTCATTTGTTTTTACCCACTTGTTTTTTTTCTTTTAGACCCGGCATCATTGACTATGTTTACATGCATACTAATATTCCACTATTATTCCAACTATGACAATATTCCGAATTTGATACGGGTCATGTAAACAGCATATTCTGATTGGATATTCTGAATTAGGCTTTATTCCGAATGGAGCATTTTCCGATTAAGACATGTGGGATATGCCGATATTATTCAGGTTTTAGGAGCATTCTTTGGACGTGTATACATTCAGAATATGCGTCTCAACTGGGGTGTTTACGGCAGTTTGTGACACACGGTCTCTTGCCTGTTTACGGCCAGCTCTGTGCGTTGAACACACAGTTTGCAGACATGCACACCCAAAAGAAAAGCCCACATTTCAGGTCGGAAAGAGAAACACGGCTACTTTTATCAACAGCTTTTTGGATACGTGCAAATATCGCAACGCCGACCTTTTCAAGAAGGTGGTTGAAGGAATGAAAGAGGGAGGCTGAACAAGTCTGCCATCGGAGCATGCTCGGCTGCATGTAAACGGGAATATTAGTGGAATATTCATTTTCATTAGTCATGTAAACATCTTAGTGGGAATATTGTAATTTTTGGAATAAGGGCAAACATTTGAATATTTTGTGCGTGTAAACATCTCTGAGATATGAATAAATGAAATGAGCTTAACACTGATATTGCTGTGACTGGAGGGATGGGACTGGTGATGAGTCAAGAAAGAAAGCAAGGCAAAGAAAACCAAGAAAAAAAAAAAGATGACCAGCTGGATGAATAAATTAAATGAACAAGCTTTTCGCCAATGCTCTATAACATTCATTTCCTTCGAGGTGTTATTGTTATGTTTAGTTTGAATGATTATGTGATCTGCGATGACACCGATTCTTCAGGAGGCTGCATTTAAAAGCCTTGAGAGACATTTATAATGTGGTGGCCTTTTGCTTCACTCAAACAAATCGCTGTTGTTTGATGTTTACCACTCTGCACAATTGACCTAATTCGCACATTGTCTTTGTTATTGGAAGAAATATGAGAGATAAATAAGAAAAGCTGTGATTTATGAAGTATGTAAAAAACACTGATTTATTTGTGCTGAGCTTAATTTGGATGCAAATTAAGAAGTATTCAGTTATTAAACAATAACTGTTGCTTTGACTATCATGATTTATTAATATAAATAACAGCAGTAAAAAGAGCTAAAGTTAGGGATTCTAAAAACAGACTGCAGATATGAAAAATGGAGACCCAGATAAAAACAAACAAACATATGTAACCAAGTCAGCGAACCGTTACCGGGAGGCTCCGGGATCTGAAAACAGGAGATATACATGAGAGAACTAGAAGACAACTCTTGCTCCTGAAGGGAGGCAGAGGTCAAACGGGTGCAGAGGTGGGAAAGCATGACAGCAGAGAACACAAAGAGAGAGTGTAGGTGAGTTGTTTACTTGGCGGGTAGATACAGAAATGAGAAGAGAGTGTATGAAAGAAGAGTTAGACATGACAGTAGAGGCGCTGGGAAATGGAGTGCTTGGCCAGACAGACGTGTTCACAAATCCACCCTGACACAGGTTAACAAACACACAGACACACTGGAGACCATGCAGGCAGACAGAAAGTGAGGATGGATGGATTACTGGTGAACTGATATCCAAAATATAGCTGTGTCAATACTACACTATCTGGAAGGAAAACTGAGTCTGCTGAATGTCAGTGTATTGAAAAGATACGAGAGTTGATTTATTTGTATCATTATTTCCCCATAATGAATGACCAGCTCCACCGATAACCGCACAGTGTAGCCAGATCCTTTATCTACAAAGAAAAGCAACACCGTTTCTTATATGATTAATTCCAGTTGAATGTACAGTGTTATTCATGCACTACTAATGCAAAACACTTGTGAAACATAAATTCAATTTTGACAAAAAAAAAACAGGAGCAGAGAAATAAAGGTAATACGGATCAGTAACACCTAATAATAACCATCACTAATAAATGGTAAATTAATAGTTAACCTCTTAAGTCAGACGGACCCGGTACTGGATCGAAACAGGCAGTACCTTGTTGCGTAGTTGCATAAAAGTTGCGATGGATGATGATCTACTTATATAGAATATATGCATGCCATACCGCTTTGAAAAACGTTCTTAATATAAGTATAAAATATAAGTTGTGATCAAAACATCTGTGATTATTTCCTCATAATTCTACAATATCACGCTTGGTATCGTTGGAAACTAGAAATTCCGAACTTTTCAACTGACCTTAAACACACCTCCTATTGCAAACACATCGGTTGAAACGTTGATAGTTATTTTACTGTGACAATGAAACAATGAAATGCTCATTAATAATGTTTACTAATTATTAGTAATGCTTTAATTTGTATTATTTTATCATCATATTGTGTAATATGAAATAATTAGTTTATAAATGATAATGATAAAGAGATGATAATTACATTCTGATTACATTAGTAAACAATTTATCAACAGTTTATTGTTGCACACAGTGTAACGTTTTATATACTATATTAAGTATTTAAATTAAGTCTAGGGCTAATAAATACTTTGTAAATCATCCATAAACATTATTTAGATAGCTAGTTAACATTTTGTCAGCGTTTATTAATTGGTTTGTAAACCATCTATAAACATTATATGGATGGTTATTGTAAAGTTGCAACTGATGTTATGTTATAATGTGTGCAACGATAAATATCAATTTACCATTTATTAATGATGGTTGTTATAAAGTGTTACGTAAGGATCTGTTTAGCAGGAAGCAGTGTGACAGCACTGGTCAACGCCGAGTCCAAAATGACCCTTGAATAATCATGACTGAAGGGCTGAGTCAAAAATAAAGACATCACTCTTGAGATGAAGAGAGGTAACAGAAGGACAAGTATGTTGTCGATCTTAAGATGGAAACTAGCCTGTGATCTGACAGCCTATCATGAAGCGAAACATTACAGATTCTTCAAAGAGCCCCTGTAGATGGGAATCATCACTCACACACACACATACACACACATACACACACACACACACACACACACATACTGGTGGGTCCAACAACCTCAGGTCACGCCAAACTCTCTAACACGTACAGATGAGGTGTAAAGATAAACAGCGATGCCTAAAGCAAAGCCCCCGGAGACACAAACATGACTTCTAAAGAAAATAACTGAGGAGTTTCACATACACACACATACACACACACACACATACACATCCAAATGTCTGAGTTTGTTGACCTAACTGGACAGAATATTGAGTCTGGTAGCGCCACGAGGAGGAAAGGTCTAACCTGCCACCATGTCTGGATTTCTTTCATGTTGACTCTCTTATGACATCTCTTTCTGTGGGGCAACTTCCTTTCGTTTTTCTATATCTTTGCATCAGCCATCTTTCTGTCTCTGTCTCTCTCTCTCTCTCTCTCTCTCTCTCTGTCAGACAGAGTTCCAGGAATCAACATGAACCATCTGATGTTCTGCAGCAGGGAGTATGTGTCTGCTCCTGAGCTTATTAGCTATTCAGTCATTATTGGTTTCGCATGACAAACCATCAGCCTGTGTGATGAGCAATCTGCACAGGACAGATGCTCCCATACTTGAAGCACTTGTACAATTTAGTGTGTGTGTAATTTAGAGACGAGACAAAGGTCCTCCTGTGCTCGATTAAGAACTGGTAGGCCTGACACAAGAGGGTGGAGCTATGTACAACTGAATACTGAAGACATTTTTAGGCGACCAAAATGGTTATAATTAACTTTCATGAACTGTAAACACACTATGAAATGGTTACAGTTCTAAGACGGAAATACGGACAACGCCGTGGTAGCGACCTCTCAATCACAAGGTAGCCCCGCCTTAAAGTATCTCCTGCTTTATGGTCTATTTGACTCTAAATGGGACCATAATTTACTAAATGAACATCATGCTGTATTGAAGAAGACTTGAAACTAGCGATTGAGACCATAAACTCATGTTTACAATGTTTACTGAGGTAATAAATCAAGTGAGAAGTAGGCTCATTTTCTCATAGACTTCTATACAATCAGACTTCTTTTTGCAACCAGAGGAGTCGCCCCCTGCTGGCTGTTAGAAAGAATGCAGGTTTAAGGAACTTCTGCATTGGCTTCACTTTTCAGAACTGGAGGTTGCCCACTGGGCTAAAGCTGCATAACGCTTGGTTACTACTGCAGGCAGTAAGCTCACAGGGTATGCTAACGGTTGCAGCATTTATTCAATGTGACAAACACTGTTAAATCAATTTCTTGTATTTTTGGTAATGATAGAAAATAAATAACCAGGCAATCAGAGAGTGCAGACCTCCAAGGCTGTATCCATAAGTGAAAATAATGCGTGTATCTGCCCCGTGATTTTCTCCAAAATTGAATGGGTTCTTCCACCAACTTTCATGAAAATCAGGCTAGTGTTTTTGCCGTAATCCTGCTGACAAACACACAAACAAACCAACCAACAAACAAACTGAACCGAAAACATAACCTCCTTGGCGGAGGTAATAATAGGCTACACCACCAATACCTCTTTAAATGTCAACTATCACTCAGCCCCATAGACAGTAATTCAGCATGAGCTTTTCTATGCCTAGTTACAGTTGCTAACTGATAGCAGGAGGGGTTTAGCAAACGGTCAATTAAGGTAAGCATGCATATATATATAAATGTATTCCTGAAGAGCACGGTATTTATTTGTTGTAATGAAATTGGTGTTGAAGACAAATTACATTTTGGGAATTCATTGCCCCATGTCACTGACTTAAAGATCAGTTAAAGAATTGTGTTGTCACTATGAAGAATGCTCATGTACAGACATTCAACACATCTCCTAAACTTAACCAGCAATGTGCGCCGCAGACACAAACACGACGGCCACAGGTGTACTGTTCTCTGTGGGCCGGACCACCTTCCTTGTCGTTTTATGTTACACTCTCCGTATCTTGATTGCCCTTTTGCCGTTCCACCCCCGCTCTTCTATCCATCTATATTTACCCTCCTTCCACATGTTCCTTTGCTTTCCTGTCCATCACTCTCCCCCGCCCTCTCTCTCTTTGTGCTGACATTTTACTGCTTAGCACACATGGCTCATCCTTTTGCACAAACACATTCACACGTATACAGAAGCAGGAGATAAACAGAGCTTTCTCAAATGCCAAACATAATTCCACACAACAGAACGGCATGTTGTCAAGTGTCGAACCAAGTAATTCAAACTTTGATTGGCGCATTGTGGTTTTCGCTGGAATTTAAAGGTTATATTATACTTAACGTGCTGAGGCACTATCATGACTGTAGGAGCCACCGAACTCAAAGAATGACCTGAAAAGCATAGCGTAGTCCATCTCAGATTTACTGTCGCCACATTTTCTTCGCTGGGAGAAAGAAAGAAAGAAAGAAAGAAAGAAAAAAGAAAGCCTTGGAGTTATGAGGATGTAAAGCCCTCAGTGTTATATCACTGTTAGCAGACCAAAGCATTAATAGGCCTTGGATTTGTTGCCAACACTGTGTTGCTATTGCTGTGTTGGAACGTCACCAGTAAGAAGCCACTCTCCAAGGCCGCCGCTCACAAACACACAAACAAGGAAACGTTGGACCACAATTCTTGTTCCAGACATTTTCATTGGTCATTTTTTTGGATCTATGAGAGTGTACGGAGACATGAAATGCACTGGGTGCTCGAGACTTAATTTAGCCAACTGTATGCCAATTTAAACAAGATACCAGCTGAATGAAATGATGTAGCTTCTAGTGCAGAGAACAGTCTAGGAATAGAGGAATGACTCACTGAATGACGTAGGGTGCCCACGTCAAACTAGCATCACATTTCAAACTATTGACTTCGACAAAAAGTTTATTTTTAGGGCAGCAGAAAACTAAATTTCTCCAGTAGTGGACGACATATACATTAGTTCTAGTATATAGTACATAATCCAGGTTCTAGGGAACTAAAGCCCATGTGGCTTTCACTGTAGAAAGCTCATCAGTGACAGATTTAAACTTGTGATGCCAGGTGGGTGCAGTTAGCTAGCTGGTAAGATAGAAAACCTGAGCTACCTAATATGTGTTATATATCAATGATTCTAAAAGTGGGGTCTGTGGCAAATATAAAAAAAAAAAAAAAGAATTGCTAGAAATTATAACATTGTGCTGTCTCATTAAAAAGTGCATATCTACACTGTACAGATGGGGACCATTTGCACCAATAAAACAAGCATATTGTGTCACTTACTCCCACCCACATTAGCTTTAGGCCAATAGAAACTGATGTGACTGTGACACACAGCAATAAGTTCATTATTTTTAACTTGAAGCACTCACTGACAGTCAGCTTTAGATTGGTTTAAATATCTGGATTTATTAGGACTTTGACAGTATTGCTACTGTTCATTTTCTGAAAGCTTTTAAGATCAATTTATTGAAATGTCGGCTATAAATGCTGTGTAGTTGAGTTCAAATGCATTTGAATAAAATCACCCTGTGTTTAAAAGGTATATAAGTGGAAATAATATTCAATGACATTGCTAATTTCCCCGCTGTGGGACTAATAAAGGAATATCTCATCTCATCTTAACATGATTCAAATTGAAATGTGGTTCGGTTTATCACTTTGAAGCAGGTTTGAAGTACTTCAGTTGAAAGGTTTTAGAATACAAATAGCTCCAATGGCATCTAAGAGTATAAAAATAGTAGTAAGCGTTATATGCTTGATTGATGTTAAGATTATGAGGGGGTCCTTGGGAAATGTTCTCCCCTGGAAGGGGTCCCTGGCCCCAAAAAGTGTTAGAACCCCTGTTATACATTATACATGTGTTTTTCAAACTGTTAATGGATGATTTCATGCACTGTTATACAGCAGGAAAAGACAAGGAAGGTGCCCATCGAGGAAGACTGGGGTTTAAATGTTCTTTGCAAGGACTTCATGATGATTCTGTAGTCAACAAAAACATAAACTTAAAAACACTGAGACACTAAGTCTTAACCATAATAAGTACAGAGTCTGCGTCAAAGTGCAAAAAATAAAAAAAACAGTCATACTTTGATGAGAACGTCATTGTCTGCGAGACAATTTGTTGGCAAGGACACAAGTGCTTGGATTATTTAACTCTGGGACATTAAACCCAAGCATAGCTGCCACCAGCAGTCTTAAACACATTTAATTCAAGACCTTGTAACAGTTACCCGGCTCTCTTCAATGTTCTCAATGCTCTCTGTTGGTATCAATGCGGTACAAAGCTTTTGTATTACTTTGCTGTTGCAGAATAGAAAGCACTCCACTTCAAGTCAGATCAGCGCATGCACCAAGGTTGCTCACAGTATCTTGTCTGTGGCACGCTGTCTTCATTGGCCATTTAGTTCTTAACAAAAACAAATCCTGCTTTTGACACTGAGAAAATGCTTTTTCTGTCGTCGGGCAGAATGATTTCAATTGCAGCCACTCTAGGAAAGGTACGTTAGGTTGACTTCCCGGTGCGTGTTTACATAATCCACAGAGGACAGTGTCCATAAACTCATCAAGTCTTGGCTAACATCAAACACTTTCTCACTCTATCAGAAGGGACAATTAATCTATTACATCTGTGTTGATAGTTTATAAAGTGCACTCCAAGCTAAATGAGAAATTAGAGTTGAGAAGACCAATCTCGCTTGCAATTTCACCTCATCATGACTGATTCAAAACAGACTGAGGAATTACTATGAGCTGAGCTGATAGAATGTTCAGTTCAACCAGCTACAGAATCCATTTATTCTCATGGACCTGATTTTCATCTCACTACAGGTAGGGAACCCTGTAGGAAATACAGCAGAGCAAATGTTAACACGTTCAACCACTGGTGGACTTAAGCGGGGGAACTGCCCCCCTTGGTGCCCCCCTGTACGAACAAACCACAGCTAAAGTGCCCTCTTGGATGCCCCTATGGTAGATAAAACAAGATAAAGGGCCCTCTAGGGTGCCCTCCCAGTAGAGAAAAGGTGATGAAAGTGCCCTCTAGGGAGGAGAAAATGTGGTAAAGTGCCTTCTAGTGTGCCTTTCCAGTGTAGAAAATGTGGTAAAGTGCCTTCTAGTGTGCCTTTCCAGTGGAGACAACGTGATAAAGTGCAATCTAGGGTGACCTTCCAGTGGAGAAAATGTGATAAAGTGCCCTCTAGGGTGACCTGCCTGTGGAGATAATGTGATAAAGTGTGCAATAGGGTGCACTCCCAGTGGACAAAATGTTATAAAGTGCCCTCTAGGGTGACATGCCAGTGGAGATAATGGGATAAAGTGTCCACTGGGGTGCCATTTCAGAGGAAAAAAATTTAATAAAGTGCCCTCTAGGGTGCCATTCCAGAGGTGAAAATGTGATAAAGTGTGCACTAGGGTTGCCTTAAAATTGAGAAAACATGATGCAGTGCCATATAGTCTGCCTTACATGCTAGAAAACGTTCTGCGTGCTGGAGCCCTTTTTATTTTTTTCACCCCTGTCCTCAGACAGCCTGAGTCCGCCACTGCATTTCAACCATTAATTGATTAATCTAAAAATATATATATAGCCTTCATGCATATATATACTCTAATTATCTTCACATACTGTATGAAACACACAAGTGAAGAAAGCGTTTCTGATCTAAGGGTGTGAAGTCACACCTTCACATGAATTCACATTAACCACTGCTGACATTTACACTGTAGTTGTTGCACAATAGATGTAGGACATGAAGTGCTTTTCTTTCATTGCAGTTTTGAAAAAAATAAATAAAGCATCAGTACTCATTCTCTGACACTCTGTTAACTGATTTACAATGCAACCCTTTTAAAGTCATCAATTGCATTTCAAGCTTTGAATTAGACTGAATCAAGTCTTAATGACTGGAATGTGTCTCTCCACTCAGCTACTACAAACATGTTAGATTTATAAGAATGATTTACTTGCCTTTTCAGCCTAACAGCCTTTCAGCACAGAAAAATAGCAGCAACTCCCAACTGCTTAGAAGATTGTTCACCCTGATAATTGACTCGCTTGATTCACCTTGAAATGAAATGCTTCGTTTTCTACAGTTAAGAGTTTTTGTGGACTTTGCTACAGCTAAAACATGGAAGACTTTGCTATGATACATAATGCACTGTTTCCAGTCGCAGCTCGATGAACAGCTACAACACCTTTCAAATCAAGGTGCTGAGCCAAAAAGGCACATGTGAGCTCCCTGCATGTGTTACTTCAGACTCATCCACATTGCACATTTTTCATTTTCAGGGTGAAAATTAAAGAAATTAAAAAATGTGAAAATGACTTGTATGAGGAAAAGATTTGCTTGTTATTTTTCATAGTTTTCTTAATCTATTCCTAGAAGATTTACATTGGAGTTATAACTTTGTCATTTATAATATCAAAAGTTAACTAATCATAATGGATAAGTACATTTTCTATTCAATATGACTTTAAGTTTAACATTTTATGTCTAGAATAGGCTATTTTATTCATTTTTTGGTAATTGTGTACTGTCACTTTAAGAGAGCACAAACCCTCGCGCACTAGGGAATCGAGTGGAGGCTAGACTAGCTGTGGAGTTGCACAGTTTTCGTACCGTGTCCTGTCATGTTTAATGTTATATTAACCAGCAAAGAAAGTGAAATTAGTGGAATTGACCTGCTTGTGACACTTATGGAATACAAGCTGTTTTCCCAACTCTACAACAGACATCGAGTGGATTCTTGTAAAACTACATCAGCTGGACACGTGTAGACTGTAACTATCAGATGGGTTGCTTTTTCTGCAGTTCAACATTACTTGTGAGTGAAGTAGAAGAAAGCAGAAATTGAATTGCTAACCACGAGAGATCCATATAGAGTCCATTCTGTGCTTTTTTCTCATCTACTTCAACAATTAACTGGCTTTATAAAATACCATCTATGAAAGTAGAACTTGTAGTGGCAAAGATTTCATGTAGCACGGCTGATTTAACATCGTGTGCCACTGCGTTATCATCATTTTTACAAGATTTTTTAACACTAATACCAAATATTCCAAGTCTGATTTTAGGACAGCACTGACTCCGGACGGTTTTGTCCATTGAATGGTACAATAATAATGGTATTAACTAAGCCATTTTAGACACAAAACATTGACAACAAGCCCATTCAAAAGGTATAGGAGACGTGGTGTGGTTCATGGCATCATTAGCTTATATGACTGGTACATGAACAACCCACGCAGCTCATTATTTTTAAATCCCCCCCCCACCTTCTCAGTCGGTTAACGCTGTTTTTTTGCTGCCGTTTTGCACCTGCTCATGAAACTATAGCTCTCCATGTTTTCTGTCTGAAGACCAAGAAATAAAGACATCAAGCAGATAACTCGCATAGAGATGTAAGAAGTGTTCAGGAACGCTGGAGCACCACTTCACAGTAACTTGTTGTACTCTGCAGCTGATTCAGTTTATATATAGAGACCTTTTAAAGCTGTCACTCTCTCACTCTCTTCCAGCTTTCACTGCATCACACCATTAAGCATGCTAGACTGGCTTGAATAGTTTGAGACGGGCTCTTATGAATCCATTCAGAGCAGACCCGATACAGAGAAACCATCAAATTTACATCTCCGCTGTCAAAAGTATCTCTCCTCGTGTCAAATATTCTGGGTCTATTTTCCAGCATCATGACACAGCATTTTGACAGTATCCATCAGCTCATCATTTTCTCACCGCCCAGGAAGAAATGATGAGAATTTTAGGAAAAAAAAGCTGCACACAAAGCACCGGCACCGTCAAACACACATGGCTGAATGTCCTACCTTGACCCCTCGCACTCTGAACTCGGCCAGGGCTCGGCTCATCTTGGAAGCTGCCGTCTGCAGGTCCTTCCCGCTGGCGATGACTTTGACCAACAGGGAGTCGTAGTGGGGTGAAATGACGGCACCCTGGAAGGCCGAGGCACTGTCCAGGCGGATGCCCATGCCTTCGCCGCTTCGGAAGACCTGGCAGGAACAGAGCAGAGGAAAGCGAGAGTGAAGGACTTTGTATAACAAAAAAAAAACTTTAACCAGGTTGTTATTGATTTTATATATTACAAATCTAAGAATAAGACTCCAGATGAACTGCAAAAACAAATAGATATTCAAAACGCTTTGTCTTACTTAACATCCTGAACAGAACGTCTGCAGATTGCGATGAATAATTGCTCATTAACACAGAGTGAATAAAATTTGGAGGCAGAGCAGTGTAAACATATATCAAGAATGTACACAGTATTCCTGTGGATTTTACTGAGGTGGATTCTGCTGCAGTTGGCAAGAAAATACACTTGCACAATTTGTCAATTTTAGATTTAGTGGTTTCATTAGGGTTATTATTTTCTCACCCTACATGGTCCAGTAATCTAAGGGTCATTTTTCAGATACATTTTGGAGGAATTACTAATATTTGTGTCAATTACGCATTAATAATTATGCAACTGCTCTTCCTCAGTGATTTATCCACAGTACTTAAGACACAATAATGGTAGGAGTAATTGCAACCCACTGCCTGAGCTAAAAGGAGGGTATAACATCAACTTTCCAGTGCATGCACCCATTGCTTCAGAGGTCAAAAGAGAGGGAGGAAAGAAGGCACACATCGAAAGTGAAAGTCAGTGCATCCTGGTGGCTCAAAATGTCAAGGTTGGACTCCAGGCCTGGACCTTTGTCATATGTTTCTCAGTCGTTTCTATCACCCGCTACTTTGAACTGTCAAAGAAAGAGGTGAAAACACCTAAGAACTGCCTAAATTAAATTGTTGACTTTGCAGCCTTCCCAAGCGTGTAAGATACAGAGTCAAATGTTTTTATTTGCTGTTCAATATTTCTTTGTAGTGGTTTTTCATACCTTACTTGTTTTAACCCACTGAAACATGAGGGATCGCGGGCAATCCCGACCGACTTTACTGTCTTTCAGAGGCTGAAGCAGGCTCAGTTTTAGAGGTAGAGTGAAATTACAGATATCATGTAAAATTACAAAAACCCAAGGAATCCATTGGTAACCATGTAAGGCTAAATTTAGGCGAGGAAAAACTGGCATGGCCATTTTCAAAGGGGTCCCTCGACCTTCTGACCTCAAGATATGTGAATGAAAATGGGTTCTATTGGTACCCACGAGTCTCCCCTTTACAGACATACCCACTTTATGATAATCACATGCAGTTTGGGGCAAAAACCATGCAGTCTTTCGAATACAGTATGAATGTATTATCTTCACCTATTCTAAAAATGGTGTGTTTGAATATTCCTCCATACTGGGCTCCCTAAACCATCTTGGAATTAAATAAATTGGGTATCACTGTAACGTTGAGTCTCTTGTGGGTCCAATGAGCCCAATTATATTCATGTGTGATGATGTTAGTCCCCATAGTGGTCATTTCATTTTAATGAGACCATTCTTTTGAAATTTGACATCACCGTATAAAATGACCTCTGGTGACCTCTAGGATAATCACAGCCTCAGGAAAATTTACAGTCACAAGCTAGAGACCTGGAGCATTCAGAGGATGGATGGCAAATCTCCAAATGTCAAAGATTTCTGATATCAAATCACAGCATGGCTTTTTCTGTGGTGTTCCTCAAGGTCTTGGTGTCTTAATGTGGTATTTTGGAGGGATTATTGATCATTTTTATCAATTCTTGTGTAGTAGAAAATGGTTAAATTTAGCACCAAATCTGTGTAACACATGGTATCAACCCAAAAACTGCTGCAACAACTTATGAGATATAAGTGAGCATGGGAATGGCCATCATATACTTCTATCATATCACACTTTCACAATTTGTTTTAATTAATGAATTGATGAATTGATTAATTCATGTTTATTTCCGTTATATGACTAGAACAACTTGACACACAGTAATGAGCTGCATCACAAATTAATCTCCAGGTTCACAGCTTTCAGATGATGTACACCACTTCTATGTGACATCTACTGTTGACCTGCTATTTCCCCCTAAAAAAAGAGAGTAAATATATATCACCACCATTCACAGAATTTGTTAACGGCTTGCTAGTGGATTGTAATGTGGACGGCGCAGGAGCAAAGCATCTCTGTTCGAAGCCTGAGCGGAAATTAACCTGCACTTGGAACGCGATGGCAGACAAGACATAAGAGAAGAGCGAAAATCAAGAGATGAGAGGGGGAGAAAAACAAGCATGAGATGAGTTAGAAGCGGAACGGCTGGACCGTTCCAAACCACTTGGCAAGAGAGCGGAGAGAGGGAGGAGAGGAGATGTGAAGAGGAGAGGGAGGACCGTCCAACACTACAACATATGGAGCCCCTTGAGGGCTGGAAGGGAAAGATGAGTAGAAATTATAATTATAACAATGTTGTGCCACACTGATGATATGCTGGTGATATTTCCAGACAATGTAGATGTGCAGAGCTGCTAACATTTATGACCAACAATATTTTTTCATTATCCTTTTTGCTCTTTACGACTCGCCATTTTATCCAGAGTGAGTATTCTTTTTCCAATGCAATTTTATTCATCTCCAACGGCTCGAAATGATCAAAATACTGTATAATACCCTCCATAAAGCATGTTAGAAAATGTGCTATAATATTAATGTATGATGACAAATGGCTTACGGAATAGCAGCCAAAGTGAATGGACCACCCATAACTAGGCTGCTGTAAAACAATGTTATACTGCAGTACCTGTGTTATTAATATAAACATACTCAAGCTTAATGAATGCACACCTAACCAAAATGTAGCAGGGAAGCATCAGATTGCTGTTACAAATTACACATCAATACACCTTAATATCAAGCTGAATGCTAATTTACTGCTCAGAGTGGACATTAATGAGTTTTTCAATTTGGATTTAATATTTAAAATATGTCTTATTCATAGGACTGGCCTTCATCGAGTAGGAGTCTTGATCTTTCTTAACATAAAATGGAGGCCGAGTTGAAAGAGATTGCCCACATAAAGCTGTAAATGAATGAGATGCCGAAGCGGAAGAAATCGCCGCGAGTATTACTGCCCACGCACACTGCCTCTACACCTGTGCAATATGCTGTTTCAAGGCTCAAAGCCCCAAATTCCAGGTTGTGATTTTCATAGACGGCACCCCTCCTTTGATTTGAAAGGCTTGAGGCCGGTCATCGGCACTTCAAGTGTCACTGAAAAAGATTTCAATGTTCCACACTTGCACTTAGTTCTTTTTCTCCTTTTTTTAAAAGACTTTTTAGCCATTTTCGGCTTTATTTATTTGACGCCTTTATTTGACACTACTGCTTTACGGCCGGAATCAAGGCCAAGGCGGTTATATGGCATGCGTTGTAACCACTCAGCTACACACTTGCACTTTCGATGTGCATGTTAATAACTAAAAGGCCTTTATATCTAGGGCATTTATTGTGAAAGGTAAGAACAGGAGTCCGGTCTGCGCTGCGTTTGTAAAGGTTCAAAGGAGTAATAAAGTTTGCCGTCTCGGTTCGGACTACGCAGCCTCTGTGTTGCCGTTTCAGAAATATGGCTCAACCGTTTCCGCACAACCTGATTGGTTGATGCCTTTATTCGCGGTGCGAAAGCTCAGATAATCGACCCTGTTACGAAAAAAAAAGATTGCGCTTTTTTGACACGGAATATTTGCGTTCTATGTGAAAGTATTCATGACAAAAAAAACTGTTTGAAAAAATATATTGCCGTGTGAATTAATTGCACGAAAAAAGCGCTGCAGGTGTATATGACTTAAAGCTGAAGTAGGCAAGTTATTTTGATAAACCGGTCACTATAACTTGACAGTAGTGCATGAGACAGGTAATCTGTCTGCTTCTGTGTCCTCCAGTGCTCCTAACGGCATCCGCAAGATTTCATAGACCGGAGGAAAACAACCAATCAGAGCCGAGCTGGAGCAGCTCTGATCAAATATGAATCAATATTCTGTCATTGTAATGCCTATTTCTAGCATAAAATGTTTTCAGAAACATATTTTAGTATACTGCTTGGCTGTAAAATGAGAAAGTTTGTGACCCGGCAGCCATGTTGAGAACAGTTGAGGAAATACCAAGCACTGGTCACATGACCGGAGCACAGCCAATAGGAACGCTCTCTCAATGAAATGACCTGTGATTGGCTAAAGCCTGAAAACAGAGCCATAAGGAGGTGCAGAAGTCTAGTTTTCTCTCAGAACACTTGAATTACAATATGATGAAAGGATATCATGGTATTTTTTGCCCAATGATGCCAAAAAATATTCTACCTACTGCCGCTTTAACTCTGCAAGCTGCTAAGCATAGAATACATTTCTTTAAATTCAAAGAGTAGGTATATCTGAGGAACGTGATTACAATAGAAAATAGATTATAAAAAGATTGCCTTTGTGCTATTGCAGTTTATTATTTAACAAGCTTCAGCAGCTGTGCTTACACAAAAGTTTTTCTGAGACACAATCATTTTTTAGTACATACTGTATCGACTACTACAGTTTAGATGGAGACAACTGTTCAAAACAGGGCATTCTTTATATACAGTACACTGTCTGTGCAATTACCATGGAGAAAATAATGACTTCCCCCCCAAACAGATGAATTGAGATTTACTAAAACGGTTCATCGTACTCATTTTTTTTCGTGAGGTGTTTTGTAAAATTCATGAAAGAAACATCTGACATTGCTTTTGAACTATATACCGTCAACTCTGGGGCTTTCCACGGCAGTCTGGAGGCAGTTGCCGACCCCTCCTCTGTGCAAATGCCCTGTGGGAAAATCTATACTCTGTTTACTTTCCCTCTCTATTCATTAAATCGTTCCTTACTGTGAACAAACCATATTTCACAATTGCTCTCTGCCTCCAGTTAACACAGCAGGCCAAGCATACTGGATACGCATGACCCGTGCAGCTGTTAGCGGCGACTGCGGTGTTTAAGTGACAGAGTGGCTGTCCGACGGTATTTAATATCGAACGGCCGCGTCTCCAGGGTGGAGGGTATATGGTAAAAAGGCAACATTTATGGCAACACTCACACTGAAATTCTTAGCTTTGACTTACTCTCAGTACATCCACAAAAGTTGACTGAGCATCAAGGCTATTTTCAGCAATAATCACACAGTTTAGGCATTTGGCTAACACTTTTATCCAGAACAACTTGGAGTGATGAAAGGGGGAGGCGGAGGATCAGTGAGTAGCTCAAAGGCACTTCTGTTCTCCTGACAGTAAAGTTTTTGAAATCATAAGGGCCTCCCACAGTGTTTTATACAGTGTCACATTTGGGAGCTGTCGGGCGCCAACTATTTGTCGACTGATTGGGTGCCGAACCATATTGGCCAAAATTAATTAAAACAAACCTGATTGGTGTTCGTAAGGTTGTTTCTTTGAAGCCCAACAGGGTGATTTGTGCTTTAGAGGCTGTCAGTTGTGATTACATGCAACAAACTATCACTGTCGAACAGTCAAAAACTTGTAAGCAAGCGTGTTAGAATCAGATTTTGAGCAGCTGATTGTTCCGTGGCTACTCATCCACTTTTGTGACCACGTAAAGCACACTTCAGAGGGCTTGTAATTCGGCTGTGTTCCTGTGGCAAAGCCAGATGGTGAGTGACTCCGGCTATTGCTGTGTTGTTTCCTGGTTGGCATTTTTGCCAGCTGTGGGAGTAAAATCTAATCTAATTGTTCAGTCTGCACACCTGAAGAATTTAAGAAGTATCAAGAACTTTAAAAGGTGAAACGGCAATTGAAACAGAATGCAATAAGTAAAATATAATGAATCCCCTTTTAAATGGGTAGTCATACAGTAGAGGTAAGTAGTGGCTTTTGCAGGATCTGTTATACAGTATGTAATCTCTCAGTTTAAGTAGTTAAAATCCAGCCGGTTAGACTGTTATTAGGTGATTAAATGGGCGTTATCAGTGGTCATAAGCCTCATAGGTGTGGGTCAGAAGGGGCCTGCTTCATCCACTAGTAGGTTTTATCATCGATCCACATGGGCGATCACCAAAAAAAGGAGTAAAAGAAGACAACTGCGGCATCGAGCGACCGTAGTAATTATGACAGGAGTAGAAGCGGAAGTAGGCTGCTGTAGTATAGACATCTATGAGGCCTATTTCTTGTTTGGAAATAATATTCTTTTCTTTCTTTTAGATAAAGAAAAAATATTTATGTCTGTTTGTAAATTGTAATATAGCTGTCTCTTATTTCAATGTTAGATGAGTTCCTTTTACAAGCATTCTGTTTTTATTCAACCCACCTGTGCATTTATTTACGTTATCGTATATATCTCTTCTCTTTTGTTTTATTTTATTATATGCACAAATAAAGAACTAGAACTGACATTTAATGACCCGACAATGTGATGTGTGTGTTCTAATACTACCAATACAGTATATAAGACACTGAATATCAAGCAATAAAATGGAATGCCCTGCAGCCATTTGTTTGTGATATTGTGTCCTACTGGAATGTAAAACAGATTTGATTAGATTATATTGCACTTTAGTGTCAGTTGGAACACGAGTGAGCTCCGAGTATCGGGCCTGAGAGGAGCATCACAAAATACACCCACAACCATCTATAGGACTGAGGGAAGATTGCAGAGTCTAAGTGAACTGCATCCAGACAAAGAAACAATAAAGTGAATACATTTGCATTAACATACTGTATATGCTTTCGGATGCGTTGGACAGCAATAAGGCAGGCGGACATACAGTAACCACACAAACTGAAAACATGTTGCCCTTAAATATGAGCCAATATCATTCTAAATCGAATAAACAACCTTGTCCTGCTTGTGTCGGGAGACTAATCAAACATGCAGCAAGACAGATGTTTGCTGTTACACTTTACTGCACAAACATATATAAATGTGATATGTAGTCGAACTGGAACCCACAAAACTAGCCCAGTGGAGCCTCGGTTATTGGAACTACTCAGATGGAGGTTGTTTTGCAGAGATAAACAAATAAAAAATAACACTAAAAATGTTATTCACAAGGGTTTTTTTTCCAGTGTGTCCTGCATGGCCTTAAGGTTTAGAGTTAAACTGAATCTCATTTGATGTACCATGCAAGAGAATTTCAAACAATTATATCCAATAAACCAAATATTGCTAACTTTCTGCTCATGTATGTGTCAAGCATTTCCATATTTACTTTTCTCCACTATGTGCTAATGAGGGACAATGGACTTTTATGATGCGCTTCTGTGCATGTGCCTTTGTGAATATTAAGCATGTTAATTTTGGCCTCGGGGCATATAGATTTTTTAGATGAATGGTGCCACAACAACAACAACCCCACAGAGAGGAGAGAGGGGCCTTCATCTCCCACGCTCAACAAGGACTCAAACCCCGAACAGTGCCACTATAGATCTTGTAGCCAGATAGAGAGAGAAGAGACAGAGAGGTACTGTACAGGCAGGATTGAATGAAAAGCCAAGTACCATGTTAATAATTGAAGTCAAGGTGTCAGCTTCTTTCAGCCCAGGGCGCTGTCTAACATGAAATCCCCACTTTCTTCTCTCACGCTCCCTTCATGTCACTCTCTCTCTCCGTCTTACCTCCCTTTCGCTCACGCTCTCTGGATAGCCATACATACTATATAATTTAAGCACAAAGGCATTGAAATGATCTCGCTGACACACGCATGCACTGATTTGGTCCCCTATTATCCTGCACACTCAATGTCTTGCTCCTCGTCTATAACAATCCAGGGGTAAGGCTTTATATTAATGTTGTTTGTAATAAACGTTATGTGTTAATAAGATGATCTAAGGGTTAATAATAGCATTATAAACAAGTTTATTGTTGGATTATAATTAGGGTTGTCAATCTATTAAAATGTGTTATCACAATTCATCGCATGATTGTCCATCGTTAATCGTGATTAATCACAAATTAATTTTTTATCCTTTCAAAATGTACCTCAAAGGGAGATTTGTCAATTATTTAATACGCTTATCAACATGGGAGTGGGAAAATACGCTGCTTTATGCAAATGTATGTATATATTTATTATTAACAACACAAAGCAATGACACATATTGTCCAGAAACCCTCACAGGTACTGCATTTAGCATACAAATATATGCTTAAATCATAACATGGCAAACTGCAGCCCAACAGGCAACAACAGCTGTCAGTGTGCTGACTTGACTATGACTTGCCCCAAACTGCATGTGATTATCATAAAGTGGGCATGTCTGTATAAGTGCATAGTTAACTATGCACTTATTGGGTTACAGTTAATAATATTAACAATATTAACAGTCTTTGCTTTTTGCAGGTGCCTGATCCAGGACATTCAGTTCATTACTAGCTTCCTTGTAATAATAATTTCCATAACGGTGGTTCAAACCTTTTACTCTACATTATGTTCAAATCTATTGTAAGTCGTCTTTCTCCTGTGTTCCTGCTTCTTTTTTATTTGTCACCATCTCCCTGTCTAAAACATCCTTCCATTTCTCAGTGCTTTCTCAGAAGTATGTCACTCAGAAGGCCAGATTTGAGGATTTCTCTGACATTGTATGAAAGAGCGTAGATCTGCCATGAGCACATTACAAATCCTCCCTGCCCATCCTGCTACTGCGATCTTAAAAATATCTAAAAATTTGGAATAACAAACTTATGTTTCCAGGAATTCAGATAACCAAGTCGATGTACCCACTGATGCCGATGAATTTTCCAAGAACGTCAAAATGGCTTCTGGATGGGTTTCAGAGGCCTGAGTCATAGAACTTAGTTGCACAGTTTCATTTGCTGATATGTTGCCATATAAGGCAAGAGAATATTTGTAAGAAAAAAAAAAAGAAATTAGTACCCTGGAAGTGTATTTGATAGGAAAGAAAATCTGTGTTATTCTGATGTCCACACATTTTGGACATGTTGCTATCAGTGGCTAAGCAATTGGAAGATAACTAGATATGTAAAATGTGTTTGCATTTGTCAGAGTGGATTTCTTACAGTGCCTTGCTATTTATCATGGAGATAAATATCACACTCGCCATTGTGAATTATATATGAACAAGAGAAATAGCTCTCTTTAGCCGAAAAGAGAATCATTACACTGTATTTATCCAGATGGCTCAACTCCTAAAACTGCTTCAATACGTCTTTTACTTTCTACTAACTATGATACAAGTTCACAGGATTACACACAGTATATAGTGTGCAACTGCAAAAAAAATTTCCAGCATTTATTTCAAATGATTAAAGCTTTTATTGCCTCACTTGACATGATGTTATGGCTAACATGTTAGCAAAGAAAATGCCAATTTACACATCCAGCAGACACCAAGCAACATTAGCATTCATTTGGAGTCAGAGTTGGACGGTAATTCTCTGTGGGTTCGTCACTACGAGCGACCCCTTTTCCATTATACATACTCACTTGATCTTTTGTCATTATATAAATATTGATTAGTGCAGCTTTAAAGTGACTGAATTGCTTTGTTATTCTAAGGAACTGACTGAAAAACAGATCTTGGGCTCTGTTATACACTCTGACTGACTCTCTTTGGTTGACCTACATTATTTTGGTTCATTCAGGACTCTTAAGCCAGAATGTCTCCACATTCATATCACAGTTTATAAGATAGGATACGGTGCTCGTTCCAATTTATCTCACTGAGCCAGAATACGTCTCTCAAGCTCAGCTTTTACTTACAGGATTTAAGTTTGGAAGCATCCAACTGAAATGGATTCAGCCCAGTCAGATATGTACGGGACCAATTGGTGACTGTTTAAATGATACATGCATCGATGCCTCCCCAAACTCAGCAGCATGTTGTAGATATAAAATGTGTTTTTTTAAATCTTTCAATTAGGGCTGTCAATCGATTCAAATGTTTAATCGCGATAAATTGCATGATTGTCCATAGTTAATCGTGACGATTCAGGACTATGACTTGCCCCAAACTGCATGTGATTATCATAAAGTGGGCATGTCTGTAAAGGGGAGACTCGTGGGTACCCATAGAACCCATTTACATTCACATATCTGAAGGTCAGAGGTCAAGGGAGCCCTTTGAAAATGGCCATGCAAGTTTTTCCTCGCCAAAATTTTGCCCAAGTTTGGAGCGTTATTTAGCCTCCTTTGCAACAAGCTAGTATGACATGATGGATACAAATGGATTCCTCAGTTTCTTCTAGTTTGATATGATGCCAGTATCTTCACTCTAGCTTTAAAACTGAGCCCGCTACAACCTAAAAATCGCAAGTTGCATTAATGCGTTAAAGAAATTAGTGGCGTTAAAACAAGTAGAGTGCTCCAGGGATGACGTATTTTTGGAGGCCAACCAGGAAGTTAGCATCGCCATGGTTCCCTCGACAAAAAGCCAATGAGATTTTTCTTTTGGGTTTGGGGTTTTTGCAGAAAAATAAGCTCTGTGGCGAACAAACGTTTATGATACTTGCACGTTTTGTTCAGGAAGATAATCTCCACAAATGAATACCACTTTTATGATTTTTGTAGCGTAAATGTAATCCCTAGAAGTAAAAAGCTAACGTTAGGCTATAAACGAACTACACCACGGTTGCATGAGTGCGCGTAAACACAACGAGGCTGTAACGGCAGACGAGTCGGCGTGATGACGTTTAGTAGTGTCCTTTAGCCACTTGTTAGCAACTACCATTTTTAAGACACAAAGGTTTCGAAATTCACAAGGGGGGTATTTATTGATATATTTTATGTCGTAGAACAAAATGTTAAAATCTCTTAAGTCTATGTTAACCACAGAACTTATTTCAGGCATCTAACTAAAAACCCATTGACTTCCAGACGAGGGAACCAGAAGTGTTAAAATACTAACTCATTTTTGGGGTTTTAGGACTCATTCCTGTATTCTATTTGCGTTAGCGTGTTATCATCACGTTAACTTTGACAGCCCTATTTTCAACACATTGCTGCTTGCTTATTTAAGATAAGACATATCTTGGGAAAATGGAGAGGTGAAATAATCTTGATTATGGGTTTTAGGTGGTTTCCAGCAACCACTGAACAAGATCTTTGTTACTTTCTAAACCCATTTAGGAGCTGTAACATGTTAATGGCCCAAACCCTTGAGCGCTCTAAGTGGACCCAAGACCAGATTTCACAGTTAGTTTGCTTTTGTAATAACACTGAAAACTCTCCGAGACACTCTCCGAGCCATTTACCATTAAGTTAATTTCTTCTCTCCCTTTCGCTCAGTATGTCCACTCCACGGACTCATTTATCTCCCCCTTTCCATCCCTAAACCTTCACCTTCTCGCTGACTTTAACCCAGCTCTCTCTCTCTCTCTCTCTCTCTCTCTCTCTCTCTCTCTCTCCAATTTTCCCTTTTTCGTTGTCAGATTTTGTTTATAGATGGAGTTGAAAAGAGAAAGCACATATACACTTGAAGCTAATGTATGGAGAGGAAAGAGCGAGACAACACGCACGGCCTGTATTGAAGCACAGAGACAGAAAGTGACAGCGATATTGGAGCTCCGACTGATAGCGCACCAATTAGAGAGGCAGAGGAGCAGACAGAGAGGCAGAGGCAAGGAGAGGTAAAGAGAGTAATAAAGGGATGGAGACAGAATAACACACAGAGATGAGGGGAGAAGAGAATATAAGTGCCATGTTAATGTTTGAAGTCGAGCCGTGCGGATGAGTCGAGGCAGGGGGAGCGGTTGTGAGGTGAGAAGGAAGAGAAGCGAGACGGGGAGGACAGAAGCGAGGACAAAAAGAATAAAGTTTGTTTGCTGGTAATTGTTTTTGGCAAGCAAAACCTGATGCTTCAAAACTAGAATTGAAAACTATTTTTGCCTTTTATATGGTATAGATGTATTACTTGATATAATTTGGATGAGGCCAAAAATCACAACTCACCCTCATGGCCCAGAAGAACAGTATTAGTTTCCAATAAGTCTTCCAAAGCAGGAGAAACAACAAATAAAATAGCACTTTCTCTAACGTTTTTTTACTCATTCGATACAGAAACTTCACAACTTGGTCACTAGTTTTAGTGACTCAATGTCTCAGAAGCATCTTCCTACTTTTTCCTTTCATAGCTAAATGCGTAAGTGGGTTGACTCCCAAGGAATTTGGTGACAGTTTTATGGACAGCTGCTGAGAAATCTGGCCATCTCCACAATTTAATTACTAATGTCCTTCAAAACTGGGTGTCTTGCTGTCTCCGGATGCTTGTCTGTATCATGTAACTGAGACGTGCCGAATTAAAACGTGGTCTGGGCAAGCCCCCTGAGCCTCTGTGTTCAACACTATTTCAATCAGGAAATGGATCTTCTATTTCATTTCAGCCGGGATTAAAAAGTGTTTTTTTACAACACATTAATGAGACTGATGCTCCATATTAGCATTTACTATTGTCTGGTTGCCTTTCTAGAGATTTCAATAGTCCAACGTGACGGCCTGAGTTTCAGCAACCACTAATCCTTCTTTTTTTTAATGCTTGCTTCGGTGTCTGTATTATGATTTTTTAAAATTATTTTATTTATTCTCATTTATTATATAGATTTATTATTTATTTATTTATATTATTTATTACTAATATTTTTTTTATTTTTTCTATTTATCTATTTAATAATTTACTCATCTAATTTATTAATTTATTAATTTATTAATTTATTTATTTATCTGTTTTTCCATCTTTACTGTGTCTGTGATTACTTAATTTAATTCCATGTTTAAGTTGCCAAATCTTCCATGTGTACACCATTGTTGAAGAATATGTAAAGTACCATTCCCTTTATAGCTGTCCTGTTGTAACATACCTTTTGTGCCGATAAAAAATGTGAACATAATATTGTCTGGCGGTAATGACAAATTATTTCTTGTGTGGCAAAATTAAATTCAATAGCTTCCAGTGGGACAGGAAAGTAACAACAACACGCCATGTAAATGTGTTGTAGTGTGAGTGAGGGAGAACAAGGGGAGATGTTTGCATGCAGTACAGGTAGTAGACAAAATGGAGCCAGCTATGGAAATGACTAACAGGCTGATGTCTCAGAAGAACACAGTCTCTCACCTCTGCTCTTTTTTTACGCTTCGCACAGCTACTCAAAACATGCACATAAGCAAAACAGATGCCTTGAAAACCAGTGCAATATTAACTCAATTTTCATGAACGTATGTGAAAAGAAAACCTCAGCAAAACCGAACGTGTAATGCACACACTGTACAACACATCTGCAGAGGAAACAGCACGTATCACACATTCAACACTTTAATTGCTATAAGGCCAGTTTCCTTCTGCTGGATATTGTAATTACTCTTAGTTTCACGTAACATATAGGAATCCACATAGCAGATTGTGTGTAACACTGTTAAAAACAGTGATTGCTTTTCCAGCGATTTGGTGTTTATCTTTATTATTCTTGACTGGAAAGGGGAAGCATTCTACAGTGTTGCTGTGAGTGTCCTTGTGAATCACATATTACCCACTTTTTGGACTCAGCACCTCAGCTCATGTGAAAAGAACAGGAGTAAGGACTAATTTTGCAGCTATTGAGGATTCACATGTTTCTGAAGCAGCTCACGCACTCAAGTGTCCTGTAGAATCCTCTTATATCCACAAAGTCCACTGTCTTCAGAGGCTGAGATAAACTGGTTGGATGTCAGAGATGTAGTCAAGCAGTATCATTGGTTTGGCTCAAACCATGAGACAGTAAAGCTAGGCAATAGATGGGAGACAATAGCCACATTTCCATTCACATATTTTTATGCACATTTTGAATTGCATTGGAAAAGCTGTATGGAAACGGCAAAAATCTGATAAAACTTCCTCAATCGCGGAACAAAAAGTTTTTACACTTGCTTGAGGTTGTTTTTGTCAGTTGATATGCTAAATTTAATTGTTTGATGGTGTGCCAAATTAGCCCTTAGGCAGGTATTATGCAAATGTGTTACTCGGTGACATCACTATGTTACAACCCCTACCCAAAAGCCCAGACTGCTCTGATTGGTCAGCTAGCCCACTGTTGTGATTGGTCAACCGAACCAAACCCTTCGGACTCTTCTCCAGCTTCGCTCTAACTAGCCTTGTTGGAAGACATGCCAAACTAGCCGCTAGGCAGGTATTATGCAAAAGTGTTAATCTGTGACATCACCACGTTACGGAAGAAAAGGCGGGACTTCAAGCGAGGCGTTTCAGGCAGTTCAGGAGCAGTGTTTCTGTGGGGGAGAGTAACTCCCTTTGGCGTGGACTTTGGGCTTTGTAACTTTGCAGACCTTTTACATGCACATAAAAACAATATAACACAAAATCATAATAGGTCCTCTTTAAAACTTGCCCAATTGAAACAAATTCGTGAAGACCTTTCTCCATTATTCTCTCGTAGATGGTTAGATTTAGACTTGTTTGGCTTCCAGTTCGCAACCTCTAGTTCTTCTACTCTGTTTACTGGCGGATTAAAGCCATGCGCAGCCTATAGCGCCGACTTCTGACCCAAACTACGCTGTCTATTTGCTCCAAACCAGTTGATGGAAACGCACCTCATTCGCATTTTAAAAGTCTGCTTAAAATTCGCTTGAATGGAAACACGGCTAATGTTGTTGACCATCAACTAGTGTCAGGTAAAGTAGGACAAATGAGATTGCTTGAAATCTGTACATGGTGTAAACATACTGTATGTATGTATTCATATCATTTATGCATTCATGCCCATGCTTTTTCCTCAGCAACCAGAGTGCTTTCTGTTGATCATCTGTCCCATCCTACTGGATTATTGAGGACATCAAAAGGTCACCCAAGTGATACTATTGGCTCTTAGCAAGGCCAGCCTTACATTGATCTGCTTTTATATTGAACACCGATTACATTGACTGGAGAACCGATGCCTGTAGCGGATCATTACAGTGACCTCCTCACGCTTCACTATCACACACAAAAGCAAGGATACCAAAGCAGTTCCCCTTTTGTTTTAAATCATTACTGGAGACCTCCCCTGTGAATAAACAGCCGCACTAGCCTGGTGAAAAATATCTTCAGCCGCCCTGGCTGGTGACCAATACGTTGACCAATACGGTGACAGCCGGGCGTATTGGTCTCGCTTTAATTAAAAGTCATTCCCCGTCTTCTCCAACCCTCTACAAGTTGTTCCCAAAGCTAGAAACAAGGGAGCCATGACCAATCCAATTTCATTAACAGAGTTAACTGGAGATATTTTGCCTTAGTGATGTATGAGGACACCAATGTGAACTCAATCTTATATCCTTTTTTAGCAAAATGACTTTTATTTTGTCATTTTTTTTCTATCCTTGGTTTTATTATGGAAAGGAAAACCAACCTGAACCAACCATGACATCTATACATGATGCACTTTCTAACTCAAGAAAATGTGGATATACACAGACGGTCAAATAAACTCCCAGACTGCAACACTGCTTTGTCGCCCCCGTTTTCACCACCTCTCAGGTTCTGCTGACTCTTTATTATCTGTGGCTGTGCTCGACATGTGCTTGTCCAAAGCTCACCTGGCAGTCCACAACCGTCGCTCGAGTACCTGAATCCAAAATACAACCACTCCTCCCCTCTCCTTCAATTTCAATTTTCCTCCTATCCTTTCAATTTCACCTTCATTTCCTGTATCTGTACAGGCTCTATTTTTTTTTTTTTTTCATCTCGCAAAACCATTATCTGCCTCGCTCTCCCTTTTCCTCCCGCTCTGTGTCTGAGTCCCTAGGGCATCCCTGGCTTTATTTATCCTTTTCATTCTTACTTCATTTATACTCTTTCCTTCCTTCCTTGCTCTGACTGAGTGTTTATTTTTCCTTCTGTCCTCCGTATTCCTCTAATCATGATCTTTTTTTTTGGCCACCAGCAGTGCAATTACAGGCCAAGGTCCAAAATATGTTTGCATGCATGTGTCCTTCATAACAAAAACACATCTCTGACACTCTAAGACACACAAACCCACTGCAGCACAAACCCCTTTACTCCCTCCTTGCTTTTCATCAAAAGGCAAATTTTTTGATACCCAACTAAATTGGCTTCTCCTTTCAATTATCTCAGTGTGTGTGTGTGTGTGTGTGTGTGTGTGTGTGTGTGTGTGTGTGTGTGTGTAACTGTGTGTGCTCCAGATGGAGGTATAATGACCCTAATGAGCGATAGAGGATCTCCGCTGCTCTCCAGTTTTTCCTCCTTTTCATTTTCTCCCCTTTTCTCGCTCTCTGAATTTTCTATCAATTATCGCCCATTCTGCCTTGCCTCCACTCCTTCTCCGAACACTCTCTAATTTTCCTCTCCGTTCATATCTTCCTTTGCCTATCCTCTCATTTCCACTCTTTCCCTCCGTCTCCTTTCATTCCCCCTCCACTCCTGTCCTTATCTCGCTTCTTCCTCCCCTCTCGTCGCCGAGCGTTTCACCTGCCATCGCTTGAATCCTCTCTCTCTTTTCTTTCCCTACTTTGTGCCCTCCTCCCATCACACATTCTGTCATTACACATTCCCTCTAATTTTCTTCTTACATATCTACTCTACTCTTTTCTCCCCTCCCTCCTCTTCATAATTAAAAAAACACAACTGTAAGTGCCTAGCTGCTAAAAAAAGGTTAGCCTAAAAAATGTTCATGTTTTGTCTAACACGCTAAGCAAACACATACACAGAATAACCGCCATAAACTCTGGAAGAAATACATGTGCACTGCTGCCAGTCCACCCACATAAAGTACACACATTCACTCTTATCTCTCATGCAGTATTAAACATCAGTGCAACCATTAGAGTCAGTGGCAGCCAGATGTCTGTGACTGCACTACAAGCTGTTTGGGGCTTTGGAGGTGGGACGGGTGGACACGCACACACACATACAGATCCGATATACGAGCTGTCAAAATCTGGATGGACCTCCAGTCGTGCCACATACAGGTTGATTCAAGGTGAGATACATACTCGTGCTTTGAATGTACAAAAATGTCTAGATATGGATCGAAATCCCACTCACAGACATCCCGACAGCATGAACTCATGTTCCAGATGCCTGAGCCTACACGGTTCAGAAGACGACTCGTGATGTCTCAACAGTCTAAATAGAGCCTGAACAGTCGTGAGAGAATAACTTTAAACACGACAACGCCCCATCCAGGAAATCAAACGCTCAAAGTTTCATCACTTTGGGGAAACTGCTGAATTTTAGGTCTTAATGTTTAAACACAGAAAGCTTGTTGAGTGTCCTCATAAAGCCTAAAATACCTTGAAAGTTCTTTGATGTCCGCATACGACCTTCATAACTGCTCCTCCATTCTGTTTTTATAAACGTATACATTTAACTCTTACATTTAGAAATCCACAGATACAATAAAACCTGTGAGCATAATTCAAACAAAACTTCATTACAGTATACATACAGCTATTACATGATAACATTTTCATGCTAAACTAGCCGAGACAATCTCTTATTAACCAAGTGGCATGGCTTTATGGATGGCATGGCAATGGCAATGGCAATGGCGGTCGGTCTGTCATCCACCACTTTGGTCCAGACTGAAATATTTCAACAGCTGTTGCTATGGTTTGCTATGAAATTTGGTTCAAATATTCATGGTCCCCAGAGGATGGATCCTACTGACGCTGGTAATCCATCCCGATCTCATGGGATGGAGTATAAATAGCACAACATTTTAAGGACATTTGGTGTGTCGTGATAACACATTTTAGTCTTTTTGTGTGTCGTTTAACGCCACGTCATTACAGTGAAACACTCGCGATTATGTTAAGGAAACAAAACTATGGTAAAGTCCGCAGTTAGGTTTAGGCAACAAAACTATGTAGTTAGGTTTATCAAAAACATCATGGTTGGGCTTAAGATAAGTATGTGAACTAATTCAAATACATATGTAAACAATGTAATATATAAGTGCGAATAAAACATTTCAAACGTTACTAACGTAACATCAAAATAACTCAACACTTTGGGACACGAACATCGGTCTCCTGGTTGAAAGTCCTGTGTTCTTGTGTTTGACTTTTATCCTGCGCCATTCATTGGGTCAACATTTTCACTTGCCCAATAACTTTGTTGACGCACTTAATTAAGATGTTGAACATTACCTGCTAATGTTAGCATTGCCATTGTGAGCAAAAGCGTTTCAGTGCCTAATCACAGTTTCAGAGAAGCACTAACATGTCTATAGCTTCTTAGTCTTGTTAAAAATTTATGTTTTCATTATGTTTTCTATTATGTGAAACAAATGTACATTTTTGACAACTCAGTCATACATTGGGTATTATGTTATTCCCAAATTTCTACTCAACTGTGTGACATTTCGCCCTTGGATGTCGCATGTCAGAAGCAGCTATTTGAATGTTCTAGCAGTGTGCCTTACTTCTCACTGCTAGTGCAATATTAAAAGGAATGCATTTTTTTTTTTACAAAAACGCTTTTTTTTCTGCACCTGGCACTTCTTCCCCTGCGGCGGACACCTTTGCCATTGCTCTGGCTCGTCTCGACTCCTCTCTCTCTCCCTTCTGGCTCACCCAAAAGTTCAAACCGTCTCCCAACTTTCATCAGGGCTGCCAAAGTCACTCCCTATCTTCTTCACTGTGACGACGCCAAACATTTCTGGAGGCTACCGCTATCCCTCACCTTTAAGTGCTTCCTCTTTAATTCCACCAACTTTTTCCTCAAAATTACCATTTCCTCTCAACTCTTTGAACTACCTGTTGCTTCTATGTCTTGTATATATTGCGACATATGGATCCAGCTGCTCGGGATAACAGACTCGGCTAAATGTCTTATCTAATTACATAATTTAGAGTGTAATGCCAAATATTTACACGTGATGCAAACGAACCTTTTGATGATGAATGGAGCTGCAGTGATCCTGGGTTAATTAACAGCCTACACACAACATCCATGATCAATATTCATGTGTGAAACCATTGAGGCTATTCATATAATGAGTGTGCTACATAAAGAATGATTACTTGCTAACAAATTAAATGGTCTCATCTGCTCTCCATATAAATCATCTATAAATAACCCGCGTGCATGTATGAATATGTCAAATATAGCCTTGAAAATAGACAGAAGATATGAAAATGAACAGAAAAAGGGGGAAAGGCATTATTCAAGGTTTATCAATTAGAATATGAAACTATATCCAAGTTGCTGTGAACATAATATTTCCATTTGCAGCGAATCATAATGAAATCAATCAATGTCATGTTGTTGTTGGTATTAAAACATATATTACAGTGCAGGGCTAAAGGTCAATAAACAGAGTTAAAGCCAAAGCCAATTTAAGCCTTATCTCCTAACTTATAACTCACATTGCTTAATGGTTTGACCCCAACAGCCAACTTGCATAACATCATTAAAAGGTTCTCATTATACTTTAGCATTTAATTACCATAAACACAGTTGTTACAGACTGACAATGATTTCTGATGATTCATCATACATATTGCAACTGACAAACTTTTAATGCAAACTTTAAATCTGTCAATCAGCATCAAACTGGCAAGAAAACAACAACTAGGAAGTAGAATATGGACTTTGCTGGGTATTATACACTGGTTTCAAGGGCTGCATAATGTTTTTTTTTATTATATAACTGCATTGTGCATTTAAAATACTTTCTGTCCAAACACTTATTGCTTGATAAATGTTGCTTACAGTGGATTTTCTATAGTTTACGTACTTAAAGGGGAACTACGCACATTTTCAAAATTCACACATGAACAACTCTCCCAAATCCCAAAACTAGAGTGCTAAATTTCAAATTTGTGAAGTCATTGGTATAAAGTGGGGCGCTGCTCCATAGACAATGAATTGGGAAAGATGTTCTAGATGACACAGAGCACCCAGGGAGATGTTCTGAGTCAACGTATCCTCATACAACAGTTCGTATGATATCTTACGAAAAAGTTATTCCTCCTTTTTCATTTGTTTTCCTATGAATGTCCAGCAACACGTGTCAATTCCCCCTTGTTACATGCATGGAGTCTTTTGAAAATAAACTTCCGTCTTCACAGGAAACAACTTCCATAAATTTAGCCAAGAAAACTACTTAGTTAGGTTTAGGAAAAGATCGTGGTTTGTCTTAAATTAACTCCGAAAGTGGCGTTACTTACGTGATAAAATACATCAACAATTACTTTGGGTTTAACACGGACACAAACGCCGGTCTCCGGGGGCAAAAGTTCGGTATTTTTTCACCCATCCATCCACCCCGAGCTCTTACTACTACAATAAAATAAAGCTCATTTGGGTATAAAAAAATTCTGTGGGTCCATAAAAATCATCTCCCCATTCATTGTCTATGGAGCAGCTCCAGACTTTGTACCCTATGACATCAAAAGTTTGAAACTTACTTCTCTGGTTTCCGGCTTTCATGTTCACAAATATTGATTGAACTTTCCTAGACCATGGAAATTACATATTTGAATTCTTAATTTAGGTGGTGTTCCCCTTTAATCAAAAGTAGTGGCAGCTCAAGGCAGCTTGTCAGTTTCTCTTTGATTGCAGCGTGCTTGACTGCAAATCAATTGCAAACTTCTACTACTTTTAAATTAGACACTTATTGCGTCATATCCCATGTACTTTTTACGATCTAAAATGTTTTATTCCTGCAGTAGCTAGACCCAGAGGTCATGATACACTGTCAGATATGGAGGACAATGTTCACAAGATGATACACAATCAAATGGGGTTGAAGATCAGAGGCTGCTGCATGATACTGGACCACATTAATCGTTTAATCATGAGGCAATTACACCCAAACTCGCCCTGAATGTCTCCATTTCCTGTCTTATACTCTCTCTTTCACACACAGTAAACACAGCAACACTCGCGGAGCTGAGATGACGTGTGGTCAGTGAAACGTACCGTACACCTGCCAGTTTTGGCCTGCGGGACTACACTCATGTTGTCGTTAGCCCACGCAGGCAGAAGTAACACCAGTGTGAGACAATTAGAAAGGGAGGGAGGGAGGGAGGTGACAGGGGAGGGAGAGTGAGAGAGTAGAGAGGCAGACAGAATGACAGCAGCAGAACGGAGAAAATACAATCTCAGTGAGAGCTGTGTGTGGTTTCAGCAGCGTGTAGGTGTCCATGCGCTACCACCATACGGCCCTCATAGCAACCAGACAACACAACATGGCCGACTGCCAATCATCTCTCTCTCTCTCTCTCTCTCTCTCTCTAGCTCTTTGCATCCGTCCTCCCTCCACTCGCCGCCATCACTCTCCACGCATCTCTTCCTCCTTCTCTCTCTCTCTGTACAGTACATACGAACACACAGCATCCCTTTCTTGCTAAGTAGGTCACTACACCTCCACTGCTCCCTCCCTCCTCGTCTCTCTTCCCTTCCTCTGTTGCACCATCTTTATTCTCACTCCACGTCTCTGCCAGCCTCCCCGTCCTACCCACTTCATTTTCTGCCTATTTGCTCGTTATAATTCCACTAGAATTATTATTTAAATCTTATGCAATTATATTCAAAGCGTGTGTCACGATTGAGAAACATAACAGTGGAGTGGACATAATACTTTGACATGGGACACAAACAAACAAAAATATTATTGTATGGTTATTTGACTTCTGTGACCCCGATTCAATTTTAAAAACATGAGTCCATTTTGGCTTAAATTGGGGGTTTTAATTGCCAGTGCGATGCTGCTATTACTGTGCATCAAGAGCACTGATGTACAACAGCGTCTTTAACATTTCCATGAATATCACCGGACAGATGTTCCAGCTGTTACACGTATGCCGTTAGGGCTCCGGTATTATCTGTCGGAAATCTAATCATACGCGGACTAGTGAGCATAAATGCCAGTATACTCACTATGAGTAGAAGTCTGTCCTCCACAACAGAAACTTTAGTTTGTGACTCATGATGGATGAAATTGAGATGCACAGAACCCCAACAATGAAATCAAATCAACTGACAGCACAGGGTCTGTTTGCACTGAACTGTTACAGCGAATAATACAGGAAGACAAGGATCATTTATGGTGACAAGAAACAGAAAAGGAGAAAGTATTTTTTTCCCTTAAACCGAACAAGAGGAAAGAATGAGACACCTTTCTCTGATGTGAATGTGTGCCAGCTGGTTTGATGATATTCAAAAATAAGTCACCACTTTGATAATAAGACGGTCAAAAACGAGAATTTGGCTGGACAGTGTACGGTCAGTCTGTGAATTTGTAGCTTAATTGTGACACAAATAGTCAGTGGTCATGTCTATACTGATAAATCCAGCAGTACATGTCCATCAGGTCCGGAGAGGACCACTCAACTTGCTCCTAAAGCGGAGACATATCTATCGTTGAATGCACCCGATTGGTCCCTGGTTTTCTGCTCGCCGTTTCAAACAGGAAACAACATGGCGGCCTGCTTGTAAACTTTCTGTTATTCCGTCTAAACAATCCACCGAAATCTTCTCCTGAAAACAATTTAAGAGAGAAATAGGCGATGCCACTGTTGAGTCTGGTTTAATTTTAGAACTAGATCGCCTAGTTTGACAGCTTGGTCCAAGTTTCATGAGCAGGATGTGTCGCACTGGACGAGCTCATTTAAATAACGGACCGTTCCCCGCCTTTTCATTTTGAAAGAGCAACGGCCAATGATGAAACTCCAACACTCGGCCAACCAATCGTGACAGACTTTTGCATTTGTAGGGCCGGCCCTCTGCGGTCCAGCAGAAAAACAAAATAATTAAACCTGTCATTTATTTCTTTGCATGACAAATGTATTTAGCATACTTCATTTTGGTCTGTACTCTGTGTTATATTCAGGCCATGACTTAGGCCCAAACGTATGAGAATTGCAGGTTTGTGTACATGCTATGCTGAGCTTGTTAATAAGTGCTACTTCTCGAATCTAGGTGACAGGTACAGGTGCTGATCTTGTGCTGTCTGCTTTTGTTATTCCCTGCATGAAGCCATTATAAATCAGGCCAATACATTGCCATTCACCCCAGTTAAGTATAGGTACTTCTGAAGTTATTGAATTGCAGTTAAAAACTGCAGTTACCACATGCAGTAGTAAAAGCATTGTGAATGAAATTATAGCTGTACAACGTGGAAAAAAGTCTTGACAGATTCTTGGTTGCAGAGTCACCGTACTGGCTATGAGAACAAGTCAATTTAAATCTGGATTGTACTCTACTGCTGGCTTTACTCCCCGACCCTGATTTATTTTTTATCTCCTTTGTGTGTCCCGGTTCCCCCTTTTCATTATCATATTCTTAATTCCCTCCCTATCTTTCGTCTCATTCTCCCTTCCCAAATACCCCTCATCCCAAACGAGGGCTTTTCACTCCTTCAAGTGGAACTGTATGTCACCTTATCACTTGCTTCCCCTCTTTTCTCACCTTTTCACATCCTCTCCCCTCCTCCCCACACACACACACCGGGTTCAACTGTTTTATTGTCAAGTCGAGCTGAACCGGCAAAGACTTGCAAGTCTCATAGGCATTAAAAAATACATGACAGACAGACATGGAAGCGGAGCAAAGTTGAGGGAGGAAAAGAGAGGTGTAAGGGGAATTGACAAAGAACACAGAGGCGGAGTGCAATGTAGCCTAGTCGAACACAAATAGTGGGAGCGAAAGTTGAAGAAAAATGGGGTGAGAGCAAGAGAGACTAAAAGGAGAAAGTATGGGAGCTGAGGTAAATGCAAGAAGGGTAGGTTAGGGGAGGAATGCAAATCATAGAAGTAGAAGAGGAAACATAAAAAGGAGAGTAAAAAACTGAGGTATGACAAGCAAAGGTCAAGTAAGAGGACTCTAAGATGGGGAAAGAAATTAAATTAAAAGAAAGTAGCTGTAAAAAAAGAAGAGGTAATTCATGGGTAGGTTTTGGGGGGAAATGTTTGTACAAGCCATGTAACTGCTTGCCATCCCCTTCATTAAGTCAGTGCACCCAGTGGGATGGAGCAAGTGGGAAAAGCAGAGAGAGAGAGAGAGAGAGCAAAGTTCAGAGGCAGGAAACTGCTTCTATCCTGCCTCAGCCAAGAATGATCTGGGGCTTTCAGCCAAAATGTAAGCCTCTAGATCTATTTTTAACAAGAGTACATTTTTACCCACTCTTGGGTTTCACTACGTGGAAACTGTAAAAGAACGCAGTAGTAAGGCAGGAAAGGCAGATGGTGACAGCTGACAGAAAAAATGACAACACCGAGCTCCATTCAGTCTACATGTTTACCAGTCGGCAACAAACCTGTGCAACTCCTTCCAAACTTAGAGTGTTATTTGTGTGATATGATGAATACAGGAGCAGGCACCAAGAAAATGAGAGTGGGTGGAGGGATGCATCAGGAACATAATGAGGGAGGGGGGGGGTCAATTAATGGGTTGCATATAAGGGGGTCACAATGAATGAAAAACTAATCTTTCAGAGAAACAATCTACAGTAAGTCCTGCAAAACACATTCCATACTCCATTTCAATTTCAACCACTTTTAAAAACACTAACATTAAAGGTGCAGTGTGTAGGATTTGGCGGCATCTAGTGGTGTGGTTGCTGATTGCAACCAACTGAGTACCCCTCCACTCACTCCTCTCTTTCCAAGACCGCGGTAACGTGAGTCGCCGAGTGCAAAACCGTGGTAACGCCATGATATCTTTCAGGATCTTTGCCTCGCCTAGCAACAAAATTCAGCGGTTAACACCACGGTTTTGCACTAGGCGGCTCACGATAAACTGTAGTTTCGCACGCATGTCGCAGAACTACGGTGGCATTCAGGTAACGTAAAAATGGGAAAGGCTCTCTCTCTAGAACCAGTGTTTGGTTCGTCCATTCTGGGCTACTGTAGAAATATGCAGCGCACGTTGTCTTCCTGTGAAGACAGAAGTTTATTTTGAAAAGACTGTATGCATGTACCAAGTGGAAATCGACACGTGGAGCAACATGGCGGACAGTTGAAGTGGACCCGCTCCCTTTGTAGATATGAAAGGTTCATTCTAATCTAATGAAAACACAATGACTCTTAGTTATAGGTGATTATACACTAATGAAAACATTTATGAATATTATATTCAATTTCTGCAGATAGATCTCCCTAAATCCTACTCACTGGCTCTTTAAGTGATGAATCATCAGCGTATATTAAAACAAATTATCACAGTTGCAGAAAACACCACTGAAAATTAATAACTGAAATATCTGCATAGACAATTTTAATTTCTAGTACTTCCATGGGAATGATGAGGGGTAATTTTGCAGCTTAAGCAATTTTTTTGGTGCAATAAAACCCTGATCCTATTGAAATATATTTACATTATATACATTCTATGTAATAAGATCAAACTACTTTTAAAAACACTGACAAATCATCAGTATATATTGAAACACGTCTCCACATTTCTTGATCTGCCAGTGACAAAAGTAGGGAGTAATCTTGCTGTTTAAGCATTTTGTCAAGTATTCATCTTCCTCAGTTTCTCCTTCACCCCTCTCCACCTTTAAACGTCTCTTTATCTGCCATTTCCCTCTACATCGCCCCCGTCTCCTCAGGTACTGCTTCATCCCTCTTAATCCTCTCTCATCAAACTCTTTCCCTCATCCACCACCTGTTGGGAGAGTATTAGCCGTCTCTTTGCCATTTTGCCTCCAATTCACCTCCAACTTGCCCTTCCCCGTGTCTCCATCACAACATCAACCTCCTTTTCAGCTCGAACTCTGCCTCCTCCCCTCTGCCTCAACCCTCTCGACTTTTTGCTCAGTGCAAATATCAAACACACACACACACACACACACACACAGTTCCTCTTCCTCCTGGCAACACAAACTGTACTATAAATAACATTTCCCCTACTATTAAACACCGTTTCATCCAGCCTTTCTGCTCCATTCCAAAATTAGGATTTTCTATCGCCTCTCCACCCATCTCAAACCTTTTATCCACCTCTGTCCTCTTTAGAAAGATGCCAAAGCAGCACATCCACTTGAAATTGGATGACATGCGCCCATACATAAAAGTGCACAACATTATATTCATGCATACGCACGCTCCAAAATTAATTTTCGATCTGTCTAATTTTGCTTATGACCCCTCTGTCTGGCTCCCCCGCTCTAAAACGCACTACAAAGAGCGGTAAATTAATGAGCTACATTTTTATCAGTGAAACTAATGAATTAGCCTGTGATGTATAATAGGAAACTGGATATGGATGGTGGGATGGATAAGTGCGTTTGTGTGTAAAGGATTGAATGTGTGTGTGTCTGCAGCAATGTAAATGCGCCTAGTCTGTGTAGGCATGTCCTTGTGCACGAGCGTTATGCAAGTCTTTATTTTCCAACAAGGACAAAAAGCACTTTCATCATGATGCCAAAGCCTTGATCTACCACTGCAGTAACGTACCATCGTGCATCACAAACAAACATCCTCTCTCTAATCAAAACCACAAGCAGATCCATCCAGAGGTGCCACTGTGCACATCTGCAACAACACAATACGGTTTTCATCCCTGATCTATTTCACCCCTCTTTTCATCTCAGCGTTTTTCTATTTCCTCGTTCTCCTGATCTGACAATCATGAGAACATTGTATGACGTGTATCGTAGGTATGTTTTTTATCACGTGTGCATGAACAAAGAAAACTGTTAATGTTGTTCCTCCTTCTGCGGCATCTTGATTTATAATTAGCTCTCTAGGCACTCACTTCATTGAACTGTTTTCCTTTTTTATTTGTTTTAACCCTTAAGGAACCAGTTAGACACGTTTTTGTCTTTTTTTAGGGGGGGTACAGAGGGTCTCTAGGGGGAGATAGCAGGTCAACAGTAGATGTCACATAGAAGTGGTGTACATCATCTTAAAGATGGGAACCTGAAGATTTGAGATGCAGCTCAGCACTGTGTGTCAAGTTTTGGGGGTGACACCATTTGTTACACAGATTTGATGCCAATTTAAAGGCGAGGTTGACGATGTTCTTCAGTATATACTATTTGTTATATTGGTTGAAATGGTCTTCACACCCCGACAGCGATCCATTACTGATGAGCTCTGAAAAAGGACTGGAAAAGAGCCGTCATCTGTAGATGCTGTAATCCTGTAAAAACGTCTACCAATCACTGCCTCGCTGTCCGCTTGGAAAGAACCAATCAGAATTGCACTGGATTTCTTTTCTGGAAACTGCTCAGAAACCCCTTTATTGTCAATGTAGCTAGAAAAGCCATCCATCCTCTGAATGCTCTGATTACTATGTAGACTAACATTATCACACATGAATACAGTTGGGCTCATTGGATCCACAAGAGACTCAACTTTACAGTGATACCTAATATATGCAATTCCAAGACTGTTTAGGGAGGACCAGTATGCAGAAATTTAGAATAGGCAAAAATAACACATTTGTACTGTATGGTTTTTGCCCCAAACTGCATGTGATTATCATAAAGTGGGCGTGTCTGTAAAGGGGAGACTCGTGGGTACCCATACAACCAATTTTCATTCACATATCTTGAGGTCAGAGGTCAAGGGACCCCTTTAAAAATGGCCATGCTAGTTTTTCCTCGCTAAAATTTAGCCTCCTACTTGACAAGCAGACAATATTGCTACCAATTGATTCTTTAGATTTTCAAGTTACATATGACACCAGTTCAAGTGACTATTGAAGTTCTGCACATTGAGTCTTTTTTTTACAAGAGTAGCAGGTTGTATATTTTCAAACTCTTCAGTAGATGAATTATATGTTACGACAATCAATATACAAAAGTTTTATGATGGAAAGCTTGCAGAAATTATGTGACAAAATAAGTAATAAATGTTGCGGTTTGGGTAAAGTATCCTATAGGTAGAGGTTTATACGCTGATAATATGCCAAGGTGGTCAGCAGTTAAAAAAAGAGTCAGAGTGCTGTCTCTGTTTCACTGCCTCCAGGTACGCTCAGACAGGCACAGGTTTTCTGCTGAGCACCGAGCACATCAAAGGCCAACCTTACTCTCACATCAAAAAAATGAGCTTTACTCTGGATGGACAGAGGTCTGATCTCTGTCCTGCCTGTAGACCAGAATGATCAAGTAAGTTAAACACGTTCCGTTTAACTATAAAAATGGCTGTCGTTTCACATATATTAGTAGATGAGACAGCTAAGAGAGCATCGTGATATCGTTCTTTATTCCTAATTTTGGACAACGTTTCCAACAAATTGAACTTCCCATTCGAGACGGCTAGCGACCATCATTAGACTGCAGTACTGCAGGACGCCAGCAGATACCATCTAGATCAGAAAAGACGTTGTTTGTTGATGTGTACATTTCTAAACTTACTTTCTAACAATTTGACTCCAGTTCCTCCATGCACACACTCCTCATTATCTTTGCCTGCTTTCTGTTTTGTAACCAGTGAATGCTGATGTGCCACATGCAGAGCCCCGACACCATTACCTCCTCTTAACTTCTTCTAGACTTTTATTTAATCTTTGTCCCATCTCTACTTCCTTCCATTACTCCCTCCATTTCTTTATGTCACTGCCAGGAGTGCTATTAAACTCCAAAATCATGTGTGGATTTAAATCCCCTTACAGCACAGGCGTCCTCATTACCCCTACCTCCCTGTACGCCATCCATTATTCATCCATCCCTCTCTCCCTCCATCCCTCTCTCTTCGTCCCCTCTCTCCATCTTCTGCACTATAGTGGTTGTTGTTGCCATAAGTGTTGCTTTGAAATTCTAAATCTGTTGTTTTTAGCTCGCAGTCGATGCCAGTACTTTTATTTTAAAAGCGTGTTTTACATCAGCTGACTGGCCAAACAGTGTAAATAGAGTGTCTCTCCCCCCGGAGTATGGACTCATTAAAGCGTAATACTCATGTTATGTGGGGACCCAAACTAAACACGGCGAGCCTCTGACACCTTGGGAGACAGCCTCTTTTAAAACATGCTACAGCTCTTATGGGCACCCAATCTGAGTGAATGTTGACTCCGGGCTCATAAAACACGCTGCTGTTTGTTTTGTGGGGATCTAAAGTAAGCACACAAGCAAATATACTAGTACTGTTATGTTATTAAGACTTGCATTATACTCGGTGACAGCTTCTGGCACAGGTCAAATGGGGACAAACCTAAATCAGGGTGGACTAACAGACCATGGCGTCGAGCTGCGAGAGTCTGACACGTCCAGATGCTCAATGGAGAGAGCGGTTGTGCTCTATCGGGCAGGGCGCGAGCCATAGCAGCATGCTGAGGTTGCCAGGTTTTGGGGCTAAAATTCAATTACATTTATTTGACTTCAAACATGCTGACCTGCACAATGCATGTCCAATAAGACTGTATTGACAATGGTAGAAGTTATGGCAGTAGAGTTCTACTACTGGGACATGAGGGAAAAATCTAAGGTACGGCAGAAGATATCCGAGAGGACGTGAAAACCAGGTAATAAAATGATTATGAATTATTATCTTTAACTGATTACATCTCGCTGAAGTCTGCTGCATCCCAATTAGCTGCTTTGTAGAATTCTGTGCCGCTGTCCAACTGTGCACTACTATTCCTCTGGCACCTTTAATGTGAATCTAACATGAAGAGCGTTCTCCTGGTTCACGGGTACTCTCTAAAAACTATCCACAGGAAATGGAATGAATTCCTAAAACCTTCCAAGGCACAATGGTTTATTCAAAATATGAAAAATTGAATAAAAAAAATAAAAAATAAAATAAAAAAAGCCTTTTTCACCGAGGCTACATGATTAAAAAAAACAAGACCAATACTCCCCATTATCGCTCAGGGTCAAACAAAAACCGAACCCAGACCACAATTAAGACTGAGACTGAGGACAGTATTGGATGTTGTGGTGCTTCTGGTGAAGATATTCATGCAACAAAATGTTTGTATTGCTACACGGTTACTGATTAAAGAGTAATATTTATGAGTTTTCAAATGACATGTGCAGTCCAGGGTTATTATAGTAAAATAAAACTGAAAATAAAACGAAACTATGCTGTGAAACATATTTTTAGTAGGGCTGTCAATTGATTAAAATATTTAATCGGGATTAATTGCAAATTAATTTTAATTTTTTATCTGCTCAAAATGTACCTTAAAAGGAGATCTGTCAAGTATTTAATACTCTTATCAACATGGGAGTGGGAAAATATGCTGCTTTATGCAAATGTATGTATATATTTATTATTGGAAATCAATTAACACAATAAAATGACAAATATTGTCCAGAAACCCTCACAGGTACTGCATTTAGCATAAAAAATATGCTCAAATCATAACATGGCAAACTGCAGCCCAACAGCAACAACAGCTGTCAGTGTGTCAGTGTGCTGACTTGACTATGATTTGCCCCAAACTGCATGTGCTTATCATAAAGTGGGCATGTCTGTAAAGGGGAGACTCGTGGGTACCCATAGAACCCATTTTCATTCACATATCTGGAGGTCAGAGGTCAAGGGACCCCTTTGAAAATGGCCATGACAGTTTTTCCTCGCCAAAAGTTAACAAATCTCCCTTTAAGGTACATTTTGAACGGATAAAAAAATTTGTGATTAAAATTGCAATTCAATATTTTAATCGATTGACAGCCCTAATAGAAATACCACAGTAGTAGAAATACAACATCTACTACTTGTAGCTGTGCTGATCAGTGTTATGGTGTTTGTGGCGGTGGTGTGTGTGTCAGAGTTCAGAATGTATTTTTTTTAATTGGTGAAGGGGGGCTTGTTCAAGTTATTACTCTTTAATAATACATTTTTCTAAAACGTCTGGCGTCTCCTTTAAAATGTATGGGTATTAAGTTAGGACCAAATTGAGTCAATCCGGTCTCGACACCCCGAGGCTCAGAATCTTTAAAATATATTAGTATTCCTCTTATATTGGGACCCAAACTGAGTAAATGTATTCTCCGACACCGCGGGACTCAGACTGATTAAAACATATTAGTACTATTATGTGGGGCACCAGCATAAACAGGCCCCGGATCCCTTTAAAATAATGTCTGCCCACGGTTCCCCTCTGCTCATGTCTGCATCTCTCTGTGCCAACAGGCAAATTGGCGTGTCATTCATACGGCTTTTGGTGATACCAGGCTGGGAAAATGGCTGCTTGTTGACACATGCATTAGCCTGACATTATGACAAACATTCACTTTGGCTTCCCAAAAGCTGCGGATCATCCTCATTACCATCCTCTCTCCCTGTCTCTCTCTGCCAGTGGGTGAAGATGGAGTCACAGCTCTGCCACGCGTGTTCTGACATTATCAGCGCTCCCATCTCGACACAGCATCCCTCTACCTGCCAAGCAATTTCTCCTCCATCCATTCCCATCATGCCTTTCGACCCATTTCAATCACCCGTCCCCTCGCTCTGCGTTGCTTTTGTTGCTCTCGGTGTAAGCTGCGAGAACAAAACACAACATCGCTATAGTGACATTTTTATTGCCTCTATTGAGGGTTATCCCTGTCTGCAGGTTTACTAGTTGTGATGACTATAATTTTAGGAAAAGCTTATAATCAGCCCTCTCAAAGGAGGAGCTGAAGAACCACAGAAAGCCCCAATCTCAGTCCTAATTCTCAGGTCTCCTCCATCACTCTTTATTACTCTGGGTACCACTCCTCTCCAAGATCACTCAGTTGTCCTCATTTTCTCCCTCCTTACTCCATCTTCCCCAACCAGCTTCAAGTTGCTCCCTCCTCCCTTTTTTTCCGTTTGCTCTCCCAGTCGACCACCAATCCTCTGCTCGCAACCGAGGTGAAGTTGTTCTGTCCTTGTTAGTGCTTCTCCTCTGCCAATATTTTAACTCCAGCGACCTGATCTATTTCTTAGCTGGAAAGCATCTCACTGCCCTTGTGAGTTTCCTTTCGCGCCTGTCCTTGCTGCCACTTCTCTATCCTCTTCTTCTCCTGCTCCCGACGGTGCCTTTGTGACATTTGGACAAACTTTTCACCCTCCCTTCTCTCTCATGTTTCTATTCTCTGTTCACCCCTAAAATATCTCCTCAGCCTTCTCTGCCCTTCTTTCCCCTCCCTTACTTACTTCCTCCCTCGCTCCTTCACAAGTGCTTTGTTGCAAACAACCGGAAAAAAATGTTTTTATCCTTTTGCTCAACTTGCCTGCTTCACTTGATTTTTTGCTCTTCTCTTGATATTTTTTTTTTTTTTGCATTGTTATCTTCATTTTTAGTCTGCTTCCTGCGAGTCACTAATCCGTCTCCCCTTCTCACCTCCTTCCTTTAATTCCCATCACAGTTCATTTTCTCTTCTCAATTCAGCTCTTTTCTCCAGATATTCCTTCCTTCGCAGTATCAGTTAATGGAAAAGTTTCACTTTTTCTTTAATCACCAGGGAAGATAATCAGTAATGAGAATCCAGCCGGTCATTTTTAACTGTGTTCTCCACAATTTAAAGTAAACATATATATTTAGCAGCATTAAAATGTAAGCTTTGTATTGTTTTTGTCTGGGATCAAACTAATAGATATGTGTATCAAACAGTTTCTCCATCATTATGTGTCTCATGTGTTACATCTGAAATCGCTGTCTGCCTTTGACCTCGAACTGTCTAGTGAAGCAGAATAGGTTATTACTCAATCATAAGACCCCGATAATTATGTCTTCATAATAGCACACTTACTTTAATAGCTCAGTCGTGGTATCTGCAGTGACGGGGAGTTACCAGCGCATGAATTAAGCTTCAAAACCTGAAATTGAACACTTGATGTTCACTTGACCTTTAACTGCTTTATCCCTTCCAATCTGCTGTCCTTCCTCTTCTTTGATGAGAAGAGAAAACAGCAAGTGAGAAAATAAAGCAAACTCTGAAAGAGGAATATAATCAAGTAATAAAAGAGTGACATTGCTGTGTGGTTCTAGCCTTTGAAATGAGAGGATTTGCTGCTTTTATCTTTTTTTACATCAATTTAATTGGAATGTATTTGGAGGTGGACTGTTGGTCAGACAAAACAAGCATTTTAAAGTCCTCAATTGGGGAAGATCGGGCATTTTTTGCTCTTTTCTGACATTTTATAGACTAAGGGATACATTTATTAATCGTAGAAAATAATATTATAAAATAATAAAATATTATTACAACGGTTTGTATGATATCTCCTAACTTCCTTAGGTTTAGGCAACATAAATTCACACGGGACCCGAACGCCGGTCTCCTGAGCTGCTCTTTATATGTCCTGCTTCACGATTACGTGAATTACACACAAATTGATTTTGTTGGATATACACAAATGATAATGCATTTACCTTTCGTAGGTAGAGTATAGCTACGAACTGTGTCTGAGGCCAGTCTGACAGAATGATAGAAATGCCTCAAAAATAACCAAAATAATGGACTTAAGTAATCCTGAGTTTCAGCTCCAGCTTTCTTTAAAGCCTCTTTTTTGACTTCACTTCACCCTCCAAGAAATGTACCGCCTTGTACTACACCATTCAATGTCCATCATCCTTGCTCCAACTCTCTCCTCTCCTTTTCACCCCTCTTCTCCTCTGTCCCACCAACTCATCCCTCCATTACTTACAGTCAACCATGACTAACTCATCTCCTCCTCTCTCTGCCTTCAATTCCCATCATGCAAAAAAAGAACAGCCATTTGCCAACTATTCCATTAATCCTCAAACTTCATTCATCCCTCCACACTTTTTTCCACTTTCTCTCTCTCTCAACCCCCGTCTCCTACCAAATACGTTTATATACTACTAATTTGCTTTGCCAGATACGTTTCGGAGGAAAAGTAATTGCTGCACCGGGTAATCCGGAAAGTGTGACATTCTTGTACTGCACAGAAGTGGCGGAGAAAAGGTCAGTTGAATAGTTAGGCACATAAAGCACGGGGAGATGGTGGCTTTTGGTTAAATATTGAAGAAGCCGATGAGTCCCATCTTATGCTACAAGTTACAGTTGACTTTTTCAATATCTTTCCCTCTAACCTTTACCAAGTGCTTTGAGTTTCCTTAACACCATAAAAACAAATGAAACACAGTGAATGTTTGCAGTCAATATAAATGTTCATAAAAAATTTAATTGGGGTGCATTACATTTACAACACTTATTTGCTTATGCAAATTCCTTGTATATGCACATAATTTTTAATAGATCAAATTGTCTCTAGCTACCTCCATCCCTCTCTTCTTCCCCCCTTACACCACCCCAATTTGTCTCTCTCCCTCACTCCTCTCGGGTTAAGCAGACCGTTTGGGACACATGTCGCTAATTAACACCATCAACGATGCCTGGTTGCCACGGGGACTGGACGTAACCATCGGCGGCACAACGGTAAACAAATAGAATGTGTCATAAATGCCAACACGCGTGCACACATACACACACATACACACACACACACATGGGGGCAAGCAGATACGCAGGCTAACACATGGTTGTAGAAATAGACGTGCATACACACACACACACAGGCAAATACTTGGCTGGAGGATTCAAACGCACACCCAAACAAAGCCACACAAACACATACTACACAAGTGTGCTATTTACACACGCGCGCACACACACAGGCTTTGAGTGTCACAGCATCGGCTCGCCATGTCTGGGGATACGGGATGATTAATCGCACTCTGTACAGATGGCCACGCCGGGGAGAGAAAGGGAGAAGAGGAAAGCTGTCCTCTCTGTCTCTCAGAATCCGTCTAGCATCCTCACTCTCACTCTCTCTCTCTCTACTTCTCTCTCACTTTCTTTCATTGCCCTCTCTCCCTGCTGGTCTCGGTTGACCCTTACTCCTCTCTCTCTCTCTCTCTCTTTCTCTGTAACATGCTAGATTTATGAGTGGCTTTCAGAGAGTCACTGTCTTGGCAAGGTGTCTACACGACCCGCATTAATTACATTCAGTCTTTCCATCCATTCAAAATGTCTTTCATTAAACGCTTGACCCTTTGAAAACGGACCCTCCCGAGGGCGGCCGCGGGAGATCGTATTTTGCATGATCCTGTTTAAACCAATCTGAGATAAAAACCAGAATAGCTACAGCAGTCATTCTTTTTGCAGTGGAAAGCTAAGGCTTCAGTCTTTCACGTCATCATGCTTGTGATGACGTCATTACGTTGCGTTAGATGCAGTACAAAACACGGTGACAACGAGCAGTGGCGCCAGAGTATTGCCCCATAATGGCAGCAGGAGGTCGCTATTTGCATGATCCTGTTTAAATTGATGTCAAATAAAAACCATAATAGCTAGAGCATTCATTGTTTTTGCAGGAAAACGCCCCGCTTCTGTCTTTTGCGTCATCACGTAGTACACTTGTGATGACGTCATTACGTTATGTGCAGAACTTAAAGGTGCTATTGATAACATTGATAACATTCAGCCACTAGATGTTGCATTCTCCCTGCCTTGTTCCATTGCATTCACTTCACAACAAGTGGTTGCCAGGCATTTACTGTCAATCTCAGCCTTTTATCTATATTTTCCACACATTAACGGACGACCCAGATACACCACGTGATACCAACGTCGTTATACTATTGGCTCACAAGCCTTCTTAGAAGTGAGAACCAAACGTCAGATATCTTATCTTCCACAGAGATTAACAAAACATTCATTTTAGACCCGCCAAAATTTTTAAATTGATTAATTCACAATCATAATTCTTTTCAAGAAAAGCCATACTTTTATTTGGCACCTTTCTAAAGGCTCTGTGGATGTTTTTTTTTTTTTTTTTTTATAATATTCGTCTTCATAAAAATGTTATCAATAAGACCTATCAAAACGCCTTTGCACTCTATCTGCTCATAAAAATGAGCATATCTCAAAAAACTAAAAAAATGTGCATCTTTCAAAAAACTTATGGAGTGTTAAGAAATATTTTATCCATGTTTCTACATTTAGAAATCGTTTGGATCAATATGTTTTGTGTGTGTATTTAGTACCATAACATGTCAGATTTTTTTTATTTATTTTTTTTATTTCTAACCGTTTCAATACTTTTGTCAATTATTATGTTTTTTTTACTTATACAGTATAACCTTTTAGCTTAGGTTGTAGAGGTTTTACGGATATGAAGTATCAAAAGATTACATCACAATAAGCAAAAATACCAATGTAGGGGGTTAAAAGGGTTAAACAAACACCATGCCATGCTCTTTCCAACTGAATGTCTCAGCCCACACAACACTCTCAAGCACAAGTCATTAAACACGCACCTATAAATATGTCCTATTTGCCACATTGTGAACACAAGCACACTACATATAATTCCGCTCCCTCATTTACACACACACAGCCCTGCTATACCGCTGAAGTATCCAACCTGAGCAGGATAATGATGGTGATGGTACCAGAGGGAGCGATGAATTGTATTAACGCTGAGTCACCCCCGTCTGCACTCTGTCATTTAGACATGAAATAAGACAAAAAGGTGCACTGCAGGTTCAGAAATGCTACAGCATTCTTTAAAGCAGAGTGAAGGTTCTTTTGGTTAAAACTGAGCCTAAAAGCTTCAATACATCCAGGGCCACTGGGTTCAAATAGAAAATGCAGTGCATGCTAGGAGAAAGAATACTCAATTTCTAGTGAGCTGGACACTGGTTGGAGATTTGTCTTAGCTTTTGTGAAAAGAAAAAGAAAATCCTTTTCTCCACAGTCCTATGCACCATCACCATCCAGCCCGGCTAACACCAGACACCGTCTGTCACAGCACACCACAGAGACATCCAGTGGACTTCACTTTGGCTTTAGGCTTACATGGCACTGAGCGGACCCGGGTGTCTTGAGATTTTGCTTTATTATAAAAAGTAAAAGGTCAAAGAAAATTGTATTGAAGCATAATGCCACTGCTGAGGTCCTCTTCCCCCCACTGAGCTGGTTCCAAAGATGCTATAGAGCGGGGAAAGGTGCAGGGAGAGGGAACATGAGTGTCTGTGATACAGAGACCCACCTTGTTAGTGCAGCGCTGGCTGGAAGCTGGACGGTGCCCTTAACATGGATATTTATATCCTGGGGTGAATCGTTTATATAATTCATGACATATTTTGACACCTGCCCTATCATATGGAGTCTGGAGTGGGCTACCAAAATAATTATAGACCTTTCCGGTATTTAGTTGTAATCAATAAAAAAAAAAATCAATCAACTTAAATTTATATGATGCAGTTCCGCGGGTTGGACCTCATTTCATTTTTATGGCGTCACACTGCATACACATCTATAAATTTAAGAGAGCCACTCCATGGCGGTGAGTTTGATCTTTTAATCTCTCCAGTACTTTACGTCTTTTATGTATCATTTAAATGATAATTTCAGTAATTAATTTTGTAATAGAGTTTTATAAATGTATCATTTGAGGTGCCCTGGTGGCCACGGGTTTGGTGTGCCAACTGTGGGCCACAGCATCCCCGGTCGGTGGACCTGTTGTTGCCCATTTCTGTTTATCCCTTGTTTTGCGTCATCTCTAAATAAAAGGCATAAACCCCCAACATGCTTTAAAAAAAGTATTCAATCTAGTAACTGGTTCCAAGTAAAACTGAAGAATAGTTGAAACAGGGTTCCCTGCACGCCTTCCAGCAGAATGCAGCTGATACAAGAGCTTCTCAGCTCAAGGACAGACAACTTATTGTGCACAATGTTCTAACTCGTCAGATGCCAAGTACTTCACACATCCAAGTACTGGTAATAAATACACCATTCGTAAAGTGCAGCAGCACACATGTTGTCTACGTGCTGCAATGTCACTGTGGTCTGGTGGATTTTGGACAAACTAAAACAGCTTTAATGATCCATATCTGAAAACAAAACTGCAATATACGCTCACAAAACATGGATTATGCTATTGCTTGGCACTATGCGCAGGCTAACCACGGCTCTGCAGCGTCATTTCAATTCTGGAGTTTGGAAAAAAATGTCACCCTCTCCTAGAGGTGGTCACATGATCAACTTGCTGCTCCACAGAGAGGCATATACGGTTCATACTTTGGCTTAAATGAAGAACTGAATTTGTCATGTTTCCTTTAGCTCGTTACACGTGATGGATGTCATATCTGTACTTTTTGTATTTTATCTCTGTAACTTTAAGATATCTGTGTTCTTTTGTTTCTGATGTGATTTTGGTGCATGATGAGACGTGGCACTTGGACAATGGCAACTCACACTTTTGGATCTCCACCAATAGATTTGAAATCCTGTTCAACCAATCATCCAATGAGAAATGCTCGCCTGTCGTAGGTTGATAGACGTGTTTGCCTTTTTGTCTTTGTCCCATTTTGACTTTGATGAAGACAGTGGTGTCTGTTTGCACAATTAAAGGCTGACAAATCAATCAAATTTCCCTTAAACAAAACAATTTCCTTTAAAAAAAGTTGGCAGCACACTCCAGACATCATTAGCAGCTACACTACAACATCTGCTTAGAAATCCTCAAGTTACTTACAATGATTGATGCCGTTTGTGCTGTAAACATACTAACAACCATCAAATCGCCGTATAACAACATTTACTCTGCTGCAATGCATTCTGGTCTTTTTTCTCGTGGATTTGCAAAAGTGGAAAATATGTTATTAAATGACGACACTGGGCTTAGTGCGACATTTCTGGGCTCGACAGTCCATAATCCATCATGTGCTGAATGTTGGGACATTGTCAGTTTAGTGGCTTCGTCCCGGGCAGTGCCGACCACATTACGCCCACGCGTCACCATTCAGCCCAGCTTTTATTGCACATCGCCCATAAGGCTATGCTGCAAAGCTATCGGCTGGCTTCAGCGTGACCTAACCATCAGGCCACCGGACACTGCCCGGCTTTTGACCTACACAGCCAGCCAAAATATTCAATTACTGCTCCAGGAAAAAAAGCTTTTCAGGGAAACATTTTTGAATAATAAACTGTGTTCGGGGGGGGGGGGGATAGAGGCCAAAGATCATGAAATTCATCCGGCTCATACGTGACCTCAGGAATTATCACACATTTCAGCGGAGAAATACACCAAAAAACTGGAGTGAGGATGTTTCCATGGCATGCCAGTAAAGCAGCAAAGTGGAAATGCATTTGTGTGATGAGGAATGGAAGCTCGGTAACCTGTGAGCCTGAAGCGAGTACATTACACAGGCAGATCAGGCAGGGAAAGGTAGAGACAAGAATGTGAATGGGAGCTTAATGGGGATAATATGGAGATGGGAAACAAATGGTACTGCTGTAGGGCTGGAGCCAAAAACCTCTAGCTATCTATTCAAGATGAATACGCTCTTTCTATTTTGGTGCTGAATTCCTGTCCACAGATTGTCGGGTGAACTTGAAACTTCAAGATTTTAATAGATGACGTTCCCAGCTTTGAGAATTCAACCATTATTTAACTGAAGAATGAAAACAATAACCAAAAAAATGTGTGTAAACTAGCGATTTGAACTTGTGTTTGGAGAGACTTCATATTTCTCCAGTTGACAGAAAAGCGAATTGATTTCTAGCCGACATCCATCTGGTGGCAACAGGTGAGTTCATTACAGTTCTGGCATTTTAAATGCTTGATCGATGGATCTAATGGAGCGTGGGGAGACGAGACATAATTCTACATGTGTGGGAGGGATTCAACTGCAAAAACGGCGTGTAAACAAAAACAGAAGGTGGCTCTCAGAGTGGGGAAATCACGGGATGAGTGAGTGCACGTTCACGTGGCGTGCAAGGCGGTGAATAAAAATGAGGAAACAGCTGAATCTGCTGTACATCTTATTACATGACGTGTCATATTAATACGGGCCGTTTCACATGCGGCATATGGATTAGATGGCTTTAGTCAAAATCCAATTCTCGCTCAATTGCTAATGTTCCTTCTAATTTTATTCTAATTGCCCTTATCCCAGCGATGTCCACTGGAAAATCTGTTTAACCAGTAGGAGCGGCTCTAATCTGCGGCCATGAATTTCCCCCCAGTGCTGCACATTCTGGTCATTACGCCTGACTGATTTCGCCGGTCACTGGTGATGTCTATGGATCGGCTGAATGGGATTCAGAAATGAATTAGATTAGGTGGCTTTTCTCAGCTTATTCGTCTTCCGTCTCCTCCGCCCATTTTTTTTCTACTGTATCTGTCATTATACTCATTCCTCATTTCCCCGTCTCTTGCCCTTTGCCTTTCTTCTCATACATAAGGGCAGTTTATTATACTCCTCATATACTCCTAATAATTGGACTGGATTGCCAGTACTCCCAGAATCCTCATTACTTTGGTCATTGATCCCAAATTATCATTCAGCACCATAGACTGTATATAAGAAATGGACTTAGTCACCGTGACGTCACCCATTGGTTTGTGGACTTCCATTTTGAAGCCATTCTGGCCGTCGCCATCTTGTTTTTTTGCAACCAGAAGTGATACGAGAGAGTGGAGCTAAGTACAACCGAACACCGAATAAGGGTTAAAGTTGTAAGACAAATACACGGACTACTCCCAGACCGGACAACGACGTGGTAGCGACCTGTCATTCACAAGGTAGCCCCGCCCTAAAGCATCCCCTGCTTTATGGTCTATTTGACTCTAAATGGGACCATAATTTACTAAATGAATATCATGCTGTATTGAAGAAGACTTGAAACTAGCGATTGAGACCATAAACTCATGTTTACAATGTTTACTGAGGTAATAAATCAAGTGAGAAGTAGGCTCATTTTCTCATAGACTTCTATACAATCAGACTTCTTTTAGCAACCAGAGGAGTCGCCCCCTGCTGGCTGTTAGAGAGAATGCAGTTTAAGGTACTTCAGCATTGGCTTCACTTTTCAAACTCAGAGGTTGCCCACTGGTTTGCAGTTTAGAACTGCTTGTTTTTTTTTGTTCATTAGGCATATGGAAACAGCGGTGCAATCTTGATGCCTTCACTTACATCTTGTTTGGACTATTCTGTATGAAATGGGACCTGAATAAAGTGCTTTCTCTATAAAGCCTGTCCAAAATACTGTACAGCTGCCACAGTGTATTAACCAAATCTTTTTTTTTCTTTTTAAAAAGGGAGCATAGTACATCGACCCTTCTGCACTCTTTTGATTTCAGGAATGATTTTAAGATATTTCGAACTGCTTTTAAGGCACAGCATGGCTTAGCTCTCTCCTCCACTGACCTTTAAACTCTTTATGCACCCCTTGACTCCCCGAAGTCCTCGGCTGCTGCTTTTACGCTTGTTCCAAATTCAACCAATTCTTCATAAGTCCATTAGGCCACTAGACTGACCGTTCCCCCGCAGGGTCACAACTAAACAGGGAGTAGCAGCACTCAGAGAAGCTGCGTTCAGTGTCTTTGCGCCACATATCTGGAGCAATGTGTTTTTCTTCTGTTTATTTAATTTAAGATTATTTATCCATTTTTTTTTCATCATTTGCAGGTGTCCTTTCATGTTTACTGTGTGTTTCTTCTGTATCTAATCTTAATGCTTCATAAATTCAAAAATTCAATTACCTTGTTGTTGAAAGGTGTCATACAAATAAACTTGCCTTCCAATCCGTTGCCTCGTCTTTGTCATGACCAACTTGAAGAGATCAAGTCAGACTCTTATAAAAGCTTAGCTTACATTAAAGATTTTTGCAAGAGTTTTGCTCTAGGTAAGGTTACACGCTCCCGTCGCCGCCGCTCTCTTTCTCTTGCTTCACCACTCACTTCCCTCGTACACACATTGTACGCACCGGCTCTGCTCAAAATGGCTTTAGAGAGGGTCATTTGCATTTTCGCGTCAGCCACCGCAGCTCTCCAACATGCTTGGCACGCATGAGAGGCTTCAGTTTGTTGTAATCTCCTCACCTCACCGCTAGATACCACCAGATCCTACAAACTGGTCTTTTAAAAAACGTGGTAAAAACCATTAGCACACCCCGAAAAAAATAAATAACGGATTTTATAATATACTTAATGTTGTGCCTGCATTTCATGACTATTTCCGTTCTGTTGTATCTTTTTATTCCATCTTGACATGTCATATCTTTCCCAATAAAATGGAAGGCCTGTGGGACGTGACATTTCACAGCCCAACAGGGAGAAATAATCAAAAAGGACAAACTGCTAACACAGACCTCCTTTTCTTCTCCCCTTTTATTCCTACTTCCTTAAGCTGTTGACAAAAAAACCTCTCTGCTCCTCTGGTCACCCTCCTTTCCCTCCACTTCTTCTTCACTCCCCTCTTTGCTGTTTATTCCTCTCCCCCCCTTCACCACCCCGGAGTCTGTTTGCTTTTCTTACTGGCTGTTTAAAGTCGGTTTTTCGGAGTTACACTTTGTCCCTCGTTCACCTTTCCAAACGCTTGCTGCGCTGCCTCCTTCACCTCCCCTCACTCTCCCCCTCTCTCTTCTGTTTGTTTTTCTCTCCTGCGGGTGTTGCATTGCAAACACTCCGTATCCCACGGCGATTTGAGGAGCTTCTTTTTTAATGCGAGCCAACTGTCACGCACAAATGCGCATGCACACCTCTAGCGATGTGACCAAACCTTTGCAGCGAGCTGTACGTCGGCGAAGAAGAATCCACTCGCAAATGCCCACATGGAGGGAACAACACAAACACAAACACACACACACACCCTCAGTGTCACTTACAGCTGACAGGCCTGTTAGGTTTATTGGTGCAATATCAAAGACTCGGTTTAAAATGTTATTGCCGATAGGTCTGACACGTTCGTGTTACAGGCCTCCACACGATGAACACACCCCACAGTGTTTTGTGTAAACAGACCCTTGTGGTGGTCTCTCTCTTTCCCCCCATCACTCCTCTCAATCTCTCCATCTTTTGATGGCCCTCTTGTTTTCCAGCTCTCGCTGTTTCTCCCCATGCCTCTCTCTCTCTCTCTCTCTCTCTCGCTTTGTGCGTCATCGCCCCCTCACTCTCTCTCCCTCTCTCTCCATGTCTGTCTGTCCATTCCTTTCTTCTCTGCCTTCACTCTTCAGAGGGCTCTTCATTTCACTGGAACGATGGATGAGAGGCTGGGGCCATCTGCAAGAGCTGATAAAACCACCCTCACACTCACTCACTCACTCACACACACACACACACACACACACACACGCTCGCAGATACTGACATACATACAGATGCAGAAACAAGGAGACATACAGAGATGCAGATGCATCACTAAACCTGTAAACGCACGCACGGTTCGAGAGCACACCACAATGAAGACACACTCCGGTGAACACACACCGGGAAAAAAAGTGTAAACACAGCATTAGACACAAAAAGACACACACACACACACACCCCCACTACAGCCAGACTGCGGTTATGTAGGACACATGCGCTGAAACCTCTTAGACATATTCTGCATGTCAAGAGGGAAAGAAATAAAAGAAAAAAAAGAGGGTTGAGATGAAAGGAGATGCAAAAAAGTGTAAAATTAACTAGATGAGAGCTGGAATAAAGATGAGCAGGGAAAGAGTTGAGGAAACGTGGGGGTCAGGAGGGAGAGTAAAAATATGCAAGAGATGGAAGGCGGCGAGGAGGAGTGGGTGATGAAGATGTGGAGTGGAGGAGAGAAAACGAGGGATGGACACGAAGAGCCTGGAGGACAGATTATGCAAAGACAGGGAGATTAGAAGGAGAGATGAGGTGAAGGGAAGGTTGGTCAGCACGTCGGTTTGGCAGATGACGTTGGGCCTCGGCGAAAACACAGAATGATTTGAAAACAAAGAAAAACTTCCCAAACTGAGCCACTTATAGCCGAGCTGAATGAGTACAATCCTGAGAGAACAACGGCTTCCACAGCGGCACATTTACATAGACAAACTAACTGCCTTAGTGTCTGTGGGACCAAACACTGAACAATGCTCATTAGCAGCACACACACCGTATCTATACACCCATCTATCCATTCACAATATATTCTCCATGATTCAGCTAACTGAAACATATTGAGAATGTCATGTGTTTTGGGGAATCAGTGGTCAATCTGAGCTAGGGCTGGGCGATACAACGATGTAGATCATCAAAACAACATAAAAATGTCTTTTGTTATAATTTTCTATATCATTTCTATCATGATGACGAGAAACCAGCAGCAATAAAATAACCTACGGAGAAGCCGTGTACACCCCCCCAGATACACATAATTAATTATAGTGGTGCATTTTCAATTGGTATGAATGTTTCACGCTATCAAACTACATGTCTTTTACTTACATTGCAATGACACAGAATGTAAATACAGCAGGTCTGAAACCAGTTCAAAGAACTACTCTTTACAGCCAAGCGGCAACATCCGGGTCTGAAAAGAGAAGCCAATGCCTTAAATTTGCATTCTTTCTAACAGCCAGCAGGGGGCGACTCCTCTGGTTGCAAAAAGAAGTGTGATTGTATAGAAGTCTATGAGAAAAAATGAGCCTGCTTCTCACTTGATTTATTACCTCAGTAAACATTGTAAACATGAGTTTATGGTCTCAATCGCTAGTTTCAAGTCTTCTTCAATACAGCATGATGTTCATTTAGTAAATTATGGTCCCATTTAGAGTCAAATAGACCATAAAGCCGGGGATGCTTTAGGGCGGGGCTACCTTGTGATTGACAGGTCGCTACCACGGCGTTGTCCGGTCTGGGAGTTGTCCGTGTTTTCGTCTTACAACCCTTTCACAGTTTGTTTTCAGTTGGTCAAGTATGTGATTTACATAGGAGTATACAAAAATGGGCTTTACCATGTGGTTATTTCATATAGACGATTTATTAATTGAATCACCAGAAAATGTGCTATATTGTGATATATATTGTTATCTAGATATGAAATTACCCATATCGCTCAGCCCTAATCTGAGCCACATTTCTGTCTAACTGGCCCAACATGAGGATTCCTGGTTAAACTAGTCAAACACGCACAGTTAATTCACGGTAATTCTCCTTTTCAGCCTTCAAAAAGACCACCGGCTGATGTGCAAGCGAGTGCACCACCATACCATCCCTGCATTACAATAAACCTGATCGTTTCAAAGTTAGAGAAACAAAGGCTTGCTGTGGCTCCTGTCATACTAATGCAGGGCTGCTGGAGGACGCGGGGGACTTGTACAATGGTTACCACCGAAAATAATCCAGGAGGCTTTTCTTCACTCGTTTTGTTTTGCCATTAACATGCAGAGAATCACTTGTCTGCCAGTCCGACTGAGTGGCCACGCTCTCAGAGGAAGCGTGCGGCTGCTGTCACTAATACCAATTAAAAGTTATGACTTTGCCTAAGAAAGAGAGGTCAGATTCATCTTGCGATTGGGCTTTTTCTCGATGCTGCCTTGGCAACTGAGGGGTCACAGATTGTAAAATCGACCTCAAGAGAAATGACTTTAAACGAGCCAACTTGGTCGGTTTGCCGGGACAAAGTACCGCTGTGCCAGATTTGGCAGGTTGTGCGATATTACACTGGGATTTTACAGAACTAGTGTATCCTAGAGTATTTCATTTTTCCTAAAAATCATTCAGAACCGTAAACCCTTGTTTACCAGCTTGAATACTCTGATTTAAATCTGACATTTTCACCTGATTCTGGATGGTATTCACGACTATCCTGTTCCACACTGCTCGACTGTGACTGGATACCAATCATAAAGATACATGTCAGCAATTAAGCCTCAGAGACAAACTAGTGTTTGTTGCCTCTTATCTGATGCACTAGTACTGCTCATTTGATATGTATGATTACTACAGTTGCTCATTTGATATGTATGATTACTACAGTACATTTTAAACAAGTGTTTTACATGTTTTTTTTATTATAGTGTTTCTTTGTCTAAGTTTCTCTCAGTTAAGCCTCACCTCATTATACTCATTTTCTCACTCTTTTAAACACCGTCTTTTGCAGGAGTGTGATCAAGCGAAACAATGTTTTAACACTTTTTTTTAGCACAACCGCTAGCTATTCTTTCAGAAGTTGTACTGTGCTCAGTTTTTAAGCTAGAGTGAAGCTAAACATTGGTACCAACCATGTCATGTTAGCTTGTCGGGAAAGAGGTTAAATAACGCTACGAAGTTACTCTAAATTTTGGTGAGGAACAACTGGCATGGCCATTTTCAAAGAGGTCCCTTGACCTCTGACTTTAAGATATGTGAATAAAAATGGGTTGTATGGGTACCCATGAATCTCCCCTTTACAGATATGCCCACTTTATGATAATCACATGCAGTTTGGGGCAAAAACCATACAGTTGTTTGAATGCAGTATAAATGTGTTATTTTCGCCTATTCTAGGCAAATCACAGCATGGCTTTTTCTGTGGTGTTCCTCAAGGTCTTGGTGTCTTAATGTGGTATTTTGGAGGGATTATTGATCGTTTTTTTATCAATTCTTCAGTGGTAAAAAAAAATGGTTAGTGGTAAAAATTCATTAATTCATTTCTTATTTATAACTAGAACACCTTGCCACACAGTGCTGAATTGCATCTTCAGGTTCCCAGCTTTCAGATGATGTACACCACTTCTATGTGACATTTACTATTGATTTTTTTTATCTACCCATGAACATCCCCTGTCCCCCAACCTCCCGCGTATTGGTAATACCATCCAACTCAAACATCAACTGTCATTCAGGTATTAATGGAGTCCAAAAACTATGCTACTGGAAATTGAGATAATACATTTATACTACGTTCTCAGTTTTATTGAGGTATGCTTATATTTAATCCAAACAATTAGGCCACCCTCATAAAACATTGCATATGCAGTTTACTCAATCATGACCTCAGTCTTTGTAAATGAGGCAGTCAGGTAGGAAACTGTCCACAAAAACGCAGCTTCGAGGGCCCTGGACATTTCTTTTTTTAAGAATTACGAAAACACTTTCAGAGAAAAACATTTGCAGAAATTGATATAATTTGAAGAACACGCTGGACTGAATGCTCAAATGGAAAAACCATGCAGGGACGGTTGTTCCCTCCCTCCAGCCAGCTGCCTCATATCACTGAACACTGAATAAAACACACACACAAGAACTGTTCCTAAATTAAGCACAGACATTTTTTGCGCACTCTGCGCATAAAAACCGCTGAGTCGCGAAGAGGTGAGCCTTCACTAATGTACAAGGGACCTGATTAAAACTGACACACACAGTGGAGACACGGGAACTCACTAATTTAAGCATACAGCACTCTAATGTGGATGCATACAGGCGTGCTCTTTCACCATATACACACACGCACACGCGCACACACGCATAAGATGAGATTGGTAAACAACCAACTGAGAGACCAGAGAAAAGAAAATAATTACAGAATAAAGAGAGTGAGTGTGTCTGTGAGACACCTTGGAAAATACATAGATGAACCCTGAAGATATGAGGACAGTACAGAAAGATAGAGAGAGAGAGAGAGAGAGAGAGAGAGAGAGAGAGAGAGAGAGAGAGAGAGAGAGAGAGAGAGAGAGAGAGAGAGAGAGAGAGAGAGAGAAAGGCGGAGGGAGGCAATGGCATCTAGGTATGAGAAGGAGAGAGAGAGAATGACAAATAGGACAGCGTTAGCAAAAGATAGAGGGAGGTATATTGTGAAAAGAGGAAACAGGGGACCAGGTGTATATAAAGAGAAGGAGGAAGAGAAGGGAGGAATCCGATTTAAAAATAAACGAGTTAGGGAGGGGCGAGCGCGATGGGAGACTAAGAAGCGACAAATAAGAAGAAGATTTCCATAGAGAGCAACAGAAGAGAGAGAGCGAGAGAGAGAGAGAGAGAGAGAGAGAGAGAGAGAGAGAGAGAGAGAGAGAGATGTATGAAGGGGAGACAATAGGAGATGTACAAATAAATGGAAATGGGAGGGGGGCTGAGAAAGAAAACGACAGAACAAGAGTGTAAAAATTAGATGAAAGAGAGCAGAAAGGGAAGAGAGACCTGCAAAAACAAATCAGCAACACCAAGAGAAAAAGAGCAGATAGAACAAGAGAGGTAGGAGTCGGGGAAGAGAGAGAGAGAGAGAGAGAGAGAGAGAGAGAGAGAGAGAGAGAGAGAGAGAGAGAGAGAGAGAGAGAGAGAGAGAGAGAGAGAGAGAGAGAGAGAGAGAGAGAGAGAGAGAGAGAGAGAGAGAGAGAGAGAGAGAGAGAGAGAGAGAGAGAGAGAGAGAGAGAGAGAGAGAGAGAGAGAGAGAGAGAGAGAGAGAAAGGGCCAAAAAATAGAAAGCAGACAACAATGTGAAAGTAGACATGGTAAGAAATATGAAGCTGCAAAAACAAATCAACTAACAGAGCAGAGGGAGAGACGGATCGAGACAAAGGTACACGAGGGAGAGATGAGAAACGACGGAGAGAGAGAGTGAATAATAACTAGAGAGAAAACTAACACGGAGGAAAATATGAAATGGAAGAGAGTGAGATGGGAAGAAGATAGCGACAGAACGGACGGAAAGTGAAAACAGAGGAGGAATGATAAATGAGGCGAGTTAGGGAGGAAGGGGAGGAGAGAGCCGATCGGATGGAAAAACAACATAGACGACAGGAATATGAGAAGGCTCGTCGACAGCGGGGACATTCAATTACAGACACACAAACACACCTGTATGCATGCATGCAGGCACACACCTGCTATACATGCATGTACCGCACACCTGTAATAAACAGACACGCACAGACGCAGGAGGAAATTGATAGTGACAGCAGGAAGTGAGGAGGGCAGATGGAGATGGCTCCGGAGAAAAGAGTGAGAGGGATAATAGGAGAAAAAAAGATATATAGGAGATAGGCTGGAGTATAGGTCACCCATTACTGTGCATGGAGTTATACCGAAAGATAAAATATGGGCGGAGATGTAGCTGGTGTTCCTGGGGAGATGTATACAAAAACAATGTGTCACTGCGTTCTTTATGGCTGAGAACGCGGCATGTTGTGGCCCTTTGTGAATTTATTGCCACACAGATAGCGTTAACAGGTAAAGAGTTGGATGCAGCTGTCAAAAAAAAAAAGGCTAAAGCAAACAGAAATGGTTGTTTGAGCAGATGTGGATTATTCATGAGGAGCGTAACCCCAAAAAAAGACACACTTAAGGTGAGCTGGAGTGGATCATTTTTCTTTAATTTAGATATTTAGGGTGCGTATTAGGTTTTAAACACTGTGTTTTCTTTCTAAATTCTGGGCTTAGATTTGTGTCTGCTTGTGAGAAATGGAAGCGGACATATGGAAATGGAAAATACTGCAGAAATGACCTTCAGGCTGTTACTAAGAAGCAGTGAAGAAATGACTATCTATATTTATAGTTTCCAACTTCAATCTGAAGTCAGTAACTGAGTAAATATGATATTAAAAACAAAGTTGTTTTTATAAAACGGTCACTATAGATTATAGACAGATAATATGTGAAAAAATATTGTGCTTCTGAACAACCAATCAATCTTAGAGAGGCGTCTCTGAGCAGCTGTCAATCACTGCTCACGAAACTCGTGAACTGTCGAACCAGGCAGCGCTGATCAATCATCATATGAATCAATATTCTGTTACTGTAATAGCCTATCTAGCCTCAAATGTTTTCAGAAACATATTTTAGCATACCGTTTCGGTGAAAAATTTGATATTTGCTCAAAGTCACCAACTGCAGCTTAAAATACTCTCCTAATGAATAATCAAAGAGAAAGATTGAAAACAAAAAAACAAAAAAGTTATGTATACTGTCATATATGAACTAACTAACATGACCTGATTAATACTTCAATGATCATTTGTACCGGCGAGGATGGCTGTATCATACAGAAATATGGTCATGAATAATAACATCAACAAAAGTGTCTGGAAAACTGGGAAATCCCAAGTTTCTTTTACAAACAACGTATTGGTGCAAAATGGCAATTCCCATCTCAAGTGAAAGCAGCTTAACGGTATCTCTATAGCTCAGCATCGAGTTGCATGTCGGTGTCATCACGAATGTAAAGATGTAGACCATCAAAATGTGCTCCCGTTGCAAATATCCAAGGAAAATGATCTTTTATAAGCTGTTCAGATGAGGTGCACATTCAAAGTTACCTCCAACTCTACAACATAAGTAACCTGCCTGGTGCAACAGGTTGGTACTAAGTTATAGTGCTCAAACTAAACCAGGTTTGAACGTAGGACTGGGAGATGATTCAATATGATAATTTTCGTCTGTCAATGGAATCATATCATAATGAAATCATATATCTAGATATCCTGACAAACAATTGTGTTGTATAATTTAATAAGAACAAGCATATAATAACTCAAATTTCTCAGAAAATCTGATGCTAAATATATGAGGGAATATAATTTGAGATACTGCTTGTTCTCAAATTGCTGGTTTTTATTTTTACATCACACTTTACATTAACACTCAGTTCAATGCAATTAACGAACGGTGTGTATGTATGGAAATATTCATTATTTGTTTCTCTATAGTTTCACTGTTTTTAATTAAATGATAAAATAATCATTCATTTACTTCTCCTTTGGCGAGTATACAAAAATAGGCTTTACCAGTAGTTATTTCATATAGACTATTTATTTATTGACTTACCAGAAAACATACTATATTGTTATTGAGATATGAAATTACCTATATCAGGACAGAAGATTTTGGCCATATCGCCAGCCCTATTTGAACGTATTCATAGCGGGTGCAACAGCCTGCTGCTCTTCTGCACAAACAGCTCATCTATTAATTCATGCTTTGTTTTCCCAACTTATCTTTCCTCTTACAGTAATGATGTCTAAGTGCTGGAGTTTCTGCTTGAAAATGTTGTCACGAAACTCATTCGCTTTATTTGGTTTTTCTATTATATTCCTCCGTGAGATGTATCCATTTACTATTCCTGCCGCGACAGAGCAATTTCTCTACAGGAATTATTTCACTTCTCTCAATTATTACCAAAAAAACCCAAACAGGTAACCATTACGACTCTCATAATTGGGAGATCCATATCATTGCGGTGGGGGTGAAGACTGAGTAACAGAAATGATCCCAAAAATCTATCGGCATTGATTGCCTGTAATAGTTTTAGGATTTCCTTTAAAACACGTGGAACCGGGAGCAGTTCGCCTGAAAATCGAGAGTGTGACGGGGCATTTCGGAGAGTGTGCTCGTGCATGTTCCCCCAATTTTCAATAAGCTTTTGTCTTTGAATGACAATAGATTTTAGTGTTTCAGCACATTAGACTCTCCTGGATGAGCTGCAGGAACAGGATGAAAAACTGGCCTCGCTGTATTGACCCAGAAGTGGAAAGCTATTTGAAAAGAAGACAATGCAATCAGGGGCCAAAACCTCAAACAACAAACATTCCTCAGCACTTTCAATTGTCAAATATCTGTGATTAAAATGTTTCTGACTCCATATTATTAGAAATGATTCCTCTGCAGGTTGTCTATTATTAGTAATGATTTTTGTCTGGCTATTTTGATGAATGAAATTACAAATAATAGGCCGGCGCACAGAGAGAGGAGAGGGGATGGAGAGAGGCAGAGGAAGGGGGAAAGAAAGTGAGACAGTAATTGGACAATACCACCAAATGCATGAGCAGAGAGCTGAGTGGAGGGTGCACTAATGGAGGAAAGGGAGAAATAGAAATGTCACTCCATAAAATATTGAGCTAATTTGAGCCCATAATTACCACGGCGATGAGTGGCAGAGGCGAGCGGGGGAACATTGTATCGCACTCAAAAATAGATGAGATTTGACCAGAGATTATGTGACAAAAACACAACACACACACACACACATAGTTACTACACTGTGACAGGTTCTTTCTATGTCACACACCAGCTCAATGAGACGCACACTGCAGGAGCGAGTCAGCTCACGTCGGAGGCTCTCTCCATGCATGACCACTCAAGGTCAAAAGGTGGTTTCTTTGGAAATTACATCCTGTACGGCTGCGTGTGTGTCTGTACCTGCAGTGCGGGCGGTTCGCCCCGCTGCTGCAGGGTGTGTGTTTCTGGTGTTCAGACCCTGGTCAGGGGTCCTGGGTGTTACTGGAGTTAACAAGGCGGCATGTGAACGGTGTGTGTGTGTCCCTCGTGCTCTCCAGATTTCTCATTTCTGTGTATTTGTCACGCGTCACAAGTTTTAGTGTGTTTTCACATCGCTGGTTCGGTTGATTTTGTTCAGACCAACGGGAGGAAAAAAAAGACACATTGTTGCCTTTAAGTTTTGGTCAGAAGATGAAGTCATGGAAACTCATTCATTGGACAGTTTTGTGGCCGTGTATCTTCATCAAGGCGGGGGAAAAATCCTAAATAATAGGTTTTGATATGTATTATTTTTGTAACGCCGAAATTCAAACATATAAGAATTGTTTTTAATTTTTAAAGATTTACTGTAAGGAAATGTGAAAATTAGGGCTGCTAATCCTTTAAAATATTTAATCGTGATAAATCACAAATTTTTTTATCTGTTCAAAATGTACCTTAAAGGGAGATTTGTCAAGTATTTTATACTCTTATAAACATGGGAGTGGGAAAATATGCTTACTTCATGCAAATGTATATATTTATTATTGGAAATCAATTAACAATACAAAACGATAACAGATATTCCCCAGAAACCCTCACAGCTACTATATTTAGCATAAAAAAATATGCTCAAATCATAACATGGCAAACTGCAGCCCAACAGGCAACGACAGCTGTCAGTGTGTCAGTGTGCTGACTTGACTATGAAAAAAATAACACATTTATGCTGCATGATAAAAACTGTATGGTTTTTGCCCCCAAACTGCATGTGATTATCATAAAGTATGCATGTCTGTAAAGGGGAGACTCGTGGGTACTAATAGAACCCATTATCATTCACATATCTGAAGGTCAGAGGTCAATGGATCCCTTGAGTTTTTTCTCGCCAAAATGTAGCTAAAGTTTGCAGCGTTATTTAACCTTCTTCTCTTTAAAACTAAGCCCACAACAACCTAAAAATTGCAAGTTGCGTTAATACGTTAAAGAAATGAGTTGCGTTAAAACAAATTTGCGTTAACGCGCTACTATTGCGTTAACTTTGACAGCCCTAATGAAAATACTAACCAATTTATGACGTAAAATTCACCCAACATTCTAGTCAAGAGGAACCAAAATTTGGGTTGAATGATCAACCTGCTGGGTTAGATTAACTCAGCATCTGTTCTGTCCTTTATGTACCCAGCTGTGTGGTTGAAAACTACCGAAATTGGGTTGTTTTCAACTCGGCACTCTTTAGTTTGTAACAAGCACATAACAACCCGAGATCTTTCCCCAGCGATTACACAGGCGACTCCTGGCTGTTTTGTTTACGGCAATGAAGAAAATGAAAGATAATGGTGCCGAATCATCACACCGTCAATCGGGACGGACCGACGTTGGGTACAGGGCGTTTATGGTGGGCAAATAAAGGTGTTTACGGTGATGTGGGAAGCAAGACAAACGCACTAATTAGGACGCAACCTATTTTGAAATTGTTCTTTGGAGGACGGGGCACACGCACACAAAGAAACAGACAGACTTGCATACCCACACACGCATTGTAAAACACATTATTAATACATTGAGTGATGAATGCAAATGTGTTCTAATAAAAGAAACAAACAAGAGAAAGGCTGCATGTCGGGGTGGGGTGGTAGAAATAGAGAGACAGATGTGAGTAACGCCGGTTGACACAATGAGGAGAAGAGACAATTGATTTATGGGATGAATTATGTGATGACAGTTTAATACTTTTCTGATATTCAAATTGAGACTGATAAGGAACGAAAGAGGATGAAGGGCCGAGGTCTTGTAGCTCCCTCCGGGCTACAAATACTGCCACTGTAAGGGTTTCAATTCCTCTGGAGCTACATGGATTTTTTTAAAGTCCACTGGATAGCTCATGACAGTGGGAAGGAAGGACAGGGAGACGGCAAAGTGGGGAAGAGGAAAAGGAAGAAGTGAAATGAGGTGCTGAGTAACAGGAGGAGGTGGATAATAGGAACACGGGGAGGAGAGAGGAACGGCAGGATGTGGCCTTATTACAGTTCTTGCTGTCTCTTTGCGGAGACAGAGAAGGTGGGATGGAGGGGGGAGAGTAAGAGGAAAAATAAGGAAAGGAAGAGGAAAGGCAATATGGTGGAATGTCAAGAGGCTGAGGGATGGGATCAGTGGAGATCTGGAAATAAGGTAATAAGAAATGAGAAATTAGGAGAAAAGGGCATCATTAGCATTGGAGAACAAGACTCGGTCAAAACCGAGTATACGTCTGGACCGTGTACGGTCAGTCTGGGAGTTTGTGGCTAAATTATAACTCAAATATTCAGTGGTCATGTCTATAATGTTAAATCCAGCGGTACATGTCAAAAAGGTTCGGCGAGGACACTAGGGAATGCGCTGCTCCACTCAAGAGGTGACGTACCCTGTCGTGGAATGCACCTGATTGGTCCCTGGTTTTCTGCTCGTCGTTTCAAACAGGAAATAACATGGCGTTCTTCTCGTAAACTTTCTGTTATTCCGTCTAAACAATCCTCCAAAATCTACCCTCTGAAGAGGTTTTAAGCGAGAAACAGACGATGCCACTGCTGAATCTGGTTTCATTTTAGAACTAGATCGCCAAGTTTGACAGCTTGGTCCAAGTTTTGCGAGCCGGACGCGTCCCGCTGAACAGACTCGTTTGCACGTTCACCAGCCTTTTCATTTTGAAAGAGCACCGGCCAATGAGGAAACTCCAACACTCGACCGACCAATCGTGACAGACTTTGTACGGCTGGCCCTCTGTGGTCCAGCCGAAAAAAGGAGAAACTTTGGCAGGATGGATAGGAAGAAAGAGAAGGACAGAGGATGGATGAAATGGTCCGTCATGATTGATGGAGTGATTCACTACAGATAAATGGAGATATCTGTGGAAAGAGATTGATGGATAGATCAGTAGATTGATGGAAAGACAAAAGTGTCATCGCTGTTCCCTTGTTGATGCCATCAGATATAGACAAAGACAAATACCACACACATGCCCTCTTCATTCATCCCTTTACTGTACAGTCTGAAGGAAGATTTGTTTTTTTTCCTGCAGTGTACAAACAAAACCTTATTTCCCTCTCTTTACTTTACAGGAATAACATGGTATCGAGCTTTGGTAAATTGTCTTCATCATCCACTTATCGCACTACGGGAGTAAAGGCTTTTCCTTGGAATCAGCTTCACATCTCGCCAAGCTAAACTGATCACAGAGGCTTATGTGCCAAAAGGTTGGCGGATACATTGGACGCGATGAGTGCCTGCTGAAGGCAAATAGATCAAAATACAAAATGTCAAGGTGCCGCTTTAATACTCGCCGCCTCTCCTTCCCTCCCTGCTTGCTTGATCCCGAAGCACGCAGTCCATCCCTCCACTGTCATTCTGTCGACAGGGCCGCCGCCACCCTCGTGCTACGACATCCATCACTCCTCATCCTCGTCTCCCCCCTCCGTCCCTCACTTCTCACCTTAGGCTTATTATTTCCACTCTTCTCACACTGTCTTCTTCTTTACCTAAACATGTTTGTTGCCACAAAGCATATCCATTAGGAAGCTATGAATGTGAAGCATGAGAAAATGCAGACTTGAAGTATATGACTCTTCATCCACAGCGGTGGCAGCAAAAAAAATAAATGCTAGTTGAGATATTCTAATATGATTACACCAGGTGCAATCTGTCTCCGGTGTTCTACCAGACGGTGTTTTGCTCCCAGAACAGCAGCGACGCTTTCACTCACAGAGCCGCCAATTAAAAACTACTCTCGCTTGATACTTCTCAGTATTGCATGAAGCTGTGATTAATATTTATATGGTCATGGATAATTTATTTTAATTTGTATACATTTTAATGTAACATTTCATTTTTAAATGTTATTCTTTAAGAGTAAAAAAAAATCCTAAAAAATGCAGTGAAAGTGTGCCTGCGATTGTTCTGGTGGTTCATTTTTAATGTAAAGTTAGATAATATCCAGCGTGTTCTTTCAGATCTGTCAGCCACAAGGAGCAGCAGAGATGGGCGTGCCGGAGACTGTGTCGGCACGTTCAGGTACTAGTGAGAAGATGAACTACAAAGTAAGGAAACAGGGTTAAGTAATAACTCCATTAGCAGCCTATTAGTTGACACTGCGCACTGAAGGGAGGCTTTTCACAGCTCTGTTCTCTGTGTTGGCACCCCCGCTGTGCCAGTGTTGTGGCCTCATTGAAATGAATGAGGAGATGCCTTTCCGCCCCCCGTGCGGTGATGTTGTCTGTCTGAATGTGGCCTTACAGTCCATCATTCAGCCTTGATGATAATGACTGAGTTCCGGTCTCTATTAATTCAACAGCGTAGGCTGCTCTGTACATACTGTAGAGTTAAAGTGGAGTTGCGAACTCTATGGCAAAAAAAATTTTTTTTTCCTGAACCAATTTCTTTTTTAATTTAAGTAACTCCAGTAGCCATGTACTATGAGAATATCGTTAAAATTGAGTTATCTTTGACCTTGGAAACAGCAGTTGACATGTGTTGACTTTGAAGGGAAATTTATGTGGATGTCCAATCAGTGTTGATTGTAAATGTGGTCGATTGGCGCCACTATATTGATGCAGAGAGCTGAGTTCACAGCTGCAAAAATCTGTTCTTCCTGCATCCAGCGCCGTCCTTTGACCCGACATTGACGTAGTTGGAGGTGATGAAGAGCTACACAGGCTGCTATTTCATCTTGGATTTCTAGTCTTTGCCTCTGGGTAGCCAGGGGGCATGCTCTAGATGACGTTCAAAACAGTTCTTGAACAATGTCCTTGTTCTCTTTGCTTGTATTGCAAACTAGCTACATCTCCAACAGTGAAAATGGCATCCCAAAATACGAGTGCAGAGGAGGTTATGGAGGAGGATACATTATACAGCGTCTTGGCTGACATGGATATTCAGCCGTATTAATTCGAGCCAGAATATAATGCCGTTGTCGATGTAGACGCGCAGACGGTGCACTCAATAGCGAGAGTGACGCTGTCGTGGCATGCAAGCATTCCCAAGCGGCTATTTTTCAGGCCCCGAGATAAAAATAGTTAAATTTTTGGAACGCTGCAGCGCGCATGGCATGTCATTTGACGAGGAACAGCCAATCAAAGCCAGCAGATATCTTTTCTTTCTTCCGTAAATAGAAGTCTACGGTAAATATATGGAGGAGAAGTTAATCATTTTAGTGCAGGGCTACCCAGAGCTTTACGATCTCACAGACTATTTATTTGCTTCACCCTTTTCGTCCAAGAACGTCACAACATCTGGTTGCAAGGTCAGCCAAACTGACACAGTTAAATCGAGCAGTTAAGCTACTGTGAGGGATTGACTTTGTTAAGCTTAGTCAGTGAGGCTTGCTGCTAAATCACCACAAATTCATCATCTTCATCAACAACACTGATAGGACATCTACATAAAAATCTGGCAAATTTTCCCTTTAAGTCAACATGAATGAGACATCATTAAAGTGCACGGAGAGTTCCATGAGAACTGAGCAAACACCGTGATCATGCAATGCTTTCAAAAGCTCCAGAACAAAGATTAGACGGACCTTAAATTGAGATTGTTTTGCCAACCGATGATACAAATTGATGTCAGTAACTGAACAATACTCAAACTGAACTGTTTGCAGCACTTCCAGTCCTCACTGGTAAGAGCAGTTTTCTTTTCTTCACCACCTGAATGTCAGGTTAACGCAGCGCCTTCAGAGTGTGAACCGACTGAAAAAACATTTAGTCGTCCCAGAAAAGAAAACTGTCTACGCTGCAATGAACAGCAGCAGACAGTCACAGTGCAGACACAGGGCAACAGCAGGGGGGCGCGACACTGCAATTGTGGGTCAGACCTCGAAATAAAAGCTGAGTAATGGTTGTTTTTAATACTGCTCTAGTTCTCTCGGCGCACACAATCTATCCTGCGTTTGTTTTCTTCTGTTGCTCTCCGTCTCTCTCTCTCCTCCGCCTGTTTCCTTCTCCTGCTCTGAAAGCTCCATTAAAAAGAAGCAAAGAGAAAAGATAGAAAGCTCTCATTTGCCTGTTATCTATTTTCTCCTCTGGGGATAAAGAGATGAAAAATAAGGACGGAGCCATTACTGATTCCACCTGTTGGATCTTTGCTTCTGTTTTGTTCACAAACACCCATCAGTCTAGTGTCTCTACAGTATGAAAAACATGTTCATCGTCCTTGAGCTCTCTCTTTTCCTCCCCTATTTTTAACCCTAACTCCCCAGTTCCCATCTCTCCTTCTGTTCTGCTGTCTTCCTCATTTCTTCATGAAGATGGAAAAGCATTTGACACTCTAGTGCTATGTACAGGATAGTTTGATTTTAGCCTTTCCACTTTGGTGTATGACTCCTGCCCTCTCCTGTTGATACACAGCAGCTCTTTCACAGCGTCGTACAATCTGAGCAAGTGACAGCAATTTTCAACAGCGCTATCACCACCGTGGGGTCCTGTTTAGGGGTATCTGTATGGACCCTGAAAGGGGGCGCAGGATTGACTCCATCTCCACTAGTCAAAGTAAATTATCCCAGTTACACCTCAAGTGACCCAAAAGCCCGTAGCGTGACGGCTTTTCCCCACCCTCCTGTCACTGCAGTTGCTGACCTTGTCGCAGCCCTTGGGTAATAATTTATTCATCTGTCCCTCAGACATAGCATTCCTCCATCCACGCTGCTCAGTGTTGATTGTGTTTGGTTCATTCATATTGCATGGTAATGGTAGGAGGGAGGGGGGGTTGCCGCTCTGTTGACACATTTCTTAGCTCAACTGCGAGGCTAAATGGTGTAGGAAGGCAGAGAAGAAGAGGGAGGTGGGATAGAGAGGAGATGATGAGAGAAAGGGTTCGAAGAGGGGGAGAAGCAGTGCTTGAAGGAGGATAAAGTTGTGGGAAAATGTACATTGTTTTAAAGATGAGTGGTATAGATGGGAGGGAAGAACTGAGTGATGCAGTGGGAGCTGAAGAGAGAAAACATGAGGTGGAAACAAGGCAGAATGTCCTTGAAGTGGAAGGGTCACAAGCTATTCCTCTCAGATTTGGTGAGAAAAGCACTATACAGTGCAAGCAGCTCTTCACAGTGAGAAATAATGCACCCTGGAAGCGAGAAAGCTACATAATGGACTACATAGCTTATATTTGTTTTGGGCCTGCATCCCCCAAATCAGGTGTGAATCTGAAATATACGCCGCTGACTTGAACACAGCTCAAATTGTCAGATAAATGTTTCATCTGAATGTGGTGATTTATCAAGTTAATGTTGAAATAAAACATTTGGTCTGATCACTGAGCCACATAAACTGTTAATGAACTAAAACAACTCTACCCTGGGGGGATTAATTAATGGACTCAGATTCAATTGAAATAAATCTGTGTGCGCGCAACACGACCATTTATTTCTCCGCCCTCGCTCACAAACCGAGAGACAGATGATTTGTTTGATTGGAAAGCCACCGGTGCAACTCCAATTCAATCACATCCGAGGAGTCAAAAAAACTGCTGCGTTAAGTCACCAGGCAGCGACGGCGGAGTTTTATTTACAGCATCCATGACGAGGCGAAAGAAGGGGAGAAACCGGAGGGTCTCTGGGAAATTTATAGTTTCCCTATGGCAGTAAATTTGACATGCAGACGATAATAATTATTGATCAACTGCCCTGGACTGATTGTGTGCACTGCTCAGCTGTAGATTACAGATTTCTGACAAGATATATGGCTGTGTATTGGCAAGAATCTGGCAAACTATAAGCATCATGATACTGGGGTAAACAATTCAATATATTGCGATACTGTAAGCAAGGTGATATATTGCGATTTTTTAAAATTTAATAGGAAAACTGTAGAGAAGGCACCAGAAATACACCAGTTTAGAATAGGCAAAAATAACACATTTATACTCTATGTATACAGTGTTTTGGAGAATCGATACAGTATCGCTCAAGATAATATCGCGATACTAATGTGTATCGATATTTTCTTACACCCCTACAGGATACTGAAGGAAACTGTGTGCACATCACGTCCTAGTACTTGTTTTTTTTTTTAGCTTATCTGCACTGTTAAAGAATTAATTTCACTTTTATTCCCCTCCAGCAGAATCCTCCCACGTTAACAGAGTCTACTGACCAAACATAACTCAGCCACAGCCATGAGCCCTCGAGGCTCCTTCAGCACTGTGCTCTGCTGAGGTCAGAATCACCATTATCTCTTAACATTATCATTAACACAGTTTGATTCGTTTTCATTCTGAGAAACGGCCGCTTTATTCTTACTAAACCTTGTTTTAACTAATGTGCCTTTTTTATTGATTCAAACTGGCTTTCATTACCATTTAATTCTTTGTAAAGCACTTTGTGACACCGTTAAGGCCTGAAAAAGCTAATAGAGATTCAGCAAAAAAAGAAACACATTAAAGAAAGGGAGAGGACAGAGGATGATAGGGAGAGAGAAGAAAAAGAAAGAAAAGAAGAGGGGGGGTGGGGGTGTACAGTCCAGGGTGAAGGGCGAAAGGACTTGACAGCAAAAAGCATCGAGAGATCAGACCTCATCAGCGAGAGAGAGATTTGTAGAGGCACGATGAGAAATGGCATATGGTGTGTAGATATACAGGATATCTGCCTGTGGATGGATACACGGAGCACTCAAATAGAGACATTTGTGTCCTCATGTGTGAACGCTGCCAAAGAAAATCACTGGTCCTCTCACACAAAGGCACATGGACGCACACTCTCAATAACACCACCACACAGAGCATTTACAATAAAAGATAACTAAATACACTAATAAATAAGAAATAAACTAAATGCACATACACGCCCTCTCCCACAGAGAGATAAAGATGAACACACTCCAGTTCAGTGATGCAGAAATACACATGCACAATCATGGCATCCCACTCACATGGCAATGTACGTTTATAATTGCAGCGCTGAGAGCTACACTATGGATCAGTGTGACAGACCTATAATTCAAGCTCCGGTTGATCTCTGCAGCTGTGACTGCGAACACACGTGCGCGCGCACACACACCCGGATGAGGCCATTCTTTTATTTCTTATTACCATGAAGCTCCATGAAGGGATATCAACACTGAAAGAAACGGTGATAGTACTCTAAATCCCACTTAGAATCAACAATCAACCTTAAGCTTCTCAAAGAGCTCTCTGAAGCGGATGCATACATGTGGCGAGGAGGAAGACTTTAATGTGATGCCACGTTGCTTCGCAAGCCAAGAACGACATATGGACTTTGCTAAAAACTGCCTACATTTTTGCACGATTAGAAGAAGAGAGAATTATGTTGTATAATTAATCTCGGAAACAAAGAGCTTAATGTGCCCAGTCGGGATCTGGCATTTTACCACTCAATATTGAAACTGGACAGTATCTCAGTCTCAAGGAAGAATGTGCGAAGACTCTGATACTGAAAATGAGTTGGTTTTCTATAGTCATTTTTACTGGGAACTACCAAAATCGTAAATTGATTGGCTAGTATCCACTAACAAAAAAAAAACTGACAAAAAAAGTTAGCCAGTTACTAGGAAAAAGCCTGGTAGAAAAGGGGAAAAAGCATTTTTATTTCAGTGGTTCCCAACCGTTTTCCTTAAGGGACCCCTTTTCTATCATTGAATAAACCAACAACCCCTGACTAAGAGACAATTGACCCAAATAGTGAACACAATAACTGCCGGAAGGAAGGAAAAACAAGCCATTTGGATGATTTTGAGCAGATTGTTTCTTTTGAATATTGCATCAGAGATGATGTTTCCAGTTATTTTCTGTCTGCATTATGTATTAATACATTTTAACAATCATACATTCTTAATAGGCTTCTTTTATGACAAATTCAGTGTTTAAAAATAATTTCTTTTAGTTTTCTTCACAGGAATGAATGAAATGGGACCCCCGTGAAGCTTTGGCGAGACCCCCCCCCAGGTTGGGAACCAGTGATTTAGTGCACAATTTGAAAGTTTGCACGTTCACCTTGAAATTATGTGAGTAATATTCTTTTGGGTTTTTTTCTTCTTGGTGTTTTATTATATGTTTATGCTTGATATGTAGCAGTGACTTGTAATCCCAAGTTGGATGGGCAACATGTTTGGCATGACACAGCAATAAAAACTGTATAAAGGCTTGCTGTGAGTTGTCTTTCCACCCCCCCATCGGGAAAAAAAAAATCACTTAAAACTACTACTACCAAGTAAATATATATTTTCGCCAAATCATCTCAACTTGCAGACTTTCTCCAGACTTTGTACGTGACGTGTCAAAGGGGAGAAATTGCTCTACTGTCCACATGTGGTCTCCCTGATCCCCAATTAAAAAAAGGCCTTTGAGTCATTTTAAGATGAACCCTACCTCAATCCTCCCGGTGTCTGGCTGGAAGCCTCTGGCCGGGTCTTCGGTCGTCACTCTGCACTGGATCGCACAGCCGTTCACCCTGATCTTGTCTTGTTTGAGGCCCAATTCTGGCAGGCTGCGGCCCTCACAGACGTGCAGCTGGGCATGCACCAGGTCCACACTGTTAGAGAGAGGGAGAGAGAGAGAGAGAGGCGATGAGGTGAATAAATTGATTGAAGCCCTGAACATGGTGTGAATAGCCCTTAATTTCCCTTGATGTCACTGTGGAGAACATTTCCTCTGCTTATACCAAGGTTTAAAAGGCCATTTATCCAATATAAACATCTTTAGCGATTTTTGGCCTCAAATCAGAGCAGGAGGGATCTGCAGCGGATGTGAGGAGTTTTTTCTCCAGCACTGCTCATTTGAACAAATGAATCTGCGATGCGTGACAAGAAAACAGTCCCTCACGGATACCTCTTAATAGCAAAAACAAAGTCGATTAAAACTAAAGAAACTTTAGTTATAATTTGATGCTGCTGAAACAATGGCCCCTGGGGAAGGGAGCAGGATATGGAACATTTACATTTTATATTTGAAAACAACTAATAAATTAGCAACACAACTTTTGTTTGATTAGATATTAGTAGGTGGGCTATGAAGAATAGAATAGATATGTAGAAGTCCAACGCAAAGACCAATGTTTTCTGATCTTAAAGAGTAACAATTTTGTGTCAATTAAATTGCAAATATCTGCTTACATGAAGAAATGTACATAGGGCTGAGTGATAATTCAAAATGATGATTTATCATCTTTCAATGGAATCGTATCGTGATGAAATCATAGAGATATACACAATAACGTTGTGTTAATTCATAATGACAAGCACATACTAACTCAAATGTCTCAGAAAATCTGATCAAATTCAGTTCACTCAAACTTTTGTCTTAATCTAATTACTCTGTATTTGTGTGCATGCACGTTAACATTATTTTTTTCTCTATAATTTCCCTTGAAACATTATAAAAAAAATGTTTTGCACTAAAGTTCTTAATTAAATGAGAAAATACTCAGTACTTTTCTTTTGTCAAGCATTTAATTCACAGAGGAGTATGCAAAAATAAGCTTTACCATGTGTTTATTTCAAATGGACTATTAATTGATTTATCAGAAAACATGCTATATTGAGATATATATTGTTATTGAGATATTATATGATCTATATCGGGATAGAATATGTACATACAAGGCACTGCAGTACAGTACAATGTAAATATGACCGGGCAAATAACTCAACACGTTGTGACTCAGTTGAAACATGTAAACGTCTGCTTGTGTGGCACAGTGAACTGATAAGCTGTGTGATGAAGATTCATTATAACTAAGCGGAGAGCATTAGACTGTGATGCAACAGATCTGCAAAAGCTGGCGTATAAATCATTGCTTTGTTATAAAACTGACATCTAAGAAAACGGTTATTGTTTGGTTTTTATTCCACTTTTATTAACTTTCAAAAGATAACAAGAAAATTGCAGCCAATTAAAATTGTGTTTTAGTTGAATAAACCGGTGTAGTGCTTGCCTATTTGTTCTGCCACACCAACTCACCACTACACACTGTTTACAGGTACAATTTCACATTTTATTCACAGATACCTAAAAATGCAGTTTTGCCCAGGAACAAATGCTCGCACACACACACACACACACACACACACACACAAAAGATTACATTATGCAAATTTTTATTCAGCAATTACCCAATATTAGAAAGAATTTAAATGTGAGAGGGTCAGAGAGAAGTTATTTTCTTCCATTTCCATGAGTTGTAACCCTCATCTGTATGCATTTATTTAAATGTGAAGCTCAAATGAGACTCGCTGGGTTAAGCTTCATGACCTTGCACCATCTAACGCCTAGCCAAAAAATGTATGAAAGTATTTTGTCATCGTTGTTTTCTGGACACATTTTAAACCCAGCGGTGGACGGACACAGACGGGCGGGGACACTAAATTCTTAAACGGTTGTGTGTCCCCGCATCCGAAACCGCTGCCAAACGTAAACACACTCAGACAACTGGGAGGCCTCGTCGCCTTGAAGGGTGAATGAGAGACAGCAGGCGCGCACATTAGCAAACAAGCTCGGTTTTTGGACACCGTCTTGGCTTCCGTCTTCCTTAATGTCTCAATTAGCTGGTATCCACATTCTGGCCAAACAGAAGGACAATTATGCATCAGCCTGGTGTGAAATGTGTTGGTGGGAATAAGCAGATCCAAATCTTGATAACTTGGACGGTTGCTAACGTCATGTTTTTGTTACACTCTCATAAATATGTTGGTATTTTTTAAATTGGACAGCTCAGCTCGCGTCCTTAAATAATAAAAAAGGACGAGATGAAATGAGTCACTTGATGAGCGATGCCCCCGACAGCAGTTCTGGAAACGATTCTCAGTATCCCAGTACTTTATTGTTTAATGAGGGTGCCAGTTTGTTTCCAGACTCAGATTAGTTACTAGTCTTTGTGGGGTCCAACAGTTTTGTCAGCTCTCCAGGGCAACGGCTCTTCAAGGACACTACATGGGAAAAAACATATTTTGCCTCTCCTACTCTCCTGTGTGAAATGTACTGCTGCCAAGAGTTTAATATGTGAGGATTAAGTAACCTGGTGCAGGCTGTTCTCATACACTGTTCCTAGCTATACCTACAAAAAGTAATGCACTTTAATTCGTGTATATCACACAACAACAGTTTGTGTGTAATCCACATAATCGTGAACCAGGAAATAGCAATAGTGGCGAATGTCGCGAAGGGAGGAGGTCAGGGTGGATGGGTAAAAAAAAAAGACCGGATTTTTGCCCAGGAGACCGGCGTTCGTGTCCCATGTGAAACCAGAAGTCTATGTTGATTTATTTGTCATTTTACTTCCGTACTTACAGTAAGTAACACTACCTCTTATTTTAAGCCAAACCACAATCTTTTCCTAATCCTAAGTAAGCATTTTTGTTGCCTTATCCTAACTAAGTCGTTTTGTTGTCTAAACCTAACCAAGTTGATCTTTTCCTAAACCTAACAAAGTCGTTTTCTTGCCTAAAACTAAGGTTGTTTCCTGTGAAGACAGAAGTTTATTTTGAAAAGACTGTATGCATGTAACGAGTGGAATTTGAAACATGTTGCTGGAAAAAGGAAGAATTGATTTTTTTGTAAGATATCACAAGAACCGATGTATGAGAAGACCTGCTTGGTGTGTTCAGCTCAATCATTCCATCAAACATTTACTCTTTTTGATTATTTCATTTACTTGTTTACTCTTCAGTAAATTCAAGCTGAAACAAAGATAACAATAAAGAATACTAAAGCTGAAATATGGTAATTTGTTTGCTTATGAATTTCTTCTGTCGGTAGTTAACTCTTCTTAGAGTATTTTCATATCCATGAAAAGTGAAGCAAGTAGCATCCAAATCTGAAAACTTATGATGTGACATATTAGTGTGTTCTAATGGCTCCATTTTCACAGAGATGGAAGTCCTTTAATATTATGCAAATAAACACACTTGCGTCAAACGCTTGGCATCCATGCATGGACTTTTTTTTTTCTTGTTACATATAACTCAAGTTTGGCCTAGTTTTTTTTCCCTCACATAATTCTTCTACTTTGAAAACATAAGACAACACTGATTGAACGAGGACCCTCGAGGGTTTGTAGAATTCATTGTATACTAATTTGACTCAGACAAATTAAAGAGCCTGCGGCAACATCTGTCCCTCAGTGCAGCCAGTTACAGAAGAAAAGTCTCTTGTATCATTAGCAAGTTCCACAATACGGCCGAGCTACACAGGAAGAGGATGAGGGTGGTACGCCTTCAGCGAAAAGTAGGAGCAGCACTACAGCACATTTTGACAATAAATACTACTGGTTTGTAACAGTTGGCAAAACTCTGTTAGAGAAGGCAGAGGATTAAGCAGAGATAGTGAGGAGGATTGACCTGAAACATCTGTACAGAGGCAGAGTCAGGCAATATCGCCATCAGCGGGGATACTTCCAATTGGACATTAAAGTGGAGATACAAGGAGTCACTATATTAAATCATGGAAACCATCCAGAGAACACATCTACACCCACTGCATCCTTCATGTGTCCAAAACATTACTAACCATTACTTCCTCCTATATTTCCTGCCAGACATGCTGATAACTAATAACCACTCAACCTACATATATCGGTCTTTGATGGCATATGCATGTTATATATGTATGGAGCTTCTGACATGAATAAATCAGGCTGGATGTGTACTCTGTGTACAAAACATAAATAAAGTGTTACTTCACTTCTCATAAATCTATTCTCATATCACCAGATTGTATTTCAATTACCATAGCTTTCTTTTTCGCTATATGTCATGCCAATAAAATAAGTTTGAAAAATCAATGGTGCGTGCTCAGTAGGGCTGTCCTTCGATTCAAATATTTAATCGTGATTAATTGCATGATTGTCGATAGTTAATCGCAAATTAATCAGACGTTTTTTTATCTGTTTAAAATGCACCTTAAAGGGAGATTTTTCAAGTATTTAATACTATTATCAACATGGGAGTGGGCAAATATGCTGCTTTATGCAAATGTATGTATATATTTATTATTGGAATAACAACACAAAACAATGACAAATATTGTCCATAAACCCTCACAGGTACTGCATTTAGCATAAAAATATGCTCGAAACATAACATGGCAAACTGCAGCCCAACAGCAACAACAGCTGTCAGTGTGTCAGTGTGCTGACTTGACTATGACTTGCCCCAAACTGCATGTGATTATCATAAAGTGGGCATGTCTGTAAAGGGGAGACTCGTGGGTATCGATAGAACCCGTTTACATTCACATATCTGGAGGTCAGAGGTCAAGGGACCCCTTTGAAAATGGCCATGACAGTTTTCCTCAACAAAATTTAGCATAAGTTATAGTATAGTGCATATAATATAATACTATATATATATATGGGGCAGGGCACAACTCAATAAAATGGAAACTATGGAAGCAAAAAGTTGTATTTGATCAGGAAGGCAAACTGATATTTTATTGTTTGGACTCATAAATGATAACTGTGTAATTTGTATTTTTCTAGCAAGTAAAATAAATGACATTGAGACAAAAATACAAATATACCAAAAACTAGAAACTAAAGCTTTCTCGCTTTTCTAATTACACAGATCTTATCCAGACATACAGTATATTATGCCTGGAAAATTGTTATTATAGGTTTTGTTGTAATTTAATGATCAATAAATGTGCCCTGTGCACAAAAAAAAAGTGTGAGTAATATAATTCGTTACTCTCAAAATTGATAATGAGAAAAGGGACCCAGAGAGAAACAGAACAGTTGAAAGAGAAAGTTCAATTTAGAAGTCTTGTATTTATCCACAACCAAAACTAATCTTAACTAAAGTTGTTCCACCTGGTAATTCTCAAATCTAATCTTAAAGTTGTTTTGCCCCCACTTCTTCCGACTCTCTCCATATTGTGTAGGTACCCTGTCATGTAGCACTGTGCACACAGGAGCAGACTACATGGCAGTTTAATTATATTTTGCCCGGAGCCCCAGCAACAGAGAAGTACTCCTGAGCTGCACCACTACCTGGCCGGCAGTTCGCTCCGTGTCAATTAGTTGGCGGAAATTTGATTAAACAGAAATTTATTTAGGAATATGCAGCATGTAAGCACAATATAAACGGAAATAATAAGGTCTCAAAACTCGATTTTGCCCCGTCTACAGTACAGGGCCTCAAAATTACAATTATGTACTAATGCATGACCTGCCTTAAGGCCCTTCGTCATTTCAGGTGATAGAGGTTTAGTGGTGCATATTTTCCAAAATTAGCAAATAATCACATTACACATTATCACAACAAGCCAAATGGAACAAAGAGGAAAATCAGACTCCTTTTTTCTGGTATGTTAGGAGCCCAAGAAAGTCACGGTAATAAACATCGTCTTCGCTTCAAGTCTTCACTTAGTTTTTTCGTCAGCAAAGATATTAAAAGTGTCATTAACACGCTGTTTATTTACGATACATTGTTTGTGAATGTTTGCCTTTCCCTTTTGTCTGGATGATGATATTATATTTATGCATTTGTACATTTTCACCATCTGTGTATCTACAAATCTATCCAAACTGTCATTTTGCATTTTCCTAAAAAAAACAGAACCCAAAATAAAATATCATGTCCATTCTTTGCCTTCAACTTTTGTTTATGTCTCCTACTTGTGCATAATTTGGCTCATTTTGAGGTTCTGATGTGTCAAAGGTGTGAAACTTGCTTTTTATGTCTGGCATTGCATAAATGTTTTAAGATGCCGAGCGTAATATTGCGTGTCTACTTTCCTGTCTGGCATCTCTGCCTTTCTGGCATCTCTGCCTTTCTTAGGGCTTCTCAATAGCTGCCAAGCTTAGATTTGATCTCTGACAATTTAAAAAAGGAAAAATGGAAAGAAACCCCCACGAGTGTCATAGACTATATGTCTACACGCTGAATCTGCTCTTTGAAATTCTGTCAGTGCCTTTACCTCCCAGCCAAGAACATCATTTTGCATTTGGTCCTCCTGTCTATGCAACAACCTTTACACAACCTTGCCTGCTTGTAAATATCTTACATTTGCCCATTAAGAGATACATGTATTATAGACAGCCGAACCACATGGAGGCCCAAATTATTTACAGCTCAGCATTGGCGACATTCCCGTAAGCACTATATTAGCCAGATTTTATAGCAGCACCTGAAAGGTCTTTTGTGGGATAAGCAGCGTAAATCCTTCCCAACTGTCACATATTCAGTATATGGATAAAATATATCACTATGGGCACTGCCGACAGCTCACACTAAAACTCGAGGACATAAAGTACGTACACACACCTGTGCACCCCATCTTATATTTCAGTGTATATGGCAGAACATATATTTTTAAAAAAGGTTTAAATGTCAAAGTCTGTCTTCAGCCGGCTGTATGTTTTGGAGAAAGGCCCTGGTGGAAAAAAAAAAATCCACATTCAACACTTTAAGGACACCAAGTCAAATCAGATCTCATGGTCCTGGCAAAAGTCTAAACTCCGATTGAACTTAACAGGTTTCCCTCCAGGTAGCTTCAAAGATGAGGAGAACCCTTTAATCTGAAGTCCAGGTCAATGCCATGCACACATTGTTCATCCTCTAATGCTAATGTTCTATCAGAGCCAAAGCAACAGTCCAACATACTCAAACCTGACAGCATTTTGTTGCTTCACATTATGACATCAACATCTTATTACCCACATGTCATGTTAGATAATGTGGGTTATCACCATCAAAGACAATAGAACCTGCTCTTTTCTTTAAATACATGCAGCATTATGTGAGGCGTATATGTTAAATCATATTAGGAAACCATAAATGGAGGACGCGGGGGAGACCGTAGCTTTGGTCTCCAGGGCCGGAGTCTCTGCTGTACTCTGCTTCTCTGCTCCTCTGCCTGCCTGCTTGCCTTCACTCAGCTCGCTCCACCTCACGTGAATGCGCGCACACTACACACTGCAGAAGACTTCGTAGCTCTGAGAATATCTAGTGAATGTACAGTGGACGTTTGTGCAGAAATAACTGCTGCAGCTCCTCCAGACCAACAGAGGTTTCCCGTGTCTTGTGAAGTGACGGGGCTCCGCCACTGAAACATTATCGTCTCCGACCTGGTGCCGGTGTCTCCCTCCGGCCGCAGTCGGGAGGCTGAAGCAGGAAAAGCCAAGACTAGGATCAGCTGGTCAGCTAACATTACTGCCAAGCAGGTGAAATATAGGAGTGATATTGTGCTTTTAGCTGACGTGTGTCGCCTCATTGTTTTGAGCGATGCTCGTTCATGTCTATGTAGAGCGAGCACAAGCGCGAGCCAGACACTGACTTTCATTTACTTAACGGCCACAGGTGTCGCTGTTAACAAGCATTTCTGATTCTTATAAACAGTCCCTTTAATGTAACCTATATGCCATTTGTTTTTACGAACCGCAGGTCAAAATATTAGTTACGGAGCCCCCCTAGACCTCTAGGAGAAAAATTTTATTAATTCGTGCCCTCGAGTTAGTAACTTGTTCCCTTGAGTTAAGTAACTCGTTCCCTACACTGTACGATACTGAAGTTATTGAATATTTTCCCCATTAAAAATTCACCAAAATTATGCAAAAGCATATTTTTCCAAACTAAGTGTTGTAGTACAACTATGAGGAGACCATTGATGTGTGAAGTTATTTTGGTGGTACTACACTTTATAACAATGTTATTGAATATTTTATAGCATCTCTTTTCGGCGTTGCACTTTGTAGACGGTCCCTGACCACTCGTCTCACAGCCGGCTGCACATAGAGACCAACGTTATGTGTCCAGCTCAGACGAAGGCTCGTTTTGATTAAAATGAGCTTGTAGCTCGTTGTCTACCTTACTACGGTTAGAACGAGCCGTGGTTTGTGTTTAAACAACGTTTCGGTTATGAGTTATTGATCCAGGAAGTTTGAATCTGTCAATATCTTTCCAACTTTACAGAAGTATCAGCAATGCGTGGACTGTCAGGAATGATTGGAGGAAGTGCTCTATGAAGTAACTCGAGGGAACGAGTTACTAACTTGAGGGCACAATTTAATTAAAAAAAATTCTCCTAGGGGTCTAGTGGGGCTCCATAAATAGGAAAACAATACCACTGAAACATTTAGCTCCATTTATAGTGGTGTACCTGGAAAACTCACAAGCCTCAAAAGAAAGCATTTTGTGATACTTCAACCAGCGACCATGAGCTATCTTCTGCTTTGATATGTTTGATAAAACATCATTATGTAAATGTCAACTTGTTTTTCTATTGTGACAAAAAGTTTGCAAAAACAATAGAAATAGAAAATGAGTAGAAAGAACATTCCCATTCACATCAACGTAGCAGGATGGTCAGAACGGCGGCCATCTAGTTAGCTAGCTTGCTAATTATGCCATGCTTTAATGCTACATTGGTTACAGTACATGAGCAGAACAGCGAGCTGGTGGCCGGCAGCAGCGCTGGGTTGAACGGTCCCTCCGCCTCACCCCCCCACCACTCCGGAGAAAGGCAAGTTACCCTAGCTAACTAGCCAGCCATCCGTCTCTGGAGCAGTGGCTGCGCTCTTCCTGGCGAGCTGCAACCACACTTCAAAGCAATAGGTGCTGAAATATGCTGATCATAAAAGTGCAGTATGCTTCCATATGACCAAAGTGCCCATATGCATTTCAAAGCCAGAGCGTACATTCCCCTTTAAAAGAGGATCACCGTAGAATTACTGCAGGTCAATCTGCAGAGTCAAGAGTGCAACGACGATTTCATTCAAATGTAATTTCATTAAAATGAATTATCTTGTCTGCACTGAGTTATGCAAGGGGGTTAGACTGCCGGGGTTGAGCAGATCAGAGCGGAGTACGACCTCTGACAGAGGCTTGAGCACCTGCACACACACACATCTCAAATATGTTCAGAAAAATGTATGTACATATATGCATACACAAATACCTAAGAAAGCACTCAGGATCTCTGCTACTCGCACAGACACGCAAGACCTACCCTCATTGGACACGTCTCTACGTTATCAGAGTACATGGAAAATACATTAGCCCAATACTCACTGGAACCTGAGGATACACGTACATGTGCATACACTAAAGTCCAGCACGCACATGCGTTCACATTCAGCAGCGAGCACACAAACTCTGTCTCAATCCGTCACATGTGCGGACGCACACACGCCGAGACCATGAAGGCTGAGTACTAATTGCATATCATTTTCAGTCGTTTCGCTCAGAGCTCGTTAGCAAGGGAGAAGAGGGTGGCTGTGCGCCCAGAACTAAAAGGGGGGAGAGAGAGAGAGAAAGAAAGAGGAAGGAGTATGATGAGGAGAGGAAGGCAGCTTGTTGTGGCTATAAGAGATGCAGAAATAGTCAACAACAAAAATGACAAACAAGCAGTGAGGTAAAGTAAATATTATACTCCACTCTTGAGATCCACAAGGATGGAGAAGATTGAGGGATAAATAAAAAAAAGGAGAGACAAGATGACAGCTATACATGCCAAACACAAGAGAGCGAGAAATGGAGTGAGGGGAAGCAGAGGGAGTGGGAGTGCGGAGGTGGATAAAAAGCTGGATGCCAAAACTGAGAGAGCGAGCGGGAAAAGTGGGAGCGTGGAGGAGATGGGATTTGGCCTCGCTCAAAAGGACAAAAGGGATGAAGGCAGGAGAGGCGGTGGGAGGCAGCAACGGTGGAAGACAGAGGGATGGGAGTGGGAAGGAGGGATGGAAGGATAAGAAAGATAAGTGGGAGAGTGGGACAAGGGGGATAAAGAGGGGATGAACTGAGGAGGCAGTGAGGGAATGAGGAGGAAGGAATGACTCAGGGTGAGACTATGATAATGAAGGAAAGCAAGCAGGTGGGATGGCAGGAAGCAGGTCTATCTTTAAAGGAACAGTGTGTAACATTTCAGGGGATCTATTGGCAGAAATGGAATATAATATTCAGAACTATGTTTTCCTTGGTGTATAATCACCTGAAAATAAGACTGGTTGTGTTTTTGTTAGCTTAGAATGAGCCTTTCATATGAACATAGGGAAACTTTTCAGTCCGCCACATTACCTGAAGGCCACCGTAGTTCTCCGACACACTTGTGAAACTGAGGTAACGTGAGCCGCAGAGTGTAAAACCGGGGTATCGCCAACCGACGTCTGACATCCGTTGCTCCTAAAGTAGTGTCATTATGGTAAAGATGGCCTCTGAGCGAGGCGAACACGTTTTGCACTCGGCGGCTCACATTACCACAATCTTAAAAAGGGAGGAGTGAGCGGAGGGGTACTCGGTTGGTTGCAATCTGCAACCACACCGCTAGATGCCGCCACATCCTACAAACTGTCCCTTTAAGACAGAAGAGGAGCTTAAAGAAGAGGAGCTTAAAGCAATAGTTCAACATATAGGTACATACACTTAAATGCTGTCTTGGTGAGAGATAGATTGATACCACTCTGACAACAGGGAGAAAATCCTAGCCTGGTGAATGAAGGGAACGGAGGAATGGAAAAGTTGAAGATGGAGGAGGAAGGAAGGAAGAGAGGAAGGTTGGTGTATTGCAGAAGGAAGTGAAAGCCAAGCAGAGATGACACAGCAGGAAAAAGATGGAAAGTGTGAGCAAGAGAGGTGCAAAGAGAACCAGCAAATTGAAAATATGATAATTCCTATCATACTCCCCTTTATTGCTTTTTAATTTCACTCTCATCCTCTCTTAAATACCCCCGTTCCTTGTATTGCTTCTCTTCTCTATCCTCTCCCTTTCCTGCTCTCTCCTCCCTTCTTCCTCCCGCCTCTCGTCCTTTCATCTTCCATTGTCTCCAGCTCCAGCTCCCCCTCCCCACCTCCCACACATGTGGCCTCCAAAATGCAAAACATTTACTCCTTTTGAAGTGAACACTTGATTTCGTAACTTCATTTGAGTGCTAGTCCGTGCTGTATTGGGGTGTGTGTGTGTGTGTGTGTGTGTGTTTCCGCGGCATTCAGGTTTGTTCTTGTTCACAAAAAACGCGTCTCCGGCAAATACATTTTTCAAGATGGCTCCGGGGCTAGTGGTAAAGAGCAAAGCAGAAAATGTATTTCTCATTTCAATAAAACTAATGCAGACTCCTGTCTACCAAATGTGCGCACACATACCACACGCACACACACACACAAACTCTTGTCTAAATAAATAAGAGGAAATATAGCCAACGTGCTTCCAAGTGAGGCCTGCAGGAATGGAAATGTAGAAAAACACAGGATAACAGAGAAAGTGTTAGCGATGGAAGGCGAGGGAATAGGAAGGACGGATAAACACAAACAAAGACGACAGTAGAAATCAAGAGGGAGAGATGGAAGAATGGGATCCAGGGAGAGAAACAGAGGCCCATTGAGAGAAACCAGAGGACAAAGGGGACGAAAGGGAGATGGAGTAAAGTGTGAAGGACAGATGGAAAGGACAATAAAGACCGGTCGATGGAGCGAGAGAGAATATGAAAGAAAAACAAACGAAGAGTCAGTGAGAGGCGGAGAGGACAGCATCAAGCCTCCCATCTTGTTTTGTATGAATTTCATTAGACGGTTTTAGACAGCAAACAGAAGAGAACGAGGGAGCCTGGCGAGGGGAGGAGAGGAATGGAGAGACAGACGGGACGTCTGCATGAGAGAGGGGAGGAAATACGAAATTTGAATCATTGTGGCATGAGGATGGCATTTTGACATCAATTTAGCCGGCAGCCCGAAAACTACGCCGCTTGTTGGATACGCAAATGCAAACAGAGCATGGTGGGAGATGGAGGGAGAGGGGGAGAGGGGGATGAAGAGAGGGGGAAATTATTAATCACAAGTTTTCAAAGTGATAGGAAAAATAGGAGAAAGGATGGATGGAAGGGAGAACAGAGAGGAAAGATGAGGGAATAGGACGCTTAAAGGTTGGGGTGTTTTGAAGTGGGGTTGCACAGTATGAGGTACTTATCCATTATGTATTCCCTACAGTAGATGACGGTCAGCACACCAGTTTGGAGAGTCAGGCAGGAGTTACCGTGCCGAAGCAAAGCAATGTACTGCTGCAGCAAAAGTATTTTAGCCGACCAAAAGAAAGACCCACCTAAAAAAATCAATATCAGTTTAAGTGTACGCTATATTTAGAATATTTTCACCGGTTTACCTTGCCGTGAAACAGCTATACAGTCTGTGTTTCCAACGGGGATCTGAAGACGTTATCTATGTTCTCGCCAAAGCAACCAGACTCCATTGAAAAATACAGCATTTTTACCTTGCAGAGCACGAGAGTTGCTGTTCTACCGCTGCCTCGATCGATTAGTTTGTTTGTGTTATTGTGTGACTTTGGTTGGTTCTGGTTCACCAATATCACTCAATAACACAAACAAACTAACCGATCGAGGCAGCGGTAGACCAGCAACCCCCGTGTTCTGCGGAGTCTGGTGGCTTTGGTGAGAACATAGACGGACAAAACTGCTTCAGTTCCCCGTCAGAGAGGGCTGTCTCATGGCAAGTTAAACAGGTGAAAATATTCTAAATATAGCGGTGGGCTTTTCTTTCAGGTTGCTAAAATACGTTTTGCCGCCGGCCCCGTCCAGAGCAGAGCATTGCTTTGGTTCCGTGCGGTAACTAGTCTGTTTGTCCAAACGGGGGCTTTGATGACCGTCATCTACTGTAGGTAATACACTGAGTATGGATAAGCACCTCATACAAGAACACTACAAAACACCCGAACTATCCCTTTAAGGCACACTAAATAAATAACTTTTTTTCGCAATTAAACTGGAAAATGGGCAGAGTTAAAAATACAGTATGTTTAAAGAATCGTTTTGGGTAAACGGAGAAATAAACATAAGAGAAACAGTTGGAGGGTATAAGAGGAGGAGGACAAGTCAAGGAGGCAGTGGGGGGGTGGAAAATATGGACGACACACACAAATGACCCTAGCAGACACCCACACACACAAAAACAAGATCCTATCTGATTAGATTTCCTCTCCTTTTCAGCTCGCTTTCTCCCACATTTTCTCAAGCCTCACTATCAGCCTATTAATTAATTCCTGCTTCCCTTGTTATGAAGCAGATGGGAGAGTGAGGAGAGGAATGCAAAATGACTCCGGCTTCCAGAAGGCAGCGAGGAACGAGATGAGAAAGGCCGAGAGGAGAGAGACAGTGAATGCAGATAAGAGGAGGAAGAAGACAGACAGAAGGGAGAAAGAGAGAGAGAGGGAGACAGAAATGAAATACAGAGAAGAGAGGGAAAAATAATTACAGGACAAATACATACCGTATGTCTAATGATGTCAGTACACAATGAAAACATACTATGATACAAAAACTGCACTCTTATGCCAATATATACATTAATTACACATTGTGAAAGCATTGTGTTGCTATAAGGAAAAGAATCACCCCATTAGCTTCTTCTATTGAGTCATTAAAGGCATCGCCACCAGTCCTTGGCATTTATTTAAATATCAATAAGTCATTGTCATATCAGCTGTGATATAAAGATAGATAATTACCATAAACAAACAAGGGCACTGCTAAGAGGTTTCTTTCACATTGCATTTCAAATGATGTGCAATCTTGGCTTTCTGGTGGAATCAGAGCAAGTATTAACATAACAAAGGTTTAGGGGAAATGTAATCTTAATTTAGATTCTCTGACAGCTTCTGTCTAATGTCACGACTACATGAACTGCCAATCATTCAGACATGTTCTCATACTTTTCTGTCACGCGCTCCTTTAAGGCCACACCAAGTCTGTATTTTTCGTCCGAAATTGTGGCATATTTTAAAAATAAATATGACCTCACGTTGTGTCAATAATGTTTACTCTTCCGTCCGTTATTAAAGTTTTTAGAAGAGGTTTGATTTTCTGCGTTTTTTCGCATCTGAAAGGCAAAAGAGTGTTATTTGACCACTTGGAGCCACCGTCCGTGCGAACGTCACTATCCAAAATGTCATTATAAACACTCACTCTGTCTCCAAGCATAAAGCAGTTTACGATAAAGAAATAAAAGAATACAGAGATGCAGAATTTAAAGATAGATTGTGGCAGGTGGTTGCAGAACAGCTTGTAATCGGGACGGTTGCAAAAGAAAGGATGTAGGAAAGATCAGACAGTAGTGATTGTGCTCTAGGCAGCTAAACGATAGCCTCTTGCTAATGTCATTTATTCCCGTTTGGGACAAGCGCTATCCATCGCACCCACGTAATGAATTCAGTTTTGTCTTGTATTGCGAATTTTTGCAATGAATAGAATGATAAAATGCATCGGACACGGTGTGCAAGGTTTCGGTTCGGATGATGGATTAAAAACCACCGGCCCAGTCGCACAGCAGTTCGTGAAATAGTCACGAAATTGAATATATTGATTAGTGCCCATAGACACAAATTTCACTTTTCTTTTCTGATGGCCAGCACGAATGTATGTAATCCACGTTATTGTGAAACGAGGAGTATAAAGACTGGCCAACGCCGTGTAGGGGGTAGGTCGGTGTTCGTGTCCCGTGTGAAACCAAAAATCAAAGTTGATTTGTTTGTCACGTAACTTCCCTACTTAAGTTACGGCACTTTGTGAGTTATTTTAACCGAAACTGTGATCTTTTTCCTAATCCCAACTAAGTAGTTTTATTTTGAAAAGACTGGAGCGGAAATTCGTAAAAAGAAAAAAAGTATGAAGGATGTTGTTGAAAGTTGCTCTAAGCGTCAAAAAAAAAGGGGGAATTTGTGTCTATGTACATGAATCAGTCCATTCATTCCACTGCATCATACAGATGTACCAAGCAGGGCCACAACCAACAATTATTCTCATTCATAGTCAATTAAACAGTAATTGATCAATGCTTAATTACCTGGAGGTTTAAAGACTCCACCTGCTGATTAGCACTCCTTCAAGTAGAGGGGTAGCAACTCATGAGTGAAATGACCTGCTGAGGTGAGCTGGAATCTATCGGTTCTCTGTGGCACATCAGTTGGTCACCACTGGATCAATCAATTATTGTAACTGTGGAGTAATTTTGTGTTGATCTAATAACCAATAAAATCGGCATTTTAACACTAGTGTCCCTCTTAATTTGACATCCATGTGTTAATATTTTTCACATATCAGCAGTGTTTTCACCATCACCACCATGTCGAAGGCTAAACACCTGATTTGAGATCACTGCTCGAGGTGTGACCTTTAAAGTTTCGACAGCATATTAGAAGCAGGTTTGAGTGATTCGCTCTCCATTTACATTTGACCGGTGTCTCCACTTGCAGTGCACCATGTTTTCAAGGCCTTCTTGGGATCCAGCAAGAGTGCTCTCCCACATAAGATCCAGATTGATGTGCAAAATTGATGTGCTGGGGTGCGTTCGAAGACACCATGCTGGTTGATTAAACTTAGATATTGACCCAGTGTCTGTCTCAATAGCTCTGTATTGACTCAACTGTGTTGGTGTTCCTGATTCAGTACCTGGTTCGAAATGAAACCCGGCCTCAAACCCTTGAGCTCATTTGATTATAACCCTTTAAATAAAAAAAGCTGCATCCACGCATACCCTTTTCAATATATATATACAGTCCTTCCATATGGTAGCGCAATCATGGCATTGAGTTTGTGAAGTGGGCTCCTCTATTCACAAGTTTTGCTTTGAAGGCTAAACAGTCAACTCTCAAGTCCCCATAAACCATGAATAAGACACTTAAATCTGTGTAACTACAGTACACTCTGTGCATCACTCTTTTCTGTGTTTTCCAGGTATATCTGAGAGCAAAAGGTCACAATATAACAGCATTTATGTGTTATTCTTGTGACCTTGGAGAGTATCATTGTACTTGAACAAATCATCCTCTCCTTGTAGCACTTATTTTTTACTCCGACCACTTTATGGACTGAAAGGTTACTTTCAACGCATAATTCATTATTACTGATTAACTGCTTCCATAATTAGTAAGTTAATCTACTGCATACTTGATCACTTTTGTTACTGGGGGATTTGTCTGCCTCCAAAAAAAATAAAAGATAAGTGGTTTAGTCATTTATTCAAATTTAGGAAAAACGAGTAAAAGTTTTGAAATGAACTGCTGCAATCATGCAGAACTTCATTTAAAAATGACCAATTACTCACCGGCCCTAAAAATCAGGTAAAGTACAGCTCAGTTAGAGGGACGCACCATTTAAATTCACATATGAATCAAGATTCTATTACTGTAATGCCTATTTCTCATCTCAAATGTTTTCAGAAACATATTTTAGCTGTAAAATTATGAAGTTTGCTCCGGCTGTTTTCAACATGGCGGTTGGATTATACTTCAGTCGAGTTGATGCAGACAATGCTTCTTGCCAAAAGTGCAACAAGTCTTCTACTTGTATGGGCGAAAACACGAGCAATCTGTCATCAGGTACAGGTGAAGGAAAGCACCGTTTTCAACAGACTAGCTCGTAGTTCATCCCTCGTTGCCCCATCCACCTCAGGTATGTTATGTATGCTAGCAAACTAGAACCCACACGGAGCTAACTAAATTATACAAACATGGATTAATGATTAAAAGTATCCATTAGCCAGCTGATTGTTTAGCTATAGCCTAAATTCATAAATTCCACCTGAAATTATCAAGCATCATCTGAACTGTTGTTCGGAAATTCACAGTTCTAGTTTCAGAGCGCTCAGAGCCTCCTCTGGACACTCAACTTTGTTTGTTTAAGTTACAGCTATAATGAACCAACCCACCCCTCCCTCAGCTACCGCTGATCCAAGCCAAAGACAAGCCCAATGTCAACTAGCTGTGATGCAGTTCATAGTGAAAGGCCTTCACAAGTCCAACGGCTTTAGGTAAGTATATATTGAGTTGTATTCATTTTTTAGGATAGTATAAAAGTTATAAGTTATAGTAGTATAAAAGGGTCTTATGTTACTGCCCCATTACTCCAATACAGTACACAATAATTAAATAATAAAACTGCTACTTGAATGTTAATTTATATGCAGTATATATGACAAAATAACGCAAAGTTAATTCTGTTATTAATGTGTTTCATTTTTTTCTCTTAAAAAACACAAAAACAACGTTAAGAGTACCGTTAAGAGTACCATTAAAGTACCGGATCGATAAGCAGTATCGGTAAGAGTAGAAGTAACATTAAATTCCCTAGTCAGGATATAGTGACAGTTTTATAAAAATAACTTTTTTTTTTATCATATTTCCCCAAAGTTACCAACTGCAGCTTTAAAGGATTGACATTTATGTGGAGCACAGGCCTGCAAGACGGTCCACATACAACTCAACAAAACATGCAAATGCACACCAGTAGACACATACAAACCAAAAAAATAAATAAAAAATGCAAAAGCCCATGCAGGCCTGATAAAATGCAATCCAAGTTCTCTCATTCGGAAAATTGCACAGTGGAAGTCACAAATAGAGAAAGAGAGAGAGAAGCCAGATAAATAAGCCCTCTCTCTCTCTCACACACACACAATCATAGATTTGTGCATCCACACACATAAGTACACTTGTAGTTAAAAATGCATCAGCAACCACACTGCACATTTGGCACACCCACAGGAAGATATCCAACAAGCGGCACACACACAAACACATGAAAGAAAAAAAACACACAACATGCCTGTTATACACACATGGAGATAGATGCACACATAGTGACACAACGGTATGAGTCACAGACCGGCCCAGATAACATGATAAGTGTAAAATATGAGCTGTGGCGGAACAAAATGGAGGCAACAATGAAGAGGGAGTACAGCTGGGAGGAAAAGAAATGGGATGCAATAAATACAATGTGAAAGAGAAGGACGAGGGGTGCAGTGCAGAGGAGAGAGAAAGAAATATTGAGGGTAGCAAAAATACAGGAGTTAACAGAGAGGAAGACTGTGAGAGGAAGGAAAGCAGAGAAACAGCAAATAGGCAAAGAGATAACTCAATTTAGCCGTGCTACAGATAACTGAAGGGAATTTGCTCAGTGTTTGTATGACAATGTTTTTGTTAAACTTTATACACTAAGTGAAGAAGAGGGGGGAAGACAAGTTGTGTAGAAAGAATGACTAGGAATATACAGAGGAGGGCAGTATGAGTGGAAAAATAAAATAAAGAGTGAGGGGAAAAAGAAGGGCAAAAAAATGAAAAGAGATAAGAAAGATGTTGGCAAAAATGGAACATGGAAACTCCTTTTTAATATATATTTTTTTAAAGAATAAGGCTTTCTCATTTTCCATGCACTGTAGGAAACCAATTCAACACGAGTCAAGTTAATTTGTGAAGCCCTTAGTCTCAACAATAGTCTGCAATTACACATTTTATAATTACAAAACGCAAAGTCATCAATCTGAAATATGAAAGAAATGTTTCTGTAAATCCTGAAAAGGGCTGGTGTTATATTCTAGATTTCTCTTATTCTAAACAAAACCAACAATTGGTTCGTCCTGTCTGTAGACGTCCCTACCCGGCCTGTGGCACTCAGCCACAAGCCCATTGGCTCCTACTGAGGAAAACAAATATATCACGAATATATTGTTTTATTTTAAAACACACACGAGTGATTTTCCTAAAATAGTTGGGCAATGCAGTTTGTTACTCACGCAGGAGTAAATTGTGCATTTGCCGGCGACTATTTTCAGCCACGTATTAATGCATATTTGATGATCTACATGTAGTATGTATTGCAGCAGGACAGTGTATGTGGGACTGACTGAAAATAAACCACAGTTCCTATGATCATCATAATGAGTCAGCCTGTGCAATGGTCTGGCTCACTGATGTGTTACTAATAATGTTTGGACAACCATGGAGGACTAAGCAGCACAGAGGAATGAGCTATAACAGGCTCTGGCTAATATGAAACATGCAAGACTTGTTAGCAGGATCATTTAATTGCTCTTCATGAGATTTGTTAATAAGAAAATCTAGAATATCACCAGCCTTATCCTTGTAAAGTACTGCTGGCGTCATGACCTCCACTCCCACACCTGATTTAACTGTAAATTCTACACAAGTGTTTACAGAGAAAAGGACGAAGCATGCTTGCACACACTGACTGATGCATTCAGGGACCTGTGTAAATGATTACTTATACATTTACATACATCTCGCCGTACAACGGCTGCAGCTATCCTCACTGCTGGGATTTTTTACTTACAGGTTTTAGACCAATGAACCGTGCAGCATAACTGTATGGAGTCACTGGGTCTCCCTCTTCATATAGCTAAGCTCAGCGGGGAACCATCCTAATTAAACCCAGAGCTCTGAGCAGACTGCAGATGAGTCTTTGATGTACAGTATGAATGTATACAGTACGAGGACTTGTTTTAAGCATGTGAGAGTCTCTTTTAGGGAGAGAGAGAGGCACACAAGATCATTTAAGTGCAAGCCTTTTTAAAACAAGCATATGGGAACGGAAAAAATGCTTAAAATGTATTATTGCCGCGCAATTATACAGATTTAATAATTTGGAGCGGTGAAAAATTTTGGGTGCACCTAAATGGAAAAGTTAGGCACACCAGTAAAAAGTTCTGGCTTGTGAGACAGTCCAGGCAAAGTGGCAACGCTTGCTTTACGTCTAGCTGGGGAGGGATTTCATCTGTCATTTCACCCCATTATATTCCACACACACCTCTCTGACTAACAGGCAGCTGAATCATTTGAATGCAAGCAGTGGCGCCTGACATCCAGTCGGTGTGTGTGTGTGTGTGTGTGTAGGAATGACAACCTAACAATATTGACAAACATGCCCCGCGATTGGTCGGTTCAAACCGACAGTGCTCCTTTTTTCGCAGGCTTCAGTGGGTCGAATGTACAGTATATATGTCATGCAAAGCGGATCAAGCCTGACAAATCCCATGTGGTGCACGACTGCACACTCAAGTCAGAAATGAAGCTGACATCTTCATTAGCGAGTCTTCAGCTAGATCCAAGCAGCTTTTGCTACTCCTCTTTTAGAGGCAGGCTCGACATTTGAAGTTAAAGGGGGAAAAAAAAAAAGCAGGATTCACTTCTGATTTCAGCTTGGGAGAAGACTAACGTAGCCCTCTCTCTCTGCTGCTATCCCCAAATGCATGTCTGTCCCAGGGCCTTACCCATGATCCACCACCTTTTGATGCTGAATCCTCTGGTTTTCGTCAAGTCTTTGATACGACTCGGCTGGGAAGCCCCAAGGCCTGCGGAAAAGGCTTAGGAGGAATCCAAAGGGGATTACTGGACGGAACGTATGGAAATTACAGTTTAATTTATCATTTAGGTCATGGTAATTCATGCAAATTAGGATTTCATTAATTCCGGCCTTGGGTTTAAATGGTGTTGCTCTGGTAGGTGTGAGCAGTCTTGTAAGGCTCACATGAAGGGGACAGTGCGGTGATGCAGGAAACCTATAGAAATTCATATAATACTTCAACAGAAAAAGGTCATCGCCATAGAAACACCTTTTATAACATTATTGCTACTATTTACACACGAGGAAGGACACGGCACAAAGCCAAAGCCAAAGGACACCAGGATGATGTGCATTGCTCAGGTGCATAATGGAGGTATTAATAATGACACTGCAGGTGATCAATCCTTTCTGTTTTGATTGACACAATTTGCGTCAACATTCAAACACTTCTCACAGTCGTGACTCTGTCAGATCTTAACACACAGACATGATAAACCAGTATCCCCGATGTCTATCATAGATAACGTACAAACTGAAATAAATACAGAGTGCGTTAGGGATGACAGATTTTTGTAGGCCAAACCGGAAGTTAGAATCTTTCCTCAACAAAAAGGCAGATTTTTCCATTGGGTTTTGGATTATTGCAGAAAATAAGCTCTGTGGCAAACAATCATTTATGATGCTTACAGACTTTGTTCAGGAAGATAATCTCCATAAATGTACACCATTTGTATGATTTTTGAAGTATGAATTTACAATGAATTACACGGTCGCCATAACACAAGTATACACAACGAGGCTGTGGTGGCGGACGAGTCGGCGTGATGACGTTTAGTTCTCTCATTTAGCCACTTGTTAGCAACTGCCTTTTAAAGACATGTAAAAGGCTTCAAAACTCACGAGTGGGATAGTTATTGATGTATTTTATATCGCAGAACAAAATGTTAAAATATCTTCAGCTTGTGTTAACCACAGACCTTATTTCAGGCATCTAACTAAAAACCCATTCAAAAAAATCCATTGACTTCCTGACGAGGGAACCGGAAATGCTAAAATGCTAAACTCATTTCTGGGTTTTAGAACTCATTCCTGCAGCACTCTATTATTATTTTCTTAAGTTTATGACCATCAGCCTCAGCTGTGCTTTGTGGCAAGTGCTGATTAGCTAATGTTAGTATGTCGAACTAAGTTGGGGAACAAAACCCAAATTTTGGTTGCCGTCTGGCATGCAAATTGATGGAGTTTCTGAGAAATTTGTGACATGCCAAGCTACAATAAGACATGTAGTGACTGCAAACATCCTGTAATTAAGGGGGGTTGAAATGGAGCAAAAATGCCTACTGTTCAAAGGGTTAAATCAGTGAAATTGTTTTCTAGCTCTTTGCATTATGCGGTTTCTTGCGTCACCGCAAATGGCTATTATTATCTCCATTCATAACTGATGAGTAATTGTCCCTATCTGCGTTGGCAGGAACTTATTGTACAGTAGGAGTCCTGTAACTGTCTAAAAGGTCATATTGAAGAAGAAGAGTCAAGTTTGGCCGCGAGCACAAAAAAAACAAAAACATTTCATACAACCAGAAACAATGACGGCTGTGATTATAATCATGATAAGCATCCTTTCCCATTATCATAAATAGCCTCACTCTCTCTCTCCTCACACACACACACACACACAAATTAGATTCTCCCCTGGTGTCTGGACACACACACACACACACACAGTTCCATCCCTCATTCTTATTCATCTGCTTACTTCTCAATCACTCACTGTACGCTTCGCTGCACAATTATAATCACCTTAAAATGATTTTATGACGTGCTCACAAAACCAAACAAAACTCCTCGGAGTGCCCGCGCACACACAAATAAGAATGCTTGGGCGTACACTGTAACACACACACACAAACAAACTACACAAAATAGCTAAATGCTGGATTCAGTTGTACACCGCAGTGCTTATAGACACGCATTTATACACAAACATCAAAGCATACTGTAATATAAAGGCTGATTCAGGTAATCGCTATTTTACACACAATTTACTCAAACACACACAAACACACGTACAATTCTTTTAACCATTATCTAGCTTATTACAGGGCGTCCAGGCATGTCGTCTATGCAGCTCAGCAGGATTTCCTTGTCATTGGTTATTTATGGACACACACACACACATACAGACACACTATGTGTGGCCAGAGGAGAAGATTGTTTACTACCGCATGTGTTTCCTTGTGGGGTTGAAGAAGACAGAAATGGACAGAGAGGAAGAGGAGGAGGAGGAGGAGGAGAAGGAGGATGAGGAGGAGGAAGAAGCAAAGGAGGGAGTAGGATAACAGATTCAATAAGCCATGAGCAAAATAAATAAATAAAATATGAGGGGGGAAAAGTCCAGAGGAGCAGAGAGCAAGAGGAGAGAGGTTAAGAGAGGATAATCAGAAGAACAGGATGAAAGAAGGAGGATGCAGGAACAATAAAACAAAGAGAATTTCTTCACAAGGTGGAGGAGGAGAAGAGAGTATGAAGGGGAGGAATAAGGAGCCCAGGCATGCAAGTAGTTTTTAAGCATGCTAATTGTGTATAACGATACGGAGTTGACCTTTTCTCAAATATCTTTTTATACTTTACCGTGCCAAGAAACAAGTGTGAAAGGGTTGGGAAAACTGGAGAGGGAGAGAGGGGGGAATAATTGCTGATGTGGCAGCAAACTCCTCCAACTCCCACGTTCAAAAAAAAAAAAAAAAAAGGAAATCAAAGCCAAGAGCGGAGAGCTGGAGACGCTGGATGTAGCAGCCAGCGTTCGACGAGGAGGGAACGAAAGGGAAGAGAGATTAAGAAAGAAAGAATGAAAGTAAAAAGGAGGAATCACAAAGCAAGCAGAAAGAAAAAAAGAAGAGGCTCCATGACAAATTGAAGGATAGAGAAAAGGCATTACAATGCGTCACCTCAAATGGTTTCACAGTGAAATGTATTAACGCAGGCATCCTCTATAGACTCAAACGTATCTAACCAACGCAGGCCTCAAACTTTGGTCCAGCAGGGCTGCCGTGCTTTTATTCAGCGGCTCCGGGTCGCTCCACTCTCCTTTTTAATTCACCTCGTGTCCCTTCCCTCTCTCTCCATTTCCACCCCTCGTTTGTCAGACCCTCTTGTCAATTAATGCGAGGCATTGTTTCTTTCTTTCTGTCTTTCTCACTCCCCGCTCCCTCTCTGTCACTCTTTCTCGGCCTGATGAAGATGGAGAGCGGTCATTTAAGACTAATTAGCGAGCCTAAACAGACAAATAACCAGGTGCAGCGCACGCATTTTCTCTCAAGCACCGACATATTAATGCATGTGCACGCACTCTATTCACACACTAAAAGAGGCAAATAAAGCCCAAAGCTAACTCAGTTTCTCTGACGCACATCGAAATATATATTTACGCACACTCTGTCTGATTTGCTCTTTTTCTCTGCGGTATAGTCAAAATAAAAGCATGAGAATGCTCCGTTTTAAAAGACAATCATGTTGTGGCTCCTCTGAAAGCACCACACTTTATTGCGGCTTCTTTATCTGCTCATCTGGTTGTTGCATTTACAGCTAAATGCAATGAAGGCATCTTTCTAAAGAAACTGCCTCTCTCTCGCTCACACACACACAAACAGCATTTCCAAACAGCAATATTACATGGCAGGCTATTCACTCCGCCTCACACCAAGGATGTAATGATAGCAATGTTTTTCCTAACCAGCGAACATCACGGTATTAAACATGAAGTATTAGATAATATCAAGTTTAGATTGTATTCCTCACTTACAGCGAACACTCTGCGGTAGATTCAGGGCATTTGTTTGACATCACTAAAACAAAACTAAGATAATGATTTTGTTTTATTACAAATTAGAATTAGGGCGGCACGGTGGTGCAGTGGTTAGCACTGTTAGCACTGTCGCCTCACAGCAAGAGGGTCGCAGTTCGCAACTCACTATGTGAAATGGCTACTATGGGGACTAACATCATCACACATGAATACAATTGGACTCAATGGATCCACAAGAGTCTCATCTTTACAGGCATACCCAATTTATTCAATTCTAAGAGTGTTTATTGGATCCCAGTATACAGAAATATTCAAATACATCCTTTTTAGAATACGTGAAAATAACACATTTATACTGCATGCAAAAAATTGCATGGTTTTTGCCCAAAATTGGATGTGATTATCATAAAGTGGGCAGACTTGTGGGTACCCATAGAACCCATTTACATTCACATATCTTGAGGTCAGAGGTCAAGCGACCCCTTTGAAAATGGTCATGCCAGTTTTTCCTCTTCTAGTTAAATGATGCCAGTAGTGGATTGGATAGATGGAAATTAGAATCAGACATTCTACTGTACCGGGTTAATATGGCTCTCAATAGGAAAAAAATGGTTATATTGTGCATTCAGTGAGGCCAACCTTCACTATATTGGATTTTATGTAGTTTATTTAATAATATTACCATTTACACGATCAATATTACACTGTTAAAGCAGTCGATACCGCTCATCAATGCCAAGCCCTTAACCTGAAATGATTCAAATGTGACATTTAATCACATCCACTACAGCCATGCATGAACAGGTTTATTATGATCTGCTCTTCAGCGGGGACGGCTTTATTGCGCCGTGGTGTGAATGCAGATCAGTCCGTCAATAATACAGTATCTGCACACTATTGGATTCCTGTTTTAAAATGAGCGTCGGCCAGTCACTGTCACCCTGCGTCTTCCGTGATGGATTCGATGCACTTTGTTGAACGACCTCAGAGGTTCTGTTTTCAACACTATGCCGATTGTCTACGGGAACATGTTATTTATTGCAGTAGAGGGGCTTTTATTGTCTTTTCCTGTGGGTTAAAAGCCGCTTTGGATGATTTTCTTTTCCTGCCAAGAATGGAAACGAACCGGTGCCGAAATAAAGATATCATGGCTTCAATCCAAAACTTCATTTTCTGTCCTCAAAAACCCTTGTCAGTCAAATTCTATTGCTGATATCCAATACTGGGTGTGTTAGTAAATCATGTCTTGTCACTCTCATTTGAAATATAATACACACAAGTGCCCACAATCTATTATACTGTAGCTCAGCATGTGCCTGATATCCCGTGTCAGCAGAAAATGGTGCAAACATCGTCTATACTGTGCTATGGCAGTATTAGAGGTACACTGCTTTGGTTGGCTGGAGGCGATGGATTTTGATGTCAAAATCATGAGCCAAATCCTTTTATTGGACGGGCCAGTTAGCTGAGAGAGCCTTTGCTTTTGTTGTTTGGTGGAAAAACGTCAAAGGAATGGTGAGCAGACCCAGCAGGGTCTTGCAGAGCTGTTTGAGATTATTGCAGCCAAAAAATGACTGACTTTGCAGCAGCTGTTCTCAGAAACTGCGACCATTTTGTTAAACAGCTTAGGGATATTTTGCAGTTCCTTGATAAAGGCCATGAGATTTGAAAAGGCTTGTAAGTAGACCCTGAGTTGAGGTTATTTTTGTCACATTTTTGCAAAAAGTTTTCTTTATCTCCAAAAAAAAAGAAGCTCTTTAACATTACAATATGCAACCAAGTATCAGAAAACACAATGATCTTCAACTTTCCACTTGCAGATTCTAGGGCTGTGTATTGGTAAGAATCTGGCGATACGTATCATGATATTGGGGTAACGATTCAATATATTGCGATACAGTAAGCAAGGCGATATACTGCGATACTCAATTTTAGGAAAACTATCATTGTAGAAAGAAATATGTATAAAATCTGAGCAAAAAAGTCCCTTTGTGAAATGGCTATTATGGGGACTAACAGCATCACAATGGACTCATTCGATCCACAAGAGTCTCAGCTTTACAGTCATACCCAATTTATGCAATTCTAAGAGTGTTTAGAGACCCCAGTATGCAGAGATATTCAAACGCATAATTTTTTAGAAAAGGTGAAAATAACACATTTATACTGCACGCAAAAAAATTGCATGGTTTTTGTTCCAAACTGGATGGGACTAACATAAAGTGCGCATGTCTGTAAAGGGGAGACTTGTGGGTACCCAGAAAACCCATTCATTCACATATCTTGAGATCAGAGGTCAAGGGACCCCTTTGAAAATGGCCATGCCCGTTTTTCCTCGCCAAAATTTGTAGTAACTTTGGAGCGTTATTTAGCCCCCTTCGTGACATGGAAGTATGACATGGTTGGTACCAATGGATTCCTTAGATATTTCTTGTTTCATGATGGCAGTTGTGGATTTTTCAGAGGTAAATTTAAAAATTAATACAGCGTTTTGGAGAATCGACACAGTATCGCAAAACATAATATCGCGATACTCATGTGTATCGATATTTCCTTACACCCCTAGTACATTCATCACGAATAGCAGTCAACATCTGAAGCCTTAAGTTAAACGAGAACCCATTCAACAATGTAATTACCTGAGCATTAATGAGAGCAGTTGGTGAGCATCCAGGTATTTGCCAGTATAGCCACAAGTCTGGGCAGCTACAGTAGCCAGACAAGTAGTAAGGATGTTCTTCAGGGACTTTTTGTCCACATTAATCCAAACAGCCGGTGCTTACTGTGTTCCCAAAAAAGCTCCATAAATCAAACAGTTAGTTTTAGGTATTAAAGGTTAGACATGGTTCAGGTTGGGTGCAAGTTTAGAGATTGTTTGCTGAGATTTGCAAGGCGATGCACAGCCTGGTAGCAGCAGAAAGCACTGCCTGAGAAATTAATAGACTTTGGGGAACAGAAAATGTTTCTTAGATGTTAACATGGTCGATTTGTTAGACTTTTTTTATGTGTTTTTGAGGAAATATTGGGGTGGAAAAACTGGAAAGACTTGTAAGTATTCTAGAGAGTGGTGGAATTTGTTTTAATTATTGTGATTTCCTGGTGGGCCACATCTGAAAGTCTGGACTTAACACACATCCACAAGTCTTTACATCCTGATATTTGTCCCATGTGTGCACACTCACAGATGGCACTGCACTTTCTCTTCAGCATAAAGTCCCACACACACGCACACACACACAGCAAAGCGTGCGCCCGGGGGTATAATTATATCACTTCAGGATCTAAAGGGCTCCTGTCCACCAATCTGACAAAATCTGCGACAGCGTCCCTCGACGGCAAACATGCACACACACACTAGTTGAATGCACGCTGCCACCGAGGGACACACACTCGACGCGGAAAAGGAAAGCTCGTTTACAGCTAAATTATGGACAAATTGAACCTTGAGAGAGGAGAAGTTCAAAGGCAGAGCTAGAGTTGAATGCAGAGGCGGTCTCCCCGTCTCACACAAACACTCACGCTTATCCCTTTCAGACAGTCGAGCGTCTCATACACAACGATCCCCCCCCCCCTCACGCACACCGGGTATGCCTCCCAGACAAAATATATCTTACATGTATCTCACATTGTGTCTGTTGTAAACACATTCAGGAGACAGAATTGCCTCTATAGTGCAGGAATGCAGGAAGACAGATGAATAGGTATTTGAATAATATTCCGTGCAATGTGTTTTTTTTTTTTTCTTCCTATGTGTCTTCGTTGATGCCTTTGGACATAACATTTTTGGGGAGCGTATTTTTGTATGCATCTGTGAATGAGAGTGTGTGTGTGTGTGTGTGGGTGCATTCATTCTGATTATAGATTGTGATATTCCGCCTCCTCACTGACACTTGAATATGCACCCATTACCACCGCTGAGAGCGACAGAAGCAAAGGAAGCAGAGAAAAGGAGAGAGAGGATGCCTTCTCAGTCGAAAAAAAGATACCACCTTGTCAAGCTACCGGCGCGTTGGAGAAGCGAGAGATGTGACACAACAATCAAAGCAATATCGAGAGAAGGCGGAGGAAGAAGAAACAGTACCAGCGAAGGGGAGAGTGTGAGGGACAGTGGAAGAGAAAGAGGCAAGAGAAAAAAAGAAATGTTTAGATGGTTTTGTGTAAAGTTTGAGGTGGTAGGTTGTAACTGCTGTTCCTCTTTACAAACGCACTTTGTGTTTGGAATTAGAGCCTAACTACTGTATATCAGCATCATTGTCACAGATTCATCAGTATCGGCGTATGTCGGCCAATAAGTAACAAAATATCGCAGTAGAGAAATGCCACAGTAATATTTGAAGTAGTGGTCTTCATGGGTCCTCAGTTCCTGTATCAGATACAAGACTCTGATTGTATGGGGTCCGGTTGTATTGCCACAAGTCTCGGGTCTGTGTGTCAATATGTCTGGAGTCGATTTGAACAGACTGGCTGTCAGCTCTGATCACAGAGTGTCTCGTAATCATAAACAGGAGGGAAATGTGTGGCTGTGGCCCAATTTCACAAAGCATACTAACTGGCAACAGTATGTACAATATACTAGTCTTTATCGTTCTCAGTTGGCATACAAGAAATCATACTTTACTGTTTAATACCAACAGGAAATTATACAATACTTGCGCCATCAGACTAAATGCGCGATTGGGAGCATTTCTACTGCCTCCGCACGGCTCTCAACATGACGACGGCTCGTAGCTAATGGTGCTAACAGTGCAGACAAAGTTAACAGTGTTTGTGGGGAACTAGAAGGTGGGTGCTTCCGCAACAGTGCCGTCGTTCGGGACGACGTTATCAGTTGTAACCGCCGTATGAGAGCAGTGCTGAGTGGCAGCCGTGAGATAGGCATTGGGGCACGCTCACATGCACAAACGGCGACGTCAACAAAGCAGATTGAAGCTCTGATTACAACACACACACAGAGGGAGAGCGACTTCATTCTCTGCTCAGGTAGACATTACTCCTCTATATCTTAACATAGCAAATAGTGGTTTGCTGCTATATTAATGCTCTGGATATCGTATAGAGCACCTTTAACATGTTATTGCCAACTAATCTTCACACAGTTATTTTTTTTCTGAGGTGTTCCTGAAGCTCTTACATCACCATTAAGATGGTTTTTTTTACAGCTATAGGCAGCTCCTCCATTTCCTTTGTGCATTGCATCAACATCACAAAGTTTTTTTAGCATGAATACTGACTTTATTTTGTCACTCACTATTCCAGAGTGCATGCATACTCAAAACCTGCTTACAATTAGTGATCTTGGTCAGAATAACTCAACTTAAATTATCTTTATTTTAAAACAGTCCAGTATTGGTCACTCTATTGGTAATATGGTGTTATCATAATGGAAAATGCTCCTTGTTTTTGGCATATCTGCTTATCAAGGCAAATAGATCAATGATTTAACTTAATGGCTTTCTTGTGTAATGTAATTCAATAAACTCAAAGTCCTTCTTTCAGGGTTGTTTCCATTTTGTCTCCCACCTGTACAAATACATGAAGGATGGAGCAAGAGGGACAGACGGAGGTAGAGAGTGACAAGACAGCAGGATAAGAGAGGGCAGATGGAGGGAGCGAGGACGAAGAAGGGCAAGTTAATAAAGGGACAAAGTAAAGATGAAGCGTGAGACAGACTGGAAGAGGCAAAGGTGAGGTAAAGGACAGAGAGGGGGGAGAGATGAATGAACAGACAGATGTCAAAGAGACGGGGGGGGGGAAGAGGAGAGGATGAATGTGAATGAGAGGAGAGAGTGACAAAGATGAGATGGATGAGAGAGGAATGAGAAGGAGTGATGGGAGTGACAGAGAGAGCGGTAGACACACAGAGGGATAAAACTGACGGGGCTGAAAGGACGGGAGGGAGAGAGAGAAGACGGGGAACAGGAGGCAGCAGCGCGAGGAGGAGAGAGAGAGAGAGAGAGAGAGAGAGAGAGAGAGAGAGAGAGAGAAGGGGGGATGGAGAAATGGAGGTGAAGAGACGGATGCGGTGAGTCAGCTGAGGACAGACAGATGAAGGGGAGAACCTGAGGGAGGAATGAAGGATGAGATGGATCGGTGGCAAGGAAGAGGGGATGGATTAAGGAGAGAGAGAAAGAGAGAGGGGACTTTGATATCGGGAGTGTGTGATACATTGACCCTCGCAACAGATAGCATCCTATTAGTAACAGTTAGTTCAAACTGCATATCAAGCAGACACATACACCGCAACATCAAAGTGAGGGAGTCTGATCCAGAGAGCGTCTAATTGAGGGGAAAACAAGGCTAAGAGCTCACTGACAGGTGGTGCTAACATGTGATCTGTATCTGGATATCTCATCCGCATAATTGCATCTGATCGCAGCCCTCTGCATTTAAACCCGGTATTAAAGTTACCACGAGGAACTTTTAACTGGTTATGGAACATTCTCGAACAGATTTACGGCACGCAGGTTTCACCAGAATCTCCTTCAGCTCAGACTCCAGCCGGGCCTCCAGCATGGCTTCCAGCGGGGCCTCCGGCAGCAACCAGCCTGCCGCGGACAGACCCAGATCCGGCTTCGCTGCCGCCTTTGACCTGCAATCAGAGCTACGGCGGGAGGTGGAGAGCTCCGCTTCCAGCAGGAGCGACTTCTCCTCTAACCAGGAGCAGAGCTTCACCTCGCTGCTCCGACGGTCCCCGCTGGGAGCCAACAATGACATCACACTGCTGGAGGCCCGGGCCGTATTGCTGGGCCCGCTGGAGGGAAGGAAGGAAGGAAGGCACCAGAACCAGGACTGAACGGGGCAGAATTTCCGATCCTGCTGCAGTAAAATGAGTTTTTCTAAAGGTACTCTGGTGCTCGAAAACACTATTGCTTATGTCCACAGGGACTGCCAAAATCAACACAAAATGAAATTTCCTCCTAGTAGCTTTAAGGCCCAGACACACCAATCCAACATCAAAGAACTAGCGGAGATGAAGGCCGACTGTTGCCTCGATACACGTCGCCTGTGTCTTGGTGAAACCGAAAGACCGAGGACTGTGGATATACCAGCCTTTGTTATTATACATACATGAAATAAAGCAGCGTTTGCCAACCATTTACACATCACTCTCACTCACCACTTGAAGATGAAATGTGAGAAAAGCATTCTGTGTGTGCCCTCTTGATTTTACTTGTTTGCTTGCTTTCCTCACTTCCGTTTCTCTTCTTGTGCATGGATTCGTTTTAAGATGAACAGCCAAACGGAGGGATTTCTCTAATTGACGGGCTCAGCTGCCAATTCAACATGCTGAATTGGCCAAAAAGCCTCTGACAAGGGCAGACTAGAGCCGACGGTGTGGGACACACCGCAAAACTATAGGGAGACAGACATTCACCAACTGCTTGAAATTGGCCGAGGGCCGGCCGTCGGCTTGATCGGCTTGTGTCCGGGGCTTTAAGTGATCGCTTCTTACAGAGGTGGAACAAAGTCACTGCTTTGCAAGTCACAAGTAAGCCTCAAGTCTTGGCTAAAAAGTCCTAAGTTAAGTCACGGATCAGGACCATAAAGTCAAGACCAACCAATAAGTCAAGTCTAATCTTTGCGTTTCGAGTCCTAACCAAGTCATTAATGCAACAAAGTGGAATGAGCTGGTGATGACTTCAGCCTGTGGGGAACACGAACATCTGGCAATCCAATAGTTGTCCAGACATTTCACTCTGAACCAAAAATGTCAACCTGCTAGTGGCCATAGAGGAAAAGTCAGGAGATCACCAAAGTAATTGGGATTCATTATATGGGAAGCATGAATGTCTGCTTCAAACTTCAATATAATCCATTATAAAGTGGTGGACCAACCAACTGACCCACAGACATTGTCCAGAATAACACCCCTAATGTGGCTTAAAAAGAGAGAGCGGTGAAAAAGAAAGAGTAAGAAGAGTAAGAAGGAAAGACCAACAAGGATAAGATAGGAGAGAGAAAAAGCAACTCACTATACATTCACAGCAAGGGGGAGAGGTAGAGTCAAAAACAAATTCAAAATGACAGATCTAAAACAAATAAAGCAGGGCTTAGAGAGTGAAATATAGAGAAGGAGTGAAGAATGAACAACAAGTTAAGGGAGAGCTAGAGAGGCTGAACGGGTATTTCAAATCCAGTTACTCAGACGTACACGAAAGGTGGGTTTCCTGTCACGGCAGCCAGTGGAGATGCATACAAATAAACTTTTTGAATTTGGGTGTATGTGACACACAGAAAGGAGGAGAGAAAGAGAACGACAAAGGCGGAGAGAGAATGAAGATAAAAGACGAAGGAGCCGGGGCTCAACTGCAGCCAGGTTGGAGAAAGCTAGCAAATCGAGTAGGGAATGATTGATGCAAAGGGAATTAGGCGGGAGAGATGAAAGTGATGAAAGACAGTGAGGGGAGGAGGGGTTGGGGAACGAACGGCAAGTTTAAAAGGGTAGTTTCACAACTCAGTATGAAAAATACCTCGCTGACAAGTCTATTAGTAACACAGTCAGTTTCCAACCCACAAAAACAAGAATGAATGTGCTCGCACACCTCAGAGATTGGGAGTGCAGCCGAGTGAGACAGAAAAAGCCGAAAGACTAATGGATGTAATGTTCAAATGAAACCACAATACAGCCATTTAGACTCAAATGTAATACTTGTCCCCTTGTAAAGGGTAGATGTCCCCTACAATCTAGATGGACGCACATTGAGTTTCTGTTGGAAAGGCTTGTTCTCTTTCCAGCTATCGGATTCGTCGGCTGTGGCTGCTTAGAGCTCAAACGCAGCCTGAAATGAAAGACGTGCAAATTAAAAGTGCCGCTTGTGACAAGTGAAACTTTCAACACGTGCCGTCTCACGTCGGACGCTGCCCGGTTTCAAGTAATTACTGCACTCCTGCCGATTCAAATGACCCCAATTCCCCAAAACGTCAAATTACTTCGGTGATATGAGGTTTTCTCTGCGGGACAAAGAGGATATGACAAACTGGTGCGAGACTGGAGTGGAGGGGGACCTGGAATAATGACTTTCTATCAACTTATTGTCTTGCTGAGCACAGCAAGGAAGAGTAAGTGAGTACCTGAGTGTGTGTCCATGCATGTGTGTGTGTGTGTGTGTGTGTGAGCCGGCGCAAAAGCCGTTTGAAAGAAAAGCGCCTAAAGAGGAGGAGGAGAGGTATAAAAGAACAAAAGGAGAGTAGGCGGAGGTGCTGGTGGTACAAAGGCAGAATAAAGAAACATCTTTATTGATGCGCAATGTGAAGTCAAGATCCTTTCCATCTCATTTTCTGCTCACAAATAATCAAGCGTGACATCCTCGGTGAGTTGCGAGATGAGAATATTAGTATGATATTGCTCGAGTTCTTCAGCGCCCTTTATCATCCATTTCAGCCCTTTTTCATTTGTAAATGTATTAAATATGACATTGCATTTGATAGCAGTGATAGAAACAGAAAAGGCAATTCTGGGAAGTTTACATTGTAGATATATCTGCTCCGTGGGCATGAAATACATGATTTATGATAGTTAAATATCCCATCTTCTCCCTACGTTATTGCTTCCTAAAAAAAAAAAAATAAACACAGTAGCTCTGCTCATTTTAATTTTTCGTGCAGTGAGATAAATGTAAAGAAACTGAAAATCATAGACACATGAGGATCATTTTGGGGGGGGGGGGGAACTAAAAAGAGATTGAAAAGCTTGAAACAGATGAAGGTTACATAGTGCTATGTGAATTAAAGCTGTACAGTAAATGGTTTGTACAATTATCTGTTAATATCTTGGATGGCAAGCACCCATCAGCTGCCCTGGATGTAGGAGGTTTGGTTTGCTGAAAATGATTGTTGAAAAGACTAACGACAACAGATTTGGTGAGTTTTATTTTGTTTCTGTCAAGATTGAATGAAGTGTTTTACGATGCTCCGCTGCTAGAACAGCTGATCTCAACATATACAAATACACGTTGGATGATGACGCAATCGTACTCGGGCACGGTACAGATCAATTGTACCTAATATGAAAACGCCCTAATAACGCCCGCTGTAACCTCAGAAAAACAGAATAGTAATAAAATTGTTAAGAGGTTGATAGTTTATATAATAAATATGGCTGTCAATCAATTAAAATATTTAATCGAGATTAATCGCATGATTGTCCATGATTACTTGCAATTTTTTTTATCTGTTTAAAATGTACCTTAAAAGGGAGATTTGTCAAGTATTTAATACGATAATCAACATGGGAGTGGGCAAATATGCTGCCTTATGCAAATGTATGTATATATTTATTATTGGAAATCAATTACCACAAAACAATGACAGATATTGTCCAGAAACCCTCACAGGTACTGCATTTAGCATAAAAAATATGCTCAAACCATAACATGACAAACTGCAGCCCAACAGGCAACAACAGCTGTCAGTGTGTCAGTGTGCTGACTTGACTATGACTTGCCCCAAACTGCATGTGATTATCATAAAGTGGGCATGTCTGTAAAGGGGAGACTCGTGGGTACCCATAGAACCCATTTTCATTCACATATCTGGAGGTCAGAGGTCAAGGGACCCCTTTAAACATGACAGTTTTTCCTCGCCAAAATTTAGCGCAAGTTCAGAGCGTTACTTAACCTCCTTCCTCACAAGCTAGTATGACATGGTTGGTACCAATGGATTCTTTAGGTTTTCTAGTTTCATATGATGCCAGAACCTTCACTCTGACCTTCGCTTTAAACTGAGCCCGTTAAAGAAATTAGTGGCATTAAAACAAATGTGTGTTGATGTGTTATTATCGCGTTTGAGAGCCCTAATAATAAAAGATTCACACTTGACATTCGTGTATCGATACAATATTGCAACGCCAAATATCTCGATACTATGCTGCATAGATTATTTCCCCCACCTCTAATGAAATGCCACTTTCACCTTCAGTCTTCAAGTCACCCTGTGGATTTTTTGGCCACTAGTGGCACTAAGGGGCAATGTTTTTCTGAGCAGGCCCCTATTTTGTTTGTATTTCGACAGTAATGTTGATGCTGTTAATGTTGACGCAACACAAATGACGCAAATGGTTCCACGCCAAGACACTAACAATGCGTAGCAAAGGGGGGTAAGAAGACGACGACTAACTAGCTGATGTAAACATAGATGTAATCCATGCAGATGTTCAACATATTATATATTACTTTTTAAAAATCAACTTGTTTTGAGGAAGAAAATGGAATATTTGCTAGGCCGATGTTGCAGTGTGTTTTTCGTGAGAAGCAAGTTTACAAGTAAACTCCAGACTGGAACTTAAACTCGCCGCCCCTGCACGCCCACACACAGGTGTTTTCAGTTATTGAAGACGCTTATAAGTTGGGTGGAGCTATGCTGGGAATTTGCTGAAGTGCTTCATTGACTCTTTATGGAATCATAAAGGTGAAATATGACCTTCCATAACGGGAGAAACAAAGCAGGGAGAGGCAGAGAGGGTCTATACATGCCCACACAGCCCTTGGAAGATGTCTAATCAGCCAAAGTAAAAGTGACCTGTGTGGGTGCACGAAGAGTGTCAAGGGGCTTTAATCAATTTAGTTAATAACATGTTTCCTTAACTGAGCTCAACTCTGGGCACACTGAGGTACCACTGCCACCTCTGAGTCAGGACCAAGCATGTAGCGAGTGGATGAACGCACAAGTTTTTAAAGAACAAGGTGTACATCCTTCTTTAAAATCAGAAAAACTATAGCCCTAGAAAGAATAATAAATGAATAAAAGACCTAAATTATTGATGATAAATGTTATTGCTGCCACATTTGTCATTCAGATCATCACCATCAAGTCACATTCCCCGCAGTTTTAAGGCAAGAATAGATATTCAAGACCTTAACTGACGGGATATACTTAAAAGTGGACACGGTTTTAATCAAAATAGCACAAATGAATGGTTTGGGAAAACAAAATCGACTTTTTGTCGAGAGGGGTGGTAGTCTGACTTAATGATCGCCAGGACTTCAATGTTTACTGATGAGTTTTTCCCAACACACCCAGAGTAGATTTAGTTCACTGTGGTGCAGTGCAAATATAGCAAGATGGATAAAGACATTCTTTGCGTAAAAAGAAAAAGAGAAGAAAGAAAGACAGAAGAAAGATGAAAGAAGCCAAACGAGAGACAAGACGGCGAGAGCTAACAAAGTTGTCAGTCATGTTCGGTTGCCATGGGAACAGGTGAAATCATTTTGTTCCCGTGCAAATCTCCCCCCCCTGCCCATAACTTCCTATTAGTTGCACTGATTTGTTAGTCTGTCAGCTTAATTCATTAATTGAGCTAATTATGCGGGAAATCCAATCTGAATTAGCGTAATTGTGGTTTCATGTGTGTACACACATCAGCGCTGAACACAGATTTATGTGTCTGGGTGTGACTGAGGGGCCTTTATACTTGTACCTGTGTGATTTGTTTTGTGTTTATGTCTTGTGTGTGTGTGTATTAGTTTGGGACCCATCTGGGATGTTTCAGCCGAGTGAATCTCACAGGTCATCAGTGAAGCGGAATGCTATTTATATCTCTCACTATCCTCTCTCTCTCTTTCTCACCTCTCTCCTTGATTCCCATTGTCTCTCGCCCTCTCTCTGACCTCATCTTGCAGCTTTTCTCTTCACTGATTCCACCTGTTCTGGCTCTCCTCTCTTTCCCAATCTCCCTCTCCTATATCCGTCCCTTTATACTATGAATCCCTCCTTTTCCCTCCCTCCTCCTCACCCTGTGCATTTATCCAGATTTCTTTCTCTTTTTTTTTGCCTCTGTCTGGCACACTTTAAAACCGCCCCCACTCTTCTCGAAATCCAACCTTCACAGTCTACTTCAGCAACTTTTCGGAGTGGGAACCATCTAACCTTGAAGCTGCATACCTGTCTGGGGACAGATGATACCAAACAAACGCGCACACAAAGTGACAACCGCCGCAACCATCCAGCTGCCCACCTGCCTAAACCCATCCGCACACGCAAACATCTGCTACTTACTCAGTGATCTCTTCGGTGACCGTGTGCTCAACCTGCAGTCGAGAGTTGACCTCGATGAAGTAGTGTTTGCCTTGTCTGTCGACCAGGAACTCCACGGTCCCTGCGTTCTCGTAGCCCACCTGCAGCAGAAAAAAAAAAAAAAAACATGACGAGAAAGCAGTTTTACAGCTCTGAATTATCCAAGTAATGATGTTAGTTGTGTAAACACTCAAGAAGGAGCACTCGCTCATCTTAATGAGCCGTGAAACCGAAAGAACAAAGAACGGTCCTCTCTCCGTGCAAGTGTGACTACATAAAATGAGGGAAAAATAAGCCTAGTGTTTTATTTGTATAGAAGGAGGAGGACATTTATCATCATTTTCCTGCATTGCGATAATTAGATCATTAATCAAGGGCGATTTATTGAAAGCTCATCGTCATAAAAGCCCATTTTCAAACTGCAATCAGAATCGCAATCAGTGTCAGGTACAAGAAATATACAGGACTGTGTCTTGTCGGTGTTATCAGAGCAGGGACAGTAACATGTCCTCTAAAGACCCGGCCTTATATTTACAACAACAACAACAAAGGACATAGGACTATACTGTATGTGTCACATGTATTATATACAACCCCCTCTCCTGAAAGATTAATACACAACTAATTTGTGTAAAAATTAGGTTTGTAGGAACTTTTATTTAATCAACATAAGGAGGAAATATTTCTTGTGAATGGATTGTCAAACTGCATGACAGATTAATCAAAACTCAAAGGTCCAGCAAACCGCAGTCTTAACCCTTAGCAAACAGATTAAAGTGCAAGTCTCCCACAAAATTAGATTCACATACAACTGAACTGCATTTTCTCCCGGATTAGGGTCACAGTTTTAAACACGTGGTTAACTTGTATATTGCAAAAAAAATTCTTTAGGTTTAGGCAACAAGACTACTTGGTTAGGTTTCGTAAAAAAAACATCTTGGTTTGGCTTAAAATGACTATATGTTTGTTATGTTCTTAAGCTATGGACGTAATTAAAATAAGTGTTTTCCGGGGTGAAAGCCCTGTGTTTGTTTGACCCATCCACCACCCTGACCTCCTTCCTATGTCGACTTCTGCGGACTATCATTACAAAAACAAACGTAGTCCGTGACAAAATAGGTTTCCCTCGAACCGTAATTCACACTGCAGTTTTGTTGTATGGGAAGGTAATTTTTTTGGAGACAGGGCTGTATATATCATATATAGCGTGGAGAGAAATAGCAAAACGGTAAAATTATTCTAGAAACATCTTGCGATACAGCTGCTACGCCAAATCGGGCCAGAGGCGTAAAATCATGCGACCAATGGCCCATTCCTCACTTCCTACACACTTAAGTCTAGCACCCTTGCTTGGACTCCACCCATCTTCGAACTCGGCCTTCATTTTGGTCTCTACACACCTGTAAAGTTTCATGACTGCATCTTGCACGGTTGCAACGCTATCAGTATCACAAAAATCTGTCCACAGACAGACGGACTCACAAGGTGAAAACAAAACCAGCTTCCCTATCGTGTTTGGTAATAAAACACCTGGCAAAGTACTCAAAGCCTCTTTCTGTGGTAGTTCCCGCTACAGTAGGTGTCCCCAGGACCACATTATGCCATGATGACTCACACACAGACTCACAAGGTGAAAACAATTCCAGCGTCGCTGTCACGGCTGGTAAACATGAAGAAACAGAATGACGCTGTGCAGAAATAATGTGCTTACATATATAAAAAAAAAGAAAAATGTGGATCAAAGCACACAAGGTGAACTTGCATGCTCATACCTGCCGACGCAAAACGCTTATACTGAGCGCACATTCACAGTCGATGCATTTATTTATGTTTTTCAGTTTGTTTCAACACTCAATCCTTGATGTGGGACTTCCATTTAGTCTGCCAAAAGATGAATTTCTCTTTTTGAAACAGGGATGTTCTCATTTTAATCAGCACCACGGTGTGCAAATGTACCATTTAAAATGCAATGTACTGCTCTTTATACCTTTTTAAACAATTTAAAAGCTGGTTTTATTACTTATTCTTCATTTACCAGACAATAACAAAGCATAAGCCGATCTCTCTGATCACCTCTTAAGACACCGTTTCCTTCCAACTCAGTATATTCCTTGCGGTTTTAATTATACATGTTCATCATGTTCCGATGACTGGACATTTCCATTTCGATTTTAATGTCCAATTTAACTTTTAATTATACGGCTGTTACAGTGGTAGTTTCATATATTTTCCACCCTTTTCCCCCCCAAATAGAAGTGTTGTTTTAGTGGAATTTGACTCAATCTAAAATCTGATGCAGCACCTGCATATAACAGTTATTTCAATAAATAAACATTTAGTGTAATTAGTTTGCTTTGGTAAGATTTGATCATCCTGAATGTGCTGTTCTGTGTTTCTCTGAACATACCATTCAGAGTAAAACATGATAATTGTGAGGGAAAATTGGCATGTTCGTAGACCAACACCGACGCCTTCCGTCAAAACTCCACTTTGGCTCGTCTCCGCTCCAGTTTAATTTTGCCCAATGGGAGCTGCAAGCGGAGTGTAATTGCTATATAAACGCTATATAAATAAAATGTATCATTATTATCATTATAATTTTGAGATGAGGCAAGTTTACACAAATTACACAGATGATTTGAGCAAAGCAATCTGATTGGTGTTGCAACCATTTCCCCCAATTTAACCAATCAGAGCAGCTCAAGATCCTCAGATCAGATCCAGCCACATCGCTGATTATCCCTATAATCAAGGCTTTGCCGTAATATGAAATGTACCCCGTTTTAAGTGAAGGAAACATTCGAAGAAAAACAACATCCAAACATCAGAATGAAATTAGAGGGCTGCGAGCAATCAAGTGTCCAAAACACAAGCTGCAAAACAGAAAATCTAATTTTCCCACAAGGCACAGATGTGAACGACCCAAGGAAAGGCAACAGCACCACCTACATCTGAAAACATCCATCTAAAACTAGTTGATGAACAGACATTTATGTGTTTCGGGGTTTCTTTCCTCCCTCTTTAGTGTTGAGCATTTTGTGGAAATCAGCCTGGGCGAATAAACCGGGAGGAAGTGAATGATTTAAACCGCTCCAGTCTTCAAACAGAAAAATGCATGTTTAGTCTTTAATTGTTAAACCAGCCTTCAGCGTTGCTTTCATTTCCAACATTTGGCGAGCATAAATGTCAAGACAATCAAATGGGCAGAGGAAGAGAGAGGGATGGAACGCAGAGACGAAGATGGCCCTAAGCTAAAACTGCAGCAATTACAATTTGGCAACTAAACAAACGCAGAAATCTCAAAAAAAATGTTTCGGAGATGCAGTTACAATGAAGAATCCATTATGCATAATACACAGGTAAGTAAACAAATGTTTCACCTGAGTAAAACAACACCTGCTCGGAGCTTGTCAGCCTCTTATTAAGCCCATAGCTGGTATAATTAAGTTTGTTGTAAAGAAAACTCATCTTGAGAGGAAATTAGACACAGATCGGGAGCAGAGTACACACACACCCACGTGCAACATGTGTATTAATATTCACTGTAACCTTGTAGAAACATCATCTGTGTGAAAATATTCAGAGACACTCAGTCAGTGGAGTTTTCTCTGCAGAGAGAGATTAGTCCCATTTATGGCATCTGGAGCTCCCCACAGGTTTTACCAGAGAGACTCATTAGAGGGATCACACACACACACACACACACTCGCTCTAACGCACATACAAACGTCAATAAACTAAACTGTATGAGCCCAAACGCACACACAAACATACATATTTGAACATGGGAGGGCACATACAAGCACATGTACAGGCTAAAGAGCTTTGTAGTGTTGTTCTAATAGTTCACATGAAATAAAGTCTGGCGAAGTTCAACAATTATGATGCCAGTGTGTGTGTGTGTTTGTGTGTGTGTACTTGTTCATCTATCTCTTTGAGGACCAATTTCAGTTTTAGACCTTCAGATAGAGGACATTTTTGGAAAGTGAAGACATTTCTTCAAAAGGCCTGTTTGAGGTGTCGGACTTGGCTTTAAGGTTTGGGTTAGAATTAGGTTTAGGTTAGGGTTAGGGCTGTCACAAGAACTGATACTTCGCTACCAAGTCGATGCAAAAATTCGTAAAAACGTGACGGTACTCGTTTTTCTACAGTACCGCAGGTACAGTAGGCACCGTCAACTATGTCCAGTTGTCCCGGGGATGAAAGAAAATGTGATTGAGATGCAGTAAACTCACAATTGGACGTGTCCAGGGGACGCACACGATTTTTTCCCTGATAATGCTATACATTGCGCACAACAAATCCGTGTTGAAATCAGCAGGACGAGAGCTGGTTAACGTGAGCTGTTAGCCTGCTCTGTGCAGGACCGCGTTGCTCACCGGCTGCGAAAAGCTAACGTTAACCTGCTCTCCTCCGGCCGATTTCAACACGGAAGGTGCAATTATGATCTATTCCGTAAAAATGAGGCGATTGGGCGAAGGTAAGTTATAACGTTATCATGATGTGCTCAAATGTAATCTTCTAAAATGTAGTTTTTGGCGAGAAATAATGAATAAATCCAGTTGTTTTGAGGAGATGTTCTGTTAGGCATTTAGTTATGATGGTTAAGGTTAGGGTAAGGGGCGAGGGAATGCATTATGTTAATGAGTGTCCTCACAAAGATAGACGTAGAGGGATGAGAGCTCAGGAGAAAACAGTCAGGAGTCAGAAAACACAATCCATATGCATGTGTACTATATACACTATACAGTATATATATGTCTACTTGCATGCATACTATACACAAAAGCACACATAGTACACCCCATATATATGCGTACAGCTAGGCTACTGTTTTATGTGCACACACAAAATGATAATCTTTAGCCTGAGTCACCTTTCTCTTTAACCTTCTCCATGTGCAGCCAGATGCTTCATAGTGCTTGTGTGTGTGTATGTGCATTTCTTATACAGCCTGTGATGACAAATACATACAGCGAATACTCAAGGCCTCATTGATAAACAGCGAAAAGCCAATACCACAGCAGAAGACGCACCCCAGCCTCCAAACACACACACATACATACAAGGACATGAATGCACACACAGCTCCATAGACTTTAAGCACACACAAAATTCACACACACACAATATGTGTCACTCCGTATTGCGCTCACACTCTCGCTCACACACACTGAGTCAGTGAGTGAAGTAGCAGCCAGTGGAACAGATTGAGTGGTCACTGTTTTATGAGGTCTGACAGACGAGTCAATGGGCTGTATTAGCACAAGGAGAGGTCACACGGGGTGCCGCACACGCACACACATCCTACTATACTACAGTATTTTTTTAAAAAACATAATGTGCATTCACACTGCAGCTCACCGCAGTGTGTGTGTGTGTGTGTGTGTGTTAGTGCTTAAACGATCCCAGCGCTGATGAATGTACGCTGGTGTACGGCTTTGAATAGGAAGTGACAGAGACAGATAGCTGGTACTGTGCGGCACAGAGAGAGCGAGAGAGCGAAACAAAGTGCATTAAGAACAGTTCAAGAGTAGTGGGAGAAGAAATGGGTAGAGTATCGATGGATGGAGGGAGGGAGGGAGTTAAAGAAAGATTGATGGATGGATCAAATGAGGACAGACACAAGGTATCAGTGTTCGCTGGGAGTGTAGAGAGCGAGGACAAAGAGACGTAGAGAGTGAAAGAGAGGATTAGATGGAGGAAGAATAGCAGAGAGATTCAATGATGGAGGGACTGTCACTCTCTACAAGCACTTCAGCTTGAAATCATTTGCAATGTTGTTACAGGATGTCAAAATTCAAACTCAACGATGACTCTTGACAGTTTTTTCCACTTGCTCCACAGCGCCTCACTGTGCCAAACATTACTCAAAGAGTTGAGGCACCAAACCGACATCAGAGAACTAGCTGCGATGAAGGCCGGCTGTTGCGTCGGCCTTACGTCGCCGACAAGTTGCATTTGAACACACCGTAAAGACTACATCTGACGGCCAGTTTGAAGGAAACGTTCTGCGCCCGCGTGAGAGGAAATAACTCTCCACACCAGCAGGTTGCGGTAGTCTGTATCCGTTGTTCAAAAAGGGAAACCGGAAGACCCGAGGACGGCGGATATACAAGCCGTTGTTATGATACGTACATGAAATAAAGCGGCATTTGAGGACTATTTTCACACCACTCTCACTCACCACTTGGCTTCATTCCAGATGGACATGTTGTGAAAATATTTGTGTATTGGAATGATCAGATGAAGATGAAAAATGAGCCTCTTGTGTGTGCCCTATTGACTTTACTCCTTTCCTCACTTCCATTTCTCTTCTTGTGCACTGATTGGTTTAATCTGAACAGCCAATCAGAGTGATTTCTCTCACTGACGGGCTCCGCCGCCGATTCAACATGCTGAATCGGCCGAAAAAACTCCGACACAGGCAAACTAGAGCCAACGGTGCGGGACACACCGCAAAAACTAGGCCGACAGATGCTCACCGACGGCCCCAAACTTGGTGTGTCAGGGCCTTTAGCAATAGTAGTAAAATGTCGAAGGACATTTTTCATCAACAAGATGGAGTAAAGTAGAGACGGCATAAAGACCCAGATTGCACTTCGGCCGCCTGTAATCCTCAAGGCTAAAAAATATTGTTGATGTCTAAGGAGGAGAATTTGTTGATGTAAAAAGGTGTGGAGCAAACAGGTCAGTACAGCAGCAGTCCACGTAAAGTATAAGCATCTTGGGACAAACTATTTGACTGCACACAAGACCACAACAGATTTCACTCCTGTCTGTACAAGGTGAGGCTGTGGGAGGAATCACCAGAAACCGGGGTGAAAAAAAAGAAGAATTTTGCTTCTTATATCTTATAAATCCTATAGTAGTCTCTGCTGTTGCTGACGGCAAGGTCACAACTTACGGGCCTTCAAAATAGGAAGGTAGGTGCGGTGAGATGATGTGGAGGAGTGCTTTCTTGGAATATATTCGGGGCAGAAATGCTGCTGCTGCTGCTGCTGACCACTGCATCCTTCACGGCCACATACTTGTCAAATAATTATTTCCAGGAGGATAATTATCACGAGTCTCAAGATGACTCAGTAGCTTCAGTTCATCCCATCGGCCTACACAGTCGGAGCACCTCTGAGGTGGAACGTACAAAAGAGTGTCCCTGATATGAGGTTGAATGGAATGTTTGTGGCCTTAATTCAATGTAAAAAACTCCGATGCCATTCAGTATACAAGAAAATGCAGTGGAAACCAGCAGGGCAAGGAATTTCAGCTTTTCTGGAAGCACAACAGGATGTTGCCTTACTGTAGACCATAATAGAAGGCCTGTCTTTGTACTCTCTTTGCACCCAGCAACTTGATATTTTTCTTTCATACCTTAAAGGCCTTTACATACCGGGGATGTGACGAATAAACAACCCAAAATTGCAAAATATTCGCCTGCAAATATTATATCTATAAGGTTTTTATTGTGAAAGGTGAGAACGGAAGGAGTGGATCTGGTCTGCACTGCCTTTTTCAATCTTGTAAGGAGTGATAAAGTTTGACTCTGCAGAGCCTCCTATTGTTTCAGAAATATAAGCGCAACTCAACCCATTCTGCACAACTTGACTGGTTGATGCTTTTATTTGTGTAAATGCATTAGCTCAGAAAAATCCTCTTATTAAAAAATAAATTGTTTTTTGCTGCGTAATATTCACGTTCTGTATGAAAGCATTCATGACAAAAACAACAGTTCCAAAAATATATTAACCTGCAAATTAATTGAACGAACAAAACGCCCCTGGTGTGTAAAGGCCTTTATACTAGGGCTGTCAATTAATTAAAATAGTTATTCACGGTTAACTGCATTGTCCATAGTTAATTGCAAATTAATCATACATTTTTTTAATCTGTTCAAAATGTACCTTAAAAGGGAGATTTGACAAGTATTTAATACTCTTATCAACATGGGAGTGGGAAAATATGCTGCTTTATGCAAATGTATGTATATAATTATTATTGGAAATCAGTTAACACAAAACAATGACAAATATTGTCCAGAAACCCTCACAGGTACTGCATTTAGCATAAAAAATATGCTCAAATCATAACATGGCAAACAGTCAGTGTGTCAGTGTGCTGACTTGACTATGACTTGCCCCAAACTGCATGTGATTATCATAAAGTGGGCATGTCTGTAAAGGGGAGATTCGTGGGTACCCATAGAACCCATTTATATTCACATATCTTGAGGCCAGAGGTGAAGGGACCCCTTTGAAAATGGGTATGACAGTTTTCCCTCGCCAAAATGTAGCATAAGTTTGGAGCGTTATTTAGCCTCCTTCTCAACAAGCTAGTATGGTTGGTACCAATGGATTCCTTAGGTTTTCTAGTTTCAGATGATGCTCTAGCTTTAAAACTGGATCACTACAACCTACAAATCACAAGTTGCGTTAATGCGTTAAATAAATGAATGCCGTTAAAATGAATTTTCGTTAACGAGTTATCGGGTTAAATTTGGTAGTTTTTAGTGGAATCTCACTTTTTGTCTTCTCTACATTGTTTCTACCAAAATCTGATTTAGTATTCTAGTCCTGTTTACATTATTGTAGTATTAGCAGTGCTTGGGGAAAACACAATTTCCACACTTAATAGATTGGAGTAAAAGTATAGAAACAAGAGTGCATTTGAGTTTTCAGGTGTACGTGCAGTACGTTCATTGCTGAGGGCTACTTTACAATCGTCTTCTGTAACCCCGAAAAAGATTTAACATGGCAGTTTGGAGGAGTGCTCCTACCGTCCTTTTGTTTGCATGAGTATTTTTGTGTGTGCGTAGCCATGTTTTCTGCTGCCACTGCACATTGTCTAATCTTAATCTTCTTTTGCCTAAGCCTAGTGATGTTTGGGATTTAAGTTGCACTGACTCTTGTTAAGTGTAGCAACACAGCAACACAGCAACACAGGCTTCTGGAGCCGCGGCGCCTTTGAGTCAGCAATTTGTGATTAGCCTTGATGTGTCTTGACTGAATGCCACGTTAAGTCCATTGCTATGTTAATGGTGCAGAATGAAGACACATCAGGTGTTCCACCACACTTGTTTCATAATATAACATAGCGTGTCGTCCTTTTTATGCGTCATAAAAATACTACTTTAAAGCCCAAAATCCTCCATTCCCCAAGAAGTGTAGTTTTGGTGTGCACAGGTGAACTACATACTGTACTTCTTTTTCTTAGGCAGTTTTTTTGTTCTTACCATGGGTCATGTTAGCTCTGATGAAGTTTGCATGAGTCTGAGACTGCCGAAATGTTTTTATTCTGTCGAGCCTCATTTGTATTTATATGCCTTACTGCAGTTCCTCCGCTGCAAGGACACACACAGAATCCTAGCAGATGAGCTAAGCATAACAATCATTTTAGCGGCTGAACTCAAAGTACAGAAACAAGTAACTACATACGCAACGGTCTTTCATTAGTCATTGAGAGAAGAAAAAGAGAGGCTTTCAAGATTTGCTTTCAGAGATTTTCAATTGCTTGGAAAATAGACAAATTCTGCCCAAATACTACCCAAACACTCTCAGCGGTCACCAGGTCGGCACTCGCACTACGCTTCCCGTCTAAAAAAGCAAAAATGATTTACTCTCAAGGTTGCTGCTGCCAGATTGCTGTCACTACATGCAAATCCTGTGAGGGAAAAAAAACGATATTGGTGATTCGCTGCACACCACACAGAAAGCCTTCCGATTAGTCCCCCTGCCCTCTCCCTCTATGCCCCACATCCACCCGCCAGAAAGCAGTGCATGCCGGGTCACGAAATGTCTGGGGGCATTCGGAGTAATGTGGTACACGCTCCCCAGCTTTAGGTGTGATGTGCATCACGCAGCAGAGGGAACAAAACAAATCAATCGCACAATCGATGGTACTGACCTGTTAAATGGCTATGTCTGGTGGTCGCATTAGAGTGTGTGTGCGCTTTTGTGTGTTTTTGTCTGCTGTTTACTACAGAGTGACATTAAGAACCAGTGGAGGGGTTTAGATTATTCTGTAACCTAATTGTTTTGAACACATAATCAAAGCTTTAGTCGTTATATACACACACAGGTTTTATAATACTTGTGGGGCCATTGATGTCCTTTACACTTGGCATTAAAATGTATCCAGATTGTATCTGGGCATGATTTGTCCTGATTACATTTACACCTGGTATTAATTAATATGTGTCTCCAGTGTCCACACTGAGATCCGATCGCTCTGTCTGAAAGGACTGAGAGGAAGCCTCCGGATGCTGCACTACACACAGGCTTGCAGCCGAGCAACGTCGTCGATTTGCGGGGGAGAGGGCCCGCAAACGTGACTTTAAAGCACCCTCGCACACACAGAGGGATGAGGGGAGGAGACGCTGAGCGCAGACAGAGCGGTGGCGGTGATCTCGGTCACTGGACCGCCGTGATCAGAGGAGCGGTGAGAGCGTGCTGCAGGTTGAGCCCTGCCGGTCATTACTACTGAGGCTCCAGAGCCCAAAAAATTTTACTCAGGACACCCCTAGCATAACGTATTTCCGTTTCCTTAGTTGTTGTATGTGGAATGAAAATGCAATTGCATTTACACTTGTGTTCAATGTGGTCACAATGTGTCCTCAGTGCGTTTTGGGTGCATTTACATCTGTACTTTCATGTGGTCAAGCACTATCTGACTGCAATCCGATCACCCAAAATTGGTGCTGTCAATCGATTCAAATATTTATTGCGATTAATCGCATGATCGTCCATAAATTATCGTGATTAATCTCAAATTAATCGCACATTTTTTATCTGTTCAAAATGTACCTTAAAGGGAGATTTGTCAAGTATTTAATACTCTTTCACGTTACTCAACATGGGAGTGGGCAAATATGCTGCCTTATGCAAATGTATGTATATATTTATTATTGGAAATCAATTAACACAAAACAATGACAGATATTGTCCAGAAACCCTCACAGGTACTGCATTTAGCATAAAAATATGCTCACATCATAACATGGCAAACTGAAGCCCAACAGGCAACAACAGCTGTCAGTGTGTCAGTGTGCTGACTTGACTATGACTTGCCCCAAACTGCATGTGATTATCATAAAGTGGGCATGTCTGTAAAGGGGAGACTCGTGGGTACCCATAGAACCCATTTTCATTCACATATCTTGAGGTCAGAGGTCAAGGGACCCTTTTGAAAATGGCCATGACAGTTTTTCCTCGCCAAAATTTAGCCTAAGTTTGGAGCTAGCGACAAGCTAGTATGACATGGTTGGTACGAATGGATTCTTTAGGTTTTCTAGTTTCACATGATGCCAGTATCTTCACTCTAGCTTTAAAACTGAAGCCACTACAACATAAAAATCGCAAGTTGTGTTAATGTTTTAAAGAAATTAGTGGCGTTGAAACTAATTTGTGTTAACGCGTTATTATCGCGTTACTTTGACAGCCCTACCCAAAATACATTTTAATGCCAGGTGCAAAGGGGGTGATTGACTGAAGGGTATTTGTGCCTCCATGTAAGGGAGGTTTCACAAGAAATAAACTAAATGTGGTTTTGTTCTGGTTTGCAGCACACCGTCTCTCACGTCTGGTTTCACACTATTTTTTGTCTTTTAAAAGATAAGAATTCCTTTGTGCAAGAAGAAAGGACTTTGTCTACCATCTCATGAATTGCAGTCTCATACCGGAATGGGTTCTCTTTATGGCCAGTATGGGGAGGAGAAATGATTATAGCAACCAATAACACTATACAATACTCAAATGCCTATACATACATTGAAAAAGACAAATTAGAACATATGCTCTAAGGAACTTGCTGGGTTGCTTTACAGCACCCAAACAAAATATGCTACGGCAAAGCTTCTGGCATCGCCAAGGGCTGGAATGAGTAAAACACAGATGGGGGGGGGAATCACTACATCTTAATTTTTAGTAAAGCCCAGGGGAAAACTGCACACAGTGGGGAAGGGAAGGAGGGCAGGAGTGCTGCCATCTTTATGACAGCAACACAGTTAACGGCAAATGTGGCCTTCATTTTGCAGCACTAACAGTCACGGCGATGAAATAGAGGCTGATCACATAGACGATGCTTTTTGTTTTTCTTGCAGGTGTAATACACGAGGGTATCACAATCTGGAAATGAAAAGCAGTTTAAAAGGTGCTATGCACAGCAAGTTTATAGGCACACAGTCATACCCCAGCAGTTATTACATAAGCAGATCCTCCAGTACGTCTCACTCTTCCCTCCTCTCATCTAAACATCACTGCTGCTTCTTCCCTTTCGGCTCACTTCTTTTTCCCTTTCTTTCATTTCTTTCCTCTCTTGTGGGGATTGGAGTTAATCTGGTGCCAAGATGCTCTGTAATCTGATCCAATTCCCTTTCAGACTCACACAACTCTCATCCGATTCATTGCCGATACAGCCGCGGAATAACACAAACGCGCACAAATAGATCAGCTCTATTTCAGTGGTGCCACCTCTCTAATCCTTTTGCTGCAGGGAGCTGCCAAAGCAGCGGTGCTCACCCACCCGAGCACACTACGCACACAACCCCAAAAAACACACACACGTAGGCAACAAACGATGCACACATATCGGATACATGCCTAGAGGCACACAAAACACATGACCATAATGAACACAATCATGTGTACGCCCACACGCACAAACATACGCTGACAGTCCCATATGCACCCACACGCTCATATTCATCCCAGCTGTAATGGAAAGGAGCTTGACCGCAATCCCTCCATCCCATTTACACATTCATGTATTCATCCCTTCATTTCGGTTTCTTCTCCAGGCTTTAAGTCCATCACTTATTTCTTCCTCCTTCAATCGTGTCTGTCCATACTCTCACGTCTACCCTCTGCCGCTGTAATTAAGATTCAGGTCGTCTCCCCCCTCCTTCTCCATATCCCGTGTTTCCACTCTTGCAGCTTCGTTTTGATGCCAAATAATTTGCTGGACATAAAGAGGACAACAGCAAATTTGTAAAAACAAACATATTACAGGAAAAATAAGAATAAGCGATACAAAGGCTTTCCCAAATGTGACGATAAAACAATAAATTGATACTTATTACTATTCTCAGGGGAGAGGTTTTACTCAAGATGGCTTCTGTAATTGGAAATTTTGCTTATGATGTTGTTAATTCTGGTGGAGTATTGAGACGGGATAAGGCTCCCTCCTGAATCGATGCCCAAATTACCCCGTGTAGAAGTGTTTGCTGAGTGTGGTCATTAGTATCACACGATGAACACTAAACAGGTTCTCATTTTGGGACCAGAAAGCCCCGGCTTTGCTTTAAACTGTATTGTGCAACTGCGGCCTTATGTGATATTTAGATTCTGGGGATCTACGCTCTTCTGCATGCTGCTGAAGCTGTCAGAAAGAGTCTAAACTACAGCACACATACTGATGGAGAAAGAAGAGAGGGTGCCGAAAATCATTATATGATTGACACGGGGGTAAGTCTTATTGGAAGAAGTCAAAAGATTCTGATATTACAGATTCTGACAAGACTCTCTATGACGCCCTATAATGCATTATTAATCAGGATAAGAATCAGGATTATTTCGTCAAATATTTGACTCTGGTTTTATGCAGCTCTCTCAATGCACTTACACAGAATAGAAATAACGAAATAAAAGAATACAATAATGAAAATAAAAATTAAATATCTATATACAAGTCAAGTGTTCTGGAAGTTGCAAACGATACAAATAGCGCAAAGAAATAAATACAGGATGGATATACATGGGCTGTATGATTATGTACAGTATGTGCATGTTGAGTTGTCTATATACTGTATGTATAGTGAGTAAAATTTGTATTTATAGTGACATGATATGTACATATTACAAAAGAAATGTGCATTAAAGACTGTAAGAGTTATGATCTATAACAGCAGCAGTGGATATGTTGGTGTAAAGAGTGATATTGACAGTGTATGACCAATTTAAGTGTGACTTATAATGCGTTATAATCTGCTTATAGCACTGTAGAATTATAGTTATAAGCCGTCATACATATTCATAATGCTTTATAATAATTATTAGAACACATTATAAAGCATTTCATAACGACTACTATAAGGTCAAGTATCATAATGCTTCATAATTGCAGGTCACTCACTGACATTTTTTCATTGTGTATTATAATTCCCATTGTTGTAATACATTATATTTTTTTATAATGCATTATAATGTGATTATAAGTAGCACTAAGTGGTCATTGTTTGCTTTAAATAAAATGAAAAAAATATAATTAAACTATGCAAAAACAACACACTGTTGTAAAATATTTTTTTACTTTACTTTAAGCAAACATTGACCACTAGTCACATCATAGTGCAGTATAACAGTGATTATGATTCATTATATTAATAGTATAATGTATTACAATTATGAAGTATTATGATACTTGACATTTGTTATGATTATTGCTATAAAGTATTATGAATATTTATAAGTGCTTCTAATTATAATTGCATATTATAATGCATTTTAAGTAATGCATTATAGACATGGGCATCATAGAAAGACGGATATCACTGTTTGTTGTGTGTAGAGGTGCGTGTGTGTGCAGTAGTGCGGCAGCGGCGCTGTCCCGGGTGCTGAAATGGGGTTATTTTGACAAAATGGTGCTTTAGTTGAACTCAATAAATGCAGTTTCATTATGTTTACCCACTGACTGAAAGGTCAGAGGTCACATTTAATGTTATTCTTAAGCAGCCTGGATGAATGCCAATACAGAAGGTCAGCCCCGGTTTCCTTCACTTGGAGGAATGCATCCTTACTCATTACCAGCCGTAATGCCAACCACCTTCTGTAAAGCTGCATGTTTATTCAGCGGTAGGTGAGGATGTACATAGTAGCTTACAAAACGGCAAGCCCGACCAGACAACCCATAAAAGGTAAAATCCTATATTCTACAAATAAACCACTTCTTTCTGAATTGACAGCCATTCGCTTCTCCTGCACCCTCTCTCTGTTCACTGCTCTCTGATCCTCCCCTCAGCTTTTCTCCCTTCATCTCTTCTCCCTCTCTTCTCTTTACATGGCTACATATTTAAACACTTTTTCCCCCCACTGCCATCTCTCTGTAAGTGGCAGTTGGCCTTTGCTCATCGTTCAACACTACTTTCTCTTCCTTTACGTTTGTCAAAGCTTCAAAAAATAAGTCTTTTCATCTAAAAAAATTAAGGAATTGGAAGTAAAGGTGTCAAGAGGGCTGAAAGGTCACAGATGGCAGAACAGTGATGCAGTGATGGGGCAAAAGGACAGAAAAAAAAAAGCATGGAAGAGATGAGGGAAGGTAGATGGCTGTAGGGGAACAGAGACAAAGTAAGGGAAACTAGATGGAGCAAAAGATTGAGAGAAAGACACTGAGATAAATAGAGAATGATCTAGAAGAGCTGTAAGCAAAATCAAAGCATCTGCAGATTTACAGCGAGGGAACCTGACGGGGTGTTAGTACCAGGCCTGGGGATGAATAATGACTGAAACGTGTGATGTAAGAGTGATGAAAGGACGGGCCACAAGAAGCAGCGGAGTTGAAAGGTTTCAAGCTGCCACAGTGTGGAGCAACAATAGTCCTTTTAAGACATGGAATATACGCAACAATGGTGGTTTCATCTCTCTGTTTAAGTGATGGATTTTGTCTGATTCCTATTTTTCTCACATGTTGCATATAAACAACATATCCTCAGGGCTCATATGACATCTTATGAAAAGTTTGTCCTCATTTTTTGCGTGTTTTCCTACGAATGTCCAGCTACACGTGACGCTTGTGTCAATTTCTGCTACAGTCTTTTCAAAGTAAACTTCTGAAACAACTTGGTTAGGTTTAGGTAACACAACTACTTGGTTAGGTTTAGGAGAAAATCGCAGTTTGGGTTATAATAACATAATAGTGACATTACTTTAGTACGGAATTTACGAGACAAAAATGACTTAGTTAGGTTTAGGAAAATATCGGGGTTTAACTCCGGAAGTGGTGTAACTTACGTACGGAAGTTACGTGACGAAAAAGTCATTGTTGACTTCTGGTTTCACACGGGACACAAACACCGGTGTCCTTAGCGAAAGTCTGATGTTTCGCACTTTATACTTCCTGGTTCAAGATTACATACAAATTGATTTTGTGGGATTTATACACATTACAGTGCATTACTTTTCGTAGGTCTAGCTATAAACAGTGTATGGGACCAGCCTGATATAAAGGATATTCAGAATTCCATCCATGCAGATGGAATGGATGAAAGTAGAAAATGTAAGAAGGAAAACTTTCTTGATGATTACAATTGTTGTATGAGGGTTGTTGTCTTAATCTTACTTGAGACATGAAACTCAAACACACACAGTATTCCCTTTTTAATCAAACAGACGTGAAACCAACATTTAAACTACAATTACTGCCTCGCGGTTGTACGCCTCCGCCAACCAGTCAAGTTGCGGTTTACATCCATGTCTGTCCTAAATGTCATCACTTCATTATTTTTATTCTGTTCATTTTATTTGTCCAGCTTTGTCCTTGTCCCTAGCTGTAATTTCTGTATAAGTACGCCTAGAGAAATGCATAAAACCAGAGTAACATTCCTTGTATGTATGTACTTGGCGGATAAAACTGATTCTGATTAGCATATGAATTGTTGAGTTATGGCCAAAAACGTCTTTGATGAGGTCACAGTGACCTTTGACCACCAAATTCTAATCAGTTCATCCTCTAGTCAAAGTGGACGTTGTGCCAAATTTGAAGAAATTCCCTCCAGGCGTTCCTGAGATATCGCTTTCACGAGAATGGGACAGACGTGAGGTCACAGCGACCTTTGACTTTTAACCACCAATATTCTATCAGTTCATCTTTGAGTCCAAGTGGATGTTTGTGCCAAATTTGAAGAATGTCCCTCAGGCGTCCCTGAGATATCGCACTCACAAGAATGGACTGGATTGTACGTCCGTCGCCAGCGCAGAGGCATTCAAATTGTCACACTTACACAACGAGTTGCATGTCTGACAGGGACTAAATAGACAGAGATATCATTATATTCTACTTGAGGATTGGTAGTAGCTTCATTGTTTTCCTCTGAACACACAGATGTAAAATGTTTGACGAAAGGAAAAGTAAATCTAAGAGCTAATCATGTACTTTTAAGAGGGCTGCTATTGACCATCAAAACTGGCATAGAGCATCATTCAAAAACTCTATATGGCCATTAAAATTAATTTTAGATGCACTGATGGAGATTTGCAATAAACATTGTTGTGTGCTGCATTATTTCGGTGCTTTCAAGTACAAACCAATCCGTCGTTCTCAGTAGCTGCCGACAAACTGACAATGATGTGGACACAAAAATATATATATATATCGTTAGTCATTGTTCAGTCGATTTTTCTCACATTACTGAGAGATCCTGGGAACCGAATGGAAGCTGCAAGGCCATCAGCCAGCAGTGTAATGGGAGTTGTACATAGTCTGGAAGCAACGCGGCCATAAAGTGCACAGAAGCGAGAGGGATGGAGAGGGAGGGGAAGAGGGAAAGAGGGAAGGCGACGCAGACAGATTCTAAATCAATACAGCCACAGAAGACACCTGACAGGAATTTACAGTCCACGTGTGGACAAACAGAATTGTGGTCTCATAAAATCTGATGTTTACTATCAATTAATTTAAAAAAAAGGAAGACATCAAGTGCAAAGTGCAGCCATAACTTTAGATGTACTGAAGGGACAGAGACGACTCGTCCCAAAATAACACCGAGCGGTTCAGAGAAAGTTCCTGTGGGCTGACTCGCTGTCAGCAAGGCAACCCAAACTGTCACATTTTATGACATCAAATAACCTGCTATACGGTCAGAGTGGATGTGTGTGCGAGTGTGTGTGTATGTGTGGTTGGATTTCACACCTTGATGCCACATATTGTTTTATTTCCTCTACTTTTCTTTTACCTCCTTGGCCCTGTAACCTTTACCTGTCCATCTGTGTTTCCTGTCTCTTTTGCCTCAAAGTTTCTTCTTCCGTTTCCCCGCAGAAATCTTGTGTCCTCAACTTTGGCCTTTTATGAAATGTCACTGACAGCTGACTTCCATGTGTGAAAATGTTAGTTTTATATCCCTGCAACCAAGCCTAAAAGGTCACTTTTCTTATGCTTGGGAACTTTTAAGGCTATAGGGTATTATCGTCACTAAAAGAAATATCAACTAATCTGCTGTTGAAAAGGAAAAATTTGGTGCCATTATATTTTTTTTTATGGATTTTATAGACACTCCACTCTCCAATTAATGAAAACTAGAGACGGCAAAGAAGGACAATTACACGAGAAGTTTAACAGCTTTAAAACTTCTTCCAACTATCTCCACCGTCCATCTTTCATACCCGCCTTCTTCCTCATCTCTCTCTGACTTCTGCGATATGAGACCATAACGTTTTATAAGAGCCTTTGGGATCCTCTGCCCCCTTTACTGCGCAGGCCTTCTCTCCATCTCTGTCTGCTCGCCTCAGCCTCCATCTCTCAATCTACTCCTCTTCCCACTACTCCGTCTGCCACCTCTCCATTTCTACACGAGTGGTGCTTTCACGCTGGTATGACCAATTTTCCTGAGGTAAAGTGCCACTATGGCTGCCCCACAGTGTAAGGTTACATATAAATGTAATACAGTCATCTGATTTTATCTCTGTATACAATGCAGGTACCCAAAGTTCTAAACAACACATGCATGCTGAGAGGATTACCAACACTTCTTTGGTAAACTGTGAGAACAGTCTATGAAAAAAGCATTTAGATGTTGCCATGCCAGTGAGCCAAGATGCACAACGTAAGGGCCCTGGAACCGGCAAAACTAAATGGTATGCAGCCATTGTTAATATTATTAAGGACACCTGTTCTTTTTATTATGTTATGACACGCTAAAATGACTGCTGTGAAAAAAAGATCTCTGATCTCTTAGTGTTGTTTCCTTTCCTAACAACCTGTTTTAACGGGAGTTACGTAATTTTAAGGAAGACAACCCAATATCACGCCAAAGCGTGTAACAGACCCACATGTGTCACCTTTTGCCTCGACGAGGCTTAAATATTACACCCGTGTATGAAGGTGCAGTAGCCTACCAGCAGGGGGCAACAAAACCACTCAGGTTTAGGAAAAAAGTCACGGTTGGCCTTAAAATAAGTACGTAAACTAAGTGAAACACGTACGGAAAGCACGTCCCAAACATCACTACAAAACACATGACAAACGTTGCGTTAGTGACTTACAAAACAAAACACCGGTCTCCTGGTTGAAAGTCCTGTTTTTGTTGGACCCATCCATCGCCCCTCCCGCCCGTCATAAGCGGTCTTTCTCCCTTTTTATTCTACGTCACTAGCTCTGAGCGTAGCATATTCCCGTGGATGCATTTACATTGCAGTCAGTACACACTACATGTCGTAGAAATGACACGCCTAAAGCAAGAACGGTGTTCTTATTGCACGCTTTTGCCTTGCACATTATCGTGTCACAGAAAATCTTGTAATGGGATCACACTAGCGGCGAGGGGCCTAAAGTCGGGTAGCCAACGGCCCCTTGCCCAGTTCCTACCCCGCTATTTCCGGTGCCCTTGCTTGGACCACACCCATCTTCAAACTCGGCCTTCATTTTGATCTCAACTACACCTGTCAAGTTTTGTGACTGCATGTTGCACGGCTGTGACGCCATCGCATTGACAAAATCTGTCCACAGACGGACATATACACAGCTGGCAAAGAATTCAAAAGCTCTTCTGTGGTAGTTCCCGCTACAGTAGGTGTCTCCAGGACCACATTTTGCCATGATGACTCACACAGACTCACACGGTAAAAACAATACCAGCGTTGCTGACGCAGCTGGTAATAACTTTCACATTCGGGAATGCTGAGGTCATTCACATTAAGTTTGTGATTGCTCTAACCATCAATGAAGAACCTTTTGTAAATAACAAATTGAAAGTAATCATTCCTAAACACGCTCGCCAAACACAGATTTGTTTTTGAGCAAAAGAAAAAGGCCTTGAGACTTGACGTGAAACTTTATATCCCATAAAGTGATGAACGCTGCCAGTCAAAATGTCACGACTTCTTCTGTCAAGAAGTCTTATGCGGAAAGTTTCCCATTACCACTCCATCTGACTGCACCCACTTTTCTTAAATCCCTCTTTTCACATCTTACTTACGCCCCGCTACATTTTAAGGCTTCCCCTCTCTCCGCCGCTCCTCCCTGATCTTATATCCGTCTTTTCACCTCGTCCACCCTCTCCTATTCTCCGCTCATCCCTCTTCCCAAATCTCTCTTAATATAGGGCATTATTCCTCATTTTTGGGTAAGTCAGCCAGTCATGCCTCCCCTTTCTCTTCCACTTTGCATTCATTTCTCTCCGAGTCCAATCTGTCTCTTGTTCTGCCCTCATTCACCCTTCGCTCTGTCAGCACTTAATGGAAGCATAATGAGCTTGTTGTCTATGAAATGATGAGAAGCAGGAGTGAATACAGCTGCCTAATGATCACAGAGCACCACAAAGCACACACAGCTGGACAAAGGCGGGTGCATACATGCCTATACACGAATATAAGCAATAACAGCAGCCACCGACGACGATTAATGGTCGTCCACGCGCAGAGGTGTGTCTGCTGAATCACAGACACACTTAAACCTATTCTCTGTAGGGATGCACGATTAGTAACTTGGACCTAAAAAAATCAGGCCAAATGCTGTTTCTCCTCCTATGCTCTCGCCAAGGCTTCCTCACTCCAAACATCTCACTCCTTCCTCCCATCACGCCCCCGCCCTCCTTTATCTCCCTGTTTCACTCCCTCGTTCTCACTCCTGCCAAAAGGTAGCCGGGGCAGAAATGGGTTTTCTACTTCACAAGACTGCAGTTGTGTGTGTGTGTGTGTGTGTGTGTCAGACTAAGATTTGGATGTAGTCTGAGCTAAGACACCCACACTGCAGCATTTGACACAGCCGCAGGGAGCGGGGAACTGTAGAGAGAGAGAGGGAGAGAAAGGAGGAGACACAGGGGACGGAAAGACGACAAGAGTGGCAAAAAAATAGGGATGATTTTGTGTTGCTCTGTTCCTAATTATGCATGTGTGACGTGCGCGTGTGCCTTGTGTCAATCCATTTCCATGTGGATGTTTTATTATGTGTCACTTTTCAAACATTTCAGCCTACTGTATCCTGTACGTGTACAGTGTGCATGCGTTCATTTGCATATGTGTCCATCACTGAATGCGTGTTGTTGTGTGCATATAGGCGAACACATACTGGGAACATACTTCCATGTCCTCGCTCCTTGTCGGGGTAGTTGTGTGAATACATGTTTATATTTGCATTAGTTTTTGTCCTCAAGAACTATATGTATGTGTGTGTCTGTGGGTATTTTTCTTTCCCTGCGTATTGTTTTTAACCCATAAACAGCCAATCCTATGCAGACCCTGGTAACTGTAACCCAATTAGGGCTGGGCAATATGACTGAATATATATAATATAATGATATTAAAAATATTTTCTACAGTATATGTGCTTATGCACTAAATATAACTTGCTTTAATGTGTTCCACTCTTATGCATTATTGAAGGCCAAAAAAAAGCTTTGATAAATAGTTGGTAGTATTTCATTACAATTTGCCAAGACATTAATGTAAATTTTGAGAAACAATAACACATATGATTACATAATAACTTGACTTAAAAAAAAAAAAAAAAAAAAACTTAAAGGTGCTAAATGTGAGATTGGGAGTATTTCTATTGCCTCCGCACGGCTCTCAACATGGCAACAGCTGAGCCAGCGGCTCGCAGCTAACGCCGATAACGCCGCTAACAGTGAAAACTAAGGCAGCACTGCTGACAGAGCTAACAGTGTTAACCAGGGGGTAACCGGAGGGTGGGTGCTACGCTTCCACAACGGCTCTGTCGGTCGGGACGGCGTTATCAGTTGTAACCGCTGTATGAGAGCAGTAGAGAGCGGCGGCCATGAGCTAGCCAGTGGGGCATGCTCACATGCACAAACATGCACTAAAAGCAGCCGCAGGCAGCTCGGCGATGTCAACAAACCACGGAGATGCTGGGATTACAACACACACAGAGGGAAAGCGACTTCATTCTCTGCTCAGGTAGACATTACTCCTCTATATCTTTATGTAGCATATAGTTGCTTGCTGCTACATTAATGTTATCGTATAGAGCACCTTTAAAACTTAAAAAATATATATAAATAAAATAAAAAACAATATTTTCATCGTCCCTTACATACTGTAAATACATGAAATTCGACCTCGACAATTAACTCATCCTAAGCAATTAGGATCACACACGCCACTTGGAACACATTTGCGGGCATAAGACGTGTTAATTGCTTATCCACACTCTTTTCAGACTTGCTATTGCTACAATAGCTTGCAGCGGAAAAATGCAGCAAAGCTTCAGTTCAGAGTAAGAGACAAAACAGAGAGAACAACAAGCAAAGAGAGTGGGTGATTGGAGCACTGATGAGTATTGTGTGTGCACAGACACAGACAGAGTGACAGTCAGACTGAGACAGAGCTGGAAAGAAAGGGCAAATAAGGGGGAAACAGAAAAAGACAAGCTTGTGGACAGAAATAAGGGAGTGTACACAAGTGGTGATAAACAAAAAATACAGAGAGACCGGTAGTGTAGAGAGGGGGTAGGAGATGGACAAAAGGAGAAAGGAAGTGGAGAGAGAGAAGGTGAAGGTGAAGTAAGTTGACTGAAGTCTTATCCCATGTGCATAATCAGGGAGCTACACTAAATACGGAAAACTGCTGGTGCCAGGGAGTCTGCTAGTGCATGCTTGTGTATGTGTCCACTCCAATTTCATTAACAGCTCTTGCTTTCTTGTGCAAGTTAAAAGGGGAGGTGAGGGAGGAGAGAGCAAGTGAGGGGGAGGAAGGGCATCTCTTCAATGCAATATAAGCGTTGCGGTTTTCAGTTTCATTCTCTTTGTGTGAGAGAACAGAGAGACGGTGCTCCAGTGAACTGCTCGTTCAGTCAAAACTCTCTAAAAAAGTCTACTGCCTTTCCAATTTAATTTCCCCATAGGCAAATGGTCTTTCTTCCATCTCTCCTCATCAGAGAGATTCCACTTTTTTTACTGTGTGCAGCAGCACATTACGGCTACAATTCTTCTGCCTGCGTTAAGAGGATTTCTTTGGAAAATTTGTTCCTCATTTTCTTATTTTCAGTCCTCAGAGGGCAGAGCTGGCAGGACGCAGGAAAGTTGTGCGCAACAGTAGACCCGTTTAGATACACTGTACATCATTAGGATGCTAAATGAGGAATAATGTAGTGCGAGCTCGTCAGTGTTGCAAAATGAGGCCTGACAGGGAATCAACACCCCAATGTGACGCTGATGATTTCATTACAAGCTAAAGAGCAATTTACTGTATAAGCTTCTGCCAAAAAAGTAGCCCAGCACGCCTGTCAGTAGTCCGGGACTAATGTCTTTTGGGCAGAAGCCGTCACTCGTTAATCCAATTAGAAATTAACAAAATGGACTGGACGTCCTGACGGCGGAGTTTAATGTCAAATCGTGGGTCACTGCGCTCGAATAACAGGCAGAAGAATTCGCCAAAAATATTCAGTAAAACAATGGAGCTAAATTGCCAGCTTTATTTTACAAGGTTAAGTTATTCCAGACTGCAACCGTACAAAATTAATGTTCATGGCTGGCATTCGTGGCTAAAAAGAAAGAATTCTTATACTTTTGGAACCCGTGTTTTACCGGTTAATTTAATTTAAAGTTATCAACACAGTCAAATGGCTTGGGAAATATAAACATACAACATCTGAGCAATGAGAGGTCAATACCAGCACATTGGAGAGCATCGTGATTACACGTGAGAAGCGCAGGTGCTGCTTATAACATTAACAATGGCTCTGTTTCATTAAGTGTACCAGTAAGCTCACTTAAAATGCAGCCAGATAATCACACCTGCACTTATCCTGATATGGAAAGGGACTATAAGTAAGGTGCAGACAACAAAATTAAGCATAAAGTTACCTTTCCCTGTTTAAAGCACTTTATTTTGTTGTGTGAGCACACACAGCTCTAACCCATACCACTCTCTAACTTGTTACTACAATCATTTGACCCATGATTGCCTTTAGAGCCATTTTAGCTTTCCATTTTCATTCCCACCGTCACCGTGTGGGTAATTAAGACAATGCTATCCAAATCATTTGTGTCTTTGTTTGGCATCTGATGTGTTTTGGTTGTTTATATGGTTGTTTTGTAGGCGTGATGTTTTTTGATTGCTAGTTTTGATCTCACCTGCATAAATTACTGGCATCTGTTTGCTTTATTACCATTTTAAATCACTTTGCTCCGATGCTCTGACACAATGACAATAAAGAGCGACTTCTAAAGAGCTGGTTCAGAGTACAGTTATCCTGCTTCTGTACCAACCACTGCTGCGACTATATATTATTCATAAGCAAGCACTTTTCACTCTTCTTTAGTGTTATTGCTGCACAATATGATACAAACAGCTTGCTCGCTGCTCTCTCCCACCATTTTCGCCTCCATCCTCCACTCCATCCTTCCACCTTTCCCTTGGCTCTAATTTCAGAAAGCACAGTTGGCTTGAGTTTCCCCCCAGCTGGCGGAAAGAATCAATACCTCCCCTCTTTTGTCTTTCCTTCACTTCCTCTTGTCTCAGTCCCTGCATCCTCTGACCAGCTCACTTGGTTTCTGTATGCACTCTTTTTTAAGTCTACTCATTTCATTAACAGCAGGTTTGTCTTTTTTCTTTTCCTTCCCTCCATCCATCCTTTTCTCATCCTCTATACCTCCATCTTTGTCTCCCTTTTAGACAGTTTCCCATCGCTGCATTTCCTCCCCTCATGTTCTCATGTTAAAATCCACACACATACTATACATACATTCATAATCAGCAATAAGAAAAGCAAAGTCTGTTTCAATATCACACTTACTCCTGGGCTTGAATTGACAAACACATGCAGTGCACACAGGCATGAGGATTCTGCAGGCATGAGGATACGAGCCACGGGTGCTCAAAATAGCTACCCATCCAATCACAAGTGCCAATGTCACCCTGACATGCGAGACTCCCGCACTACTTTATGCATCCTACATTACACACACCACAGCAGAATGTGTCTGTGCTTTCTGCAGACAATGGAGCACACTGAACACACGCGGATACTGACCAAGCTGAAGGAAGGGAAGAAGGAAAAAAAAAAAAGCAGGGAAACTTGTCAACTTGTCGATCAAACTGTGACATTGTGTTTCTGGGGGCTTTCTGTGAGACTCGTTTTATGAGTGTTTTCCAAACACTGGGTGTTTACAGCAGATTTGATGATGTGTGATAGATTGAATAACTGCGTTACAACAGCAAAGAGGAGCAAAATGGATTCATTCATGTGTAAATGATGGAGCTAAATATCGGCACTGATCATCTAATTTGATTCATTTCAATTCAAATTGATCAAAGTCTTAAAAACCCAATTATAAAAGACACTTTGTAATATTACATAAATATGAAAGCACTGAGATTTAATATATCATGCGTGCCCTACGTGTCATTTTGATTTAAGATATGAAGATATTAGCAAATTGGCCAAGACAGCACTCTTCCACCTGAGAAATGTTGCCAAAGTAAGGTAGCTCTTAAAGCAGGATGCAGAGAAATTAATTCATGCGGTCATTACTAGCAAGTTAAGCTATTGCAATGCCCTCTTTACTGGCCTACTAAAAAATGCTACAGCTATAGTTCAGAACTTTACTGCCAGACTTTTAACAAAGACTAGGAACAAAGAGAGCACATTACTCCTGTTTTAGCGACCCTGCACTGGCTTACAAAGCTCTTAAAAGGTCCAGTGTGTAAGATCTGGCGGTATCTACAGTAGCGGTGAGGTGAGGAGATCACAACCAACTGAAGCCTCTCCTGTTTGCCAAGCGTGTTGGAGAGCTACGGTGGTCGACGCGAAAATGCGAATGGCCCTCTCTAGAGCCATCTGGAGCAGAGCCACTGTGTAGAGTATGTGTGTAGGTGGGAAGTGAGTGGTGAAGCAAGAGAGAGAGAGCGGCGGCGACGGGAGCGAGTAACGTCATCGACATCGGCCCAAGCAGGAAAAGTTAACAGCATTTGGTTTGTCCGTTCAGGGCTACTGTAGAAACATGGCGGAGCAACATGGCGGACTCCGTAGAGAGAGGTCCCACTCCCTATGTAGATAGAAACTGCTCATAATAAGGTAACGAAAACAACGACTCTTATCAGATGATTATACACCCAAGAAAACCTACTTATTCATTTGTTATTCCATTTCTGCCAATAGATCCCCCTAATTGTTACGCACTGGTCCTTTAATGATATAGCACCGTCTTACATTTCAGACTTTTGACCTCCTTATCAACAAAAGAGCCTTTAGGTCCTCTGGTGCTGGTATCTAACCGATGCTAAAGTAGCCCACGAAACAAACTGCTATTAGCTACTACGCACCGAGACGGAACAGCCTGCCCAGCTACGTCAGATATGCAAGCTCTGCTGACACTTTTACAAAACAACTAAAGACCTACTTATTCAGGCATTTAGTTAATGTACGTTTTTATCTTTTTCTACTGCTTGTATTTGTCTGCCTTTTTATTGGAGCTTTTAATCTAGTTTTATGAACTTATTTATTTTATTTCTGTGGTGTGTTGTTTTTAATGCCATATTGTGAAACACTTTGAGCTGCATTTTATGCATGAAATGTGCTATACAAAATAAAGTTGTTAATATAATGAGTTGTACCAAGTATGCAACCAGAGTTTACAAAACTGAACATTTAGAGATAATGCAGTAGCTCTCGATCTGGGTGTCGAGACCTCACAAATGCTGACTAGATAACTCTGAACAAAATTAGGGAAAATACTTTTTTACTTCACAAACTACTTACTTTACTTTAATTTGAGAAATTCTTGCAGAGCAAATATATAGGAAATATGATGAATGAGAACAAATACATGTTGAGCACAGAAGACATACAGGAGAGGAGCAACTTGTAGATTGACATACTAAAGTGTACTGAATATGAAAGAGAGGGACACAGTACAAGGAAGTACCACGGAGAGAAAACAGATGAAGACACTGAAAAAGAAGTCGAGATGAATAGCGAGGGATAGAAAAACACGAGAGGCAAAAGATAAATAAGTAAATTAGAGAAGAGAAAACTGATTGATGCATGAGCTCACTGGGAAAAGAGTGGAACATTCTCCGTCTGCCCCGTTTTCCAAGTGCTGGTTTTCCTGATGGAATATTTAAATATGCTTTCAGGGCAAAAAAAAAAGTGCTGCTGGTTTTGAAGTCAAAAATGGGAACACACATAGAGGCGGGGTGTTTATGGGTGTGTAAGTAGTAATAATGTTTACAGTACACTGGCCACCTCCAGGGACCAAGTGTCAATCTGAGTTTATGAGCCCCCCCACCTCTATCAGTGTGTGTGTGTGTGTCCAGCGGGGACATGACTCATCTGAGCGGGAGCGTGTCATCTCTGCACTCACCGTCACCGAGGTGATTGACAGCAGAACTAATTCCACGTTTATCACCCATGGTGGATTGACAGATGTGCGCGATGCACACACAAACAGCGCTCACAGAAGGACACCGAGCAGGAGGCCTGAAACACCACACAAGATGGGTAGCAAAGACGGATACACACTCCAACGCAGCACTTGATGTCACAAACACACAGTAGATGCTATTATTTGTTTAAGGGTGATGTCAAGGTTCAGACTCTTTCACACTGAGCAAATTGATTCCTTCGTTCTCTTCAAGTAATACAGTATATGCATCATACAGACAAACATCTCTTTCCCTCCTTATTCCTATAAAACACTTTCCATGTATTTCAAGGCCACAGGAAAGTACATTGCATGTGAGGTTGCAGACATGCACGTCTACAAATGCTTTATGTAAGCATTATCATGATGTGATAATTAGCTCATTCATTTGATTTGATTCCACAATGATTTCTCAAGGGAGGCTATGTGGAGAGTTATTCTATCTCGGTTATTCGTAACCAGAAGTGACACAAGAGGGTGGAGCTAAGCACAACAGAAAGCTGAATTTTTCGGCAACCAAAAAGGTTCAAATGAACTTTCATGAAATGAAAACACACTGTGAAAGGGTTAAAGTTCTAAGACGAAAACAAGGACATCACGTTGGTAGCGACCTGTCAATCACAAGGTAGCCCGGACCTATAGCATCCCCTGCTTTACGGTCTATTTGACTCTAAATGGGACCATAATTTACTAAATGAACATCATGCTGTATTGAAGAAGACTTGAAACTAGCGATTGAGACCATAAACTCATGTTTACAATGTTTACTGAGGTAATAAATCAAGTGAGAAGTAGGCTCATTTTCTCATAGACTTCTATACAATCAGACTTATTTTAGCAACCAGAGGAGTCGCCCCCTGCTTGCTTTTAGAAAGAATGCAAGATCACTTCAGCATTGGCTTCACTTTTCCGACCCCGGAGTTGCTCACTGTGTTAAACGCGGCCTCCATTTACTTCAATTCATCAAGACTTTTCTTCGTTTTTGATTCTTTGTTCACTGTGGAGCCAAGAAAAAGTTCTCTTCAAGAATTCAAGGTAACACGGGGTGAGTAATTGATATACAAATAGTCATTTTGTGTGTGAAGTATTCCTTTATACATGAAACAATCGCATCTCTTCTTTGAAAATACCAACCACACCTACTTTCAAGGAATTTGATTCTAATGACAAGTACTTTCTGTGTAGCCAAACTGCTGGTTAAACTATTTAAACTCATCAATAATCCACACTGCTTTACTGGGGGACATGTTTCCTTATGACCGTGAACACAGGTACTTTGTTTTATTTTGAGTCCATCCCACAGACATGGTCCTGCTGTAAACGTCCACCAGAGTACCAAATGTGCATCATTTCGTGGCTGAAAATAATCCCCGACTGTGAAGGCTCATGCACACCTTCATTTTCTTGTAGACAGGTGCGTAGGAGGAAATGTCCATAGGCAAGAGAAGAGAGGATTCCTGCACGCTGTCTTTTTATTACCTTTTTCCTCTACGATGGAGGTCTAACCGGGTTCCCACTCTTTTCTAGAGATCATTTCCAGTGATGATCTAGCTGGTATGACAGACAGGGATCGCGGCATACACTAATGTGTTCCTCGAGTCTGATTTAAAAAGTCATGCAGTCGATCTCTTACATGCTTATCAACTTTAGCAACTGTACAAACAACAAATTTAACATGATTCAACCATTTAAAACAAGTTGGGAAGAAAACAACATGCCATCCAACTAGGTTTGCTGTTGTAGTCGGTGTTACCGGTGTCACAAGGTGGTCAGGCACACAGTGATTACATCATGCACCCACCGCCTGCTTTTTTTTTTTACAGAAATAAAACCCATTTAGTTCATTTTCGCGTATCAGCGCCGTGTTATCAATACATAGTTAAAGGACGGAGCGACAAACTCAAAGTGAAAGTGTCTGCTCGGTACGGAGTCTCAGCACATAGAAGCTATAGAGTCAGATTTCACACACTCACACAGCCGGTGTGCGTGGCGGAGCAGCGCCAGGTGGAAACGAGAGGCCAGACACACAGCCGTCCGACATTAAGGATCACTACACAAACTGACCGTCATCTTTTCTTTTACAATGTGTAATCTGTAACACCGGTGTTGTCACAGGTTTATTAACCGGTGGGTAAATTTCCTCACCACCACATCCCTATATCCAACATGCATGTGCTCCCATGTGATGAGACTTGGGGGGGTGTTAACAGCGTTTCCACAACAAAACCGAGAAAAGCCTACTCAAAATATTCTCCTCCATAAACTACCATTTGAACCTTAACGTGATCCTGAACATAACTTAGCCCTTTCCGATGACAATGTTATCTGATAGATAGCTTACAGTAGTTCATTCTCAGCTAAAATAAAATAGGAGAATGTTGAAATAATTTTTCAGCACAACACAAGATTTTCCAGGACATTTGACTTTTTCTCTCATTTCCCATGCGTTTTCAATGACTGGAAAATTGGTCAACTGTTTTCCAGGTTTTCAAGGACGCATGGGAATCCTGTCTAAGGACCAAAGAGTTGTATTTCTCAATAAAGTTCATTGCAAGTAAAAAGACATTGTGTGGGAATTCTCTCTTCTCCTGAAACAAATCAACAAATTCTGAGTTCAGTACTGTTTGACTATGAATGTTTGCTAAAAACTACAATGCCCAGCAGTTTTAGGTGACTATCATTGAATATTATTAGTGACACATTTATAAAGATTTACGTCTTCAGCATGAATGCCGCACACAGAGTAGAGAAAACGGAAAGTATTGACTGTTTAGGTCAGTTAGAGTAGCAGAGGGATAGCGGTGAAAACGAGCCGGCAGATACAAGCAAAACACAAATTATTTCTCCCCTGTACTCAAACCACAAATGATGCTTCCCCTTCAAAATCAGCTTGAACACAGATTTCAAATCTTTGTCTCCTGTTTTCCTCACTCCATCTCACACTTAAAAACACAGCAGCAAATTAGAATTATTTGCCCTCTTCCACTCCGCTCGCTTCATGAGAGCGCGGAAAAAGGGAGAGGTGTTGTTTTCTGGCGGCTTTCATGTTTGCTAATTTCTGCCAAAAAAAGAAAAGTACACCTCTCTTCTCCCCACCCCAAAAAAAAACACTAACAGAACCGAGTAGGTGAGGCTGTGTCACCTACAGTGTGAGATGCAACAAAGTCTCGATTGTCAGCTCTCCTCTCCCACGCAAGTACCAGAATTGCATTCCTAATTACAGCTGTATAAAGTATCTGACATTAACTCTGCCTCCTCCCCGTCTTAAGGTTAAAGCGATAAATATGCCATGAAACAAAAATGGGAGACGGTGAGACCTTGCTGACATTAAAGTCACCTATAAACACACACCTGCTTGTCTGTCCTCTGACACCCAAATGTTGAGCTAATTAGACTGATTCATTCCCCACGGACATCTAAGGTGATATGTACATGCTAAAACACTAATGAGGTGTGCCTGTTATTTAGCGCACAACCATTCCAATGACTGGTAGGTGAAACATGTTTTGTCCGTAGCGCCTGCTAATGCTCTATAGTGTAGCAGGTCCAAAATGTAGAATTAGTAGACATTAAAAGAACAACGTTTATTACAGCAGCTCAAAAAGCTTAATCATTTTGGATCAGACTTGTGTTTTCCCTTTTTCCTTAAACTCCTTCGTTCCTCTGCCAAATCCCAATCATGATATAGAGGCTTGAAAATAGTTGCTGCCAAACTACAACATAAAGACAGCTCCAAGATCCACTGGAAGAAAGCCCGAAGTGTGGGTGAGACAGTGAAGCACGGTACAGGAAAAAATGTTAAGTATATAAACATGGCCAAAGGCAGGGTTGTATTACTAAAGCTGGACGTTGGAGTTGAATATAAAAAGAGTTTTACCACAGCAAAGGAAACCTCAAGAACCAACCGAGTTAAAGACATTATTACACTATCATACTGAAAGAAACACTTCTACCACTTCTGCCGATTTGATTGAGCTACACCAAAACAGGGCATCTGCGTAATCTTCTGCCATTATATGGTACTGTATGTCTAATTACTATAGAAGGATAAATAAACAACCAAATGATCTGAGTGACCCAGATGTATTATGACTGGTGAAATCTAAAGGGCTGCATTCTGATGTAGCACTTTAGATTTTCTGCACACAAAGCAATTAACACTGAAAAGACTGTGTGGAAAGAAAGTTCAAGTGTTGGAAAAAAAACTATTAAAACTTTTACTGTTACTGTCAAAGTTAACGCATTAATAATAATAACGCATTAACACAAATTCATTTTTACACCATTAATTTCTTAACGCATGAACGCAACATGCAATCTTTAGGTTGTAGCAGGCTCAGTTAAAGCTACTGGTATCATATGAAACTAGTGAACATAAGGAATCCATTGGTACCAACCATGTCATACTAGCTTGTCGCGAAGGACCCTAAATAACGCTCTTAACTTACACTAAATTTTGGCGAGGAAAAACTGTCACCGCCATTTCCAAAGGGGTCATTTGACCTCTGACCTCAAGATATGTGAATGTAAATGGGTTCTATGTGTACCCACGAGTCTCCCCTTTACAGACATGCCCACTTTATGATAATCACATGCAGTTTGGGGCAAGTCATGGTCAAGTCAGCACACTGACACACTGACAGCTGTTGTTGCCTGTTGGGCTGCAGTTTACCATGTTATGATTTGAGCATATTGTTTTTATGCTAAATGCAGTACCTGTGAGGGTTTCTGGACAATATTTGTGTAGTTAATTGATTTCCAATAATAAATATATACATACATTTAGCATAAAACATACATAAAGCAGCATATTTGCCCACTCCCATGATGATAAGAGTATTAAATACAAATCTCCCTTTAAGATACATTTTAAACGGATAAAAAATGTGCGATTAATTCGCAATTCAAAATTTAGTTGATTGACAGCCCTAATTTTGATGTTCATAAAATGTACTAATGTAATGTAAAGTCTCCCATGGGTTAAAGACAACAACGCATTTGTTGTTTGCAAACGGAAATGACGTAGGTTCTGTGTTTATCTGTATATAGAGTGGGGAATGCTAGGTGTGAACTGACGGGTTAGAGTCGTCCACTTGTGATGGGATCACCCAAGACGCATGTTAATGCTCAGGTCTGAATAGGATCTTGTGGGAACAGTGAAAGGAGCTGAAGCGTACTGTATGACCCCATGACTTGATGTGCTTAAAGGACACGGGACCATTTTACACAGCTCCACAAGAGGCATCCTTTCTTCTAATAGTAGTAAGGAAAGGACACTAAATGTTTTGGCCATCCAGCAAAAAGAAAAAGAGTAACTCATTTGCTGTCAAACAGTAAATATGTCTTCCCTATGAATTATGCAGCTTCTCACACAGCCAGTCAGCAACAAATAGACCACTTCTCACTTGTTATTGACACAACCACCTTGGGGCAGTCAATGAAACTTTGTGAACATAATAAGCTTTGCCTAATTTAATGTCTGAGGCGTGGTATTTTATGTTCGTGTGGTTATAATCTATTGTAGGATTGTGCAGCATATGTGTTGGGCGGGTAAACCACAGCCCATTTGTGGACAGATGTTGCATGTACAACTTGTTGATGTTTGAGAAAGGGGGGGATTTATGGCTAAATGCAGGTACTTAAGCTCACTTTCTGTCATAAAAACTAATGCTCACCAAGCTAAACAAAGCACAGGGCGGGGCCTCCACTACCTGCAGCTCTATCTACTCCAGACTGGTGCATTCAAACCTTCTCCACCCACAGCAGATGCACAAATACCCTTTAGAACTGCTGCAAAGCAAAGAGTTATTAAAAAAAAGCAGAAACTATCACATGCAGGGCATGGATGAATGAGCAGGCAATGAAGCATCCAATCAGTGGTCCAATCACTGATTATGAAAACCTCACACTGCTATATTGAAATGCACCATTAATACAAATTAATCAGGACTGGCTATTGCATGTGTTGGTTAAATGAAATGTCAGCCATAGTTCTGTACCGCAAGACACAAAGACAGCAAAGCAAAGACATGGCAGCCAGACAATCGGGGTGCTGAAGAGAGGAGAGAACAAAAATAAACGAGTACACAAAATCATAATACGTAACGGGCTGTTTGACAACGTCTCTGATTTTACAATGAGCTCTGGCTTGATGTCCTCAAAACCCCTTTTAACTAAGAACTGAAGTAACTTCCTGCAGCCGTCAGTGTTGCCAGGCAACTTTGTTCTCTAGGACATTCTATCAGGAAACGCTGTGGCCTGCGGTGAGTTCAAAGACTGCGCCGTTTTTCTCTGAAAGACTCAGATGGAGGCTGCCGATAATGGAAGATGGGCGATACGCACAGACGGCGAGATGAAGGGGGGGGGAGGGAACGGAGCGCCAGCGCTATGGAGCCACCATTAAGGCCGGGTAAGAGCTGAGAAATAGCAGGTGTGTGTGTGGAGGAGGAGGAGGAGGAAAAACGTGTGTGTGTGTGTAAAGTATATCTTTCCATGTGTACACCGAATGCTTCTACAAGAGTGGGAGACTTTTTTTTTGTAGTGTCGCCTGGTGTGTAGGTGCAAGCAAAAGCTGGAGAGACTGTATGTGTGCACGTGCAGGTGTACACACACATGCACACGAGATACAATAGCAGCTTTATGTCCGGAACAGTATGCCATTACATTACATCCCAATGAGCTGCTAAAGCTCTAATTACGCCGCAAATCGGACTGCACACATAAAGGTGTCTGAGCGCCTATGTTTGAGTGCAGCAACGAAAAAAGTTTCACAAGAACAGCAAACTGTGGAAAACTGGCCACCTGAGACAAACAACATGTACATGTTAATGTGTGTGTTGTGTGTTCAGAGAATAACCGCGGCACCATCTCCATTTTCTATCCTATAAGGACCTACAGCACGCATTAAAAATAGATGTCGTCTCTAACACACACACACACACACACACACACAGGCGGTGACAAACACGCACGCATTAATAATAGTCAACTAAGTGCCAAAGTTCAGCCTCGGCGCTGCTTAGGGAGCAGGTTTCAATACCTGCAGTGAGAGCCGGGTTCAGCTCTGAAGTGAAAGCCTTCACTGTGGGGACTGGCACAATGTGAAATGCAATCATAACACATAACAGGGAAATGCAAGGACAGGAAGTAGAGAGAGGAGGGAGGGGGAGGTGGTGGAGAGGAGGAGGGGGGGGGTGTCTGGAACAAGAAAAATGGAGGATGAGGCCGGGGGAAAGTGAGACCCCTGGTGATAATCTGCAAATGCTGCAGGTTTGATCCTTCAGCTGTGTGAGAGACTTTTTATACACGCCTGTATTACTATACTTGTGAGGACTTCTACTGTGCCACAATCTCTAAGAGAGACTGTTTCTGCTGTGAGAGCAGAGATCTCATGGAATGATCTGCTATTTCATCTGTACCTTGTTTACTGTCTTTCTATTAATGACATTGGGCCTCATGCAGGAAGCCATATAAGAACAAATTTCCTCTTATTTCTGTTCATATCCAGAATGTGTTCTTATTTTGTTAGTACCCATTGATATCCTGGGATTCACCAATGTTTTCTTATTTTGGCTCTTCTCTCAGAGAGCACTCTTACCAAGATAAGGAAAACACATCTTGTTTTCACAGTCAAATTGTTCGTCCGACGCAAGGACTGCACAAGTTTTAAATTTGAGGAACATAAAGAAACGCATGAATATCATGTATTAAATTTATATTATTATATGTTTTAGAGTTATTATAATGATTGGATTATATATATATATATATATATATATATATATATATATATATTACTATCTATCTATCTGCTGAAGTTCTTCTTCTTACAGCTTTTTTTTGGTGGCATCTCTCCAATTCTTGGGCATGTACCAGAGTATTTGCACACGGCACAACACACAACACCTGCCCTATATTGCTTAGGGGGCGTTACCTATGCTAAATACTTGTCCTTATATAGTGTTATGGGGGTGTTATCTATGCTAATAATAAGCAATCGGCCAAACGCCTCCAATTTATGATCAAGTGGCATTCATCATTCTGCACACCGGGCGGGGTAAGAGATGATTTGGATGGTTAAGAACGTTTGGTGCATCTGGAGTTGATTTCTATTTTTTTCTCTTAAGAGAAAATTAAGAGAAAATATAAGAAATGTAAGAGAATCTTGCTACATGAGGCCCATTGTCTGTTTATTTTATTGTCAACTAGGTGGGTAAAACTCCTAAATCCTGAAAGTCTTTTCTGGCCCGATAATAAACCAATATTAAATAAATAGACATTTTACATAATAAAAATTCACTTTCTTAATGATGATGTTTTCTCAACTAGTCACATCACTTCGTCATGGCATAAATATATGCTATAAATATGACTATCGTCTTCTTAGTACTAATTACATGTTTATATCTATGATACAGTACCCTTTCAATATATCAATTGATCACTTCAAGTAACTTCTACATTGTTTCCTCCTTTGTTAGGGTCCTTTATCATTTCCCCTGTATGCTGGCTGAGCAGCACTGAGCTTGAAACACGTTGCTGTCTCTGTACCAGCCTCTGATAATCATCCTTTTGTGAATGTGTGTTCATTAAAAGTTGTGATAAATATGTTAATATTTTGCAAATAATGAGCTTCCTTTTCTCTCTTATCTTGTACACTTTTAGTTAGTTGACTGAACACACAGCCTTGACAAGCAGAAACTGAAATATGTTACTATTACAGGCAATTATGCCGAGTTTGTACATGTGACACGTGAAGCAAACGCTGAAATCTGGCAGCAAATAGAGCTCGACACTGAAATCATTTTTGAATTCAAGGTTTGAAAAAGAAAATCTTCCTCCTGCAAACAACAACACGCTTTCACACAGACGGCACGATGCAGCGGTGTCTGCGTGATGGAGCTGAAACGTGTCCTTGCACCTAGTCAATCGAGGTCCTCCCGAGAATAGTAAACGGGTGTGTGCGTGAGCGTGCATGCATGCTGTACTCTTGTTGGTACCGGTCACCCACACGGTGTCATTTAAGAAACGACATGAAAATATGCAGAGAAAAGTCATGGACGAGAGCTCGCTGCCGCTCTTTAACACACATACACGGAGACGTGGTTCGTCACTTTAAGCAGACGAGCTGGGTGATGTTGTGGTTTCATTACCGCGGGAAAAAAAAAGAATCACCGCTGAAGCAAGGTCACATCATGAGTCGCACATAAAGTTTCTATCTCTCTCTCTCTCTCTCTCTCTCATATAACCATGTCTCCATCAGTATCGTCAAGGTCATTTCTTTAGCAAATCACCCTCCTCCTCTCCCACTCTTCTCTCTTTACTTCTATCCATTCCTCAACTGGGCCATTACCTGAAAAGGCCATTACTTGAAATCTCCTCTGAGAGATGAGGCTTGACTTTTAAGTGATGCTGTCATAGTTGAGCCAACTTTTTCGGCAACTATAAAGCCAGTTCAACTGTGATATAAATGTTTTTAGACGACTAAATACAAGGCGAGCTCTCACTTAGCGGGGAATGCATTTTTTTACCTAAGCGGAGTGCACAATCGGTGACGATAATCATAAAATTGGTCTTGACAAATGCACTCAAAAACTGTTCAAACACTCGTTTTCCAGAATTGCATTTACTGTCTGCACTGTTGACATCCATTTCCACCCATTTTCAAATTGCATTTTCATTCTCACAGTTTTGCGCAGCACTAATGTCCCCTTCATTTGAATCGCAGGTAGACGGCGCATTAAAATTCCTGGGGAGAATCCAGTTGTTTTGCAGACTAATTATAGGCAGAAAAAATTAACAGCGTTGGGGAATTTGCACAGACTTCCTAAATACAAACCCGATGCTCGAGTGTCCTCGCCAGGAATGCTTTTTTCAGTATCAGTGAGCCATTTCTCCTCAAGTCTGCCAACTTACTTTAACAAGTGGTCAAAACTCTGTAATGCCGCAAATTCAACGTGCTGACACCTGCCTCGACAGCTTAGAGGAAATACTGCTTCCCAGTGAATAAGCTGCCTTAACGTCATGCCTCAGGCACATGAATATTTAACATTATTTTAATACACGGCTATTAAATTGTATGCTTAATGATTTAAAAGTGATTAAGTAGGAGTTCTGTCATAAAACTTTTTTTTCTTTCCATTCGTTCAGGAGCATTTTCCCTAAAGTAATGAAATGGTCTAGTTAACCTGAACCTTGGGGAAATGCCTGTATGACACTGAAAGAGGAAAGAGAGAGCAGAAATCACAGGAGCTTTGTGGCTGACTGGTACTGGCTTCAACGCAAAAACACACAAACGTACCCGTTTGGCGAGGGTGACGGCATCAGCGTGAAGTCGGTTTCTCAGATGTGGGTCCAGTTGGAAAGCCGGTGCGATCTCCACAACCTGCAAAAAACAACAGCATTTTATTGATAATGCCACAGCACTGTCAAGAGTAGAGATGCAGCAAACTGTCAAAATAACATAAATACAACTGTGCGTATTCCAATTCAAGGATCAACACCTACAAATCCTGCACCTTGAACAGCTTTATTAATTCATTTTGACACTCGTGGTTAATTCATATCATAATTTGAGGTTTGATGTGTCAACAGCAGCACTAACGTCCAAGAGAATTTGCGCATTTCCAGCGTCAGTGTCAAGCTCAATGAATAAAAACTGGCAAAATGTTTTAATTAAGTTTCTACAACATTTTGTCAGTTTTTATTCATTGAGCTTGACACTGAGGCTGGAAATGCGCAAATTCTCTTGGACGTTTAGTGCTGCTTTTGACACATCAGACCTCAAATTATTATAATAATATGCCACTGAAATTCATTTCATTCAAAATGCATAGACAGGGTGTTAAGATATTTGCTCTGAAAAGCCACGCTATGCTACCCTGTAGCCCTTTCATTTAATGGATGTTATATTATTAGTAACCGCTACTGAGTGCAATGTCTTTTCCGTTGTAGAACTTGATCCATTATGTTCACCTGCTATGTCTGCTGTTTGGTACTGGGCAGGTAGTGTATAGTGGGTTTAACAGAGATTGTTTTGGTGAAAACAGTGGTTGATGAGAGCAGTCAGTGAACTAAAACAATAGAGTTGCAGGCCATAAAACTAAAACAATGAGCTGAAAGATGCTAAACTGCCCTGTAGGCCTGCGGGGAACTGCAGAGTCTGGTGATATTTCTCTAATGGTATGTCACTACAGTACAACCAACCCTTTTCACATTACATATAGTTACTTCATGCATTCTACATATAAAAGTATCAATTAGTGCAGCTTTAAAGACGCACTCCCTGACTTTGCTACGGAAAATTATTATATTATTATTATAGACAAATCTGAGTGGCTTGTTGAAACATTTTTTCTGATCTAGACAGCCCACACAAAACTGACTGGGTTGTTTTATTTCACAGTTTGTGGGTTGGTAGGCACTCTAGATACTCAAATGTATGTGCACAAGCACTGAAAAAGGGAGTTTTTCATGATATATCCCCTTAAAAAACAGACAGTAAAAGCACCACTGACTTACAGTTAGCCTCCCACTAACATTCAGTAAACACCATAATTTGTTTTAATCTTTCCTACAGAAGCCATCAGTTTGATACAGTATGTGTCACTTCAGAAAAAACAGATGGAGTGAATCATTTGAAGTCACATTCAGCCTTTCATTTGGTCTTGCCACGGCTGCTGGGTAGGTGGGTGGGTGGGGTTCGCCATGTTGGAGGCTGATCTGTTTCCATTCGGCTGCATCAAACAACTCAACCCATCCAAAAGAAATAATTGAATCCAGCTCAAAAACAACGTGACCCGTGTATGATTATAAAAAAATAAAAATCACAAGAACTCAATTTAGAGTTGTATCAAATCCCCCCTAAAGAAACCCTCTCCAAGTATGAAATGCACTTCCAAGACACAGAGAGAAAACTAAAAATATCCTATCGGCGCTCTAGCGTCCCTAATCTATTTCAACAAGCGACTATTCTTGTTTCTGAGATTCAAAAAGATCTTAGATTAAGGGCAAAGGCAGATTAAGCCTCGCAGAATCAAAGAGCAGCAGCTCTGGCATGAACGGAGCCGCTGATATGATTATCATCTATAATTTGATTAAAAGGGAAGGAAGAAAGTGATGAAAACACATGATTGAAACTGCTTTGAGGTGACAATAAGTAATGAAATATTACACATGTTAATCAGCTTCCTCTGATGAAAGCATTGTCATGTTGAGTGACTATTAGATGACAGTTTCAATTTTCTCTCTCATGTGGTATTCAGATATTTTTTGTTATTTTGACAATCAGGTGATGCTGTAATACCGCATTTCCTTCCAGCCCAAAAAAAATCTAAGAAACATAGCCAATAAATGACAATCAATTCAAAGCTATATGCTCTTAAACTGTTTAAATAAGTTAATGTGGTGGAGAACTGCCAAGACTCCCATTCACACAGCATCAGCAGTGGCTAATTTGTATTGCTACATAATCCTCTTACCCCCTGCTGCTCAGGACTTCCAAGATACCCAGGGCCACAAGTGCCATAATAATCATAATCACAACTATAATCACCATATTTATTAATGTGTAGCTTAATTGGTTTGTTTTCCTAAATAAAAGAGGAAACACATTACGGCGTTGTGTATATTCAGTAGACTGCAGTGTCTGCAGGTGTGATTCCCGCTTATGACCTTTGTTTAATGTCCGCCCACCATCGCCATCCACTTCATGCTAATCTACGTAATACGGCAGAAATGCCACGAAGACAATCTTAAATAAATTCAAACATTAAATTGGCTTAGATGAATTTCGGAATGGGGGTACTTCACCTTTTGGTGTCTCCGCTGAATGGAGCAGTCTCTCTCGTAGAGGTGGATGACATTACCATATTTATCGCCTGGGGGAAGAGACAAAGAGAGAAGTAGGTGAGACAATGAAGCGAGCAAAGAAGATTAGAAGATAATCAGGGGCATGAAGAAAAGGAGTGGTTGAATTCAAGTAAAGGAGAAGTGAAAGAAACAGTCATTAGTCCTAAATTCACTGGGAGACACATCCATTGATGGCCGGCTGCTACAACCCACATCTTTAAACCAACCGACCTGTATATGGCATGAAAAGACACATTCAAAGCGTCCGTAGACAGATGGTAGAATCTCAAGGGACAGCTACAGCCAGAGGCTGCTTTTTGGACCGGTTGCATTTAGTGTGCAAGAAAAATGCTGTTCTTCCTTTGACATGTTAGTTGTACGTCCTGTAGTCTGTACTGAGAGCAATGTAAATGCATCCGTGTAAATATGCTACGCTCAGAGCTAGTGACGTAGAATAAACATAGAGAAAGACCACGGTGAGTCAAACGGGAGGTCGATGAGTCCACGGGATTTTCAACCAGGAGACCGCGGTTTTGTTGTGTAAGTTGTGTTTTCCGTACTTATGTTATGTTGATTCCATACGTACTTATTTTAAGCCCAACCGTGACGTTTTTCCTAAACCTAACTAAGTGGTTTTGTTGCCTAAACCTAACTGCGGACGTTACGTCCTCATGACACAGGGAATGTCCTTGTAATGTCATGTGATTTATACGCCTTCCTGTGAGATCGGTTTGTGGTAGCTGGACCACACGTGAATCATGTTTTGAAAGCCACATAAATACTGTAGGTCCTTAATCAGTCTAATTAAATGTCTTCACAATTTCTTAAACTATCACAGATTTTTCCCTCAAGTACTTTATGAGTGGGGAGACCTGCAAAACACTGGCAAGAGAAATGTGTGATAATGAATAAAGTACATCCCCCACAAAATATTGTGTTTATCAAAAATTACGTTCTCAACACTTCAGAGAACTGTAAAACTTAAAATTGAAAAAAATAATTATGAAACCTCACAGCCACGGCTGATCTATACAAGATAGCCTTGTGGGCTGCATCTAACATTTATTTTCATATCGACTAATCTGTCAATTATTTTTATCAATTAATTAAAACATCAGAAAAAAGTGAAACATTTTCAAGGTGATGTCTCCAATTTCTTGTTTTGTCCAACCAATAATAATAATAATAAAAAATTTTCTTTGGTGGTGCCTTCCAGGACACACAAACATAAAAAAAATTATAAATAAAAACATGATGAAAACACTAGCAGAGCGAACATAAGGAGAGACATTCAGGCTGACACGTATGAGGGGGAAATAAACAGTAACGATGTTGAGGGAAGGACACAGAATGATGGACACTACAGTGAATAGGCCAGTTTCAACAGGTGAGTTTTGAGGTGGGATTTGAATGTTGCGATAGTGTCAGACTGTCGGATGTGTGGAGGGAGGGAGTGCTATGAACACCATAGCACCCATGGGTGCTGAGGCGTGAGGTGGGGGTGGTCAGAAGACCAGCAAATAGTCCAAAACCCAATGATATTCAGTTTAAAATACACAACTATCATCACATATCATTTTGACATGTATATAAATATGCAAAGTCCCATTTCTGACTAAAGTTAAAAACAGTTCCAGCTGGCCAAGGACTTTTTTTGTGCTGAATTTTGGGGGCACATTGATGATGCAACTTAATGATATGTCTCCACTTGCATTTTTTTCCTCTTTATATTGTAGCACCACAATTTAAGGCTTCAGTAGGCAATACATTTTTGGCATCATTGGGCAAAAAATCCATAATAACCTTTCAGCATATTGTAATTCAAGTGTTCTGAGAGAAAACTAGACTTCTGCACCTCCTCATGGCTCTGTTATCAGGCTTTAAAAAATCTAGCCCGTAACGGGAGACTTTGACCAATCACAGGTCATTTCAGAGAGAGCGTTCCTATTGGCTGTGCTCCGGCTGGTGGGCGGTGCTTGGTATTTCCTCAAGAGATTTCAACATGGCTGCCGGGTCACAAACGTTGTCATTTTACAGCTAAACAGTACACTACAAGATTATTCTGAAAACATTTGAGGAGAGAAATCGGCATTACAGTAACAGAATATTGATTCATATTTGATCAGCGCTGCCTAGTTTGACCGTTTGATCGGAGTTTGCGAGTGATCGACTCGTGGCTCTCATCGACGGAAGCTGGACGGCAGACTCCAGATCAGCTCTGAATGCTTGTTTTCCTCTGGTCTGAGAAATCTTGAAGATGCCGTAAGGACCACCGGAGGACACCGGAGGAACATGATTTTTTTCAGATTACCTGTCTCATGCACTACTGTCATGATATAGTGACCTTTTTTTAAATCATATTTGCTCCATTTCTACCAACTGCTGCTTTAACGCACAATCTAACAAAATTGATATCCGATCGTCTAACACAGATTGCGACCAAGAACTTATCTGAACCATCTCGCACAGTATCACCAGCAAGATCGCTGTTATCGCACAGCGGTTAATGGCCTAAAAAGATGGAAGGATGAACGAAAGAAAAGGCAGAAGAGAAGAGAAATGAGATGGTGGGAGGTTGGGAAAGGAACAAGAGAGGAAGGAGAAGGGTACAAATAAAGAGGGAAGATTAAAAGGGGAGGAAATGGAAAACAATTACATTGAAAGTGAAGGAGGGAAATAGGAAAAGAGGGAAAACAGAGGGCTGGCAAAGACATGGCTTTTAACAGGTAATTCACAAAACACACAAAATCCCTTGCATGCCCTAAAGACAGTAATTAATCACAGTGACCACACAGGGAGAACTACACCACGGTAAACGCTGAAGCATGCACACACGTAAACACACAAACACATCCGTGCCAGAAGCGCTTTCAGTAATGTACACATGAACATGAATGCACCAATACCCGTTCACAAGCACTGATCATACATTCAAAGTGCAGATAGACTTCCTGTAAGTGTCGGTGTTGAATTTCAGTTCTATAATATTGAGTGGTAGTAGAGCTGCGTTCACTATAATGAGAAGAAATAAAGGCTGGAGAATCCTCTGCTGGCCAATAAAGCTCATTCAGTCTCATTGTTGTTCATCCGTCTCTCTTCCTCCCTTTCGCAATACCACCAAGTTCAAGCACTCGCATGCATCTTGCTTTCGTAATGAACTTAGATCAATTCACATAAACAAAAAAAAAAAAACACACGCATATAGTTAAATGCAAACCCAAAGGAAGTTGTAAATGCACTTACCGAGGATCTGTACTTCAATGTGTCTTGGCTTTTCGATAAACTTCTCAACAAACAGGGCTCCGTTCCCAAAAGCCGTCAGGGCTTCAGAGTAGGCCCGCTGGTAATTCTCCTCAAGTTCCTGACAAACAGACGAGAAAAATCCATACATGTCTGAGTTAGTGCTACTACTCGTGAAGCAGGAGAGTCACAGCAAAGGATTTGTGTGGTTTTCGAGGGGCTTTGTTGCTGCACAGAGGAAAATTTAAGATCCTTTATTCTCTGCATCAGGTTAGTTTTATTTAGTTTAACTTTTATTCCCTGTTGTAATCTATTGTGAATGACAGGGAAGGGAAATACATGTGATGTTGTTGCAGTTTTCTGTACGTTTGTTTTCCTTTCTTTTGACACAAATGTTTACACCCCCCTTAGGGAGCAAGATTGTACACAACATCTCTGGGAGCAGGCTGTGTGAGGTCACGACCGAGCATGCTGGAGGTCATGACACAATCTGTGTTTGTCAGTCTGTGACGTCCGGCCGGCCGGCCCGTCCAGCCTCCTCTATTGGGGAAAGACGGAGTCACCATCACGCCTCAGGAGAGGAAACCCGAACCCATTCTCATCTGTCATCTCATGACCTTGAGAGAAGATGCTCTTGAAGGCAAAACGAGCTTCTCAGAAAACAACATAAAGCTGACATGGAAGGAAAGTGTGAATATCACAGATTGACCAGAATTGTACCACAAAAAATATCTGATCAGACCAGATGAAGAATACCAATAAGAAAGAGATTTAGTAGCAGAATGAAGCCAATTGGCCTCATTCGGCACTGAAGGTCTCAAAATGGTACAACTCAAAAAACTCAGTCAATGCACTACAATCATCAGTACCAGGTCAGAAGAAAATGGCTACAACTGTTGGAGAAATAAACCCACCATATAATGAAATGGCCATTTGTAAAAACATAAGTAGCCACTGAAAAGAATACCTGCAACTTGCACTGAAATACAAGTGTTGGAAAAGGAATTTATTTTATTTGTATTTTTTTGTGGAGTCAGTTGATTAAATAGACTGCACAAAACAGCAACATTTCAGATAGAAGTGCAGTGGATGACATTGAAAACCCTCTACCACTGTATTTTTTATATTGCAATATCAATACATATATGATCAAGGGAGAAACCGTTTATGGATTTTAAAAAAATAGACTCTTTCGGCAAAAAGAAACAGATACCTGACAAATCAGGATACCTCATCATATTGAAACAGTCCAGCTTAATACATTTTAACTATGGCCTAATACAACCAGAGATATTATTCTTTTTATATAATTTATTTTTTCCCTTTTTTTTCAAGAGGAAAAGGAATTTAAAGTCACACATCTCGCAAAGTTGTCAAATCATTGGTGCACTTCCATTTTTGTAAATGACAGAAAAGACTTTTGAAAGACTAAAGTTAGCAGAATTGCATTTGTACTCCTTCCACATCAGTTCAGTCCGTCTGTCAGTTTTGGCCACTGGAGCTTTGATACGTGCCGTTTTCTTGTTCTCTTACTCTTTGGGAAAGCACATCACGTCAAACTCAGAGCAAAAAATCTGGCACTTTAATTCTGCCTTGCTTATCAGTAAACATACACATCTCATCCTACAATATGTTGAGAATATAGCTTACTCTGTTAATTCAGCATACAAACGACCCAGGAGCTGGCCTTTAATGGAATAAAAAGGCAAACCTACGCATTGTTGCTTGGGGTCCCGACTGTACAGAGAAACCTCTTTACAATTTTCTCACATTGTATCAGCTGGAGCTGCTGAGGCCCCTGTGACTCAACTGAATAACTAGAAATGTCAACAACTAATTAATTAGACTGGGGTACAAAGGAAAAGGTCATACTTTACAATGGATTGCAGACTTGTGAGACTCAATGAATACAGTACATTACAACACTGCTATTCTTCGCGTACATCAGTGAGCAATGCGTCCAAATAGCATCTTTCTTCAATTGTTCCCAATGAGGAGAGAGCGTATAAAAAGCACTGCACCCAGCGCCTTTTTGCAAAGCGCTCTGACTTTTTTGTGCGCCCGCTCCGAGCACATTCTAGTTGAAAATCTCTGAAGATGTCAGAAAGGTGCTGGTGTCGTCACTGTGGATGAAGCGCTCCCCAGCGCCCTGCCAGCACTTTTCTGCCAGAAAAGGTTAAAGAACTGCTGCGGCTGGCGATGAGCAGTCACTTCAGATGCGACACGTTTCTAGGATCATGGGTTTAGTGAATGTCGCAACCAATAGGGCCACCCGACCAATAATATGATAACAGCCAAAAGGAAATTAATAACCGAATTAGCATCTTAATTTGCATATGTAAAGCATCAATTTGAAAATGAGGACGAAAGAGGGAGTATATCCATTTTAAATGAATGTGGTATTTTGGGGGGAAAAAAAGTTACAGTGATGATTTGCATGACTTTAATCATTGTGACTTTGTTTTTTAAGAAGCCAAAGCTAAGAAATAAAGAGCAGTAAATGCTACCAGCCATGAAGGATGAGGAGGTGGCAACGCTCTGTGCGGCGCTGATTCACCACTGATCTGTGCCTTCTTCTATCTGATTGGACAACAAGCAGCTGCTTGCTGAAAAAAGTTCGACTTGGTCAAACTGGAGAGGCCGACACGGGGGAGAGCTGTGCGTGATCACATGAGCAGGGGCCACACATACACCCTTCAGTGCCTCCACTACTGCTGGCATGAGAAGAAAAAGCGGCCGCCAGGCCTTCACTGAGATAAACAGGGGTGACAACTTGCCACTTCCTGGTGTCTATGGGCCTACGGGAGTTTCCCTTTGAGACACTTATTTTGGAAAAAATCATCCACTAAAAGGACATTAAACCCCTTTCTTGCGTATTGATGTTCACTTACTGTTGGTTTTATTTTACCATTAATAATGTACAATATTTTTGTAATAAAAAAAAGAAAGAAAAAAATCATAATTACCCTACCATTGAACCATGTCAGGTGAAATAGTATTATTGGACCTGCTTGGCCCGGTTTCCAATAACAATCAACAGAGATTAAGAGTGTTTTTCTTGGAGGTTAAAGCTCTACAACCATTCTGAATATTTCACAAGCATCTCCCAACGCACCCCTTACAGCGAGAGAGCAGCTGTTGGCTGTCCATGCTCAAAAAGCTTTATGAATATGTTTTAAGCGACTGGACATGTCTAACTGTCTGTAAGCAGTATGATTATACATCAACACACGGCTTACTCAACATAGATGAAAGAAGAAGAAGCATTGTATATGGAGACCATTCACCACACTTACATTCTGAAAATGTTGTACATAATGTATAAGGCAGGCTCTTACGCTGCCTGTTTTCTGGACTTTATATTGCCCATTTCATGTTGTATTATGAAGTTCAAGTATGTATAAAGAAGGAGACAAAGTGTGCCTTTATCCCCTCTTGTTCTTGGCGAAAATGTAGAGCCCAATGAATACAGTACATTACAACACTGCTAGTGTGCAAGTCTGCAATCTGACAGATCGCCTATGCTTCATAACATTTGTATTTCTACATGAGACTTTCATTAAAAACCTGACATTTTAGTTCCAAGACAAATACCTACATACACAAACTATAACAAGCAAAAGAATAGGAAGATATGGAAACTAAAAATGGAAAAGGCCGGACCGGATTAATCTAATTTCATATTAGCATCATAAACAAAATTATTTTTTAGCTATAGAGTTACATGACCCAAAAAGACTGGGTTTGGCCTACATCACAGTGCTGTGCGGTCATCACTGTAGCCGTGGTTCCATTCAATTGTCAAGAGTATTTGAAGCAAACTTTTGAAATGGTTTTGAAACGTGTCCATCAACCTGTTTAGAGCGAATAAACTCAGCTACAGCGTAGTTTGGTCAGAGGATGGTGCTATAGGGTATCATCCGCCAGTAAACAGTAGATGAAGTAGAGGTTGAGAACCAGAAACAAAACAAGTTGGCTTGGCCGTCTAACCATCTACGAGTGAAAAATGGAGAGGAGGTCTTCAAGAATTTGTTTCAATTGGGCACATTTTAAATTGTTCTTTTATGTCAGCTAGTATTGGCAATTTGTGTTGTCCGGAGACGAAGACAAAAATTGGGACGTTATGGTAATCTCCGAGAAGACGCCGACAGCAGAAACAGCTGATCAGTCATGTAAATTAAATGTTTGCTACATCAGAATTTATTCAGCAAAGTTATTTCCATGTCACATTTAGTGCATCAACTCTTTTTCGACAAAGGCAAAAAACACCTCAAGCGAGTGTAAATTGAGGCAATTGAGGAAGCTTTATCAAATTTTGACGTTTCCATACAGCTTTTCTAATGCAATACTTCAAAATGTGCATACAAATATGTGGCTGGAAACACGGCTTGTGACAACTATTATGACAGCGCACCATTGCAGTCACCGTTACATGGCCGAGAGGACGGAGATGAGGATGGTGATGGTGATTTTTCCCGCCTACGGCTTTCCATCTCCTGATCACATGTATTTATGTACAGCTATGTATGTATTTTGTATTTCAGGGTATTTTACCATATAAAGATTCTTCATGGTGGAAACTTGACGCCCATGTAAGATGCATTAGATGGATTTTATGATCATCTTTACATTGAGATGCATGTTTGAAAAGTGGCCCCTGGACAGCTACAATATTGAAAGACACTGTTTTCTTAATGTCCTCTTCTGATGCAGGAGAATGAGCCTCCAACACGCAGAAATCACTCTGAAATTGCTTCTGTCACCTCGCGAAGCCAGAGTACACACACCAAAACACACAGGTTGATTGGCGGCCGGTTAGATAAATGACCGGGATGTAATCTCCAAGAAATTTCCTAAAACTAATGAACATGAAAACCAACATTTGTCGCGAGGCCTGCCGGACATCAAATTGGGTTTGTTTTCTCTTTGCTGGACACGTGTCAGGACAAGAGTTATGTTGTTAGAGCAAGCTGTTAAATGACATCGTTCGCAGAAGTGATGATGTACAGCAGCGGGTGATGTCTCACCTCGTACTCTTTGACCACCCTCATGCCGCGACCTCCTCCTCCGTAGGCTGCTTTGAAGATGATGGGGAAGCCGTACGTCTCGGCGAACACCTGCGCGTCCTGCAGGCAGGAGATGGGAGCATCGGTTCCTGGGACCACAGGTACACCTAGACAGCGGCGAGGTAGAGGAAAAGGAAACATACGTGAGAAATGTTTCACTTTGAATGCTCTGAATGCTGTACTGTATAGTAATGCTTTTTACATTAATTTAGAGGGATTTATAGATCATATATCATGTGAGGCCACCATAGAGAAGACTGCCAGTAACTACTTTCACACTGCATTTGAGTCTCACAAGGTCACATTTTGTTTTACAGCAGAAGGGAGCTGCTGTTTTTCACTGTTTCTTGCAGTGGCAGATGGAACAAGTTAAAGGCTGAAAAACATGTTCTAAAAATGGACATCCCCCACAGATAAAATGAATGCTTGGAGAGTAAAAGCCAAAGAAATGGCCAGGTGAAAGGTGGAGGGGAGGAGTACCTGAGGTGTAAACGTAGACCCATGTTACAAGAATATCGAGAGTGGTGGGATGTAATAACATACATTTACTCAAGTACTTAAGGTTGTGCTATTTCTAACTACTCTATATACTGTTGGGCAGTTTAACTTTTAGCAGTAAAATGCAACATACTGTACACATTAATGCAGCATTAATATTAAAAACATCATATATAATAGTAAAAAACAGGGACAATGCTTCTGCCGAATGAGTAATTTTATTTTAATGACAACATTTACATACTGTACTTTTTACTTAAGTAATGTTTTAAATGCAGGACTTAAAGGATCTGAATACTTCTTCCACCACAGCCTATCGATGTGTGACAGGGTTGGTGTCAATGACTACGTTTACATGCACAAAATATTAAATTTTTTGCACCAAAAAAGACGATCTTCTACTAACTTTGGAGTGAGTCATTAGGTTCGCACCATTACCACGCCAGCGTAACCCTGTAGCGTGCCAAGTTGGCGGAGTCTGCACACCATTTAAAAGGCGAATCAGTCAGCGGATAACCCTACTCAATTCAAGCGGCGAAAGAGGAGTGTACGCCTACCTCGATCAAATGGCTTATACAAACACAACAAGGTAAATCTTGATGCCGAGCAACAATGCAATCTTACATCGATTAATAATGTGGGTATATATTTAACATACAGCAGAGCAGTCAGCAGGTGATTGCTGGTATCATTTTGTCTCCGTGGCATCGTTATCTCGTCAACAATTAATGACACAATAAACCTTGATTGCTCTGGCAGATCCATGCTTTATTTAAAGTGAAGCCTCCTCCCGGCAGCAAATGTTTTCCCCTCCGTTTAAGAGGCGTGCTCCTCCCTCACCGCTCATCATCACTTCTTAAAGGATAGTGAATGAAAAGGAGCGCACCCAGTATTATGACAAAATGCACCAGGGAAGTCTTCCCCTTCCTTACCTGCACTGATGGCCAGGGAGCGAGCCTCCACCTTGTCTCCCATCTTGGCGACCACTTCTGGGGTCGGTCCTATGAACATCACCCCCGCGTCATAGCAGGCCTGGGCAAAGTCCGCCCGCTCGGAGAGGAAACCGTAGCCCGGGTGGATGGCGTCCACATTGTTTTCCTAAGAAGTGAGAGAGGGGATACATGGAGAAATTATTCACTTAAACAAAACCCACTAATTAAACTAATGCGTCCACTATTCAACAACACATTCTTTTTGTATTCACATTTAATTTCAGGTTTGTGCTCAAATATTTGCCGGTGGAACCCAGGGAAAAGGAAATGTGGCCCAGCGAAGCAACAGGAGTTCTGTTAAATACAGAGCCACTGCGGGTACCCAGTTAACACTTGGCTGACTACAGGTGAGGGAAATTAAAGCGTCTTCACACACACTAACCTGCATGCTTTACCACACGCTGTCTGCTGGCCAGTGAAAAGGATCTATGTATCACTTAATGGCAAAGGGACCGGGAGCTAATGACACTTTATTCTCATTCTGTCTTAGTTGCGATGGCCTTAATCATCATCTGCTCAATGGACACCAGTAGGAAACTGAGCGAGTAGACAGGCACGCATAATTTGAGGGTCAGGGGGAAGGTACTGAGAGGGACACACACATACACACACACACACTGGGTAGCAGACAGATACAGTAGCTGCCGAGCTTGACAGATAGAGCCATCTCTAGATCAGTATGTGCCATCTGCTCTTGGATACGAGGCGGACTATAATTATGGGCTGTCCCGTTGTTAAGGGAGCTGTTACTGGCAGGCCAGAGGAGGCATGGAGCCACACACACACACACACACAATGCAGCAAGTGCATGCACGCGAGCAGGTACACACACATGAATGCAAAGAGGCACGGACAGTAGATGAAGATTCACACACAACGCCCTGGGGTGACACACATTCATACGAGCAAAATCATACACTCGTGCTTTCACACACATTTTCACATAGAACGTCACACACAGAAGGTACTGGGACAGAGACGGATGGTTATTTCGGTCGCACAGTAACAGAGTGATACACAGTGTGAAGAAGAGGTACGCGCACACTGAATGTGAAAGAGTGAGAGCAAGAGAGACAGAACACACACACACACACACACACACACACACACACATACAGACTTCTTTGCCGGCATGGGGTGGCTGGGCTCCCAGATAGGCAGAAGGATTTTGAGAAATGAGTTGGATGGCGGAGGCTCCCCGACTTGGCGAGCTGACCACATGCCCACGCAGAAAATTATAAACCGTGAGAGATTGATCAGAGAAAGGATAATGAACAACTGGCTGCACGTCCTGGAGGATGGAGGGAGGGCGTGAGGGAAAGGAGGTAACGAGGAACATGTCGGATATAACACAGTGATAAGTGTCACAGGGAAGAGAAGGAGAGGGAGATAGATAGGGAATGATAGGAAAAATTAGGGAAATGGTAGACGGAAGCAGCAACAAGGAGAGGAGGAAAGGAATGATGGGAAAAGGGAAGGAAGAGATAAACAGGGCAGGTTGTTGAGGGATGGACGGAGAGAAGTTGTTTCCTTTTCCTTCCTTCCAACCAAACTAAATATAGACTTCAAGTGAACTGAAAGGAATAAAAGGGATTCGTCTGTCCACCTAATTTTATGTCATTGAAATATACATAGTGTTGCTACATCAATGACCGCTTTCAACTTCAGGAAGGTAGCAGGGTTTTTCCTCTAGATCAAAAGTAAGGTGAACCACCAGAGAATATTTTTTTCAACTACCTACTGTAAAAACTAAGTTGAGAAAAAAAAATTAGCACAACAAATGATGTGATGATTCTGTTATTAATTTTTTTTTATTTTTTCTCTTTAAAAAACAACAAAAAGTACCAGATCGATAAGCAGTATCGATAAGAGTAGTAGTACCGTTAAAATCTTAACGATACCCATCCCTTACCCTCCTGAATTCCAGTCCTTATCCTGGTTTAACCATATAAAGCTCTGTGTAACTATGTTTTGAAAAGTGCTGTGTAAATAATGCTTATTATATTATTATTATTATGCTAAGTTAATTGCCTACCGGCTCCAGCTCTATACTTAACGATTGATAATCTTCACATTTCACTCCCAGAAAAAAAGTAAATAAGCAAAATGTTGAACTTTTCCTTTAATGCTAATTCAAGACACTACTTCAAAATAAAAGCCTTCAATTAAAGAGAAACAGGATGGATTATTTCAGCTTCATTAAGTTTTTGAGCATGGAGAGACACTGTTCTTATCAAAATCTGTACTACTGGCACCACTTCCCGGCAAGATGGAGCCGATATGTGACGACCCACTGCAAGCTACTCTCAAGAATGTATGCTGTGTGTACAGGTTATTCCTGAGAGCTTCTTATTGTATGGAAATGCACTGGACTATAAATTCCTATCTAGCAGATGAGATTTAAAAGGTGCACTATAGCAATTTAGTATTGCACTTTCATACTTGGGGGACCTGCAAAAGACATTTAAAAACATATATTTTTGAGCTCTAAAAAGGCAGGATCCTACACTTCCCGTAATGTAATTTACTAACGTCTTTTTTTTGTGAGATCTTCCATATCCATGTCTCTAGAAAACCACACCCCCCCCCCCCGCTGGCTGTCCGATAACAATTTGCAATCTTCAAAGCCCAAGCCGAGAAAACCCTAATGACATCGCTGGGGATATTTTCTCAGACTTTAGAAAGCTCCTCCAGGGCTAGAGAAGTCATTAAGCGTTAAAACTACTCACAGGCTGAGTACTGGAGTATTCACCATGATGAGGAAACTCAAGTTAAAATGTAAAATCACAGCTTTTTTTCCTTTAAACAAGTGAATCGGTTTACCGGTAAAGCAAACAAAAGATGTGGTATTCTTTATTGGGAAAAAAAAAATTTTTAATACAATCTGTTACCTTGGCTACTTTGATGATGTCAGGAATGTCCAGGTATGCCGCAACAGGTGGAAGGCCTTTTCCAATCAGGTAAGCCTCGTCTGCCTTCTGCCTGTGAAGACAAGGGCAAAGGGTTTAATATCAGTTTGATGGGAGGAGGACAGCAGAAGCAAACACATATGTGCACCAGCTCTCAAGCACATTATGGCCTCATTGCAGCAAGCTCAGCAGAGAGTGGGCAAATACTCAAATAAAGCCTGTTTTAATTACTCAAATTAGTCCGCAAATCAGCCTTTTTTAGGTGTATGTTATGTATAGAGAATATGGGAGGATTGCAGGGTCTGAAATTAGCACCCGCCACCTGCCAAATGCAGTTAAACTGTTGGCAGTAACGGGTGAAACCGTCAAGCCATCCGCCACTTTGGCAGGCAAGGAAAACGCTAGGGATGGGAATAGAGATCAGTTCCTGTTGGTTCCTAGTTGTGCGATTCCTTGGCATCTCATGCCTCCGTGACTATCGATTCCTCTGTATTGATGCTTTCCGACAGTCACGTATGCACAATGACGCACGGCATACGCACGCTGTATCATGTTCAGTTTGTTTGGGACCGGAGCCATGGTGGAGAGACAAAAAGTGCTCAAAAGTGTGGTGATGCTTTTACTACTAAACCTGAGGGGCGCACCATATTTTTTCCCTGATAAAGCGACACTGTGCACAACAAATCCTTGTTGAAATCGGCAGAAGGAGAGTAAGTAACGTTAGCTGTTAGGAGCCGATGGGCAGCAGCTTTTGATATTTCTTTTTACCCCCTAAGAGGCTTTGGGCAGACTAGCAAAATGCCAGGCTGCCATTATAAATACAAATGTGTTCTTATTTGACTTGGTTAAATAGAATAAATAAAAGCACAGTCCTGCTTGGCTAAATAATGGAGCTAACAGCTAACGTTTACAGAGGTTCCATTGAGTTACATTATGGTGCGTTTAAGCTCTGTTCAGTAAAAATGAGTATTGGGCGAAGGTAAACGTTTTCATGATGTGTTCAAATGTAATCTCAGAAAATAAAATTTTTGCCGAGAAACTTGCATAAATCCAGTTCTTTTTGTTTAACTTCCTAACACTAGCTCTAAGCAGCTTATCATACATCATTAAAACTAATTATATTTTTAACTAACCAATGCCAAAAAAAAATTAATCAAAGCAAATATTTGAATAAAAATACAATCATTTATTTATTTCCTAATCATCTGAATTGTGTTAATTATGCAAATAACAATGATATGAATGATGACAATAATAAAGTAGAGTACGGTATTGTGTACAGTACCCTTCCACCTCCGGAAAAGAGGGCTCCCCGGAAGCTACGATGTTATTTGAATACTTTACCATGCATATAATGTTTTTTGTGTCAAATACATCAAACATTGAATGACATCAGATCTAGAATGTTATGCCTTCATTTAGTGCATAGATTTCAATGAAAAAAGTTAATTTCAGACCCTGGAGGATAGGCAGAACCAGGTGGTACAAGTACAAGCATATAAGAAGATCTATTAGTCAGTGAAAGACTATTTAAAAGAGAGATATTAGAAAGTCAGGGTGGAATAGAAAAAGCTGACAGATTAAGATGTTTGTGAATGTAAACTAAGCAGTGTGATTACCTGAATGTTTGGAATGTCAATACAATTATACTTATGTCCCTACTTAACACCAAGCGCAAAACAAAGAACCGGCCCAAAGCGCTGGAGAGGAGAGAAATGCTCCCAGGCTTCCTTTAATTGCTGTTGGCTCTAATCAACTGCTAGCATTTCATGGTCGATATCAAGCAGTGGCAGCCCAGCAGCTTACCAAGACATCTGTCGGTTACGCTTTCTTTATTTAAACCTGCGCGGACCCATTTGGCTCCGATGTAGCGGAGCTGAGTACCTGTGCATTTGTCCGGTGTCTTGCTCGGAGTAGACGGCCACGGTTCGAATCCCCAGTTCGGTGCAGGCTCTGAACACACGGATGGCGATTTCACCTGGAAGAAAAGAGGAAGTGATGAAAGGATGGTGCAGGAGGAGCTGGTTATTTTACTAATTTACCAGTCTGTGTTTGGCTTTGCCTGCCAGTTTCCTTTCTCTCCCTTCCTTCCTAAATGTTGCTCTTCCTCTCCTTCACTTTTATTCTCTTTATTATTTAAATGTCTCTTTATTTTTGTTGGCAGATTGTGTGTAGCGGGAGGTTGCAGTTCTTTCATCATCTATTTTTCATAAGCACACACTTTATATGATTTTATCAACATCCTGTAGCATCGGCCCTATTTCACGACAAATGCCTCCGCTGAGAGAATAAAATAAACTTTGAATGTTTAATGCCGTACATGAGATGTGAAAACAAGACGCACTTCATCACATTGTGGAGAAATATCAACAGACACTGCAATGAGTCTACTGATTTTTTCTAAAGTTTGAGAACGCACAGTGTAAAATCTCTGCTTTAGACATCCCAAACACTGCCTGCCTTTTATCTTCCTGTCACTGGAGCCAAATACTTGTTTTTCAAGCAACACGGGAAAAAAAAGTTTAGGCACTGAAACCTAGTAAGATGTGTTGTTCTCGCTTGAGAGGGAGGACAGCGTTCAAACATTTGAGGAGCGTTAAAAAAAATAAAGCGAGCGAGAATGAAAGTGAATTCTGGAGAAGGACAACAGTATGAACATGAAAAGGATGGAAATATGAGGGAGGACAGAGAGGAGAGGACGAGCCAGACAGATGAAATGTAATGGATTTAAGGTGAGACGGGAAGGTCAGGAAACGGAAAAGAACAATGCAAAAAGAAGAAAAAGGACAGGAGGTTTTAAAGAATTGAGGAACCAACAGTTTGGCAAGTTGAACAACATGACAAATAAGTAGAGAGGACACAAGAGAAGCCGTGGAGGGGAAACGAAGTAAGGAATGCAAAAAGGATCGGGGGAAAAGGAGCAAAGTCACGTGGGGCGAAAAGGGAGACAGCAACGGGCTCAAGAGGAAAATCACATCTGACAAGAGCTGAAAAAGACAGGGAGTGTTAAGGGAGGGAGGAGAGGAAATGAGGAGAGAGGAGTTAAGAGGAGAGCAGAAAGGAAAGGAGAATATTAGTGATAGTGAAAGAGCAGAGAAGCAATGGCAGAGAGGAGATGTGCTTGATGAAGTGGAATCTGGGCTGATATGATGTGATGGTCCACTCGCTCTTTTCATCACACACACACACACACACACACGTTGAGGCCGAGCACGGTCCAGTGCACCCCAGTGTGATGAATGTGATCTAATGCGGTGTTGATATCGCGTCACGCCGATGTGAGGGTGAAAGATTGACGGAAAGCCCTGCCATGTGCGAGTGTGTGTGTGTGTGTGTGTGTGCGAAAACTTGTGGCAGAGACCACAATCCATTTGAATCACATTGATGGATTAAAGTAGTTAAATAGAGCCTTTATGGAAGGGTAGACGTGAACGCATGCCTATGCACAGTGCAGAATCATCACGTGCAACAGGAGGCCTACATGTGTTCAGAATTGGAAATCGTATTGGAAACCCACGCAACAATCAATCTGAAATGATGGAACACACTTTAAATGCGTCCGCGGGAACGAATATAATGGGAGGCTCTAAAAAGCAATTAGAACAAAATGCATTTATTTCTCGCTCAAATCCTGCACGTCACCTGTCAGAGTCACTTTAATTGCACCCTGACGGCCTCTCTGGACAGCATTAGCATTAACAGGAGGGGGTCCGGTGATTACAAGTATTACCAGAGCACGTCAGTCATGTTTACACTGCGTGCAGCGGCCACACTGGTGACTGCTGCTTAGTGTTTAGAAAACTCTGGGCTTCTCTATAATTATATTTCCATTCAGACCTCAATGCACTAATGTAGAGACCCCACTTATGGTCATTTCTAGCAGCTCAGAAAGAAACAAACAAACATATTTGCCTATTGGTGGGTTCAATTTGTTTTGTGGGGGAAAAAAAATATAAACACTGCATAAAACATGTTTCATTTAGACTCTGGGGAATGTAGAGACCTCCACACTGATGTTATTTGAGCTTTCATAAACAGTAATATTTAAATAATCTGTGACATTATTCGCTGCATAAAGAAAACAGATTAATACATACACCCTTAAACTCAATATTTGAGACAGTGAGGATTGTGGTTGCAGTTCCACCTCTGTTAAACCTAAAGGAGGATGAATAACGCTCCAGTTAGGCTACATTTTGGCAAGGGAAAACTCCCTTGTCGACCCACTTGTCGAGTCCCTTGACCTCTGACCTCAATATACTGTATATGAATGAAATGGGTTCTATGGGTACCCACGAGTCTTCCTTTTACAAACATGCCGACTTTATGATAATCACATGCAGTTTGGGGCAAAAAACATGCATTTTTTTTGCATGTGTTATTTTCACCTATTCTAAAAATGGTGTATTTGAATATTTCTGCATACTGGGGTCCCTAAACAGTCTTGGAATTACATAAATTATAATCACTGTAAAGCTGAGACTCTTGTGGATCCAATGAGCCCAACTGTATTCATGTGTGATGATGTTAGTCCCGATAGCAGCCATTTCATTGCAGTGAGACCATTTTTTTTTTTTTTAAACTTGACCTCACTGTATAAAATGACCTGTTGCGACCTCTAGGATAATCACAGCCTCATGAAACTTTACAACCACAAACTAGAGAGCTAGAGCATTCAGAGGATGGATGGCTTTCCTAGCCATCCAATCACCGAAAAATGCAATTCTTGCAGAAATCTCCAAATATCAAAAGTTTTTGATACCAAATCACAGCATGGCTTTTTCTATGGTGTTCCACAAGGTCTTGGTTTCTTAATGTGGTACTCTGCAGGGATTATTGATCATTTTTATCAATTCTCGAATGGTAAAAAATTGTTAAAGTTAGCACCAAATCTGTGTAACAAATGATATCAACACAGAAATTGCTGCAACAACTTATGAGACATAATAGAGCATGGGAATGACCATCATATACTTCTATCATGAGCCATTATGCACTTTCACAATTTATTTGAATTAATTCATTCATTTCTAACTTGTGATTTATGAACACCTTGACACACAGTGCTGAGCTGTATCTCAAATTAATCTTCAGGTTCCCAGCTTTCAGATGATGTACACCACTTCTATGTGATATCTACTGTTGACCTGCTAACTCCCCTTAAAGACCCCCTGCAGCCCCTAAAAGAAAGACAAAAACTGGTCTATTGTGATTCTCAAAAGCTTGACAGTGCTTTTGAATTAAAGCAAACAAAGCTAACTTGTGCAGCCACCCACACACAACGTGTGCTTAAATATTAGCATGTGCCGAGTAAAATGTCGGCAATTAAATATTAAGAGTCTGTTCTTCTGCCTGCGGAAAACTGTAAATGTCATAACTTTTTTCTTTCTTACAGTAAAAATGAAACAGCATTAAACTGTATTTTATTTCATGGTGCCATCTGAATGGCTTGTCTTATTCAGTGGTGAATTAGTGCTGTTATGCTACACGTACACCAGATCCGGCGATAACGCTAGGAGACGCACTGCTGCACTCAATCGGCCGCTCAAGCGGTGACGTACCCTATCGTGGTATGCACCTGATTGGTCCCTGGTTCTCTGCTCGCAGTTTCAAACAGGAAACAACATGGCAGCCTATTCATAAACTTTCTGTTATTCCGTCTAAACCTGTGGTTCCCAACCTATTTTCTTTGACGCCCCCCCTACTTGTATCCAAGAAAAGCTGAGCCCCCCAAACGTCATGACCCTAAAAATAAATTACAAGTCCTCGAACGAAATCCTCAATTTGAATTAAGTGATTCAGTGTATTAAATTTATCTTTTTTTATTAAATCAACTTTCTTTATTAAATAGAACTCGTCAGTGTCGTCAACATAAATAAAGTGATGACATCTTGACGGATTCGCCAAGTGAATGCAGATACATAATATGATCTCTTTTTTTGTAACGACTTAATTGATTTACTATGATATTGTTAGAGCCAAAATAGATTTGTTATTGTGGTTATTGTGGTGTTGTTAGATTGCTGCTAGACCGCCCCGTTAATACAGGTGCGGCCTCCGTTTGTGTGCACTAAGCAGGAGAGCCAATACGTTATTGACCGCAATGAAAATGTTGTTTTTGAAAGGCTAAACGCCAACAAATATGGATTGAAGCAGAATATTTCATCAGATTTTGTTACTAAGTAGCAGAAAATATACCAACTTTTGTATAAATGATTCAGTAAGCGTGTTATTATGATTTTAGTTATACAGTGCCTTCAGAAAGTATTCAGACCCCTTCACTTTTTTCACATTTTGTTATGTTGCAGCCTTATGCTAAAATCGATAAAATTACTTTTGTTCCTCATCAATCTACACTCAATACACCATAATGACAAAGTGGAAACAGAATTTTAGAAATTTTTGCAAATTTATTAAAAAGGAAAAACTGAAATATCACATTGACATAAGTATTCAGACCCTTTACTATGACACTTGAAATTTAGCTCAGGTGCCTCCCATTTCCCTCGATCATCTTTGAGATGTTTCTCCACCTTGACTGGAGTCCACCAGTGGTAAATTCAATTGATTGGACATGATTTGGAAAGGCACACGCACACTTGTTTATATAAGGTCTCACAGCTGGTAATGCATATCAGAGCAAAAAACAATCCATGAGGTTGAAGGAACTGCCTGAAGAGCTCAGAGACAGGATTGTGTCAAGGCACAGATCTGGGGAAGGCTACAAAAAAATTCTGCAGCATTGAAGGTCCCAATGAGCACAGTGGCCTCCGTAATTCTTAAATGGCAGAAGTTTGGAACAACCAGGACTCTCACTAGAGCTGGCCGCCCGGCCAATCTGAGCATCGGGGGGAGAAGGGCCTTGGTAAGAGAGGTGACCAAGAACCCGATGGTCACTCTGACTGAGCTCCAGAGATCCTGTGTGGAGATGGGAGAAACTTCTAGTAGGACAACCATCATTGCAACACTCCACTGATCGGGGCTTAATGGCAGAGTGGCCAGACGGACATGAAAGTTCGCTTGGAGTTTGCAAAAAGGCACCTAAAGGACACTCAGACTGTGAGAAACAAGATTGTCTGATCTGATGAAACCAAGATTGAACTGTTTGGCCTCAATTCTAAGCGTTATGTCTGGAGTAATCCAGGCATCGCTCATCACCTGCCCAATACCATCCCAACGGTGAAGCACGGTGGTGGCAGCATAATGCTTTGGGGGTATTTTTCAGCGGCAGGGAAAGGCGACTGGTCAGGGTTGAGGGAAAGCTGAACAGAGCAAAGTACAGAGATATTCTTAATGAAAACCTGGTCCAGAGCGCTCAGGACCTCAGACTGGGCCAAAGGTTCACCTTCCAACAGGACAATGACCCTAAGCACACAACCAAGACAACTCAGGAGTGGATTAGGGACAACTCTGTGAATGTCCTTCAGTGGCCCAGCCAGAGCCCTGACTTGAACCCAATCGAACATCTCTGTAGAGACCTGAAAATGTCTGTCAACCGACGGTCCCCATCCAACCCGACAGAGCTGGAGAGGATCTGCAGAGAAGAATGACAGAAACTCCCCAAATCCAGGTGTGCAAAGCTTGTCACGTCATACCCAAGAAGACTCGATGCTGTAATCGCTGCCAAAGGGGCTTCAACTCAGTACTGAGTAAAGGGTCTGAATACTTATGTCAAAGTGATATTTCAGTTTTTCCTTTTTAATAAATTTCTAAAATTCTGTTTCCACTTTTTCATTGTGGTGTATTGCGTGTAGATTGATGAGGGAAAAAAGTAATTTTATTGATTTTAGCATAAGGCTGAAACATAACAAAATGTGAAAAAAGTGAAGGGGTCTGAATACTTTCTGAAGGCGCTGTACATGAGCAAATCTAATTTTGACAGAGCAGACAAGTCCTGATGCACCCCTGTGACCTTTGTCGCCCCCCTAAGTGGGGCCTAGACTCCAGATTGACAACCACAGGTCTAAACAATCCACCAAAATCTGTTCCTGAAAACACTTGAGCCGAGAAAAAGGCTATGCCACTGCTGAATCTTGTTTCATTTTTTAACTACATCGCATAGTTTGACAGCTTGGTCTGAGTTTTGTGAACCAGGTGTGCTGGACGGGTTCATTTGCATGAAGTTGAGATTTTTCAACTTTATGCAAATACAGACCCTCTCCAACTCACCGCATGATAACGCCAAGCACTGGGCGACTGCTGTCCATAGGGAAATGAATGGAAAGCATTAAAACGCCCTCCGTCACCGGATCTGGTGGAAATGCATCGTTAGGAAGTGGATGGGGTCTTACCTCTGTTGGCCACCATGACTTTCTTGATTGGTCGGTACTGGTTCTGCGGGGCAGAGTTGCTGAAGCGGGGGGAGACACACGCCCTCCTCACAGCCAACAGGCCGAGGCCGCCTCGGACTACAGTGTACCTCAACATGCTGAGAGAAAAAAGAAAGAAAATGTTTAACATACACAATATACACTTAGAGCAATAAGTGAAGGGAAGAGACAACAGAGTGAGACAAACTAGAGATGGGAACACATGGATCAGGAAATGGATGCATTTGTACAGACTCATGCTCAACAGACATTACAGGCATTGGTTCTTCACCTACAAGACAGCCAATTAGTCAAATATATAAACCATTTTGCTAGAAGGCATTACTTGTAGATCAAAAACAAATGTCTAAAACTCACACTTTCTTCTATGTAGAAACCATTTGCTAAGCCCAGTTTCTCAGGTTATAAAGAGATGCTTTAAGGAAAATGATAAGAGGATGATAATGCTTTGAAAGTGATTAAACAAGAGGTGCGAGCCCTGTTTAGAGAGATTAAATCTACTAAAGCGCCAAGCCCTATTAAGTTGTTGCCGAGGGTTGCGTGTGCCTTTCAACTGTACGGTATTTCCTAAGAAAATTTTAATTGGTGTTACTGATATTTATCTTGGATAATTCCAGTACTCAGGAAGAAAAGACTGTATTGTGTATGAATAATTTGAGACCTGTGGCCCTGACTTATGTTGCTTTGAAAGTTTGTGAAAAGACTGTTGAAAAATCAAATACAACTGCCGATATTAAGCAATTTGGCACATTGCTTCTATGATGGCTGCTAGTATAGAAGATGTTATCCTGTTTAAGTTAGAGAAAATCTCTTCCCAACTTGAGGCTGTTATAGTTGTCTCTCTATTAGAATGATTTTAGCACTTAAAGCTCCAGTAGGCAGAATATTTTTGGCATCATTAGGCAAAAATTCCATAATAACCTTTCCGCATATTACAGAATATTAATTCATATTTGATCAGCACTGCCTAGTTTGACCGTTTGATAGGAGTGATTGACAGCTGCTCAGAGACGGCAGGCTCCAGCTCGGCTCTGATTGGTTGTTTTCCTCTGGTCTGTGAAATCTTGGAGCACCGGAGGACACCGGAGGACACCGGAGGACACATGATTTTTTTTCAGATTACCTATCTCATGCACTACTTTTTTATAAAATAGAAAAAGGTTTTATAAAAATAACTTTTTTTAAAAGTTTTTTTAAGATTCAACCATGCACATTATGAGTCAGACCCTAGATATAGTATAGACAACATATGGGCCTACCCTATTTGATGATAAAGGGATCAAGTACCACAACTCATATTATGAAGCTTTAATATTAATGAATAATAATAATACAATGCAGAATTTGTATAAATTCAAAACACATTCATATAAAAATTTTAGTAAAACTGATGAAAAAAAAGTGTACAGAAAAATCAGACTGGAATGACAGCTCACAGCTGACTAAAGAATCATACTCTTAACATCAAAAAGATTAGATTTCCATAAAAGGGAAGGAGGGAGTTAGGAAGCCAATCAGCTGCCGCTCTGCTTACCAGCTGCAGGTGTGTCAAATTAAAGACAACAAATTTGCGGTGTGTTTTGTAGTGCATTTTTTTCAAATCACAATAACAAAAATGAAGGCACTACGTATCTTTTTCCTAGCCCAGAAATGTCATACAATCCTACAGACTGTGACTGAAGCATACAGACTGCCACAGACTTCAAAGATCTAATTGTAGCAAAGAAACAAACTTGCTGATATTTATTCATCAAATGCAAAAAAAAACAAAGCTGCACATGAATTCATGTTGAATACTGAACGAGATACTCCACAGTCTGTCTCAGTTGAGCCATGGTTTTTTATTTTTTCCTCAGTTGATTTTATGGACTGAACTCAAACAAAACAACCATCCAACTATCACATGTCGGAGGGACTTCTTCACTGAACAAAACACACAAACAAACCATTCATTGCACTCAACGCTGACATTGTGGTTTGATGGCTGCATTTACCATCAATAATCCCCTAAACACATACAATGAAGCACCCTATTACCAAACATACACAGACTAATGTACCCATAACCACATGTGGATGGCAAGTACACAAAAGTATACCCATACATTAACACATAACTACCTTCTCAGCTGGTAAGAGGCTCATTCACTATGTGGAGACAGGCAGCTTTACTGGTGGGAGCTGTTTGATAGTGAGACTGACTGCAGAGGTGAAAGCTTCTTCTTCTGGTCTGACTACAAGGCTACACCTCACTGACAGTCCTTTGATGCCACACTGTGGTCAAACAACAGCAATGCAGTCAATGGAGACCACTACTAAGCTGATGAAGTGCCATTCCTTGCAAATCCCAGAATAATAATGAACCCACATAATGAACAACACCAAACAAAACTGATTTGTCGAGCTATATTTAACAGTATGTCTGGTTTATTATACGCTTCAGAACTCAAGCAGCGCATTGAAACACAACTGCAAAGTTAAGAGGCTAGATCTATGAAGAACTAATTGCTCTTGTAAACAAATTAAATCATAACACATTTGGTTGTATAGATATGAATGGACGGGGTCCGTGTTCCAAGACAGGTCAGGTGGTTTGCCGACAATGCCGCAGACTCCTCGCACTGAGGTTAGTCCAACTCGGGTGACAGCCGCGCCCCGTCCCTCCCTGCAGGAAGTGGGGGTGCAGAGAGCGGCCCCGGCAAACGGCGACATCCAGGCGAGGGGTGCTGCAATGCTCAAGCCACCTTCACTCCGGGCCTTTCCAAGCCGAGAGACAGTTGCAGCGCACCGTGGCACTGCAGCGCCCTCGCCGGGGAGAGGTCCCATGAGGGGATCTACACCGAGCGCTCGTCTCTGACCCACCGAGTCGAATCCCCCAGGCAGACTGCACCGACCCCACCGGTTGAGAAGTGTACAAATATTTTCTGTCCATTATGAAACTGTGGCGGGCCGCATTTTAACACATTTGACTATATTAATGTGGTCAAAACCATCACTGAAAGTCATCCCAATGGATTTTCTGATTGCCAGATAATGTGAAAAAAAAGGAACAAATAGTTGAATCTTCGTATTGAACAGCCAAATCCAATTTGAATCTGACTCGGGTCCAGCCCTACCCACTATTATGCACAATTACTTCCTGTTTGTTACCCGTGGTTGCAGGGTTTCACTTAAGGTGAATTAGCACATACTGTATGACCTGTATAGATTCAAAGATAGTGAACAGTGGTGTCTACTGCAAAAACAGTCACTATACCTAACCATTACAATGACATACATGATGGCATTCTTAAGCTAACAGCATGGCTACATTCCCCAGTTCCACCTGTAGTTTGTCTAAACTTTTATTCAGTGCATGATGAGAATTAATTACACCAACAAATGAAATAATTCACACTCATTTGGTTACATAAAACCAAAGAAAGTGTCCTATTCATTACCGATTAAAACATGTCGGCTATACAATATCTCACATCGCAAGAAGTGAGTAGGTGGAATGTGGACTGACTGCTGAGACTAGATCACCCAGATTGGATGGCATAAAGCAAAGAAGGCAAAGTTACTCAAGTTTTACTCAAAATCTCCTTTACAGTGGTAACCTATTTAGTACTAGATTGGCGATGTCTTATATGATTAAGTGTGACTTGTGAATGAAGAATTAACTGCGAAGAATTGAATAAAGAAACAATGAATACATGTTTTTACACCGTCAATGAATGCTTTCAGACAGTCTGAAGACTGTATGCAGTGGAAGATCAAGCTGAAACAGTATCCGGCATCTACACAAAAGCAACAGCGTCACACTTTGAAACAGATAGAGTTTCCTTCCCTAGACCTGAATAATAAGACAGGGAGACAACAGAGAGACCGGAGAGGGACGGGACAAGGCAAAAACAGGTCAAATACTACCTGTGTCCTGCATTAAACACATCTCTCCAATACAGCTGAATTACAACTTCTAAACAGAGAAGCATATCTATTCTAAGGTTGAGTGACATATAACCTCTGATAATATTTATACTGTCTTAGCAATGTGGATATGATGGCCAGGCAGATAGAGGTATTATCTGCTAATTCCTCGACAGTTGAGTGAGTTCAGAAATCTGTTACACAGCCTTAAAGCCCCGATGAAGACAATATTTTATATATAATATATATAATACAATAGTGTCCCACAGGATCAATATTGTAATGATATTCTATTAAAACTTTGAACAGCTCTATTGCAATCAATCAAAACTCCAGTATGGAGTCAGATGGAAACTAATCTTTGAGGTGACATTTTGCTGAAACATGGCCAATAACAGAACTAGTCACAAGACCAGCATGCATTGATTTAAATGATATGTACAGAAAAATGGCATTCAAATATTACCAGCCAGTAGGCTAATGATGGTTAACACAAGATGTGGCCTGTGATCTAAAATGCTCTTTGATCTCCTAAAAGCTGGAAATGTTCCAGACCCTGTGGGAAGCAGAGGGAAAAAACTTCACCATCCGTATGCCAAGTTGTAAACAACTGATCTGATGACTAATGAATGAAAATGCACCCAAAAAACAGAAAGTATACTTTCCTAAAGTTCAATGAATGTTGAGGACATTTCTCTAGGCAGCGTTCTAGACAGTGATGCTGTCAAACGGGCGACTAGAAGCGTGACACAGACTATCTGGCCTCTACCTTTCTTGATACTCTCATACCTTTGGTGCTAATATTAAAGTTGCTAATATTGCTAACGTGTTTACATCCTAACGAGAGGACCACAATTAAGAAATGATTAGAATCTGAAATGTTTAGATTCTACCATATGTACTGTTGTGATTATCTTTTGTGATGCTTTTTTTTTAATAATACAAATAGGTCCTTGAGACAAATAATTAGCTCTCTATTTTCTAGGGCTGCACAATTAATGGTAATTTTTATCGAAATCGCAATATGGCTTACTGCAATTTTCAAATCACAGGATGAGGAGGAAATCGCAATATTGGTTAAAAGGTGAAATGTGTGTCCAAATACCATTTCACTGAATAGTCAAAGGTTGGACTTTGAGAAACAAATTACAACAGCAGTTTAAATAAAACTGAATGTGATAAGAGAGAAAACAAAGGTCATCCTTTTCAAGCTCCGTCATCTCATCCCTATCTCTAACTTCAGTCCCCAGCATCTCCTCTTCTAGTTCTCATTCTAAGATTTCTCTCTTTCTGATACCATTATTCAACAGCTCACTACCGTCTTCCTTCCTTTCTTCCCGTCTCCCTGCACAGACGGATGGAGCCAACAATAAAACGTGGTTCACCGGTAGTATGACTCACATTGCCAAGATGCAATGAGGCAAACTCAAGGATAAATTGAAGTTTGAAAGGAATGTCAAATGGTGGGCACGGTAATTCAGGTTTTGCGCCTCATTGTGATTTCGCTGGTTTGTCTCCTTTTTGTGTAGTTGGTGAGTGCTGCGGAGATAAAACTGCTCTTTATCAGGACTTAGTCTACGAAATAAAGTAAAGAAAAAAGGAGAATAACCGCTGACACTGAAGGTGAGTGTTTTGAAAGTATCTGGTACATTTTGTATTAGACACCTTCACAAACAGCTGATGAAAATAAAACCTTCGTGGCCCGTAGATATAAATATTTTCTCATCGTTACAGTTCATGGAAATATTGAATGATCAGGTGACACTGAAATTTCTCAACAAAAAAAAAACAGACTCAATGAACACACTCCTATCTTGGCCTTAACACTGATGAAAACATATAACCATATGTAAATGACTGATTGATTAAGTTACATCAGGAAAGTTTAATGCAGTGATTGTCAAAGTGGGGTCCGTGACACTTTGCCAGGGGTCCCTGAAAAATTTTCAGATTCATTCATTTAAATTATCACATAATATGTTTTATAACAGATTTCATAGTTCAACCAATAATATTTAAATTTTTAAATCTACAGTATAATCAGCCCACTCGCCAGAAAAAAATGTTGGCATTGTACATTTCTGCAAACCAAGGAAACGTGGACATTTTTGTATTCAGTCAGAGCAAGTGACCTCGTACAACGAGCGACACGCGGGGCAAATGACGTGGTATATTGAGCAACAGTTATTGAAAGCTATTGGCATGATAACGGGTATAACAAGCACAATAAAACCCGGTATATTCTCTATCTTCTAACAGGTCCTTGGCTGAAAAAAGATTGAGAACCTCTGGTTTAACATGCAATACGACATGGCAAGGCAAAATCTTTCCAGACTTATGTGGCTCATTATGGCTAAATATTCTTACTGAGCCACAAGAGCTGACCATGTGATCAGTGAGACAACTCACACACCATTTGTTGTTGACTCATGGCATGCACAGTATTCTGGAGAGCAGGAGGTTTTAACACAACAGACTGGGCAGCATCTGTTGATGAGTCCGTTTTTTTTTTCAACTTCAGTGCAGTCCGCGTTGAATCAGCAAAAAGGTTTGATCACATTGTCTTTTATGACGTCCAAGCAAACATTACCACTGTGGACAAACAAGACCAAATTCCACTCACAGTTCAATACTCTCGTGCTCACGTCACAGCTGATCAAGTCACGGTCCACATCAGCATCATGCATTCTTTCTTCACATGATCACAACGAAATCAATGTTACTTGAGTGAAAATGTCATTTAACATGCATTTAATGTGGCTCTGACTGATGTAGGAATGTATATCATCATTTCTATAGTCATCAGTAAAAGATAGTAGTGATATAGTAATTAATTACTGGCGTCAATATCCACTTTATCGCGTATTAGTGACGACAACAGTATTATTATGTAGTGTTGCTGAGCAGATACAACTTGATCAATCAATGTCTTTTAATCCTGATAGGCTGTCTGATTGGACTGATCAGTTTACTCAGCTATTTGTAGAAGAAAAGCAGGAGAGGAATTTACGTCTATAAACAGTAACAGAAAATCCAAGTCATCCAAATAACCTTACTTGCTTTACCCACACACACACACACACACACAACTCTAACAAAGGAAATCTCTTTCAGATGGATTACACTGGGATCAGTTCCCATGCTTCACAGTGAGCTACACAGCCATTATTCATGCAGGTTCCCATTCATTTTGGTATAATCAGGAATGCTTATAAGCAGGGTCTGAAATTAACTTTTTTCAGTATATTTTTTTTTTCTCTGCCACTTTTACATTAAAACATTGTATGCATGGTAAATTACAGATTTCAAATTAAAGCATAGCTTCCGGGGGAGGACTATTTTTCGGGGGTGGGAGGGTACTGTACACAGTATTTTACTGTACTTTGCTATTGTCATCTATAGTGGTTATTTGCATAAAAACACACGATTCAAATGATTATTTAAATATTTGCCATTTAATATATATCTTGGCTTCAGTAGTTTTAATGATGCATTATAATCTGCTTAGAGCTAGTGTTAGGAAGTTAAACAGGTCATAATTCCCTCTCTATTATCTATTTACAGTATATTGCTGTGAAAAACATCTCCTTCAAACATCTGGATTTTCTTGCCAAAAACTACATTTTACGAGATTACATTTGAACACATCACGATAACATTATAATTTACCTTCGCCAGATACTAATTTTTACTGCGTGAACGCACCATAATGTAACTCAATGACAACTCTGTTAACGTTAGTAAATCCATTATTTATTATTATACAAGCAGGACTGTGCTGCCCACTGGCTGCTAACTGCTAACGTTACTAACTCTCCTCCTGTTGATTTCAACACATATTTGTTGTTCACAGTGTCGCATTATCAGAGGAAAAATCACTCTTTCCATTTTAAGTCTTCTTTTGTACATTTGTACTGTCAATTTACCCTAGTTCAGGTGATTGTAAATCACTTGTTATATGTAATGAGCTTCAAGAATTCCAGAAAAACAATGAACACAATTATCCTAAGCATAAATATTTCTAAAGTAACATTTATCTGATATGTTAAAGCTAAAATCATTTGGCAAAGTTTCCCTTGGGCCGTTTAACAGGCCTTTTCAAAAGGTCCCTATTGTCTGTGACACAGGAATGTGACCTTTGTCTTTAATTGAGTCTGAAACAGATAAATAGGGATAGTGGGGTTGTCTTCTTTTTCAGATATGAACAATCCACTCCCACTCTAAACCAGTCCATTCATTCAATAATCTACCCCAGTTACACAAGACACCTCTAGACACTACGATATCTTTTTCAAAGAGTTATGGACTTGGACTTGGACTTATATAGCGCTTTTCTAGTCTTCACAAGACACAGATATATTTTGGTAGTAGAGGCACATTTAATCTAATTTCTGTCTGTACAGGGCTTGTCTGTTTCTCAACTATTTGTTATTTGAATCAGTGAGCAACAAACCACCTTATCTGACTCTCTCCGATACAGGCAGAGCACTGTACAAAACTGTTGCAACACAAAACAAGCGCTGATTTAAATTATAGTTGGGAGGCTAAAATGGAATGAAGAGGTTTTATGCCAAATGCACTCTCTGACCCTCTCTCTCTCTCTCTCTCTCTATTGTCTTGTCTCTAAATGTCTCTCTTATACATTCACAGGGGCACAAACAAGTGTCCTCACAGCAAAATTTCTAAATAACCAAAACTGTTCTCAGCCTTCAATGTATATCTGTCTGACAGCACAGCTAAAATCATGACACGCATGCACCGGCGCATGCATGCATCAGACAACCGTCTGTCTAAACTTAAAGGTCATGGGTCACGGAGAACAACCTGCGTGTGCTGGGCTGCTCAAAAAGAACACGGGTGATTTCTGGTTCACACATTAACTTCTTAGAGATCAAAGTTCTGCTCTGTTTTGACGCCCACGGCGCCTGATAGTGTGACACACAAACACACATAACTAGCATTAACTTTGCCCTAATTGACTGATCCTACAATACACACAATGGCTGCCAGCAATCTGCCAGCATTTGTGAAATAACAGGATCTACCTTTTCTAGAACTTTCTCTGTCACTTTAAACTTAATTCCTGGGATATTTGATATTCCTTACCTTGAGTTCATAATAAAAACAAGGCCTGGGACAAAAGGGAACAAATAGCTTTAAAGCTTTAAAGCAAGAAAATATGTTGTGCATCACACAGTTTCTTGAATTCTTATGTCACTCTTCACACATTTCCTGATAGCTCAGCCTGAATTATTTTGTACTTTTCGAAACCGTGGCTCTTAAATTGAATTTGTTAATTAATTCAGTGGGTTTATACGATGCTTTACAACACAAGGTGTCTGTAATATGAGACCACTGGTGGTTTGGACAGGGTTTAGCTGATGAGGCGAATCCAGTAAAAGTCTATGGCGTACTAATGTAGAACAAAGGAGAGTCATCTATAGTTATATAGAGTTAAAACCATTATAACAAGGCATTTTTTTACTGTATCAACACATTTTCAGGTCAGGTAAGGCATACAGGAATCAGAATAGAGAAAAATACAATGCAGATTGCTGTGAAAAAAACACCTGAAAGCAGGGGGGATAGTGGGTAGGGTTGTAAAAAAATTAACTGCAGGAGCTAGGAACTGGCGGGCTAACAACAGTAGTTCACAAAGCTGTTAATTATGCAGTGTTTTATCAAACACTTTACTGCCATTAACCTCCGTCTCTGCCCTTATACTCACTGCAACCAGACAGCATCCTTACTTCTCTGCTGCTTGTGTTTTTTTCGGGGCAATATTTTCTAATATTTCCACTAAAGGTTTTCTCCTCAATATAAATGAAAACAAAGCAAAGATCAGCTTCTGTCCTCATATCATCCTTTATTTAAAATGACAGCCTCTCCAAGACCATGCAATAGACTGTGTAAAATAGTACAAGCCCGACTGTCAGTAACTAGAAATCTGATGTTATTCCTTGCACAGAAGAGTGCAGGAATATGGTTTAGGTTGTCATAAAGTTATGTTTTGGATTGGCTGTGTCAGAGCAGCAAGGACCCATAAAGGATGAGATCCTAATTATTAACAGCGAAACATGCTCAGACGGGGCAGGAACAAGGTTACCGAGGCTGACCGTGTTTGTGTAAACAAAACAAATGCTTGTGACTTGCCTAAAAAGTGGGTCGTGGTGGCATAAAGGTTAGAATGTAGTGGAAAGGTAGATCGTGGGTTTGAATTCACAAGCAGTCTGCACACACTCTGCCGCAAAGACGTAAACAAGAAATACAGGGAAAAGGTACCTGGAAAAGGGCCATTGAGCAAGACATTAATACTACGTTTCCTTAAATGAACCATTCAAAAGACATTTCCCTGGTTTCACACATTTCAACTCTCTCAATACAAATGAACCTAAACAGATATTACTCATTTGAACGTAGCAAACTCCAAAAAACGTGAACAAAATAATTGTAATAAAGTACAATTTGTGGTATATTGACAGGATTATTAGAGCCAAATGAAACTGCTGCATTTTAATCTTGACTTTCACTGTCACTTAGCCTCTTTACCAGCTGTGTCAACAAGATGCCACAGTCTCCTGCTGCTACTGCAAGCTGCTCCTTTAGGATGTAATGTTTTGGAAAAACACAAGATTTCTTACATAATTCTTAAAATGCATGTTGCTGTACTGGACCCCTTTTTCACAGATTTACTGGGCTGCAGTATAGTTTAATAGACGCCGGGAAATTATCTAACCTGTTATCTTTTTGATGGACATTATTTGTGACTTACGTATATGAAGAATCTCTGCTCAAGGAAAGTCTTTACATTTTGTAAAGGATAAAGTTCTTGACCAGAGAGCTGTAGAGGATTGGGGCCTACAGGCTATATTTTGTCACACCTTACATTCTCTGTAAAAAAGGAAAGCCTGGCTAGTAGATACTTAAAATGTCAATTTTTTACTTTGGATTCTCCTACCTGCATAAGAAATTGTCTGTGAAAACTTTTGCTCTCTTTAAACCAGAGGTTACCACGAGGCGTCTGGTGTAGTTAACTGGTTACTGAACACTTGGACATTTGTTGTACATGTTTTAGTTCTTGAAGGGGAGGGGGCTGCTAAGAGCATGAGAGCTTCTCGAGTGACATATTGCTACTAGACCCTCTTTGACCTCATAAAAACCTCGAGGGAAGAAGCAGCTTAGCATGCTTAACATTCATGCAGGGTTTCATGACTCTGGTGTACACCGGCTAATCGCAGTTGGATCAACCTGTCATGAACCATAACTACCATATCATCATTTGTCAGTGCTTTGAGGCCCAGTGAAATAGAGAGGTGAAGTCTCGCGTCTTCCGGTGGACTACCATGGGACCTTATTTCGGAAAAGATATGAACGGTGAGAGACAATTATTTTTTTGATCCCGTTTGAATTGTACCACAAATCACACGTTTGTCAATTTAAAACACAATTTTGCAAGCCAAGAAAGTCGCGTTGGTTGTAAAACTGTTGAAGTATAACACTGTGAAAATACATAATTAGAAAGACTACACACCCAAAAGTTGCGTAAGGGACGTCTCTTTTGCTGAAGCTACGATGCCTGTGTGTTTCGTACTGGGATGTACTCGCACAAGCAACGGGTCTTGCTTTTTATTTCACTTCCCGGCTGGTAAAAAGAAAACACATCAGGTCAGATAACGTTTCATCTGTGCGTGTAACATAGCTAAGTTAGCTAGATAGATAGCTAGCTAGTGTTGGTGACGTAGATTGTGCGAGACGAGAGATGTAGTTCACTGACTTTGAAATTAAATGATACTACGACAAACTTACGACAAAGTGTAACTTTCTTGACATGAAAAATTATCTTTTAAATTGACAAACATCATATGTGTGATTCATGGCGCAATTCAAACGGGATTACAAAAATATTTGTCTCTCACTATTAACTACCGTACATATTCTTTCTGAAATAAGGTCCCATGTGGTCCACTAGAAGGGGAGGGACTTCACCTCTCTATAGCACCTCCTTAATCTAATTTATTTCTTGTTAAAATGGGACAACAGGACGGGACATAACAAGGAGAGAAACACGTTGGGCAAGAAATTGGGGTAGGATTTCTTATTTATGCCTACAAGCATAGCAAGATGCTCTACTGGCTGTACTTCACCTAAACACGACCCAACACTTCAGCAAAAGTGCGACAAAGTATACAAAAATAATCTTCATGTCATGCCCTTCAGAAGGTCGTTTGTAGAATCATAGTGCCAGGGACACGGCTAGTTTATTATCACCACTGGTTCTTCTCACCATCTTTGTTTACCACCTGCCTCCCAGTCTGACAGATTCCACTCTAACTCTTATGCTGCATTCACACCAAGAGCGAGGTGAATTTTCACCTTGCTTTACTGGCTTTACACAACGCTGTTGTGTCTGGGTTCATAACATCACGTGGCGGTGAGCTGTATTCACATACAGTACCATTACACTGACTGTATTTAGCAAGCCACACGTCGCTACTGCGGTATGAACCCAAAATAAACAGATTGTTCTGTGATTTAGTTGCAATAAACGGATCAAAAGGATGCTAAAATAACTACATAATAATGCAGATATGTAAAAAGTCTGAATTTATGCTTCGTCAGGTCTGCCCGCAAGACAATAAGCAAACAACTTTTAAAATGCTTGTTTTCTGAATGGAGTTTGGATCAATCAGTGCCAGGCTATGCAGCTGCTCCATCAACACTCAACATAGGACACATAACATTTGCATCACCTGCCACAAATTTGCATCTATTGGCCTGTTTGCATTGACTTTGTATGTAATAGCGCTGTGCAAAAAGTTTGCCACTCATCACAGATATTTGCTGGATGGTGCCCTCAGCAGTATGAAAAGGAGAAGGTCCAGTGTTTCCCAGGAAGAATAAATCATTTTTTCACTCTCATGGTAACCCTAACAGTTCAGGACGCCAAGTTAGCTGACAGCACAGAGAGAACAACAAAATGCTGAGGGAGTAAGGCAAGTCCATGTCAAAATATCTATTTGACAACTCAAATGGGCTAACATTAATTAATTGATTGCTACTCCGAAAACTCAAAGAATTGAAGACCTTCAACTTTTTAATTTTATCCAGTATCCAAGTAAGAAATTATGTGCAAAAGAAAACTACAAATGTCATCCTTAGAGATGCATGAGGGTGGAATGTATGCATCATTGTCATAAAACTATGATGCATGTGTCCCAGTTGCCTCGAACATTTTCAGTCTATTACCTTGGCACTATTGCAACAAGTAATAACATCAAGGTGAATGAGTGAATGTCACATGTCCATCAAACACACAAGGCCACTACAGTCACTTTAAAAGGGCTTAAAGACAAAAAAAAAGCTGACTACAGCCTTTCTCTGTCTGCATATTCCTGATCACATCCCTGCTATGGGATTTACTGCTTATGAAAATAACTGTCCTTTGCTTGATCACTACTGTACATCACTCCCACTGGGCCTCCCTGAGCTCTGGGATTGGACAGCTGTTCTGCATGTACCACTCAGAGTAAAGGTTGCTTTGAGGATGAACAAACTGTCCAGTGATTCTGACACAATATGCACAGGTTCAAAGGTGAAAGAGCAGAAACCAAAATGTCTGCAACACAGAAAACCAGTGGGGAAAATCAGGCCATTACACAAACACAGTTACAAGCTCCTTTGGTGTGCTGCAGCTTACAATAAAAGAAGCATGTTATGCAATGTACAAGTTCCAACAAGTAAACACACTTTTATTCCTTTCTATACATGGGAAATGTAGTCCCTACTGTGGTGCCTTTTACTCTTTTAAATGGCAGGATTTCTATGTTAATCAATCAGATAAAGGAGCCCCCCATTTTTATTTTACCTCTCCAATCTTTCTGTAGGTGTGAAAGTAACAAAAGCAAATCATAGCTGCATGTTTTGCCACACCAATACCATTGGTAAAAGCACCTAATTGTGCCTCCTGCAACATCCTCAGAGCCCTTTGACCCCACTTTGCCATGAGGAGTTCAAGTTTCCTTGTGCACATTTCAGCTAAAAAAGAAAAGTGTAGCTAGCAAAGTAAATAAGCCACTTTCTAAACAAGTTATTAATGCACACACAACTGTGTGTGCAAAATGTCTTGTCTGTAGCAACTGTGCAGCTATGACAAGACTCACTTCCACTTACAACCATCTTTTACCACGTTGACAGCAACACACAAGTTCAGGCTATACACGTGTAGCCATTCAGACACACTCAAAAAGAAGAGGAATGGTTTGTAAAATAAATACAAATACACTCAATGACCCCAGCCACACACACACACACACACACACACACAAACAGGACTCATTCATACCCTCATCAGTACTCACATGCTGGTGCTGTCTCGGTGCCTGTAAATGATGTGAATCCGCTGGCAAGTAACCGGACACCAGATGTAAACAGTCGACTATCAGTGTTTATGTGTGCGTGCTAACCTCACACACACTCACACACACCGACACGCTGCTGCTCTGAAGAGGAAGAGTTTATACACACACACACACACACACACGGAGTGACTTCTGGGAGCTCAAAGCACGCTGTCTCACACACACACACACACACTCTCTCAGTCGCTCACATGTAGTGAAGGCTCTGAGGCTCTGCAGCTAGTTGCTAACTGTCTTCTAGTGGAGCTAACTGAGCTAGCAGCTGGCACCGTCCGTCTCCGTCTGGCAGATATAGGAGTCTGCTACTGCGCCTGCCTACTCCCTATTAATCTCTCTCTCTCTCTCTCTCTCTCTCTCTCTCTCTCTCTCTCTCTTTCTCTCTCTCTCTCTCTCTCTCTCTCTAAGCTTTCATCCCTCTCTTTAACATGACGCAACCAGACACGCCCCCCTCTGCTCTCAGCCAATCACAGAAGAGGGCATGACAGCACGCGGCGAGCGGCACCATTTTTAAAGAGCTCGAGACAAAACACCCACAGTATATGTAGTTAAAATATAACACTACTAATAGTAATAGTGGAGGGTAAAATATGCTAAAACATAATGTTATGAAGAGGATGACTCCAAGTTATGAATGCCAAATTCCCGGCAATGTTACAGAACTATATAGGCCTACTGGAGTTGCCTGCACTATATTCATTTTTAACAGTCTCTTCTGCACTATATTCACTTTTTTAATAGTCCTGTATCACAGCTGTTACCCTGCACTATATTCACTTTTAACAGTTTTCTTCATCTCCTTGTATTTTTATATCTGGTATATTTTTTTGTACTTTGTACTACTAACTTTTTTACTGCCTTTTTACTAACATGTTTTTGCACTATGGAACTGTGATGCTGGAAACTTGAATTTCCCTCTGGATCAATAAAGTTACTATCTATCCGTCTATATATCTATCTATTTAGAACTATATAGGCCTATTCAGTGTTGTTGCATAAGTGTCATCTTGTACTTTTGTTTATATACTTTATTTTTTCCCTTTTTTCGAGGTTGTTTTCATATATGCAATTTACAGTTCTTAATTACAATAGTTTATAGACCAATTTTTAAGTAGATGAGCTTATAGACAAACTCATAAAGTACACTAGAGAAAACAACTTCAACATTCAAAATGAAATATAATTAAGAAAATAAATAATAATAATAATAATAATAATAATAATAATAAAAATGATAAAAAGAAAGAATAGAGTTAAAAAAAAAAACACACATTAAAAAAATCGTATACTTACACTTAAATTGAAGCGTTATTAACGTCACCGAGCTGTACGTCAACGTCTGTTATGAACGTTGTGTTCACTACCGCATTGCATTGTGGGATATCAATTCATTTCAATTTGCATTATTGGCATGACTGTCAGGTGAACAATATTGCCAAAGCGTCAATTCAATAATAAATAAAAAAAAGAACAAAATAAAAACAAAAACATATACTGTACATATATACATATACAGTGCCTTCAGAAAGTATTCAGACCCCTTCACTTTTTTCACATTTTGTTATGTTGCAGCCTTATGCTAAAATCAATAAAATTACTTTTTTCCCTCATCAATCTACACGCAATACACCACAATGACAAAGTGGAAACAGAATTTTAGAAATTTTTGCAAATTTATTAAAAAGGAAAAACTGAAATATCACATTGACATAAGTATTCAGACCCTTTACTCAGTACTGAGTTGAAGCCCCTTTGGCAGCGATTACAGCATCGAGTCTTCTTGGGTATGACGTGACAAGCTTTGCACACCTGGATTTGGGGAGTTTCTGCCATTCTTCTCTGCAGATCCTCTCCAGCTCTGTCGGGTTGGATGGGGACCGTCGGTTGACAGACATTTTCAGGTCTCTGCAGAGATGTTCGATTGGGTTCAAGTCAGGGCTCTGGCTGGGCCACTGAAGGACATTATTTTATTTTATTTTATTTCATTAATTAATACTTAGTTGGGGTTGAATTGTTATGAAGAAATTCCTCTGGAAATCCAAAACAAAAAAAGTCTTAAAAAGTCTTTGTCTCCATAAGCTTTATAATGTGTATTAGATTGCACAGTTCTTTCTGAGAAACTTCCAAGGAAATCACTAAGAAATAACAGTATTTGTGTGACTTTTAAAACAATATGCAATTATGACCTTTATGGCCTTTTTCATTTATTAAAATCATTTGTTTTTCATTTATTACTGTGCTTTTGCTTATTATCATGCTAATGACTAAAAGCATGGCTGTGCTGCTAGCTACCAGTCTTGTTCTTGAGGACTACAATACGGGGAGGAAGAGAAAATAGTTTTTAAACTGCAATTCTGCACTGACAAAAGAGAGAATGCACATTTTACATTCACTATGATGTATTGTTAAACAGACCAATTGGATTTTCCTTGATATTTCAATGGACTTATATCTCACCAAGCGTACGTTCATAAAACTAGATTTGTTGTCTTCTTACTTTTGTGTACAACCTACATTAGAATAACCAATATGAATTTGATCCCAAACAGTTTAGCAGATTAAAATGTTGGGTAAACTCCTCATCAACAGACTTAAGGTGAAACGCAGTGAAAAGAAAGGGAGAGGAAGAGAGGAAAAGTCAGTAAATATTGTGGTGCACAGCACGAAAGAAGAAAAAAAACAGTGCAGGAAACAGCTGAAAAGGACAGGATTTGATTACAGGCTCTTAAAATGGCTCTTTGTAGTCCTGCTTTGTAAAGTGAACAATAGGCTACTATTCTTTTATCCCCGTGCAATACAGAGACAAAACAGTGAGGACGTCGCATTAAAGCATTCATGACTAACTCTGATCCTAACCTGCAAATGACTAACTTGATCCTACCCTAATTTAAAGGGTAAATACACCCTATTACACCTTATTATTATTGTGATATTTACATGAAAATCAAGAGTTAAACCAGAAAGACATTTGCACAGCATCAAGACTTTTCAACACTTTGTCTTATCAAAGCCAAATGTCTTTAATTTGTTGGATTGTGTGCACCTATATATGCATGTTTACATGTAGTGATGACAGAAGTTCAGTAACACAACCACACGCTGGGGTTTGACACAGATATACGTGATCGTTTCTCAACTCTTGTGTGTTCTCTTATCAGCTCCAGATAACAGAGTCAATGACATTCCCAAGAGGACAATTTCAAAATCAACCAGAATTATGGTTAAAATTAATGTGACAATCAATGATGCATTCACTGACAAAAGTAAATCTTAGTTGCAGTAGGATTTCTGATCAGTTCAAATACCCTATGACTTGTCTTTACTTTGACCTATTTTTTTCTGTTTCTCTCTCACTGAAGTTTAATCTCTCTCTCCTCCGTCACTTACACTCATTTTCTCTCTCTGCCAAGGTCCTCAGGCTGTCTCTTAAAGGTTGTGATTAATACCACACTCTCATAGTTTCTCACACACCTCCTTTAGAAGCACAGAGAGTGCTCTCAGTCATGCCAAGTGGGCCAACCACAGCGTGCAAGCGTTACATCACCAGCGCCGGTGTAGCCAGGCCGCGTTGGACCTCGCTAAGAAGAATTCTTTCGAGTCTCCTTCCCTCTCTAACAGACTCTCAATATTAAGTCTGTTGTGATTTTGTGTGCTTAGACGGGTTCACACATGTCAGAGAGTGTGTTTGGCTGGGGTCAATATTTACCATTTACCATCCAAGTAACCGTTCACCCCTCCAGGGGCCAGTCAAACAGAGTTCACCTATGACACTGATGTCTAGCCACATGTTAATTCAGTTTTGCTGCTTGTTCCTGAATGAAACATACCTGACATGTTAAAACAAGCCACTATCATGACATAAGACACAATGATAACATGCTTATCAGTGCCTGACCTGGTATGTAAATAAATCAGCTGCATATGCCAACCTATGATTTCAACAAGTGCAGCTACTAATATCAAATATTGAGCCTTGTATAGCTTTTGCAGATGCGTTCGCCACCACCACAAGACATCAGGTGTCAGCAGCAGAGGCAGAGTGAATAAAATGTAATGTATGTGTCCATAAAAATGTAATGGCTGTGCCAACATATTACATAACAGAGCCCGACCTCCAACTGTGTCAATGACAGCAGTCGACCTCCATGTGCAGTATCTCACAAGAGATAAAACCTCATATACTGAACACTTGTTTGTCTGAGAAGGGTAAAGCAAGTTCACACAAGTTAGGAATTTCTTCTTCAGGAGATGAGGAATTAGTCCTATCCTATCAAATTAAAAAGCGAGTGAGTCATTATGTCAGGTGTCATTACAAGTCATTCTGAAGTGCTTTCTTTTCCATTTCCACAACTTCAGTGATTCTTTTTGCTAATAAAACTTTTGGATTGACAAGCAAAACTTTTGGAATTTGGATTACTCACAAATTTATTTTAAATATTTTTTGATTGCATGTTGATAGTTTTTCTCTCAAACCTATTCTGTTTGCATGCATAATAAAGACACAAACGAATCCCAATAGTACGTGGTGGAGGACATGAGCTCAGTCAATTGGCAAAGAGCTGCTCACCATCAATAGGTGAATGGCCACCGCTCAGTAACTTCTCTGTTGATTCTCTGCCCATTGCCCCCTTCCCTCATCCCATTGGTCTGGTCTCCCTCTCCCCCTTTATCTACGTGCTCTCTCTCTCGCTCTCTCTTGCTCCACTGACCCTCTGATTTCTTCCAGCTTCAAACAAAAACTTTCCAATTAAAGTTTGAGAACAAAATCTTCAAGCACATACAACCTGTCCTCCTGCAGTACAATTTCAACTCACTAAATGCCCAGTTAGGTCAACATACTGAATAAGTGGAGTGTTAGAATCAAAAAACTAAATGGGCCTCAGACAGATAAAAGAGGGCAGACAAACTGTGCTAAACATGGTGGACTTTTGTCAGGGGGAGGAACCATTTTAAAGTCTGTAGTGAACTTTTATAAGATACGCAACACATATGGTTAACACATGATGCTAACAAATGCATGCATACACACATGTGCATAAAACAGTCAAACACATATCCATGGACCTGGTTTACTTTTAAAAAGGATACCTTGAAGGACATGTAGCCCATTATATACACATGAACAAACAGACATACATGCCATATACACACACACACACACACACACACACACACACACATAAACAATGTTATCAGTATGACGGTGGCAGTAACTCATGAAGATATGGGGTCAAAGAATACGCACCGCCTTGAGAAATGCACCTGAGCCACCGGATAGACAAGTATAACTGACGAATCAGTACAGGTTAATTTTAAGTAAACATGACAGGGAGGAGAGGACAACAGCTAGTCAAACTGTAGATCCTAGAAATTTGCATTAGCTAAATAATGATGGACAGGATGCTGTTGTATATTTTGGATTTTCAATGTTTGTTTCTGTTTTTTTGTCATTAGAAATGATCCGTACATGTGTTTTTGTTTATTTGCTGCATTTTGTATCAACCTCAATCTGAATTTAGCAGGCCTATTTCCTCACGCAGACACTATACACGCTACGACACATTCACAATGACTCTGTCCTGGCACAAAAACACACACAGTCGCTGTAGTTAACCATCAACAGGTCGGTTCTGGGCACACAAGTGTACTCAGACAGCTGTAAGAGAGGAGATGGTCTAACAAGGTCAATATTAGCCCATTATGGTGTTGTATCAAAACCTTTCAACAAGCTGTGTGTTGAAATGGCTGTGCCAACCATGTGTGTGTGTGTGTGTCTTTGTGGATGTGTGTGTGCTCATGTTTGTCTATCTTTGTGAGGATCACTTTCAGATTCAAGAGCGAGGACCATATTGGAAAGTGAAGACAATGTGGCTCATCCTCACTTCTCCAAATGTCCGTGTGAGAGTTAAAAGAATAGTTCCATGTTTTGGAAAAAACACGTATTCGTTTTCTTGCCAAAGGTTAGATGAGAAGATCGAAACCACTCTCGTGTTTGTCTGTTAAATAAGAAACTACCGCCCAGAGGACAGTTAGCTTAGCTTAGCACAAGGACTGGAAATGGGGAAAGAACTAGCCTGGATTCTCCAAAGGGAAAATATCTGCCCCTGGTGGACCCCGCTTGGCGCCTCTTGTTTGGAAAAAACCCCAGCAAAAGTGCTCCTTTGGTAGATAAAACATGATGCAGTGCCCTCTAGGGTGCCCTTAGATGGACAAAACATGACAAAATGCACTATAGGGAGCCATTAAACTTGATAAAGTGCCTGCTAGGATGGCCTTAAAATTGAGAAGATGCAGTGCAGTAAAGGCATCCCTACATCCTAGAAAACTTTCTGCAAGCTGGTGCCCCACTGGTACCCTTATTATCTTTTTCACCCCTGCCCCTCAGAGTCCGCCTCTGTCTTAAGCTCACAAATTAACATGTTATATTTTGTTTGTTTAATCCATGTAAACACATTGTGGTTTTGCTGGTGTCAGAAACATCAAAAACTACCATGAGGTTACACATTTTATTAAAATGTCAAATGCATAAGAAACATTTCAATATGTAACAAATTTAAATACACAATCAACAACAAAAACATGCAAAAACGATGATGTTTTTTTGAAATACTGTGTGAAAAACGTACTGAAGTTTGAATTTAAATTTAGTTTGAGTTAAAAAAAACACAGCTTTGGTGAGTCTCAGACCTCAGCGGTTGTAATGCTTTTGGAAGCCCTACTGCCAGTTGATTGTCTCTTTTCCCCCCACTGTCCCAGCTGCTACGTTGTCTTTCACTTCTGTGTTGCAGTAGAAGATGGTGGAGTCGGGGCCAAGTCCAAACGAGGCCCATGATTGGTGAAAAGGTAAGACAGTGTTGGGCTCTCTTTGATTTGAGGCGCCGCCGCCGCCATCAATATTGGTGATTACATGAGAGTTTGAAGCAGTGGTGTTGCTATATGTTATCAAGGCGCTGGGATCTAAGACACTGGCATTGCTGGGAGTGATGGCGTTGCTATTGGTTACAGAGTTGAAGACATTGTCTGCACTGGTGTTGTTGCTTGACGTTGAGGAGGGAAAGGTCAGAGCTGCAGCCTGAGGCGGGTGCAGGTTACTGCCTGGGGTGGGCATGAGGTTGGTGGGCCGACTGAGAGCCAGACGCTGGGTGAGGAGCTGGTGCTGCAGCCGCCTGTCGGTCCAGTCCTCCTGAGGCTGGCGGTGGATCTTCATGTGAGCGTTGCGGGACTTGATTTTATAGAACATTCTGGGGCGAGGAGAGAGGAAAGACTGGTTTGAACAGAAAATCTAAACCATGTGTTGGCTTGCCCTGAAGCCAGACACAGAGAGAGAGAGAGAGAGTTTCCTCTAGTATAACTGGTCCTACTCACTTGCCACACAGCTTGCAGGGGAAGAAGCTGGCCAATGAGGGCGCAGGAACCGCCCCCTCCAGGCCAAACGGCCTGTTCACTGGCTGACAGATGGGCGTTATCTACGAGAACAGGACCAATGGTAAGCAACTGTGCTGAGCTACATTCCAAACATTTAAAGCAATTAATTACACAAGACTCCTACACCATGCACACTACTCTGTTCTATTTGTGTCTATTCTATGAGACTTATCAGTCAGAGATCTGAATGCATGACACAGTGAAGCCCACAGAGTAACATGGGAATTAGCACAGGAAAAACAACAACAACAGAAAAAAAGAGAATGTATGAGAACTAAAGCAAAAGCTGGTAATAAAACACAAACTAAAGGAAACATCAGTGGAGTACCACAGTCCCTGGATCAGCTGGGACATCTTGACAAGAGGCAAAACGGTTTTAATACTGCTTGTTTCTTACATTCTTCTGCTGCTCCATCACTGCTTCTCTCTTCTCCTCCTCCTTCTGTTTCTTCTGCTTGTCCTGGAGCTTCTTGCTCAGGTAGTAAAACTCAACGCACTGGCACACGGTCTTAGTCCTCACCTGCATCACACAAACACAAACAGTGAATACTTAGCACATTCAAAAATCAACCTGACAGTGTAACTTTTCCCAGATCTACCTCAGCTTGATTCCAAATATATTAGCCAACATATTTTAGCAAACATAATCAAGGTGACACATTCTGTTGCATGACATATAAACTATAAACTGACATTTCCAGGATTTTATTGGGTGAGTTTTCGAGTGCTAATTTTGTGAACCAATCATCATTTTCACTGTGCATAATGTGCGGTGGAGGTGGTGGCAGTGCACGTTTGGTAATATCTTAGTTGCGTATGATTTAATCAAAACTGTACTTCTGTGTACTGTTACATGTGTCACTGCGTCCTCACTAAAGTGCACGGTGGTGAGTCACCGAAAACCAAACGGGTGCAGGCTCTGTTTGAGCTCCTCCTCCTGAAAAGCCCACTGTGCTCTGATAGGTCAGCTGGCCCACTCTGTTGTGATTGGTCAACCTAACCAAAATCTTCGGACTCCACTCCAGCTCCGCTCTAATTAGCTTTGTTTAAGGGCGTGCCAAACTAGCCGCTAGGCAGATATTATGCAAAAGTGTTACTTGGGGACATCACCACGTTACAGAAGAAAAGGCGGGACTTCAAGCAAGGCATTTCAAGCAGTTCAGGAGCAGTGTTTCTGTGGGGGAGAGTAACTCCCTTTGGCGTGGACTTTGGGCTTTGTAACTTTGCAGACTTTTTACATGCACAAACAACTATATAACACACTAAAGGAAAGGGAAAAAGCATAATAGGTCCTCTTTAAAAAAAAAATGCAGCATAAGAACAAGCAATGAATAATAGTTATACCATTTTCTGTATGAGTGAAACGTCTTTTCCATAAGTTCCCAGAGCTGCACCGAAGAGACTCTTTTCACTGTCTGTCCAACAATCACTACCTACAGAGAGAGAGAGAAAGAGTAGATAAATACAGGTATGGGACTGGCTTGATAAATTACACAAATTACACATGACACACACAAACATACAGTTAGACTTCATTCAGCAAGCTTCAGACAGACAGACAACCTGGAGTCATTCAGGGGGGTCAAAAGCTGGAGGGGTGACCAGACAGAGACATACCAGGGACTTTAGACATCCTAAATGTCAAGGGGGCCCAAGACCTTTAACAGCACCCTTGTCTACAGGAATACACCCACCTGAGTGAACATTACTATGCAGAACAATGTCTACTCTGTACTTTACATGGTGGATTTAAATGCACCACAGAAACAAAGAGAGAGAGAGAGTTTGCATGTGATGAAAGTGGCAGGAGGTTTGGGCTTCTACAAAGGCCACTATTGTACATACAGTACAGTGAGAAAGCTTACTCCCGTGCTGACTCATATGTCAACTGTTGGCTGTTGCAGAGAAACACTAAACTTCCTTCATTACAACACATTTTAGTTCATTTCACTTCCCTTCCTATTTCTGTCCTGGTTGAATTTGACAAAGTTGCGAGTGGAGATAACTCTATTAAATATCCATAATCAAGCCAAAGAGTTGGCTGAACATTTGAATCATACAGACATAGGAAACCCAAGAGTGAGGCCAAAGGTCAAAGGTTACCAGAGTAGTGGTAGTCTCCTGTTGGCGAGGGCTGTGAGAACAGCAGCATCTCCAGTGTGGCCTGCACAAAGGAGGAGAGAGGGACGGAGGAGGCAGAGAACAGACAGATGAGGCATGCAATGGCTCCGAAGAGTATTAACTGGATACGGAGGAGTGAGAAAGTGAGTCACGATGGATGGATGGAGGGATGATGAAAATGATTGAATGTGCAGAGTAAAATAATTAGTGAAGAATAAAGACAGAAAGACAGACAGTACTAATATTCTTCTTCATGAAGTTACCATTGTGTTCCCCTGACAGTAGTGCAGACAGTGCAGGGTCAGCTCTGTGTTACTGCCCCCTCCTGGTACGCAGCTGGAACTGCACATGGACAACAGCTTCTCCACTGTGCACGCACAAACACACACAAAACATGAACAGTTTTCGATGAATCAGGTGATTGTAATGTTGAAGAACTGAGAATTTTGTGACATTTTTGGTGCAATTATGACTCCAAACATGTCTATTCTTAAAGTTTTGGTTTCAAAAGCTGTATTTTAGCGTGTCATCTACCTTGGTCTTGTAAGTTGGTACTCTCCTCCAGCTTGTCCCACGGTTTCCAGAGCAACTGTTCCCTAGGGGATTCCTCCTCTGGTGGCCACACCCTTGACCCTTCCCCATCCACAAAGCATGGAGGAAGCTCTGCCTGGAAATCATGACCCACGTTGACATACCTGGAGAGAAGGAAAGTGAAAAGGAGAAGGTGAAAAAGGTAATACCTAATACCATGGATCAAATCATTTGTTCCTTGGCCCGTGGCCTAACTCTTCTCCATGCAAATTTTCCTTCAACATTCTACTTACGGTAACACAACACACTGATCTTCCTCTTCTCCACATGTTGCTTCCTCCTCTCTGTGATTGAGAGATGAGACGGACGAGTAGAGTCCCTTCCCCCTACGAACTGGATTGAGCAGCGGTTGAGGCGTGTACCGGTCCCTCTTCTGACTTCTGCTGGAGTGAAGGATACTGGGAAATGGAGTTCCAGTGTAGATTGGAGAGGCTTGTTGCTGTAAGAGCACAAGGAAAAATAATTTTAGACTTGTCCTCTTTGGATTAAAACATGGTCAAAGACAAAAGAGAGAAAATAAAAAATGTAGTGATTGTACAACTAAAGTTCTAAAAGCTGAAGTATTTAGACAGCAACTTAACATATCTTTGGGTGTTTGGATCTGCAAAAACTTCAAATTTCAAAAAAACTTATTCTGAGATGGGTACATGACATATTCAGCCTAGCTTGGAGGAGGGAGAAACAGCTCAAATTTAAATAACGTGCCTTTCACCAACTCCAAATCTGTCTCAATCACACCCATTCAACAAGTCTAAAAATACAAACCGAGACCAAGACTGTGGTTTTGGAAGCAGAAATGCAGTTGGAGCTACGTAATTTCTTGACAAACAACCATATACGTGTCCGCCCACTACTTCTGCATAGTTTCTCCAGCTGTAGCGAGTGTTGCCCCCCTCCACCCACAAAACCCAGTCTCTGTTGATGGAAGAGTGACGACAGTGAGCAAATCTGGCGACGTCACTGTGAAAATGTGGCTTCTGAGATGCGGTGGTTGTTCTTGATGAGCTTCAAAACTAAAGCAAAATGTCTTGTTTTTACATTTGAAATTATATTTTTTATTCTGAATAAACTCATAAATCATGTACTTTTACATTCATGTAGGCTATGTAATTAATAGATGATTTTGGCCTGGCTACTTCCTGTAAAAATGAGAGGTTCAAACAGTCAGAATGGTCCTTCCTGACTAATAAAGAGAAAGTAATAAAGAGGTAAAAGAGTCTACAGTCATGCTAACAGTTCTGTGAGGCTGCCCTTAGGCACAGCGCTAGCACAGTGCTAACGTCAGTATGCTAACACAATGATCACAAGGACAATGCTAACATGCAGCTGTTTAGCAGGTATTACGGAAGCCCTAAACAGACGTGATTCAATTGTTTTTTAATACCGTTATCTCAAGATAACAAAGCTTGTTTTCTCGAGTTAATGACATAATTAACCTGTGATCTCGAGATAAAGCTATTAAAAAAATGTTAGAATCATGTCCGTTTAGGGCTTCCATAAGGTAGGACTAAAAAGTTTACCATGTTCACCATCTTAATTTAGCGTGTTAGCATGCTAATATTTGCTAATTAGCACTAAACACCAAGTTATTTGTTAATAAACCAAAGTATTAGACAAAATTTTGTGTGGCTAAAATGATATATGCATCAACTGAAGGTTTTCTTCTCTTAAAGGTACAGTATGTAGGATTTGGCGGCATCTAGTGGTGTGGTTGCAGATTGCAACCAACTGAGTACTCCTCCGTTCACTCCTTCCTTTCCAAGACTGCGGTAACACCGTTCGCCTCGCTCAGAGGCCATCCTTACCATAATATCACTGCTTTACGAGCAACGGAAGTCAGACAGTGGCTGGACGTACCACGGTTGTGCACTCTGCAGCTCACGTTACCACAGTTTCACAAGCATGTCAGAAAACTACGGTGGCCTTCAGGTAACGTAAAAACGAAAAAGGCTCTCGCTAGAGCCAGTGTTTGGTTTGTCTGTTCTGGGCTACTGTAGAAACATGGCGGAGCAACATGGTGGACTCCATGAAGAGGACCCGCTTCCTATGTACATATGAAGGACTTATTCTAAGCTAACGAAAACACAACGATTCTTAGTTTCAGGTGATTATACACTAATGAAAACAGTCCATTTCTGCTAATAGATCCCCCAAAACGTTACACTTTGTTCATTTAAATGTAGCAACCCAATTATCATAACCCAATGATAACCCAATTAAGATGGACCTCACAGTCCTGGATGCACAAACACAAACATCAATTTTCTTGTCCCACACTCAGCAAGAGGAAATACACAAGCATATTTCCCCAAATGTCAAACTTTTCTTTAAATTTGCTCAAGTTTCCTGTGGTGAAAAAAAATATAAAAGTGCCATACTGTACCTGTGATTGGTTCAGATTGGCTGGTCCATTCTTTACTTTCTGGTTCACAACATAAGGGGCTATCTTTTCTGCTGCCTCATAATGTTGGCCAGAGAGGTGAGCTGGACGAGAGGGTAGATGGAAGGAGGGATGGAGGGGCGCAGTATTGGAGGGACAGAGGGCTCTGGATGTATGCAGGGAGGAAGGATGGGATGTTGAAGCGAGGAATGCCGCTTCTGGAGTCTGAACGTGGGAGGCTGGAAAAATGAGAGAAAAGTGTAAGTCAATGCTCCATGATCAATTTGAGTGTGGCAGAGACAGTCAGGCAAAACAAGACAGACACATCACTGTTATCTGTGCAGACAGGAAAGCGCTAAACCCGACACCGACAGAATCTGTTTCTTATTTGGAAACACTAATCAATTCTTGTGAAAACCCACATATGAACTCAAAGCAGTAATTCTGCACTGCATGCTGGTTTGTTCATTTTTCACATGATGCAATATACTACAAAGATGTCTGTTACAAATGGTTTTATATGTGAAAGTGCAGAAAGTGAAAATGTATTTTGCATAGGGGAAACGGGAAATTTCACAAGCTCACCTACGAAAACCCACATGTCCCCGTAAATTTAAATATGGGTATTAACCTGTGAGTTTTTTGTAAGGGAGGGAAATAAAGTTCATTTAAATCATTTCATGTTTAAGTACTCTACTTTTTTCTTTCTCAGTTATTACAGACTTACATAATCAATTTTATTCTTACTATCATACTTTCATTCACAGAAATGCACACACAATGCCTTACCGGTGATGTGGCCATAGTCGCTACCATGAGAAGGTCTCAGGTTGCCCTCGACGACGCCGGGGTCGCCTGACGACTGTGGAAAGCTGTGTGACAGCAGTGGAAACTTCCATATCATCCCAGAGGAATGGATAGACGGGAGAGACTGAAGGTGCGAAGCGAAAAACTGGAGCGTACCAAGTGATTCTCCCCCCTGGGACGCGGAATGTCCGGTGCCTCCATACGCACTGGGAGAGTCCATTTTGGAGGGCGAGTGGGAAGGTAGAGGTGTGGGAGGAGGACTAAGAACTGAAGACACAATGTGAGATGATGTGGGAGGAGAGGGGAAGGACTGAAGAGAGGGGTGAGCGGGCGAGGAGGGAGGCAGGTAGGAGTCTGAATCGAAAGCACAGCTTTGTCTTGACTTGACCGATCCGGGGCTTTCTCCTCTCCCTACTCCGAAATCCCACATCTGTCCAGAGGAATCTCCACTGGGAATCAATGGGAATCTTCTCTTTCGCTGGGAGAGGAACGCCTCAGAAAAGGAGTCCAGCTTCTGAGTGTACGTCCCGCTGCTGACGCCCATGGGCGATCTCTGCGGTAGGCACCCTGAGGCAAAAGAGATGGCGTCTGCTGCTCCTCTCCATCTGCCCTCTACGGTCTGACTGGACGGAGAGACGCTGAGCCAGGGTCCGTCAACCTCTGCTGGTTGAAGCTGATCCTCACCTGAGCCACAGCTGGACCCGTAATCGTCTTCTCTTCCTAAATAATTATCGCTCACTCTCGAATAATCAATGCTGCTGTCGCTGAAGCTCCCCGCCGCAGTCCTGCCGTAGGAAGTAGTTTGTTTAGTAAATTGGCTAACGTCGGCCTCCCTGTTGTAAACTGTTTCGCCTTTAGCGTCACAACTAACGTAATTATTATAGTTTGCTCTGAGTTTACGCTTGACTCCTTCCTCGCTGGCACAGTTCAAAAAAACGTAATTTGCGCTACCGTAGCAATCACCTTTTCTATAAAAATCATCTGCAGCGCTTTCATGACTCTCCCCGTCCTCCCAAACCTCCTCTTTTTTGATACCGCCATACCAAGAGTCAGCGAAATGGCTGGCTAACACGCTTTCTCCATCAAGATGGCCTCCCAAGTTAGCGTCTCCATCCAAACTGCCGCCAGTTGTGTTTAGGAAGCCCCCACTGCTCCCCCTCCGTCCCCCGGAGGAGGTGCTTGAAGTCAGGAAAGAGTTTGTGGATTCTTCCCCTCTACTTCCGTATTGCTCCAGAGGGTCCAGGGCTGGCTCAGTGGACGGGTATCCCACTTCGGGGCTATGATGGCTGGGCAAGGTGAGGTGAAAGGATGGCCGGTGGCGATGGTGGTGGTTGTTGGGGAAGGATTGGGTGGATGAAGGGTCGTCCATGATGGCTTGCTGGGTGTAGCTAGAGTGCCTACAGGAGACAGAAACACAGCGTTAGTATAAATGAATAAAAATAAAATCATGTCACAACATTAGCAGTATCACTTGAACTAGTACCTACTCAACAGCAAGTCATTTGTACACCATGTAGTCTGTACTGACTGAAATGTAAACGCATCTGCGTAAATATGCTACGCTCAGAGCTAGTGACGTAGAATGAAAAGTGAGAAAGACTGCTTATGGTGAGTGGGAGGGGATGTGGATGGGTCCAACAAACACAGGACTTTCAACCAGGAGACCAGGGTTCGTATGGAGGACGGAATCCGCTAAAATAAAAAATAACTGAATGAATAAATAAATGACTCGATAAAGGAATGTCATTAAATATAGCAAAAATAATACTAAAAATAAATGTAGCCGTTAATTAATTGATGAAATGTGACATAAAATTTATATTTCTATTTTAATTTACTTCATTATTTATTTTTCTTTGTATTAATTCCCTTATTTATTCACTCTTATGTTTAATTTTCCTTTTATTCATTTAGGTACTTATTTTTATAAAATTTAAAATGTATTTATTTATTTCTGCATTTGTTTATTTTTTATTTATTTATTTTTGCGTTCATTTATTTTATATTTATTTTTAAATGTATGTATTTATTTATGTATTTATTTATTTATTAATTTCTGCACAATTCACCCTATTTATTTCCCTAAACTTATTTATTTCTGTAGTCTTGTCTATATACATTATATATATTTACATTTCTTTATGCATTTCTGCCTCATTATGAAAATGAGGGGAACTGAACACTAAAAATAAATATAAAATCAATAAAAAAGAAATAAATACATTTGAAAATTAATAAAAAATAAATACATAAATAAATAAAAGGGAGAATTAAACAGAACGGTAAACAAAATAAAGGAATTAATAGAAAGATAAATATATAAAGAAGCTAATTAAATTATGTCACATTTTATCAATTCATTAATGGCTACTTTCATTTTTAATATTATTTTTGCTGCAGTTAGTGATATATTTATTCATTTATCGAGTCATTTATTTATTTATATATTATTTTGGCAGGTTCCGCCCTCCATACATTAGGGTCCCAAAGTGTTGTTGAGTTAATTTAAAGTTAGTGACGTTTGTGACATTGTGACATGTTTTCCGTACTTCTGTTACATTTTTTTCTTATGTATTTTACTTAGTTTGCGTACTTATTTTAAGCCCAACCACGATGTTTTTCCTAAATCTAACTAAGTGATTTTGTTGCCTATACCTAACTGCGGCCGTTGCTGTAGTTTTGTTGCATGGCGTAAAATGCCATGCGAAAAGGCTAAAATGCGTTCTCATGACACACGGAATGTCCTTGTTATGTCGTGCTATTTATTCGCCTTCCCATGAGATCGGGTTGATAAAATATTTGCAGTGGTAATATAGCCTCGCTAAAATTCCTAACTGGGTCACAGAATCATATGGGCTACAGAATTTGGTGCAACACCGGCATGTTAGATCGTCTGAGTACCATAAGTCATTACTGTGTAATGCCACTTTCTAATAAGTGAAGGTATGATGTAGGAAAGGCCGGATTCAAGTCACAAGAGTAGGCAAGAGTTGTCACGCCTCCAAAATCCCCTGTCCATAAATAGTTTGTACGGAGGTACAAACTAGGTATCGGAGACAATTCTTTGATTAAACATGCACATTATTAACTGTACTTTGTAGAACAAATGATCACGTCACGTCATTACCTGAAATAAATCATGCAGGCTACGGAGGTCACAGGTTTAAAGTTATGGCGCCTTTTTTCTAAACTCCAAATCGAGCAAAGTCTACCTCGACTGATCTGCCGTTTGATCTGCCTTTTGTTTGAAGTTTCGATTTTGTCTCAGATTAAACAGATTAAAAGACGAGTAACAGATATCAGTTGTGACTGGAACTGTCTGCAATGTGGTCTGAAGAAAACCACTCGCTGAGAAGCCAAAGAGAAGGTCATTTTGCTATTGCTTTTTTCTTTTCTGTTCTGCGATTGACTTGTTAGCACGTTAGAAATTGGCTTACAGTACAAAAGCCTTGTACATTGAGTCGCATGAAATCTTGAAGTCTTTGTCGTTCTTTCTTTCTTTCTTGAAACCACATTCTGCTCTAAATAGGACAGTGAGTGAGTCAGAAAGAGAAAGACCGAAGGAAGACGAGATGAAGAGACAAATACACTGTATAAGTTTTGACGGTCGTTGTTTGTGTTTTTTTTACCAGTCCTTGGCGCTTAATTTCCTTTTCACATATGTTCCTCCTCTGTTGTTCATGCTTTCGGGTCCTGGTTGTTCTTCTGATTGTCTTCATCGTTCTCTCTGACTTATTTTTGCTTCGTCTCGAGTGTTTGTATAATTATTTCCCCCTTCAGATTTGCAGCCTCTCAACTAGTCCTTCCTATCTGTCTCTCTCTCTCTCTCTCTCTCTCTCTCTCTCTCTGCTGTGTATCTTTTGATACACAAAGTCTGTCGCACAAAGCAAAATGGACACACAGACCACATACGCCGTCTTTTGCACACACACACACTCAATTACTCATAGAAACTCATACACGCTGACTTTCACACACACACACACACACACACACACACACAAACACTTGCAGGTGTCAGAGGGGACCAGCGAGTAGTGATGTTGCCTCTCTGCCTTTTCGTCGTCGTGGTAACCACATCCTGAGGAAACAAACGCTGACGGATCTCCCTCCTTTCAGCTATCTTTATCTCTCTGCCCCCCTCCTCTATCTCGCTGTCTCTCTTTCCGTCTCTTTGCCTGTCCTTACCTCTCTCTCTCTCTCTCTGTCTCTTATTCTCTCTATCTCTCTCTCACACCAGGCGCCCAACTTTGTTTTCTATCTCTCTCTTGTCCTGCCTTTCTTCTTCTGTCTTCTACTTGCTTTTTATCTATCTGCTATCCTCAGTCTTTGCGCTTTTTGGTATACATCTAAGTTCTTTTCTAGTGTCCGACCCCCTTTGTGGCGCTCTCCTCCTTTTTTTGTAGTTAATTTCTTTTTTTAAGATATTTAAGCAGACCTTGAGTTCTAAAAAACACTTAGACATGTGTACAAAATACTTAGAAACTTTCCAATCATCAGGTTTTCCACATGATTTCCACATTTATATATAGGTTGCATGTATAAAGTACCACTTTAGTTGATCTTTGTAACGTTATTTGAGTGGATAAGGTGTGATAAACGTGTGTGTATGTGTGAAAAAATCATATAGGTGTGTATCAGTACTCAGTTATGTGAGTGCTTGTACATGAGCGCTGAATGTGTGAATATACATGCAAACATCTTTGTGTGGCTACAGTATATTTTTGTAAGTGTCTGAGTGTGTGTGTGTGTTTGTGAAGCGGTAGCGGTGGCGTAGATGTTTACCAGATCAAGATTCTCCGGCTGAGTCAGCTGACAGGAAATGAGCGAGAACGAAACAGGAAGGAAGACGGCGACAAACGACGAGGTTCAGGGAACCCTCTAAACACCCTGCAGCCCCACCTACCCATCCACCGACCCACTCACCCACCACACACACACACACACACTCATACACATAGAGTAGGCACCTTTAACGTTCCACCTTTGTTATGTCATATAACTTTAAAACACCTACTCACACGTAACCTCAAACGCGACCGCTGACATGTCCACAAGCCTGTGAGCGACTTCAATAACCTCTGCTTCACACACACTAACACACACACACACACACACACACACACACACACACACACACACACACACACATGACCTTGTTAAGTACAGACATGACATTTCTGCGTTATCATCAGCATCTTAATATATGACAGTGACGTATTTGCTATCTGTGGTGAAAAAGGTGTCAAAATACAGTACAACAATGTGAAATACTCTTTTTTACGTAGGACAAAAAATTGTGAAATTTGAGCTGTAAAAAGTACAAACTCACCCCAAAGAATGGTAAATGAATGATTTATTAACATATTGGCAGCATTTTTTTATTTTGTTGGTAATCTAGGTGATGCTAAATCAGACCCCCAGTATTGTTATTGGGTTGCTATAAACCAAAGCAATTCAGCCGATTTTATAAACGGCTTAATCTGGAAGATTACCTGCAAGATTACCTGTCATCAGATTAAATTATTGATGTAAAAAGTAAATATGAAGCAGTAAAAAGTACAATATTTCCCCCTGAAATGTAGTGGAGTAACTCTGTAATGTGAATACTATGGTCAACTTTAAAATGTACAAAAACGAGGGAGCCCTTGTACATCACAGGGTAGAGCATGTTAGAGTCCGCCCCAGGGCCCTTTGCTGCATGTCATCCCCTCTCTCTCTGCTGTCTGTCCTGTCTGTCTCTCACCATCAAATAAAGCAGAAATGCCAGAAAAAAAATCTTTTTTTTAAAAAAATATATATACAAAGTAAATGCATAAAATCTCACAAAATAGAAGTACTCAACGGAAGTGCCACTGCCTTCCAATTGTACAGCACACCACATGAATTAATGTACTTCATCACTTTCTAAAACTGGAAAAACTACGTCAGTATTGTATCAGAAATGACAGCATCTGTTGTAAACTAGAGACCATCTTGTGACGGGATCACATCAGCCAAAATGATGCCAAATCGGGCCAGGAGCCATCTTCCCACCCATCTTCGTACTCGGCCTTCATTTTGATCTCAACTACACACTTGTAAAGTGTAATGCATCTTTCACGGTCGTGGCGACAAAATCTATCACAGACAGACAGACAGAAATATAAACACCTGGCAAAGTACTCAAAACCACTTCTGTGGTAGTTCCCGCTACAGTGGGTGTCTCCAGGACCACATTTTGCCGTGACGACACACACAAACAGACTCACAAGGTGAAAACAGCCACATGCCATCGCGGCTGGTAATAACTGCAACACTGTCATTAAGTTCGCCAAGGAGGTTATGTTTTCACCGGCGATGGTTTGTTTGTCTGTCTGTCTGTCTGTCTGTCTGTCTGTCTGTCTGTCTGTCTGTTAGCAGGATTACTCCAAAAGTTTGCGATGGATTTGAATGAAATGTTTTGGAGGGGTGGAGTGTAGCACAATGAACAATCATTCGATTTTGGTGGCGATCTGGATCATGATCCAGATTCAGGAATTTTTTTAAGGATTCCAATCAGCCTGAGCATTAAGACCACAGGGTATAACACATGCACAGTGTAATGCGTTGATGACGAAACCTTCTTCCTCCTTCTTCGAGCAGAGAGATCCGTGTGTGGATGTGTGTGCGGGAGCTACTGGCCGTCCGTGGTGAGAAAGAAAAAAGCAGTAGCTGACGGGATGAGAGACAATGTAGTGTAACGTTATACAGACGTAACAAGGCTGCTGAATGAGAGAGGCATTCGCCGACACGTTACACGGAAACACACCGTGTTAATAATAAGCTGACCACCTTACGGTACCGCCAGCTGTGAGCTGTGATCTGTTTTTAAAGTCACGCACCTTGGCGGAGGTCTGCACTCTCCAAGTGCCATTCTAGTTTAACATGAAATTTTCCCTGAGCTATGATAACTGTGTCCCTCATTAAGATGATACTAAACTAAGCCAGCAGATTTCTGCCCATTCAGTCAGTCACGGGGCCCGTTTCGTCAGCATTTGCAACAGAAGATTATTTTTTTTTAGACGCATTTCACTCATCAAATCAAACACCATACTTGCGACACATCCAAGACCCTGTGGGACTCCCAAAATGTATGTGCAGTTTGTGAGTGACAGTCGAAACGTGACTCTGCTCTGCTGCCATTTGCGATCTACGACGTGCAAGCATTGCTCGCAAACTGCTTTTGTGAAACAAACTCCTAAAACAGATCAGTTATTACCAATAAAGTAACAATAACAGTTACAAGTAGAGAATTAAATCAGTTTGATTTATGATCCAACTAAGCAACTTCATCACCTTCCAGAGAGAGGACAAAGAGAAAAGCAGCGAAAGTGTGTCTGTGTGTGTGTGAGAGAGAGAGTGTCGGTGTGTGTGTGTAGGTGATCATGTTAATGCTGAGGTCACTTATACAGTGTGACTACTCCTCATAGCTGGAAACCTCAGCATTAACATGCACAATAGATAATAATGTGGTGACTGCACAACCTGTCTGACACAATAACCTCAACATTAGCATAATAACTTTGGCATTCATTTATTGATTTATATTATATCTTGTTATTTGAGGCCGATTTATGCTCGTACAGATAAGATCACTGCGTTGCATTACATTTCCTGCAAATATTTTCCTCGGGCAATGCAGAGTTTCAGCTGCTGTAAAAAAAAAATTCCGACATCAGTATAAAACATACGATCAATTTTGATATCTGAGTCATCTTCGCATTGCTGCGGGTGGGACTCGAGAACCAGGAAGACGAGTGATTCCGTGTTTTCTATCCTCACACTTGCAGCCAAACAACATGCAGTTTTCGGACAGCGGGGAGTGAGACTCTGCTGCTCCAGAGTTTTACCACAATGAGTCAGATTAGACTGTTTTTACGTCGTTCACGCTCACCAAACGTGGAGATTACTTTGTTGAATTCAAAGTGGCAACTTAAAAATCCTCCTTGGAGGGGCCGTTAATCCTTCTCATTACAATTTAGTCACATATTTTAAGGATGAAATGATGTGCTTTCAGGATATTTGACAATTATGTGCAGGGAAGAAAAAGACGTCACAAAGAATTATTCAACGCGATTAAAGGAAAGAACAAATAAAACACTTCAAATGCATTCTTGCACAGCTTAGTCGTGCACCCAATACGGCGAAAAAGTTGCCTTCAAAAGCCCAAACTGAAATTAAAGTGGTTTCTTACACGTTTTTTTTTTTTTACTTCTACATGCTCTGTTAATTTGTTTGTGTCTCCTACATTTGCCTACATTCATGTTTGCGTGTGTGCATAACCTTGAGAAAACAGCCAGTTAACAAAAAAAAAAGTGTGAATGAAAGGATGTGAGCGGATGGAAGGGGAGTGCGGAGGAGTGAGCACGGGGGAGACGATTCTCTAGTTTTCTCTCAAATTCACCGTAAAAGCCTGCGGGAGCAGAGGAGGGGGAACGAGAGAAGCACTTCTGGACTTTTTTATTCTCAGATTTTTTTTTTCTCTCCGTCTGTCTTCCGTCACTGAGAGAAAGAGGTGATGACTGGCGGGAAGAGAGTAACTGAATGGATGAGGGACAATTTAAACCGCCAGACAACATGAACTGTGTGGATCACAAAACACCAAACAGGCTATTTTGCTAAAGTTAGCCTTGTCGATTATGAGCACTACAATGATGCTCACCCTCCTCGACAACCTTGTTATTATGTGACGGCGGTTCATGCTAACGCTGTAGGTGTAACGGAGAGTACGAGAAAGTGTAGCATCACGTAAAAGGCATGACGGTGTATATGAAATACTGAACACACGGAGGTGAAACTGCTACCAAAATGCTCATCACACAAGAAGTACAAGTGAAAGAGATTAGTTTTAAAAAAGGTTGTTTTTTCCTTTACCTTTTTAACAAACATTTGAAGCTAAAAGTCAACTCAAATTCAATAAATTCAAGAGATTTATTCAATAGACAGTGTACCCCTATTTAAAATGATCCCAATTTGTTAACAATTTCGGAAAAAACAGTTAGAAACTGTGCTTATTGACCGAAAGTTGTTTATTGTTTGTTTTTTTAATTTTACATTTACACAGAATTTATATTGTGCAAAGCGTTGGTGCAGTGAAATTAAAATATCTGTGTCTGATCGATGCTTTTTGGTTGTAGCTGAATTTAGGATCAGTATTTCACATGCAAACATGAGCAGAGATACACACCGTGTGCACAAAGGGGTTGTAGGAAAGTTCTAAAACAGCCATTTTTCTTGCTTTTAATGCATTTGGTGCTCTTACAAAAGACTAAAAGCGGGCCTGAAAATCACGACAAGCTTGACAAGAGCTCTAAAAGAAGATCACAGGCCAGAAAATGTTCAGAGACCCCGCTGTGCGCACATGTGACTGCAATGATACACACTTCTAAAGACTGCTACAGGCTTCTTTTATGTAAAACGATCAGTCTTCACCACAGGAGGAGACACCTAAAAGCGTCTTTAAAAAGTCCATAAAACGATCAAATATAATACAGTGCGGCATTTGTTTTTGATTCAAAATATGTGTTTCCACGGTGGATATCGAGGGACATTCTAACGTTGTCTATTCACATGATGGACTTTCGTTTGTCAGTACTCATGGTAAAATATGCCAAAAGTTGGGTACGCGTTCCTATGGAAACCCTGAGAACCGTGTTCAAGCTGCAACCTAAAACACACTGATCGATCAGATGAGAGCTAAGAAAGTTATTAAGCTTGGTTTGAGACTAACAAAAACAATTTCTACACAATATTATTCATAAGCAGCTAACACATAGAATTATTACTTCAAATTTCCTGCAGCATCATGTTATAGATGTGCTTGAGTATAGCACAAATTAATGGCAACTTTACTATCATGTCCATCTATTTGGTTCAAGTCTGATCACACACACTCTGCCGGTACAGTACGATACTGATGACATGATACTTTCCATTCTTGTATTTTCTCCATTCAAGGATGCAGAAAATTCTAATTCTAATTCATAGCTGCAAAGTGCTGAATTCTGAATATATGAATCCATTCAAATAAAGGTCACAGAGGTCATCTGAAGGTGAATGAAAGACGTAATCGGCACGTTTTATGAATATATAAACAGAATGAATGTGATGTCACCATTTCTTCCTTTTCTTTAAGCTATCGCAGCATTCAAACTAATATTTTTGATGTGCAGTATGTAATAAAATACAGTATTACGTTGTTGTTTTTTTGCGCTTGGAAAAACATATGTCCTATATGCGATATTACTATAAATGTTGAATTGGCCGCTGATGCACTGCTAAACTATCTGGTGAGTGGCTAAACTGCCATTAAAATGATTAGTGAATAAATAGTGCCATTAAATATTGCATATTTTTGCATTCTTTAATGAATGAATGCAAATTAATTACAGTTGATTTTTTCTCCAGATAAAAACACTAGGTTCAGTAATGACAGTTGCAACACATCTTTGGTTGTGATTATCAACTCATAAAAACATGACAGCTTACGCACCAATCTATGCGATTATTAGTATATTTCCCACGTGGGGCCATCCCTTAATCATAACCAACAGGTTTTTTTGTATTTCATGTTAAATGACAACACGAAACCTGCAGATGATCTCAACCCTTAACATTATTCCATATTAATTTACTATAAAAGAAGTAATTCTCCTGAAGGAATATGTTTGCAGGCCGCCAAGCCTCTCAACAAATGATCAAACTATTTCGGAAATTTGGTGAGAAAGAGTTCATCCTTCCAAGTGCACTGCAACAAACTCAGCCCAGAACAATTTCTTAATTATGTGAAGGATTTCTTTTGTTTGTTTATAGCGTAAACATACGAGTATCAGCCTAGCCCAGAGGTCAGCAACCTGTGGCTCCAGAGCCACATGCGGCTCTTTAGCCCCTCTCCAGAGGCTCCCACTGGATTTTTTAAAAACGTAATGTAAATGAATAACGGTTATTTTTGAACTTTTTTATGTATCATTCTTGTAGGTCTACGGTGATTCCTAAATTCTCCAGTTTCAAAAATCTGTAGCCTATACACCAAATATCATAATTACTAAATATATACATTTTTTTTTAAAAATCATTTCAGTCAAACCAAATGTGCGTCATCTACAACCTGGTGCCTTATCCTCTAATTTTGCCCAACCTCAGTAGCTCAATAAGCTAGCTATGGATTCTAAATCCAAAGAAAGAAAAGTCTCTGAGGAAAATAGAGAATTTAATAGTGCGTGGACAGATTCAACAAGTCATTTAAAGACATTTTCAGAACAAGCACACTGGATTTGCTGAAAAGCCAGCAGCAGCTTCCAGCCAAATGTCCTGAGATGTTTCTTCAATGTCCTGCCTCTCATTTGCACTTGGGCCCTCACTGCATTAGACATAACAGGCTGCGATACCTTCATCACAATGCTCAAATGTTTTGCGGCTCTAGACAGATTTTTTTTTAATTTTATTTGGCCTAAAATGGCTCTTTTGATAGTAAAAGATGCTGACCCCTGGCCTCGCCACTTCTGAAAACTGGTATGTGATCAGGCAGTAGTCGGTGCACTCATGTTAAATAAGATCAGGAAGCAAAGCTAGGCCTGGCAGGATAATTATGTTATCGACTTAACGCACGATATACGGACATGACCTCCATCAGTTTTGCTGACATCGATATTTCCCGTTGTGTTTACATGCGTGTTAAGAATGTCACCAACATTTTAGCCAACATGATGTCAGAATAAATAGCAGCGTTGTCACGACCATTATAAGACTTGGACATTGCGCATTTTTGTTAACAGAGGTCGAAAGTCCATTTTATTTATTGTTTTGTTTGTGTGGTTTTGTTTTATTTATTTTGAACATTTTAATATTTTTTACACATTCCAATCCCAATGTCTGAATATTCTAAAGAATTAAAAGTGCACTGCTCTTTGAAAGGGTGCACTTGCATTACTCTGCTATTGTATTATATTATCATTATATCACAGGCATAAAATGGTCTAAAAATGACAATAATAAGGCCAAGGTTACTGTAGCATTCTACACTCTCGACTGTGACTACAATAACACCACAATGCAGCAATAGCATAGCGAATATGACCAAGTCAAATAGGAAATAAATATTAAGTTAGTATAGAGTGCTTAGAATTATTTTTACAGCTTTAAATCACGCTGGATGTAACACAAATTCATCTAAATTAAGTGCAAATTTAAAGCACAAAATAGTAGATATCACAAATATGTATCCCCTTTACTTTGACACACCTAATTCATCCCTGGTGCAGCCGATTAATTCGAGGTTGCAAACCTAATTTAAATGGCGATTGTAGTCAAAGTGTGACAAGCGATTTCAGGTGACACACATTCAACGTCTTTGCAAAAAACTGCACCGTAAAGATGAAGGAACATTGTCGGCTCATCCGCAATGACGTTCAATCAGGGGAAGAATATCAGAACATGACTGTAGGAGGGTCTGCGTGAGAAGCTGAGGAGTACTCACAGCAACTCTGAGGGAGCTACAGGTTCCCGTGGTTTGGGAAGGGAGACACTGATGCTTCGCCAGCAGCATCTTTATGGCACAGTGACTCACAAAGCAAAAAAAACACTGTTGAAATAACGTCGCATGACAGTTTGAGGTAGCGTTTGTCAAAAGACCTGTGGGGGAACCAAGTGGAAAAACGGCCTGATGGGACTAAAATGTAGTTTTCTGGCCATCATAGGCTCCTAAACGCCAAACACTGCACATCAGCAGAAACACACCATCTCCCCCCCTGAAGCATGGTGGAGCAGCATCATGCTGTGGGGATGCTTCTGTGAAACATAAAGCCAAAGCTACACAGAAAAGGATGAAAAATAACACGTTGCGAGTCAAAATGCCCAGCTCAGTCCGATCCAGAATATGTGTCAGAACTTTAATTTGCTGTTCACCCCACGGCCTTAATGCTGCCAAACAGAGCACTTCGGCAAAGACAGATTGCAGGGTCAAGATGTTCAATGCTGTCCTCACAGACTGAAGTCTATCATTGCTGCCAAAGGCGCCTGTACTGCTTGAGGCAGCACCTGAGGTTGGTGAATTCTCATGCATTCATTTAGTTTGGGTTTTAGTCCATTGGGGTGTTTTGAATACTTATAGGCAATGTACATTAGAGGCCCAATAACTTGTTTAAACTGTACGTCTTTGCATAGAACTAAAATGTACTGCAATCTTCTTCCGTTTCCTCGTTTCACCCCTTCTCCCAGACAGAGCGTGGAAGCCCATGAACAATGTCACTAAAGCCATTTAAAGATGAACACAGTTGCAACAAGAAAGCTTGACTTCATTCTGTTTCCTCGAGCTTTGATTTTCACGTTGAGCAGCGAGAATTGTTCAATACAGATGTTTTTCATTCGTTGGCACAGACGCTGAAGTTTTTTACTTCATAGCGTAAAAACACGAAAAGCGGTTGTTGCCCCCGTTCTGTGTGGCAGATGTCAAAGGAGGTCACAAACTCGAAGGAGGTCAAAAATAGCAACAACGACAATACAAACTCTTCTTCTAATGTTTTGTCCTCTTTGGGTAGACTAAATATTAGAAACACCTCTTTGACACTGCACAACTGAACCGCAAACTAAAGCCTTCAATATGGCAATGAAACCGAATAAACATCTCAAACAATTTCAAGAAAAACTGACCATTATAACCATAACTAAGGTAGGAGTCTGTACAGGGATGTTATATTAGTTATGTGTAACAAATGAACTGCTAACTGAGTGTCGATTCACACACTTATCAAAGTTAAAGTCAAAATAAATAGCTTTATATAGTTACATCCCGGACTTCAAAGTACGTGTGGGCCTTTTGGTGACAGATCACCTTAATATGTTTAACTGTAGATGTAAATTGAAGATGATATCTTTACAAAGTGTTCACAGCGAAGAAGCTTGTGGTTTTAAGCCTCTCTGTGTAAGGGCATGTGTGGTGTAAACACCAACATGTTGCTGGTATCAACACTGTAATGCTACAAGTAATGTTGAGGCTCAGGCTCGGAAAAAAAGACAGATTTTTATACAGCTGCAAGAGCAATATGCACCTGTACGTGGACTTATTATATATTCAATGCGAGCGCATTTTCAAATCGAAACGATACTTTCATTACAATGATTTGACATTTCTGACCCGAGCTTTGAATTTTAACTGGATTCATCCACATTTGCAATGAAATCTATTCATTTAAACGATGAAATCCCCTAAAAATGTGCACCTTCAGTTGCAAATTTCACTGGCTAAGTTAGTAAAAAAAAAAAATGGCTCCCTTGGATAAAAGTCACTTTTGAATGACGATAAAGAAGACTCAGGGGGTTGGGTTAAACTTTCTCAAAGCTCATTCTAAAAAGTTCCTGCCTTATAGTGTGCTAAAAAAATGAATAAAAATGTCTTCTTACCTGTTAAGTTGTCATTACGATGAGAGATGTACCAGTGGTAGTGGAGTCGTGCATGTGTGTACGGTCTGCTGGTAGGTAGACATGTGTGAGAAAAGGGGGAGGAGGGAGAGAGACTGCGAACAAGAGAGAGAGAGAGATGTAGTTTCACCAAAGATGATCGGCCACTGTCGCTCTTTCAGTTGATCTTTCAGCCTTTCATCCACTTTGTCATAATGGCACTGTATGTGTTAGTGTATGTGTGTGTGTGTACGTGTGTGTGTGTGTGTTACAAGCTGTGTCATAGTGATGCTGGAAACAAGAGAAAAACACCCTAGTGTGCGGAGCCTTAAACCTCACTCGCACACACATACAGTACATGCACATACACACACTTTCAGTTTGAGTGTTTTTTTTGTCTCCCTTCTCATCCCTCATTTTCTCTCTTATGGTCTCTTATGGTCTGTTTGTTATTAAAGGGCCACACACACATCCTAATTTTAGACACACACATAGAACCACTGAGAAAATGCATACTGTACATGCTCATAACCAGCACATCACTTTGAAAATGTGTAAAGTACTTTGTCCATGAAAGTGTACAGTTGCAGTACCGGACACTGTTGTCGTGGAGTCCTGTTCTAGTTTTGGGGAAAGATAAAGAAAAAGTTTGACATTTATTTGATTTCTTGCTGGGAGGTTGATGAGATCAATAACTCTTTCATGGTAATACACAGTGGTGGAATGTAACCAAGTACATTTACTCAAGTACTGTAGCTTTTTTGAGGTACGTTACTTGAGTATTTCCATTTTCTGCTACTTTATACTTCTACTCCACTACATCTCAGATGGAAATATTGTTCTTTTTACTCCGCTATATTCATTTAATAACTTATGTTACGTTGCAGATTCAGATTAATAATACAAAATATAATCAGCAAATAAATTATAATATATTATATTTACATTGCATTATCTTTTTTTTATTGTATTATCTTTTCATTAGCACCTATGGGATTGTCACAATCTAATTTCGTTGTACTACACAATGACAATAAAGTGCTTGAATCTTGAATCTTGAATCTTAAGCTACTTTGCAGATTCAGACTAATAATACAAAATATAATCAGCAAATTAATTATAATGTATTATTTAAGAATAAGATAAGACTTTATTGATCTATTTATTGATTTATTGGGGTAAATTCACAAGCTACCCAGCTGTATATAAAGTAATTTGAATAAGCTCCACCTTTACCAACTAGAACATTAAAGTGATGTACCATTCATAATGTGCACATTAATGCATCAATGATTATACTACAATAATAATAATATACATTCTGAAGGGGCCATTCTGCATAATGTGTACTTTTACTTTCACTCTGGTACTTATGACATATTTCTATACTTCACACAGGTATATAGATGGCTTTATGTGCATATATTGGTGATATAGGGGTATAGGTACAGCATATACGGTCAGCTTAGAGACGCATGTACGGCAATGACAGGGTATCATGTTCAAAATAGCACATCATCGTAGCTACATCTCGGAGGGAAATATTGTACTTTTTACTCCATTACATTTATTTGAAACTTACTGTAGCGACTAACTTTTTAAATAATAACCCATTAGTATATAAAGTATCTAAATTGACTCTGAATTGAAGAACTACAACATGAAAATGTATGTATTATTGATAAAAACAGAATATAATATTCTATAAGAATATAACACTTTAAAAGGAACCGTTCTGCATAATGAGTACTTTTATTTTTACTTTTTTTTAACTTTTACTTTTGATATTTTAAGTAGTTCAACTTTATTTTATGATGTAAACTTAAGTATAGTTGAAGTATAATCCCAAGAAAACTTTATGTAGTAAGTTTACTAATGTCAATGTATTAGTAGTAAAGTTGTAAGTGTACTACTTCAATATTTCTAAGTTGGCCCACTTTTTAGTTTATAAGTATACTTTTTTAAGTATACTTTAAATGTAAGTGTAGTAAACTTTGAGTACACAACAAGTTTACATCCAAGTTGTATTTTGCACTGCAACTATAATATGAACTATACTACAAGTGAACTTATAGGTATACTGTTAGTTTACTAGTTATATACTTGTAGCCCACTTATTAGTTTATGAAAGTACACATTAAAGAATATTCTCAGTAAACTAATCATTTAGTTTTTTTACTGCAAGTATACTTGTTAATTTTCTTTAAATTAACTTATAGTACAGTATACTTACACTTTTCTGTATACTTTTCAGTATAAGCCAAGTATACTTGGACTTTTCTGTATACTTGCTAAGTACATTTGGACTTTTCTGTATATTTGTCGGTATAAGCCAAGTATACTTAAGTATAATTTTGATAAGTTCATCTCTGAAAGTACATAAAAAATAATCTGAAAGCATACTCTCTTATTTTAAAAGAAGTATACTAATAGCATACTTCTAAACTTCTATTTGTAGGGTAGGCCTAGGCAGCCTACTTAAACTATCCAAAGTAAAAGTACTCAGCCTAGGCTAGGCTACATTTTACTGATAATACTTCTGAATCCAGGACTTTTTAGAGTATTTTTAGGCTGTGGTATTTCCAGCCTGCTGTTATTTAAGTAATAGATCTGGGTATTTCTTCCATCAGTGGTAATACAGTAAAGATGTAGCTACAGCAAGCAGCCAGTTAGCTTAGCTTAGCTTAGCACAAAGACTGGAATTAGAGGGAATCAACTAACCTGGCTTTGTCCACAAACAAACCTGTGATTGTTAGCGAGCCTCAGAGGTGCTGTTAGGATAACTGTGTTATCTTTGGACAGAGCCAAGCTAGCTGTTTCCCCATTTCCAATCTTTATGCTAAGCTAAATAGCTAAAGAGCTAAAGAAGCTAAAGAAGCTAAAGATGTTATTATCTCATGCTAAGCTTCTCATCTTTCTTTCAGCAAGAATTGTGTTTACCAAAATGTCAAACTATTCCTTAGATTTAACTTCAGAGAAATGTAAATTTGTCGTGCATTTGAAGCTGAACATACCTGGAGTTTAGGATCCAAGGTGGGCTAACAGAGGAGTGAGAAGGAGAGGTGGATGTCTGCACTGGAATAAGGACAGAAAGAGCTAACAGTGTTAACGTGAGGGCGAACCAGAGGGTGCGTGCTAAGCTTCAGGGACGACTCAGTTGGTCAGGAAGGTGTTATCGGCTGTAACCGCTGTATGAGAGCAGAGCAGTGCAGAGCAGCTGTGAGCTAGCCAGTAGGGCACGCTCACATGCACGAACATGCACTAAAAGCATGAGCAGCCGGCCCGGCTATGTAAACAAAGCACAGAGTAGCTGGTATTACAAAACAAACAGAGGGAGAGCAACTTCATTCTTAATTATTTCAGCGTTTCTTATATTTTGTATGCTGCTTAATGTACTTGCATTAAAATGTACTTACCACACAGAGGTTCAGTTAGTCAAGCATTGTGAAACTGTGCACAATGCAGCACGGCACAGTGTGGGGAGTGGGCACAGTACAAGCTCCAGTTCGTAAAATGAACAAAAAATTCCATTTCAAAATTTATTTCAAACATGTTAAATAAAAAATAAAAAAATAAAAAAAAGAGAATGATCATACAAACAAGTGGACAGCCAGAAAAAAGTAATATTTACATACAATGAAAAGCATAAGCAAAAGAAATTGTCAAACACTTGAGGCCTTGGTTTACATATTCGAAAAGGAGTGAAAAGAAGTACAAATTGATTTAATCCCATCCCTTCTCCATAAATCATTCATTTGAAGCTGGTTGATTATCAATGAACGATTTATGGAGAAGGGATGGGATTAAATAAATTTGTACTTCTTTTCACTCCTTTTTGAATATATAAACCAAGGCCTCAAGTGTTTGACAATTTCTTTTGCTTATGCTTTTCATTGTATGTAAATATTACTTTTTTCTGGCTGTCCACTTGTTTGTATGATCGTTCTCTTTTTATTTATTTTTTTATTTTTTATTTTACATGTTCGAAATAAATTTTGAAATGAAAATGAAATGAAATTAAACAGAACATGTTGAACCCACAAGAACACATGAACATCGTGAAGATTGTTCAAGCTGACAAAACAAACAGGAAAACCAAAGAAAAGTTTGTACATCTGATGAATTCAGGAGACGAAAACACAGCCAGTAGCCACTACAGACTGATCCTCTAAGATAGAAAACGAGAATTATCATTCAAATTAATATCAGAATAAGGTTTATTTTGCCAAGTACATACATGGAATTTGACTCCATTTCTATGCGGCTCTCTAAATGTACTCAATGTACACAGAATAACAGCGAGGAACAACAATGACCAACAATAAAATAAAATGCCTTTATACAAGTCAAGTGTTCTGGAATTTGTAAACAATACAAATAGTTCAAAGTAATAAATACAGGATTGATATACATGGGCTGGATGAATGAATTAAGATGATATGTATATATTACAATATGTACATAAAGTGACAGATGATGTGTACATATTACAAAAAAATGTGCGTTAAAAACTGTAAATTGTAATTGTAACAGCAGCAGTGGGTATTTTGGTGTTAGAGGGTTATTGACGATGTATGACTGATTAAGTGTTCATCAGAAAGATATAAACTTCTTACAGAAAATACGCCAACTTTTTCTAAACTCTTACCCGACAAGCCATTTAGCCAACGCTGTATTGAAGGAGGTACTAGTGGTTTCCAGTGTTGTAGTATATTGTAAAACCTTGTAAAAAAAATGAACACTAGTTACAATAATACTACATTGTGAGTCAGAGCAGAGGGTTAGAAGTTCAAAAGCAAGGTATAGTAGTATCTCTCTCCAATGTTGAACCTCAATATGAAGCTTACCAAAATAAGCTTTGGAAAGAAGCATTTTCCATATATATAAATACCTATGTAAAGACCTGTAGGGGTATATTAAATGGCTAAGTTAGTGTCAGTATATTGAGGGAGTGACTAGCTTTATGATTGCTTTTTGAATTTACAACATCTTGTTTGAACTCACAGGGCTTTCCATTATAAAGTGACAGCTTATAATGCTGTATTTCTGTGTAAAACATAATTTGTGTCTCTGCGGCGCTCCATGAAAGCTAATGAAAGGTCATGTATCTTCATGTCATGATGTAAAAGGTGTATATGTGAGAGTGAGTCAGACTCAGACTGAGAGTCAGTCATGAGTGTGCATGGCGGTGGGTGAGACGGTGGTTGGGTTTCACAGCGGCGTGGGGTGCGCAGAGAGGTGCCGAGACAGACTCTGATTCCCGGTATCATCGACTTCAAACCTCCCCTGTGATACCGCAGCACCACGGCGGCCCTGTATTGTACCAAGACCCTGAAACTCTGCTGAGACTAAACCCAACTTTCAGCTGTTAAAGGGACTGTTTGACATTTTTATCAAAAGGATGGATTTTTTACATGAGAAATTGCGAGGTTTTATGAGATTACATTACACATAAAAGTATAATGAAACTGGTCAGAAATTAACATATTTAAAGTAAAATTTCAGCATTTCATGAAAAGAGTTTTTTAAGTTAGTTTTAGTTTGTTGATTTGTATATTTTGTGTGGAGTCAAACATTTTGCACATCCCACATGGGATTACGAAACACCAATAAAGATTAAATGAAAACATCAAAAGACATTTTCTAGTACATTTTCACAACCAAAAGAAACCGTGAAAAAAACTTGATAGAAATATATATAAATACGGTGTCAAAATTAAAAGAGATTATTCTGCACAAAGCCCCCTTTTAGAATGATATATTATCATATATATTAATAGATTCTTTTTATTATTGAAGCTTTAATGTGTGAGCGACATTTTAATGTCGTTCACACATTAAATGGTCGAGGTGGAGCTGATTTTTACCTACTTTATATACTGTTGGGTTGTTTAATTAAAAACAGTGTGTCGTACCTTAAGAGCTGATAGTATGACGGATTATATTCACCCATTCACTCTGTATCTTTTATATCTCTATTTACTGTTTTTATTATATTTGTATACCTGTACCTCTCCTGTGTTTCACTGTTTGCTGCTGGTGCTGCTTTGACACCTGAATTTCCCTCCGGGGATTAATAAAGGTTCATCTCATCTTATCTTAAATCTTATGTCTGAAATTATAATTTACAAAATAACTCGTAACTGCAGCTGCCAGATAAAGTGCATTGGTGTAGTTATCTATGAATCACAGTGGAATGCTGTAGAAGTAATAAGAAGTAAAGTTATTATTGCTATGGACCCTGTTGTGAGTCTGAAATAAAGTTTGAATTGAATACCTCAAAATTGTACTTAAATACAGTATTAAAAAAAACATACTAGGTTGCTTTTCACGGCTGAATAAAGTAGAATTTGTGTTTAATGTCAAGCCAGTTACAGGAACGGCGTGCCAAAGACATCAGGCTGGGCTCCAGTTCATACAGGATTACAGTAAAAGGAATAGATCTATCGTAAACTGGCGTTTTTTCTAAGTAAAATTGTAAAATCAGGTCAAGCAAAGACTGCCAACCAATGTAAAGAGCAGAACAACAGAGACTGTGTTTGTTGATAAAGATAAAACCGTAAGTATTTTTCTTGGTCCTTCTTTTGCTCTCCTTCTGTGCCACTCTAACTGAACATGTTAATACTTAGAACAGAAAATCAGTATGTAAAACAATTCTTCCTTTCAGTCTAGGTCTACTGTATATGAACCCAACATTTAAACCACCCTAGAGCGACAATTCAAGCAATAACGTTGAGGGAAAATGGCAGGTTTTCAATCCCCCATATGCAATTTCCCTCAGTGAATTCAGTCCTTTTATTCACGATATATTTTTATTCGTATATAAAAACTGTGGGACATACGGTATACGTAGAGAGGAAGTATTTCTCAAATTGCTCATCTACCTGATTTTGTCAACGCTGATTCATCTTACAGGAAGTTTGTTTAGAAATCACTAAATTCAGGCGAATGGTCTCGAGACCATTATGAAACATGCTGTGATAGAAAACTCTGTATTTGTATAGATATATTGCAAGTTATGGTGTAAAAGGGTTGCTTAGCATTTAACAATTTAACATCCACTCTGCCAATTTTTATAATGCGACATAATGATGGAGGTTACTTTAAGACAGTTAGTGTATGACCCATTTAGTGAAACTCGTAGATATGTACACAGCGTACATTTTAGAGTCAAGTACAATGAGCCGATTAAACCCATCTGAGGATGTTGATCAAATATAGAGACGTGCTTCCTCCGTTAACATCTGTGACACACTTACACACACCTGTACGTACTGAAAATAGTGATCCGATATCATCTTCGGCACAGAGCCCACTCTTTTAAGGATGTTGTCACACGCAAAAACACGAGGAGTGCGCAGGAGTCGGTACAGAACTTTGTTTATTCATTTCCAATTCAGTTCACTTGACAGACTTGATGCCATTCACAACTTTTGTTTACCGGCACTCTCAAAAAAAGACTTCAAACCACACATGTTCAAAGTTAACTTGTTTTTCCTGTGTGATAAATTCATTTCAGTGAGGAAAAAGAGTAAAACTGTCACTAAAACAGATTATTTTTAAAAATGTATAAAACAAAAAACACATGAGGACTGTTATAGAAATGCCCAAAGAACAAAAATGGAATGTCTTTCACATATTTTTGTACAGATAGTCAATAATAAAAGATCAAGAGTGCATGTCTGACATCTTTTCTTAGCGCAAAACTTTTAAAAACTAAAAGAATTCAACAAAGTTTGTACTGGTCAACATTCTGTATTTGTATGTACTTTTTATGACCCAATTAATTCATATTCTGTCTAAATAAATGTCCTGCATCTTCTGAATATGCCATCTTATTCCTCAGGATTAGGACTGACTTTAGTTTCTTTTTAAAAACAAGTCTAACCTGTAGGTAACTTTCCTATAGTTTGGCTCCATCTTTAGCCTGTATAGTGGAACTGCAGCAGGACTGCTTGTCCGGGTCCTAAGATGAGTTTGTCCAAATTGACGGTGGATTCCAACTCCATCTCTGGATCAGTTGACAAATTCACTATGGCTGTCTCTGGCAGCTCTACTCCTTCTGCAGGAACAAAGATCACGGTGTTAAAAACAACCAACTACTGGTAATGAACCTTATTGGGTAGGTAAGACATTCTGTTGAACTTGCCTGTAGGTGCCAGTTTGAGTGCGAGCGTCTCAGGTGTTGTTCCCCAGTTCACAGCCGTTATGTATCTCTCGCTCTGGTCCCACAGACGGAGGAAAGAAAGTGAGGTGGCGGAAGAGTAGAGAGAGTAGTAGTCGCCGTGGAGGAGGGAGCGCTCTTTGCCTCGCAGGTCGCTGAGGGATTTGAACCATTTCTTTACAGCGACGCGCTCCTCCAGCTCAGCCTGGAAATGTGAGAATTGAGGAAGTGTTTTAAATACACTGAAAGCAAATGATTATTGACCATGTCCTCCATTTCTACACTGACACTGTGAACACGCTCTTACCTTAACAGTCTCATTGACAGCAACATCTTCAGCAAGTTCTTTCTCTAGGTCCCAAACCATCTTCGGAGATTCTGTACCCTGATGAGGAAAAACAAAAAGGGGGGAAAAAGTTACACTCTGTAACAGCTGTAAGCTCGTTGAAACATTTGCACATCTTCTCTGTTTGTGTAGCTTACGACTGCCTGAAGGCCGATCTCATCTCCGTAGTTAAACACTGGGGTTCCGGGCATTGTGAACAGCAGGAGCTGGTAGAGGCGGATCAGGGCCGGAGTCGTTGCCCGTTTGGACAGCTGGTCACGTTGGGCGGCACCGAGTTCCCAGGCCACTTTACCCTTCTGAGCGTTAAGGGTGTCCATAGCCATGATGCGCTCCACACCTGCACATAGTTAAGTCAAAAATTAGCTCATGCATGGTTGGATTTCACACATTTGTTTCAGTACATCGTTAGCTCCTGATTTAGACACTCAGAAAATAAAGATAAAATACACAGAATGAGGAGAGATGACGTAAAAATGAAATATAATTATGATACTGTGTTCAAAATAATAGAAACCAGCCAAAAATGGAAGAAGATAAACAAAGGCGAAACCCCAGCCTACCTCCAGTTTTGCTGCTGAGCAGGTCAGACAGGACCAGATCTACACTTGTGGTGTTGATGAGCTGAGACAACTCCGCAGCCGAGCTACCTTCAACCACACCCATCAGCAGCCTGAGAGAAAGAGAATGTGGTTAGATTACATTGCGGACACTGATTTTAGTTGGTCGAAAGTAGAAAATGTTAAATTATGGCACAAGAATAGCATATTCTTGAAATTCCCCCCTCGAATGTTGAGATCTGATTTTATTTAAAAGTCTGGCATCATTCCTCAAACCCTCCACAAGGTGTCGCTTCACCATTAGAGAGTGTAAAGCGCCTCTGGCCTGGATGCCTTTCTTGTTGATCCGTCTCTCCCTGACCCCACCCACGGTCCCCTGCAGCACTGGAATGCTTTTAATCTGCACCTCCTCTCAGGAAACACTCACTGTTATTTGTCCTGACATTTTTCTGATGCTTTGAAAATCACTTTCCCAAGAAAGATCAGTCCAATATGTTTAAAATCTGTTCTGTCCCAATTTGGAGGTGGAATCCAGCTTTTTGTTATTTTTCTTTTTGCCAAAATGAGCTTCTGGTAATACCCAATATTCAAATAAAGTATTCAGTTTTTGCTCAAGTTGCTTTCCCTATATCTGCAGGCAATATAGCTAAATGTATTCAGAAATCTTGCAAATAAAACACTTCATGATCTTGCACAGATTGTCCACTTATGCAATGGCAGCCATACTTACTTCTTCTTCTTCTTGGGTTCGTCGGTGTCGTTGCCCTGGACAGCGGCCTGCAGCAGGGACCACTCAATCGAATTGGTGGCAACAGTGAGGTCGGATATCTTGATGCCGTCGACATTCAAATTCATCCAGTGATCCGCTGCAGCCTGCAAGAGAACATGAGCAGCAACATTTTAGCTATAGCAAGAACAGCTCAAATGACCTGGATGTCTTTCTACCAAGAAACACTTTGGACTTAAGTGTCTCAATTTCGCACGATTAAAAAACCTAGCGAATGAAAGATAACAGAACATAGTGCGTGTGTCCTACCTTGAGTTTCTCCATCACAACATTAGTATCACCGGCGCCGAACCAGGGAGCGGCTCCCGGGTAGTTCGGAGTCAGGTCAAGCACCACAGAAATGCCTAAGAGGAAAAGTAAATAAAGACAGTAAGCAAACAACATCTGGCCTTGAGCAGTCCAGTCATAAAAATGCTGGTTTGAGCTTTTACACACAAATAACTGATTTCCATTGTAGGATGACCCACCCTTCTTGTGCGCCTTTTCCAACACAGCGACCAGGTCTTTCTCAGTTCCCTGAGACGGGTCGATTTCCTGAAGATTCAGGGAGTTCGGTTGGCCGGCCTGGACGGTGTGAAGAGGGCCGAGAACCAGGCCTTTCACCTTCAGCTTGTTGATTTCATCCAACTTGGCCTCAACACCTAGAGACAAACAGGGGGACAGGGAGGTCGTGTGAATTAAACATTGGGGAAAGACAACAGAGTTGATGTGTGAACGGTAGCAGGGTAGGAAGACACGGCAAAAGGCTGGAGAGACATTTTGATAGTTTAAGAGTAAAAAATGCTGCTCTTTTAGCTAGGTATTGACCCAAGGCAGGCACATGTGAATGACGCCTCCCACACCCTCTGCTGGCCATGTGAATCTGAGCACAAGGAGGTCCTTTATGTGAAAACACCACCGAGTCACGTGTGGTTGTTGGAATTCTGCCCGAGGCCTGTTTGAAACCCGAGTGCTCGCTAGTAATTCACCTTAAGAACAGCGGTACAACCTGTCCTTCCTGTCTGACTCTTAAAAAACATTTATGTTTAAAAAGAACATTGGAAAAGGACGGCTTAAAATTGTGACCACTGTGTTATGTGACGTTTGGAAACAAAACTAATAGCCTGAAAGGAAGAAGTTGAATCACTGCTGAGATCTGCAATGAAGGCTATCTTGCATACCACTACAAAAATGTACTGGGTTGCTCAACCTTGACCTCAAATCTGAGTGGGAGAGATATGAAAGAAATGACTCGTACGTCCTTTAGACTTTGAGTCACTCGTTGTCAGCAGTTTAGTATCAGCTGGAATAGGCCATGCAGAACTAAGGAAACCAAAGATCGTGTCACAAGACTTATCCCTTGTGAATTAGCGTGGGTTACCACAGACCAGAACACTTTGTAAAGCTCTCAAATCCATATTTGTGGAATAAGTGTGACACCATAAGCAAAAAAAAAATCAACATCTTTTACCCTGTAACTACTAATACACTAAAAAGTACTCTACCTGCAAGTCCGTCAGAGAAAGCTTCAAGGTCAGAGATCTGGTACAGAGGTCCTTCGTTCCACCAGTTCATCTCGGGGATGGGTTTGCAGCGAGGAGCCTGGACTATGATCGCTATGGCTCCAGCCAGCATGCCCAACCAGCCCAGCCAAAACAGGACAAGGAGCACCCAGCGGGTTCGCACCCATCTAAACACAAAGGATGGGAAAAAGAAGTTTAGATGACCACTGATTTTATGCCACACACACCAAAACAAGGGTTTTATAGCAACTCTTGTCCAGTGGCTCTTACCCTGGGGTGCCAGCAACCTTCATCAGCTCCTCTTTGGACAGGCCGGTGAATGTGACCTCGTCCTCGGGTACCTTCAGCTTCACGCTGCCATTCTTCTCTCCGCCTGCAGCCTGGCCATCGCCTGTCATGGGCTGCTTCTCAGGGTCCAGCTCATTGAGCTCCACTTCCTTCATGTCGATATCTGTGTCCTTGTTCATGGTTCAATCTGATATCTGCAGTAGATGGAGGTACAGAGGGGGTGGACAACAGAAGGAAGGAAAAGGGTTGTCAAGTTAATTAGTCTCTTCTCCAGAGCAGACATGACATGTCTTGTTTCATTGGAAATGACTAAGTGACCAGACATATGACCAATAAGGACAGAAAGAAAGGAGAAGTCACTTGTTACATACAGTATCTCCTAGTTAAGATGGGAAAACAAAGCTCAGTAAAACCTGACCCCTCTGGAAATTAACGTTAGTTACTTACATTATAATGATACTCTGTATTTAACTATCGCATTTGTTGCTCTAACACAAATTAAAATGGGCAGACTGGTCTATAAAAGGCTCGTTTTAGGTTGTTTTAGGGGAGTTGTGTGTTCAACAGTTTAACACATGTAGCTACCAGCTAAGAGACAGCGGTATCCCCGGAAACAACGTAACCGTCACAATAAAACATTACATCATTACATTTATTGAATAAGTACAACGAACAGATCATATTTAAACAACAATTGCTGTCTTTTTTTTTTAATCTATGTACATATATGATAAAGATGTTTTATGTATTCACTCTACCGTGAATATATCGCTTTGTTCTACGATAAGGTTTCAATGTTCGTTTCACAAAAACTCTTAAACTGAAATGTAAAACTGAAACACTCGTTAATCGCAGTAAATCAAGTAAAAAAAATACCGAAAATTGTTTTATTTAGAGTAATTTGTCTTCTATATAAAGATGATGAAATTCAGCCGATCGTTACGTCATCAGCTGGTCCACGAGTCTGCTGACAGCATTGTGCTGTTTCACTTCTTAGTGATGAGTAAAGCAGTTTAATTCAGAGTTACACAGCTGGTTCTCTGATGAAGTAGATTCAACATTACCTTTAAAAAGCAGCGAATAATCCGTCCGGTTTTAGTGTTTTTCCTCTGTCTCAGCGGTTAATCCTGTGGCCTGTGGTAATCTGGTTACAGTGGGGCTCGCTCTGTATTTGTAGTTGCCCTGGATCCTCCTCCTACTGAAGGACCAGCCAATAACCTCTCTCTCTCTCTCTCTTTCTCTCTCTCTCTCTCTCTCTCCACTTATTTGGACCACATTTCTGTCAAAATGTGTCTTTTATTCTGTTCTATAAACCACAACAGCAATGTCACAGTGTGTTTTTACACAGTTTCAGCCTTTGCCCCAGTTAGTGCAAAAGAAAGAAATGCCCCTATAAATAAGAGTTAGTGGACATGACATGGGGGTGGATGACAGCTACCCTCATGGAAATAATAAATAATTAAGTAATATAGGCTGAAAATATGTTGTTATTCAGTTTAGTGAATAACAACCTTTATTAGACTTATCCTTCCGTTGTTCTTGTTCAGTCTGTTTATTTATTAGTTAGTCTAATTTACATCAGTAATCGTTTTGGGGCCTGTTTTATATATTTTTTTTAGCTTACATATATTGTTGTTGTTGTTGTGTGACACTATGTTTTATCTATGTTTTTTATGTACAAGCTGCTCCAAACCAATTGCCCCAAGAGGGATTAATAAAGTTGTTTGAATTGAATTGAATTGAATTGAATTGTGATGCAAACATCTCCTGAAGATAATATAATCAGTTGTACAAGCCGTGCTGATGACCTACTGATAGATGTCCTGATTAAGTACTACATAGGCTCATGGTGAGGCCTTAAATCTTTTGATTAGTGGAGATCGCTTCTTTCTTCTTTAATCTAATTTAACCCCCATTTACACCTCCTACCCATACCCCCCTCCTTCTGTTTTACCACCTAATTTGCTCAATCACTGAGTAATCTATTCAGTCTGATATGATCATGCTCTCACTATTAGTGCTAATACAACAAAGGGAAGTCAAAATCCCTTCGAGACTCAATTGGACTTGAATGGCTTTCTGATATTCACTTAGTAGCTGAGCAACAGTGCTGTTGTTGCAAATGCCACCATGTCACCACTATCATCTTCGTATTACAATCCCACCCTTTACCTACATCCCATTTTACACAGTTAAATAAGGGCCTTATTTTCTATGTCTGTCAGCTCGTTGTTTTCTGTTATTGTTTTTTTTTTCATATATGCAATTTACAGTTCATACTTACAAAAGTTTATGAACAAACTTTTAAGTAATGAGTTTAGAAACGAACAAAACAGATGCACAGAAAAGAAAACAACATCAGCATTGGGAATTTAAAATAAAATAAAAAATAAGTAAAAAAAATTAAATGAAGAAAAAAATAATAATACAAATTTAAAAAGGGGGTGCAGAGATATAACAATTAGGTTGGTTTATATGTCGGTTTATATGTCGTCAAGGTGGCCAGCTTGTTCGCCCTGCTTTTTTTGTTTTTGTTTGGCTTTTTTTAAAGTAATATGGTTTGACTAAGATTATGGTTATTATTCTTTTCCTGCATTGGCTATTGTAGTAAATTTAAGCCTCCGAAGAGAAAAAAAATATTTTTTATAAGTGATACGTCTGTTAAGTCTTTATTAGTAGAATATATAGACAAAATGGATCTCCAATAAAACAAGTCCAGAGAGAGCCATATCCCTTATTATTACTGTAATATACAATACAACTTTTTTAACAGGATCTATGGTACAAAGTTTAAACAAAAGGAAATCCATAACATAAATCTTTTCTGTGAGTGGCTCTAAAAATAGCTTGTCATCATTTCAAAATGTCAAGTTGTTGTTGACATCGCTGCTGTTTCATTTAGTTGTCGCTGTATCAGTCAGTGTTCGTGCTCTGAGGCCTTCCACAGCTGTTGTTTACCTCCATAGAGTAACAGCAGACTTCTAGGAAAAGCATCCACAAAGTCTCTATGTCATGAACATAAAGTACTGTGGTAGGTTTCAGAACATATTCGTACAGGTTACAGTGTGTGCTACAGTTGATATTTGTCTTAAATATTACAATGAAGAGTCGAATGAGGATGATTAGGAGAAAATACTCTACCTTTGTGAAAGTATGGAGATATTTTATGGAGTTTCTACAGGGGGGAGAAATCTGTAGAATCCTTGAATATTTGCTGATATCATAATTTATGTGCAATATTTTTGTTTTATGGATTGACTTATATTTATATACAGTAGATTGCTTCTTTCCTTTTTATCTCTTTTGTACTATTGTAATATTTGTTGTATTGCCCTGTCAAAACAGTATAATTAGATAGCACCTTGATGTGAATGTCCTTAAGTGCACCTTACTTGTCTAGGAGTTATGTTGAAAACTCAATAACTATTAAAGAAGAATGAGGATGTTGTTGCTGAGTCAGTTAGGGTCAATGAAATACCAGGATAGGTGTGGTTATTTATGGGAAAGCGCATACGTCTTTATATTGTTGTGTGTAAATAATACTCATATTCCTGTGACGTTTATCAGTTGTAAATGTTGAGAGGGTTATATTTTGGGTTTTGCAATTTTCAAACTGTTGTGAGTAAACATCTTTATGTGACGGGTAACCTCAGGGACACGTTCCACCACTTTACTACCTTTGCAGGTGTGTGCTTGTTACACGCACACAGATGTTTTTGTTCAGTCTCTGTCCTATTGTCCTGAAGGGTTTCGTATGAATTTGTATTTTATGACAAGAAAAAAAGCTTGCAATCAAAATCCACAGAAAGACACTCAGTTTGTTCTTATTCAGATCAATTTATCAGGCTAAGATTCTAAGAAAATTCTTAGGCTAATAACAACCCATGTGATGTTATTCACCCCTGATACTTTGCCACAAGTAGTGCAGTATAAACACAGTCACAATTCTGTATTTGGGCCTGGGATTAAATCGTATTCAGTGGGGGTTTATGGGCTGCTGTGTGTCTATTTGTGGATCTGTGTCATTTAACCTCATTTATTATGCCACGTTTTCTAACAACATGACGCGACTGGCAGATCTTCCTGAAATCTAGAACGGGTAACTTAACGTGACGCCCATGTAAGTATAGCCGAGAGCTAAATAAGGGTCCAACACACGTGCAGAAGTTCTATCTTTTATTTTAGAGACATGTCCCTCCTCTAGACAAGCTCAAACACACACCATCTGTTTCTGTTTTTGGCTCGGCCCGTGGAACACGTGTGGCAGAGTCAGGTTGTAACGGAGCTGTTGACTGCTGGCTGATGTGAACACGCTATGCTGTTGACCCAGGAAGGGTGGTGGACAGACATGAGGAAAAAACAGTAAAGGGACACTCTCCGTTTGTCTGTTCTGCTTTTATAGACTAAAGACAGTTAAGGGAATAATGTTTGGAGAGACATCCATGTTGGATAGTAGGGGATTCGGGAGAAAAACAAGGAAAGAGGAAGAGACGGACGAGTGGCTGGCTCAGGAAACGAGAGTCAGGAGGAGTGGCCTGGAGAAAGAGGAGAAAGGGCAGAGAGGAGGAGGGAGCAGGGATGTGAAAACATGTTTATGAGTCGGGGGTTCTAGCAAAACTGGGAACAAAATTTGGAAACATGGTCACGAGTATTAAAGGAAACACAACACTGAGATAAAGTCTTTTTTCCACATGTTGCCTGTTGAGTCTTCACATCTCCAACAACCAGAACTGACAGGAAGGATAGCACTTATGTGACAGTACACTGATTTGCATGTTTTGCAAATTGGCGACAATGCTGATAAGTTAATGGAGGACACCGATGAATTAATTCACTCCCAAGACTAGTACTATTGTAAAGCCACAGCGTGCTTTGTTTGTGCTTTTAACAGTAGAGGAGGGGACAGTATCACAAAAAGAAAATGTGATCACATTGACTAGGTTTGGCCTCCGTCCACTGGCTTCCTGTCCATTTCTGGAATGATTTTCGGATTTGATTGCTTGTTTTTAAGGTTTTAAATGGGCTCGCTACACCTTATCTTGCAGAAATATTGCATGTTCATACTCTGCACTAAGGTCCACCAATAAGATGCTCCTGGATGTCCCCAGAACTAGACTCAAAATCAGAGACGACCAAGCCTTTGAGGTGGCCGTCCCTAATCTTTGGAACAGTTTAAGAGCTGCTGAAGACTTGCCTCTTCTTGCAGGCGTTTGATTAAGTTTATCTTCTGTTGTGCTGCAACTCTTTCACTGCTCTTATGTGCACATCATTGTTTTTACTCTGTTCTTATTGTTGCTTGCTTTGTATTCATTTGTATTATATAGATGTTCATCACTTTGGTCAACTGCGGTTGTTTTTTAAGCTTGTTATATAAATAAAGTTTGACTTGACTTGACACTAAAATCCATCAGCCAGCCTGCACACACTCACACACATAGAAAGGAGAGAGAGAGAGAGAGAGAGAGAGAGAGAGAGAGAGAGAGAGAGAGAGAGAGAGAGAGGGGAAAGGAGGGCAAGGTTGCTGCATATAGTTTTGTAGGCAGGAAGGGGGAGCAGGCAGGGATTACTGTGCATTTAATTACAGAACACTGGTGGTTCAGGGTCGCAGTTTCAGAAAGATATGTGCATATATGGTCATACACAAGTAGATTGGATAAATAAGAGGAAACTATCATTTAAAAATATTAAAAGTGGGATTCACGGTTGATTCTGTCACAAAAGTGGCTTAACACAGTTTTAGAATCCCTTCAAATGTAGACCAATAGATTGGAAAATTTGTCAATTTAACATAATCAAAAATATGTGTAATAAACCGCTCCTTTTTCCCCCCTAAAATCCCTAAAAGCTAAACTTTTAGTGCTGCCTGTGGACCTCTGTCTTGTTCAGCATCAAATCTATAGTCTGCAGGGCTACACACACATGAATACACACACAGGGCCTCACTGTAAATCCTTGTCTGATCCCTCTGAGAGAGTTTATTTTGCAAGACAGCGTGAGCTTGAAAAAAAAAAGCCCAGCAGAGCAGACCTGGACCAGTTTAGACCAGTTTAGCTGAGGTCTTGTGCTTTCATGTCATTGTCTCACAGGCTCGCTGCATTGTGCAGCCCTATACAGTTCAACAGAAATCCATAGATCACTATAGTACACTGATATTTAGTGAATAAGTTACAGAGAAAGTTGATACATTTGATAAGTTCACGCAATACACACACATTCAATAATATAGGGTGTACTTCATAGGGACTTTGCCATATTGTGTAATGTTATTGCTTTATGTTCCTTTACGCTGATATGATTGCAGCACACACACAAACGCCACGCTTTGCTTGTACATTTTAATAACTTTTCTACTTCCAATCTCTCTCCTCTTCCGTTAAATATTCCCTCCTGTTCTTTTTGCTGTCTTTGTTCCCTACGTGTGGCCTAGTTCTCTCTCACAGACAAAGGGGAGACTGTTCAATGAGGAAGGCCTTCCTCTCTAACTCTTTACTGGCATGAATGGAGAGCTAATATGGACAGAGAGCAGACACTAATTAGTTTAACACATTAGTGCATTCACCGCAGAAATACATGAAAAATATAAAAAAGAAGAAATCACATTGAGTTCATTTCACATTTCCCTCTCTCTCCCAGTCCACATCCGTCTTTTTCTCATTCACAGACTCTTTCCTCCATGTCCTGCACTACAGTGTTGCCAGATCTTGTGAGAGAAACTGGCAACCAAGTCCACAGAAACAAGCCCAAAAGAAGCAACTCTCTCCCCCCAAAACAAGCGACCGTACCTACCTACCACAATATGATAGAGAGAGGCAGCCACTCTTATATATGTATGAATTTATCTTGGATTGCATGCATTAGATTGCATTTTTGTGTCCATTTTTAGCTTGTAACTTCATATTTTTCTTGTTATAAACTTAAAGTTGAACATTTCATGTCATTTTTGCATCCATTTTAGCTTGTAATTTTAAATTTTTCTTGTTATAAACTCAGAGTTGAACGTTTCATGTCATTTTTGCATCCATTTTGGCTTGTCATTTTACAGGATTAGATCTAGATTTAGATCGGGGTTGTATACAAATCCTGTAACAGGACAAACTAGACAGGTATAGAGGAGAGAGACAGGAGCCCAAATAAGCGCAACTACACTTTAGAAACAAGCCCAAAAAAACGCAACCTGCAACTACCAATATTTGTAAGCGACCTTTCAGGAAAACAAACCCAAAGTCGATTATAATAAGCAAGAATTGGCAACTCTGCTGCTCTCCTGTTACTGCTCTCCTTCTCACTCTCTGAACCGTGCTCCCTCCTCTCAGCCCCTTACTCTCTCCCCCTTTCTGTGAGCAGGAAACAATGGTTGCACGTTATGTAAGAATGCACCTCTCTGTGAGAAGAATGACAAGCAGTTGTAGTCACAAATGCAGCACTCTTTTTCTCCCTTCCCCCTCATCAAAGCAGAGTGGCGCAGCGGAAGCGTGCTGGGCCCATAACCCAGAGGTCGATGGATCGAAACCATCCTCTGCTATTTTGTACATAGTAGCCTGTCATTATTGTACATGCATCTCTAAGCTGACTGTATATGCTGTACCTAGACTCCTGTATCACCAATGCACATAAAGCCAGCTCTGTGTGTGAAAGTATTAGAAAGATCTCATAAATGCCAGCGGTAGAAGAAGTATGTACTGAAATAACTAAAAGTCCTGCATTCAAAATATTTAACTTAGGTAAAAGTACTAAAGTATTAGCATCAAAATACACTTAAAGTACCAAAAGTAAAAGTTCTCATTATGCAGAATGGCTCATTTCACAATAATGTATATTATATTATTGTAGTATAACCATTGAGGAATTAATGTGTACATCACTTTAATGTTGAAGCTGGTAAAGGTGGAGGTGAAGAATTTTAATTACTTTATATACAGCAGGGTAGCTTGTGAATTTAGCCCTCGGGATCAATAAGTCTTATCTTTCCTTTGATGATACATTAAAATGTATTTGTTGATTATATTTCGTATTAATAATCAGAATCTGCAAAGTAACATAAGTTATTAAATAAATATAGTGGAGTAAAAAGTACAATATTTCCCCCTGAATTGTAGTGGAGTAGAAGTATAAAGTAGCAGAAAATGGAAATACTCAAGTAAACTACCTCAAAATTGTACTTAAGTACAGTACTTGAGTGAAAGTACTTCCAACTATAGCCTGAATACAACCGGTTTGACTTCTATCTGTTACTGATCTTTTCGTCAGTAAAGCCAAACCAGCCAGGCAGGTTATCTCAAATTAAATATTTACCTCATTTGGCCATACATGTTCAATTTAACAGGCAATTACCTGAAAAGAAAGCAGCACCGCTGACCTTTGAGCTACAGCCATTGAGTATAAACTCACACTCAGGCTGTCTCTTGTTCAAGGCCTTGAGGAGGTTTTGAAGACATAATATGAAACACTAGGATCTTCTGGATCAGTTTGATCATTTCAGTGACCTTATGAGTCTGTGAAAAAGTAAATAAAATAAATAGTGTAAAGCCCTTTGACTTAAAAGTGATCATAGTATAGGAAATGTGGGAAATTGTATTGTTGCACAATATGAGTGCACAGCTGGAACTTCCTCAGTATTATAGGGATGTCTGTTGTTGCTCTCTTTGTTGTATTGTCTCAAACAGGGAAAGGCCGAGACCTTTATGTGCTTTTCTTATTTTAGCATCTTGAACACAGAGACACAGACAATATGAATGCAGATTTACATCGGTTATATCAGAAAGGTATCATCAAACAAAAGTCATTAAAAGATATGTTACAGTCATTTTTATTTACTGTAAAGTCCCTTTTCTACTTTAGTAGACTTCCCTGGGTAAATTGCATGAACCTTTAGCGCCCCCTGCAGTATCCCAATGGTTCTTACATTGATAAAAAAATTAGTGCAAAGACAAATTGCACGTGATACATTTTACACATTTTTATGACTTTGACATTCATTTTACAGTAATCAACCATCGTTCTGATATCAATTACTATGTAAATTCAGGAGGTAATGCATGGTTTTATATACAGTCTCTGTACTAAAACATAGACCTTCTATACTGCATTATATTAAATAACTGTCTGATTAGTATTACAACTAGGTTAATTAGGTTTAAAAATAGTGTTCTGGAATATTATTGCAACATCAGACAACAAAGAAAATATATCAAAAATATATTTATATAAAATATGATTGCAACATTAGACAACAAAGAAAATATATATACAAATATGTGAATATGAAATATTAATGCAACATCAGACAACAAAGAAAATATATTAGAAATATATGAATATAAAATATTATTGCAACATCATACAACACAGAAAATATATAAAAAAATATATGAATATGAAATAGTATTGCAACATCAGTCAACAAAGAAAATATATAAAAAATATATGAATATGAAATAGTATTGCAACATCAATCAACAAAGAAAATATATTAGAAATATATGAATATAAAATATTATTGCAACATCATACGACACAGAAAATATATAAAAAAATATATATGAATATGAAATAGTATTGCAACATCAGTCAACAAAGAAAATATATGAATATGAAATATGAATGCAACATCAGACAACAAAGAAAATATATTAGAAATATATGAATATAAAATATTATTGCAACATCATACAACACAAAAATATATTAAAAGAATATATGAATATGAAATAGTATTGCAACATCAGTCAACAAAGAAAATATCTAAAAAATATATGAATATTAAATAGTATTGCAACATCAGTCAACAAAGACAAAATATAAAAAAATCTATTAATATAAAATATTATTGCAACATCAGACAACAAAGAAAATATATTAAAAATATATTAATATAAAATATTATTGCAACATCATACAACACAGAAAATATATAAAAAATATATATGAATATGAAATAGTATTGCAACATCAATCAACAAAGAAAATATATTAGAAATATATGAATATAAAATATTATTGCAACATCATACAACACAGAAAATATATATAAATAGATATTTTAAATAAATATATATATTTTACTATTGCTACTAATAAGAATGAGAAAAAAAATAAAGATAGTATTTTACAATTTGCCGTCGATCTTGACGCCTCTACGAAACGTAATCACGTATTTGCCTACGTCACCAGCCAGGAAGTGCTTGTAGAGGCAGAATAATCACAACAGAGCTACTACAACCAGACTACAGCAGCTCTGACAGCTCTGACAGCTCTGTGTTGAGCCGCTGAAACACGCTGCTTTCTTTCTGTTGTCACCGAGAAAGGACATGTCACGAAAAGCCAAAGAAGAACATTACCGCTTCTTCACCGTGACCGACCCACGGGCACACGAGAAGGGACACACCGAGTACAAAGTGACAGCAAGGGTTAGTTTACACTACTTATCTCTCTCTAGCTGCAATACTAGAGCATGTTGTTACTAGAGTTAATAACTCTGTTGAGCTCATTTACTTGTGGTTTGCCTTCATTGTACTCTTTTGGTCAGTTACATCAAACACAAGTAGGTGACTTTGTCTTGTTATTCGTTTATAACACAATGAAGTCACATTACTAGTCATAAAAACAAAGCAGCCAGCTCAGACACACAGATAAATACACAATGGGTCTGTTATGTGAGGCAGTGTTGCACACTGAGCACTCAAGTGAAGCAGAGCGAACTTGTGATCCAGTTCATGAGTTGCAGCACCCCCCATGACCACACTAATACCCTGTGGGCTGCACAGGCATGCATACACAATCACATTGGATCATATCTTCATAGATTCAAGCCTTCGTCACGATCCCATACACAGACCTTCTTACAAAGAGCAACTGAACTGATCCATGATTTGTTCAAAATGTCCTTTAATATGTGCAAAGGTGCCAAAAAAGCTGATCTGACAGTTAAAGTTGGACATGTAGTCAATGAAACAATCTGCCCTCTCTCTCTCTTTCTCTCTGTGGTTTGTAGTTTGTGTCCAGGCGTCATCCAGAAGATGTGAAGGAGGTGGTCGTGTGGAGGAGGTTCTCGGAGCTGAAGAAGCTTCACGGGGAGTTGGCCTACACTCACAGGAACCTGTTCAGAAGACAGGAGGAGTTTCCATCGTTTCCCCGCGCACAAGTCTTTGGTATGAGCAAAGATTGTGATACACCGTAGATACACCCAATTCCAGCATGGTCACCAAGCGCAAAGATCACTGGCTGAGTTATTGTTTGGTGTGCTGCAGGGGTTAGATCAGGGGTCAGCAACCTTTACTATCAAAAGAGCAAGTTTAGGAAAAGAAAAACAAAAAAATCTGTCTGGAGCCGCAAAACATTTGAGCATTGTGATGAAGGTAACACAGTTTATAGTCTAAGTATATAGTATATAAGTGTAATGCAGTGAGGGCCAAAGAGCAAATGTACTACGGAGTATTATGGCCACATTGAGGGAAAAAACATCTGAGATTACAAGAAAAGAGTCAGAATATTACGAGAATAAAGTCATAACTTTACGGGAAAAAAAGTCGTAGTATTATGAGAATAAAGTAATATTATAAAGTAGTAATTTTACGTTTTCTTTTCTTTTTTTTCTCGTAAAGTTATGACTTTATTCTCGTAATATCAGATTTTTTTTTTTTCCTCAATGTGGCCCTAATACACCGTCGTACCATAGACCCTCAACAATGATAAATAAAAGCCGCAGGTTGCAGAACCCTAGGTTAGATGAATAACAAAAATAACTCATAATAGACTACATAAGTTTTTACACTGTCAGAGATGGTAATTCAACTCAACTGTGATTGTTTTATGCTGTGGTTTGTAGCTTTTTATGCAAGTGAATTTCAGTCATTTCTGGTGAGGATGTACTTGTTCCAGTTTGCCTGTCGTTTAGCATTTTGTCATGACTCTTGTGACATTTCCCCTCGGCCTATTACAGCATTTTTCCGTGGTTACCAATTCACAACTCCAAAGGCAGCAACACAGTTGAGTCATATACCAAGGAACAGTCACCATTTATAGTGAGTTTCAATCTGCCATGCTGCATTGGTTGAATGCTTTGGCAAAGAGTAACAGTGGTTATTCTAAACGCTCACTAATGCTGAGTTTAAGGGATATTTGCTTAACAATACTGCGAACTACAGCCTAAAAAATGACAATCGACTTGAATAAACGCATCTAAAAGTCTCCCCAAAAACAAACAAAGTAAGGTTCCATTTCTGCTGTTTGTTTCTGTTATGTTTTCTTAGCATCCTCATCCTCATTGTCATCATTATATCGTCTGTCTCTTGTCTCAGGGAGGTTTGACGAGGCTGTGATTGAAGAGAGGAGGACGGCTGCAGAGGCCATGCTTCTATTTAGTACCAACATACCTGCACTCTACAATAGTCCACAGCTCAAGGACTTCTTCAGAGTAAGACACACACACATGTACAGAAAGTGAAACATATGAAATAGTCATGCACATCTGCACATAGGAAATCACAGTCGTATTGTTATCCCTTCTATTCCACATCCTACATATCATCCTTCCTTTCTCTCTCTTTGTTCTCCTTCCATCCTACACCCCTCTCTCCCTGCATCCACCATGTTTTCCTCTCTTCCTCCCTCCCCTTTCTCAGGGTGGCGAAGTCACAAGGCCCCTGGATGCCGCCCCTCTGTCCTCTGCCGGGCCTCTGCCTCCGCCTCTCATCCCCCTCCCCAAGCGGAGGGCCTCAGACTGTGAACCTGCAGAGGAGGAGGAGGGGAGGGAGGCTCCCACCTTACCCCAAGACCTGGGCATCAACCTGGGCTTAGAAGTGGGAGAACCGGAGGTGGCGGCTGAGGCTTACAGCGAGATGGTAGGCTCTCCGAGAGAAGAGCCAGAGGAGCTTAGCGATACAGAGCTGGATGACAGAGGTACAAAAAAAAACTGCCAGAAATTTACACCGGTGTGTACTTTACTGTCCGTATTAATACCTTTTGGTCCATGTTTCCACCTCCAGTTCCATCTCCTCTTCTTGACCCATGCCCTGCCACAAACCACCAATCACAGGAGTCCCAGGAAGAATTTGATTCACTGTTTGACTCTGTGGCAGAAGAGCATGTCCCATCCCCAAAAGAGGAAGGTCCACCACCTCTGACTGATAATGACTTGGCTGTCTTTGATCCCTGCTATAAACAAGGTGAAAATAAATGTGAATGGATACACACGAAACAATACCACCGCTCTCAGCCTTCTCAAATCTGTCTTAATCTAATCGCAGCCTGGTTTTAGTCATGTTGACTATTTGTTTACACACCTTCCTGCCAAAGTACCTGGATGAGTCTAAATGTGATATGCAAATGTAAAATTGATAATGATCCTGATTGGACTTCCTTCGGTTGTACTGATCTGGTTCCAGTTTGTGAAAATAGGCTGAGTGGCTTTGTGAATTTATGTTGAGCTGCCACTTGTACATCATGAGCCAAGACTGTGTAATACAACATGACTGTCAGAAAATAAGCTATTACATGTAATTTGCTCATTATGTGATGGATAACAAGCAATTAAGGTAGTAAGAAAAAAATGTGGCCGAGCAGACTAAGGCGCTACATTAAGACTCCAGTCTCTTTGGGGGTGTGGGTTTCGAATCCCAAAGATGCTTTTCAGCTCTATTATGTATACTATATCTTAAACTGTAGACTGTTGAGGTGAGGAATACACATCATGTTGTTTGGGGACAAGTCATTTCTAAGTTTGTCTTTGGTGCACAAAGCTAATTGAATAAAGAAATAAGGCATTTTTGAAAGAACTATTGAAGATGATACACATTTTTCACACATGGCAGCGTGGCAGAGAGGTCTAAGGTGCTGAGTTAATGCTCCAGTCTCTTCAGGGGGTGTGGATTGGAATCCCACTGCTGTCAAGGAAATTCTTCTTGCTTTCTGAAGAGCTGGACATTAAACAGTAGAAAAAGCAGTTGATTGTGTGGATTTGATATAAGTTGACTTAAAAAGCCATGCTTTTTGGTATATAGTCACGTCTAAGTAGGGCTGCAACGAGCAATTATTGTCATTATCAATTAATCTGTCGATTATTTTTTTGAAAAATGTATTATTTATCTAGCTATAATATGTCAGAAATTGTATAATGTGTAGATGATCATTTGCCTGAGCCCTGAGGCGACTACGTCATAGTGCTTGTTTTATCCGAGCAGCAGCCCCAAAAACAAAATATTTCTGTTAACTATCAGAGAACATCAGCAAATTATTTCATGTGAGCAGCTGGAACCAGACAATGTTTCCCATTTTTGCTTGAAAAAAATCACCATCCAGGGACTTTTTAGATAGCGAACCATAGTTTTTGGAGTGTTAAACATAATCTTACAGCTGGCTTACTGAGAACAACTTTTGAAAACTGTTGTAATTGTTCTCATTTCTCTACTAATAAATAATTTCTCTCTATTTCAGATAAATCCAATTCCTCCTGTGACCACTCAGAGTTGTTCTCCCTGCCGCCAACCAGTCTGGATGGAGGGGACGTGGGCTACTTAAACCAAGCTGCCACCGAGCTAACAGCTGCAATGGAGAGGGAGAAGGAGGGAGAATTCAGCTCTGCCATCCGTGGATACAGGACGGCGGTGGATATACTGATCACTGGAGTACAGGGTGAGAAGATTGAGGAAGATGGGTTGGTGGGAAAAGGGGGGACATGGTAAAGTATTCAGTTAGTCCAGTAATGTTTCCAAAATATGAATCAAAGACACACACACTAATGAAAAGGTAAATTGAGTAATGAATAAAAAGTGTGCAGTGGTGCACACCTGCAACATATTTTTTAATCAACACAGTAGCTCTTTCTGTGTTGTCTCTGTTGTTTAGGCTATTCACAATCTTGCATGTGAGCCCAGTTCACCCATTTCAATATGGCATTTTACCTGAATGCACTCCGTCATGCCCATTCCTGCATGAAGCGTGAGCCAGCTTTGTTGCTATAGTGACAGACCATGGACTCATTTGCAAAAACTGCAAATTGCGTGACCACGCTTCCAAGTGCAAACAAGCCAGTGCATCAGCACAAATTACATTGTGCATTTAACTATAATATCTTGTTTACCATATTTACTCTGCTCTACACACTCTGATGTGCTGCTCACACGCTGTCACACTGACAGATGCATTGTGCACAGCTGAAACACACATGTGCACACGCAGGGAAATGGACACTGTCCTGCTTTAGCAAAGGTAAACTGTGTGTTGCTCTGCCATAAATCTGTGTTGTCACTAATGGATGACTTATTCAGCCAGTCTTCTCTACTGTTTTGGTTGCTCAGTGTGAGCTGTGTATGGGTAGCGTGGCCGAGCGGTCTAAGGCGCTGGATTAAGGCTCCAGTCTCTTCGGAGGCGTGGGTTCAAATCCCACCGCTGCCAAGGAACCTTTTCAGCTCTAGTGTGCTCTCTGAGGAGCTGGATCTTAAACTGTAGAACAACATTCGGTTCGAATCATTTCCAACGTCTGATTTGTGTTTGAAATGACCTGTGATTGGTCAAAGTCTTCTGTCACGTGCTAGATCTTTTAAAAACCTTAAAACAGAGCCATGAGGAGGTGCAGACGAATAGTTTTCTCTCAGAACACTTGAATTACAATATGCTGAAAGGTTCTTATGATTTTTTTTGCCCAATAATGCCAAAAAAATCGCTGTCTACTGAAGCTCTGGACATTCAGTCAGTCATGCACAGATCTAAATTAGCTTCACAGACTAACACAAGTATGTGTGTGCTGTGTTAACATGTGACGACCCTCTAATGGGTTATCTATGGTTACTTTGTGCCTTCCCAGTGGGTTTTTTCTTTTAGCCCGTTCAGATCTATTCTTGGCCGGAGAGCCATTGACCCACCCTCCCCCATGACTTGTCTGACAGTGATATCTGTGAAGTTATGAGGTAGCGTGGCCGAGCGGTCTAAGGCGCTGGATTAAGGCTCCAGTCTCTTCGGAGGCGTGGGTTCAAATCCCACCGCTGCCAGGGAACATTTTTAGCTCTAATGTCTTTGATAGATTGCTTTCTTTTTTTAGCATTGCTTGTTTTCTTCTTTCTCTACCTTCCCCTCTCTTTTCTCTATGTCCTCTTTACCTTTCCACAGCAGCAGTACCGGGGACACTAATGCCATTATCGGACAATAATAATGAAAACAATCACTTTTGTCTTCCTGTCTATGTGTCTGTCTGTCCAGGAGACCCAGATCCGATACGCAAGGAGTCTGTGATGAGAAGGACGGCCCAGTATCTGAAGCACACCGAGATGTTGGTTGACAAGCACTCCTCACCAACACACTCTCACACACCTACACACACACATACACAGGACCCTTAGACGCACACACACGTTTTTATACACGCCGGTTACACACACATGAAGACTGATCAAAGACAAAGAAGCTCAGGGTTGTGACACACATACAAAGGCACACACTCCTGAGGTTCACACACTACACTGCAGACTGCTATTATAGCTGCCCTTCTGTAGTGACAAATCTGTGATTCACTAAATCTAAATATAACTGTTAACTTCATGCATTAATGGATAAATGATCCTCCATCTCTCTTTATCTCTTTCTCTTGTTTGATTTTTATCTTCCTTTTACAACGTTTTCTTGTTAAATACAGTAATGTGTGTGTATAACAGTAATTTGCATTTTGCACAATGTTTGTTAATAAATCAGATTTTAATTTAAGTCAATAACAGATATGTTTTCTTGGTTAAAAGTGTAGAAGGAGCGGGTAGTTTGCTGCAACCAACAGTGTTTGGTAAGACTCTGTAACCGCAGCTTTTGGATTACGTAATCAGATGGTCGAAATAAGTGTCACAAGGCCGGGATACTTCAGTAGGTCTAACGTCATTAGTCAAAGTCAGTATCTCTTACTCAATTTCAACAATAAATGCATGATGTAATGACAAATGGTGCTTTAAAGCACTGGAATTGCAGGTAGAAACTTCCAATTTGAGGTATTTGGTATTCCTCAGCGGTAAAAACTACTGATTTTAAACTATATCTACATCTATACCTACCTCTGTCCAATAATATTACTGTAGTTAAGTACGCAGTGGCTGCTCAACAGAATCAAAGGCTGCGTTCCAAATCACATACTTTTTCTATTTACTTTTAGTACTGCAGCTGCCCTTTCAAAGTATCTACTGTTGCATGCAGTATGCATACAATTGGTACATACCACTTCTTGAACTTTGACCCCTCTTGCTCATATATCCGCCACACAGAGGATTGTGGGTTAGAATTGCCAGAAAAGCTTGCTGGCTTGCATACTGCAAAATGCGACCGGATGTTATAGGACATCCTAGAATTTTTGGCATACAGCATTTGACATTTTAATATGTACTGGGACATACTAAATGTTTTTCTGGCTTACTAAATAGTATGGTAGTATGGGAACTGGAACACACAGAAACAGAATTTGTACATTTTGCAGGTTTAAAGGTTTGCAGTAGCAAGGCAGCACCTCTGAGAGGCGCTGTTGGCTGTTACATCATATCAATTACACTCCAGTGCAGAAACTCCTCATTCCACCTATAAAGCAGCTAAATCTCACATTTGTTTTTCTCAGCTGAGCAATTTTGACAGTAAAGCAGCAGTTTAGCCAAGTACTTAAATACTACTACTAAAATAAGCTGTTGGACTGATGAGCAAACTAGGACTTGCACTGTGGATGAACTCTGTCTTCAGCTACACCAATAATCAAATGAAAAAGCAACACATTCTGTTTTTTCTTATGTGACATATACTGTAAATAACATCACTAACATCTGTATCAGAGCTGTTGTTATCTTGTCATGATTGATGTTCGTGGTGTAGGTTATTTATTGTTCACCAGTCTGTTTGTATGCCAATATACGCTTTACTTCCCACAATTCCCTGTCACTAGGTATGTTTCCTCCCTCCATGCCCAATGCTATACCTGGTTAAAGAACAGTTACAAGACGCTTTAGAGCGGTAATAGATATTTTTTTGACTGATAACATGTCAAATATATTTTATATATCTTAAAGACCAACCTCTTTTGAAAGGTCGGTACATCTGAACAAAAGAGGAGAGGGATTGATTGAGAGAAGAGAGGAAGTGGGAGGCAAAAGAGGAAAGAGATCAGTGCCATACAGCAGAATCCCTTCTCTGGAGAGGAGAGAGGGATGGAGGGAGGACTGGAAGGACAAACAGATGGAGAGGCGACAAAAAAAGGGGAGGCCGGCGTGAGGCAAAGGCTACCCTTTCTCTCACCAGATGAGAAAAAAAGAGGGGTTGCAGGGAGCCAGAGATAACAGAGAGGACGGAGGAGAGGGAAAAAAAAGGAGGGACGTGATTAGAGGATAAGCAGAGATCATCCCTCCATTGTTAAAGGGATGGAAAAACTGACCCTCCCTCTTCCTCTATTTTCATCCTCCCGTACCTCTTTTTGCTTTGTTTTGAGCATTGTGGGGAGCTTGAAGAGGATGGAGGGATGGCAGAGAAAGCGAGAGATAACATTGCTCCATCCTGTTATACATCCCTCTTTTCCCTCTCTACCTTTCTGTCCATCTTTTTCTAGTGCTGCACCTGTGAAACGCAGAGGATGTGAGATGGAGAGGAAGATGGAGAGACAAAGAGATGGATGGATGGAGGGAGGGAGGGAGGGATGAAATCAGAGGGTGGAGGGGGGGGTAGAGCCTCGCAACATTAGCATGCTGAGAGTGTCAGCACTCTCCTCTTTTTCTCTCCCTCCATCCCCATCCCTCTTTCCATCCCTCCCTCTCTGTCTCTTTCTCCTCACTGGTCACTGCAATTATACCATCAAAACACTCCAGCCTGAGAGCATAATAGCTTCCCCCTGTGTGTGTGTGTGTGTGTGTGTGTGTGTGTGTGTGTGTGTGTGTGTGTGAGAGAGTGAATGTGTGTGTTGTCATGAGAGATCAAAAGAAAGAGATGTGTGTGTGTATTTGTGCATAATTTAGTGCCATGCATGGTGCATTACATGTGCATGTATGACATGAAGGGCAGCTGTTGGTGTGTGAGTGCCAAAAACTGGATTTGCAGCATGTGTGGGTGCACGAGTGTGTGCGTGTGTGTGTAAGTATCTATTGAGTCCTACTGGGCTAGAAAAACTGCTTCTCCAACCTCTGACCAAACCCACTCTTAAACGCACGCTAAGAGACCCACTTTACATGCGTGTGTCTAGTGAGTTTCTATTTACACACACACTCACACACACTAATGGATGCACACAGGCGTACAGTCACGGCTTTGAGACACAAACCGTTATGACCTACATGCCCAGTGGGTCATCATTAAGCCAAACAGCACACTCTGACACCTTCGGCTGTCCACACACACACACACACACTCTCTCTCTCTCTCTCCCTGTTTTTGTTTTTGTTCCCTGAACTTCCTCTATCCCTCTCCCCTTCCGCCCTCTGTCTCTTCCTTTTTACTCTCATTCTCTAACACACACACACACACATACATACACACACACACACACACAATCCCCCCTCTATGAGCTTGTTATCCCTCTCTGTCCGTTCGTTTTCTCTCTGTCACCTTGCCCTGAGCTATTTGAGTACACTTCTGTCTCTCTCTCGTACTCCCATCTCTCTCTCTCTCACACACATAAACACACTCATTCTCTTTCTGTCTGTCTGTCTGTCTGTCTGTCTGTCTGTGTGACTGTCTCACCCCCATGCTCTGTTCAAACATGTCTCTCTCTTTCTGTTACCGTCAGTCTTGACATATGTTGTCTGTCTCTCAGCGTCTGGTTCACTTTAACTCAGCGCCTGATTGTTAGGTTATCGCCAAAAGCATCCTGTTACAACTGCATACTCAAACAAGTTACAGTAAATCAACACCTAGTACAGTTTGAAAATTACAGGGGCAAACTGAGAAAATAACCCAGATGATGTCGTAGTGATGTCATCAGGGTTATTTTGGCGAGAGACAAAAATGTTAACAAAAAACCTTTATCGCATAATTGTGGGAGTGTGATTTGAAATAAGAAGGCATATAGAGGGCAACAAGGGTGTAATGAAAGATGCTATTGAGTTGCATTATGGAAAATGTAGGATCCAATGTTTTTGGAGCTTGACCTACACTGGACTTAAACTCAAGATATCCCGATATATTTTGATCAAGACTGAATTTCATTATTATTTGATCAAGTTTGATCAAATAATAATGCAATGCAGGTTGGGTCCGAAAGAAGATAAAAGAGATTATCATTATTTATGTTTGAAAATGTAAAGGCGCTCTATATGATATCCAGAATAGTAATATAGCAGCAACCAACTATTGTCTATATAAGGATATAGAGAAGTAATGTCTACCTGAGCAGAGAATGAAGTCACTCTCCCTCTGTGTGTGTTGAAATCCGAGATTCTCCATGTTTTGTTGACATATCCGGACTGGCCGTGTGTGCCTTTTAGTGCATGTTAGTACATGTGAGCGTGCCCCACTGGCTAGCTCACGGCCGCCACTCTGCACTGCTCTCATACAGGGGTTACAGCTGATTACGCCGTCCCGACCGCTGGCGCCGTCGCAGAAGCGTAGCACCCACCCTCCGGTTCCCCCTCAGCTTAACACTGTTAGCTCTGTCAGCGATTTTGCCATTGTTTCCACTGTTAGCACAGTTAGCTGCGAGCGCAGGCTTAGCCGTCACCATGTTGAGAGCCGTGCAGAGGCAATAGAAATGCTCCCAATCTGGCATTTAGCACCTCTAAATATGCACAAAATGTATACTAGTAATCAAAGGTGGACCACAAAGAAAAATACATAAAGTAAAAATACCAATAAGTAGTGCAGTTTGTTTAAAGCTGCATGAATTAATTATTTTCTTGGCCTTGTGGGGGCAACAAAACAAGCTATAACACATCATTGACATATTATCACTTTATAAAGCAGCATTAGCATTCACTTGGACAGGAAGTAAGTCCAGTATTCACTCTCCTTTTAGCTCTGTTTTGGTCTCCACCAGGGATATGTTGAGGGAAATGTCTCTTTAGCTGCTAAACGCTCCAATGTGTTCACCAGCTAGTTGCTAACTTTGTGTATCAGCGGTTTGGTGCTGCAGGTGCTCTCTGAAATCAGCTGCCTGCTGCGTTTGGGAGTAGGGTTTGGTGATAAGTCTCTGTGGGTTCGTCACTAGGAGTGACCCCTTTCACATTATTTGACCTCTTGTTAATACAAATGTATTGATTACTGCGGCTTTAATTAGGTCTCTATATACCACATAGTCCCTCGCTGTATAGTGTTGTTCTGACTTGTGTGTTGCTTCCTCTTTATTAGTGCTGACTCTCCCCCTCTCTCTCCCTTCCTCTCCCTCTTTCTGCCTCTCTCTGCCCCCTGCTTTTTCTATCCTCTCATCCCCCCTCTTTCTCTCCCCATCACTCTCTCCCAGCTGTAAGTAAATCAATGAACATACACTTTATGCCATCTATTGATCCTTTCATATCTATCTGTCCTCACCCCCTCCTGTTCTTGCCCTCTCTATTTCCCTCAGTTTTTCACTCTACTCTTTCCCCCATCCTTTCTGTCTCCCCTTTGAATTTATAATCTCCCCACCCCCCCTCCCTCTCTCTCTCTCTCTCTCTCTCTCTGTCAGTCCCTTTCTCTTTATATCTCTCGCTCTGGGATGTCCTATTTATATGGCTGGCACCTTCATGCTTGCACTGAAGTGTGTGTATGAGCGAGAGAGTGTGTTTGATGTTGGTCTAAGTGGTTAACATAATATGAGCCCTCAGAGAGATGACGTTCCCGCACTCACACACACACTCGCACACAATTTTAGGCTTTTTGGTAGGATTTTCTGTGAACAATTTGTGCTTTTTAGTATTCTCCAGCTTGTGCAGCAGATCCATGTATTATCTATCAATTGCATTCTCCCACTCTGCCACTCTGTCCAACACACACACACACACACCTCTGTGGCTCGACCGCCTTCCCAGAACGACTAAAACCTGGTATTATCTTTTGTTATTTATTATTGCAGATGGAGCCATCATTTCATGACCTCGCCGTCTCTAGTCCTCCTCCCTCCGCATATATTTTTATTTATTCAGACCTCTCTCACTTTCTCTCTTTCCTACCCTCTCCTCCTCTCTGCATGTTTATGTTTATTCAGACACATCTCCCTCTCTTTTTCCCTCCGTCCCCCCCCTTCTCTCCCTCTGTACCCGTGTGTCCAGCTTTTGTTACCAGCCTCGTTTCCATAACAACTGCGACCTTTCAGTCAGCGCCTAACCATTTTTTAATCAGAAGTAGAGAAAGACAGAAATGAGATGAGACAGAGAGAGAGAGAGAGTGAATTTGGAAGGTTAGTCAGGTGATGCATGTGATGGATAGAACAATAAATCATTCTGAAAAAGACATAAAAAGAACATCTGAACAAAGTTGGAAATGAAAACTGGCCTTGGCACCCACAGTTTGGATAGGCAATATTCCCAGCAACAGGTAACAAAGTGCTGCTCAAGGTCAAGCATCTACTGTGATGTTTTTCTGGAAACTAAATGTCCCCATGTGATTGAAGCAACAAGACTGTAGCGGATAGTTCAAATGAGAGACTGAAAACTGTGACGCACAGGGTATTTTTCCTCTGTTGCGTCAAATTAAGGTCCATTAATGCCCATTAATGCCCTGATTCAACCACAGGAACTTTCCCTCAGAACTAGGAACCTTTTGAGGAACTCCTTGCGTTTCGACTGCAGGGACCAAGATCTAAATTAAGTTCTGGGGACTATTTCCGGGGACTTTTTACAGGCCTGGTCGGGGGGTTGTACTTCCTGAAAGTACAGGAACTTTTGGGGTGGAGTTTGTAGGGATGGCCGTCGCTGCTGAGTGTGAGTCATGTTGCTTTTTCATACGTCAGCGGACTAATTTGCCTTTTCTTCGCAGGTCTTCAGAGGGCTATGGAAACCCAGACAACAATGAGCTGAAGGAACCTTTTAGTTCTTTGAAAAGTAGTTCCAGGACTAAAATGACTGGGAACTTCTTGGTGGAAACGGGGCTTTACTTTCATAATGCAATATGCCATAGATTGCTGTTATGCACCCGGTTCGACTGTTATCGGGCCATTAGATAGGCATTATCAGTCGCTATAAGCACCATAGGTGTCGGTCAGTCGGGGCCTACTACGCCTACTACGTTGTAAAAGTGAATGAAACGTCACGTTTCAAACACAAACAAAAAGGTTTCTTTAGGTTTAGGCAAAAAAAAACACACAGACAACTACACATTGTTGGTTTCATACGGGATGCAAACTCCACTTTCCTGGGTGAAAACCATGTGTTTTGTGTCCCAAACTATTGACCTTGCCTGACTTCCGCTTCTGCTCCTGTCATAATTGCTACAGTCGCTAGAGGTCGTGTTCTTTTATACCTTCTTTCGGTGATCTACCATGTGAATAGATGACAAAACCTGCAAGTGGGTGCAGTAGGCCCCTATTGACCCACATATATGGTGCTAATAGCGACTGATAACGCCTATTTAATAGCCTGACAACAGTGTAATCGGCTGTCATCAAGTGGTTGACTCCAACATTCTGATTATGAAATATTTAAATACTACAGATCTAAATGTGTGTAATTTTAGTTGTGTTAAAGTCATCAAAAGCTAAGTTTAAACTGGATGGTAGATCATATACAACATAATCTTGGCACATCTAATTTCACAAAATGTTCAATTTCAATCACCTCATACATTTTTAACTTAACGTAATATATTTTTTTTTACTATTTTGGAATCAGATTAAGTTACCTTAACTCTATATGTTTTGTTAAAAACTGTGTGAAGATTAATTGTCACTCCTGTGTTGGTTTCTGTGTGTTGCTTTCAAAGAAAATTCCCATGAGATAAAACTGTTAATGAATGACCTGCGTTTCACAGGTAAATAGAACCTTTACAGTTTACTGTGCAGGTGAGAATATGCCTTCTAAAAAAATATGTGACTCCACTATTGTGATGTGGTTTCAGCATTACAGATTTGGCATTTAGAAATGCTCTTCAGTCTTGGTCAACTTCCCATCTGAGGCTATCTGTAGGTGTGCCTGTGTTGTGAACAAGTAGTCATCTGCAACAAACTGTTGCTCTCCTGAATTATCAGGGAAAAAAATGTAATTACATGAATATGAAATCAGTTAGCATTACTTCTGACTGTTTAAACCAGCATCCTGTGTGTGCGTATGTGTGTGTGTGTGTGTGTGCGTGTGTGTGTGTGTGTGTGTGTGTGTGTGTGTGTGTGCGTGTGTGTGTGTGTGTGTGTGTGTGTGTGTGTGTGTGTGTGTGTGTGTGTGTGTGTGTGTGTGTGTGTGTGTGTGTTTGTGTGTGCACGTAACTGGGGGTCATGCCAACATGGGAGGGACCGGACCGTCAAGTGGCCAGCTCTCGAGCCCCGCTCGCCCGCCCACCGCGCGCCACTCCACACCGGGAGCAGCAGCGCGTGAGGATGATGCCAGCCAGAGATAGATAGATGGAGTGATGAGGGAGGGGAGAGAGAATAAAAAAACCTGCACAGTGACACAACTCGAGTAAAGAGGAGGCGGTGGATGAGTGAGAGTACAAACTGAGAGAGTTGCGGAACAAAAGGACAAATAAAGAGCAAGAGGGGGAACAGGAAATAACCGGAAACTCGCCGCTGCTGCTGCTGGCCGCACGCACCGATGTCCGAGGCCCGACCGGTGCCAGCTGAACACAGTCGACCGAGGCAGAGCGCGCAGAGACGGCCACTGGAGCGGGAAGCTTCGGGGCACCGCTGGAGCTCCTCACTGAGACTGACACTGACACTGAGAGACTGAGAGTGAGTTTACTTCTTTAAAAACTTCAACCACAACATCATGTGTGACATTTCACCACGTTCAATACGCGACACTAGTGTGTTTATGTTGCTTTTCGTACTGCGACATTAGTCCACCGCTGCCAATTAGTCACAGGACGCACCGCGGCCGCGCGCGCACACACACACACACACACACACACACACACACACGCACACACAGCTCGTGCGTTAGAATGGCCAAAGCGGATTCCTCTCGCGTGGCAGAACCGGCAGATGTTGCCACGCGGAGGCTTCAAACATAAGCTTCAAACATTATGTAAATTATTCAAAGTCATGTTATTTCCTCTGGCAGAGATAGAGAGATAGATAGATAGATAGTAGGGCTGGGCGATATATTGATATTATATCGATATTGTGATATAAGACTAGATATCGATATTGTAATATCATAATATTGCACAAGTGTTGTCTTTTCCTGTTTTTAAATGCTGCATTACAGTAAAATTATGTAATTTTCTGAACTTACCAAACTGTTCTATTTGTTTTATTTTTTGCCTTTAGTCATTATATCCATATTACTGATTATTATTATTATTATTACTATTATTATTACTATTATTATTATTATTATTATTATAAGAAATGTCATATTTTAAATATTACATATTTTTGTGAAATCACCAATGGTCAACCCTACAGTATCGTCGCAATATCAATATCGAGGTATGTGGTCAAAAATATTGTGATATTTGATTTTCTCCATATCGCCCAGCCCTAATAGGTAGATAGATAGATAGATAGATAGATAGATAGATAGATGAAAGATTATATAGGCCTAGGTAAAATATATGAAAAAAATAGATAGATAACCTGTGTAAGTATGATAAGCCCAGACAAATCCAAATAAATCCAAATAATGTTGCCTCCTATAATGACATTTATTTGAAAACTGTACATTTTTTATATTGTTGAAACACAGATGTAATTCAGTTTGGCCACAAAAACATATTTTTGAATAAATGTCAGTATTTTGTATTCAAATAGGACTGCAAGCTTAATATTTGAGCCATAGAGGGATAACCTGTTGGCCTATGTGATTTTTTTCTCCCATGTATTAGCACTAGGGCTGGGCCATATGGAGAAAATATCACAATATTTTTGTCCAAATACCTCAATATCTATAGGCTTATTGTGACGATATTGTTGTGCTGACCATTGGTGCTTTCACAAAATGTTTACACAATGAGAGTTTTGATAAATAATCATCAGTAATGTGGATATAATGACTAAGTAGGTAAAGTCGAATAATAGAACAGCTAGAACAGTCTGGTAACTTATGCCATATTACGTGATCCAAAATCTAGGATGATATCAAGTCTCATATCATGATACCAATATAATATTGATATATTGCCCAGCAATTATTAGCACATGCTATCAACACATAACACCCACATTAGAATTTCCACATATACATTATTTATCAGTGAGTTGTGTGTGCTTTATTCAGCGTGAGTTCCCTTTCTCTTGTCAGTTTCCCCATGCAGTGACAGCTACGGCAGTCCAAGAGTGCCATCCTTAAGTCTAATCTAGTGGTTAACAGCTTTCGTTTTCATTGCTCAGTGTTCATATTTTATGCAGCTTTTCCGCTGGCTTTGAAAAGCTAATCTGTCCCTGATATAAGCGCATTGGCTGGTTTGCCATCTGGGCTGTATTATAGTAGAGAGGACAGGGCATTTGAATAATTGATATTTAGCTATTTATAGTAGGATTATTCTCTTCATGTTCCACCAGGGGGACCTAGCACTGGTCTGTCAATCTATCTATCTATCTATCTATCTATCTATCTATCTATCTATCTATCTATCTACGTATCTATCTATCTATCTATCTATCTATCTATCTATCTATCTACGTATCTATCTATCTATCTATCTATCTACGTATCTATCTATCTATCTACGTATCTATCTATCTATCTATCTATCTATCTATCTACATATCTATCTATCTATCTACGTATCTATCTATCTATCTATCTATCTATCTATCTATCTATCTATCTATCTATCTATCTATCTGTCTATGGTGTAATCATTTTTAATTCTGTCTGTGTTCACTACTATTCTGTCCTCACATCTGTCCATTTATCATCCATCCATCTTTCTGTTCGGTGAGCGGTAGTGTATCCATCTGAAGTGGATTATAGGGGTGTTATCAATGCTAAGTAGGACTGCTGTTCACACACACTCTCGCATACACACACTCACACAGACACACATATACATGCCGCTCTCACTCTATTTCACTCCCCAAGGACCATTGACCATTGTGAGCCCTCTCTCAAGCCTCTTTTCTCTTTTGTGTGAACGTGTAATGCGTGTGTGTGAGTGTGTTTGACGGTAAACACTCTGATCAAACAGTGCTTAACAAGCTGCCTGCACTGATAACAGAGAGGGGAGAGGAAGAGAGGATGAGAGAGGAATAGAGAGGAAGGAAAAAAGGGGAAAGGGGGCGACGGGACGGAGAGGTTACATACTGAAAAAAAAATGGGGGTGTGTGTTTTTGATCTCGATTAAATAGTGAGATGCACTGTTATTCATAAGCCCAGCGTTCGCTGTTCTGTTTTACAAGCTTTTCCAGGTATTGTATAGAGGCCATGCAGAACTACTTAGCTATAATAAATCAACATTTTCCAGCAAAACAGCTCAGTAATATTTTAGTTTTAGACAGGAAGGCAATCCAGGCACTCCGGGATACTAAAAAAAGTGGCAACGAGGACGGAAATATATTAAAAAGCCTTTACTGTAGTGGCTAAATCATTAAAAAGCCAACATGTTTCGACCGCTGTAGGTCTTCGTCAGGGCTTAAAACAAACAGACAAAGCGGATGTGGCCTCACCTATCAACTACCAATGGGAGGCAATCACAAGATCATCATAGTATTACAAAATATCACAAAGAAATAACACAGAAACACGTCATTTATGTCCATCATCAATGAAACTACTCTATTCAACAGAGGCTGCAAAACAAACATGGGAGCCAACACAGAGAGAAGAAAAATATATAGAAATATTTCTTATTCACAGAAAGCATGTAAAGTCTATATCCTCGTTAAGACCAGGATACTTTAACGCATCCAATAGATGGATCCAAAAAGTCTCCCTCTGGTAAGGCTTTTGTAACCTGTCTCCCCCTCCTGAATATTTTAGTTTTGTTATTGTGCTCAACGGCATGATCCATGTCCAAACACAGTTATCTCCCTCCATTTTGTCATATGTACTTTTATGTTTGTGCTTTCTTAGACAGCACACAGTTGAGAGAAACAGGAAAGATATTGTGAAAAGAGGTGGGTGATATGTGACAAAGATCATGAGCCAGATGTTAGCCTGGCCCCCAGTCTGTTGACCTGCATTGACACCCTCTTTCTCTCTGTCTTCCATGGTCAGTTCTGCAGTGTGCCGTTTCCTCCTATGACATGTTAGAAAGTCACAGAGGGAATATCAACCTTTTTGAATAACTGTCTTCTCTGTGCATCACTAAAATGTATTCAAAACTGGTCACATTGTTTGTATTTTGCAGTTCTATGTGAGGACGTTGCAGCTCATTGTTATTACAAGTGGAAGTGGCTGTGTCCTGTGATAGGCCGGCGACCTGTTTTGCGGTCCAGGTAAGCAGAAGTCATGTGCCAGTCGCATTGTGATGTGCATCTATTCATTTGTCGACATGGCGTAGTCATGAGTGCCATGCAGAAACATTATTTGGCTTTATTTCTAAGTGATGGTCCATTCATTCAAATTACAAATGAGCAGTGGTGGAGGAAGTAATCAGATCATTTACTTAAGTAAAAGTACTAATACTACACTGTAAAATACAAGTAAAAATCCTGTATTGAAAATTTTACTAAAGTAAAAGTATGTAACTATAATCAGAAAACTGTACCCTTTCCGCATCCACTCTCTCTCTTTCCCCCCTTTCCAAGACTCTATCCACTGTCAATAAAAATGGTTAAAAATGCCCCCAAAAAATAACTTAAAAAAAGAAAAAAAAAAAGAAAACTGTACTTAAAGTATTAACAGACAGACTACTTAAAGGGACTATTTGTAACTTTCAGAAATGCTTCTTAACAGCGACACCTGTGGCCGTGAAATCAACGAAAGTCAGCGTCGGGCTCGCGCTTGCTCGCTCTCAAAATACCTGAACGAGCATCACTCAAAACAGTGAGGCGACACAAGTCAGCTAAAACCACAATATCACTCTATATTTCAGCTGCTTGGCAGTAATGTTAGCTGACCAGACGAAGGTCTCTCCATGAACATGATTTAGATCTGATCCTAGTGTTGGCTTTTCCTGACTAAGTGCAGGCTGAAGCAGCGGGGCTCTCCAGCGTGTCTCCCTGCTCTCTCCTCCCGCAGCCGGAGAGAGCAGAGGAGACACCGGCACCCGGTCGGTAACGAGAAGACAACGTAACTCTCTGTAGAACTCCGTCACTTCACAAGACACGGAAAACCTCTGTTGGTCTGGAGGAGCTGCAGCATTTATTTCTGCACAAACGTCCCCTGTGCATTCACTAGATATTCTCAGAGCTAAACTAACTCTTCTGCAGTGTGGAGTGAGCGCGCGTTCACGTCTGGAGGTGGAGCGAGCTGAGCTGTCTCAGTGAAGGCGAGCAGGCAGAGGAGGAGGGTACAGCGGCTACACGCGAACGTGCATATGCGAGCGCGCATGTGTGCCGACCTGCTACATTTATGCGCGTACAAAGTTACAAATAGTCCCTTTAATGCACAAAAATGCCCTTGTGATTGTTGTACTATTATATTATATTTAGGACTGTCAAAGTTAATGCGATAACTACGCATTATTCGTCTTAATGCCACTAATTTCTTTAACACATTAACGCACCTTACAATTTTTTGGGTTGTCACAGGCAACCCATGAAGCAATCCATTGGTGTCAACCATGTCATACTAGCTTGTTGCAAAGGAGGCTAAATAACGCTCCAAAGTTACAGTAAATTTTGACAAGGAAAAACTGTCATGGCCATTTTCAAAGGGGTCCCTTGACCTCTGACCTCAAGATATGTGAGTGTAAATGGGTTCTATGGGTACCCATGAGTCTCCCCTTTACAGACATGCCCACTTTATGATAATCACATGCAGTTTTGGGGCAAGTCATAGTCAAGTCAGCACACTGACACACTGACAGCTGTTTTTGCCTGTTGGGCTGCAGTTTGCCATGTTATGCATATTTCTTATGCTAAATGCAGTACCTGTGAGGGTTTCTGGACAATATTTGTCATTGTTTTGTGTTGTTAATTGATTTCCAATAATAAATATATACATACATTTGCATTAAGCAGCATATTTACCCACTCCCATGTTGATAAGAGTATTAAATACCTGACAAATCTCCCTTTAAAAATGTGCAATTAGTCACGATTAACTATTTTAATTGATTGACAGCCCTAATTATATCATTAGTTTATTACTATGTCTCATGCATTAATATAAAAGCAGGATATTACTGTTATTGGTGGAGGTGGAGCTTATTTTTAACTACTCTGTACAGGACTGCAACTAATGAATATTTTCATTCTAGATTAATTGGATGATTATTTTCCGATTAGTAGATTGATTGCTTGTTTTGTAAAAGATCTGTAATAGTGAGAAATATCCATCACAATTACCCAGAGCCAAAGTGACCCCCAATTTGTCCTACCAATATGACCCCAAATGAACCCAGCTAAATCAATGTATTGGTAAATCTTTGATTTATATCCCCCTTTCTCTCTGGTCCATCCCCTCCTTCTCTGTCTCTCTCTCCAGTGATGGATTCCCCCACAGATCTTTTCGATGACTCTGCTCCTCAGATACACGCATTTGCTCCAACCCACAGCTCCACAGATCTCCCTGGGGTTCACCCTCAGCCCAGCGGAGGTCGCCCTCCTCCCGCCTTTAGACCCCCAGGTTTCCCCCTCATCCACCACCTCCTACAGCCGGGTGGAGCCCCCAGGAGGATTGGAGGGCAACTCAACACAAACCTGAGCGCACACAGACACCTGGAAGACAGACATTTGGAGGAAGACAGAGGAGAGAGGGGCGGACAGGTGGAGCAAGAGATGGATGGAGGAGAAGAAGGAGTGATGGAGGGAGAGGACAGCTTGTTGGGGGTCAAGAAGAGGCACAGCGACGCCGCCCTCGCGGCCGAGTGGAGTCAAGACGTCTTGAAAGTGAAGAGGATGAAGCTGGAGAGCCGACCAAGAGATGGAGAGGCAGAGGAGGGAGGCAGGAGGCGCGAGGGAGGGAGGGAGGGGAAGAGGAGGGAGAGGGAGGAGCTGAAAGAACAGCTGGAGGAGGCGAGAGAGAGACTCCAGGCCCTGCAGGAGAAAGTATGGAGGGCTTTTGGGGAAAAGCACATGGCAGAGGAGGAGAAGAACAGGAGGTGCAGAAACAGAGGAGGAGGAGATGCTGGGATGATGGAGGAGGAGGACATCACAGAAGGGATGTATGATGAAGAGGACATTGATGGTGGAGAGATGGAAAAGGAGACTTTCTCCCTTCTTTCTGTTTCCCCTTTTGACAACTTCCACAAACAGAGAGAGGAGAGGCAAAAAGACAGAGAAGGGAGGATGGAGAGAGGAAGAGGAGGAGGGTTGCACTTGGAGGGCGTGATGGAGGGAGCGGGGTTGTGGTTGGATTGCGGAGGGCTGGTGAGAGGAGACTGGCATGGAGGGATAGAAGACGAGGGAGAGGAGGGAGGGCAGAAGTTCGCCCAGGCGCTGAAGGTGGAGCTGGGCAGCGCCGTGGCTCGAGTCATCGACCGAGTTCTCCGCCTCTACACTGAGATGACAGACGTCGCTCCTTCCTCTCCTCCCGCCGCCATCTCTTTCCTCCCGTCTGACGTAGGAAATGACGGCGGGAGGGAGAGGGGAGTGTGGATGGGACTGTTGACGAGAGGAAGAGGGGAGGAGAAAGTGAGAGGTAAGGAGGAAAAGACGGGAAGGCAGGATGGAGAAAGTGAGAAGCAGCTCCAGAAAAGGAGCAACGGGAGCACCCTGCCTCCAGGACAGCCTCATCACAACGAACCAACAGATCTGGCGATGCCATTGATTGTTCAAAGGTCACCTGACATACGGAAAGCCCACCCGCTCCTCGGCCCACCTCTCTCTGCTCACCTAAACCCCTCTCACCCGAGCCTCTCCCTCCATCACCCTTCTCTACCTCGCCCTCCTCCTCTTTCTCACCCTCCCCTCCTGCCTCCATCTTCACAACCCAAGGACCTCTCCTTCCACCCATCCTCCTCCTCCTCTTCTTCATCTTCATCTTCCTTCCCCGCGCCTCCCCCTCCTCCTCCTCCACCGCCTCCACCCCTCCCTCTCCCCCTTCTCCACTACTCCATGCAGCAGCTCTTCTCTCGCTCCCTTCACCACCCTCAGCTCTCCCACCTCCCCCCGTCCCGCAAGGACTATTTGAACTCCGACCCGTTCTTGGACTTCTCGTCTCACCCCTCGTCTCACCCCTCTTTCCCGCCGCTCCCCTTGCTCGGCCACCTGGACCCCTCCCTGGCGCGTCACGCTCACGGAGGCAGGGAGAGAGGGATGAGGGGAGACGGGGGGATGAGAGGAGGAGGGATGGACGGAGCAGAAATGTACCTGACTGCTGGGGGAATATCCTTTTGTCAGCAAGGGGGGGGAGGGGGGATGATATGTGTTTGTTCATGAGTGTGCGTGTAAACATGTGTATCTCCTTAACTGGCCTCATGTATACACCCAGGAGGGCTTGTCTCCCTGCCATCTGAAGAAAGCCAAGCTCATGTTCTTCCACGCACGCTATCCCAGCTCCAACACGCTCAAGACTTACTTCCCCGATGTCAAGGTGTGTGTTCACCAGCACAGTGCTGGAGCAAGATTACTGATCTTTTAATAATGACATAAATGCAGATATTGATGTTTTTACAAAAGTGATATTACCATTGAAATGGAATTATTTTATGGAAACAATTACTTAAATGTAGCCATTAAAAGTTATGACAAAAATATACTGAGGGAGAATATTTTACAGTTGAACAATATCCTATAATGTTGAGTGGTTTAATTTACTCCAATGGATTCTTTTCTTTTTTATTCACTCTGTTGTGATTGGGCAACCAAAAAATAACTGCAAAACTAGCTGCTAGGCAGGTATTATCCAAATGTGTTACTCTGTGACATCACCACGTTACGGAAGAAAAAGGCAGGACTTCAAGCGAGGCATTTCAGGCAGTTCAGGAACAGTGTTTCTGTCGGGGAGAGTAACTCCCCTTGGCGTGGACTTTGTGACTTTGCTGATCTTTTACATCCACAAAAAACTATATACCACACTAAAGGAAAGGGAAGAAGCACAAAAGCATAATAAGGCCTCTTTAAAATCTTCATCTGCAAAGTAACAAATAACTATACCTAAAGAAGTGAAATGAAAAGTACAATATTTCCGTCTAAAATGAAGTGGAGTGAAAGTAGTGTAAAATGTACGTTGTCAAGTACCTCAGCATTGTACCTGAGTATTGAGTAAAAGTACGTAGTCACGTCCAACAATTGTGATATATGTTTCACATCAATTGATGGTTTAGAAATTGTTTTTCATGGTAAAGGTTGTGATTCAGCAGTGTCAGTGTATCCAGAATACTGTTTTCTGTCATTTCGTGTATATGTGATTATTATTAGACCATCAGAATGCGAGCTGCTAACACTTAGTGCTCCCTTAAAATGTGTTTGGCCCGTACGGGGATCGAACCCGTGACCTTGGCGTTATTAGCACCACGCTCTAACCAGCTGAGCTAACCGGCCATGTTTATGTAACTGTATGCTTTGAGACAGGTCCATTTTTTTTAACATTAATGCATGTAAATATGTTCTAGTATAAACCCCAAAATACAGTATGCACCTGAAAATACGCATAATAGGTCCTCTTTAAGGTGTTATGATATTAAATATGTGAGTATTAACACTTTCCATCATGAAGCACCAAAACAATGTCTCTCTTTCTCTGAACTACTGGCTCTTTGAAGTCAAACTTTTTATATAATTATTTATACTGAGTGAAATCATTTAATAAGCACCCCTCTCTTGCTGTCCCCGCCTGCTCACTTCCTGTCCTGCTGTCTCCCTGTCCACTGTCTAGTTTAACCGCTGTGTGACCTCCCAGATGATTAAATGGTTCAGTAACTTCAGAGAGTTCTTCTACATCCAGATGGAGCGCTTTGCACGACAGGCTGTCCGCGAGGCTCTCACCCGGTTGGTTTGAGTTGGCACTGGTTCACTCATTTTGCTGCAGAACTTCCATTGTTTGATTACTGGCTTTTATAGGAGCTAGGATGTTGTCACTGAATTAGCGGAGACTTATGCATATGCTGCCCTGCATATTTGGTCATTTGTAGAAAAAAAGAATTACAAATAGCAGAATGACAACACTTTGTTGTAGCGTGCTCCAGGCTTTCTTGTTTTATGCAACAGTGTGAAGGATCATGGCTTCCTCTCTGACAGTCTTGCATGTTGCTTGTCTGTCTGTGTAACCCAGGGATGGTGCATCTCGTCTGGGCAGAGAGACTCAGCTGCGAGTTGGCCGTGATACGGAGCTTTACCGCATACTGAACATGCACTACAATAAAAGCAACGTCTATCAGGTAAGGAGAGTGTGTCACTATGCAGCATGTCCATAGTGCTTCAGTGGATGTTTTAATACCTTATGGTGCTGTCAGTGCAGTGGAAGCTCAATGCTTTTATTTTTCTATGGATTGGGGACCTTGAATCTGATTAGCTCCAAGTTTTCTTTCATGGCATTTTTTTTGTAAACACAAGAGTACCCCAAGGTTACATGCATGTTATGTTATCACTGTTGCATAATGCATAGAATAATATACAAATAGGATGCACCTCTCAAACTCTCAACTGCTGTCTGTAATGACATGGCCTTGGTCTGTCCAATGCAGGATGACTTGTGCTCGGTCTGTCAGATAGAGAGCTGTTATAGCTTCACCATGTGGAGTAGCTGATGTTAGGGAATGTCTTGGTAAAGATTGTAGTGGTAATCAGTTTTATTGTAGCCTACTTTTATTATTATTTATGTTTATATTGTGAGGATTTATTTCCATATACATACATAAACAAAAAGTGCTTTCCTCCAATATTATTTTCATTGAATGGAATGGAAACTTAAGTTATATTGAATTCATTCTCCCTCGGCTTGGTTATCAGTTGTCTTAGAGGAACAGTGTGTAGGATCTGGCGGTATCTAGCGGTGAGGTTGCAGATTACAACTTCAAAGAACAAAGAATGTAGGATTGCTACGGTGGCCCTCTCTGAGTGGAAATGGACTTGCAGACGTTATTAACACTGCGCAAATGGAGGGGCAGGAATGCAATTTGTTTATCTTTGTTAAAAGTTCCCTGGCCAGTACGGGGATCGAACCCGCGACCTTGGCGTTATTAGCACCACGCTCTAACCAGCTGAGCTAACCGGCCATGTGACCATAGGGAGTATGATAGTAGCTTGGTCAGTAATCAGTATGATATTAGACTTCAATATTATTATCTTTGCTTAGATGGGCAACCCATAAGCAGGGCTGACCCTTTCGATAAGCAGAGCTCTAAATTGGATATGGAGCCTGTTGGAAATTAAAACAGTCCAGTTAACCACCGTAAGGATTTTCATTATTCACTCATTATCAATCACGATGTGTGGGTCATATTGAATGATCATTTGGGAAATTTACTCCAAAGAACTTGGCTTAGATGGATAACCCCTCCATAGCTAGTCGGCTATTAACGCTCTCAATAAGTCATACGTTAGAGGAAATAGGAATGTAATAATAGTAGTATAATAATTAGAATATCAAAACTTTCCCCCAAGGTTAAAATTGTTAATTCCTTGTCCATTTTTGCTAAGCCTCAGTTTACTTTAAACATGGGTGTGACAATATTTAAGGGATTTTACATAACATATGAGTCTACCATTGAGGGATTTACCTTCTCAGAATTAAATCAAGTATGAGCTAATCATAAATTTAGAGGTATGCTATTCGTTTCAGTTAACAGAAGAACGAAATCATGCATTTCTTTCATGAACATGATTACATTTGTCTTGTAATAAGTGAAATGATCACCTCATGTTGCTACTGAAAAACTACCATGGCCAGTACGGGTATCGAACCCGCGACCTTGGCGTTATTAGCACCACGCTCTAACCAACTGAGCTAACCGGCCACATTTACAACATCGTAATATCAAGATTAATACGGGAATAATTATGATATGTTATCGTTTTACAAGACTAGATTTCATGCTTGGAATGACATTGAGCATGAATGGCTTTGTCTTCAGTGGCCTCACATTTTTTTTAAATGAGTGAAGGTGTAAAGAAGAAAAAAAAGCTGGAGTAGAAGTAGTGGTGGACAAGGCAGATGAGGAAACTCCTACAGGTTTGATTAGGCTCTGAAAATTGAATAGAAATGCTTTAGCTGTAAAACCAATCGTAATATCTTTCACAGCGTCAAGGCTATGCCACAGTTGTAATCTCTATAGTGTTAGAAACAAAATTCACTCAGCTCATTATATGAGTTAGAAAAAGTGCAGCTGTTACTGTTAGAGGGCCTGCTCACCTCCACACTGAGTTTACTGGCTGATTAGACTCCTACTCAGGTTGAAACTGGGAGCTGTATGCTGCAAATATGTTGACATGTTGCACAGGTGTAATTAATAACCTTAATCATGCCCATGCTCCATTAACTGTACTGGGGCCAAGGTATTATACATGGTTTCTCACACACATGGCTTACTGCGATTCCATCATTTATGTTATTCTTCACACCTGTGCTTTTTCTTGCTACAGTATGAGTTGTCAAATCCTATAAGCCTTTGTAAGGTCACCCAACTCCTTGCATTTTTATATGAATTCTTAATAATTTCCATAGGCCAATGTAAGGGTCACCAAACTCCATGTATTTCTATGTGAATTTTTAATAATTTCTATATGGCCTACATAAGGGTCACCAAACTCCATGCATTTTTATATGAATTCTTAATAATTTTCATAGGCCTATGTAAGGTTCACCAAACTCCATGCATTTTTATGTAAATTCTTAATAATTTCCATGTGTGTCCAGAATTTTTAAAGCCCTAATTCTGTTGACTCGAAGTATTTAATCCGTTGACATTCCCATTTGTGTCTGCAGGTCCCAGAGAGGTTTATCGAGATATCAGAAGTGGCTCTGAGGGAGTTTTACTCGGCCATTTGGACTGGGAGAGACAGCGACCCCTGCTGGAAGAAAGGCATATATAAAATCATCTGTAAGCTTGACAGTCCTGTACCAGATGCCTTCAGACTGCCTGGTTGTCCTGTTGGCTGATGCTCAAACCACTTTCCCCTGGTACATGAAATGCATGCATAAAACGCAAACTCACCGAGAAAAAAAAGGGAATTTTATTGAAGCATTCACACACTGTGAGAACTGGTATGAGGTAATCCATTCAAGTCTGCTATTCAGTTCATTCATAATTCATTCATTTTGGAGAAAAAAAAGATAATTGTTGAAGATAATAGTGTGCAGGGACAGACACATACATGCTTAAACGGGGTGAATAGTAGACTGACACCCTCCGTGCTGTGATAAGAGTCTTGTGACTGCACTTATCGAGGAACGTGACCATACCGTTGAATTAAAACAGGACTGAACAGGAATTCCCTTTCCAAACATTCTCCATCGGTCAGCTGACTTGTGAAATCACAGTGCTGCTACACAGGTTTGATAAAACTCTTGTGAAAAGTAAGAGTTGCTGAAGCCACAGAGTTGGAATAGACTGACTGACTGGTTTTAATAACAATGCCATGGACATATGCGATGGCTACTGTTTGTGAGCATCATGGCTACACATCATTCATTCACTTGAAAATAGAATATGCATTCCCTGGCAGTCCCTTGCTAATTCACAAAAAAATGCCATCCTATGCATACACTCAGTAATCAAATGTACTGCTGACAACTGTTTACCAAGCATGGGCACTGCACAAATACAGGATTCAGATACTCTCAGACAAAGAGCCCACAACCTGAGCTCATACCACGTTCCTCAGACTAGGTGCCCCCATTTTCCTCGTCGTCACTTTCACTGTGAGCAGAGAGCAGTGTTCCATACTCCTGATAAAGAAAGAAAAAGCAGTAATATTTCTGTGTAGTCATTAGCAATTTTGCACAAACAGCACCCAACTATCACATTTCAATGCTGCTCTCCCTCAGGGGTGTTCACAGTTTTACATTAGAGACTTGACAAAACATCAAATATGATTGTTTGCTAGAAATGAATTGCTGCCTTGTGTGTGGGCTTCTCTGGAGTGTCAGAGGTACATGTTTATGTGTTCAGTGTGCCCCACAGCTTTTACATTTTAGATGCATTTTCCACGGCTGTGAGGATACTTTCCTTTTTCTTTTTTTTTTGCCTCAACAACACAAGGCTGTTGCATTCATCCGGAGTTGTTTTTTATGTCCACACCGATTAGACTGTTGTCAGGTTATTAAATAGGCGTAACCGGCCGCTATAAGCACCATAGATGTAGGTCAATAGGGGCCTACTACGCCCACCAGTAGGTTTAATCATCTATTCACATGGTAGATCACAGAAAAGAGGTATAAAAGAACATGACAGTGACCTCTAGTGACCCTAGTAATTATGAGAGGAGCAGAAGCAGAAGTCAGGCACTGTAGTATAGACAGCATAATACTCCATATGGGGTGGATGTCGGGAGTGATAGATGGGACACAAAACAGGGTTCTACCCAGGAGACCGGGGTTTACATGCGTGTGAAGCCAACAACATGTTCACAAGAATTTCACTTTCACTTTTGAAACATAGTTATTTTTAACCAAAACATTATCTTTTTTCCTATAAACTTAACAGTTTTTGTTGACTAAACCTTAAAAACTTGTAGTTTTGTTGCCTAAACCTAAAGAAGCCTTTGTTTGTGTTCAAAACGTAACGTTTCATTCAGTTTTACGTGTTAGAACGTGTTGCTTTTAAGTTTTGCTTTCACTTTTAAAACGCAGTAGGCGTAGTAGGCCCCTACTGACTCATATCTATGGTGATTATAGCGACTGATAAAGCCTATTTAATGGCCCGATAACAGTCACAAGAGAAATCAGGCTTGGAAATCTTTAAAGAAAACGTGAGGACCAATCGTAATTAATGTTACATAATATATTGGAACTGTTTGGTTAATTGTACAATTTTAAAACATAAATTTTCCCTTGAGAATTATCAGGGCAGTGTTTTGGATTTTGCTTGTATATCCATCTCTTTGTTCAATATTGAATTATTATATAGCTTTTGTACATGATGGCACATTGTAATCAAAATGTAATTAAAATTCTGCCCAGAGGGACAATATATTGAATTTAAAATAGTCAAATTAATGTTTTGTTGTTTCCTTGGTGTACTCTTTATTGTTGAAGTATTCTGTTTTTGTATTCCTTTAATGTGATGCTAAACTAAATAGGCCGGTTGCACAGTTAGTATATATATCGACATTTGTTTCCCGAAGATATTGCGGAAACTTTCACTCTATCTACTGTATATCATGACTCTTATCTGGAGGAAACTTGCTCCAGATAAAGGCCTCCTCAACTCTGTGAAACCGAGCCCATATGTAAACTATTTGTGACGTGTTTTTTCGAGTGCATGTTTCCTATATTCGCATTACATTTTGTATTTGTAACCTCTTCTGTTTCTCTCGTTGCTTTTAATGGTCTCTCTTTTATATTGTACATATTGTATCTTTAGATCCGTGCCTCATTCAGACTTTGGTGAATTTTCGGTGTTTAAACTTATCAGTGGATTAAAGTGATACCAGGCTTGTGTTGTGATGTCTGGATTCACACCACACACACACACACACACACACACACACACACACACACAGAGATAACGCACACTCTCTCTCTCTTTTTGGTGTTCAGGTCCTGGTAACCAACACTAATACCATCATACTTTAAGCTTTTAATCTAACAACATTAAAACACACACACATACACATCCTCACTGACACTAATACTTGGATGATGGCTTTGTAAGAGGCTCAACCCTGGACTAAGTCTAGCCACCTGAGAGAGCACCACACACCCACGCACACACACAGTTTCTCTGGAATGCTAGCAATGTATCCAAACCACAGAAGTCTTGCAGAAAAAGCTCCTGTTTTTAGACTAACAAGCTGAACAATGGGTCTTGTCACAGTGCATGCATGCTCCACATACTAGTTTTAGTTTGGCATTTTGAAGGAAGAGGTCACACTAATAGACACAGAACACACGTACAAATGCAAATGTTCCCTAACCAACTTCTTTTTTGGATTATCTTTTATCAGATTTCAGCCATTCAAAATCAACATTTCTAAATGATGTTAGGATCTGTGAAGGCATTGTGACACCAATTGTACGGCTGTTACTGACACTTTCAAATAAAATGGGCCTCTTTGAATATTACTGTGGCTTCCCCTTTAGACAAATCAATCACGGGCTGTGGAATCGGGAATGCACCACAACTTTTCACACTTTTCATAGAGCTCCTCACAGCACAAAACGTCTAAAAAAGTCTATAGAGGCCTGATACAGACATTGGCACACAATCTTAACTTAAAACCCAACTACAGACTGTATACAGGCTTATTTGAAGCTAGTTAGTGATTAGCTCGGAAGGGAACTCAACATCAGTGTAGTAGCTTTTTAACCGACTTGCAGAACCCTTTTTCATCATATGACGAGTCTTTTTTTAAAACAAACCAATAAAACACCTTGTTTCATTTGTGCAATCTAAGGTTATACATATTTTAAACTTGAATAATGTAACACGTTAAACCATGTGTCAGGAATTAGTATTTCTACTGCAGAAGTGAATCTAACAGACATGAAAATCGTGCTACATGTATCAGAATAGGCTGGCATGGTCATATGACATATGTCACAAGGTTTGATTAAGCATTCTGGGGATGTAATGCCTCTTGCACGCGCACACACACACACACACACACACACACAGGCCTGCATACCAGAATGACATGCTTTTAAATCCTCTAGTAGCTCAACATTTGTCTTACCACCTAATTTGGAGGTAACACATAAAGTACATGTGCATAACACTGCCATTAGTCAGTCAGTAGTAGTGCATCAGATTACAGGATTTACAGTGTAAACTTTTTTACATTTATATAAATAAAAAGCAGATTCCTCCTCCATTCATCATCCCTCCCTTCTTTGTGGTTCCCACAGCTGTTAGTGTATCTCTCAGGGTGATCAGTTGCCCCTGAGCCGAGGAGAATTGCTCTGTATGACAGCCAGTGTTGAAGTTCCTCAACTCATCAGTGTGACAAATACATGATTTTTTACGCATTTATAAACGGACGTGCCATCTGGTGCAGAGCTCCGGAGAAGAAGCATTGAAACTAAAACCAGGAGGAGATGTTGAGGGCATGTCTGTCGCTTCTTCTTGCAGCTGGATTATGAGTGAGAAGTGAGTGAAGCCGACGTAAAAGAGCCAAAGAGAGCCGGAAATCAAAGTTTCATCTTCAAAATTGAAGCGTGGCCTATTGCGTAAAGAAGAAGCAGGTGAGTTGTGGGGATCAAAATCTCAATATATATTTTTTTCATTTTGCAACATGTCAAGCTAAGTCAGTAAGATATTTCTTGAGTTTTTCCATTTTCCTTTATGGAAATCGCATATTCCTGGCTGCCTTCTTGCTTGCTTTTTTTTTTTTCTTCTTGTTTTGGGGTTAAATATTTTTTTTTTTCCAATATTATATTTATTGTTTTTTGTTCATTTTGAAACAACAGAACAAACATTCACAATCGTCCCCAATAATAACATTCTCGGTACAAAGAAACTTAATAAACCTAATATTAATATAAAATAAGCCAGTACATGAAATACAGGAAAAACATATATACAAAAAATAGATATAAGTAAAAAATATATACACAAGTAAAAGAAATAAAATTTAAAACAATAAAATCTATTTATATATACATACATATACTGTATACATATATACATACATACACATATACGCGCCTGCTTGCTTTCTTACTATGAAAATGTCATTGGATATTTATCAAGTCGTACTTGACGCTGATCTGTCCTGTTTCTACCACTCATTCTCCAATAAATGCTAATTATTCTCACTTTGTGCGCTTCATCTAGGATTTTATTTTGAAACCTTTTACCGGATGTGTGTTTTATCTCATTGTGTGTGTCTTTCCTTGTCTCTCCTCCAGACAGGAGCCCTGTGGCCGACGGGACGATGGCGTTAACGGGTCTGCTGCTGCTGGAGCTGGCTCTGTGCGCCTGCTCCTTCGTCTGTGGGATCGTTACCGCCGCTTCCATCACCATAGTCCAGGTGACTTTAACCACAAACTAATAATAAAACTAATTTATAATGCTTCTTCTAGCTCCATCTTCTTCCGGGTAGACGCACTTTTTCAGTGTGTGCGTCGCTCCTAGAAAGTTTAAAAGTTCACCAAAGAGACGAGAAATCACTTCAGAGGTTGTATTTGTATTTGTTGCCTAATTCTACAGTTAATTATTATCTTTTCTATTCATCTGCGTTGTCTGTTCCATAATGAGCATCAAAGTAGGCTACTTTACTGGTCATTTTTACTGCTTATATCAAAAATAATTAATTTTATAGGCCTACAGCATAATATCTTTCTACATATTATATATCAGGAGGTGTAATTGTCAAAACCAGATTAAAAAGGAAAAAAAAGAAGAAGACGCGCTTTCACTTTCATCTGATTTGCTGCCAACTGCGTGGACACATCTCTCTCTGAATGGATTATTATAGGCTAAAACATCACTATGTATTGCTATTCAGTAGACTATCCTATAGGGGGGACTACTTTTTCTTTATCAAACACACTATAGAAACACTATTTCCACCAGCAGTGGCTGTATATCACTCATTCCTTTCCACTTCATTTCATTAGCTGTGCTTATTATACGCTGCTGGCTAAAGGCACTGTGAAAAACAACATTTATTTTGAGGCTTTAAACGCAACTTTCTCTTTTCTTTCACTCATCGGGAAAGCTGTGAAAATGCGCGTGGATGTGCGTGCGCGCGCGGGTAATAACCGAGTCATGTGTCCAGATACTGTTCATCATCAGGTGACCTGATGGTCCTCGTGCCCAATTATTGTCTTTATAGGAGTCAGATGCTGCACTTTATGGGTTTATTTGGGAGTGTGTGTGTATGTTCTATTTTGTTGTTGCAATTCTAACAATATTAAAACAAAGTAAGAAAACTGAGACTGTTGAATGAAACAAAATAAAGAAAAAATCCAATGTCTTTGTGTCTCTTGTCTCTCAGGGTAACTTTGGAGGACGGTGTCTCCTTTATGGACTGGTCAGGTACAATGTGACAGCGGGGGTCATCGGGATCCAGTCATCCAGTGCCTCGTCTCTGTGCTATTTCGTGTCGGCCATATCAATCCTGGTAGCAGTGGTGTGTTTCTCACTGTCTATGTACTGGGCTTACACGTTCTGCATCGACGGGGAGATCAGAAGGTAATGGCACGTGTGTTTGTGTGTTTGTGTGTGTGTCATCATACTGGTTGTCAGTGCCATGTTAGATCAAACAAACCTTTTAAAGGGACTTTGTCTTTTGGTCTACTTTTGCTGTTTGCTCTGTTGGAATCCTTGACATCATCATTGTATTGTCCTCTGTTTAAACTGATACTGGCTCTATAATGGTACATGTTTATCGTGAGGGATCGCCTCGCTTCCCAGCATTGGACGCTTGATAGGCTGCCACTAGAAACTAGACACCTGATTGGACGAACGCCTCCTCGTGGGCTGCTGCTCCCAGCTTTCAAACCGGAACCAACATGGCAGCTCGTTTGGAAACTTTCTTCTCTTATATCACAAAAGTAGTTCATCGAAAAGTGTCTTCTGAAAACATTTTATGCGAGAATTAATCCATGCAGTTGCTGAATCTGTTTTTATTTTGGATAAATAACATTTAGTTTAAAAGTTTCTCGAGAGTTTCCAGAGGCGGGCGAGTCGTGTCGGACACCCCTGATTTGCATTAAGTAGCCTAGACCTCAATTTTATGCAAATGAGGAGCGGGGCAACGTGACGGTTCGTCTCTCAAATCGCGCCGCCACGCTACCAGAATGCATTACACGGCTGCTTACATAGACAATGAATGGGAAGCGTGGAAAGGACGGAGGCTGTGGATGTGTACCATAATGGTACAGGCTACTTTATGCAAATCAGGGTGCAACTCGCCGCCTCTGGAAACTCCCTAGAAACTTTTAAACTAAACATTGTCGATCTAAAATAAAGACAGATTCAGCAACTGCATGGATTATTTCTCTCATAAAATGTTTTCAGAAACACATTTCGGTGAACTGTTTTCGTGATATAAGAGAAAAAAGTTTCCAAACGAGCCGCCATGTTGGTTCCAGTTTGAAAGCTGGGAGCAGCAGCCCACGAGGAGGTGATCGTCCAATCAGGTGTCTAGTGGCAGCCCACCATGCGTCCAATGCTGGGAAGCGAGGCGAGCCCTTGTGATAAAAAATGCCCCTGTGGACACGTACCATAATGATGAATAATTATTCTTGAACTTCACTAATTGCCAACCATGTGAAAGCTAATTTTACACAGCTTGAAGACAACTTTAATTCACTTGTTCAACTAGGATTTAACAGATATCAATGATTGAAGGCTGTCTTTTAGATTGAAAGTATAAGATAAACTTTATTGATCGCACACAGGGATATCTAAGCTGATAAAAATTAAAAATTTGGCACTATGTTTCCACTCAAAATAGGGATGTGTAATCAATATGAAGTGTTAAAGCTGATACCAATATCCCATCCAGTATTTTCCCTCCCATTTCAGCCATCACAGGCATTCATATGTGAAAGAACTTTATTACAAATGAGCATGCAGCCCAGAACACTCAACCCAGACTTATTAAATTCTTTTGGGTGGATTAGCAGGATGGCTTTATTAGGTTTTACTGCGAGTTTCACAGATTGAATAGCTTCCCTGAAGCTGGTCTAACAGTACAGGCTGCAGAACTGGTGAGGAGAGGAAAATAACCATTTAGTAGAAATAAAAAACTGATCAAAAAGAGGACATAGGTCATAGGTATGTTATTGTAACACAGTCATATGTTACATACAGTAGTTTGACGTCATTTCCTCATTTGTCTAGCAGTTGAAATAACACTTTAATGTTCTTCTATTTCTCTTTTCCATGGCGTGCTCACGCTCTCTCTGTTTGTTCTGTCCTCCACAGGGAGCGCATGTGGATGAACCTGATTATAGTTGTGAGCGGCGTCTTCCTGTTCTTCCTGCTCATCACGGGGTGCATGTTGAAGATCGGACGCGACTCGCTCTGCAACTCGGTCATACAGAGCGTTCCCAACATCACCAGGTGGCACACACACACACACACACACACACACACACCCTCCACACAATGCGACCAGACACATGCATGTACAGGCACGTCTACAGAAAACCAGAATCTCTCACAAACAAGTCAGAAATGAAACTCAAAACAACATTTTGAACCCAGTGAGCTTTACTGCATGTTTGCTTGCTCATTCATCATTATGATATTATTACACTTTCAGTTGTTCTTTCAATAAAAAACTCCACTTTTATTTCCCCTTGGCATATGAAAGCAGATACCAGTGGATAACTTACTGTATAACGTTTTAATCAAAGTGGATATGTTCAATGTTTTATGATGATTTTGAAGGAAGTTTGGCAGCTAAACTATCGCCTGTTAACACCTATTTGATAGGACACAAAATATGCGTTGAAACTTGATTATCTGTAACTTTCTAACTTGTCATCTCTTTCTGTCTCAAGATGTGAAGACGCCCAGGCCAGAAAATGGGCCAGTCCAATTAGAGGGGAGAGGTTCTACACCAGTCTATACAAAGCCGAGGTCAGTAGGCTTCATTCAGTTTCTTTTTTATTTCATGTCTAGAATGGATACAAACCTAGTTCTTGTAACTCCTTGCATTATGCTGACAAAGGGACCAACTAAATGAATGTACTAGCCAACACACCCATACATCTACTCTGATTGCAAACTAGGAAAATACATTTTACAAGATTTTTTTGCCCCACATTATGAGTAAAGGATCGAGTTCAAGCTGAAAACTCCAAATGTCCTTTTATTTATATATACAAAAATCTTCAAAATTAACAAGAATTATAATTCCTGTTTTGACCAATTTATTGCTGCATTAAAATGGTTTACACTTGAATTGTAATTCTTGTTAATTTTGAAGATTTTTTTACCAAGTTGCTGGATTTATTATTTTAATAATAAATAACAATTCAGTAAATTTATATCTATGTATTTTATTTGTTACATTTTGTTTTACAAAGTTAGGAAAGCGATGTTTAAGTCAATAAAGCACTGGTACCAGGTTGGTACTCGGTACCCAGATATTGCTGTCGGTATCGGGACTGACAAAGTCGGATCGGTGCATCTCTAGTTAGTTGCTTAAAGAGGAACTAATGTGCTCATTTCAGGTGGATACTTGTATTTTGGGTTTCTACAAGAACATGTTTACATGCTTTAATGTTCAAAAAGCACTTTACTTTTCTCATACCGGCTGTGCTGCAGCTCCTCTTTTCACCCTCTGTCTGAAACGTTGTGTTTGAGCTTCTGCCCCGCCCTCCAGAAAAGCCCAGTACTTGGTGACATCACCACGTTACAGAAGAAAAGGCGGGACTTTAAGGAAGGCGTTTCAGGCAGTTCAGGAGCAGTGCTTCTGTGGGGGAGAGTAACTCCCTTTGGCGTGGACTTTGGACATACTAAAGGAAAGGGGAAAAGCACAAAAGCGTAATAGGTCCTCTTTAAAGTTGCAATACGGTCATGGTTCTTCAGTTTAGTGATTGGAAACCTGTCCTAACGTTCACAGGAACAAGAGGTTTTAAAAGAAACGTGACCAGAAGGATATTTTTTTACAAGATGTGTGAATATATTGTGAACGGCCGCTAAAGCTGCTTATGGAGAGCAATCAGTACTATTAACTCTTTAAATAGTTATAAAGAACCTCTAGTGCCTCAAAGTGCTCCCTTATATAGTGGCAGCTGCTATCATGTAGTCAATATCTATATATACATATATGTAGAGGGTCTGTCCATCACTAACTGTTGAGATCCAGATGAAAGAGTTTGACGTCCATGTCGTGTGTCGTGTGTCGCCTCCTCCCTGACTCCCTCTTAGACGGCGGTGTGGGTCAACTTCTTCTTCTGGCTCATCATCGGGATTCTGATGATTGTCCAGAGGCGTCAGAGTTTCGGGTCCAAGCTGATCGTAGGAGGCTACGGAGGGTACGGCGGGCCGGCCGGAGGGCTCTTCGGCGATCCCGGGGTGACGGCGGCGGAGACGGAGCCCTTTTTCAACCGTCCTGCAAGGCCACAGTGAGGACGGGTGTCACAGACGACTCACAAAAACACATACATTAGCACAGCATGATAATGTGGGAGTAGATGTGGAAAAAAGGGTAAATATACATTTAGTGCACGCTGCCCCTCAGGTATTCCAGTGAATACTAACCCCTCCTGTGAGATAACACATGAAACTAATCACAGTCATTTGTGATTACTGTACGTCTGTTTGCTTCAGGGTGTTGCAGCACGTAGATTCAATAGAAGCATTGCCCCTCGACGAGGATGGGATTCGAACCCACGCGTGCAGAGCACAATGGATTAGCAGTCCATCGCCTTAACCACTCGGCCACCTCGTCAGGCCTGTCTGGATCTGTAAAACCAACAACCTCGTAGAGCCGGTTTGAGTCTGTCTGACGCAGACTGACTGCATAAGCCAAAGATTGAACTGCTGATATGTATGTTTACCCGTTTACCCACATCTACTCATGTCTAATGTCTGACTACTGGATCACACAGAAATGTGGATTTGTTCATTCAGAAAGTGTTTCTGTTTACATAACAAGAACTGGGAGAATGTTTATTGCAGGCATTCATTTTTTTTTTATTTAATCAAATTTTGTATTTTTTAAAGTGACAGGCAGATGTGTCCTATAGTATGTAAAACACGTTTTCACTCATTTAAAACATTATTAACTACACCATTTTCAAAAGCTTAAAGTCACATTCTTTTTTTTAACCCTTTGAGAATTTTGTATTTTGAGTTTTTGCCAACCAGTTTTGTTTCTGTAAGTTGTGTTTATTCTTTATTTATGATGAATCATTTCATTTGACATTGAGGCCAATAATATTGTGTCTTCTCTTCATTTTGTCTTAAAGTTTTTGTAATGTGATTTTGCATAGTTCAGTCTCATCATGTGAACAAAACCACCGCTTAAAGAAACACTTGCTACAGCTCGAAACAACAGGAATAACATTATATTACATTATGTGACAAATAATTCATATGGGTTTTTTACTTTTAGGTATGACACATGTTTCTACATCAAATATCCAGTCTACTTTCACTCACAGGTGTTCATCAATTACTTCAATCTGATCCTGTGTTTTGGATATTGATCCTTACAGTACGAGTTACTGTACCTAAAAAGGCTCCATGTCAACATATGAACCACTTGGTTTGTAGTGATGCTACTTGATACATGGTGTGCTACTTTTTTAACCAATAAACCAAAGAGTTAAAACACAAATGTGTGTTCTGCTGATGTATCTCAGAGGGAATGGAGTCGTGGAAATAGATCTGTTGAGCTGTGTCTCCCTCTGCTGGTCGATAACAAGTACTCACTAGTACCAGAGATGCATTTGTAATGTCTGTTTTAAATGGAGTATAGTTTAATGATTACAAAGGTCATTTTTTTGTATATTATACAATGAGTCATAATCTTACTATTGTGGCTATGAAGTGATGTAATGAGTGATCTCTACAGACCTGAAGCCTATAAACGTAATCTCTTGATATCCTTGTTACGCTCCTCCATTGCAATGAAACTGTGGTCCTTCGGCTAATTTTTTAAGTTTTTTTCAAGCACAAATAAAACAAATAAATGTCTTTATTCTGCCATCCCATCCAAGTAATAAACAGCAGGGATTTAAGACTAAACAAGACATTTCTTCCCAAAAACGTATGTAGCATACTCACTTTTGCCGTTCCCCTGTTTCTGCTGTAGCCTCACAAAACCAATAGGAGTGCAACAGTTTTGCAAAGTTTATTAATTTTGTCCAATTCACCTACCAGATCAATGCCTGGATGTGATTTATATTATTGATTAGCTTCCAATCAGTTTCACCACACGTGGTAAGATCGGTCTATATCAGCAAGGCCCAAAATACATTCAGACTTTATAATTATATCGGTATTATTATTGTTAAAATGCACATTATAAAATATGCATATCGTAAGTCAATCTGTGCACTGGTAGTGAATTAAGACATACTGTTGCTGCATACCCTAAAATGTAGAACCATTATTTGGCCATCAGACTCGAGAGATTTCTTATTTTGAAATTGAAAGGAGGTGTGACTGAATGCAGCTGCCTGCCAGACAGATGAGAAATAGACGGCTTACTCCTGCTATTACAACATGACTCCTACTTTCTTACCTTGACTGTCTAATCTGTGTGGATTACCTGACCTATCTTGAGCCCTGAGGTTGAAGATAACGTTCACTGAAGAGGGAGAGAGGAGAGACGGGAGACACATGGAGACAGAGAACAGAGAGAGATAATAAAAGAATATAGGAGAAGACACAGCGGCACTTTGAAGGAAGAACTTCCCTGGTTCTGTAAGTTAATTTGCCACTTCCACCATTAAAGTAGAATGCAGACCTAGATTTATTGTCTGTTTCATATTTATATATGTATACTCACAGGAAGTCTGAAAAGGACGACTGTCTCACACTCGAGGATCACAAGAAACCCACGAAGCTTGTGATAAATCTGACTTTGGAGTGCATGGTAAGACTTTTTCACATCCTATCTGGCTGTTATATTGGGCTCCTGATACATGTCTGAGAGAGAGAAAATAATAGTAGAGTGAAAAAATGACAGAGACCGATGGTAGGATAGGGATGAAAGAGAAGCACAGACGAGAGCGGTGGCCACTGTAGACTGAGCTAAGCCGTGATAAGCCTCTTTAAGCTACTTCACTCTCTACAGATCAGATGTTCTGTTTAAAACCTGTTGATCTGTGCTGGACTTCTGACTGCCAGCTATTTATTCACTTCATCAGATTTTTTTTTGGCAGGATAGCTGAAGTTTACTGCCAGATCAGACAGGACAAAAACTATAGAGAACAAGTCCTTACAGCTCAAAATTGAAGAGTATTTCAACTGGACAAACATCCGTTTTCAAGCATCTGACTGCTCCTGTTTTGACCTCTGACCTCCACCCATCCTTCCGTCTCTATCTAGAACATGGCCGAAAGTCAGTGTGAGTCCGTGGCAGTGAGCGTGGAGTCCCTCCTGAACGACGCCAAGAGGATGCAGATGCAGTGCCGAGAGCGCAGCGAGCAGCTCTCCATGGCCACCATTCAGCTGAGGGTGGAGTCGGCCGCCCTGAGGGAGCAGTGCGAGTCCACCCAGCTCGACATGGCCCGAATCCGCCATCAGCTGGATGAGCTGATGGACACCAAAGCGGCATTCGAAGCCAGGGAGAGGCAGGCGCGTAAACTCAGCAAGCACCTGTGAGGAAATATTGAACTGTTATGCAGGTTACCATGGAAACCACTTGATTTGCACTCAGGAGAAGGGAGGAGAGATTAGAGATTTCTAAAAGAAAACAACTATATTTCTTATTTTGAGTGTTGGGAAAGAGAGTCAGAGAAAGGAATAAGATGTTATTTGAAACCAGCACCAACTTAAAATGTGTACTTGCAAGTTAGCGACAACTTCTCCAGAATATAGTTTAGGGTAGAATATTGTTTAGGATAGCAAATTGATACTCAGTACTTTAAACCAGCAGTTTGCACGTCACATGCAATCCATACAGAGGATAGTTCTGGCAGGTTTAATTAGAAAAAGGACAAATTAGGCAAATTAATTAAGACACACATTAAAATAAAAAAAAGATTAAAGTTTATGTTCTACATAATTATTGCTCCAAAAACACATTTATATAACAAACAAGTGTTCCTAAGGATGCAGTGAGATCTGTAGATTCATATTTAGATTTGGACTTGATCTCAGGCTGATTGGATAAAACTTTAGATCCCAGATGTGACTGTGAGAACAGATGTGTACAAATTGGCCGCCAAGGATCCCATGGTTGCTATGGTTATCTCAGCTGCATCATTTGAACATAAACAAGCCCTCAAACGGTCCAGAAAAGTTTGCTCTCAAGTCTTGTCTCAACGGTTTCTCAGATATTATCTCTTCAACTGAGGACGTTTTACATCCTGACGAGAACCAAAGACTCCCAGAGACTAACGACAGAGACACGACCAACTTCTATCACGGAAAATGGGAGATTTGAACACTTTCTATGTATTTTACCATGGACACAAAGGGCTCTGCCATGAACAGGCCCACACACCTGTAGAGCTGTGCAATATGGAAATATAGGCTATATAAAATGTAATTTACCACATATATAATATTATAGAATAAAACGGTGATTTGAAATATTATATTAATCCACAGTGCACATAGAAACAGCAGAATTACACACATTGTGTTGACATATAATAAATAAAGTTATAAATAAAGGTTTGTCTTATTGTCTTATTGTCTTATTGTTCCTGAATGTGACATTTTGATTAGGTAAATATACTGCAGTAAATATATTTCAGTAAGTATCATAGTATTTCATAGAAATTCCTAAGAACCTGGCTAGTCATAATCACAGCTATTATCATAATATATATTGTATATTAGAGAGACTTTCCCTCCCTCAGAATCAGACTGAGAGTCAGTATGATTCAGCACTTGCCATATGTTGATTTGTCAGATAGGGAACTTAAATCCAACCCTTCAAGAAGTACACTATACTATTGATGTTGGGCTTAAACCCGAAGTGTGTGAAGGAGCGCTATCGCAGGTCCTTCCTTCCTGCAGCTGTCAGACTCCACAACCAGCACTGCTCCCAGTAGACCACACACACACACACACACACACACACACACACACACACACACACACACCAAAAACTGACAACAACTGCACTATACTTTACAATGATTGTTCAATATCACTACTACTCAGGTGTAACACAATTCATACTGTGCAATACTTTCTTAAATTTCATTCCAATCCCTATGCAATATCATATTTCCACTTGTACAATTGTGTTAATAGTCTATTTATTGTCTGTATATATTGTTCCTATTTTTATTATTGCCCCTTGTTTATATTGTTCCTATTTTTATATTTCCTTCTATTTAAATTGCTCATATTTTGTTTCACTTTTGTTTTGCTTTTTTTAATTTTATTTACTGTGATGTATCTTGATTTTTGTTTTTACTGATGCTTCTTGTTTCTGCACTATCCTCTCTGCTGCTGTACACTGCAGATTTCCCCACTGTGGGACTAATAAAGGAATATCTTATCTTATCTCATCTTACCTTATCTTATCTTATCTTAAACTGGTAGTTAAATCATCAAATCAATGTACAAAGCTGCTACAGTCATCTTACTGCCTGTGTTCCCAGTGACTTCAGTTATTTAAGGGCATTGGGCCTTTGTTTGATGGCTTTACTGCTTTCCTACATGTTTCATTCTGTCTCACATTTATTGATTTTGTTTAAGAAAAACTGTTCCTCTGGTCATCAGAGTGTGAAGGATTTCTCCTCTCTTCCTGTTTGTCTCTTTCTCTTCTTAAGCAGCAGTCCTACTACCACCTCAGTAAAGCAATAACACACAGTGAAGTAGCCGTACCAATGTGACCATTGTGGGAAGAGTTTTAGCCGAGAACTGCAGCTGAGGACACACCAGCATCCACAAGGGGGAGAAACCCTACAACTGTAGCTACTGCAAGAAGAGCTTCAGTCTGCTGTCTCAACTGAATCCACAGCAGTTCTCTCACACCATAGAGAGAAACCATACCAATGCAACCTGTTTGAGAAAAGCTTTCCAGTCTTGATACCTGGTACAACAACAGTAAACTCGCTCTTAAAGGTCCTATATCATGCTCATTTTCAGGTTCATACTTGTATTTTGTGTTTCTACTAGAACATGTTTACATGCTGTAATGTTATAAAAACACGTTATTTTCCTCATTCTGTCTGCTTGAATATACCTGTATTTACCCTCTGTCTGAAATGCTCCGTTTTAGTGCATTTCAACGGAATTGCAACAGAATTGCGTTGCCTGGCAACAGTTTGGGTCCATGTTTACTTCCTGTAAACTGATGTCATTAACATACACTGCCACCAGGAATAAACTGGGACACATTTAAAATGTTTACGTTTAAAACCGTGTGATGATCTATATATTTTATATTTGTGACATCACAAATGGACAGAAATCCTAACGGCTTGTTTCAAACACACAATTTCTGAATACTGGATGTGTGTATTTCTCTGTATATAGAGCGCTTCGATACTTTCACAGTATTTATAAAGGACTTAAACCTGCTTTATAATATAAAAGACATGAAAATCTTATTTTTTACAATATGGGACCTTTAATGAATTCAATATATATTCAATATATACATTCAAATATATACACATACACAATTTATTCTAAACACACTCATTTGCATATTCCGGAAAGAACTTGGCTGTGATGCCCTTATTACATCATGATGACATCATACCACCAAAACATTCTGAACCTCAGAATACACACATAGACACATTCTGACACTCTTAGTCTCAACCAGTCACATTCAGACGCATCTCGTTGCTCTGAAAGTTTTGGTGTTTGAAACGTCTTAGACATTCATTGACAGACTCTGCAGAGGACACTAACTCTCTCTCTTCTCCAGCCCTTGGAACAAGTTGAGGTAAATAAAAATCCAGTCACTCATGTTAATATGACTTATGTAAGAGTAAGCCCTAATTCAGAGTTAATATCTTGAAATACATTTTAAAAAATTGCAATTTCAATTTGTTCCACAGTGTTTTTCTAATTTGTAGAGCCCCATAGCAGCACGTCAGAACTAAATTCAGCGCCTGCAATGGATAGGACTAGGACGACTAGGGTCTCTGAAGGTGAACACCCAGACACCTCTCAAGAAGATGTCCCTGTGAGACGATTGAGGAGTAAAACCAGACAAGACAGAGCAGGACCGTCCTCTTCAGTGGACGTTCACAGAGGTAAGCTGATCCTGTGAAACTGCTGTTGGGAGTGTTTACCATCATCATTTACTGAACACCAGGTTCAGACAGCAGTGGAAGTTGTACTCAGATCTTTCACAGAAATACCCATCAACTGGGTTTTTGGTATATTGATCTAAATAGACTTCAGTTCACCTCAATTATAAAGAAAAACAAATCCTCACTTCCCTCTAGTGGTATCTATTTATGCAGATAGTTTGGGACTTTAACCCTCCGGGTTTTTAAATGTCTGTCTCTGAGATTTTTGCATTCACCCCAGTGCAACAGAGGTAAAACGGTGTTTAATTTGCTCACAGCATCGACAAATGATATTTGAAAATTTAAAAGCAACATCTCTTTCCAAAAATAGTGTCCTGGATGGAATAGATGATCCACTGAACACACTATAGTTTCTATTTCTTTGGTAGAAGGTTGTTCCAGTAGAAATGGTCACAGTGAGGCTTGTGGATTGTCCAGAGTAACAAGGACCCTGTTTATGGAAATAGATGTTGCTGTTAATTGCTTCAATGCTGTGAGCACCACAAACTAAATTGCATTCACTTCCATTGTATTACGATGGAGACAGATATATCTGCATGGATAGATACCACCAGAGGACAGTGAGAAATATTAGTTTTAATTGGATGGCATATTTTTATTTTACTTTGGACAGAGCCAGGCTAACTGTTTCCCCCAGACTCACGAGTCTTTATGCTAAATTAGGCTAAGTTAGGCTTAGGCTAAGTTAGGCTAAGTTAGGCTAGGGGGGACATTGAGGCTTTACAGTTGCTCTGGTATAAACATAAGAAATGTGAGAAAATAAATACAAAGGAGTATGTAACATGTAAATTATGTACATAATTCTACAATATAAACATATATATAGGTAAAGAAATATAAGTAGGCTACCACAATTAAGAATAAGAAAATGAGATGGATGGATGGACAGATAGATAGACAGATAGACAGATAGATAGATAGATAGATGTTGTCATTTAGTTTGGAGGACTTATTGTCCACGTTAGTGCCTGTGACATCAACAAGCTGATGTTCCTCTGTTTTTTTCTCATCTGTAGAAAACCTCATCTCATCTGCGGAGGATGTGAGCAAGGGGAAGAAGAGGAGGCCTGACCTGGACCTAACAGAGATGAAGGACAAGACCAAACTCTGCACTGCACAAAAGTTGCCCGCACATGTGCAAAAAGGTCAGTAGATAGTGATACATGTCGGGTTTGGCTTTATGTTAAGTGTAAAATTCATATTAGAGTTTAAGCAGTGGCGGATTAAGGTGGTCAAAGGCCCCTGGGCTACTCTTTGCATGGGCCCCCCAACCTTACTCATCATGCTTTAATGTTAATGCTTTAATGCTTAATGCTTTAATGTATAAAAGTGTGCTAGGAATATTACACGGCCCACACGTACACAGTCGGGGGAACACTGGCGTATACAATCTAAACCTTGAAATATCTAGTCAATTTAAGGATTTTCTTTAGTAGATCCTGGTCATGGCGTTCTTTTTGTTTGTTTTTGTGCTCCGTGATCATATTTTCATATTAAAAAATTACAATTTCAATTTGTTCCACTGTGTTTTTCTAATTTGTAGCACGCAGCAGCACGTCAGAACTAAGTTCAGCGCCTGCAATGTATAGGACTAGGACGACTACGAGGCTTCAAAGGAGGGCCAGTCCTTACTCCCTCGGACAGCACAGGACTAGGGTCTCTGAAGGTGAACACCCAGACAGCTCTCAAGAGGATCTCCGTGTGAGACTATTGGAGAGGAAAGCCAGAGAAGACGGAGCAGGACCGTCCTCTTCAGTGGACGTTCACAGAGGTAAGCTGATCATGTGAAACTGCTGTTGGGAGTGTTTACCATCATCATTTACTGAACACCAGGTTCAGACAGAGGTGGAAGTTGTACTTAGATCTTTCACAGAAATACCCATCAACTGGGTTTTTGGTATATTGATCTAAATAGACTTCAGTTCACCTCAATTACAAAGAAAAACAAATCCTCACTTCCCTCTAGTGGTATCTATTTATGTAGATAGTTTGGGACTTTAACCCTCTGGTTTTTAAATATCGGTCTCTGAGATTTTTGCATTCACCCCAGTGCAACAGAGGTAACGGTATTTCATTTTGGTGCTTGCTATATGTAAAGAAATATAAGTACTAAGATTAAGAATAAGAAAATGACATGGATGGATGGATGGATAGACAGATTGACTGTTTTTTTCTCATCTGTAGAAAACCTCATCTCATCTGCGGAGGATGTGAGCAAGGGGAGGAAGAGGAGGCCTGACCTGGACTTAACAGAGATGAAGGACGAGAGCGAACTCTGCACTGCAAACATTTTGCCCACACATGTGCAAAAAGGTCAGTAGATAGTGATACATGTCGGGTTTGGCTTTATGTTAAGTGCAAAATTCATATTAGGGTTTAAGCAGTGGCGGATTAAGGTGGTCAAAGGCCCCTGGGCTACTCTTTGTATGTGCCCCCCCAACCTTACTCATCATGCTTTTATGTTACCAGAAAAAGGTAATTTAGTGTCATGTATAAAAGCGTGCTAGGAATATTACACGGCCCACACGTACACAGTCGGGGGAACACTGGCGTATACAATCTAAACCTTGAAATATCTAGTCAATTTAAGGATTTTCTTTAGTAGATCCTGGTCATGGCGTTCTTTTTGTTTGTTTTTTGTGCTCCGTGATCATATTTTCATATTAAAAAATTACAATTTCAATTTGTTCCACTGTGTTTTTCTAATTTGTAGCACGCAGCAGCACGTCAGAACTAAGTTCAGCGCCTGCAATGTATAGGATTAGGACGACTAGGAGGCTTCAAAGGAGGGCCATTCCTTACTCCCTCGGACAGCACAGGACTAGGGTCTCTGAAGGTGAACACCCAGACACCTCTCAAGAAGATGTCCCTGTGAGACGATTGAGGAGTAAAACCAGACAAGACAGAGCAGGACCGTCCTCTTCAGTGGACGTTCACAGAGGTAAGCTGATCATGTGAAACTGCTGTTGGGAGTGTATACCATCATCATTTACTGAACACCAGGTTCAGACAGAGGTGGAAGTTGTACTTAGATCTTTCACAGAAATACCCATCAACTGGGTTTTTGGTATATTGATCTAAATAGACTTCAGTTCACCTCAATTACAAAGAAAAACAAATCCTCACTTCCCTCTAGTGGTATCTATTTATGTAGATAGTTTGGGACTTTAACCCTCTGGTTTTTAAATATCGGTCTCTGAGATTTTTGCATTCAGCTCTGTGCAACAGAGGTAACGGTATTTAATTTTGGTGCTTGCTATATGTAAAGAAATATAAGTACTAAGATTAAGAATAAGAAAATGACATGGATGGATGGATGGATAGACAGATTGACTGTTTTTTTCTCATCTGTAGAAAACCTCATCTCATCTGCGGAGGATGTGAGCAAGGGGAGGAAGAGGAGGCCTGACCTGGACTTAACAGAGATGAAGGACGAGAGCGAACTCTGCACTGCAAACGTTTTGCCCGCACATGTGCAAAAAGGTCAGTAGATAGTGATACATGTCGGGTTTGGCTTTATGTTAAGTGTAAAATTCATATTTGAGCTTAAAGAGTGGCGGATGGTCAGAGGCCCCTGGGCTACTCTTTGTATGCCCCCCCCCCCCTCAACCTTACTCATCATGCTTTAATGTTACCAGAAAAAAGTAATTTAGTGTCATGTATAAAAGCATGCTAGGAATATTACACGGCCCACACGTACACAGTCGGGGAACACTGGCGTATACAATCTAAACCTTGAAATATCTAATCAATTTAAGGATTTTGTCACGGTGTTCTTTCTGTTCGTTTTTGTGCTCAGTGATAATTTTTTCTTTTTGACATTTTGCCACTATTCTGTCCAGTAGTGACGTATTATTTGAAAATCAAATTGAGTTTATGAACCTGGTCACATCATCGGACCAGGCTCATAAGGTCAGCTGATTGGGTAGATATGTCCCACTTCATTTATTTAATGTTTCTTGTGGGCCAATGGGGGTAGGGTTTTTTTTTTTCTCTGAAGTACATTTAAATAATTCAAAATAATCTGGCCAATCTGGGGCTCTTGTAAATACAGCTGCAGCCTAGGCCAGTCTGTGCATTAATCCACCCCAGAGCTTAAGTAACATGTAATCAGTGTTCCTCACAACTGTATTAAAACTAAATGTTGTTTGTCTTTTTAGCTGCGTTTGAGGCCAAATATCAACAGCAAAAAAAGCTCGGCGTAGGAGGGTGTGCATCTGTGTTTGCTGGCTATCGCAAAGCAGATCATTTGCCTGTAAGTATTACACACATTTTTGCACACACACACACACACACACAGAGTATGGACAGGAAGTGCTAACAAAGTTTGTATCCCGTAGGTTGCCATCAAACGGGTCCCAAGCGACAAGCAGTGCATCAAACACGTGGTGAGTTAAGATCTGCTGTATTCAACCCGGCACTCTCTTATTGAACGTATTATGGATGAATCCTGCTTCTCTGTGGAGCTTCTCTCCCTCATCCTCCACTTTGTTGTAATGTTTCAGGAGAAGAATGGGAAAACGCTCTCCATGGAGGTCGCCGTCATGTTGAAACTCGCGGCCAAAACAAGTGGCTCAGCGGCTTCCTCGGCACCTGTGTCCCTACTGGACTGGTATGATCTGGAACAGGAGCTGATCCTGGTGCTGGAGAGACCAGACCCCTGCGTGGACTTGGCCATGTACATGTTTTCAAAGGGAGGCTTACAAGAGAAAGAGGCCAAGGTATGCTGCTGGAGGATCCTTGTGTGTGTTTTAAACTTTGTACAGGAACTGGAGGACTATTTTTTTTGCAATTTAGAACTTATTTTGACCATCGTTTATATTCTTCATTGTACATTGTACTCACCAAAGTAATTACACTTCCATGTTGGCATCACTTCTCAGACACGGAGGTAGCCCGCTGAGTAACAGACATGAAGAAATGTCAAAGCACCCTCCTCTCTGAGGATTATTAATATTAATATTAATTAATATTAATTATTAATAATAATAATAATAGATTTTATTTTTGTTAAGGACACCTTACAAAGATCAAATCAAACATAGACAGATAAAAACAACTGGACATGACAGAGACACAGTTATGCAGACACGTATGATGAACTGATGGACATTACAGAGAGTAGGCCAGTTTGAACAGGTGGGTTTTGAGGAGGGATTTGAATGTTGTAACAGTGTCAGACTGCCGGATGTGAGGGGGGAGTGAGTTCCAGAGCCTGGGAGCAGAGCAGCTGAACGCCATAGCTCCCATGGTGATGAGGCGTGAGGTGGGGGTGGTCAGAAGACCAGCTGATGGTGAGCGGAGGGAACGGGAGGGGTGTACTCCTGAAGGAGGTCAGTGAGGTAGGTGGGGGCCAGGTTGTGGAGGGCTTTGTACGTGAGCAGAAGGTTTTTGAAGTCAATCCGGTATTTAACAGGTAGCCAGTGTAGTTGGATGAGAATGGGGGTGATGTGGTCGGAGGATCTGGTGCGGGTGATGATCTGGGCGGCAGAGTTCTGAATGATTTGAAGTCTGTTGAGCAGTTTGATGGGAAGGCCAGAGAGGACAGCGTTGAGGTAGTCAATCCGGGATGTGACAAATGCGTGGACCAAGATTTCTGTTCTGGGGTAAGACAGGGATGGGCGGAGTCTGGATATGTTGCGTAGGTGGAAGAAAGCGGTCCGGGTGACGTATTTTATGTGGGGTGCAAAGGAGAGGGTGCTGTCTAGGGTGACCCCAAGGCTCTTGACATGGGTGGAGAACGGAACAGAGATGCCATCAATGATGAGGTTTGGAGCAGTTGTGCTTTGGAGATGTTGTTTTTGGAGCCGATGAGCAGGGCCTCTGTTTTATTGCCATTGAGTTTTAAATAGTTCCTGCTCATCCAGCTCCTGATGTGGTGTAGGCAGGTGGTGACGGAGGTGGGTGGCAGGGCAGTGGTGGGTTTTGTTGAAATGTAGGCCTGTGTGTCGTCGGCATAGCAGTGAAAAAGGACATTGTGATGACAGAGGATAGTGCCATGGGGAAGGAGGTAGATGATGAACAGTAGTAGAACACCTTGACCTGTGGTTGCCCAGTTGTACAAATTGTTGTCTGTCGGTGAGGTATGAGGAAAACCATGTGAGTGCAACACCAGTGATACCAATCTCTCTCTTTTTGTTTCTCAGATCATCCTGAAACAGCTGGTTGATGCATTAATTGAGCTTCAGGATAAGCACATCTTTCACCGGGACATCAAGGTGGAAAATATCTTGATCGAGACCGGCTCGGACTTCCCGCGAGTTCGCATCATTGACTTTGGACTGAGCTGCTTCGTGAAGAGAGGAGCCAGTTACCAACACTTCTATGGTAAGATGTCTAGCTTCTACTCCTGTTCTTCACTAACTTACCCATCTGTGACTTTTACGTTTAAAGAAAGCTCCTCCTCCTCCTCACTGTCTTATCATTATGTCTGTATATTCCAGGTACCCCTAATCACGTCCCCCCGGAGATGTACAACTGTCAACGCTACAGGGCCGGCCCCACCACAGTGTGGCAGATGGGAGTGGTCCTGTTTGAAGCGCTCCACAAGAACACATCTTTTGAGACCCTCAAGTACCTCAAAAACGGTCTGACATTCAACAAGATGCTGTCCGAAGGTAACAAAAACACACACAAACATGTCAACAGACCCTAATCTCTTAATTTTAGTTCACATTCTGATGGATCTCTGTAGCCATCACCTTCATCTTTCTTCTCCTTTTTTCTCTCCAGATTGCAAGGCTTTCTTGCAAATGTGTTTGGCTGAAGACCCCAAACAGCGCCAGACCCTGGAGCAGCTCAAGCATCACCCATGGCTCGGATTAACCAACAATGACCACACACATCCCCGCCATACAATACTCAAGTCATCCAAGTTCTAATGCTGCTCTCTCTTTGACAGGAAGAACTTGAGGAACCGGGATGGCCAGCCTGTGATAGGCTGGTGAAGTCACTGGCCTGTGATGACGATGACTTGGCGACCCGGTCACCAGCCTGTGATGGCCTGTTGACTGGGTCACCAGCCTGTGATGGCCTGGCGACCCGGTCACCAGCCTGTGATGGCCTGGCGACCCGGTCACCAGCCTGTGATGGCCTGGCGACCCGGTCACCAGCCTGTGATGGCCTGGTGACCCGGTCACCAGTCTGTGATGGCCTGTTGACTGGGTCACCAGCCTGTGATGGCCTGGCGACCCGGTCACCAGCCTGTGATGGCCTGGCGACCCGGTCACCAGCCTGTGATGGCCTGGTGACCCGGTCACCAGTCTGTGATGGCCTGGCGACCCTGGACAGGTCAGCAACGTGTGTACCCTGCCTTTGCCCAATGTCAGCTGGGATTGGCTCCAGCCCCCCCGCTCAACAGGAACATATCTTTTGAGACCCTCACGTACCTCGAAAACGGTCTGACATTCAACAAGATGCTGTCCGAAGGTAATAAAAACATACACAAACATGTCAACAGACACTAATCTGTTCATTTTAGTTCACATTCTGATGGATCTCTGTAGCCGTCACCTTCATCTTTTTCTCCTTCTTTCTCTCCAGATTGCAAGGATTTCTTGCAAATGTGTTTGGCTGAAGACCCCAAAGAGCGCATGACCCTGGAGCAGCTCAAGAATCACCCATGGCTCAGATTAACCAACAATGACCACACACGTCCCCGCCATACAATACTCAAGTCATCCAAGTACTAATGTTGCTCTCTCTGTGACAGGAAGAACTTGAGGAATGGGGACGGCCAGCCTGTGATAGGCTGGCAAGGTCACCAGCCTGTGATAGGCTGGTGAGGTCACTGGCCTGTGATGACGATGACCTGGCGACCCGGTCACCAGCCCGTGATGGCCTGGCGACCCGGTCACCAGCCCGTGATGGCCTGGCGACCCGATCACCAGCCCGTGATGGCCTGGCGACCTGGTCACCAGCCCGTGATGACCTGGCGACCCGGTCACCAGCCCGTGATGACCTGGCGACCCGGTCACAAGCCCGTGATGGCATGGCGACCAGGAAGAACTTGAGGAATGGGGACGGTCAGCCTGTGATAGGCTGGTGAGGTCACCAGCCTGTGATAGGCTGGTGAGGTCACTGGCCTGTGATGACGATGACCTGGCGACCTGGTCACCAGCCCGTGATGGCCTGGCGACCCGGTCACCAGCCCGTGATGACCTGGCGACCCGGTCACCAGCCCGTGATGGCCTGGCGACCCGGTCACCAGCCCGTGATGGCCTGGCGACCAGGAAGAACTTGAGTTCACATTCTGATGGATCTCTGTAGCCGTCACCTTCATCTTTCTTCTCCTTCTTTCTCTCCAGATTGCAAGGATTTCTTGCAAATGTGTTTGATTGAAGACCCCAAACAGCGCCTGACCCTGGAGCAGCTCAAGCGTCACCCATGGCTCAGAGTAACCAACAATGACCACACACGTCCCCGCCATACAATACTCAAGTCATCCAAGTACTAATGCTGCTCTCTCTTTGACAGGAAGAACTTGAGGAACCTGGACGGCTGGCCTGTGATAGGCTGGCGAGGTCACCAGCCTGTGATAGGCTGGTGAGGTCACTGGCCTGTGATGACGATGACCTGGCGACCCGGTCACCAGCCCGTGATGGCCTGGCGACCAGGAAGAACTTGAGGAATGGGGACGGCCAGCCTGTGATAGGCTGGTGAGGTCACCAGCCTGTGATAGGCCGGTGAGGTCACTGGCCTGTGATGACGATGACCTGGCGACCTGGTCACCAGCCCGTGATGGCCTGGCGACCCGGTCACCAGCCCGTGATGACCTGGCGACCCGGTTACCAGTCCGTGATGGCCTGGCGACCCGGTCACCAGCCCGTGATGGCCTGGCGACCAGGAAGAACTTGAGTTCACATTCTGATGGATCTCTGTAGCCGTCACCTTCATCTTTCTTCTCCTTCTTTCTCTCCAGATTGCAAGGATTTCTTGCAAATGTGTTTGATTGAAGACCCCAAACAGCGCCTGACCCTGGAGCAGCTCAAGCGTCACCCATGGCTCAGAGTAACCAACAATGACCACACACGTCCCCGCCATACAATACTCAAGTCATCCACGTACTAATGCTGCTCTCTCTTTGACAGGAAGAACTTGAGGAACCTGGACGGCTGGCCTGTGATAGGCTGGCGAGGTCACCAGCCTGTGATAGGCCGGCGAGGTCACCGGCCTGTGATAGGCTGGCGAGGTCACCGGCCTGTGATAGGCTGGCGAGGTCACCGGCCTGTGATAGGCTTGTACCCCGCCTTTGCCTAATGTCAGCTGGGATCGGCTCCAGCCCCCCCGCGACCCTGTGATAGGATAAGCGGTAACAGATAATGGATGGATAATATTCATTGTTTGCCCTTTTTTTTGCAGATCCTGTAACTCCCCCAGCCGTTCGAGGAGAGGGGATCTCTCTATGAATTGCCTTTCCCGAGGTTTCTTCCCATTTTCCATCTGGCCTCAGGATTTTGGAGGAGTTTTTCCTCGTCTTCTTAGAGAGCTTGGGCTGGGCAGGTTCTGCTCATATTCCAATTAGCCATTATTTAATGTGATATTTAATACTGAGCCATGAAAATAAACTTTAATCAAATTTAAACCCAATTAATTCATCTTTTCTTTAGACCACAGAGAATCAACACACTGTTTTTTCTAACTGCATTTTGAGTTAAATGAATATATAAAAAAAGTCAAAGTGTAGTATGTCATGAAAAAGTCATAAAAAGGTCATAGTATAGTATACCATCAAAGGTCATAAAAAAGTCATACTGTTGTATACCATAAAAAGTCATAGTATAGTATGCCATAAATGGTCATGAACAGACTGGTTATGCCTGGATACAGGAGTCAAATAGAATACATTTATGGTCAGAGACGAGGTCTATCAATGAGAGGGAGTTTATATTCAGGCCCAGAGTAAAGGTCAAGGGCGTGGCCTTGGTTATGAGTTGAACCAGAGATGTGCTGCATGTTTAGTGGCATAATGGTTTGATCGGTCATCAACATGGATATGGGGGGAGGGGTGGGGGGTACAGCAGAAAATTGTCAATGGTGATTTGTTTACAGTGAAATGGTTGCTGTAAACAACAGCAAGGCCTCCACCACGGTCCGTGCACCTCGGGGCACGGCTGGTTTAAGGCATAGGCCTTTATAGGTGGTTGCCTAGGGTACCACCTTCTGGGGGGCGCTGGTCATCCTCTAAAAAAAAAAATGAAATAAAAAGATATAGAAAAAGAATAGAAAAATGCCAGATGCCCATCCTCATTTTCTGCATTTAGGTAACAAATGTACAAATAAATAAATAAATACACTTTTCAGCCCTGTAACTCTTGTTATAGTGAAACTGACTAAACACTTTTAAACCAACAATGTCAGCGACCAATTGTTTATTTATGTTATAATAAATAGTTATTTATGAAAAATCTTAATTTTTGCCTTAAAGCCAATTGTGATGTGTGTTGCGGTTTCCAAATCTGAATTTCGTCTAGGGCACCAAAAGGGCTAGAGCCGGCCCTGCCTCGGGGTGTTCAATTAACTGCAGTGGAGTTTGACTAAATGGCATCAGTCCCCAGTCTTCAGACAGGTCAGAATTTAAAAAATCCAGATCATGGGAAGTGATCAAATCATTCAGGATAAAGGTTTTGTTTGACAGAGACCCAGCATTAAGTAGAGCAAATTTAGCTGGAGTGAGGGCTTTTGGAGGTGCAGTTTATGTACTAATTGTTTTTATTAACCTGCTTAGTGATGCAAAGTGGGACAGAAACCCTTAGTGTTAAAATAGTGTTACAGTTTTTCTCAGTCGCTTTGGTTCAATTCTTAAATGAGAATAATTTTTTTCCAAACAATAAACTCAAATCTCTGAACAATTAGTTTGTTGTTCACAACTGATTTGAATTTATCATTCTTTCAAGCAAGTTGCACGTGTTTTGCCATGTGTGCAAAAGAGTCTATTGTTTACAATTAGGCACAATAACCACTTGCACATGTCTTGCTGATCAAAAATGATGAGTTGATTCTCAGTGAAATTGTTATTTTTGTCCTGTTGGACACCCTCACCCTCACCCTGAACCCCACCCACACCCACAGCACTCACCTTCAGTCAGAGGAAATCTAAATCAAATCAAATGAAACAAAAAAAACAAAACACATGTAGGATTAATATTTTGTACACTTAGTGAGGTTTCTGTTGTCTAACTGTATTTGGTCATTTACAATTTGTTTCCAAGTGCCAGAGGCGTGGCGGGCTCCTTTTGTATGTGGGGGTTTATTCTGTCCTGAGCGTTACATGGAAGACAGGGGCGACACTTTGAATCTCAACCGCCTTAAATACCAATGAAGAAGAAGAAGTTGAGGGGCTAGCAGTTCGTGAACAACAGTACAAAACCTGAACAACAATACAGTCAAATTAAGGACACATCATTATGGTTATAGTTAGAGTTAGCATTATTATACCTCGGAACAGTTAAGAAAAAGGCTACATCTGCCTTAATGAATCACTAATGAACCACCTGGGGAGGAGCTACACCCACATCAGACACACCTACGTCACCAACAGGTGTGTCTAGCTAACATGCTAACATGCTTACCTGGGACTGGTTCTACTGGGACCAGAGAGGCTGAGAGGACTGGTTATATTATGTATTAAGAATGAAGGAGCAGAGAAGTTGAACCTGGAGCACAAGACTCAGTTCAGACAGGTGAGTAACCTCCAACACTCATTGAACTCTCTCCAGGTAATGCTAACAACCTGCTAGCTAAGTAGCATTGTGTAAAAACAGTTTTGTTGTTGTTGACAATTTATTTTTTTATGCTTTTCATTGTATGTAAATACTACTTCTTTCTGGCTGTCCACTTGTTGGTATGATCATTCTCGTTTTCTTTATTTTTTTTAAATTTATTTTTTGAATTGAAATTAAAAAAAATGAATGCAAATACATCTCTGTTTTATTCTGCTGTTGCTTCTATAAAAAGTGTCTGGTTATTTAATTTATGTGGCTTGGTAATACTTTTTGCTACCTTTTATTCATTCTGGGTTATTTGTGTTGAATAGTCTTGAGTTTGTCTCTTCTCTGGTTAATTCTAGTGAGGCTGAACTGAGGAAGGCTGTTGTATATTTATAATTGATAATAAGCGCAGGCTATAAAGTGCTGTCTTCTAGTAAAGGAATTTACAATAGGTTTGGACATGAGGGCTCTGTGTGTGGTTCCAAGTAGTGTATGGGTTGCCATTGAATGCATTTTATTTAGTAGCCTGAAGGTGTTCTTTATAGCCTCTTACTTAGCGTACAGTAGGGGTGTAAGAAAATATAGAAAAAAATTGAATATTGCAATATTATGTTTTGTGATACTGTTTCTATTCTCAAAAACACTGTATTGCATGCAAATATGTACTCAGTCAATATACTACTACCTCTCAAAGTAGTGCTATGATACCTTACAGGGTCTGTGATAAATGCAAATGAAGATCCCACACTGATTAAATATGAATCAATATTCTGTTACTGTAATTCCTATTTTACTCCTCAAATGTTTTCAGAATCATCTTGTAGTGCACGGTTTAGCTGTAAAATGAGAAAGTTTGTGACGCCGCCGTCATTGTAAAATCTGGTGAAGGAACATCAAGTTCCGGTCACATTACTTTTGGTCACGACAAGTCTCCTGTCAAGTGCTAGGTTTTCTAAAAGCCTGAAAACAGAGCCATGATGAGGTGCAGAAGTCTAGTTATCTCTCAGAACACTTGAATTACAATATCCTGAAAGGGTTATGGATTTTTTGCCCAATGTCTCTCTCAGTTTCTTATCAGTTACTGTCACGGTATACTGTCTTTTTAGGGCCAAATATGTTTCTAGTTTGTGTTGTGAGCGTGTCATATTGTTCCAATAAGTGATGTATTCTTCTTTAGTTATAATTAGATGAGGTCTTATCTTCTGAGTGATAGTGTAACTGCTTTGATGCTGCTGGATGGGGTCTGTGATGTCAGAAGGTGAAAAGTCAGCCAGGACCAGTTTGCTGAGGGGACTCCTTTCTATGTTCAACTCTTGGCACACAAAGACTTTATGAGTAAATATAGTGTGATTTTTAATTTTTTTTTACAGATGTCTCAAAATCTCAATATTTTTTTCTCCAAACAGTGGCCCTAATACTCCCTCATACTGTACGTAAAATGTCATCAAAGAGGATATTTTGGTTACAGTTACCTAAAGATAAATTTCCATAATTTCTGTAAAAACCTAAATTTCTGTGTGTGTGGAGTCATAAACACGGAAGTAGGAGTTGATCGCATGAACACACAAAACCTTGTGTCACAAAAGATTACAATTTTAATCACCGTTATAAATCATTCTATAAATACATGGTTGTCATATCATTAAGAAAACTTATTTTAAATAGCAATAGATAACACACAAGCAGTCGGGCGGTTGTTTGCGGGGGTCAAAGGTGCGGAGAAAAACAACACAGCAGTCATCTGGGTTTGGAGGAGACAGAAACCGTTAGTGGAAGTAGCTGAGAATGTGTGTGTGAAGTTTGGTTTCTTTGCTGCTGGTCTTCAATAAGATCCCCCTATTATCACCGCTCTGAAAGACAAAATAAGAATGTCTTACAGGAAGAAATCTCCCAACAGTATGGTGTTTGTATGCAAATAGGTGACTTACTCTCAACTTTCTTCTTTAGTGGCGCCAGTGCTGCTTTGGCCTGAAAAGCACACAGAGACAAAGTAACCAAAACACATCAGTAACCTTCATACATTTAGCTGCTTTATTTGTTGGAGTGTAGGTAGTGTAACGTTGTGATGTCGAGGAATATATTCACCTTCATTTAGTGTGATGTCAACACTGAAATTACATGGTAGTGCAACAGCTGAGACATTTGGGAGCTGAAGAAAAGGAGCTACTCCTTTTTTACCTTCTTGATAGCGGTCCAGTCTTCAAGGATGTCAATGTCTCTCAACATGTAGACGATGAAAGGTCCTGCGAGACAGAGAGGGAGGAGGCAAATCAACTTAAATATGCTGTTTGTGTCAGAATAAAAGGTAAAGGGAGGATGATGAGGTTGGCAGGTGACAAATTTTTACCTGAAACCAGAGCCACTTTCTTTTTCCTCTCCGACCGACCAAGCACGTTCTTTCTTTTACACTTCTTTCCCCTCAGCTCATCACTCCACTCTGGAATGAGAAAATATAGCATTCATCACATAACTCGGTTAAGATTTATTTCTTCTGACACGAGAAGTCTTCAGAGTGTAGTGATTATTATCTTGTAACTTTGCATAATGTATATAAACACAGTTTTAGTTTTCACTAAGGAATTGGCAGGTTTTTGTCCAAACATTAATAACGGCAGCAAAAGTACAGTAGATAGATTTAGTTCCCTGAACCAACAAGACCAATAATGATGATGATAATGTATAGTGATATGTTTGGTATTGATATTTTGGCTGTACCTGAGGTGAGGTCTATATTCTGTCTGTCCTCCTCCAGTCGTCTTATCTTCTCCAGCAGTTCAGTCTTCATGGCATCAAATAACAACGTCCGCTCGCTCTGTAACACACAAATACATACAGTTTTAGGTTTGTAGTCATTTTGTTCAATAGCATTAGCTGAAGTGTCCCTATGCAGTATATCAGTCTGTTCTCCTAACACATTCGTAGCTATACCTGCGAAAAGTAATGCACTGTAATTCATATATATATCCCATGAAATCAATTCGTATTTAATCCTCATGAACCAGGAAGTATAAAGAGCAATAAACGCAGCGCAGAGAGGAGGTTGGGTTGGATGGGTGGGTCAAAAAACACCAGACTTTCACCCAAGTGACTGGTGTGTGAAACCAGAAGTCAACGTTGATTTATTTGTCACGTAACTTCCGTACTTAAGTTGCACCACTTCCGTAGTTATTTTAACCCAAACTTTTCCGTTGCCTAGACTGTAACCAAGTTGTTTCCTGTGAAGACAGAAGTTTATTTTGAAAGGACTCTATGCATGTAACGAGCGGAAATTGACACGTGTTGCCAGACATTCGTCACGTGTTGCTGTACATTTGCACAAAAAATTAGGAATAACTTCTCATTGTATGAGAGGATACGTTGAGTATATAGTGTGTGTGTGTGTATTACCTCCAGGTGCTGCTTTGCTCCTTGTTGTTCACACTCGTACTTGTGTCGGATCACCTGTAGACACAGCTCTCTGTACACTCCTGTAGTTAAAGACAGAGTTTGGCTACTTTTAGATTTTTTGTGTTCTTGGTTACTTTAGACAGAAACAGATAGTGACACCATACATCTTATTAATATAATACAGCTCATTTCACTTTCATGTTTTCAGTGTAACTGCATGCAAGTCTTTTACAACAACATTCATGATGCTAGCTGTAATATAAAACCCACTCACTAATCCAAGCAAAGATTTCAAGCTGCCAAAGAAACTGCAAATGGGCAGAAAAGGAAACATTACAACAAGACATTGTTATAGGTGTAGAAATAAGAAATTCCCTAAGAGCTGCCTTATATCGCATTCATTAAATCCTATTTTAGGCCACGACCACCCTTCAGTCTGTAGATTATATTGAGCACAGTCCTTCCCTTCAACCTGCCAGAGAGATTAATGTTTGTTAAACAGCCCCACCTAGTGGCCAGGTGTTGTATTGTGCTACTTTAGACCTGAGAAAACACACATTGACACCCTTCAAAAGACGCAAGGTCCAATTATGTGTGCTGGAAAAGAAATTACAAATAATATGTTGCAAATTATACCACATGTCTTATTACATTTTTCAGACATGTTTGGGATGCATTTTGTGTGCAGGTTAGATTACAAATTACCAAACAAAGTCACATTTTTAACTTACAAAAAAATCCATGCTCATATTCTGTTTACCTTGTGTGTTTTACTTACCAGTAGGGATTGGCCATACCAAACTTTTTTAAATCGATACAATACCGATACTTTTTGTTACAATTTTACCAATACTAATCATTTCTTAAATTAAATGTGATTTTTTTAAATTAGTCATTTTTAGATTAAAAAAAAGATCATTACACTCAAAGGCCAAACACATGGCTCATATTGGCCGTAAATAGCAAATTTATTACAAAAGCAAATATACGTACAATTAAATAAAAGTTTGTTCCACTAATTGTGAAAACAAATAGTCCAGTATTTTACAGAAATACTATCATTCTATAAAAAGCCTCCTTATATGTTGTCTTTAAATGTTTGAAGAGGGACTTGTGTTTCTGTGTGTGGCACTTCTTGCTGTATTGTTATCAGCAGGTGACAACTAGCACCACTGCGTGCTACGTCTCCTTTCTACCGTTCTCTCACATGTTTGATGTGGAAGTGTGCGACTATGCGCCGCTGTGCGCCTTAGGTTCTGATGTCACATAGTTTCCACACTTATGTGACACAGGCCGGCTAAATATGTGAGCGCTGCTTTGGCACAAACATGATACAAAAGTAGTGAAAACATTTGGAAGTGATGCAGCCACCCACGTTTTGTATTTATATAATTTTATCATCGATTAATGAGTAGCTTGTGAGTTTCAAAGTATTGATACCACCAGTATTGATCCAACCATCTCTACTTACCAGCTACTTGTGTTTGTATCTGCATGCTGTCCTGTAGTCCAACCAGTGGTTCTCTGTATTCTCCAGCCTTCCCTGTCAGCACCTCGTCCAGCTTCACTTTCACCTGGTTCTGCCGCTCGCGAAACAACCTGCGACCACACGGTGAAGTCAGTCTTTCCTTATTTACGACTGACATTATCTCAAATCGCACCAAAGGGACACAGTGTCACTTTTCTTCCCCTACTCCTGTTTCAACTTACTTCTCTTTCAGCTCCTGAAATTGTTTTTCCAAATCCAACATCTCATCTAGACATTCCCCTCTCCTCCGCTCACAGTCTTCATCATCCATCTCTTCACAGAGGAGACAGAAACAATGAGAAACATTGCATTCAATCGGGCAACAAGAATTCACAGCAGAGCATTCGGATTTTACCTGAACTCTCCTCTTCCTCCTCCTCTTCCTCATCTTCACTATCATCCAAGTCGCTGTCCCTCTCCTCCGTGCTCTCCTCCATGGTCTCCTCTCCTCCTCCACCTCCTCTTTCATCCTCTCTGGGTTGCTCCACCTCTCCGTTGGCCTCAGGGAGTTGTGATTCTCCTTCTGCCTCCATCTCCTCTTCTGGCTCCCTCACAGGGGGTTGGGCTGGCATGGCTGGCTGAGAAACACGCACACACACACACACACACACAGAGAGACTATAGCACAATGTGTTTGGCTGAAGGTTTAAAAGTCAACCACATCAACTCATTCTCTTGTTGAGCCACAACAAAGAGTACAGAAAGCAGACAAAAGGGATAAATCATACTACTCTGTGGTTTTATAGTGAATTGTAGCTTACTGTGCAGATAGAGCATAATGTAAATAGAATAACACAATGTTAGTTCTTATAATACATCCATGTATAACAGTGGGAAGCCCGCGGGACATCGAGCTACCGTATGGCTTCCGTATCTCTGTCAAGTCTGATAGAAAAACGCAGCACAGGACCGGAAGTTACTCGATTTTGCTCTTCGAAAAAATAAAAAAAATAAAATAATTGTATCTAACACTGAGTTAGGAACACTTTATGGAAAATAATTAAAAATACAACACAAACTTGTTTATTTCTTCCAAAACGTTTGCTACATCTATTAATACAACTGATCTTCTGCTAAATTCTGAACCATCCAGACCTCTCAGGTCATCTGGATCAGGTCTGCTTAGTGTCCCCAGAGTCACAACTAAACATGCAGAAGCAGCATTCAGTTTTTATGCACCAAATATCTGGAACAAGCTCCCAGAAACTTGCAGGACCGCTACAACTCTGAGTTCTTTCAAATCATAGATTAAAACTTTCCTGTGTGCTGCTGCTGCCTTTTATTAAACCAGATAATGATCTTATATACTGCACTAGAGCTTTTACTCTTGTGTGTTATACTCTATTTTAGCTTCTATCCTAACTTTTATTTTTAGCTTGTTTTTATTTTTTAATCTTTAATGTTTTTATAACTGTTTTAATTATGTCTTAATGTTCTTTTGTTTCAAATATTTTTATTAGGAAGCATGTGCATGTCAGTGATACAGACTTCTGTGGGGTGTGTATCATGCCTCATTTTTTATATATATCAACAAAAACAGACAATACTAGGAACTAAGGGCAAACAAAAATGGAGACAAGCAAATACAAAGAACATAAGTACTTAAAGGGAAAAAAAACAAAAAACAAAAAACAAACAAAAAAAATTAATAAATAAGTAAAACACAGACAACACCCTAAGGCACACAAATCAGGGAGACATTGTCTTAATGTTCTTTTTCACTTTGTCGCAATGTTCTTGAACGTTTATGTAAAGCACTTTGAATTGCCCTGTTGCTGAAATGTGCTTTACAAATAAAGCTGCCTTGAACTTGCCTTTTATTTTGTTACCTAACCGGATGTCCTGTATCAATCAGCCTAACTTGACAGATGGTAGCTTCCGTGATGTCATCCAGTATAAACGGTGAACGTTATGAACTCCACGGCGGTATTTAGAGTAAAACAACGACCTTGAACTGAGCTTGAAGCCGGTTATACTGCCGGTATATTTACCTACAACCTCCAAGACATTAACAGAGACTCGTTGTTGCATCTTCATGCCAAATTAGTGGTAAATAAACCTCACACAGTGAAGTCAAGTGCAACACTAGCTAACAGCTGAAACACAGCGAGATAATGACTGTCTACACATCCTACTGTCAGGCTGCTCAAGTTAATATGTTGGCACTATTTAGATAGTATAAGCGTTTGATATTAAACAATAAAAGCAGCGTTATAATGGCATTAAGTGCGTTGAATCATCCCCAGTAGTCGCTTTCATCCTCCAGCTGTACACGGATTAACTAGTCTCCGTCCATGCATGCAGGCAGGCGATGCTGTAAACACATAAAACCCTTCACGTTCATAGACACTAGACTAGACAGTCCGCTCACCTTCTCCCTCTGCTCCGCTGCAAAAAGTTAAAGTAGCATTTTCTATATTTCCTTTTCTTTATAAAAGTACTTCCTCTTCACTTCTTCAGGCTTCACTTCGACACTTTGCCGGACTCTACAACCAGGAGATTCAACCAATCAGCGCCGAGCCGTGATGTCGGACTGACCAATAGGAGCGTTCATCCTCAGACGTCGCTTGTCCAATCAGAATGCTAGAGCAGGTTTAGTGGGCCAATCACAAGCCAGTTTGGTGCTGTAAACCATCAGAATTAGCCAATAGGATGGATCATATAGAAATACCGCGCATCTCCCTTTTTTCAATATCCTCCTGAGACCCAGCCCATTGACATGTGTCCTCTGTAGTGGACATTTTGTCCACATGCATATCCTTTTAATCTGTTGACCTACTCAGTCAACCCCTGGTGTATTGTAAAGAGGACCTCCTAGGCTTTCCAGTGATATGGCATGTTGTTGTTTTTTTTAAATCGATTTGAATGTATTCTTGGTTTAATATCACTCTACAGCCATAATCTGTTCATTTTGTTTTAGTCTTTTCACACTGAAATAGTCCTGTAGTCCACTACAGTGGAAAATAAAAATAAAGTTTAACAAGCCTAAATTGTTAAGATTTTCTTTTAACCCTAAATAGGAAGGAAATCACAAAACAAAGTAATTGGAAGACACTTTTTTTAACTCGGTTCCCAGGAGGATATAAGATAAGATAAGATAAGATAAGATAAGATATTTGTGCAGTGTAAAGCAGCAAAGGGGATAGTGCAAAAAACAAGATGCATCAGCTAACACAGTAAAAAAAAAGAGTTAAACAAAGTGTAACAAAATATGAACCATTTAAATAGAAGGAAGTATAAAAATAGGAGCAGTATATACAGTATTGACAATAAACAGACCATTAACAAAATTGCACAAGTGGAAAATGATATTGCACAGTGAGAATGAAATGAATTTCCACCTGAAATTCCACCTGAAAATATATGCATATAAAATAATATATAATGATGCTGGTCCACACCTCTCAGGTGAGATTACACATGAATAATACAATAAATAAAATGATTACAGGCTTCAATAAAAAATAATAAAAATGAGCTTGCGTCATTGTTTGTTCTATACCAATTACTCTCACTATTTCTATATTTATCAATATTAGTTTGCTGTCAATCTGACAGGGTGCTCTGTTTCCCTCCACATGGCACCCCAAATGTATGTAGGGTTCTTGAAAACATATTATTATGCTAGTATATTGTATTTTTTCTCTCTCCCTCTCCCTCTTTTAAATTAATTAATTTTATTTTTAATTTAATTAATTTCCCCCCCTTTATTTCAACATTGTGTGCAGCTCTCTCCCTCTCTGCTCCTCTAGGTGTGTACTCCATGAATAGGCGGGTGGGATGGGTGGGTGGACACAATGTGTATATGTACACTACTACAAAAAAAATGTAAATACTCTTTTAGTACATGTTGCTCACTACATAATTCTGTGAACATGTACATCCCTTGAACATGTATAGTATTAATGTCTCCAAAAAAAAAATACAAATCTGTTAGATCAAAACAAAAACAATACATCTTCGAAGTTCGAAAAATGCCAGTCTTTTCAAATATATTGTTAGGAGTATTTTTTATTTATTTATATATAGTGGCACAACTGACTTGATATTGAGGAGAAGGGTGTATATTACTGTGAAACAGTTTTCTGATCTTTTTATGAAAAAAGCTAATGTACAGGAGATGTAGTAAATAATGTGTAAAGTATTTGTTGTGGTCGATACATTTTAATCCAAACATCAACACAAGGATACAACTGTCTCCTTTAACTCCTCCTGAGAAGATAGGAGTCATCAGCACAATGTGATGCAGCCATTATGCTACTGGTGTCAAGCATCATTCCTACTTCATGAACTACCCTGAGATTAGACCAGAACATAATTCACAGACCCACTGTTGCTTCACACCAGGGTATAAATGCATACTGCAATTAACCACAAGATGGCACCAAAGTAACAGCAAAATATCTAGAGAGCTAATGATGATGGTGGGATTCATGTCATTTGGACAATAGGCCTTCTTCATGGCCGACATTTTGGCATGTCATTGTAGGAAAAGTACAGGTGGAACTAATAATATGAATTATGTCTGCTGCTTTCCATTTCCTCATATTGTGTATGCTGGTCACTGACTTACAGGGACAGAGCCAATGTTATTTATTACATCTGTGATTTAAAATGTCTTCCATGAAAAAGCTCTAGAAAGAAGGGTTGATTTAAAAATGTATCTTTACAAGTGAATATATTGCACACTAATGAATATCATATTTAAAAGGGATGCTTTGTTGGACTAATTAGAAGCTAATATACTGTCGTATAATCATCTTCTGCAGCAGAGAACCGGCCCAATAAACAAAGACAAACAAGTCCATTTTACATGTTTTTATTAAAGTTGCATAAAAGTGTAACAAAATTGGGCAAAAACAAGACCTGTTGTTGATATTGCTACATTTGTTTGTTGGTTTGATCTAATCATTGTCCAAAAAACACCTCCGCTCCTTCAATCCGCATGGTTTAGCTCTTGTATTTAGCCTCAATGATGATAATCAGTATATATATTTTTTTTGCAATTTTCCCAACAGTAAAAAAACAGACTTCTCAATAACAGTCTAAGAAGGTATAATCCAAACCCGGATTTAGAAATGAAAATCCACTCAAATTCACCTACTGATTGAGCTTGCCTGGTACAATCCGATGTCTCCAACAAATTTGGAAACCCTGCTAGGAAGGCAACAGCAATCGCACCAAAAGTGTATCTGAATGGATTTTTTTGTTCAACTAACATGTTATAATCCAAGGCCTGGCATCAAGAAGTGTCATGATCACAATAAAAACAGACCAGTATTCAAACGGTAAATGTAAAGAACATTGTTTCATCTAAACAAAATCACTGTATCAAGGCCTAAGTATTAAACACTCACTTCTAAAAAAAACCAACAGAATCTCATTTTGTTTTTAAAAAAAAAAAAAAAGGAGCGACAGAAGATCTAAGATTGATCTGAGTTCTGCTCGGTAACGCACGTGTTTAGCAGTTTGCGTTACCTCTTTAAAAATGAATGTCTCCCGTTTATTTGGTTTGTGTAACATAAATAATACCTAAGGCAACATCTGTTTTTTTTTAAAAAAGGAAAGGAAACTGAAGAAGGGATAAAGGGAGGGTGGACAAAAGGATGGAGGAGGAGAGAGGGGATGCCAGGGAGAAATGACAGAGCAGTAAAGATAGAAATGAGCCAATGTGTGTGTGTGTTGGCACTGAGAGAGAAAAGAGACAGACAGTGGAGGTCTGGTGTCACCGCAGGTGTTCACAATTGGTCACAGGAATCACAGCAAATGCTTCTCCGATTGGCCGACGGCCTTCTGCCTCTGATCTGATTGGCTCGGGATGAGAAACAGATGGCTTATTCTCGCACATGATTGGCAGCTGCAGCCGGGGAAACGCAAAGATCTTGTGACAGCTATGGACCCGTCTCTGAATCCCTTTCTCTCTCAGCACTTTGTGTGTGTGTGTGTGTGCACATCTGTGTGAGAGGCAGCTGTGTTTGCTAATGCGTTTCCGTTTTCTCCGCCCCGAGGGGTGGCCCGTGTGTGTGTGTGTGTGTGTGTGTGTGAGTGAGTGAGAGAGAGAAGAAAAGGAAGGGTGAATGCATTTAGACAGCTTGGATGTAAAACAGCGGCCTCCGTCCCTCCCATTCAGACGTCTCGACACCAACATAGAGACACTGTCAGAGTTCCCATGTATGAGTGACTGCTCTGAACTGACAAACAATGTGGTGGACTGAATATTTTTTCTAGCGTTAAAGGAGAGAAGTGAGAAAGAGACACAGAGAGGGAGGGATGGAACAAAAAAAAACAAAAAAACAAGGCAGCTTTGTTCTGGGTCCCCCTGTCGGACTGTCAGTGTGTGTGTGACAAAATGCATCCAGAAAAGAAACAAAAAAAACAAAACAGGAACCAGTCCTATACTAAAAAATCTAAATTTGTCGTACAGAACAGCAGAATATACAGGCCAGGAAAAAAAACACTCCTATTATGAAAGTTGCTGTACATTATGTAGCAACATACCCACGTAGCATTTAGCAACACACAGACGTACATAATGCATGTGCAGGCTGGACAGCAGTGGCTTCTAAAGAGCCTCTCTTACGACTGCACTGCGCATTTGAGGAAAGAAAAACACCTTTTTCCCCCCCAAGAATTTTCTATTCAAGCACACCCGACCTAAGAGAACCTACTTCTACTCTAACCTCAAAGGAAGATTTGTAGTCTAAAATTAGTTGGACCCTATGACCACCGCAGCCAGCCAGTGACTTTTTTAAGGTTCAACCACTATTTTAAGGGATCAAAGGTCCCTTTTTGTTGGACTAAAGATATACCACATTATTCTTCGTGGTCAGAGGTTCAGATTTTCTCCCCAAAATGACATAGTGCAGATTTTTCAACAGATCCACACACAAAAAAAGACAGTCTTTAAATGCACCACTGTAGCAAAATGCCTCTGATTAAGGGGGGATTATTTGTAAAGACTTTACTAACCCCCGTCAAAAACATGAAAAGTCAAGTGAATATCCCCGTGCCCTCAAACCGAACTAGGAAGTATCAAAAGAATCATAATTGGTAGCTGGATCATTGAAACCCCTTACAAATAACCAAATAAGGAATCTCATTGGTGGAGACATAATGATTAGGCCCTGCTTCAAGCTGATTGGCCGTTTCCGCCTTCGTCGTTCACCCTTTTCACTCTTTTCTTGGCTGTTACAGACTCCTCTTCCCACTCTCTCAGTAATTATGGGACTCATCTCGTCTCTGCTCCTCTTCTCCTCCTCCTCAGACAGATGGAGGGTGGTGTGAGGGTGGGAGGAAGAAAAGCTGGGTGAGGAAGAGGAGTAAAGCCAAACAAAGGGTGAAGGAAGAGCAGGAGTGAGAAAGAGATGGATGGAGAGTGCTTGGGTTGAGACCAATGAATCGCTTGTTGTTCTTTTCGCCTGCTTATTATTATGCATTCTTTACTTTTTCTTCTTCGCTGGTGTTTTTTAAGAAGGAAGTTGAACAACAAGGGAAGGATGAAAAATAAAAGCAATTCATGGGACTGGAAGAGACTAAAAGAAAGAGGTTTAGAGCGGAGGGTGTGGAGGAAGAGAGGAAACAAGGTTTAGTTAAAGTATTTCATGACATCGAATAAAAAAGATGGAAAGCACGGTAGGAAGAGGAGAGGTGAGGGCTGAGGTGGAAGGGAGGATGTGAGGGGGGAAGAGGAGGAGGAGGAGGGACGCCATCATTTCTTCTGAGGCGTGGAGAGCTTCTGCATCCCTCGGATCTTGTCGAGCAGCTCTGAGACGAAGACCTACAGGGAAACAGGAGGGACAAAACACATGAGGGGTATTCATAAACAAAAAAATCCACAGTGCAGAGATACCGAGGGTGGGATGATTGAAGAGAGGAAGGAAGAAAGCTTTAAAAAAAATCTTACCTCGGTAGGTTTAAAGCACTCGACCAGTAAGTCCTGTAAAACAATAAGAGACAGTCTGAATATACTGTATACAGTGTCTTGCCTGTGTGCAGTGGTTGATGAAGTACACTTGAGTAAAAGTACAGATATCTAACCAGAAAATGACTTTAGTAGAAGTCATATATTAGAATGTTACTTGAGTAAAAGTCTTAAAGTGTCTGATATTTACTGCATTTAAGTATCAAAAGTAATTTTCTGGTATTAAATGTATTTAAGTATTGAAAGTAAAAGTACAAGTCAATGCTGTTAATAAAAAGGCAAGCAAGTCAGAATTTTGAGATTTATGAAGTTTATTCCTCTTAACATGTACGCCACCTTCAAACTGGAAGCAACATTACACTTAAAGAAAAACGAGCTGTCCACAACTTAAAGGATTTAAAGAACAAAATCCAGTTTTTCCTTCCCTCATAGTCGCGAATAGCATGTAGCATGATCGGACATGCAGCCTGGACTTGAACGGACATCAAGACTTAAGTACAGCTTAGAGAGCACTTTGTTTTGCACTTGCCCATCACGTGAATGAAGTAACTTAAAAGCTAGGACCACTAGGGGTGTAAGAAAATATTGAATATTGCAATATTATGTTTTGTGATACTGTATCGATTCTCAAAAACACTATTGATTTTTAATTAATAGTTTACATCCAAAGATAACTCAGTCAACTCCGATTTGATGCATGTGATCAGATTTTTTTTAATCTAATTTTTGGAAAACTGTCATAGAATAAAGAACACCAACCGCCAATAGTAACGAAGATGCGTAGGGGAAATGTATCGGAGTAAAAGTACACATTTCATTTAGGAAATGTAGTAGAGTAAAAGTGAAAGTTGACAGAAATATAAAAACTCAGGTAAAGTAGATACTCCCAAAAAATATTTAACTACTGTGACAAAGTATTATTACTTCGTTACATTACACCACTGTCTCGTATGCTCTGTGTATATTCGTATCCTACCTTGACCCTGGCTCCCCGTTCTACGTCACTGGGCATATCCAGCAGCTCATCCACATCTATCTCAAGCTCTGGGATGGCCTCCTCCTGTAACACGTGGAACAAGAGAAGAAGAGAGGAGAGCACATTAAGAGACACAGTTCCAAGTGTAGTTACAAAAAAAGTAGTAAGTAGAGTCAGTCTCTTTTCATGGAAGCGTGGGTTAAGAATAGAAGGCATGATGAGGGCTTCTTTCCCTGTGTTTATGTTATGTGGTTGTCTGAAAATAGAGCAGCGCGGGCCATTTCTGTGTCTCTGTATGACGTGGTGCAGTGACTGATGATTGTCCATTTGTGAACACTAGAGGGCGGTGTCCCTCCATTACCTCACGTGTTGTACATAAACAGAGAAAAGAGAGGAGACAAAAGAAACACGAAAATAGACGGATAGTTTCAACTTCTATTATTCAAGGATGCAAAACAGAAAAAAATTAAATTCTTGTTCTGCATACAGAAAGCAAACTTCCCTTTTCATAAGCCACCAGTGTTCACAATAAAAATGTTTAAAATCCGACAGAACATAATGGAAATAAAGTAGTGGTGGTGACAGTGTTTCCACAGGGGCGCTACGCTGTAATTAAGTACTATGGGCCGCAACTAACAATTATGATCATTATCGATTCATTTTCTGTCAGTTGACTAGTGGTTGCAGCTCTAAAGTACATAAAGGCATCACAAAGACGCAAAACTAAAACATTAAAGGTTTCAAATGGAAACGTCCACTCAGCCGTTACCAGATTACCAAAGTAAGCTTATCAATAAAGTTTTGAATAATGTGAACGCTAGCACTAGCTGAGTCAATGTTAGCTGTGCTAAGTTTGGTAATAACAAAGGGTTAGTTCAGATTTTTTGAAGTGGGGTTGTGTGTATACTCCCACGTTCTGCGAGGTAAAATTACTGCTTTTGTGAATGTAGTGTTTGTGGTGTCTTTGAAGAGAGCGGTATAATGGCTTCAGTTCCTCGTAGGAAAGGGCAACGGCGGCAAGGTAAAGCGGCTGTGGACGGGAGCAGCAGAAAAAAGCATTTAAGCCACCGAAAAAAAATAATTATCAGTTTAAGTGTACACTATATTTAGAATATTTTCACCACTTTACCTTGCCATCACACAACCCTTATAGCTGAACTAACCTAACTAACGTTGCGTCCACACAGCAGTACATTAATCAGCTTCAGTGACGTACTCCTGTTGGCTTCTCCAAACAGGGAGCATTCCAACCTACTGGTACTGTATGTAACGTTAATACACTGGACTATAAGGATGTATATATACTGTACATGTAGTCGCGTTGTCATGCAAAAAACCTAAGTCAGGTCACATGGGAAAACGTTTTTAGAAGGTCTCGGGAAAATAGCATTTTGACGCCAAAATATATGTACTTTGACCAAAATTTAGAAGAGCACAAACATATGGCCAATACTGATACATTCAACTGTCTGGGGATGGGAAAATAAAGCATTTTTTGAACATTGCACCTGAAAGTATGCACCTGAAAATGAGCACAATAGGTCCTCTTTATCACCAGGCAGGCAGGTAATATCTACAGCAAGTGCATTATTGAAAGCTCGCCTGTAAACTGCTGACTGTCACGCTGTTGCCTAAAGTGAAAACACGCTGCTGTAAACCTCAAAATCTGCTCCTTTGAATCATCGTAGATGTTTAGAAACTGCACAGAAAGTACATTTAAACAGAAATGGCTGCAACAAATGCACACTTTTAATTTCAGCGAAGCAATTATCGCCCGATACTGATAAGTAATGTGAAGGTTAAGAGCACCCCTTGCCTCCAGCGTAGAGATATTAAGCTTATTAAACAAGTAAAAGTGAAAACGGAGTTCGCTGTGAGTTCATCTTTGTCTCTTTTCTCGCCACGCCTTCTCCCTTAGGCCAATCAATCCCTTTATTCTGATTAATCTGTCGCTCTGTAAAAAGTGCTTTAATAGTCTCCCTCTCTTTCTCTGTTTCTCCATCTGTCTCACTCAAGCACACTAGCTCAGTGTGTGCTATCAAAGCGGCTCACCACTGGCAACAACACACACACACACACTCTCGTACACTCGTTTCCCCCTCTTTTGCAGCTCAATTGCCACCCTATATTCATGTCATTCTCTAGGAATCTCTCCCTCGCTCTCGTCCTCCCCCTCAGTTAGAGTTGCCCACACCAGCTGTCTCTGCACCTGCCCGACTGCCCCCTACTTCACCACACACACACAGTCATGTACACTCTCAAACGCACAGACAGACAGGCACTGCATGCTGTGTGTGCACATTCGTGTGCCACATTAACCCAATGGCACTTTTTTTTTTTAAAGTACTCAACATCACACACATCCTTTCTGTTGCACACATCTAACACACACACACACACACACACACACACACACACACGTGGATTAAAGAATTATAAAAATGAGCATTAATAAGTCTGAGCTGGATGAAGAGTGTGTGTGTGTGAAGGGCGGGGTGTGAGGATTTAGCTCTGAGCAGGACAGCCTGTGTGTGTGAGATAGAGAGTGGAGGTGACAGACAGACTTACTGTCAGCAGAGTATAAAACACACACACACACACACACACACACGGACAGACAAGCAAGTTGACTTTATTTTACAGACATGCTGTAAGCGGCAACGCAGACAAAAATGTGCAAAAATACTGACACACACACTCACACATACTGTACAGACACATAAGCTGGTATTCTTAAGGAATTTCTAAATTTAAGCTCCGAAAGACGGACACAAAGGTGCACACGTGCTTACTTTGCAGACATACTGACGTTATTAACACTCACACACACACACACACTCATGGGCTGTGAAGTCTGACACAAAGACTGATCTGCACAACATGTGGGCTCCATGTGCTGCTGCTGCTGCTGCTACATGCAGTAAAAAAAGCAAACAGAAAATGTGAGAAAGGCGAGAAGACAAAGGAAACAAATATAGAAACTCGGTTCTGTACTGCAACTTCTGTTCAGTTAAAAGAGAAAATCAACATTATTTTTAACCATTAACAGCATTTCTACTTTGTAGTAGGGCTGCACAATGAATCAAATATTAATCGTGATCATGATTTTGGCTTCCCACACTTAAGTAAGGGATAATGTACAGCGAGCTGGTCATTGTTGTGAAAGAAACCCCGACAGGGCGATGCCGCACCCCGACGCGGGGCGCTAGCTGTACATTATCCCACTTATAACATGGCTACTTACTTAAGAAATTAATAATTTGACACAAAAACAGTCCGCCAGAGTCCGACATCAGAACTGCGCCCATAGCAACAATCTGTTATACATAGCAACAGTCTGCTATAAAGAAATAACGGAACGCCGTGATTAACCAATCAGAATTGAGTATTCAACAACGCCGTGTAATAAATAAACATGATCGACTGCTATATTGACGTTTAAAATGCTCCGCTCATCGAAAACTCTGCTGCATAAATCAAGTGTTTCCTAAAAGAACAGCTAGTCGTCAGTGTGAAAGTTCTTCAGCGTGAGTGAAGAAGACAAAAAGCTGCAGTTTGTCTCAACTGCAAGTCCAAAATAAGCCCTCAAGGAAAAACCTTAAAAACATATAGAGCACATAACTTAATCAGACTCTTATTATATTGTAATTCATTCCCATACAGTGAGCTACACAGCTCCGTTAACGGAGGTTCCACTGAGTTACATTATGATGCGTTCACAGTAAAAATGAGTATTGGGCCATTTTGGCCATAATCGTGCAGCCCTACTATGTATCTCTGTGGCGCACTCACAAGGTAAATGTAACTGCTGTTCCTGAAAAGCGTAAGCGATACACTTCCATTTAATACAGCTTACTTGAAAATGATTTGAGAGAGACTGTTAAATCTGCTGGGGGGAGGGAACGCCAAGAGGAAGGAAGGCAAGAGGTTAAGGAGCACATCGAGAAGAGGGAGCAGCTGAGAGGGGGAGAGCGAGAGAGAGGCGGGAGGGATGTTGAAAAAGGCCGGAAGACAGGCTTCAGAGAGGAGACACAAAGAAAGCAGGGAATCACGAGGGAGGATTTCCAAAACAATCTTCCAGACTGACTTACTGAACTAGTCTGGAGTCTGGAGGGGTTTTACTGTTAGCTGCAGACGTGATCTGGACTAGAAAGGTGCTTACAAGATATTGGCACACACTGCAGGGCTGTAAACAAAGCAGAGCAGTGTAGAGTTACTCAAAGAGGCAAATCTGATTTACCCTGAAACAGGAATCTATTCAGTACGTCCACAAGACATCAGCACTTTGAGTGTTTGATGCATTAAAGAAGTCACAATACAATTTATAGTGATAGATGTGAAAGTAATAGATAGAGTGGAAGGTGTTACTCCAACTTGATCCTCCAGACCACCTTCAGTGCTCCATGGCATATAGACTTTTAAGTTTCTGTACTTGAGGATGCAAAAGATATTCCACCATCTGCCATAGGTGTTCAACAGGGGGGGAGATTTGGGGCCTGTATCGTGAAGAAAGTTTGTGATCTGGCGGCCATTTATCTTCTTATCATTATCTTATTTCCATTTTTACTCTAGACTACTGAAGAAAGGGCCAACAGTATTTCAATAAGCCTAATTCCCACATTTATTTAAAGGGGACATATCATCCTCATTTTCAGGTTCATACTTGTATTTTGGGTTTCTACTAAAAAATGTTTACATGCTTTAATATTTAAAAAACACATTATTTTTCTCATACTGTCTATCTGAATATACCTGTATTCATCCTCCGTTTTAGCGCCTGTCTCTTTAAGATCCATTCCTGAAAAAGCCAAGTCTGCTCTGATTGGCTTTCGGAAAAAATGTGGTGCACCTTTGCAAAGGTAGTTCTCAAGCTGTGGGCGATATATTCTAATACGCCTGCATGTGACACAGGAAGGGGAGCCAGATCTGAATGGCTTGTTGAATCTAGTGGGCAAGTGAAGTCAATGAGAAAATGGGTCTACTTCTCTCTTGATTTATTAACTCAGTAAACATTGTAAACATGAGTTTATGGTCTTAATAGCTAGTTTCAAGTCTTCTTCAATACAGCATGATGTTCATTTAGTAAATTGTGGTGCCATTTAGAGTCAAATAGACCATAAAGCAGGGGATGCTTTAAGGCGTGGCTATCTTGTGATTGACAGGTCGCTACCACGGCGTTGTCCGGTCTGGGAATTGTTCGTGATTTTGTCTTACAACTTTAACCCTTTCACAGTGTGTTTTCAGTTCATGAAAGTTAATTGTAACATTTTGGTCACCTAAAACATCTTGTTCAGGGTTAGATTGTACTTAGCTCCACCCTCTCGTGTCACTTCTGGTTGCAAAAAAAACAAGATGGCGACGGCCAAAATGCCAAACTCGAGGCTTCAAAACAGCAGTCCACAAACCAATGGGTGACATCACGATGACTACGCCCACTTCTTATATACAGTCTGTGGTTGAATCACATGTTTTCTGATCTAGGCAGCCCACAAAAGACTGACTGGGTTGTCTTATTTCACAGTTTGTTGGTTGACGTCAGTGTCACGCTCACGTCACGACAGCATTGATACGACACTGAAGCGTCTGTCTATGCCGGTTCCGCCTTGTCTGCAAATTTCAAAGCGTCAAGCAGCAAAAGAGCAGTCAAACTTCCTGTGGAGTCCGCAGTTTTCCTGTGATATGTTGAGTATTCCTGATCTATGGTTCCATCAAGACTGATGCATATGATTCAATTGCGACAGGTTACAGGTTACTTTCTCTGAGCCTGATCAAGGCATGCACTAATTATTTTGACCGTCAGATGGCGATCTCACCCTAAACAAGGAATGTGTCCGCAGCTGATAAAGTTTGAGATTTTGAAAAAAAACGTATTAGTATACCGCTTTTCAAAGCGGAATCAATAAACAGCAATAAATGAGAAAACTTTGGAAGCAATACAATCAAAGCTCAGATAATGACAAAATAAAGATAATATGATAAAAGTTTGATAATTAAAATGACAAAATAATGTTAAAACCCTTAAATGTGTAGTAAATTGTAATACTGTAGTAAGGTAGTAGTGTTTATTGGCCATCAACCTCGTGTTTACGCGCGTATTATTGCAAAAAATAGACTTCAGGTCACTGTTACACCCTTGAGACGCAGCTGAGACGCGAGCCTGCACGTATGCTGTGTAGACAGCTGCATAGATTAACATGAGATCTGTTGCGTCAGAGGCGCGAGTGAAAAAGACGTCTGATATGCGTCCGCTTGCGGTCTGGACACAGTCTTAGCCTTCACTCTAATATTTGTACAATATTCCTGATGTGTCTATTCTAGATGTGTGACTTCATTGTGTATATCTCCCCTCGCTGTAAATCACTTTCCGTGGTTTCATCTTGTGTCATATTAAGTAACTCCCCCCGTGGTTCCGTTGATGTCGCATGCCATTTTCAGTCCGAACCACCAGCATCATCTGAGAAACAAACTGCTACTATAAATTATGGTCTTTAAATTTAATTATAGTCTTCCTGACAAGCTTACGAATGTGATTCACACAGGCCGAGATGGGGAGAGAGCAGCAGACAGACGCGCTGTCTGTCTGGAGGCCAGCCTGCTGAACAGAGCAGAATGAGATGTGACAGTATGAGAGCGTCTATGTGTGTGCCCGTGTAGGTCATACTACTATTTCTCTCGCAGGAGGGGCGGCTGTGTACAGCGGCTGCAAGCTTGGGACAAATCAAATGCCAGATACAGCTTCCTCACAGGAAAAACATAAGCTACAAACACAAGTAGGTCAGCGCCCTTGTATTACAACAAAAAAGGCCCATCAAGGCTACTGTAAGTATCTCTGGAAAAGGAAGTGATGAGAGAGAGCAATGAAGCAAAGTCAGAGCTTTCTCCAGGGGGAGTTTGGCGAGAGACTGGATTGAGTTAAAAAAAACGACATCATGTGTCAACAGCTTTTATTTTAGACTGACTTGATTTCACAGTACTCTCACTGTGATTTACTTGTGAGATACACATACACTAATGCAGTTACACACAGTGAAAGATGAACTATGCAGATATAGAAAGAAAAACAAGACTCTGTCAAAACTGAGTATATGGCTGGACCGTGTACGGTCAGTCTGTGAATTTGGGGCTAAATTATTATACATATTGTCAATGGTCATTTCTATAATGTTAAATCCAGCGGTACATGTCCACCAGGTCCGATGAGGACACTAGGGGCCGCGCTGCTCCACTTAACTCAAGATCGTGTATTGCCAAGAGGCGAAAGTCAATAGTTCGTTCCATTGCAACATCAAGGCCCAGCAGCAAAGCTACGCTTCCGCCATTGTGGACTGAAACCGACTACCAGATGCCAGTAAAACGTCCGCCTAAAAGGTGCCGTACAAAAGTAAAACAAAATTATTTCTATTCTATTGTCATAATCTACCAAAATGGTCTGTGTTGGACAATAACATTTTGTAAATATAATAAGTGTTTTCAGTCCAAAATGAAGACGGAAAAAAACACCAGAGTTTCGTCTCTTTGCTTCCACGCTCTTTGACTCAACTGGCCATTCAAGCGGTGACGTACCCTTCATGGAATGCACCTGATTGGTCCCTGGTTTTCTGCTCAACGTTTCAAACAGGAAACAACATGGCGGCCTGCTCGTAAACATTCTGTTATTCTGTCTTATCCACCCAAATCTACTTCTGAAGACATTTTAAGTGAGAAATAGGCGATGCCACTGCTGAATCTGGTTTCATTTTAGAACTAGATCGCCTAGTTTGATAGCAAGTTTCGAGCGTAAAATCAGAGAAACAGCCACTAGACAGATGCAGATAGGACCATGTAACTATCACATTGAGCACATGTAGGCACATGGCTGATGAAAAGATAATACAGGTCCATATCGAGTGTAATGAGGTGTATATAAAAGCTTCATGCGTAAGTAGGTCACAGAGGCCACCTGTGAGGATTTCACAGCATGTGATAACACACCACATAGCTGATTCCTGTGATAGGATCTGTGCAAACTGTGTAGGACCAGAGAGAGAGAGACCATGTAGAGGAAAGGCGTTTACCCAAACCTCTATAACGGGTGATAAATAGCCACTTTTGCTTTCCTACTGCCGCAGTAACAATCAAGGATAAAAATAGTCCGACTTCAGGATGGCCGATCGCCCGTTTCTGTTACAAAGACCACAACAACATTTTGGCCGGGTACAATGCAGGGATGAAGAGGGGGGTGGGGGGGAGAAGGAAGTTGGAGACAGAGGGAAGTGATGGCTGGAGCAGGCAGGATTGAGGAAGGAGTAGGAAAAGTAGGCCGCGTGGCGTTGAACAATGTCGCCGCTCACTCCAATTTCCAGGTGTGTGCTTGTTTTGACTGAATAAACCAGACTCCTTTATACGCCATTTACTCCTTCTTTTATGTTCTTAATGCTTTTTATTGAATAGTTGTGGAGAGAATAGCGCGTCACATACAGTAGCATCGCACCGAAACAGGGTGAAAATGGCCGTGTCTATCCGGGGGTCATGTTTCCATCACTGCCGATCAGAGCTGGAGCCGATAACCTGTGACTACTGCAGAGTCATTTATCCCTGGATAAATGCTGATTGTAAACTTTCCCACTAAAGACAAAAGCCAGATGTTAGTGTTTTTTTTGTCCAGGGTGGAAAGGGGCTTTACACTGTGCGCCTTTCCTTTCCAATTCCACCCGTACTGTCTTACTGTATTGAGGTCAGTCCAAGCAGGAAAGTGCTTTCGCTGAGTGTTTATATGTGTTTGCATTACAGAGTGGGTGAGCGAGTGAGTGTTAATGTGTGAGCTCCATTAAAACTATTACCCCGAGCCGGTTGACTTGGCACTGTGACACAAGTACAAAATATGTGTGAACGCTGACAATGACAGGTTGCAGACACACAACCAACTCTGCAGGCAACGTGAGCACAGCCATAGCTGAGATTGTTCGGAGGTTAGTGTGCGTTAGTTTGTACTGTTAGTGTGTGTTCTCTCAAGTTGAGAGAACAAAGTGTACACGCAACAGCTCCACATCACTAACACCAATTACTCAAGAAGGAGCTAAGAGTAAAAATGTCTGAAACCAAAGCATCTGGTTAGATTTTCTGCCTGTTTGAACTCAAAAAGCATGTTGATGGAGGAAACTGGATTGTGCTTTAATCATCTTTGTCTAATGGTCCAAATCAAAAGGCCTGAGCTATAAATCATTCAGCGCTTTGTCGATTACTAAAGCTCGGCTATCGCAATTAGTTGTTATTGTGAAAAAGGATTATTGGTGCGTCACGGACAGAGAGAACATCAAGTCACCCACTAAGGTGTGCTGGAGGACAGACAAAGGCAAGGCAGGGTGACAGAAATAAGAGAAGAGGTGAGGACAGAGGTGGAAAAACGGAGGCGAAGTTGAAGGCTCAGAACATGTTAGTGAAATATTTGGATGTTGACAACATCCAGGTAAAACAAAGATGAACAAAAGAGTAGCAGAACAGCTAATAATCACTCTTGAAATGCATTCTTAACAATCATACACTAATATAATATGTACGGAAAAAAACTATATTCCTGTATTGCTCAAGTTCAAGATAGTGGTGGCTTAAAGATGAAACGTGCTTCTGCAAAGATTCACACGATTATATTTGAGGGTGCGGAGAAGGTTTTAAACTCACAGATGAGCCGATAAGCACACCTCCGAATTCACACGTCGTATCGTGCATGTGCAGGCCTGTTAGATAAATGAACACTGATTGATTGAGCCATAAATTACATGCAATAAAACTAGAGATGAGTCACTCCAAAAATGGAACTAAAACATAGAGACAAAAAAAAGCATCTTGTGATTTATTTGTAATTGTTCCAACTTCCTTTCCCCGAACTCAAAACGTAGTTTCCTAGGAAATTTTGGAGAAGTTATGTGGGCTGATGTTGTGCAAATATCTGCAGGCAATACCCGTGTATGGACATGGTATGCCAATATGGAAACATGTTATTTAATAAGAGGGCTGTCCTCGGCTCGACCCAAGAAATTCTTAGTCGAATAACACTCATATGATTTTGTTGACTGATGGATTAGTTAATTTAATCGACAGATGTGTGAAACTGAGTTTCTCCTCAAACAATCACACAAAAGCACCACTTCAAATCTCGTGTTTACCAGACATTTGCTCATAAGCTTCTTAAAAATAAGTCATTCAGCATGAAAAACGCATAAAACCCAACTAATCGACTAAAGAAATCTTAGTCGACTAAGACCAAAACGACCAATTAGTCAACTAATCAACTAAGTGGGGACAGCCCTATATAATATGACTAAGTGGCCTATTTACAGAAGTTATCAAACCCCTTTCTTATCAAAATAACCACAAATATTTTAAGCTGAAAGCTGAAAAGATGCCTGTAAGCCATCTCAAGGTGGTAATTCGTGACATCCTTGTGACTGATCTGGTAATTTAGTCTACTGTCATCTGATTACCGCACACACACACACATAGGATAGGACCAGCATGGAAATAATGGAAAAATACTGGGCTTGAACCTGCTTCCTGTCATGCTCTCCCCCTCTGTCTCTCTATCTTTATGTCTCTTTTGATGCCCTTCCTGTCCGGTTGGCATTACTCTCTGCTCGCTCCGTGCTGCTCCCCTATAAATCACTCTCAGTGCGTCTGTAACAGGGCCATTCACAGCATTTGGGCCACCTTGATGCTGGCACTTATACGAGAACGAGAGAGGGAAAACATAAGAGCGAGGGAGTCACAGAGGGGTCAACAAATGTCCGTCATCGCCTGCTGCTTTCCATCTTCTTTCTATCTCTCACACGACTGCTTATCAGGAATCTGCACCTCTTTCAATAACAGACATTGTTAGCTTCCCTCTAACACTTCTTTTCCTTCCTCCCTGTGTGACCCCCCAGAAAATAAGACCGTTATAAAAGGTCTTTTCTCTATTCTTCTTTCATGCAAAGAAGGGGTTAAAACACCAGAGCACCCAGCTACTTCCTGTCTGGACACGTGACCTTGGGAGATAGCGGGGGAGGGGAGGGAATGTAGAGCGATATCTGTGGGAAGTGGCTGGCTGAGTGTGTGTTTGAGAGAATGTGTGTGTGTTAACAGTTTAAGAGGGCAGAGTTGACTGTGTGTGTGTGTGTGTGTGCACGCAATTAATGTAAGTGGCTGCTGTAATGAATATGTGGCCTCACACACAGCCATAGACCATAAACCACAACAATCCATAATCAATACGATGCAATGCACTTAATCTAGAGTCTAGAATGTGCATGTAACATCTCATGTGTGTGTGTGTGTTATTGTGCACCTTTTGTTTGTGCGTGGCTGATTTTCATCTCGATTGCACGTCTAATCAGTTGAATGTACTTCCTCCCAGGAAGAATATGATGTCCTGTTTTGAATCATATGAAAAGCAGAGAGAAAGAGCCGCAGGCAAAACGGTAGAGCTGAACTAACCTCTTTACAGCCAGGATGGAGACGAGGAAATAGAACGTAATTCTTTTATGAGAGTAGGGATTGAAATATCCAAGACTATCTGTGTCTCTAGATGCACCTCTGTGCAAGTAGGGACACTTGTAGCTCCTTAACTGTTCTATTAAAGATAGGGTTGGTAATTTTGATAAACTAGTACACTAGTTTTTTTTAAATGATCCAACCGAAAAACCCAGCCCAGTGTTGCCAACTCTTTTTCAATTAAAGTAGCTTTTACAATATAAAATACATCAGTAAATACCCCACAAGTGAATTCTGAAGCCTTTATGTGTATTAAAAAAGGCGGTTGCTAACAAGTGGCTAAATTAGACTACTAAACGCCATCACGCCGACTCATCCGCCTTTACAGCCTCGTTGTGTATACTCATGGGCACTCATGCGACCACCGAGTAGTTCATTTATAGCCTAACATTAGCTTTTTACTTCTGGCTATTGCATTCACGCTTCAAAAATCATAAAAGTTGTGTTCATTTGTGAAGATTATCTTGCTGAACAAAGCGTATAAGATTATAAACGTTTGTTTGCCGCAGAGCTTATTTTCTGCAATAACCCAAAACCCAATGGAAAAAATGCCATTGGCTTTTTGTCGGGGGAACCCGGGGCGATGCTAACTTCCTGGTTGGCCTATAAAAATACCTCATCCCTGGAGCACTCTATTAACGTAAACATATCACAATTAACGTGAATGGCGAACACGGCTATTGTTAGTACTCACAGCTGTCAAGCTAGCAGCTGGTGGAAGACAAGCAAACAAAAAATATTTTTGAAGATTACCAACCCTAGCTTTAAAAACCCCTCTTAAAACAACATGTACCTCTCATCGAGCACATCCTACCAGAGCCTCCATATGTTTTGACTCTGCAGCCCCTGTCAGCCTTCCTGCTATCTCACTACTGATAAAACAGCTCTGTCGTGTCAAGTAAAAGGAACCAGAGCCTCCGGGGTCTGGTGATGGTGATGTGGGCATGCCATTGTGTCCCAGTGTGTGTGTGGGTTGCTTCAGACAGGAGAAAGCCAAACTAAACAGGCTCCAAGTACACAGAACGTATACTTCGTAGGATGCCAGGAAACATTCATCACTATAATTAGGATGCAAGCACAGTAGTTGTGGTAGTTTTGACACTGTAATTAGGCAACAATAGCATATATACTGTATATATAGCATTAGTAGAGTCAAAAGACATACATAACAGAGTAAAATGATATAGAGCTGAACTAAGAGCTCCTGATAGACATGGATTGGTCCGCTTGCACCCAAAGCACACACGCTGCTAAAAATCTATTTGTTGAGTTAAAATGTAGAGTGTCACCCAACCTTGACCCCCCACCCTCCAAAAGCTGCCCAAAGTCCTAGCTGCTGCCAGCACGGTTGAATGATTCACACATCAGCTTGTTTGGCCTGACTGAGCGGTTCAGTGGTTTGTGTGTGTTGACTGAACATGTCTGTGCTGCAGCAGCCTCTCTGGGGTAAACACTCTGGCTGGTCCCTCAGGGTCACAACCAGCCTCGGGAAGGTTTGTACTGGCAGCGGCGCGGTGCCACCAGGGGCTGGAGCTCTGCTGCTGTATCACGCTTACTAACTGCTACATGAGGGGTGACAGATTGTCACCGGTGCTGCCCAGTTTTCACCCAACTGCGAAGTCAAATTTAAATCAAAAATCTGCAAAACGTTGATAATTAATCATCGGTTATTTAACACAGTAGTGATTTAAAGGTACAGTGTGTAGGACATCTAGTGGTGTGGTTGCAGATTGCAACCAACTGAATACCCATTCGCTCACTCCTAAGACTAAGGTAACGTGAGCCACCGAGTGCAAAAACGTGATAACGCCATTCCCCTCGCTCTGAGGCCATCCTTACCATAATAAGCAACAGGAGCAACAGGAGTCAGACAGCAGCTGGTGGTACCACGGTTTTTCACTCTGCGGCTCACGTTACCACAGTTTCACAAGCATGTTGGAGAACTACGGTGGCCTTCAGGTAACGAAAAAACTCGAAAGACTCTCTCTAGAGCCAGTGTTTGGTTTGTCCGTTCTGGGCCACAGTAGTAACATGGCGGAGCAACATGGCGGACTCCGTGAAGAGGACCTGCTCCCTATGTAGATATAAACGGCTCATTATAAGCTAACGAAAACACAACAATTCTTATTTTTAGGTGATTATATATTAATGAAAACGGATGAATATTATATTCAATTTCGGCTAATAGATCCCCCAAAATCTTACACACTGTTCTTTTAAGCTACTACAAGTTCATGTTTTTTCCCCATCTACCATTCTAAATCCTCACAACAGTTTTACTTTTCCAGCCACGGCAACAGTGGCACACTTAGAATTGATTGCTAACTTTTAACCTTTGCTTTCAATTTCCATGCAGCTTTTAATGATTTGCATAAACACATACAGCTTCTCTCTCTCACTTAAAAGGATATCCATCTCTCTCTCTCTTCAGCCCACTCTAATTACAAAATACCCCGTGCATCCATCTGAAATATGCGATCCGGGCAGCATCTTCAAGTGCCCACTTTCACCCTCCACTCTCCAGCTCCTCTTGAGCCTGTCATTTCTGCAGCAGAGGACAGATCTGAGGAGGAAATTATGATATCGATGTGTGTGCTTGTGTGCATCTTGGGGAACATTGAGAGAAAAGTAGCCTGAGGTGTTGTAACAAATTGATTTTTCCCCCATTCTTCCATCAATTACTAATTATCATGAGAGCAAACAAGTACAAATTAAAAAACTTGGAAAGAAATAGATACAGAAAAATAGCTCACTGGCTCCTCTATGAGCCGGTGAGTCATTACCACTACAATTGGACTGAAAGACGAGATTACGTGCAGATTAAATTAAGAATGCATACAAACAAGGATTACAGCAGATTATCATTACGTCACTCTTGGCAAATACTACTAACACAACAAAAGGGCCCAACATTCATTTGTTCATTAGTCATTCATTGAAAGACTTATCCTTTTATTCTTTTATCCTACAAGGTCATTCAGGTTCCATTCAAAGATGTTTTTTCCATTCATTTTTTACCCACTTTGCCACAGAAATGTTTATTTGTGGAGCCTTTTAATTCATTCTGTCATTATTGAGATGTAATCCCTGCGGATTTCAAAAGGGATTAGAGAACATTAAAATTCTTTCATACAGATCAATCATCAACACAACCTCTGACTTCTTGAACACTGGCAACACGCTGGGTAATCTAATAAATGAAATGCTTCGCTTAAATTCCATATTCATAATATCCATAATCAGTTACAGGATATTCCAGCAGATTATTCACATAGAAACAAAAACAGACAAGACTAGACATGGTCTGAAACAACAACAACAACCCTAATAAGAACCTGTCTGTCCCAACATGATCATTCATTAGCCGCCTGGCAGTTCATTTACTCAGAAGTTAGCTCAGTAGCAGGATCAGGAACTGTTTTGGTGGGTCTTATGGCATTTACAGAATCCAACTGTAAGTAGATTAAAGTAATTAATCTTTATGAACGTAAAACACACACCCCTGTAGGCTTGAGAAAGCGGGAAAGGAAGTTTCTACGAATGTGTTGGTCACTTTTTTTGTCATATTTTATAATATGGAACAGAAACAAGAGGTGAATGACTGAACACTTGTTGATTTGTTCACTCTTAATTCCAACATTATGAGAGGATGTGGGAGTGAGAGAGAGAAAGAGACTCCTTCCTGGTGAATCAATAATTTATTAATCAGACTCTTTGCCCAAATATGGTCAGTTGTTCCTTCCTGCTCAATGACTAAAAGCAAACTGCCGAAATAAAGTTAGTTCTCAAAGTTAAGACCACACATGTCACATGAAAAACTAAAAAGTAAACTGTCTATCTAAGAACAACATCAAACTATCATTAGAATTTCTTTTATTAGTAAATGACAGACGACTTAACATTATTCTTCCACCTCATTCATCAGCTTGTCTACCATCTCTATTGCCAGTCTGTTTGTCTATCTGCCTACCAGCTGTCTGTCCATCTGTCCACCACACATCTTTCAGCCATCCATTTCTTCCCAAAGCCATTTTAACCGGAGCAGTTTTCACAATCGCACAACAATCCTGCCGCATGACTTCCACGTTGCGATACCATGAAAGCTTAAGTTGGGTTTCACATGGCGGTGACATCATGGAGGATATATGAAGCCAACGTGGCACTGTTCGGTGCTCTCACTTGGCAAACTCTCCATCAGTGTCTGCTAACACCGGGCCACAGCTCTGAACACAGTCTGTTTCTGTAAACCCATCTGATCAAGTACTACCTGCTGAACATCCCATCAACTTCTCTAAATATCCTGTAGTCTGTTATTGGCGCATAAAAGGTACAATAAAGTAGGGCTGTCAAAGTTAATGCGATAATAAAGCGCATATTTGCTTTGAAGCCACTAATTTCTTTAATGCAATAACTTGCGATTATTTAGGTTGTAGTGGGCTCAGTTTTAAAGCCAGAGCAAATATACTGGTATCATATGAAACTAAACAACCTAAGGAATCCATCGGTACCAACCATGTCATGCCAGCTTGTCGAGAAAGAGTCTAAATAATGCTCCAAACTTACGCTAAATTTTGGCGAGGAAAAACAGGCATGGCCATTTTCAAAGGGGTCCCTTGACCTCTGACCTCAAGATATGTGAATGTAAATGGGTTCTATGGGTACCCACGAGTCTCCCCTTTACAGACATGCCCACTTTATGATAATCACATGCAGTTTTGGGGCAAGTCATAGTCAAGTCAGCACACTGACACACTGACAGCTGTTGTTGCCTGTTGGGCTGCAGTTTGCCATGTTATGATTTGAGCATATTTTTTATGCTAAATCCAGTACCTGTGAGGGTTTCTGGACAATATCTGTCATTGTTTTGTGTTGTTAACTGATTTCCAGTAATAAATATATACATACATTTGCATAAAGCAGCATATTTGCCCACTCCCATGTCGATAAGAGTATTAAATACTTGACAGATCACACTTTCAGGTACATTTTGAACAGATAAAAAATGTGTGATTAATCGTGATCAATTATTTAAAATGATTGACAGCCCTACAATAAACACATTATACACACACAACACATTCAGTGAGTAAAGCCATATACTAAACTTCCCTGCAGTTAACCAACAGCTCAACTGGCGTCTGCTCTAATGCACCTCCTGGGACTAAAATACACTCCTGAGTGGTGTTACCTCACTCAACCTGCGGGCAGTTGGCATTACTTACGCAGAGAGATTTCATGATTATTATGACTCCATACCAAAGATGTATGCCAGCTTCTTGTCGCAACTGTTAATAATGGAACAATGGGTTTGTCTGTTTCGTTGTTTTAGTATGGTTTCAATATGGAGGCCAATAAAAAAATCACCAAAAGCTCATATTTATCTTTCATTTAAAAGCACTATAACACCCTGGAGGCACATAACACTGGCCTGTGTACCAAACTATATCACTATTATACCCATGCTCACTTTAAAAAGCCTCCTCAGAACTGCCATCAAAAGCATATGTACAGTTTTAAAATGCATTAATTAAAAAAAAAGGACAGTTAATAGCACTTTGGTTCAGACCAAGCAGAGTGCTTGTCTGAAACAAACTGTTGTAGCTCATTCAAAATAATGAGCAGGGACGCAAAGGGCTACTTTAATGCATCACAGTCATTATATTTATGGAAGCAAAGATCTTAACAGCCTGAGTATTTACTGGCCGCCTATTAAATGTGCACACACAATATACACAAGTGTTTAGCAGGAGGATGTGAATGAATAGCCGGCTTTCAAGTCTATAAACTGTCCCATGACATCAAACAAGTTACTGCCTGCTGTTAGATTTGCTGCAGGCAGCCGACTTTCGAAATCAAACTCCAAATGTGCCCTCGCTTCACTTGCGATCGTTAAGGTAAAATGGTTTTGTTTAAACCTTTCACACTTGGCTGCCAGCCCGACCTGTGTGACAGAGGATGGAATGACAAGCTCATCAGGCTTAGCTGCTGCTGAAACATAATACTGAAGGGTTTTACAAGGTGTTAGACAATCAGTACTGTATGTGCAGGTTACGCTGTCTGACACATGACGGAGGATTGTGACAAACAACAACGAGACAAACCTTTAAGTAGTATATGTATACCCAAAGATATTCACAATATGTTACTGGGTCATAGCTTATTATTTACAGTCCTGTATGCTGACAAAATTGGCCAACAGACCTGTCCAGGCTGTTCTCATAAACCGTTCATAACCATACCTACGAAAAGTAATGCACTGTAATTCATATACAGTATATCCCACAAAATCAATTTGTATGTAATCCACATACGGTAACCAGGAAATATAAAGAGCGAAAAAAACGCCGCGTAGGGAGGAGGAGGTCGGGGTGGATGGGTGGGTCAAAAAACACAGGACTTTAGCCTAGGAGACTGCCGTTTGTGTCCTGTGTGAAACCAGAAGTCAAGTCAAGTACTTAAACTACGGCACTTTCATAGTTATTTTAACATAAATGTTGATTTATTTGTCACGTAACTTCCGTACTTAAGTTACGACACTTCCATAGTTATTTAACCCAAACTTTGATTTGTCACTTAACTTCCGTACTTAAGTAACGTCACTCCCGTAGTTATTTTAAACCAAACGTTGATTTGTCACGTAATTCTCTATTTAAGTTACGCCACTTCCGTAGTTATTTTAACCCAAACATTGAGTTATTTGTCACGTAACTTCCCTATTTAAGTTACCCCACTTCCGTAATTATTTGAATACAAACGTTGATTTATTTTTCACGTAACTTACGTTCTTAAGTAACGTCACTTACGTAGTTATTTTAAACCAAACTTTGATTTATTTGTAACATTCCTTTATCTCCTAACATTAAGCAAACGTTAAGCAAAATGTCTTTTAGAAGTGATTCACAAAAAATTAGCAAATTTATTTGGTGAAACCAAGACGGACATGTGAGTGTGTGTTTGTGGGCATCAACAGGTGTGTGCATTGATTGTATTTTTGGGGGAAAGTGGTTTGTTAATATTGTCCATTTTCCTATGTACTGTATGTGTTTGTCTCACACACTTCCTGTGACAACATGCATAAACATTCCCCTGGATGACTCACATCCCTCATTCTCCCTCCCTCTCTCTCTCTCTGTTTCTTCATCCATGCCTACTCTGGCCTGGCATTCTTAACTTCCTTCCGATCTTACTCACACGCTAACCAAAACATGCGCTTGGTCTCCCTCGCTGACTTTCTAGCTTGGTTTGATTTGTGTGTCTTTGTCTTAGAAAACACTCACATGGTCCGTCAGTGGGTCAGGGCTACAGTACATGCTGACTCACCCGCAATTAAACAGGAAAAGAACTGTTCAACACGTAGTTCAACCACATGTGAGCTGTTAACACCATGTGTGCATGCCCATGTCTGTCTGTGTGTGTGTTTGTGTTGGTGTGTGGGGTATTCACAAAGACACACTGGAGTCTTTCACTCCCGCTGTGTAACAACCACTCTTTGTAGTCGCCCTCTTACGCACACAGAGTGAAACAGGGTAATGCTGATTGGTATTCAGACCTTAAAGTGCAAGGTTTAAGCAAATGTTGCACACTCTGCGTGTGTTTTTGTGCAGGTGTGTGTCGGAAGGTCAATCAGGAATCATCCATTTATCCTTTACTGTAATGTTCATTAGTATGTGTTTGAGTGATATTCATTTATTCAGCTGTCAGGAGTCACTGTGTTGTTTTCAGGGGACTTTAGGCTCTACTATTATATTTCAGCAGTAGCAGGGGACACATGTTACAATAACACTTTCTCCCTCTCTGACATCCCTGCCTCCTCCTACTACTTTTTCCTTCTCCTCCTGCCATCCCCTCTACTTTTTTTTCCCTTCTCTTCCCCCGTTTATTGCATTCCTGCTCACCAATCCTGCCTCTGTTCTCACTCGTATCCCCATCTGTGTTTATGTATGTGTGTGTGTGTGCGTGTGTGTGTTTGTGTGTGTGTGTGTGTGTGTGTGTGTGTGTGTGTGTGGCCACGTAGGGCCCTGGAGTTTGGGGTTTGGACCGCCCACTCGCCCCACTGTTAACCATGTAGCTACTGGTCAGCTCCAGGGTACTACGAGCACAAAACACAGCTGAACTGAGAGAGAATAACTGACAAATTAACATTTAACAGCACAGTTGCCATGGAAATGATACCAAGGCTGGAGTGAAATTTGATCATTTTCTACTACAAGTGGAGTTGTGGACTCGATGAGTGAAACCCCCCCCCACACTTTCCTTTTCCCTGGAGTGAGCTCCAACTCACTTAGCACCTTATATACAGAGCCAGTAATAGAGTGGAGGCTCAATAACAACAAAGAAAGTGTACACAGTTTAAAAAGGCATCTATCCTTAAAGAAACACTCGCTGATTGTGTGATGTGCCCAGTAACCCTCTTAAATCCTAACACTTCCTGCCAGTTCAGTGTTTATGTTTTCAACCTAACAGTTGGGTTTATAATATAAACTGTGAGACGAGTGGGAATTGTGGGATTTGGAGGCTCTATTGCAGCAGTTCCCAACCTTTTTTTGTCTAAAGCCGTGTTTCCACTGCATGGTACGACTCTTTTGGTACACGGTCCTTTTCTCTAGCCGTGTTTCCACTGCGGATCGTACCCCCTCAGGCTACATCCACACTAATAGCGTTTTAGTGTGTGTTTACTACCACGTACGCTGGGCATGCGCATGCCGGTGTAAACAGGAAGAAGCGGTGGACACAAGATTTGATGCAAAGCGCTCAAATAATAGCTTGCCTCCTGCGCATGTAGGCAGTAGTAGCATTATAAAATGCTGAATTTAACTGCACAACAGCTGCTAGCATCGACAACAAGGTCAGCAACGCTTGTAACTCGTGATCCTCAGCTGATCGCCGTAGCGCTCGAGACTGCCGTGACATCATCTCAAGGGGACACAAGCTGAATCATTTCAATGGCAACCAAACAGAGAAGCGTCTGCAATTGTACGCCATAGTGTACGGTGTAGTTTTGCTGCCATTTTTTAAAATGTGGGTCAAGTGAATTTAGAATTGCGGTTGCTCTTGACGGCAGCTTGGCTATTTAGCAATCAAGGATGTCCCGTGTCGCGCTAGTGAAGATTCTCTCAGACGAAACAGTGGTCTGCAGTGTTTTAACTGCACTGTCTAGTATCGGCTCAGCTCGCTTGGAGCCTTGACCGAGATGGTACCAAGAATGGAGTGGTTCTATTGGAACCATCCACAACTTTTGCTAATGGAAACACAAAAATAACCATCAAATGTGTAATGAACTGAACTGAACTGGACTGGACTGAACTGAACTGAGCTGAACTGAGCTGAGCTGAGCTGAGCTGAGCTGAGCTGAGCTGAGCTGAGCCGAACCGAACCGAGCCGAACAGAGCTGAGCTGAGCTGAGCTGAGCTGAACTGAACTGAACTGGACTGGACTGGACTGAACTGAACTGAACTGAACTGAACTGAACTGAGCTGAGCTGAGCTGAGCTGAGCTGAGCCGAACCGAACCGAACCGAGCCGAGCCGAGCTGAGCTGAACTGAACTGAACTGAATTGAGCTGAGCTGAGCCGAACTGAACTGAGCTGAGCCGAACCGAGCTGAGCTGAACTGAACTGAACTGAACTGAACTGAGCTGGACTGAACTGGACTGAACTGAACTGAGCTGAGCCGAACCGAACCGAACTGAGCTGAGCTGAACTGAACTGAACTGAACTGAACTGAACTGGACTGAACTGGACTGAACTGAACTGAATTGAACTGAGCTGAACTGAACTGAACTGAGCTGAACTGGACTGAACTGAACTGAGCTGAGCCGAACTGAACTGAGCTGAACTAAGCTGAGCTGAGCTGAGCTGAACTGAACTGAACTGAACTGAACTGGACTGGACTGGACTGGACTGAACTGAACTGAACTGAACTGAACTGAACTGAACTGAGCTGAGCCGAACTGAACTGAGCTGAACTGAGCTGAGCTGAACTGAACAGAAACTGAATTGAACTGAACTGAATTGAACTGAGCTGAGCCGAACTGAACTGAGCTGAGCCGAACTGAGCTGAGCTGAACTGAACTGAACTGAACTGAACTGAGCTGGACTGAACTGGACTGAACTGAACTGAGCTGAGCCGAACTGAACTGAACTGAACTGAGCTGAACTGAACTGAACTGAACTGAACTGAACTGGACTGAACTGGACTGAACTGAACTGAATTGAACTGAGCTGAACTGAACTGAACTGAGCTGAACTGGACTGAACTGAACTGAGCTGAGCCGAACTGAACTGAGCTGAACTAAACTGAGCTGAGCTGAGCTGAGCTGAGCTGAACTGAACTGAACTGAATTGAACTGAACTGAATTGAACTGAGCTGAGCCGAACTGAACTGAGCTGAGCCGAACTGAGCTGAGCTGAACTGAACTGAACTGAACTGAACTGAACTGAGCTGGACTGAACTGGACTGAACTGAATTGAACTGAACTGAACTGAGCTGAGCCGAACTGAACTGAACTGAGCTGAACTGAACTGAACTGAACTGGACTGAACTGAACTGAATTGAACTGAACTGAATTGAACTGAGCTGAACTGAACTGAACTGAGCTGAACTGGACTGAACTGCTTGGTGGAAACGTGCCATAATGTGCCCCAACAGCCCTATCAAATGAACTCAAGTAACCCCACTGGGAATCACCGCTCTACTGGACCCCTTATCAAAACCAGTTTCTTCAACAAAGCAAATGCCACATTATCATCGACTGCATGAATTCACTAAAGCCCTGCTAATCTAATAACTGAATGCCTCTAATTATAATGAAAACAGGGTCTTTTTTTGGAAAGCAAAATGGACACAACCGTTTGTTTTTTTCCACTGCATGGTTAACCAACATAAACATTTAACCAAGCCTTGTTGCCATGGAGTCATATTAAGGCTCGGCTCCTCACTATTACCCATAGCGACTCTGACTGATGGACTGACTAAGTGGCTGGATGAATATCTGACAAGCTGGCTGGCAGAAATGACTGTCTGACTGCTTGTAGCGTGTTTAAAGGGATTATATGAATGGGGAAAATAGCTCATTATGAATTCCCCTGTTGAACAAACATGCCGGTTGTATTAATAGCAGAACTGTGCATCCAAGACAGGAGAGAAATAAAAAGGGAGGTGAGAAATAATGAAGGGTGAAAAATGAAAAATGAAAAATGCGGCTGATGGCAACAAAAAGACAGAAGCAGCAAGAAAAGGAGAGAACGATTAAGCAGATATGGAGGAGGAGAAAGACACGCTCTATATCTTTTGTCAGCGAACAGGGTTCTCCCAATACCCACTCCGCTCCCTGACCGGCTCAAGCTGCCTCTCCAGTTACACTGTTTAGCAGCACGTGCTCCACATCTCTCCGTCTAAATGAGCCCAATGTGTCTCCATCAGTGAACCGACTGTAAATTAATCTCTTTGTTGTCTAACAGCCGAGGCAGAGATGGGATCAGGACAATGAAAAGATGGGGAACCACAGCAGAAAAATAGGCATCATTATGAGAGATATGTGTCCAAAAATGTGAAACAAATCAATATAATCTGATATACCTGTAATCAGACAATAATAAATCACTACAATCCAAGTCTCACTGGCAATGCGACACCTGTTTGTGAGGCTTTGTGTGACCCTGTTTGCTCAAAAAAAGCATCAGTGCATTAAAGCATGACTGAAAGACTGAGTGGATTTAATGAATGAGTGTCTGCTATCACTCTCCACTTTGATTGTCTTCTGGTGAATTATAAAAAGGTCACACTAGAACACAGTACCGCAGAGATTTTTCTCCTGAATATATTCTTTTGACTCTGCAAGGTTTTAATCCATAGCATATTAATCCATCGCTGGCAGACAATCACAGCACATTGATTTTATAATCCTCCCCAGGCCATTTAATCGCCTCGGCTGGCATGTATCCCTGCTACTTTATTATTATTATCCACGTGTCACGGGATATCCCTGTAACCGCCATTAAAATGTCAAAGAAAGTAGGATACAATCTGGTTTTCCATCTGGTTTTCACACCAAGTGATAAGAGAGGTATCGGTTTCCAAGTGCATTTACACTCATGTTTGGCTTGGAACAACATCTGGTTACAATTAGTTACTGTGTCAGATTGGATTTTGGACTTCCAGGTGTAAATGTGGAGACAGCTAGACCTCCTCTTCTGTTGTTAATGGCCAACCTGTCTGCAACAAGACAACCGCACCATTATAACAACAGCCTTTGTATGCCTGTGTGTGTCAGTAAGTAGAGCCCTTTGAGAGTTTTTGAAAGTTTTGCTCCGTAACAACAAACAAGTCTAACTTTTTGATCCTCTATGGTGCGCAATTTTTCTTCCAGCCTCCTGCACTCCTGCCTCTCTGTCTCCGTTAGCCTACCAGGAATTCTCCAAACCTGTTAAGTCGTCGTATTCCTCGCGCTAGGAATAGAATGTGGGTCAATGCCAGCTCAGTGGAGTCGACGTGAGCTTACCAACTACTGACGCCAGCAGCTACACCGCAGCTGCCGCCAGGTTACATTAGAACTGCACGGCTCTCCGTGACCTATAGGGTCTGATGTGTGATAGTGCAGAGTAAAGTGGTTATGCTCAGTCATTACTACGGCCAGGGAGGTCATTAGAAGGGTGACAGGATCCGTGACTGGACCCCCCCCCACCCAGACTCATCAGTATGATCTCATTTGTCTTCCTGAAGAAAGTATCTCCCTCACCACCTGCCTTTCGCTTTACTTAAAAGTTTGCAATTAGAATAAACAAGAATGGGGTGAGTCTCGATACACTAGGGATGCACCGATACCAGATCGGATATTGGTGACAATGGGGCAGATCTATTCAATTCAATTCCACGTTTATATACTGGAATTTTAATTCCTGTTTAAGTTTTGACCAATTTGTTGCTGCATTAAAAAGGTTTACACTTGAATTGTAATTCCTGTTAATTTTCACCCGGTTCGACAGTTATCGGGCCGGTAAATAGGCGTTATCAGTCGCTATAAGCACCATAGATGTGGGCCAGTAGGGGCCTACTACGTTGTGAAAGTGAAACTTAAAAGTAACACATTCTAACATGTTGTAAAACTGAATGAAACGTCACGTTTTGAATACAAACAAAAAGGCTTCTTTAGGTTTAGGCAAAAAAACACTTAGTTAAGTTAAACACCGTGTTTTGGGTGAAATAACTACAAAGACAAATACACATTGTTGGTTTCACACAGGATGTGACCTCCGGTTTCCTGGGTGAAAACCCTCCACCCGTTATGGAGTTTCACACTGTCTATACTACAGCACCTGACTTCCGCTTCTGCTCCTGTCATAACTACTACGGTCGCTAGAGGTCGCTGTTCTTTTATACCTTCTTCCGGTGATCTACCATGTGAATAGACGATAAAACCTACTAGTGGGTGTAGTAGGCCCCTACTGACCCACATCTATGGGGCTTATAGCGACTGATAACACCTATCTAATAGCCTGATAACAGTCTGATCGGCTGTAATTTTGAGGATTTTGTTTAGGTTGTTGGTGTACGATTTATTATTTTAATAATAAATAACAATTCACAAAATGTATGTTATGTTATCTACATACTAACTTCTTACATTTTGTTTTACAGAGTTAGGAAAGCGATGTTGAAGTCAAGCCTGATGTTTCTTCACACACAAAAGAATAATCCCCGTCACACATGACGCATACAGCTTATTAATCAAACACTGGTATCGGATCATTACTCGGTATCGGCCGATTCCCAAAGCCCAGGTATCGCTATCGGTGTCGAGACTGAAAAAGTAATTTCGGTGCATCCAAGATAAACCAAAAACAACCACACAAAAATTCAGTTTTTTCTTAATTTCTATATTGAATTATAAAAAAATTATTACTTTTCCATCCAAAACAGCTCCCAAAGAGCAGCTAAACAAAGTATTTAACGCCAAAATCATGGTTTCCAGCCAGCCATTACTACTTTATTAAATTAATTCACAGGTGTGCTTTAAAACCGCTTCAGCCAATCAGAAGAGAGAGAGAGAGAGAGAGAGAGAGAGCAGAGGCTGTCTATTTCACGAGAAGGCTATAAAGCTGCATCAGCTCCATTTAGCCTACCTGTGGGTGGCAAGTTAAACAATAAGCTCTTTTTTTTATCTGACTGTTATAAATATGAAATTAATCATTTGTTTCTTGTAAAGTGCACACTCTTTCCTAGTTTTCCATCTTCATTACCTCATCTCCTACTTGCATACGGCCCAGATACTATAGAGGCTGTATATAAGAAGCGAAGCTAGGCCAAAAGCAGCCACAAAAGGGGCCTGTTAATGTTTCTTTATCAACAGTTTGCTTCAGGACCAGACACACAGACGAGCCCAGAGCTTCTTATTAGAGCCCTATTACTTAACGGAGCCGCCTGATCGATAGGTTCGATCGGTTTTGGAGGCCGGGTATTGTTTTGGGGTCTTTACCTCACAGTCGTAGAGGTCCGTTAGCTGGTTGATAATCCACTCCTCCAGGTTCAGTCTCTTCCTCAGCTCCTTGCGGTCGTATTTGACGGTAACGCGTCCCTGCTTCCGAACCGGTGTCTCCGGTTCCTCCGTGGTGCCGGCCGGCGTCTGGAAATATACCCGAGGTTGAGGGCTCGTCTCCGGGCTCGTTACAGCAGCCATGGTCGCAAAAAGAAAATCCCCCCCGGAGGTGTGGAAGTGTGGAAGAGGAGACGGAGAGGAGACAAAAAACACCCCGACTGATAAATGAGTGACTTGGAATCCCCCGGAGAAGACACAGCGTTGGACCTGATGCTTTTGTTGTCCAAAAACCGCTTAAAGGGACACTGGCAGGAGACGGCAGCTTCCAGTAAACACAAGACGGCGAGACGGCGAGACGTGAAGAGTGACCGGCTTATTGGGCTATTTACAGCATGCAAACTGTGCTTCTAGAGAAAGAGAGCCGACCTCAACTCTTCATTCAGTACAAAGAGAAATCACACGTCTCTCTCTCTCGCTCTCTCTCTCTCTCTCTCTCTCTCTCTCTCTCGCTGTGTGTCCCCACGAGAGGTGCGTGCGCGCTCTGACTGGACTCGAGCGCATCCGACGTAGCGCGTCTGAAAAAAAGGAAAAAAAAAGAATGTTGATTTTTTTTCCAACTTTAAAAAACAGTTCACTCCCCTTTTCTTCTCGTTTCCTTCTCATATACACTCATCCCCCTTTTCCTTTAACTCTCACATGTGACCCCCCCCGGAGCCAACTGGGATCATTTTAACATAGCTGGCACAATATGAATGAAAGACTTTATTTCGAACATAAAAATAAATAAAAATACAAAATAATAACAAACGAGTAATAGTGTCCGAAAAGGAGTAGGTAGAAGTACAACTTATATTTCCCTACCCCTTTCTCCTCTAATAACTCATATATCATAGAATGATAATATAATATAATATATAAACTATCACAGATTTATCTACATCCCAAATTATATATATCCCAAGTTTATTTACAACCCACATCTCCATCCAGAGTTAAAAAGTAGATATAAACCAACCCTTAACGCAACCCTTATCACAACTCTTCCTCAACCATATACCTCCCAAAAATATATATTTTTTGTATAGCTTTTTAAAGTGATTTATATTTGTGCTCCGCTCCTGCTCTACTGCTGCTATCATCACATATAAACATAAAAAAACAGACATTTGATTTAGTCTGTGTGCTCTTAGCACACTTTAAAAATACTTAGTCTTTCAGTGACCTATTCAATAGCCCAACCTTTGACAAACCTTTTAACTTTAAATGACCTATTATTAGTCATTGTGTTCCCTATTAGTGGCAAACCATTATGCACTAAAGACATACCAGGCTGTATTGTATTGTGCACAAATTGTCAGTTTGGCCCGGGGCCGAACGGCTTCAAACACTTTGCTATTTGAATGCTCATTTGACTAGTTCCTAACAAATGCCTCCTCTGGAATGTGTGAAATGTATACAGATACAATTTCACACCTAGATTTTCACAGTTTATGAAAAGATAAGCCTACAGTATGCAAAAATAACTATTGCATGTTTGCAAAATGTAGTTTTTCTCTTCTAAGATTACACGCTGTACTGAAAGCAGCTGGGAGCAGCTGGATTTACTAGTTTGGGTTCAGTTTGGGGATTTAACTTTTAACATCAGCAGAGATAAAACCCACTGGAGGTGTTCCATTAACAGGAAACCAGTCCCAGTTTTTCACAGTCGGCCCATTGTGTTGTCACAGCGGGGAACCCCACACCCCGACTAGGCTGCTTAATAACAAGAGTTTTAATAATAATAGGAGTGTGAAGTGAAGGGGGAGGTAAAGAGAGGGAGCGGATTCATAATGTCTGCCTCTCTCCCTCCTTTTGGAGTGTGCATGGGGGTGTTCACATCTGTCAACATGCTCATATTGGAGTGTGTGTGTGTGTGTGTGTGTGTGTGTGTGTGTGTGTGTGTGTGTGTGTGTGTGTGTGTGTGTGTGTGTGTGTGTGTGTGTGTGTGTGTCGTGCCGGCCCAAACAGCCATTTCACAGACAACCATGGCAACAAGATATAAAAAAAAAACTGAATTATTCAGCGAGCATGTCTGAAACTTACAGTTCAGTAAGCACAGACAGGCCAGCACACACTCATACACACACACGGTAACTTAAACATTCACGTGTCACACACACAACACACACATATATAGACATGCAGTCTCTATTATACACAAAAAACTGTGTCAATGTGTCACCAGGTAAAAGAGGAAAATGCAGACTAGTTGTGTGCATCTGCACAAGTGGAGTTGTATGACCTGATATTTGGGTCTTTCCACTTCTCGTCAGACAGACGCAGAGCTCTGGAGAGGAAGTGATAATGTTAGCATGCAATACTGAAACTGTTGTGGCCTCGGGGTGACTGAAAAGGTACAATGCTAGTATATATGGCATGGTATGATGCATGAGTGTGAGAAAATGTCAGGTCATGAGCTTAAATAATCTCACTAAGAACCTCAAGCTTGCAAAGAGTCATAAAATGTAACTTATTATTATTATACTGCATTCTGAAAAAACAACAACTCTATTGCAAGTTAAAATTCTGTATAAACAAAGTCATGTACAGTTAGAACATAAGCGGAAGAAACAAACTCTGTAGTATACTCTCAGTTTCAACTTCCTCCTCTATGGTGTGACCGTACAGTATTTTCACCACGCACCTGGCATCACATTGCAAAACAGACTATCACTTAAAAATTATTTATGTATTTATGTGGACTCTAGTATGGAGGACAAAACCTGCCAAAATAAAAAAATAAATAAATGACTTGATAAATAAATTTGCCATTAAATGTACCAAAAATAATATAAAAATACATGTCGGCAGTAATTAATTGATACATTTATGTCACATTTTAATTAATGCCTACATTTATTTTCAATAGGGCTGTCAATTGATTAAATACGTTAGTCGCAATTAATGTAAATTAATCACACATTTTTTTATCTGTTCAAAATGTACCTTAAAGGGAGATTTGTCAAGTATTTAATACTGTTAAATGTATGTATATTTTTGTTATCGGAAATCAATTTACAACACAAAACAAACTGCGGCCCAACAGGCAACAACAGCTGTCCGTGTGTCAGTGTGCTGACTTGACTATGGCTTAACCAAAACTGCATGTGATTATCATAAAGTGGGCATGTCTGTAAAGGGGAGACTCGTGGGTACCCATAGAACCCATTTTCATTCACATATCTGGAGGTCAATCAAGGGACCCCTTTGAAAATGGCCATGCCAGTTTTTGACAGTATCTTCACTCTAGCCTTAAAACTGACTTGTGTTAACTTTGACAGCTCTAATTTTCAATATAATTTTTGGCACATTTAATGGCATATTTATTTATTTAATTATTGAGTCATTTATTTATTTATTTTTGGTTTTGGCAGGTTCCGTCCTCCGTACTCCTGGAGCTTCATTTGGAGAGCTGCTCTCAGAAATACAGACCTCTCTCCTTTGCTTCTTACAGGGAGTTTAGGAAGTCATCCACCCACAGGGGGGAACTGTTGAGCTGTTTCCATTGAGATGTCAGCTCTGTGAGAAACAATCTGGATGGTTTTGTCTCATATGGAGCCATAGAGAGAGAAATAGTGTATATGTGGAGTCCACAAATTACTAATTTGTACGCATGAGATATAATTCGTGGCATCAAATTTAATTAAATCGTTCCCACGTTTTGATTCATTTGTGCGCACAAGATAGTAAATCGTGGCCTAAATTTAATTAAATCGTTCCCACGTCTTGGTTAATTCATGCCCACGAGATAAATGACGTCTGATGTCATGAGTTCAGGCTGCTTTCGGTAGTTTTTGCTATAATAGCTTGCAGGCGCTTGGAAGGGTTGTATTCTCTCTCTGGTGCGCCTATCTACTATACTGAAGGCCTTTCCTTCACACTGGTGACTCTCTTTACAGCCATCTGAAGCCACCAGGTATCTGGTCCATCTGTGGTCAACACTCTGATGCAGGTTGCACAAAGTTTAACCAGTGGATCTACCGCGTGTAATTGTGTAAAATGTATCTTGTATGCACAAATTAGTAAATTGTGGCCTCGATATATGTATATTTTTCTCTCTATGGCCACTCTTGGGCTCCATTGCACATTTCTTAGACATAAGTTTTCTTTTTCTTTAGCAGATACAAGCTTCATGAATACCATTCAGAGAGCTTATCACTGATCTGCAGCTACTCAGGAGGAATAAGGTTACGCTTTGTAAATGATTATTGATACATTTTTTTGTCAAGTCACGCTCCTTCCGGTGGACCCCATGGGACCTTATTTCTGAAAAAATCTGAACTATAGTCTACATAGAGAGATACATATTTTTTTTTGCAAGACAAGAAAGTCGCAGTTTGTTGTAAAACTGTTGAAGTATCAAATTGTGAAAATACGTAATCAAAAAGACTACACACCCAAAAGTCGCGTAGTGACATCTCTCTCTCTGAAGCTACGATGAGTTTCGTACCAGGATGTACTCACACCAGCAACGGGTCTCGCTCGTTCTATCTCTTCCCGGCTGATAAAAAGACCATTAAGACCGTTCATATTTTTTCAGAAAAAAGGTCCTATGGGGTCCACCGGAAGGGGCGTGACTTAGGCTCTCTGTACTTCTTCCATGAGGAGGTCAGAGGTCACCCCTGGAGACGAGTCAGACCAACACACCTACAGCTGGGTTAAATTCTCCAACCAAGAATTTGTGAATATAACATGATGGATGAAACGAATACACAAACATGTGAAGTCAACATTGAAGTGTATTGCAAAATCATTTGAATCCAACATTGTATTGTATTCACTGATTGTCATGATTTCAGTATGGAATCCAAATCAGTCTCTCTCAATTGTGCGCTTGAATCTTGTTTTAGCCTATGCAGTGTGCTGTTTACACAATAGTTTTACCCTGATTCACTTCTGCAGAAACACTTGACACACACATTGCTGTGGTCGACAGGTGCACACTACACACACACACACACACACACAGGTAGGCTACACCCCCAGTATTCTCACAGCAGACTGAAGCAGAGCTGAAACTCCACATTCCTAACTGTTGCACAACCCCTGCACAGAGGGGGAGGGTAGTGTTGCCATGCAACAGCTAGATGGCAGTATAGGATTATATTGCAGGCATGTGACGCCATGAAGGCATCAAAATTGTTGGGTCCGGTTCGGTCCCCCCATGTGGAGCATTTTGAGGCTGCAGGGGATAGGGGTTGACAGCTGGAGCTAAACTCTTTTGGACAGAGTGGAATGTGAATTCTCGATCATCATATCCATCTGCATTGTCTATGAATGCCTCTTCTGGGGCACACTGTAATGAGCACTTTGCTCACATGCCCACATGATAGCTTTTCTTGACAATAACCGGGCAAGTGTTACGGAGACAGATGGGTCCAGTCTCCAGTGAACTGTCAGCGACTTCAGGCCAAAGTCTCAGCAGCAGCGCTGTGGAGAGTAATCTGATCAAGTTTTTATTGCTACTGTTGACTGAGTCAGGCCTTTCTTATTAAAGCTAGCCCGTGTGTGTACTGTACATGCTTGTGTGTGTTTCTGAGCGTGCATGCATGTGTGTGTGGTGAGGGGGCAGTGTGTGGCGAGCCAGTGAATATGCCTGTGTGTCTTTATACAATGTGTCTTTGTGAGTCCGTGGCTTTGCGTTGGAGAGAAAGATCTGTCTGTTACAAGAGAGAGAGAGAGAGGAGTGGTTGTGGGTCTTCCGTTTCTCTCAGCCTCTTTTCATGTGTCTTCTGTCCCTCGCTTTGTTCCATTTTTAACCTCTCTTTTCTCTTTTCATAACCCTCTTTATTAACAGGCCTTTTCTGACAGCCTACACTTATTCCAGAGAACAGGAACGACTTCTTTGTAAAACTGAACACGAACATACCTGAACATGATTGGATCTCACATTTGCTCTAGTTCCATTTCCAATGAATGAACTATCTCTATCTCTTTCATTCCTCTCTTTCTCCCCTTAAGTCCTACTCTTTTCTGTATCTCTTTCATTAAACGATACTTCCTTTTACTCTGCTTGTCCTGTTTTTCCTCTCTTTCTATGCCTGTCTTTTGTGGTCCTATGAAAGGGGGCTTTTGAGGACACCGCAGCTGTTTCATGGCAACCCATCCGATATCACTAAATGTTAACCTGCCAGTGGTGCTAGAGGCAAACTCAGAGAATCACCGAAGTCATATGGGTTCATCCTCAGGGGTTCATGAATTTATTATGTGCACCAATTTTCATGGAAAACTATTAGTTGTCAGGACATGTCACTAAAACCCCAAAATGTCTCATGGTGGTGCTACAGGAACGGGCTGTTCTCATACACCGGTCGTAGCTTTACCTACGAAAAGTAATGCACTGTAATTTGTATCCTACAAAATCAAATCCCCATAATTGCGAACCAGGAAGTATAAAGGGCGACGAACGCCGTATAGGGAGGAGGTCGGGCTGGATGGGTGGGTCAAAAAACACCAGATTTTCGCACAGGAGACCTTGCATAACTTCCGTACTTAAGTTACACCACTTCCAGTGTTATTCTAACTAAGTAGTTTTGTTGCCTAAAACTAACCACTTTCTGTGAAGGCGGAAGTTTATTTTGAAAAGACTGGAGCAGAAATTGACACGTGCATCACCTGCTGCTGTACATTCGTAGGAAAACACACGAAAAATGAAGAATAACGTTTCGTAAGATATCATACGAACCAAACTGTTGTATGAGGATATGTTGACAGGAATAGTCATGGTATCACCAAATTCATTAGGATTCATCCTCTGGGGACCACACAGGTCTGTACCAAATTTCATGCCAATCCATCCAATAGTTGTCCAGATATTTCAGTCTGTGACTAATAGGTGGTCTCACCGACAAAAAACAAAAAAGACATACACAAACAGCAACTAACTTTTTAATGTGGACACAGTTGTGCTAGATCTCAGGTCATACGACTAGAGAGCAGCACCAAAGCAGACTCACCAGAGGTTGATCTTTTTCTGTGTACAGTTAGAAAAGCACCTTCTGTGAGGATGAGCATGGGCGGATTATGGGACAATGGGCCCCTGGGCACAGACATGCCAAAGGCCCCACCACCTCTCCTACAGAGGAGCAAGACACACAGACATTATAGTTGTTTAGCCTCTTTTTGTTGTTGTTTTGTGTCTCTTTGTAGTCGTCACACATCTTTTTGTGGTTTTGTGTCTCTTTGTAGTCAATTTTGCCTAATGTTTTATAAAGATATTTTTTTTGGCTTCTTGCCTTTATTTGATAGAGATAGTGATAGTCTTGAAAGGGGGAGAGAGAGGGGACAGCATGCAGCAAATGGCCATGGGTCGCATTCAAACCCGGGCCGCTGCGGTAAGGACTCAGCCTTGGTACATGGGGCGCCTGCTCTGTTTTGCCATTCTTTGTAGTTGCTTTGTGTCTCTTTGTAGTTCTTTTGTGTCTCTTTGTGGTCATTTTAAGATTCTTTGTAGTCATTTTGTGTCTCTTTGCATCTGTTTTGCATCTCTTTGTAGTTGTTTTGGTCTATTTGTAGTCATTTTAAGTCTCTTCCTGGTTGGTTGGAGCGTGTCTCTTTGCATGACATTTTGAAGGTGAAGGCCAGGGGGGTCCCCTGACACGTTGGGCCCCTGGGCCTGTCCCCGGTAGGCCCGTTCAATAATCCATCCATGAGCATTAGAGATCTGACTGGACTGCGGTCAGAATGAACTGGGGAGCCAAACCATTAAGTAGAAATATGAAGTTGATTCTGAGAAGAAAAGAGAAGAGAGAAAAACATATAAAAGAGCCTGCTCATCTACGGTTACTCTCGTTACTGCACGGGCCAATGGGAGCTGGACACCTGTTGGAATGAGAGAGCAGGAGTTGGGCAAAAACACAGAGGAGGAAGAGAGAGGCTTGGACAGAGTGACCTAAAATGAGGATGTTTTGTAAAAAGAGAGAGAGAGAACAGAGAGAGGGCTGAATAGAGTCTATTGACACCACAGGTGCCTGCACTTCAAATGCAGCATTCAACACAACATTGTCTGGCTAAAAAGATAGTGTGTGTGTGTGCATTTTATTATGCACCAGAGAAACACAATATCCCCGCTTATGCATGTGTTCTGCGCTGTTGAAAGAATGCATATGCATGTGTCCATCTTGTGTTTGTTTGCTGTCATTTGAGAGGTTGTGTGTGTATGTGTGTGTGTGTGGTGGTTCAAGATCAGTTTAATCAACAAGTCCACCTGGACTCGGTTACTCAAACACACACAGCTCAGATATACAAAGAGACACACACATGGCGATCCGTCTAGCTGCTGAATTGTTAAACAATGTATCTCCGACTGGATGTGTGCTCCTCCTCGGAGTCATGTAACACTGACACCAGCAGTTTCAAATTTTGTGTTCATGATGATATATTTCTTGATTGATTCCTGTGGATTTTCTTTGGATTTCCTCTTCCTCGCTATGGCGAAACACACCACCGGGCAGTCAGCAGGCTGCAGCATAGCAGACATTCCTGCCGGGTGTAGTTAGGGAGTTGGAGAATGGCAAGAGTTGCCAAAAAATCTGTTGCTCCGTAGTTTTTTTTTTTTTACAAGAAATGTTGCTTGGCAGCAGGATTCGGACGGGATTGTAACTGTTAAGCCTCCTTTGCTCTCACGCATCTTAAAACATGATACGTTGCCACTGACAAAGGAGGAGGCAGGGGAAAGTTACCTGATGACTCTCAGCGGCTTCAATTACTTCACCTAAATTATTACCAGTTTGTATGATGCAGATTTAACATCATCATGTATAAACTACATCCTTAATCTCACAATCCGACTAGTTGAGTAACACCCCTGTTGCTCCAGGATTACCTCTAAACTGATTGCTGGGTTTTTCCAATAACTGCTACCATGTTTTTAATAACGTTACAGGATGCACAAGTAATCTGTCACCGTCAGGGAAAATAGGTTAAAGAAATTAAAGGCAAAGGTAATTTGAAGAATTAAAACAACCTTTAATTATATGTCTGCTTCCTTCAGACTACAGCAAACAGGAGATTAGTCTCATGTTTCTACAAGCGTGCATGTCATGCATGCCTGTGATTTTTAGTAGAGATGGAACTTACACCATTTTTATTTATGCTAATCAGTGCTTCCAAACCTTTTTGGTTTGTGGTCACTTAAAGGAACAGTTGGACTTTTTGGGAAATCCATTTATTCGCTTTCTTGCCGTAAAGATGCTAAATCAAAAGTAAATCTACATTTACAATACAAATATGAGAGTGGTATTGATTTTCTCATCTAACTCTCAGCAAGAAAGTCAATAAGCAGTAGTGGAATGTAACTAAGTACATTTACTCAAATACTATATTTACAATTTATCGGTAGGCCTACTTGTACTCGACTATTTTCATTGAATGCTACTTTATACTTCTATTCCACTACATTTCAGAGAGAAATGTTGAACTTTTTACCATGCTACATTTATAGGGCATCTTAAATTACGAATTTCTTTTTTAGATTAAGATTTTACATGCAAACCATATAAGAAGCAGAGCTTTACTTTTAGATTAACCCGTTGTTTCTAGGCTAGGTGTGTCCCCCCCTTGCTTCCAGGCTTCATGCTACGCTAAGCTAACCAGCTGCTGGATGTGGCTGCTGGATGTAGCTTCACATGTAGTGTACAGACATGAGAGTGGTATTGATCTTATCATCTAGCTCTAATCAAGAAAGCGATATTTCCCATATTGTCCAACGATTCCTTTAAAACACAGCAGCGTCTTCTTGCGGCCCGCCATCAAAGGCATAACATGGACATTAGTTCAGAGAAACCAAAGAGTTGCTGCTCAGAGATAGTTTTAAATGATGGGTGTTTAGATGCCTGATGAGGTGACGGTATCTTGTATTTCACCAAAAAAAGCATGACAAATTTGAGAAAAGATAAAAAAAAAATTACTTTTTCCCCATCATTTTGCCTTTTATCATCTTGTGCCCCATTAGATTATCCTGGTCGTCCTGTGGTGTTGCTAATATGTGGATGTATACCCTTACAATAAACATAGATTTATTGTTTTATGAAGCACTGTGCAACAGTTCATGAAAGACTTGCGATAGCTCGCAATACACTTGAGCTTCATATGGCTGTAGTACTCGAGGGCTCATTAAAGGGGCACTCCACAGATTTTACAACATCAAGGTCAATCTAGTCGAAATGGGAATACATTGTCCATGAAAACAGTTGTGTAATGTCCTCTGTGGCTCCAAAGACGCTTTCGAAAGTTAAAGAAAAAATTACCCCTTGTGATGTCACCAGGGTTATCTCGACTTGGGTTTGGAGCATTGACTGTATATAAGAAGTGGACGTAATCACCGTGTCGTCACCCATTGGTTTGTGGACTGCTGTTTTGAAGCCTTAATTTCAGTATTTTAGCCGTCGCCATCTTGTTTTTTTGCAACCAGAAGTGACACGAGAAGGTGGAGCTAAGTACAACCGAACGCTGAATACGAAATTTTTAGGCAACCAAAATGTTACATTTAACTTTCATGAACTGAAAACACACTGTGAAATGGTTAAAGGTGTAAGACGAAAACACGGACAACACCCAGACCGGACAACGCCGTGGTAGCGACCTGTCAATCACAAGGTAGCCACGCCCTAAAGCATCCCCTGCTTTATGGTCTATTTGACTGTAAATGGGACCATAATTTACTAAATGAACATCATGCTGTATTGAAGGAGACTTGAAACTAATGATTGAGATCATAAACTCATGTTTACAATGTTTACTGAGGTAATAAATCAAGTGAGAAGTAGGTTAATTTTCTAATAGACTTCTATACAATCGGACGTCTTTTCGCAACCAGAGGAGTCGCCCTCTGCTGGCTATTAGAAAGAATGCAAGTTTAAGGCGCTTCCTCATTGGCTTCACTTCTCAGACCCGGACGTAGCCTACTGGTTTGGAGACTACACATTTTCAACGGAAAACCTATATTAAAAAGTGGCAAAAAACACGGCCATTTACTAGGAGTGGAGGGTTTATTAAAGCCACTTTATTGTTGCATTGTGGGAAGTGTAGGACTTTTGGAGTTTGACTTCATAGGGACCAAAGGTCAGGATATCTCAGCTCCTGCTGATTTAATTTTGACGTTTCTTTTTTTAATCTGCATCTCACAAGTCCCCAAACTTTATTGAAGTGCAATGCTAAACCACTGGAGTGCACCTTTAAGTTCCACCCAGACACGTTGACTGCAGGTGTGTAAAGTTTGAGCAAACATGCTATAGGGGAAAAAATCGATATTATTTCAGAGAAAGAAAGCATAGACATCATGTTCGTGTATGCATAAGGTCAATTTTAGAAGACATGCAGACAGATTGGTAGGCAGAGGAACTGGATTAAAACACTCCCCTTTTACACAAACTCCTTCCTCTCTCATTCCTCATTCACTCAACGTTATCTGACGCTGTCTCTTTCTCACTCTCTCCCTCTCGGAATCGTCTTTTTTTTCTCCCCCCCAACAGAAACATGCAGGGAGGAGAGGAGGAGGAGGAAAGAAGCAACGCGTCGAAGGCGACAGGAGAGAGAGGAAGCAGCAGCAGAGAAAGTTGTTAGAGGAGAGGAGAGGAGAGAGGACAGGGGTCGACCAGATGGGAGGAAGGAAGGAAAGGATCTCTCTGCGCGATTAAAGGATCCTGCATGAATAAATAAACATATGAATCAAAGCCTGTAATAATATAAAGAAGGGGGAGTTGTATGCGCGCCACCGCGCTGCGTGGACGCGGAGAGGACAGACAGACAGCGGCGGTGCGCGCTGAGACAAGTCCTGTCTTTCTCTCTCTCTGTCTCTGTGGACTTATACTCCTCATGTTCTCCACACTCTCGGCGGGCTCCACTAAAGTTTGAGGTCTGAAAAAACTTCCTTTCTCCCCGGAAAAGAAGCAGAAGTGGAAGGAAGGAAGTTTCTTTTTCTTTTCTGGTTCTTTCCTTCCGAGGAGTCCAGCTCTCCGTAGCCGGGTTTAGGCGTTGGCACCCGGGCAGGGAGTCCCTCGCCATGGCCGGGGCCAAGCCGGGAGTCCACGCGCTGCAGCTCAAACCCGTGTCCGTCCACGAAGCGCTGAAGAAGGGCGGCAAGTTCATCAAATGGGACGAGGTGAGAAGGAAACTTGTTTTCTCCGCCAGATTAATACTCTCTGTTTGAGCCTCAAAGTGAAACGAATCGTTGTTTCTTGACTCAAACTTTGACTCAAACATGACAGCCTGCTGCTGACAGTAGGCCCACTGTTGTGAAGGGACACACGAGACTGCTGTGTGTGTGTGTGTGTTAGACAGATAGGGATAATGTGTGTGTGTGTGTGTGTGCAGGTGTGTTAGACCCCCTCTGAACACAGAAGCCCACTATGTTAGAGAGAGTGTGTTCATCAGATACTCTAGTTAGTAGAAAACTCCCCTGTAGCTGCCAGCAGCACTGCTTCAGTGTGTTGTGTTGGATTCTTGTCAAGCCGGTTCTCCTCAGGCTCAGGTTCACTTCAGACTCTTCCTCCCTCCTGTTCTCTACTTTCTCCCCCTTTTCCCCCCAGGTGGTTAGAGGAGAAAGCACCTGCCTCAGTACAAGTGGCTCCATTTGAATGCACCTTGAGCTGCAAGTTACACTCTGAAATATCACCCTTTATCAGAACTTTATTGACATGTTTCTGTTTCTATCAGGGCTGTCAATCCATCAAAATATTTTATCGCGATTAATCGCATGATTGTGCATAGTTAATCGCGATTGATCACAAATTAATCGCACCTCTTTTATCTGTTCAAAATGTAGTTTAAAGGGAGATTTGTCAAGTATTTAATACTCTTATCAACATGGGAGTGGACAAATATGCTTGCTTCATGCAAATGCATGTCTATATTTATTATTGGAAATTAATTAACAACACAAAACAATGACAGATATTGTCCAGAAACCCTCACAGGTACTGCATTTAGCATAAAAGATATGCTCAAATCATAACATGGCAAACTGCAGCCCAACAGGCAACGACAGCTGTCAGTGTGTCAGTGTGCTGACTTGCCAAAAACTGCATGCGATTATCATAGAGTGGGCATGTCTGTAAAGGGGAGACTCGTGGGTACCCATAGAACCCGTTTTCATTCACATATCTTGAAGTCAGAGGTCAAGGGACCCCTTTGAAAATGGTCATGCCAGCTTTTCCTCGCCGAAATTTTAGCGTAAGTTTGGAGCGTTATTTAGCCTCTTTCATGACAAGCTATGCCATGGTTGGTACCGATGGATTCCTTAGGTTTTTTTAGTTTCATATGATGCCAGTATATTCACTATACCTTTAAAACTGAGCCCGCTACAACCTAAAATTTGCAGGTTGCATTAAAGAAATTAGTGGCGTTAAACCAAATTTGCATATCGCGTTTATAACTTTGACAGCCCTAGTTACTATGACTCTTTAATTCATGTCAACACAAAAGGATTCAATTATTTTTCCTGCCCTATATTTTTCTGCAGCAGTGTCAGGCAAACCTGACATGCCCTGCTTGTGTCATTGACCATAATAAGTGTGTGTGTGTGTGTGTGTGTTGGGGTTTTCTGAGACAGAGTGCAGGCTCCATTCTGCAATCTTCTCCATAGAGAAAGTAGGCGTGTGTGTCCATGATGTATCTGAGCGGCCGTCAATGATTAACTGAGTTGCTCACTGATCTGGCTCTGTAGTCTTCCAACAAATGCATGCACGTGTGTGTGGGTGTATGTGTGTTTGTGGATCGTGCGAAATATTGCATGGTAAAGTCCATAGTTCCAATATCATAGGAGTGCTCTGCAGATAGAGGCCAGGTGTGGTGTTACACACAAAAGAAAAATGGACAATACCAGTGGTTTAATGTAAATCCATACATCAGCAACAGACCTTCACATTGTAATGATGACGTGATGTTGTGTGTGTGAGTGTGTGTGTGTGTGTGTGTGTGTGTGCATGTGTGTGTGTCTAGCCTCGGAAGAAGGGTCTTGTCACGCAAACAGTGCATACCATGTCCTTTTGATTTCCCCTTCCTTTCTCACACACACTAACTCCCTCTGTCTGTCTCTCTCTCTCTCTCAAAGGGAATTCCCAGGAAATGGTTGTGCTGGTGATTAAGTGTGTGAACACTCAAAAACATGTGCATGTTTTCTGCTTGTATATCTATCATCCCCCTCTATTTGCTATTGCCCGCTAAAATCAACATGTGAATTATGGAGGATAAATGGAGAGAGAGGGGGAACACATCTGGGAGAGGAGGGATGTGGAGGAGATCAGAGAGAGAGAGAGAGTTCATAAAATAATAACGAGAATGCCTTTGTATTTGGGCACAAGATGTCAAAGATGCTCCATTGTTAAACATCAGTATAATCAAATGAAACAATGGTTGAGTTGGTACAGCTTCCATCATCTATCAGTTAGCGCTTTTATGACGCAAATTACGCCTATAGGGGCTGTCTCACAAATCAGGATTATCCAGATTATGAGGTGTGAAGAGTGTGAAAATCCAGAGACCCTTTAAATCTGGAAGAGAAATGCTGAACTAAAGAGCTGCTCCAGGGTTTATTCAGTGCAGTTATTCACCTAACTGTTGCAAAAAATAATGCTTCAACTTGACCTGAACGTATACAAGAAACTCCCTGAAGTAACTGTATGTCCTTCTGTTATGTCCCATAAGGCCATGTTGCAGATTTCCTGCCAAATCCATAATGTACATGTTGTATTAAGACGATTAAATCAGTCGTCCAGTTCCTTGTTTGCTCACTTTTACCACAATTACATCTAGGGCTGAACAATTAAGAGAAATATATATAAATAAGTAATTGCAATTATTTTGACTGATATTGCAATTGCGATATTAGAGTGAATCATAATTTTATTCTCATTTTCATCGCATATTAAAATGATTATGGTGTGATTTTTTTGCGGTGATCTGTAGCAATACAAAGATGTTTTCTCAAGTCTGTAGAATATGACGTATAGGACAGGACATCTCCGCAGCACCACAATATTGAACAGTTAACAAAATTAACAAATTAATTTTAAATTGCAGCAGGCTATATTGCAATTTCGATAAAATTTCAATTAATTGTGCAGCCCTAATTACATCCCACATTTCTTTCAATAATGAGTCGTGATTAAATAAATGACACACACTATTTAAGTCCGTAAGTGAGGTAATATGGTGGCATCTGGACTCCGGCACATTAAGGTAGTGCTGAATCAATTAATCAGTCCTTCAGTGTTGGACTATAAGTCCGACAAAACAAGCAACTTGATTATTTTCGAAAGTTTTATGGACTAAATTGATGGATTAATCGGTGATAAAAATAATTGTGAGTTGCAGCCCCAACGGTGCAGTTATCCTGCTTACTTAATGAGACATCTTCTAATAATCCTGTATGTATTGTCACAAAACGATGCCTCTACTTAGTTGTCCCCAACTTATCAGAAACTCATTGAAGAAACAGCATTTTTTTCCTGTTTTTTCCCATAAAGCAAATTTATAAATGAAGTGTAAGGGCAAGACTGTCAGCAAGTTAAGACCGTCAGTCTCCCTGATGATCACCTTATTTGCTCACTTTTGTCATAATGATAAAATAATTTACAAAGCTCTTTAACACAGTCGATCATTTGCTCCTGGGCTCCATCATTGTCTCAAACATGAGAAAATAAGAACTTGTTGCAGTTATACAGCTCAATGGTAATGTTATTTTGTTGAACCCTTTTTTTAACCAGGAAGTCTCTTAAGATACACTGTCTCTTTTACAGTGTAGAGTTAACACAGATCCACATAAAAAAAATACATTTACAACTTTCGTCACTTTTCAGCACAGGTCCTGAGAGACACATACTGTATAGGAGAGAGCTTGACTATTTAACACAGATGAATTACTCATGTAACTTTTTCTTAATATGGCATTTGAATGCCTGGCATGAAGGAAGCGTTTCCAATTCTTGTAAATGATTCCAAAGCCAGGGTACATGCAGTTTTTTTTAACAAGTTCAGAACAAACTCTGGGGACTCTGAAGGTTACTCATGTCAAATAAAGCATGACTCAATCTGGCTCTGTAGTGCAGGAAACAAAAAACATTTACCCCAACTGTGCCTTAGAAAGAATTGAACCACAGGCAGTTGTTTAGAATGTATTACGGTTTATATTTAATATGTATTGATTGATAAATCCAACTGTAATCTGGTAAAAGAGCTCCCGTCTCAAAGTTTTCACATGGAGCTCAGAAATAATAGTCTACCGGGGACACGTGGATTATTTTAGTGTCTGTGTTTTAACAGGGAAGTTGATCACTGTTCCAAAAACTTGGCGTACTCCTTTAAGGATTTAGCAAAGTGAGAAAAGAATTAGGACACACACACACACACACACACACACACAGAAAGTGCCCGAGGGCAGTGCAGTTTGTTTACATGAAAACCCCACTTTTGACCCCATCCCTCTCTTTTCACCCCCTCCCTCATCACTGTGTCCTCCCTCCACATCTCTTTTCCTCCACATCCCTTCATCCTCTCTTGTTCCTCCTTCACTTTTATACTGTCGCTGCCGTCTACTGTAGGCCCATCAAACACACACACACACACACGCACACACACACACACACACACACACACACACACACACACACACACTGACTCATGCATGGGGGAGGAGGAGGAATGCATTGCCCGTCTTTCTTCTGTGTTTCGGCTGGTGTGCACACGTGTGCTCGTATGTGTGTGCGTCCGCGTGTGTGTGGTTGTTTTGTTCTGGGTGTGTGTTTCTCGTTGAATGACTTCCTGTTTGAGCTTGTTGTAAGGCTCCAGAGCCAAACCATTCTCCTTCTCTCTCTCTCTCTCTCTCCCTCCGTCTGCTGCTGCTCCGCCCTCTGCAGCCCGGCCGCAATTCAATTTAGATGAATTCCGACTGGAATTCAGTTAAAATTCCTCCCAAACAACCAATTAAACAAACAGAGAGAGACAGCGTGTCTACAGAGCAGCCCGGCTCTCTTTTCACTGTGCACAAAAGTCAAAATACAAAATCATCTTTACACCCAACATTAACATCTGCCTCATTTGCAGTGTTTCATTCAGCTGGATTATATCTGCACCTGATAGTCAAATACACTTCTTCTGTTCATGAGGTGCCTTTACATGTATAAACTTTCAAAACAGGCTCTGAATATGCACTTTTTGTATTAAAAAAACAAAAGATTTTTTCTCCAGGTCCAAACATGTTTTCTTTGCTCAGAACCACATGGCAAAGTGTACTTTTTTTCCAGATTTGTTTATGTTCACATTGCACAATTACAAGCAAACCAGAGCCAATAAACAAAGTCACATGGACCCACTATTTGCTCATTAATTGGCAGGAGTTATGGGACGGTTTTGGCTCCGGTTCAAAATGCCTGAGCGGAGCATGATGCGTCATAAAATGTTGCATTTGAGGTTGTTTCCTGCAATTGGGTCGGGATTATTTAGTCAGACCGCAATGCCGTTCACTTAGAGGAGCTCAGGACTACAATCTTGGCAACGGTCGAGGACGCTAAAGGCACTTTAATGCTGCTGTTGTCCTCAGTGTTCATCAGTGCTGTGTTGCCAAAACCAAACTGACTGCAGACACTATTCAGACAGATTCACACATATCCCGACTAGGCATTTGTGGATCTACTGTGTTCACCACCTATATCTAGTTTGAAGATACTCTACTGGTGCGGACCAAAACAGCCGGTCCGTGACCGCTTGTGAGAGGTGGTCTCGGACATTTTCCAAGCAAACCGAAACGCAGGGGATTATGGCCATTCAAGATAAACTGGAGAAGAAGGGATTGGTGCGCACAGTAGATAAGTGCCGACTCAAAGTGAAAAAATGTAGACGGCAATATATCAAAGTCCACGATTCCCTGAATATAATTTGATAACAACCGCAATGATGGCAGAGAAGTCGGTCGCACTTACTACTTAGCGTTACTTTACATCATGTAAACCAACAACAGCTGTGCACCCCATGGACAGATGGACGCTAGATATTTGAATAGTTTGAACCTATGTGTTTTTTTAGGACGAATATTTGAACGTCGTTTTTGGCCAATTTTGACAGCCCTAATTTGTAATGATCCATGCATGGACTTTATATCAGTCATGTCATATAGTTTGTTGTAATCAGCCAAATATTTAGTTCTCAACTGCCTTAGAATGTGGTTTGGATGATTGGCGGTGCATCTTAGTCTATTTAAACCTAAATGGTAGCATAACGCAGGTTGTTAAAGGAACAGTTCGACGTTTTAGGAAATTTGCTTCTCCGCTTTCTCGACGAGAGTTAAACGAGAAGATCAATGCCACTCTCGTGTTTGTATGGTAAACAGGAAGCTGCAGCCAATTAGCTTAGCTTAGCATCAAGAATTGGAGGAATGGGGAAACGGCTCATTTTAAAGCAAAGTGACACCCAGATTTTCTTGCATAATATGTATGAACATTATATCATGTTGCATCTCATTTGTTCTGTTCGCTCAAACTTTACGAACTAAAAAAAGACCAGCTGTTTCCCCCGGTTTCCGGTCTTAATTAAGCTAACAATGTGGTAACAATCTTCTCATCTAAACTCTCAGCAAGAAAGCCAATGAGAGTATTTCTGTTGGTTTTAAGGGTGCCATTGTTACCAGTTTAATGTTTCCTGGAAATCCATTCAGCACCGACTTATGTTTTATTCTAAAGCAGATGAAATTTTCTCTCAGCAGTTTTTTTTTTACAGTTGTTCCAAAACTTGGGTATCACAGGCATATTGTGCTGTGATGGGATGGTAGTTTGAAGTTTTCCCGCAAACCTCGATACAGGAATTGTTCCCGAATTTCTCTCCATCTCCACCATCAGCATTGCAGTTATAAGACTGCGTTTTGAAGTTGAACTCTCTTACAAGTATGCTTTCTTCCTCCTGCCTGTTGGGACTTGCCAAGTAGCTCCTTTTATCGTCTTGTTTTCTGTTCCTGCTTGGCTTTGGCTGCTTCTTGGTAAACACTTTATATCACACCATGGAATGATTTTATGATGCCACAGCACTGATAAAAAATAACCTCTGTCGCAGCCTTGAATGATCATTGCTCTCCTTAAATAAGATAAATAAGAAAGATATCTTCATAGCTGACTCTGCACTGTTCATGTTGCCAACACAGCATGCACTACATTGGATCTAGCCTATGGTGTGTTGAAAGTCCTCCCAACACAAGGCCAGATGGTTTCGTAACTGCTTGGAACGCATTTTACACCTGAAATGTGACAGCTAATATATCAAAACGTTTCTATCCTTGGAAGCAGATCTCTTTTGTAGGCATAGGTGCTGTGTCATCGTGACCTAATGGGAAAACATTATGGTCTCCTCCGCTTTAATGCCAACTTTTCTTTGTGCCAGTATCAGAAAGTGGATGTCCCGGTTTAGCCTTAGATAGACGGAAGCAACAAGCCACAAACTGTCGTTAACAGTCAGTTAAGGGGTAAACCCTTTGGTGATGTAAGAGGAGGAGGAAGAAACGCAGGCTTGTGCGAAGGTCTGACGGCGTGCTGAGAAACACTGCTGACATCCTGACAGAGTGGTGAGAAACAAGGGATGGATGGATGAATAGAGGGAGAGGTGGAAGGTCAACCACAGCCACATGTGAAGTGTGGGACTGACATCTGGACTCCTCCATCTCTCCCTCTCCTCTTTCACCCACTACACATGTAACCTTGTGTCTCTCTCTTGTATCTTATATCTGATCTCTTCCCCATTCTTTCTTTTGCCATCTTTCTATCACTCTCTCTTCCTCCTTCTATTCGTCTCGGTCTGCTTCCTGTGTTGCAGTTTTGTTTCCCCTCTGTCCTCTTCTTCTTTCTTTCTGTCTCGTCTTCAGATTGGATCTCTGTCTGGTCTTTTGTGTTGACACTACTAGGGTTAAGGGTCCTCCACTCCTAACATGCCCTTTATAGTATTTGGTTATATATTATCCATATTTATATTAGGCTTTAAACACCACAGTGCGTCAGTAGAGTTGGTACAGTAGAGGTCTCGTTTGTTTGTCACCACGCACTGACCTGTTTTTCCTCCATGTGTCTCCAAAACATCAACTTTTCATGAGAAAAACACCCCTGTGGTCAGCTTTGAGACAATGCTTCTTTTTCTCTAAAGGATTTTTTTAAATGGTTTACTTGGCTAAAAAAAAAAAAAAGAACAATTTTTGGAGAATTGAAATTGGAGGAATTTCTGTCACAGACCTTTCCAATGTTTGAATTGGGGAGGCTACAGTATGTCTGATAAGGATGTCACGAGTACTGATACTTAGGTACCAAGTTGATGCCTAAAAACATGAAAATGTGACGGCACTCGTTTTTTGATACTGTATCGCAGGTACCGTAGATACCGGGGATCAGGGCTCAAGACTAACAATAGAAAATTTCAACAACGCTACATTGTGAACAACACATTACACTGTTAAATTGGCAGGAGGAGAGCTAGTAACGTTAGATGTTAGCAGCTGGTGGGCAGCATAGTCCAGCTTGGCTAAATAATGGAGCTAATAGCTAAAGTACGGAGGTTGCATTGAGTTACCTTATGATTCGTTCAAGCTCTATTCAGTTAAAAATGATAATTAGGCAAAATAACATTATGATGTGTTAAAATGTAATCTTGTAAAATATAGTTTTTGGCGAGAAACTTGAGGCATATCATCAGGAATTAATAATAAATTTGACAAAAACCAGTATGCAAATGGTAATAAAGGAGTGTATGTTGAAGTACATGGGATTTATTTTGGTATCGAATTGGTATCGCGAATCGTGGAATTTCACTGGTATTGCCATAGACTACTAAGTTTCTAGTATTGTGACATCCTTAATGTCTGACAATTTCTGTAACTTTCCAAAACTGACATTCACAGCCACTTCTAGCAGTGATTGGCCAGCTGTGTGGGGGCGAGAAAGTAAGGGGTTGAATTTCTCTCTCAAGATCTCTTATTTTCATTCTTTACACAACTATTTCTCTCACTATGTCGTCTTTAAAGCCGTCCTTATACTCATATTTAGACGATATTGTGTCCATCCCATCTCTACGCAGCTATAAACATTTTTGATTTCTGATCTTGTCTTTTGAAGTAGTTCAGATTGTGCTTAACCCACCCTGAACCCTTGGGGTTCATATCCTTGTAGCCCTCCCCAGGCTGTTCTCATACACCGTTCGTAGCTATACCTACGAAAAGTAATGCACTGTAATACATATATATCCCACAAAATCAATTTGTATGTAATCCACATAATTGTGAGCCAGGAAGTATAAAGAGCGACAAATGCTTTGTAGGAAGGGGTGGGTCAAAAAACATTGGACTTGCCCGGGAGACGGTGTTTGTATCCCGTGTGAAACCAGAAGTCAACGTTGTATATTTGTCAAGTAACTTCTGTATTTAAGTTATGGCACATCCGCAGTTATTTTAACCCAAACCACCATCCTTTCCTAAATCTGACTAAGTAAATTTGTTGCCTAAACCTAATCAAGTCAATCTTTTCCTAAACCTAACTAAGTTGTTTTGTTGCCTAAACCTAATCAAGTTGTTTCCTGTGAAGACGTAACTTTATTTAAAAAAAAAAAAGTATGCATGTAACGAGCAGAAATTGACACACGTTGCTGGACATTCGTAAGAAAATGCACGAAAAATGAGGAATAACTTTTCGTAACATATCATATTCGAACCGTTGCCCTCCCACACCAACAGTGGCTGTGACGAGGACGTCAGTGCAGGTGAATCCTCCTCTTCCTAATGGGGAAAATCTGAAAAAAAATAAATCTTGCCACTTTATTTAACTTAATCCAACCTGTATACACTGGGGTATTGCTCAGTAGTTAGAACTCTACCACTGGTGGGGTTTAGATGTTCATTTCCTGAGTGCGTGTTGGATCAGATGAACGTTAAATGACCCCTGTGGAAGAAATAAGGTGGTGCAGCACTAGAAAATAACTCTAACCAAGAGTCCCAGAGTGCCCTCAATAATGCCCTCATATTCTATAGCTTATTTTCCCTCTCTGGCCCCACTCCTTCCTCTCCTCTCCTCTCTCTCTCCCTGTCTCGAGTCCAAAGGTTACCTACTGTCATCAACTTTTACCATGTTGCCAAAGCAGCAGCTCAAACACACTCACACTAAGTGCACACTGGCCCACACTACTCCCGCAAGCTGTCGTCGAACACGCACACACTACGGCAGACCAAAGGTGCACTCGGAGCAGCCACTTTTTATCAGTTTCTCTCACTAATGGCTTTCTCCTGACTCGTATTATACAACACACACACATTAATTTGTGGTGAGGGCAGTATGTAGGTAGAGAGGCAGAGTAGCCGTGTGTGTCTTTCTACAAGCCCTTATAGATCGTGAGTTTTCAAGAGGGACTCATTAGCCGGCGTCTATCCGTGTAAGAGCTCAGCCTCAGAGGGTGGTCCATCCAGTCTGTGTGTGTTTGACATTATGGTCAGGTAATGAAGGTGTTTGTCAGAGGGTCAGGGCATCTGGAGGGGGTCTGGAGAAAGAGACGTGGCCTTCGATCAATTTAGGAGGAAAAAAGGAATCCAAGTGTTGGAAAGAGAGTGGATTGAAGGGATGATTGACATTGAGAAAACATGAAAGAATGAATAGAAAGAAAGGAAGGAAGGAAGCGAGGCGAGACATCAGAAAGTTTCTACATATGGCAGTTAATTAGGGAGCGGGGTGAGGTCCAATTATAGAGCTGCCACCCACTCTCACCATAGGGTGCATGTTTATGGTAAACAAGGTGTCTGTGTGGAGGGCGCGCAGTAATGATTTCCTGTTATAGGTTTCTAACAATTACCCTTAATGTCCTCTGGAAACTATATGTGACCTTTTTGTGTTATAAAACACATGTTTACAGAGCAGTTACAGTGACTAGTGATTATTTTCATTATCTTTAACCTGTTGATTATTTTGATTAATCATGTGTTCTATAAAATGTAAAGAAATTGCCTTTACAATCTTAGTAACGTCTTCAAATTGTCCAACCAACAGTCTAAACCCCAAACATATCCAATTTATAATGAAAAATTGAATTTAAATTACATTTTTGAAGATGGCACTGGAGAATATTTGACATTTTTGATTGATTTAAACACCTTATTGATGATAAAACATAACAGAATATAATTGAGTAAATATTTGACATTTTTGCATGATTTAACGACTAATCAATATTACAAAAAAACAACTGAATAAAATAATTAAGTGAGTAAATATGTGACATTTTTGCTTGATTTAAACGACTAATCGATGAAAAAAATAACCGAATAAAACAATTGAGTAAATATTTGACATTTCTGCTTGAATCAAATTACTAATAAATGATAAAAAAATAACCAAATAATATAATTGAGTAAATATTTGACATTTTTGCTCCATTTAAACTACTAATTGATGATAAAAAAAATAACAGAATAAAATAATTGAGTAAGTATTTGACATTTCTGCTTGATTTAAACGCAAAATCGATGATACAAAATAACTGAGTAAAATAATTAAGTGAGTAAATATGTGACATTTCTGCTTGATTCAAACAACTAATTGATGATAAAAAAAAAACCCCGAATTAAATAATTAAGTGAGTAAATTTTTGACATTTTTGCTTGATTTAACGACAAATTGATGATAAACAATAACCAAATAAAATAATTGAGTAAATTCGTGAATACACATGGAAAGATTGAAAGATGATTATGTAAAGAAACAAGAGAGAAAGATCAACAGAGTGTAACAGAGATATGTGTGTGTGCCATGGTGAAGGGCAGCTCTAGAAAGCAACTGTCAGGTATGTAAAACTCAAGCAGGCAAATGTGCAGGCAAATATATCCGACCACAATGATGTATGTGTGTGTTCAGCCAAACTGTCTGTGTGGCTTGAAGGCTATATGAGCTATATGTTGTTATATTACCGGTCACATGAGCCTATAGATCACATTCCTCTGGGTAAATGTGTATATGTGTGTATCCGGTCACGGTGGAATTCCACATCTATACTGCAAAGTATGTATTGTCGAGAGAAGAAGAGAACTAGTGACATAAACTGAGCCTGTTGTGGAACGATTGAGATAACATCATTTAATGTGTCAACCAAATAAACGAAGTAAAGAGCGGGACACACCTTGTTGGCCTCATTCCTACAGAGGCCATTCGAACACTCAGGGTGGTGACTGTCGCACCTAAAATGCACCTCATTGTACTTTTTTGGCTAAAAGCTCAGATAGTTGCCCAGAGGAATGTACCCTGTTCTGTTGATATTAAAGGGTGAAGACAGGTTTCTGTAACAACTGCAGCATCACTACAGCTGTTGAACTATCAAAGTAATACCATCACACTATAACACAAGATATACTGTGTGTGATGACTTCTATCTCTCGTAACTATGATTTTTTTCTCTTAACAATCTCAAAAATGACTAGAACATGATTGTTGAATCTCAAGTGAGTCCTAAATATTGTGGCGACTAATTTTAGATTGGGTCTCGTCCTATGATATAGTGTATGAATCTACAGTTTAAGTGGCAGTGGTCAGACTGAGGTTGTAATATAGTAATTATAGTAATTAATTATAGTAATAACAGTTATTATCGCACAGTTAATACTGCTGTAATATGTGGAAGTGATATTTCTGTCTCCTGTCTTGTTTCGGCTGAACATGACCTCTGCCGAACATGACCAACTTGAGCCACCGTGTGCAAAACCGTGGTAACACCACCCACCCGCCATCTGAATTTCGGCGCTCCTGAAGTAGGCGGGGTGAAGGTCATGAAAGATAAAACGGCGTTACCACAGCTTTGCACTCGGCGGCCCACGTTACCAGAGTCTTAGAAAGGGAGTTGCACACCCCTAATGCCAGCAAATCCTACACACTACACCTTTAATTCGACTTTACAATTAAGAATTGATGGTTGCAAAATGGCAATGCCTTCCATGATAAAGATCATTTTTTTATATTTCCTATCAAGGGTGATGGAGCATGAAACGACTCTAAAAATGTATTGTGAGGCTGCTCATCCTGTTCCACTTAGGAGCTGTCATCACCATTATTCAGTGAAGTTGAGTGGAAACTGGCTAGTTTGGAAAGAAAATGTAAATCTAAAGTGGATTTGGATGTGTTTTTTTTTTTTGGTGCGTTGACCAGCTGCAGCAAAGATGACCTGGAATTGTTCCTCATTTGCCTCTGTTGATAATGATTTGCAAATGATTTGCATTTTATGCAATTCATAGAAAGCCCAGTTGTCTGCTGATAAGGGTGGAAGACAGATGGAACATCTGCACCTTCCAAACTGTCTGTTTCCAGTTTGTATTGTAATTACATTGTGTTGTCTCAGAAAATTAAACCTAGCAGATAGAAGAAAAACAAACGTAAGTCGTTATGGCTGCAGATGTGCCAACTCAGGCCTCACTACGAGTTAAATAACTGCTCACAGTCGACATCAAATCACCAGCTGAAAACAGCATCTGACATCAGGTCACAGCCTTAAGATGGTTATCGCAGCGTGACATTGGAGTTGTACAGTTTTCCACTGATCCCAGAGAGTAAACACAGGTCACAAGTTTGGTGATTTATCGTGCAGAGAGAGTCGGCTTCACATTTTGAAGTCAAAGTCAAGCTTTATCACTGGGATTCATATGAAAGCACATCGTGGCTGGTATGTGCTACAGAGTGAAGCGTGTTGTTGTATCAAAGTAGTCTCATAATCACCTAGTTGGATGCCCACTTTAAAAAGACTTAATTGACTGTTGCTTATTAAGGTTTCATGATGTGGTTGGACTTTGATCTCGTGCTCTCTTCTTCCACTCCTGACCTTTTTGTTTCTTTCTCTTTTTCAACCTTCACCCTTTTCTTCCACTCCCTCTCCTATTCATCTTTCTCCCATCTTTCTTTTTCTCAAACCTTTTCTCTCTTTTCCTCCGTCTGTCCTTATCTCAACCCAAACATCCACCTCTCCTGCTAACTCCTTCTACGTTAGCCGACTTTGGAGCCTAAACTCAAGGTATGTTTAGTTTAAAATGCACTAAAAAACGTGCATTTCCTGTGAATGGGAAAATCTAAGGAGACTTCTTTTAAGGAATATTTCAACATTTAGAGGAATACACTTATTCGCTTTCTTGTAGACCTGCCAATGTTTATCTCTCCCATTTAAGGTATGGTTATTGTGGGTATACATGAGTAAAATAGTTCTTTAGGGGCCGTACACATGCTGCATGGAAAACGCTAGCTGTGCCGCTTTTTTTTCTTTCCAACGTGCTTGGGATGTTGCGCTGCCGTAGCGCCTGCCGTTACTAAGCAACCAAAACCTGCGTGCTGCAATGACGATGATGATGAAGTTGCGGTAATTTAGCAGGAAGCCTCACTGACTAAACTAAACATAATCAAATCCAACGTCTTTGGACAGATAGGGTGAAGCCAGTCCCTGTCCATGGGACAGATCGTAAAGATCTGAGTAGTACTGCACTAAAATGATTTACTTCTCCCATCCATATATTTACCGTAGACTGATATTTATGGAAGAAAGAAGCATTATCTGCCGGCTGTGATTGGTTGTTCCTCGTCACGTGAAATGGTGCACACTGCAGCGTTCCAAACGTTGAACGCGCAGCCATCGCGGCCCGAAAAATAGGCGCTAGGGAGCGTTTGCGCGCCGCGATAGCGTCTCTTCCGCGTTTGAGCGTACAAAAGATGCAGCATGCGTACGGCCCTTTATGGAGTCTTATAAAGTGATAATGTAATATTGGATAATTTGCTTGTCTTAGTTCAGTATGCCACTTCATTGAGAAATTGATTCTTTTATGCAAGATAGTGTTTGTCATGCAGAATTTGGAATCATTCAGTCCTGAATGATTATTCAAATGTTCAACGTTTGCGCTGATATGTGTTAACTATGACATTTATGTACATCTGCTTTGTTGGTCAGTTTATTTGTTCTAGTACCCACATTAAGATTACCGTTTGTATGTGGTCAGTTGTTTGTGTGTTGCGTTCTTGTAAACTTCCTGTATTTCCTCTGATAGTATGTTGGTGGGAACGTTTTCTGTGGGTTGCCAGATCTTCTCCCATCGGATGGTGACGATGGTGCTGATATTGATGCTCATGATGACATGTGCACATGAGTCATCTGTCACTGTAATAACAAACAATCTACATCATCATCATCATCGTCGTAGTTTCCCAGGATGTCTGGACGCTATGTTTGTCTGTTGGACCAGAGTATGACCGCTTACCGCTGTAATCACAGAGCCAGTAGCTGTGTGTGTGTACGTGTGTGTGTACACGTGCGGTCATGGGATCTTTGCGTATGACCCCGTAATGATGATGCTAATGACATGTTGATGCAGGCTCCTGTGCCATCATTATGCTGCACATGAATGAGATCTCCATGCTGGCCAAACGCTGTGGTTTCCAGCATCAAAACAGCTGTTGCACGACACATGCGCGGAAAACACACTGTCTGTTTTCCTGTCTGTCTGCACTCCCATAATGGCAAGGCACCATATACTGGCAGGAACAGCCACTGCTGCCATAAACAGCTTATTTCATGTCTCTCTGTGTCCTTTATATATTGCTGTGAGACTTCTGTAAAGAGAGTAACTGCTGCAATATTCTCTTTTACACCTGAAGTTGTTTCCTGAGACGCAGCTTGGGAACAAAATGGATCACACGCCTGTGCGTTTTTATGGCCCCTCAAGGGACCTTCAGCACGTAAACAAAAAGACTACATTTAATTTGAAATGTAATGGTGTACAAGGTGACCAAGAAGAAACAAGCAAGCAAACACTGGCTGAGGGATTCGGTTCTGAAACAAAAGTATGGTTTCACACAACCTGGGTCTCATTGAACAAGATAACAACAATAGCCTGTTTTACTGACGGGACAACAGGGCATGCAGTGGCTCAGACGGACGGAGCTTTATAGGAACGTCTTCTACTGGAGTACAAGGCATGACCTGTTGTGCTTATACACTGGATTGTCAATTCCAACAGATCATCACAGACTGAATGATGATGTTTTTCACTCGTGTTTGAACAGTAGTTCTAATTTTGGGACAACCTTAAAGGGTAACTTTAGTATTTTTCAACCTGGACCCTGTTTCCCCATGTATTTGTGTCTAAGTGACAAATGGGGACAACAATTCAATCAGATTGTTATTATAAATCAACAAAAAAATAACAATAAAAAACTGTCCAATTTACTTTGAAAGGAAGTCCTTGCTATAGGATGACATTCTGGAAAACATCCCAGGCACTCTGATTGGGATTTAAAAATCCTTTATTAAGACATGGATAACACCCACCCAACGCACTTGTTGAAGACTTGTTGAGTCCAAACGCATTGGTGGGTGTTATCCATGACGGGGACAGCTTGTCCAATACATCTACCATCTACAGCGCTATTCCTCAATACTGGACCAGTTTCAAAAAGTGTTGTCCCTTTTAGTCAGTTAGACACAAAAACATGGTAAAACAGGGTCCAGTTTGAAAAAGTTACGCTTTAAATAGTAATCACAGAGTTAATTGCTCAAATGTAATGAACACAGCAACATTTTTAAAAAGGTAATGTGACGATCAAGACCGTTTTTAGCCAAACTTATTTGGAAGAGAAAATGAAAGCAAATTATGACATTTTTACCCAAACTCTCACTTGTGTAAATATAACTCTAAATTTACAGAACAACTTCCTGGTTCGATTTTGACGTACCGGACTTTGCAGTTGTGCAATGAGATGAGGATAATAGTGATACTTCAGATGGGCTCACTTTCAGTTATCCTTCTATAAATACAGGGGTTTAGATAATATGACTAAACTGATCATCTGAACACTCGTGTTTTTTGCCCAGTCAGACGTCATTGTAACAATGCTGTCATGTTCCCAGACATCAGCAATGTCTTTGAAAAGGACAATGTTATCATAGGCAGTAGAATTGATGGATAAAAGTATGAAAATGAGACTTAAGTTGTTATAAACTTGTACATTTGCTTCTGGTTATAAACTCTGAGCTCACTTTACTTGTAGCTGTGTTGTGTGTGTTTGAGGGAGAGATAGATGTTATTGTTCGTCCTTCTAACGTCTCTATTTCTGTTGTCGTCTAGGAGACCAACAGCGGGCCTCCCACCCTGGTGACCCTGAAAGTCGACCCAGATGGATACTTCCTCTACTGGACTGGAGGGTCCAACCTGGTGAGACACACATACACACACATACATACGCACAGGTTGGTCTCAAAGTAGACCAAATGGACTCCCACACAAAGTATTCACAAAAACAGACCTGATCAAATACAAATGGTCCACTCTAAAGCAGACCAATGGATTGTTAATGCGCCAGCAGGAGTGCCACAGTGGATGTTACACTTAGTTGTTTACTAGAACTCCTCTTCGTCTGTCTTTCTAAATCGCTGTTTCTTCCTCCTCTCTGTTTATGTCTCTGTGTCTCTTATTGTGGTTTCATCCAGTCCATTAGTTCAGCTAAAATGGGCTTCATCAATTTGTCCCGGCCTTGTTTGCCTCCTCTTTCCCCCCAGTCCTCCTCCGTCTCCCTGATGTCTTTGTGGTCTTCATCCTTTTAGTCCTCCCATCTCTTTCCATCCATCTGTGCTTCCCAACAAACTGCCCTCCCCTCCCCTCCATGTTTTTGGTGGCTGCGTGCGCTTAAGCCATTAGTTTAGTAATATTGGATTTTAGGCATTTAGCTGACATGATTAGCCAGACGCAAAGGGCAGTGACTCAGCAGGATGTAGGATTTTGAGATTTTAATTGGTGCAGATGTATTAAAGGTGTTTTATTTGAATCCCACATAAACAGCAACCTCTCTGTCTCCTCTCTACCTCTAAGGGGTGTAAGAAAATACCGGAAAAAAATCAAATATCGCGACATTATTCTCAAAAACACTAGCGATTTTTAATAGTTTACATGCAAAGATGAACTCAATCAATACTTTATTTCATTTGCAAAGATATGCGCCCTCTCAGTGTACGTGCCCTCTCAAAGTAGAACTATGATGCTGGATGTTACAGTTATTGTGATTCATGCAAATGCAGATCCCACTGTTCTGATTAATAAAAAAAATTCACTTTTTTAACTCAGATTTTATTCATATGGTGTTGTGCTCTTTATACTATGACAGTTTACCTAAAATTAGATTTAAAAAATCACAATATATCGCCTTGCTATAGTATTTCAGTATATCACAATTAGGGCTGTCAAAGTTAACGCGATAGTAACTCTTTAACGCAAAATCATTTTAATGCCACTAATTTCTTTAACGCATTAACGCAATCGATCTTTCGGAGGTTGTAGCGGATTTTAAAGCTAGAAGATAGTGACGGAGAAGATACTAGAAAATATGAAACTAGAAAAACCTAAGGAATCCATTGGTGCCAACCATGTCATGCTAGCGAAGGAGGCTAAATAACACTCCAAACTTGCGCAAAATTTTGGCGAGGAAAAACTGGCATGGCCATTTTCAAAGGGGTCCCTTGACCTCTGACCTCAAGATATGTGAATGACATACCATGCAGTTTGGGGGCAAGTCATAGTCAAGTCAGCACACTGACACACTGACAGCTGTTGTTGCTATGTTATGATTTGAGCATATTTTTTCAGCTAAATGCAGTACCTGTGAGGGTTTCTGACCAATATTTGTCATTGTTTGTGTTGTTAATTAATTTAATTAAGTTACATTTTGAACGGATAAAAAATGTGCGATTAATCACGGACAATTATGCGATTAATTGCGATTAAATATTTTAATCAATTGACAGCCTTAATCACAATATAGTGAATCATAACCCCTGTATCATGATACGTATTGTCAATACACAGCCCTTCTACCTCTACCTTTTATCCATAGTTCTTATTTTCCATTCATCCGTCCATCTGCTATATATGTGTGATGTTGGCCTGGACAGAACATTTTGTGAGATCTCTTGGATCAAATGACATTTCAAGGCAGCTCAATTAACTCACCCCCACCTCCCCCATCCCTACATCTCTCCATCCCAATCTCTCTCTATGTTTTTCTCCTGCTCTCTCTCCCTCTCCCTCACACTCACACTGTCCCTCTTTTTATTTCTGGCTGCATATTTATCCAAAAGGCACGTATGGAATGACCTGTTGATAGCCAATATTATCACTGTGTTATGTCTGCATGTTTTGGTGTGTGTACAAATCTGGGCCAGAGCGCACACGTCATGCTGTCCGTCCGCACGTGTGTCAGCATGTGTTCATGCGTTTCACATAACACACAGAGGCTTTAAATACTCGTTTTATCCTGATGTGTGTGTGCGTCTGTGGTATTGCGATAATAGGCCATTCGTCGCCCGAGGTGCAGCTGTGACACTGTTTAGCAAAGAGCCAGACCAGTCAGTCATTGGATCTACACACGATGACTGCAAACAGTTTTATTAAGACACACAACTTGAAGCAAGAGGTTGTGTGTTTAGATGTCACATCACATGTGGTAAAAAAAAGACAACATGAGATGGAAAGAGAGACGAAATCTGCAGACTAGAAGGCAGATCAGCGTTTTTTTAAACCCCTGTGAGCGTGAAACGTAGGCGACATACCTCTTACACTGACTGTGTCAGATTTTAATCTTAACACTACAATAATTCCCAAGTCAACGTCCAGCCGCCTCGCTTGCCGCCAGTGCCACATCATTTGCTTGATGTGCCGCAGTATTTGGTTTTTCTTTTTCTATTACTTACTTACTTAGTGCTTTTCATCTTTGTTAATGTTGGCGTGACTGAGCTGGATTGTGGCCACTGTTCTTTCTTCAGTAGCGGGAATGCAGCTCGCTGTTGGCCACAGAATATGAAATATGCCTCAAAACATTCAGACCACCGAGGCCAATGTCAGGGAAGTGTGTCTATTTAGACACGTAGAAACAGAGTCAGGAAGTGACTAATAATGGTAGTTCTTTTTTTGTTTGAACTTTTACAACATTTTAATGTCCAAAAATCAGTATGTTGCCGCTTTAAAGAGGACCTATAATGCTTATTTTCAGGTGCATATTTGTATTTTGGGTTTCTACTAGAACATGTTTACATGCTTTAATGTTCAAAAAAACACTTTACTTGTCTCATACCGGCTGTGCTGCAGCTCCTCTTTTCACCCTCTGTCTGAAACGCTCTGTTTGATCTCCTGCCCCGCCTTCTCAAAACGCCCAGTCTGCTCTGATTGGTCAGTTGGCCCACTCTGTTGTTGTTGATCAACCAAACCAAACTCTTTGGACTCCGCTCCAGCTCCGCTCTAACTAGCTTTGTTTGAGGGCGTGCCAAATTAGCCGCTGGGCAGGTATAATGCAAATGTGTTACTTGGTGACATCACCAAATTATGGAAGAAAAGGCGGGACTTCAAGCAAGGCGTTTCAGGCCATTCAGGAGCAGTGTTCCTGTGGGGGAGAGTAACTCCCTTTGACGTGGACTTTGGGCTTTGTAACTTTGCAAAACTTTTACATGCACAAAAAAGGAAAACACTCGGAAAGAGAAAAAGCACAAAAGCATAATAGGTCCTCTTTAAAGTTTATTTTTGTGTGTGTCTAAATAGATTTTTTTCAGCTGTTGCTGTGGTGTTTTTGAACTGCACTTCCCAGAGACCACCTGTCAGTTAAACTGTGTGGCCAGTGCTGCTCTGACGTCCGCTTCTTCCACTTTTATATGTATTAAGTTTCTACAATGACGCAGGTTTAAATCTGTCTCATAAAATCTGGACAGTAGAAATGAGAAACGTGCCCTCTGCTCCTCCTCAAACCTAATCTGATGAAACTTCTCTGCTCTGTTCTAAGGTGAATATAAACACACCTGAATGTATAGATATGGCACAGAAGTCCTCTTTCAGTGAAACTTTAACTCAGCGTTGTGGCTCCCCTGGAGATTTCCGACCAGAGCTGAAAAGAAAGAGGACACTGCAACACAGATATCCAGCTCTTATTAATGAGATCAGTTAATACACTTTTACACAGATGACAAGGGCATTCTGGGTGGAACCCATTTTCTCTGAATAGAGCAGATACCCAAAATATTTGATCTCCAGTGCAGTTTTGCTGCTCTGCTCTTCTTTTTGGTTTTGATGTCAAGCGATACAGTGTTCAACGAAAGACGGCCTGCTTTCATTTAAAGGGATAGTTTGTCTTGAAGTGGGGTTGTTTGAGGTACTTATCCATAGTCAGTGTATTACCTATAGTAGATGACGGTCGGCACGCCCCTAGCTTGGAGAAGCAGGCAGGAGTTACCGCACAGAACCAAAGCAATGTACCTCTTTGGACGAGGCCGGCAGCAAAACTTATTTTAGACGCTTAAGAAAAAGGCTCACCTAAAAAAGTCAATATCAGCTTAAGTGTACGCTCTATTTAGAATATTTTCGCTGGTTTACCTTGCAGTGAAACAGCTATATAGTCTATGTTTCCAACGGGGATCTGAAGACGTTATCTATGCTCTCGCCAAAGCAACCAGACTCCATTAAAAAAAACACCAACTCCTGTGTCTGCGAGGTAAAATTACTGTTTTTTTCAAAGGAGTCTGGTGGCTTTGGCGAGAGCAAAGATGGATACAACGGCTTCAGTTCCCCGTTGGAAAGGGCTGTCTGACGGCAAGTTAAAGCAGTGAAAAGATTATAAATATAGCGTACACTTAAACTGATATTGATTTATTTCGGTGGGCCTTTCTTTTAGGTGGCTAAAATATGTTTTGGGCCCCGTCCACAGCAGAACATTGCTTTGGTTCCTGTCTACTTCTCCAAACTGGGGGCGTGTTGACCGTCATCTACTGTATGTAAGACACTGTCTATGGACGAGTACCTCATACAACCCCACTTCAAAACACCCGAACTATCCCTTTGAGGATTCTTTCCATTCGGAGGTGATCAAGATATATCGTGTCCGCTTTGTGAAATTCAGAGTACTCGTGGTCATCGAGGGAACTGGATCACTCACGTGAGTCATTTTTAGATCCTCAAAGGCAAAGGCATGTGAGGACATCCAAAAGTCTATAACCCAAAAATGTCTTGAGGGCTTTTTAAACAAGGCTCAACTTGAGATGAGGGGATAGAAAGTAGCACTTTCTTTGTCAATGTGAGAGCAGTGACATTGCATTTTATATAGGACGGGCACATATATGCATAAAAGCTCAGCCCCTGTGGATTTCAGTTTGAGGACTCGGCGCACGGAGGACTTCTGAAACGCACACTCTCTTCGATATCTAACTACATTTATAGAGGAAACCAGTGTATGGTATTGGAATCAAGTCATTTCCACAATTGCAATTCAATATAATTTCAGAAATCCCTACGTGCAATCCGGAGAAGTATGCTCCGTCATTCATCATTATTCCTCTCTGACTTTATTTGGACCACCTGCCTGCTTCTTCTCACCTTTTCTTTCAGACTTGTTTTAAAAAATGTCCTCTTTAAATCTGGTTTATCTCATCTTCTCTCATATGCGTCCTTTCACCTTTTCTCCAGGTGTTCCTCCTCGTCACCATCCTCCATCTGTTTCCTTGCTGTCCACTTATGTCCATCTGTTTCGTGTCACCTTCTTCTCAGGCTTCACTTTGTTTAACATTTTCCTTTAAATAACTATCTATATTCCTCTCTTTTTCCAATGTTTCATTTGTTTCTGTCTTCATTCCTGACACTTTTTCTTTGGAACAGCATTCACTTCTCTTTTCTTGAGAACTACGTTTTGCCCACTCTGCCCGTCAGCTGCGCCTGATACTTTCCCTTCTATGATAATCTTTGACATCTCTTCCTCTTCCTTCATCCTTTTCTCTCACGTATCGCCCTCTTGACGTGTGTTTGTGTGTGTGTGTGTGTGTGTGTGTGTGTGTGTGTGCAGTCAGAGCCCAGAATTTCTCATAATGCTTGAGTCAGTGGCGATAACAACCAACTGTCGCTGAAAGACACACACACACACACACACACACACACACACACACACACATACACATGCACACAGTGGCTTGGCAGTGCAACGAGGGAGACACACCCCACCATGCACCAGTCTGCACTGTTTTTCTTTCCCTTTCACTCGCTCACTGTCCGTCTTTCCATTCCTGTCTCTTTAAATCTGTCCACTCTTTACACTTTGAGATAAAGTTGTTATTAACATGATCAGTTCAGTTACTCGTGATTTATATTAGTGATTATTCCTTGGGTGTTCTGCGGGCATAAATCGAGTAGGGCACACGGGTTGGATTTTATAAAAATATTTAAAAGTAATGATGGCAGGACTCCATAACATTACCATCCAGGCCTCGCCAAATGTTAGTGTAACATGGTCGATGCTGTTTGATGTAGCGCCTTGGAGAGATATTCTCCCGCGCTGCTAATTTATGCAGTCCGAAGGCAGGTTTGTTCCTCGCGGTCGCTTTAATTAAACAGAGCATATTTCAGAAGCAGGGGTTCAGAAGAGACGAGCTTTAGGCGACAGAAACCCATTTGATGAAGGAGTTGCCGCAGAATTCCCTTCATAAACTGTTTTTTTAATTCCTGCCTGTTCAGGGAAAACTTATTAACATACTCTTATTGTGTTCATCTTTAAAGTCAAAACATTAAAAATCGTATTCCCTTTTGTTTGGGACCCTTCAATGACCCCAAAGGACCCGGTCTGGAAACCGATTCCCCAACACTGAGCGCAAAGTGCATGCTAGTGGCCGAGGGTTACACAAGATCCACGTCCCAAATCCACACATCTGTTCCAACATATGCTGCACCCTCCTGCTAACCTCGCTGTGTGTGTCCTTTTTCTGTCCTCTATCTAAACGCCTCTTTACATTTGCAACCTAAATTCGATGCTTTAAGTATTCAGAAGATGAACAGACTGTTGGAGGTGAAATGACAGTAGGACAGATGGAGGAGAGGGGTCAAAGGGTTCTCTAAAGAGGTTGGGATGGATCTTAAACTGGAGCTCTCAATCATGTCAAGTCGACACGCGACAGGAATAGACTGAAAAGGTTGTTGATGTTTTGCTTTGTTGTTCTGTTTTTAGACCCATGCGGGCCATTCCTGCTGAAATACCCTTGAGCACTGAGAGGTTGAAGATGTTCTAAAGGTTATGAACATAAACTGTAAAAGGACATTGCTTTTTAAAGAGACATCTTCTCCTCAGAGAGGATAAACTTCTAATCAAAGACTACGTTTACATGCCCACTAATATTGACAATAATCGGAATTTGATACAGGTCATGTAAACAGCATATTCCGTTTGGATATTTTGAATTAGGCCTTATTCTGAATCAGTTAAGACATGTGGGATATGCAGATATTATTCAGGTTTTAGGGGCATTCTTTGGACATGTATACATTCAGAATACGCGTCTCAACTGGGGTTTTTACAGCAGTTTGCGACACACGGCCTCTTGCCTGTTTGCGGCCAGCCCTGTGTGTTGAACACAAACCAACTAACCGACAATTTGCAGAGATGCACGCCCAAAAGAAAAGCCCACATTTCTGGTCGGAAGGAGAAACACACCTACTTTTAAACATTAAGAACTTGACTTGGATATCAGACTTGGATATCAACAGGCATAGGCGCCAGAATAGGGGGGGCGATTTTCTGTCCCCCCACTATGGTAGCTAATAAAATGGTAAAGTCAAAGCCAGGTTGGCGATAATTTCTATATGGCATCTAACACGTTATGGGAGTATGGACAGCTGCATGGAAACAGGAATATTAGTGGAATATTCATTTTCATTAGCCATGTAAACAGCTTAGTAGGAATATTGTCTTTTTTTGGAATAAAGGCAAAAAATATATATTTAGTGCATGTAAACGCAGTCAAAGTGAATTTCAGTTCCAATACTTAGTTCATTTTCTAGCCGTTTTAACTGTATTGCAGATTATAATGCTGTTTTTTTGATGCACTGAATCGGGGAGTTTTCCATTTCTTGTTCAACATCTTACACTCCCTTCATTGGAAAGTAAATGTGTTGGTTACAGAGAATATACACAGGATGTAAGAACGTGGTTGGATTTGATCATTTGTGTAGTTTTTAAAGAACAACACCGTGTAAAGCCTGGTCTCTCCACCGCACGGCCAAACAGGGCTAAACCAGGCCAGATATTATTCACGGCACCTTGTTTCCCTGTTTAGGAACATTTCTGCAATCATTTTCCACACCGCCGTTGCCAGCACGGACCATTTGTCAGCTTAAATGACGTTTCCAATAAACGAACAGGGACGTTTTGATGAAGTGTTATCCTGGCGGAGCGAGGCCTCACCTGCCACGGCGGGATGAGCTGAAATCCACCTGGCACTACGGCTAATCCTCCCGTCGTTCTGTTTTACTTTTCTCCTTGTCTTTATCACTTCTGCTGTTGGCTCTTGCCCTGTTTCTACACGGCTAATCCACCTCCAATTTGTCTTCCTCCCCCCCCGTACCCCCTCCTTTACTTCCCCGCGTCTCTCCGTCTCGGGGGCAGCTGCTCGCCGTCGGAGGGACGAGGCAGAAGTTGTTCCTCTAATATAAACTGAAGGATGACATTTCCTCTCTCTCTGCTCTCCATCTTCTCTTGCTCTTTGTCCGCCACCTCGCTATCTGCTTCTCATCCCTCCTTCTGCTCCCTTCTTCTTCCTCCTCTTCATCTCATCAATGCATTTTCTCACGTGGTCCCTTCCTACCAGAGTTATTGCTCTTTAATTTCTTGTAACAACACTTGTAATCTCCCTCATTCTCTGTATTGGCGTGGGAAAGTGGGCAGGAAGTTGCTGAGACAGGGAGATGGGGGTTCTGGGGAATTTCGTTGCCTCCTCTCCCCCCCCGACCCCCCTCCTCCCACTCCTCCACATTTCCCCTTTTCTCTGAATTCCCCTCTCTCTCCTTCTGTCCTTCCTCCTTCCTTCCCTCCCTCCTCCTCCTTCAAGGTGTATAGGTCAGGTCAATAGTACCTGGGCTTTTAGACGTTTGCCTCCGGGGATGTAATTAAGTTGCCACAGAAGTCCAATTTAGCGTCCTAATGGTGGGGAATTGATCTCACATACCTTGACCGGATTGAGGGACGGGACACAAACCACAAACAAACACTTACTCTAGTGTGACAGGTATTACCTGTAATGTGATTTTACCACCCAACACCCTAGGGGGCTGCTCCAGTGTTTCCACATTCTTACTGGAGTTTTCTGAAAGGGATTTGAACCGTGTCAGTCCAATATGAGAAGAAGTGGCGTCAGTGGTTTGGATTTTATATAGTATACACTGTATATATACTGTATACTAGAGTAGTGCCCCGACACCGGTATCAGTTGTAGCTTTAAGGTGACGTTATTTGAAATTTTGAGCATGGCAGGAAAGGAGGAGAATTCCCCCCAAAAGATGAGATGTAGTTACACAAAGCTACAAATTACCCTGTAAAAGTCTGTTTTTTAGGGTGCTTTCACATCAGGGACCCCGGCCTGGATCCGAGTACACTTGACCCCCAAAGTCCAGTTGGTTAGATTAGTGTGAACGCTCCGTACTCGGGCACGGTTCGTTGATCCGTGCCTCTAAGCTAACGAAAACACACAACTCTTAGTTTCAGGTGATTATACATTAATGAAAACATAGTTATGAATATTATATTATATTTCTGCTATAAAAAAAAATCCCCACAAAATGTTACACACAGTTACTTTAAAAAGTACTTTAATAACCCCTTCATTGGGGAAATGGGGTTTTGGGTATTTCCCAAATTATTCCTTCAGTTGATGAACTGCCAGCTGACGTCTCCAAGGAGCAAATGTTTGGCTATTTCCGTGATGACGGCCTTGGACATCTTGAAAGAAAAATAATTTGTTATCAAAATGGTGGATTAATTTTCTGTGGAATGACTAATTGTTTTAAATGATAACTGTTGAATGACTTCACCGCCCCTACATTGACTCACTAGAACCAGACTCAACTCAACTGATAACACTGTGTGTGTGTGCATACCAGGCTTTCACTGTAGTAGTAACCTCTTGAAACTTTTCCTGTGGTACTCCCAACCGTGCCTGCAAGTGCGTGCGTGTGTGTATATAAATGTGCCATCTAAATTGTAAGTAGAACGATTGTTGGCAGGTAGAAGTAGAGATCTAATAGAGATTATCTCCCTGGCTTAAGTCAAACATCCACAAGGAATTAACTTGGAACAAGAGCTTTACATAACGCACACACACACACACACACACACACACACACACACACACACACACACACACACACACACACGCTTGCGCAGGAGGTCATTGTTTCGCACGCACCCACCCAGCGAGCGGTTCGCAGGGGAAGTTGAGTGTGTCAGTCGATAATGTGACGGCTTCCTCCCTCTTTCTCCTCTCTTCTGGTTTCTTCACTTCGCTCGATCACACGTTTCATTTTCTGTGGACATTATCTGTTAGTGCACATGTCAGGGCGGCCTTCACTTTCACTCTCTGTCACACACACACACGCACACACACACACACACACACACACACACACACACACACACACACACACATACATTCAGTTCTTCACTGTAATAAGAAGAACTGAGACACTACTCGGTATCGAATCCATTGTCTGAGCAGATGCTTCCTCCAAAATGTGCGTGTTTCTGTGTGAGTGTTCGTACACTACATTGTGCTTTACTAATCTCTCTCTGCTCAGCTGATGAAACTTCCACCACGTGTGTGTGTGTGTGAGCGGCTCAGAAATTAAACTTTTTATCTAGGGCTGTCAAAGATAACGCGATAATAACTCAAATTCGTTTGAACAACACTAATTTCCTTTAACTTGTTAACGCAACTTGTGATTTTTAGGTTGTAGCGGGCTCAGTTTTAAAACTGGAGTGAAGCATCATATCAATCTAGAAAACCTAATGAATCCATCCGTACCAACCATGTCATACTGGACATTTTCAAAGGGGTCCCCTTGACCTCTGACCTCCAGATATGTGAATGTAAATGGGTTCTATGGGTACCCACGAGTCTCCCCTTAACAGACATGCCCACTTTATGATAATCGCATGCAGTTTGGGGCAAGTCATGGTCAAGTCAGCACACTGACACACTGACAGCTGTTGTTGACTGTTGGGCTGCAGTTTGCCATGTTATGATTTGAGCATGTTATGCTAAATGCAGTACCTGTGAGGGTTTCTGGACAATATCTGTCATTGTTTTGTGTTTGGTAATTGATTTCCAATAATAAATACATACATTTGCATAAAGCAGCATATGTGTCCACTCCCATGTTAATAAGAGTATTAAATACTTGACAAATCTCCATTTAAGGTACATTTTGAACAGATAAAAAGATGTGCGATTAATCACGATTAAATATTTGAGTCGATTGACAGACAGTTTTATCACAACTTGAGTCTTTTTATAGTTTTAGCCTTCATGTCTACCGTTGATCATACAGGTTGTAAACAGACTTTTAGGGTCAGCTTAATTTATTTGGAGCAGAAAACGGGCAATTAATAAAATTGTCACCTAAACTGTTTCCTTTCATCTTTGACGTACTACTTGCCGTAGTTTTCCTGTGCAATGAGGGATTATTACCAACATTCATTTGCACTCATTCTGTGTTTCTCCTCCAAATAAAGTAGTTTATAGATAATCTCTAATTGCTTTCTTGCTCTTGCCTCTTATTTAGTGGATGGATATAGGATTGATGTTGAACTTCTCATCTTTTATATCTATAACTCTTGGCTAGAAAGTGAATAAGCATATTTTGTGTTGAACTATTCCTTTAAACTACACATACTCTCATACAACTTTGCATTCTTCTTTCCTTCGCCTTCTTTGTCTATGTGTGTGTGTGTGCGTGGCCTGCTGACAGCTGCTCATGCGGGTTTGTGTTGGACGTCCGCCTTCACTGGTCTGTGTGTGTTTGTGTTTTGCGAAAGATTTACGATCGCTGCGACTATTTTTGTTGAGTGTGTGTTTTTGGTCCAGCTCTGCCTTTTTATTTATTTGCGCTACGAGACATTTGGTATGACTTATGCGTGTGTTCGTTTTATTGATGTTCAACTTGTTTTCGCTTTTTCCTTTCGTAAACAATGTTTTTCCTTCCTCTCGTGCGCTTGGACTTCATTTCTCTTTCATCTTTTATTGTTTCTATTTCCCCATCTTTTCAGCACTCCGTCTTCTTCTTTGTGTAGATTCTAATATTTCACTGATTACAAATCACTCCGGATCGGCCTGTCAGCTGAGTGGCTGAAATGTTTACTCTCTCTTCATTTTCGCCCTCTCCAGACCACAGAAATATGAAACAACTAAGGGAGGAGGAAAGATGGAGAACAGATAAAGGAGTAGTGGAGGAAAGGGGGGAGTGTTATCTCGTTGATGTACGCAGAGGAAATATTACGAGGCGACACAGACAGAGTTATGGAGCAGTCCCATGTTTCACAGGGGTATTAAGTGTTCCCCTCCTTCTCTTTCTCTAAACACCTCGCCAACTCTCCCATCGCGGCCGTAAAACAGTTTGAAGGTCTCTTTGTTCTACTCCTCCGATGTTTCTGTGTCCTTTAAAGTCTTCTTCTGTCGAGGCCACTGCTCCTCTCGCCGGTTGGGTCACAACCAAGCGGTAGAGGGTGGGGATGTGTACTGCCCGTGTGTGTGTGTTTGGGAGGATCAGTTTCCTATATGCCGTCATCGTGTGCCATTTGATAGGGGCAGCGATTGGTCATTGGAAGCATATTTAGCCGTGGTGATCTTTCAAACCCACACGCAGGCGCGTCACAGGAAAGGAGTGGCGCTCTCTTGATTGTTCAGTTGCCCTCTCACATTTTTCTAATCTTAAGAATAATGAATGGAGGAGAGCGGCAGGGCAGGAGGGAGGAGGGGATGTGAAGAGTGAATCAAAGAAATGAAGGAAGTGAACGAGGGGCCTAATCAAAGCACACTTAACATTTACTGTACTTGTGTCTAAATATAGACTAATCTAATAGCAATTGTTGGATCAAAAACCAACTATGCACGCAACTGCAGCACAGCACAAAAGAATACCCTTAAGCTGCCTTCACATGATAAGACTTTTTCACTTAACTGAGGCAGCAGGTAAAATATGTCCCAAAAAAATGGCACCGCTCTCCCCATACTGAGCGTTTTTACTGCTGATATTGTGTGGGCGGCTTAACGATACCCTGGAAGGGAAAAAATAACATTTTATTTAGAGCAATAGTCCAACATTTTGGGAAATCCACTAACTTGTTTTCTTGCAGTTAGATGAGAAGATCAATACCACTCTCATGTCTGTCCGATAAATAGATTGAATCTGTTCAGTTCGCTGTCAGACTTCAGGTGCCAGTAGGGAGAATGTTTTTGGCATCATTGGGCAAAGGTTCCATAATAACCTTTCAGCATATTGTAATCCAAGTGTTATGAAAGATAACTAGACTTCTGCACCTTCTCATGGCTCTGTTTTCAGGCTTTTGCCAATCACAGGTCATTTCAGAGAGAGAGAGCGTTCCTATTGGCTGTTCATTCAACGGAGGCAGCTGTCAATCACTCGCAAACTCCAATTAAATGTGCAAACTAGGCAGCGCTGATCAATTATGAATCAATATTCTGTTACTGTAATGCCTATTTCTCTCCTCAAATGTTTTCAGAAACATCTTGTAGTGTACTGTTTAGCTGTAAAATGAGAAAGTTTGCTCCGGCTGGTGGGCGGTGCTTGGTATTTCCTCAACTGATCTCAACATGGCTGCCGGGTCACAAACTTTCTCATTTTACAGTTAAACAGTACACTACAAGATGATTCTGAAAACATTTGAGGAGAGAAATAGGCATTACAGTACCAGAATATTGATTCATATTTGATCAGCGCTGCCTAGTTTGACCGTTTGATCGGAGTTTGCAAGTGATTGACAGCTGCTCAGAGACGGCAGGACTCCAGCTCGGCCCTGATTGGTTGTTTTCCTCCGATCTGTGAAACCTTGCCGTTTCCACCCAGCGACACTCCGCCGCGCACACGGGCTGTGGCCGTTCCGTCCTCCTCACGGCGATTGCCTCATTAACGTTATTGTTCCCTTACAGCATTGGCTTTAAATCTGAAATACTGCCAATTAGGCGCTTTTGCTTTCAGCTTTGACACCAAATCATACGCCATGGTCTTGTCTGTCAACTCTCTCTCTCTCGTCTCGTGACAAGTGTGTGAAATCTGACTCCAGCTGCTCTGTGCTGAGACTCCGTACGGAGCAGACACTTTCACTTTGAGTTTGTAGCTCCGCCGTCCGACTCTGCGTGGATAACGCGGCTCTGATGCGCCAAAGAGTGAATGATGTCGGACACAGCTTTTGTGTATATGCTAACTGAATGCATAGATCACAGTTAAGCAGACTATAAGATACACCACTGTTTGGCAGCAATAGCTCAGTAAAGTGCTCCTGTGGTTAATAGCAGGAAATATGAATTTAATCTAAAACATCAACAGCAATATTGGTATCGCTTCCTCGTCACCAGAGAGGAAGGATGAGCTTCTTCTAGAAACAATAGACCAGACTGCATTGTAGCAGCACATGCATTGCTTTGAATAAAGTGTGCAATACACACTCCCTGCTCATGTAATCAGCAGCTAAGTCCAGGGCACTCTCTAGAAGTGGTGCATTCTGGAGAATGTAGGAAATCACTAACTGAGGCAGGAGTACACGAGGCAGAGTTCTTCCGTCCACCAAGAAATGGTAAATTAAAGTAAATTGTAGCACTTTATCACAACATAACTCCTGGAAAACTCTCACCCAGACTCATTTGGAGCAATAATGAGCCTGCAGCCGAGTCTGAAGTGATAAATGGGAGTGAGCTGTGTTTGGACCCGGCAGCACACGGAGAGATGAATGGAGCGCTACAGCTGCCACGACTAGCTAAATATTACACACTCGAACACACATAAATACACATGCGCTAACTGAGCAGAAGGCCGGAATATGTTAGGAATGTGAGATGACCGACCTTCACGCGGACACACGCACCGCGCCGTGCGCTCGCATACGCAGCCATGTGCCTGAAAACACACATTTCACTTGGCGTTCACACACTTTTCTGATCACACGCCGACACATTTGCACTCCTCTTGAGTGAAGATTTGCTCGTGAAGAATTGCTCACGCTTCTGTGTCACATGTGCTGAAGCCTTTTGCACTTGCACACACCTACACACACACTCTCACATACACCCTGTCTTGCTCAACAGGTCAGGATGTTTCACAAGTCGGGACCTGCATGTCGAGGATATGCCTGCGTCTGTGTGGTTTGCATTACTAGCCGGTGAGAAAATGTGAACTGTTAAAGACACACAGGCGGCCGACAAAGTTGTAGTCTCATTACTGCGGTCTCCAAGGAGTCACCATGGCGATGGCAGAATGAAACCACGGCCTGTGGGAGAGGAGGTGTGTGTGTGTGCACGTATGTCTATGCGTGTGTGTGTCCTACAGACCCAGAAGTGATTTATTCCCCCAGGAAGTAGAGTTATTCTCCACAGGCCAATCAGAGGACAAAGTTTGAGATGGAGTTTAATCCAATTGGTTCAACACTTCCGACCTTTTATTACTTGTTGCCAGTCCCAGGGGAGGGCGATGACATCACAACCAAAGTGAAGTAACGAAAGAAGGAATGAGGAAGACACGAGTTTCAATAGGATAGTGACTTTGTGAGTTTGTCTTTGCTGTTGTTTTTGGAAAGGAAATATGTGGAGAACATGGATAAAACAAGGGCAAGGAGACCTTTGACAAACAGTCATAGATAGAGTCAGACAGATAACAGGAAGAGAGACATAAACATTTGATGTTTTTACACGTTAGGACAGAGGGAAAAAATGTAAATAGTGTCCTAAAAATGCACTCAAAGCCACGCAGAGATGGAGAGAAAGATGAGGAGAAAACGACATTAGATTAGTGACTTAGATGTAGTAAGACAGCCTGGGGAATGAGTGCAGGGCTAAACAAATATTTACGGTGCGTCCTCCTCTGTGTTTATGGCCGGCTTTTATGACCACACTCGTCCTCTTGTCCACCCCCCTCCTCTTGCTTCGTCTTCACTTCCAGACCACGTTATCCTTCTGGTTATGAGGTGCCGTCGGCCGCCTTGCTTGCTGTTGATGAAGCGCAACTATTTTCCTATTCCTATTTCCTATGTGTGCTTGCATACATACGGTATTAGTGTCGCAGCATCAGTCATGCAAATCTATTCCAAACGGTCTCTCTTTTTTTCCACTGTCTCACACAAACACAGAGTTCATATGTCACTGGCTGTGTTTTATGTCTGGAGTAGCAGGGAGTCTGATATAAGTGGAATTAATGGAAGGAGGAGAAAAACCCAAAACACAATTTAGTTCCATCAGCATTTCTGCTTGCTGCTTCTTACATAAATTGCAAACAGCAGAAAATATTGATATAAAACTGAACTGTCAGGGCATCATTTTGCATAGACATACTAATCAGTTAAGGTACATTCCCTGTTCACTTTTTTTGTAAACGTTTCATTAATTTTTTGAAGTTTGAACTGTAGGAAACCGCCACCAACTCAATCTATATCTCATACAAATAGAATAGATATTAGACTGAGAGTCCACAGCAATGCTAGTGGCTCTGTGAGGCCGTACTAGGACATAGTGGTGCTTTGAGCTAAATGCTAGCATCATGTTTTCCATGTTCACCATCGTAGTCTAAAGAGGACCTATTATACCTCTTCCCCTTTCCTTTAGTGTGTTATATAGTTTTTTGTGCATGTAAAAGGGCTGCACAGTTACAAAGCCCAAAGTCCAGGCCAAAGGGAGTTACTCTCCCCCACAGAAACACTGCTCCTGACACTGCCTGAAACGCCTCCCTTGAAGTCCCGCCTTTTCTTCCGTGACGTGGTGATGTCACCAAGTAACTAATTTGCATAATACCTGCATAGCGGCTAGTTTGGCACGCCCTCAAACAAAGCTAGTTAGAGCTGAGCTGGGGCGTCGTCCTCTTTAATGTGTTAGCATGCTAACATTTGCTACTTAGCACAAAGTAAAGCTGCGGCTAATGGGAATGTCTTTAGTTTTGCATGTATTTGACGATCCCTTAACTTTACGTTTACCGCCATCCTTAGTTGAAAATATGACCGACGTGATTACAGTTCTTCCTTATGGACACATGAACGTCTGCACCAAATGTCATGGCAATCCAGTCTATAGTTATCAACAGAATTAAACCTCTTTAAAGGATCACCAAAGTCAGTACACATTGTCTAGGAGCCAAGAATGTCTGAACAAAATGCTGTGGTTAACCATTAACCATCCTATGGTTAGTGAAATATTTCGGTCTAGACCAAAGTGGTGGACGGACCAGCCAATCATCATCGGCATCCCCTAAAACAACACCACCAGCGTGGCAAAAATATGACAAGTTAATAAAGAGACGAACCACTCTTCCTTCATAGCATTACAACTAATCTCACTGGTTCCTCTTTCCCTGATTTTCAACTGTGATACTGACTAATCTGCCCAAATAATATACTCATATATGTAGCTTTTACTGATGCTAATGTTGAGTTTCTGTCCTGCACACGCTCTTCTGTACTCATCAAGTGATTGACTGACACCTGTCTGTCCTTTAGGAGGTGGAGACTCTGGACATCAACACCATCATGGACACCAGAACAGGGAAATACGCCAAAGTACCAAAGGTTGGTATAATGTGTGTGATCGTGTGTGTGTCTGTGAGAGAAAGAAGCTGTCACCTCCTGCTGTTGAGAACTTTGTCCTCTGAACAGAAATGTGATGCTCAAGTGTGACTGTCACCAAAAGATGCATGTGTGTGTGTGTGGGTCCGCTGTATGTGTGCGTTTCCTCTCTCAGCTGATGGAGCCAAGGTGACAGAGCGCTAATGAGCGTGCTGACAGATGGGCCGTCAGACAGGAAGTGATATAACCAGTGACTGTTGGCGAGGAAGTCATTGTGTAAGAGCGTAGATCTGGCCGACAGATAAAGCCGCATATTAGTGGTTCAGACATATGGACGCGTTGACATAGTACAGGCTTCACTGCTCCATATACAGCAGCATTTTACACTATTAATCTACTTAGAATCTGTAAGCAAAGTAATGAAATAGATGCTTATTCTGCAATAACTGAAATACAACCTGCATGTTCAGCAGTATTTACAGCGTGACATTTAGGGCTGTTATGTAAAAAGTGAATTTTATTGCTGTTAACGAATGTGGTAACGAAATGTGCCTTTAAGACTGCTGAGTAATGCCAAAATGTGGTGTTCAGGAAATGGATGACATAACGGTATACATCATTTCAGAGTGGTTTAAATGCTTAAAGGGCCAGTTCACCCAAATTACAAAACTACCCATCCTCTCAACTATCACAAATAGAGATAATGCGATACCATTTTTTCCTTCTCAAATACCGATTCCGATACTTGAACTTGGCCAATACCAAGTCCCGATCCGATACCTGTGCGTTAAAAACATGTCATCATTTTACTGGAGAGATTTTCCAGTGTAACATTTTGACAGCTGTGGCTAACGTTACTCTCTCCGCTAGCAACAGAGATGAGAAAGAAGCGAGATGGCATTAGCTACGTACGTTAGCTTGTGTCTCATCTCTGTTGAGAGTTGCACATGCGCAGTCCCGATCAAGCAGGATGTACGGTTCGGGTAGCGTGGTGACACGTGTTGTTGTCACACGAAAATCCATCTTGTCAGGCTTCAAGTTATGCGTTTGTGTCCTGCTCGCCAGAGCACGGACCAATCAGCGTCCTGTGACGAGCTACTGCAGCTACGGTCGTGGCTTAGGTGTGTGAGACCATAGTGAGAGGCGACTGTTCATTCTAAACAACGATGGCGGCTCCTAAGGAGGTTAGCGTAGATGTTGCAGTAGCATCAGTTATAGATCTGGAGAGTATTTCGTCATTGAAAGAAGAGCAAAGTACGGCACTGAAGGCAATGTTTTTGCCTTCAGTTAGTTTCGCTCTTGATTGACGGATTGGTTCATCCCTTCTCCGAACAGAAGACGGCTTCTCAGATGGTTCTGTGTAACAAACCATGTGATAAATGATATGATAAATGATATGATAACGTGATATTGTATTGGTGCATATACGTACTCGCTGATACCATATCCAACATTTTAGACTGTATCAGATGCATTTCCTAATCCGCTTCGGAGCAACTTTAATCACGAATATCATCTGTGCAGATGGCTTTGGTTTAGTTGGCCCAGGTTTTGCTCTGATAAATGCTCTGATAAACTAACTGTACGCTACCTGCCCGGCACCAACAGCAAACTGACAACGTTAGCGACTAGCTGTTGAACATAGTGGAGCATTGAGCAGCTAAGGAGTGAGCTACTTCCCTCAGTAGTTGATAGAGACCAGACCAGAGCTAACAGGAGAGGTAATATTAGACTTACATTCATCAGGTGGCCAGAAACATAACTCCAATTAAATGCTGATGTAGCTTTGTATGTGCCGGATGTGTAAATAAGCAACAGTTTGTTCACCTTATCAACTTTATAAGATGATCATTTATAGATGTTCTATATTTGGCCAAACAAACCTGTTAATGTCGGTTTAAAAAGGTCAACAATATTATATGCAGAAGCAATGTTCCTGTTGTTGCTCTGGAAAATACACAGAGCACACTCTCGACATTTTTACGAGGACTATTTCTTTGGTAGATAGTGGTTCCAAAGAAAACTGTCAATAGTGAGGTCTGTGTATTATCTTTAGCCACATGGACACTGTTGTGTGGTTTTCCTACTTTGAGTGTACTGATTCTTTAAACTCCCTCTGGCTGCTTAATGGAAATGTACATTTTGTGCTCTGCCTCGGCAGTATTTTTCTTGATAAACAGCCATCCGAGTTAATTAATTTAATTGAAATGAAAGAGGGACACGATAGAGCGGGAGTGATGGAGAGAATGCATAATTGATGGAGAGACGTTGAGCGCTGGAGAGGGTTGGTGGTGGTAGAGAAAGAGTGGTCTAAAAAGGAAGAAAGAGTCGTTTGGTTAATCAGATCAGAGTGCTACACCACATGCATCACATTTACTGTTCCTTGGGAGGCAGAGAGCTGGTACAGGAGCGGGAAAGGATGGAGAGGAGTCCAACCAGTGTTGTGCTCAATATATTGTGTGTGTGTGTGTGTCATGTTCATGTTCAATGTCTTAAAGCAGTGGTTCTCAAACTATGGTACAGGACCCACTGGCTGTACGCGTGCTCTCTCTAGTGGTACGGGGAGGAATCTCTGACTATCGATTCCTCTGTATTGTTGCTTTCTCACCGTTACGCATGCACAATGTACGCTGTATTATGTTTCAGTTTGTTTTGGACCGGAGCTACAGTGAAGAGAAAAAAAAGCGCTCAACAGCATAGCGCTACTAAACCTGAGGGACGCACCCTGTATTTCCCTGATAAAGCGACACTGAACAACAAACCTGTGTTGAAATCAGCAGGAGGAGAGTTAGTAACGTTAGCTGTTAGCAGCCGGTGGGCAGCACAGTCCTGACTGGCTAAATACCGGAGATAGGAACGTTAACGGAGGTGCCATTGAGTTATTATTATGAGGCGTTCAAAGTCGGCTCAGGAAAAATGAATATTGGGCGAAGGTAAATTACAATGTTATCATGATGTGTTCAAATGTAATCTCGTAAAATGTCGTTTTTGGCGAGAAACTTGAATAAATCCAGTTGTTTGAAGGAGATGTTTTCAAATCAATATAAAATAGATATGAGAGAGAGAATTGTGACCTGTTTAACTTCCTAATGCTAGCTCTAAGCAGCTTGCCAAGATTTCTTTAATCAAAGCAAATATTTAAATAATCATAATCATTTGAATTGTGTTTTTATGCAAATAACCACTGTAGATGACAATAACAAAGTACAGTACAGTACTGTGTACAGTAGGCTACCCTCCTGCAGTGCATGTTTTTATATTTTGGCATGCTGGGGGATTCTCTATTTTGTTAAGTTTTGTTAATGGAAACATTACTACCCAAAAGAGTCGGTCCTGTACGGTTCAAAAACTGCTACATATAATGTAATTTTCTTAACAATATGCTGTTTGGAGTGATTTTCAGTATAATAAATGCTGAAAAAAAAGTGTGCAGTATGTTTTCTATAAATGAATGCAGTAATAAAGTAGAGGTTACGTCCAACAGAATTAGTTTGGCTGCCGGCAACAATCTGGGTTTCTCATGTGGCCCCCCAGGAAAAATAATTGCCCACCCCTGGTCATAATGGTGGTACTAGGAGAGTCAAATATTTTCTGAGGTGGTACGTGGTGTAAAAAGTTTGAGAACCACTGTCTTGAAGAGTGTTGTAAGTACAAAAGTGTTTGTGTGTGTGTGTCAGGACGCAAAGCTGCGGGACATGCTGGGCCTCGGTAAGGGCGACAACGTCGAAGGGAAGCTGGTAACCGTCGTCCATGGCAACGACCTGGTCAACACCTCCTTCCTCAACTTCCAGGCTATGCAGGAAGATACAGCCAAGGTAACCATGGAAACCCGGCGCCACCAACATCCCATAACCTACGCACATTACTTCTACTTTCCTGTCATCTCTCCATCCGGTAACACTTTATCATAACCATCACTTATAAATGGCAAATTGATAATTCAAATTTAGGTAGTAGTTATTTTACTGTTAACAAGCCATTCAATTATAATTAATAATGCTTACTTATTATTAGTAATGCTATAATTTGTTATTATAACAGTTTATTGTTGCACACATTATAAAGTTTTTATATATATATTATAAGTATTTGTAATGATTACAAAATCATTTGTAAACCTTTAAGAAATTGTTTGTAAAACATCTACAAGCATTACATGGATGGATATTTGTAACACTTTGTTAATGATTAATAATTGGTTTGTAAACTGTCTATTAACAATATTTAGATGGCTATTATACAGTTGCAACTGATGATTATAATACCTCGTTAAATGGTTAATGAATACTTTGTAAAGCGTCTATAAACATTATTTAGATAGATAGTTACTTTGTCAATGGTTAATAATTGTTTTTTGGTCCATCTATGTAATATTTCTATATGTTTTACAAACAATTTCTTAAAAGTTTACAAATCATTTGATAATCATTAACAAATACTTAATATAGGATATAAAAAGTTATAATGTGTGCAACAATAAACCGTTAATAAATAGTTTACTAATGTAATCAGAAGGTAATTGTTATCGTCTCCTATCAGCTATGATTCAATATCGAATTTATAAACTAATTATTTCTTATTACACAAAGTAATGATAAAGTAACAAATTATAGCATTACTAATAATTAGTAAACATTATTAATTATAATTTCATTGTTTAACAATAAAATAACTATGAACTAAGTTTAATTAACTATTACTTTACCATTTATAAATGATGGTTGTTATAAAGACTCCATCCTTCCTTGTCATCCCTCCTCTACTTGTCTCTTTCCCTCCTCAGGCCATATGCTGATTACTCACTTTACGATGTTGACTTAGAAGCATGTGCTGTTTTTAGGAGTTGTAAAGAGGGATTTTTTCCCCCTGTGTGTGTGCGTGTTGTATATAGAAACTGTTTCACTTAGTTTTGATAACACACAAACTGGTCAAACAAGCCTGTTTTCTCATGCCGTGTGTATGTGTGTGTGTGTTTCCAGATTTGGACAGATGAGCTCTTCACTTTGGCCACAAACATACTTTCCCAGAATGCAACACGGCACACCTTCCTCCTCAAAGCGTAAGACTCTGTGCATGTCTTATCTTGACATTAGGGGAACTGTAGATCATTGTTGTTTTTAAAGCCTTTCCCTCTTGTCCGTTCCAGGTACACTAAGTTAAAGCTGCAGGTGAATCAGGACGGGAAGATCCCCGTGAAGAAGTGAGAAACACACACGTCAACCACTTTTTTTTTTTAAACACCAGCGCCCTCCACTTCTTCTTTCCTTTCCTCTTGTCTGTCTCTCTTCCACTTTCTCCCACCTCTGGTTTATCTCTCCTCCCTGTTGCAGCCAGCATGAATGTAATCCTTTCAGTCTTTGCTGACTGTTTGCTTTTTCTGCTGGACACTTTGAACGATGAATAGTTTGACTCATGATAAAAAAATTAAAAAAAAACTTTCGAACAGTGACCGTTATCTCTCTAAACTCTCCGTCTTTTTCTTCCAGTATTCTCAAGATGTTCTCAGATAAAAAGAGAGTGGAGACGGCTCTGGAGCAGTGTGGCCTCGTCAATAACAGGGTAATCATCGAACGCGATCACTGACCACAGGGCTGCACGAGATATGCGTGTGCATTGCTTTGGTTCATACATGAGATTTGAACAGTTGCAGTCGCTCACCCTGGGGTGTTGAATAGCATTCTTTGCATGCCTCTGCAATGTAAGGAACGCAAAAAAAAAAAAAAGGCTGCAGGCCTGTAGGAGAGTTGGCTTAAAATATGACACTTTAATTAACTGTCAACTAGAGTCACACAGATGTTTTATGTACAGATTAAACGAACAAGATATAACGTGTTAATTGGTGAGCTTTAGAGACGCTGGTAGGTGGATTTTGCTACAGAGAAAGGCTAGCTGTTTCCCCGTTTCCAGTCTTTGTGCTAAGGTAAGCTAAGCGACCATACAGACTTGAGAGTGGTGTCAATCTTCTCATCTAACTTTCAGCAAGAAAGCAAATAAGCCCAAATGATAAATCATTCATTTTAAATCCTTGTGTTGAGGTCGCATAAACACAATATCAAGTATTTTCACCAAGGAGTCAAACGATATTTCCTAATAAATTTGGCTTCCTTGAGAGAGAGAGAGAGAGAGAGAGAGAGAGAGCAACTGTTAAAATACAAAAAAATCATTCTTCACTGTCAAACCCCAGAGTACAATATTATCAAAGGCTTTGCTTGTATCTGCAGTGTAAGGTACCGCAGGCTTGTGGTCCCGGAAGGTAAAACAAGGTTTCTTGTGTGTTATTAGTCAGTGCAATCTTTCATATAAACCAGTTTGGAGTCACAAGACATTTCTATTTCGAATAAGGGATCAGATTGTGAAAACTGCACCGTCAGCGTTTCTCTTTGTGTTGCTGTACTCTGGTGCCTCCTGCTGGTTGAACAGGAGAACTGAGACTGAGGAGGATCTGCTCCACGACTGTTTGATAGTTTGGTATAAGTATGTTGGAAGCAGGATTTTAATGCTTTGGGGATCAGTAGTGGAGACGAATGAGTTTTACTGACACTGTGGCATGTGGGATGATCTGTGATCCAACATTTACACGTGTCAAACTTTGCATTTTATCCTCAGTTTGGTCATTTTATTTCCCCCTCTTTCTCTTTCCCTCCGCATCTTTCAACACAATCTACTCTGTTCTCTTTCAGACAGAGGGAATCAAGCCAGATGATTTTACGTGGGACGCCTTCCAGAAGTTTCTCGACAACCTCTGTATCCGGCCCGAGATACAAAGCATCTTTGAGGAAAGGTTTGTAACGCTTTCACAATTGTGATTTGTGATTGAAAATTTAAATTTCCACCCTAAATCCTTTCGTTATGATGCTCTAGTTATATTTTTAGGATTTTTAATAATGCTCACCACCTGTACCTCGTGTGTGACCACGCACACACTCTTTCTCTTTCGCTCCAGTGGCTCCAAGCGCAAGCCATTCATCTCTCTGGACCAGTTGATGGACTTCATTAACCAAAGGCAGCGAGACTCCAGACTGAACGAGGTGCTGTACCCCCCGCTGAAAAGAGAGCAGGTCCGACAGATCATGGAGAAATATGAGACCAACGTCAGCCAGCTGGAGAGAGGTAAGTGACTTTGAGTGTGTGTGTGTGTGTGTGTTTTTTATTTTTCTGTTCACATTCCAGACATTTAGATGCTGCTTAAAACATGTGATCTTCATTTCTGAGATAGTTTATAATAATGCAGTGAATCATCGCAGCGAATATAAATCAGCTTTTGCTTTTAACCCTAAGAGACCCACATTAGACCTGTTTTTGTCTTTTTTAGGGGTTGTACAGGGGGTCTCTAGGGGGAGATAGCAGGTCAACAGTAGATGTCACATAGAAGTGGTGTACATCGTCTGAAAGCTGGGAACCTGAAGACTAATTTGTGATGCTGCTCAGCACTGAGTGTCAAGTTGTTTTAGTCATTAATCAGAAATAAACATGAATTAATTAATTAAATCAATTATAAAAGTGTATAAGGGTTTAGAACATTATGACAGAAGTATATGATGTCCATTACCATGCTCACTTTATGTCTCATAAGTTGTTGCAGCAGTTTTTGGGTTGATACCATTTGTTACACAGATTTGGTGCTAAATTTAACCATTTTTTTACCACTTGAGAATTGATAAAAAATAATCAATAATCCCTCCAAAATGCCACATTAAGACACCAAGACCTTGAGGAACACCATAGAAAAAGCCATGCTGTGATTTGGTATCAAAAACTTTTGACATTTGGAGATTTCTGCAAGAACTGCATTTTCTGCAATTGGATGGCGAGCACTTGTGTTGTGTAAACTGCTCAGAAACCCTTATTGTCAATCTAGCTAGGAAAGCCATCCATCCTCTGAATGCTCTAGGTCTGTAGTTTGTGGCTGTAAAGTTTCATGAGGCTGTGATTATCCTAGAGGTCACCACAGGTCATTTTATACAGTGAGGTCAAGTTTTAAAAAAACGGTCTCACCACAATGAAATGGCTCCTATGGGGACTAACATCATCACACATGAATACAGTTGGGCTCATTGGATCCACCAGAGTCTCAGCTTTACACTGATACCCAATATATGTAATTACAAAACTGTTTAGGGACCCCAGTATGCAGAAATATTAAAAACATCATTTTTAGAATAGAATAGAACAACATTATCATAAAGTGGGCATGTCTGTAAAGGGGAGACTCGTGGGTACCCATAAAACCATTTTCAGTCACATATCTTGAGGTCAGAAGTCAAGGGACCCCTTTGAAAATGGCCATGACAGTTTTTCCTCATCAAACGTTACTGTAAAATTCACTGTACGTGCAGCTGTATCCTCTTGTGTTTGGTTTATCAGCTGCAGCAGTACTCCGATAACAGTAGGTTTATAGGTGTGATTGATTTCCTGGTCTTTTATTGCAGCAGGTTATCCTCTTCTGACCGAGCCCATATCCATTTCCCTTCTGTAAAACATCCAGAATGTGGGAATCATTTGTGAATTTGATGAAATGTCCTCCGCGTGTTTTGCTGTGGATAAACTGTCCAAACCTGGGGGACAAACAGAGCCCTGGCTGCCGTAAGCCGCTCTGCTAGGACACCGTTAAGCCAAAATATGTAAGATGATCCACTGTCCAGCCCACAGTGTTCAGACGGTTGACGTTCAGACAGAGGCCTTTTGCTCTTTTGGTCAGTTAACCACTAGAGCACGTGACGTAAAATTAGCATAGTATCTTCCAGTCCTTGCCATGAGCAAAAACAAGTTTGACCTTTTTTTTTTACAGTCGGTAAACAAGTCCCATCCCTCTCTCTCTCTCTCTCTCTCTCTCTCTCTCTCTCTCTCTCTCTCTCTCTCTCTCTCTCTCTCTCTCTCTCGCTCTCTCTCTCTCTGTCTCTCTCTCTTTCTCTGTCATGCAGACCAGATCAGTGTGCAGGCTTTCAGTCGATATCTGGGAGGAGAGGAAAACGGCATCGTACCCCCAGAAAGGCTGGACATCATCGACGATATGACCCAACCGCTGTCTCACTACTTTATCAACTCCTCACACAACACATACCTCACAAGTAAAAAGCACTCACCTCAGATCCAACACATGCTGCATTTTAATATCTAGCTTTATAGTTCGTCTTTTTGATCCAAAACCGTCTTTCCCTCCCTTTTCTTTGTCTGTCTGCCCGCAGTGGGTCAGCTGACCGGCCCGTCGTCAGTGGAGATGTACAGGCAGGTGCTGCTGACCGGCTGTCGCTGTATAGAGCTGGACTGCTGGAAGGGCCGGCCGCAGGATGAGGAGCCGTACATCACCCACGGGTTCACCATGACCACTGAGATCCCCTTTAAGGTGCTAGTCACTGCTTTGTGGCATTCAATTACCCCGGGATTATTCCCTTGAAGTGTTTGTCCAGTTTAATCAAGGTGACACCTTGGTTAGGTTGAGTTTGTGTAAGTTATTACTCTCATAGTCACAGAGTTTCCCTCTGTATAAATGACTGGCACTATATAAAAGTGATCCAATAAATCGCCAATTCATGAAAGTTTTTACATCTACACACAAGAAGTACAGTATTTTTATGTTTATAGTCAGAGTTTGTAAATTTACTTACTAGTTTATCGACTTTTATATACATGTCATAAAGCCCTGACAAGCTTGAGACGGCATTTCTCCTCCTTCAACTCTTAAAAATAGAAAAAAATGATCAAGGGAACTTGGTGTGTGGACCTCTTAAAGGGACAGTGTGTAGGATTTGGCGTCATCTAGTGGTGTGGTCGCAGATTGCAGCAAACTGAGTACCCCTCCGCTCACTCCTATCTTTGCAAGACTGCGGTAACGTGATTCGCAGAGTACAAATTCAGAGAACTATGGTGGCCTTCAGGTAACGTAAAAATGCGAAAGGCTCTCTCTAGAGCCAGTGTTTGTCCGTTGGTGGACTCCGTGACGAGGACCTGGTCCCTTTGTAGATAACATAGCTAACGAAAACAACAATTCTTAGTTTCAGGTGATTATACACTATGGAAAACATAGTTATGATTATTATATTCCAATTCTGCTAATAGATCTCCTGAAATATTACACACTGTTCCTTTAACCTCGGTGCATTTGTGCGGTTTGGTCAGCAAATTCTTTTATTGCAGTGGATTCAGAAATGCTGAATATGGAGGCAGCAACCACAGGCAGTTTGAACAAAGTAAATAATAAGACTCAACAGTCTATTATACACTCACATTCAGTGTCTTTATTATTATTAATATTATTAAAGAAAGCCAAAACCTGTTGCCAAGATTAACTGAAGCAAAATGTGTTAACCTCCCATCATAAAAAGATCTCTCCTTTGCTTTATAACTGTGAACACGGCAAAGTGTGATTTATGAGGTACCACTTCTATTTTGCTCATAAGCACTCATGAAACACCTAACAATCTGAGGAAATGTTTATTTTAACGTAATGTACTTGGAGGTTTTATTCAGTGGAGCTCCTTTTAAAGTTCTCATTCTCTCCCTGACTGCAGGAGGTGATCGAGGCGATAGCAGAGAGTGCTTTCAAGACCTCTCCGTACCCGCTCATCCTGTCCTTTGAAAACCACGTCGATTCGTAAGTCGTCGCCTGAGTGTGTGTGTGGTTAGTTTGTCTCGACCTCTATGTATTTTGGGTTGCAGTTTAGTCTGTATTTATTACCAAACCAGATGCGAAATCCAAGGCTTTTATTGAAATTGTTACTCTAAAACATGAGCTATTGATGGATTGGTCCTATTGTGGCAGGTTGAAGTAAACCAAGGCTTATTGAAAGAGACTGGGACACGGGTCCTTTTGGTCTTTGAGCTATGGGGTATGACACGTGCAGTGTAACTGGAGCTGCGGTCGTGTGTTGCTTTTGGCTCAATTCCGGCGAGTGCAGACCAGATTTTTACTGCGCATGAGTTGTACCCCGATGATACTGTATGACGCGAGACATCTCCTCTCTCCACCCTCCTTGAAGTAAACCAGGAACTAACCTGTGTCTTGTTCCGTCAGGGCCAAGCAGCAGGCCAAAATGGCCGAGTACTGCAGGACCATCTTTGGAGACGCCCTTCTCATCGATCCACTGGAAAAATATCCGGTAAGACAGAAGGGGTGTGAGAAAATATCGGAAAAAATCGCAAATCACAATTTAGGTTTTGTGATACTGATCGATTTTTAATGAATAGTTTACATGCGATGATTAACTCTGTCAATACTTTATTTAATTTCATATATATTTACTGTATATATATATGTATATTTCTCAACACACTGATATCCTTTGAGTCCATAGTCATGGTGTTAATCAACCATTAAACAGCTTGTGATACACGGATCAGCTCATGATCTTGACCATGTTGTACTAAAATAACAACTTGTGATGCACTGCTGTTGACCTCATAAACCCTTCTCTGTTCACAACTTTTAGTGAATGCAACCATTTTTCAACACCCCAGGCAAAAACAGAATCTTTTCACGCACTGGTCAATTCTGAGATTTTGGGCAATTTTTTTTTTTCATAACATTCATTCATTCATATGTCTTCTTTCAGACTAGTGGATTGAAAACATCCAAAATACACATAAAGGTGTTTATTGTACTACAGTTTGTCTATTTGCTTCTGTAGATTACTCCTAAATTCACCAAAAGTTAGCTATTAGATAATGCCTCATTTGCATATTTAAACATAACATTTCAGAAAAAAGTGTTTTAATGTCAATTGTCAATCAATTGGGGAAGTTTCATGGTGATATCTATTATTATCTTTTATACCCTATTCACCTGTCGTGTCTTGTAAAATGTATGAAATTTTACAATACATATCTGTAAACATATCAGTTTTCTCAAAATGAGTTTTTTTCTCATGCTCTGAGCCAGAAATCTCCACTTCAGTAACACTTACATCCACCAAACTTTCCAATTTCATTCCTATCTATATTCTGAATATTTTTACAGAGGGGGTTTATTCATATAACATTGATAGCCTGATTTATGGAACATTTTATCCCTAAAAACACGGCAAACATTGTATTTATGGGTGTTGACAGTATTTTCTGATTTATGGAGCAATGAAAAAGTCTATACTAACTAGACTTTATTTTCTTCTTTTTCCAAACCTTCAATTTTGACTAAGTCCCTTTCATGTGTCTTTCAGCTGGTCCCCGGTCAGACCCTCCCCTCACCGCAGGAGCTGCTGGGGAAGATTCTCATCAAGAACAAGAAGAAGCACCAACATCACCGACCCTCGAGTAGCGGCAGCATACGACGCCGAGATACGGAGGATAAGTCGTCGCCCCACAACGGTGAGTGCAGCCAGCTGCCTGAGTCTCTTTACGTGGCAATGTAGGGCTGAGAATCTGTAGCTTTTAGATCGCATTTAAGCAATACGGCAGCTGATTTCACTCCTAAGTTCCTCATGTCTGGTTGTAATCAGGGTTATTACAGTAAACTAAAACCAAAATAAGCAGTGAAAAATAATTTCAGTAAACGGAAACTAAATAAAAACTATATCCTTTAACAAAAACTAAACTAAAACGATATTGCCTGGGGAAAAAAACAAATAAAAATAGAATAAAAATGAATGTAAATTCATTAGTTCATTAGTTTTCGTTAGTTATAATATCATTACGGAGAACGCCATGAATTTATGTCAACTCTCGTGATGTTGAACCACAGAAATTGAACAGACTTGACGTTCCAGGAGATGGTGCTATGACACAATTGCTTCACTAAAGTAGCACGAAGATTAAACAACAAACATTATGGCCATTTCTACACAGTTTTCCAACCATGTATTTTGTATGTCAGACACTATACCTGGCCCTAACATAAATGAACTAAAACTACAGTAAAACTAAATATTGCAAATTTCCCCACTGTGGGACTAATAAAGGAATATCTTATCTTATATAAAACCTAAAACTAAACCTTTCTGAAAAACTGAAACTAAACTAAAACGAGCAAACACACTCTGAATAGTAACTAAAACTAAAATAAAATAAAAACTAGTTGAAAATTCTAAACTATTATAATTGTAATGAGTATTTGGAGGAATGAAACCTGGTCGAAATGAGTCTACCACATACAGTACATGCTTAAAATGAGGTACCACTGCACATCGATGTTAACACTATTAGTTTGCTGTTATCTGCGTAGACTGCCCTCTGACGGACGGCGAGGGAATCCATCTCCTGTCCAACGGGGAGGAGAAGCTGGCTGAGAGGATGGCCAAAGACTTGGAGCCTCGCAAATCCATCGGTGGGTTGTAGAAGAAGGTATAGATGGATATAGATTATAAAGTCGGCCATTGTGGCACACATATAGGGTTTTGCGTAACGTGTGTTTATTCCATCGCTCAGGAGGCGAGGGAGAAAGCGAGGAGGATGAGGAGGATGAGTCAGCGACGGAGCCGAAAAAGCCGAACTCCGACGAGGTAAGAGCCGTCGGGAACGGAGCTCACGGCGTGTTTGACTGGCTGATGATGAGCTGAGTGATGGATTGGTGCTATCTGCCTCCCTCAGGGTACAGCCAGCAGCGAGGTGAACGCCACGGAGGAGATGTCGACTCTCGTCAACTACATCGAGCCTGTCAAATTCAAGAGCTTCGAGGTGGCGAACAGTAAGTGTGTGTGTGTGTGTGTGAGACAGGAAGATGTCCTGACTTTGTGTCCGGGGAAGAGATATGAAGTGAAGGAAAAAGAGTGTGTGAGTGGGAGTTGGACAGGCCTCGTTAGTTTTAAGCGCCTCTCCCATGTAGCTCATTAGGAAGACAGGCCAGCTGTTTGGACTCATTTGTGGTTAATGATCAGTCTTGTCTCCATCAGACCTGTCGTACATGAATTATCTTGATCAATTTCTAAGTTGTTTTCTGCTCTTTCCCTCTCTTTCTGTCCACCAGAGAGGAGGAAGTACTTTGAAATGTCGTCGTTGGTGGAAACAAAAGGCATGGACACCCTGAAGAACTCCCCCATCGAGTTCGTCGAGTATCCCGGGAAGCTTGTCATTCCTTGAAAACGTTGTCTTTTGAAGAATACGGTTTATGTGAATGTTCATAATCTTTGGTGTGTTCAGATGCCTCTTTTGTGTTTGAACTCTTCAAGGTGATGGAAAGTAGTGAGCGAGGAAAAGTCTCTAGTCTTAAAAAGTGATGTTTGCCTTTTATCTGCTTCGGTTCCGTGCACACATACACCACATATACAGTTTTTGGTTCTTAACAGCACTCCTCCAGGTACAATAAGAATCAGCTGAGTCGAATCTACCCTAAAGGAACGAGGGTGGACAGCTCCAACTACATGCCTCAGCTCTTCTGGAACGTCGGCTGCCAGATGGTGGCGCTAAACTTCCAGACCCTCGGTGAGTCAAGTTAGTTCAGCCTCAGATGGCCTAACTCTGGCATGTATACTATAGCCCCGTTTCCACTGTAGGAACTTTCCCCGGAGCCAAGAACCTTTTGAGGAACTCATTGCATTTCGACTGCAGGGACCAGAGTCTAAATTAAGTTCTGGGGACATTTTCTGGGGCCTTTTTACACCCAAAAAGGACCTGGTCGGGGGGGTAGTACTTTCTAAAAGTACTGGAACTTTCGGGACGGAGTTTGCAGGGATGACCGTTGCTGATTGGCTAACAAAAGCATCGCTGCTTCAACTGTACAGCTTCATTTATAAAACAAGGAAGTACTCTAGTATCGATTTTGTACCATTTAGGACGAGGGGAGAACATTTCTCTTTGTTTGATAACATTAAACTTAAAGTTAGGCTCTGCTGTCTGCTTCCCAACTCATTTAAAAAAAGACAGAGAGGAAAAAGAGAGAGAGATCGTGCTTGCGAGCGAGCTAAGAGGGCGAGCGGTAGAAAAGAGAGAGACGTAGAGACGTGTTATTTTCTGATTGTTTCAGGTTAACGTTCTAAAGCACAAATAAATAACCCTCAAACACTCAACAGATGATTTACACACAGTCACAGTGGGCTGAAAGAACCTTTTAGTTCCTTGAAAAGAAGTTCCCGGGACTAAAAGTCCACTTCTGGTGGAAACCCGTCTTAAACTAGGCCTATAAAGTATAAACTAGCCACAAAACCAAGAAACTAACTAAATAAGGTCTTTAATAATTTAAAGATTTACTCTCTGGTGGAATAGACGATAATTTAAAGAGTCTCTTCAGCCTTTTAAATAATTCCAAGCACAGAGGTCAAATTACAGCAACTTATCTTGCTCTCTCATCCCTCTTCCCCTCCTTCCCTTCTTCATCTCTCCATTCCTCTGTACCAGACCTCCCTATGCAGCTGAACATGGGTGTGTTCGAGTACAACGGCAACAGCGGCTACCTGCTGAAACCCGAGTTCATGAGGAGGACGGACAAACACTTTGACCCTTTCACAGAAAACATAGTGGACGGGATAGTCGCCAATACTGTCAAAATTAAGGTGAGGACAAAATGTGTCATCACGTGGACATTAAAGTTCTCTGTAAGTTCTTTGTTATAATAAACGTGTATTATTTAACATTCTCCAGGTGATGTCAGGCCAGTTTCTGACCGATAAAAAGGTCGGAGTGTACGTGGAAGTGGACATGTTTGGACTTCCTGCTGATACAAAGAGGAAGTACAGAACCAAAACGTCCAACGGGAACTCGCTGGATCCCGTGTGGGATGATGAAATGTTTGTGTTTAATAAGGTGCACATACCAGGATTCAGATATCTTTCAAATCTTTCTCTCACCCTTCACCTTAAATGCTCTCTTAACTTCTCCCGTGGCGTCATCGTGCCTCTCTCTCTCTCTCTCTCCAGGTGGTCCTCCCTACACTGGCCTCTCTGAGGATAGCGGTGTTTGAAGAAAACGGCAAGTTTATTGGACACCGGATCCTCCCTGTGTCGGCCATCAGACCTGGTCAGTACACACACACAGAGCCCATCAACAAAACTGTCAAAAAAGTTGCAGGAGAGTTGGCGGCATTTACTCTGTGGTTAAAATGGCATTACATTTGGTGAGAAGAATGCATTGTGACTTGTTTAGGACTTGGGAATTGAGTGCAAAGACTTGAGACTTACTTGTGACTTGCAAAACTTTGTCCTACGTCTGGTAACCGGATGTCTGCACTCAGGCGTTCATTTACACGTTGCTGTACTTTTAACTGTCCAGCACCAATGGACAGTAGTCATTTATGTATTTGTTTCTTCCTTCCTTCCTTCCAGGTTACCACTACATCAACCTGAAGAATGAGATGAACCAGCCCCTCCTGCTGCCCTCTCTCCTGGTTTACACTGAAGCTCAGGACTACATCCCTAATGAACACCAGGGTAAGAACGAATAAATTTCACTTTGCGATATTAAGGTCAGCCAAGCATCTTAAAGTGGAATTTGCTCAAAGACTTGTGACTTGAGTTGGCTCTACAATAAAAGACTTCAAACTCACTTTGCCAGAATATGTGGACTTATGGTTATCTCTGACATTCAGGCACTCTTTGTCTTGTTTTTGTGTGTTCTCAGAGTACGCAGAGTATCTGACCAACCCCCTTAAGCCCAGAAAGAGAGAGACACAGCTGGCTGTGCTCATAGAGGACAACAGTGAGGTAGGACACATCTGTGCGTTGAACAATAACAAACAACTAGAAAAAAGAAAAACAGGCCTACTGAATGTGTACTCTCAATTCATCTCCTTGTTGCTCTTTGTCCAGCATGTCCCCAACCAGCCCAAAGAGGGAGAGACCAAGGGGGAGTGCGAAATCATTCCAGGACTCCCCTCCCCCTTCCACACCCCCCCTCCCTGCCCATTGGATGAAGCCCCCGACATCATCAAGTTACCTGCACCGGGTAGAGACCTCTACATTCACAGTCACAAATATCGTCTACATGTAACACACGCAAACACACACATCTGTCATTTAGCTGCACTTATGAAAGGGTGATCAATCTAATGTCACAAACGTTAGATTGATCATTGGAATTACTTTCAATGATTGATGCCTTTAATTTACCGTCGTCAGTATTGCATAAGATTCTAGGTGTAATCCATCGAAACATTACCAGTCCATTTACTTTTTGACAACACAGAAAACAGGTCGACTGCACCTGCCTTAGGGTGGTGGGTTGGCAGTTTTGGTTATGAATTAAGTTTAGCAATTAAAGAAGTTGCTCAGTCTGCCTACCTCCCATGTGTATTTGCATCAGCCTGCTGCAAGGAGGTGTACTATATGCAAACGTTAGCTAACGTAACATGTCCGTGTGTGTCTTCACTGCACAAATATTCATCGTAATCTTTTTTTATAAGATCTTTTCACTTCAACAAGTGAAATTATATTTTTTTCACTCTGTTGTGAAAATCATGCATCTCCCAAAAAGTCAACTTTACATTAATTAAAATTTAAAGGTGCAGTGTGTGGGGATCTGGCAATATGTAGCGGTGAGGTTGCAGATTGCAACCAAGAAAAACTTCTAAGATGGCCGATGTGAAAATGCGAATGGCTCTCTCTAGAGCCAGTGTTTGGTTTGTCCATTCTGGGCTACTGTAGAAACATGGTGGCCGGCTCCGTGAAGAGAACCCCCTCCGTGTGTAGATATAAACGGCTCATATTAAGGCAACAAAAATGCAGCGATTTGTATTTTCAGGTGATTATACACTAAAGAAAACATACTTACAGTACTAATATTCCATTTCTGCTAATAGATCCCACTAAACCAGGGGTCAGCAACCTTTACTATCAAAAGAGCCATTTTAGGCAAATAAATAAATAATAATAAAAAAAATAAAAATAAAGAGACGCATTTGGCTCCGGAGCCGCAGGTTGCTGACCCTTGCCCTAAACCCTACACACTGGCCTTTTAAAGTCTTTTTGAAAATGTAACTTAATTTATATGATAAACTAAAGCCATGCACGCTTGGTTCCTCATCATCCATTTCACACATACTGTCTGTGTGCTTCTCCTCCTGTACTTCTTTGTGTGTCTGTTCGTGTTTGTGTGTGTAGTACAAAGTCCGAAGGAAGACCTCATAGCCTCTGTTCTGGGAGGTAAGGTTATTCCAGCACATTCATTCATTCCCACACAGAAACTAGTGAAATCATTTGTGTGTCACATAGAGCTTAAGTTGGACAAGCTAAGGACGGCTAGTTGTCAGCAAGATTTACACTGATGATATTTTTATGTCTCTCAGACATCCAGTCCCAGTCTATAGAGGAGTTGAAGCAGCAGAAGAACTACCAGAAGCTGATAAAGAAACAGAGCAAAGAACTGAAAGAGATGCGCAAGAAACACCTCAAGAAGGTACGCTCACAGACGGATGCCTAACAGAATGGAAACACTCTGGAAGTTTTCAGCTCTGCATAGAAGCTGGATGTGAAAAGTCGGCACTAGATACAGAAAAAAAATCACTTATTTTTTCTTGTGCACTGCAAAAAAATATTAGTTAAAATGTTTGTGCGTGTTTGTAGGTGTGGAATCTGAGTAAGGAGCAGAAGAGTCGGAGCAGCCAGCTTGAATCTGACACCCAGAGGAGACGCAGTCAGATGGAGAAGCACCTCAAACGCAGCATCAAGAGAAAGTAAGGGATGGATGGATTTATGGGGTGTATAAAGGGAGAACAGTGGAGAAAATCTCAACAAGTACCAGTAAATGAGGGGAGGGAAGGAGGAAAGGATATGGTGAAATATCTGGATAGATAGATGGAGCTAAACTGGCTGACTTAACCTGACCTCATTGTGTGTGTTCAGCGAGCCCCATGAGCCGGTGCAGCGCGAGCTGACGGCGTTGGATCAGGAGGTCGAGAAGCAGACGGTCCAGCTGAGGGAGTGGCAGCTGCAAGAACTGCTGAAGCTCCGACAGCAGCTTCACTCCCCGGAGAGAGAGAAGCAACAAATACACCTGCAGGAGGTAACAACACACACACCTATGTATGAAAAGAGACAATGCACTCCCCTGCTCTTTGCACACTTATGCATACTCAAGGTGACACATTTGGAATAACACTGCATCCCTCCTATGAATTCTTAAATATACTCACACACACACAGACACAGAGTTCATCATTAGCCGACCTCTAAGGAACTTTGTGGCACTTCGGTACATCTGCACAGTGATCCGCTGACAGGTCGTCGTCTGCTGCGGTGTGTTTTTTAGGCCTTCCAGAAGCTAAAGGAGACGGCCCTTGAATGCCAAGCAGCTCAGCTGAAGAAGCTCAAGGAGACGTGCGAGAAGTAAGTGTACATGTAGCTGTTTCACCTTGTACGGACAAATAGGTAAAGTTGGGAAAGGACCCAGAAGTCACTGCCAGAGTGACTTTCTGCTTCTTAGTTATTATTATGGTTAAATTAAAGGAACAGTGTGTAGCATTTAGTGGGCTCTATTAGCAGAAGTATGTTTTCTTTAGTGTATAATCACCTGAAAATAAGAATCGTTGTGTTTTTTGCTACCTTGGAATGAGCCGTTTATATCTACATAGGGAGCGGGTCCTCTTCACGGAGCCGGCGGCCATGTTTCTACAGTAGCCCGGAACGGACAAACCAAACACAGGATCTAGATAGGGCCATTTGCATTTTCACCTTTTTGCGATGGCCTCAGGCACACGGGAGATGTTTCACCTGGTTGCAATCTGCAACTTCACTGCTAGATGCTGCCAGATCACTGCACCTTTAAGTCTTAGTTTTTGCCATAATGCCTTATGCTGTGTCTCACTTCTGTTCTTACACTTGCTATTTTGAGTGCATAAATGCGTTCACACTGGCACAATGTACCAACGGAAGTATCCGGATTGAGACACAGTGTCTTTCTTCCCTTTTTGCACCATGTGACATTGATTCCCGGATGTTGGACTTTCCACAAGCGTCTAGGTGTTTTAATAACATTCACAAAAAATTTAAAAGCTCCCTACAAAATTTGCAATTTGTCTTTGTCCGTAACTTTCTGCTGTAATTATGTTTGCAGGGAGAAGAAAGATCTCCAGAGGATCCTGGACAGGAAGCGGCAAAACAGTATCAGCGATGCCAAGACCCGCGACAAAGACAAGGCTGAGACGTAATGAGCTTGTCTGAAATTAGAGACGTTTATTGGATGTTCGGGCTGTCTGACCCTATTTTGATTCACACGTCTTTCATCCTTTCTTTTTCTCTTCATCTTCCTCTCTCTCTCTGCAGGGAACTGAATGAGATCAACAGGAAACATATTCAAGATTCTGTCTCCTTAATCCGCGGGGTAAGTACCCACGCTGACACGCACACACACACTCTTATCACCAGCAGTCCTTGAGGACGCCCATTTATCTAGGCTACTTTATAGTGCATTGTCATCAACTTTACTCCACTGTGCCTATCTTTTATCCTCCCATCCCTCATCTTAATTTTCTTTTTTTACTGGTTTCTCCTCAAATCCCCTCTTACATAATCCCATATTTCCCTTCTATATGTATTCCTACTTCCCCTACATTCATCTTCCCCTCAAATCTTCCTCACATTTTCCCTTTCCTTCCTTCCTTCCTTCCTTCCTTCCCTTCCTGCTCTTCCCTCCTCACACCCCAGCTGGAGGAGGCTCAGACCAAGAGACAGGACAAGCTGATGCTGAGGCAGCGGGAGGTGCTGCAACACATAGAAGATGAACTCCCCCTGGTGAGCAAAACCACATCGACTCACACATATCACCGAAGTGCTTGAATATTTAAAAAATGTTTTCCTAAATATTTTCTTTCTGCAGCTCCAGTCTCAGTTGGAGAGGGAACTAGAGCAGGAGTATCAGCAACTACCAGAGGAAATCTGCCAGCACCTTCACTTGGAGCTCCAGAACAAAGGTCTCCGAAAAGACGCCCTGTTCTCGCCGCTGTCCAACCACAGCAGCCCCAGCTCCGGCTCGGGCCCGCCCTCCAACTGCTCCACGCCCTCTTACCCGTCGACGCCCAACAGGAGCGCCTTGAACAGGAGCATGGACAATAGCACTGCGTCACTGGCCGATTCCACTTCCTCGTCCATCACTCCCGTCCTGTCGGAGGCGGAGATGTCGTTCAGTTAAAATTATTACTTGTAAAAAGGAAATCCATACATTCAACTGGGGTCTATAATGATTATAATGTGGGATAGTAATGATATTAATTATTTACAAATTTTATTCCTTTTTTTTATTACAGACTGTTTTTTTCTTGTCTACAGAGCTATATTATTCTTTATTTTGCTGTTTTTGTCAGATGCACATCATGTCTTTTTGTTGGAAGATTTCATAAGAATCATAACCAAACTTTTTTTATTTTTTACATTTTCTTGTCTCTTTGTTTTTAATTTCATATCATTTGATACCTTTTTCTTAGCAGCATTCCCATTTTTGTCCGGTCAGTAAGCTTTGGTACGGTTTCGCCACATGACGAGCTTTACGCTCACGCTGTTTTTTGCTAAAGCTTTCTGTTTGTAACAGCTTTATTGACACTTTTTTGAAACCGTGTCGAGAGAGGAGCAGGGTTAGAAAACGTCTGCCTTTTGTTCAGGAAATCTTTGTAACATACATAACGATTACCATAATAGTAAGGAAAAGTAATTCTCATTACAAATTTTTTATATTTTGTTTGTAGCAACAACGCGATTGCCTCGTAATGGCTTCATGACCCACAAATAAGATGAGGAACTATTTAAAACGCAGCCTATGGAGATGTCTGAGAGCTACAAATACATTTCTTTCCATTTTTGCAAGTAAATATGTTCATGGTTAGAGAAGTATTATCCAGAGTTGAGTATCAAGACGGAATATGACTTTTAAAAAAGAGATTTGAAAGCTTAAGTTTTAACTGTAATGGCAGGAGGTGACCAGCAAGCGGTGCTGCAGCCTTTTAGCTGTTTATTTTGAACCGGTGGTTTGAGCCCTCCGTTCATCGAGCTTGATTATCCTATTAACTGTACCCCCCGACACACACGCACACACACACCTGTCTCGGCATTTGGTCGGGATAAAGTCTCTGGCCTTTAACCTCCAATCAAAGTCCAGCCAAGGTCGGGGGGGGGCAGACATCCATCTGGCTAGAAACAAGTGTGTGTGTGTTTGAGGGGTAAAGAAGGGAGGGTTTTAGTGATGTAACGCTCACTTTCGCACATACACACACACACACGCTGACACTATTTACTAGTGAGGCGTCTATGAAAGTTCTATCCACACATTATGTGTACACACACACACACACACTCATGCGCTCAGCTTATTGGTTCAGTGGCCAAAAGCCTTTAAAATCCTCATCCCATCCAATCTACCCCGACACACACACTTTAGGAAAGAACACATATCACATATCGTTTTGCAAATATCGCAGATTACTAAACTCTTCATGGGTATTTGTGTGTGGCCCGAATTTAATCTGTTGATGAGACGTCTGCTCTCTCCTGCTAAAAGGAAAGAGTCTGCTCAGTGTGTGTGTGTCTGTTTGTTGGTACAGTTAGTTTGGCACTTTTGCAGCCTAGATTAGGACACCATAGAGTACGCTCATATTGCAACGCCACTGTACAGTAGGAGACAGTCTTCAGATGACGACTTAAAGCTGCACTATGACATTTTAATGTAAAAATGCACTCGTATTTGTGGTCCGAATCACTAAAAGCACAAGGGTATTTGCTCAATTTAACAAATTAATGTTTTAGTGTTTAGATAATGTGGTAAGAAGTCCCGTCACAGCTCAGGTGACAGCTTAACAGTTTAATTACACTGAAGCCTCAAAATTCAGAGTTACCTCTTATTGCCATTAGCATGTGTCGCTATGAAAAACAGTAGTTCAGTTCTCTTGTTTCCACAGTTGTCAGTGGATTTAGAAAGAGCTTTATTTTAGGGTGAATATACCCTTAAAACATCCCACTCAGTTCCCTCAGTTTGTCCATTTAAGCCAAATATCGAATGTGGGATTGTAGTGCACAAACGGTACTTTAAGTCTCTGTGTTTTTGTCCCCATCGAAGCTTCCCCGCTTTTTATTTTCATCCATTACTGGAGACTTTTTTTTTTTTTTTACAGCACAATGTTTTTTTCTTTCTCGTCTTTTCTGCTTCGAGGGGTAAAATGATGGCACTCTGTGTATATGTATTCTGTGTATATGTTTAGTTTTATGTGAATTTTACTACTGACCACAAGTGCTGTAGAGGGATAGAGGTCAGGAGAGGTCAAGGAAGGTCGAGGGAAGCAACGAGTTGATATAATTCCTACTTTTCTCCCCTCAAAGAAAAGATTGTTTTTAGATGTCTTGTCCTCTTCCACCTCCCTCCTTCAATGAGCACTGGCTGCCTGTCTGTCTGATTATTCCCCCTCAAACAAACGTCTTTGTAAACTATCATCTATTTAAATGGAATTTTAACAACTTTTTCTTTTGTGGTTATTTAAGTTTTTATTGTAGGATCCATTCATTCGATTAACAATTTGCAGAGTGTAAAAGGTTTTCATATATCAAGCCCCTATTGCTTTATTTTATCATGCCTGAAATCATCTGCTTTATCAGCTTGGACACCATAAAGAAAGCAACTTGAAGCCAATAACTGTTCTGAAATTGTTGGTTTATCTTATAGGTCATTAGTAGGACAGCAACAACAACATACTGCTGCTGGGGTCAGCACTTTCTTTAAATGAGTACGCTGACCTTTAGATCTCTGATAATTTGTGCCACACTGCATACAGTATGTAAATGTTTCCTCATTTTGGACCCTAATGTATACAGTGTGAGTATTTGCTTTGTACAGTGGAGACGGAGGGGATACAGCCACCGGTCTTCTCAAATCGAAAGGTCGATACATTCCTCGCTGGCTGTCTGCTTTTAGGGTCGAGGTGGTCCGAGCTATTCCAAGTCCAGTGGCAAGTATTCAAAGTATCGTATGAGATCTGTACATTACCAGGTACTTCGACTTTTCTGATATTTGATCCCATTTTACTACAACCCCCTTAAACTTAGACTCTTTACATGTTTAAATGCACTTTTAACATTTTCCGTTTTTGTTGCTTGTAAAAAAAAAAATCTTTGGTTTCTGTGACATCAACACAACCAGTTTCCAGGGATTTTGACTTTTTGTGTAAATTCCAGCAGCTGTTTGTTTTTACGAGGTTTAGTGGCCGTTGGCAAAAGAGTCGTCGAGCACATTTTGACAGTTACACAAGAAAGTGTTTTTTCATGGTACTATTCCCACAGATGTGTGACGAAAAGAGTGAGAGAAGACAAAAATATGAGAAAAATACATCTATTATGTAATATTCTAAAAGGAAACACAAGAAAAATACCATAAGCCAGAAGTACTTCAGATATCCTGTAGACTCTTACTCTACTGTAGCAATACATGTTAGATACTGTAGCAGCCGGTGGCTTTAAATTTAGATGTACCGTAATACAGTTTACATGTGAAACTGCTGGATTAATTTACATGTACTGTATGGACAATAGGTACTTTGTACTGGGAGATAAAGATGAAGTATTTCAAATTTTAATCCGTCCAATATTGGTTCACGGATTGCTTGGCATTTTGGGAGTTTGACAAGAACTGACACCAGATTAATCAGGTACCTGTTTGCGCTGAGACTGGAAACTAGTGATAAAATGTAATAAGCTTGATCGATAGGTAGACATACAGTAATGACTTGATTGAAGAAGTAAAATAAGCAAAATATAATTTGAAATTACTTTAAATGCCACATTTTATTTGACAGGTATCAGATTTAAAGCTGCACTATTTCATATTTTTATTTTAAAGGTATAATAAGCAGGAATTTCCTAAAAAAACAATGTCTAGACTTAGTCCTGAATTTTGTCTTTTCTTATTATTTTGCTGTGTTCGGGACGCTTCTGGGCGTCAGCGAACAGCCTTTGGGCCCCACGTGGGGGTGTAACCTCCAGTCAATAACAGCGCGCAGGGTTGTGCATAATTGTGAGTGTGTTTGTTTGTGCTTTAGAACGTCACCGACGTCAAACAATTAGAAAATAACGTGTTATTTCTCTGATTCACTGCTTTGTTCTCACTAACGCCACCCCCTCTCTTCATTCACTCTATACTGTAGCTCGCTCGACCAAAAGCAGTGAGCGGGGGTATGTGAGCCATGCTCACTTTTACCTTTTTGTTACTGTTACTATTTATCTGCGGTTACCTAGCATTACTTAACATACTACATGCTAATGATTTACTTATCTACCAGTCGCAGAGTTAATCCTGGGGTCAGTACTCTTGTCAGACTTTGTACAAAATGGTTAAAACTCCCAAGAAGTCCCTTAAAACATAATCATGAGGCAAGATATTTGGATATCAGCTTTTAAATCAGGACCTTTATTGACTTTCTGTGTAAACCACAACACTAAAAAGGCAGACATCAGTTCTCGTTTCTTCAGTACATGCTGAGATTTGTTTTGTGCTGCTTTGGCACACACATAGAGAGGAGAGAGAAGTCAGTATGTTATGGTGCCGTTAGCTAGTTTCCTTCCCACCAGAATGGAGCCTTGGGGTTGTTTCTTGTCAGCCGGTAGCTTTAACCTCTCTCTCATTTCTGTCCTGTTTATGTTGAAAACACTCATTTAAACACACACGCTCAATATCATCCTCTGACACAAACACAGCAGCGTACCATTAGACACTATGCTCGCTTCAGTATTACACACACAAGCACTCCTTGACTTTACTCTTATTAGACATTTGGTGTGACGAGTCTCCCTCCGGCCCGCCCTGAGGCCTCTTGGCTGTCATGTCTTCTCTCCCTCTCTTTCTCTTCCTCTCTTTATCCCTCTGTCCCATTTCCTCCTCTCCAGTTTCCCCTCACTAATTAGACCATCTTTTACTTTTGGATTAGTTAAATTAACTAAAAGCAGCCATGTTTGAACACTTCGGAGCATGCGATTTACATAAGACAAGTAGTGAGTTCTGTTGACACTGTATATGTGTACATGTTTGTCGGATATAAGGGAATACTATACAATGATCCAGATGTAATATTTTATTCATAATTAATATAAAGTATATGACTGAACATTCAGTAATAAACTTAAAACTTCCTGTTGAGATGAACCGTGGCTGTTTTTTTTTGTGTGTGTGTGATGCGGGATGGAGACAGTGTTTGTGCACCATCATAGTCAGGATTTAAGGTCGGTACAACATTTTCATCTTGTCGTGGATGTGGTTGTTTCCAGAATTTCAGGCTTTCTGGGCACTTATCTCTTATCCATTTGTAATGAAAAGTGTCTATTATTTAATGGGTTTTTTTTGCTATGTAATGTGCTTTGAGTTTATTTAATATGACAGGCTCAGTTTTGAGGCACAGTTTTGCCTTCACACTCATTCAGAGGCAGTTTCTGCAGAAAGTATAGAGAGACCAAACTGTCAGAGAAACTAATTAACTGCAAAGCATCCTGCGTGCTCAAGCACCATTAAGTAAGAAACTATCTGTCTGCGTTGTTCAAACTACACTAATATGCATCAACACTGTAATATGCAAATTTATTTTGTGAAAAGTGTGAGAAGGAACACAAATGTACATCAATTGAAATCTTTGAGAACAGCTGTTTTACAGTTACTGAGGTCATGAGAGGAAGTCCTAGTCTCAAAAGAGTGAAGATCTGGATGGATCCTGGTGAATCCTGATGAACTCATTTGACAGCTGTTGATGAAAACTGCAGGTGAACACAGTTTAACAGCAGGGCCAACAGTTGGTGAACAGTACAAAATAATGCACGTTGTTATGGTTATGGTTAGCTTTATTGTACCACGGCACCGCGCGTCTGTAATCATTTCTAAACGGACTCAGGTGTGTGCGGGTCATGGATGTGGTGCGGGTGAGTGTGATGAGCATGACGAGATTAAATTGTTTGTATATACAACTGAGATTAAGCTCGTTTTCTCTTTAGTATTTGATATTTAACTAAAACTTTAATGCCTGCATCCAAATGGAGATTATTTTTGTTACTAGCGTTAACTTTCATTCAGTCATTCATTCTCCTGCTGGGACCCAAACCAACCAGAGACCTTCAATCAACCCAACTCAGACAGTAAGTGATATTTAATAACCTACTCTGGATATTGAAGCGCATTGAGCTTATTTATATGTCTGAAAGCCATAACAGTTTTATGACTCGTTTTTCAACTTTTTACTATTTACTTTTTATTCCATAGGCTACTATAACATCACTTTGTCAACATACTATACTGTGACTTCTTTCAACACATACTATTCTGTTACCTTTTTAATGACTTTCGTGCTATAATGACCTACTATACTGTGACATTATAGTACTTTGCTTTATTATGACTTTTTTGACATTATTATTATACTATGAATTTTGTATGGCATACTATACTTTGACTTTTTCAATATGCTGTACTATGTATTGTTTTGACATCCTATACTATGACTCTTTTTCAACATATTATACTATAATTTTTTTATTGCATGGGCTACTATTACATCACTTTATCAACATACTATACTGTGACTTTTTTCTGTTACTTTTTTAATGACATTTTTATGGCCCACTAGTATGACTTTTGTACTTGTTTTGTGACATACTATACTATGACTTTTAATGACCTACTATACTGGGATATTTTTATGGCATACTATAGTACTTTGACTTTATTATGACTTTTTTCCGACATGTTATACTTTTATACTATTGTGTATATTGTGTTACATTTTATGGCACACTATACAATTATATTTTCACTATGCTATAGCCTACTATGTCTTTATTCGACATCTTATACTATGACTTTTTTATGACCTACTATACTGGGATATATATTTATGGCATACTATAGTACTTTGACTTTATTATGACATGTTATACTATTATACTATGATTTTCTTTATGGCATACTATACCATGACTTTTTCAATATACTATACTATGTATTTTATGACTCTTTTTCAACATATATACTATGACTTTTTTATTGCATAGGCAAATATAATATAACCTTGTCAACATACTATACTGTGACTTTTTTCAACACACTTCTCTGTGACTTTTTTACTTGTTTTGACGTACTATACTATGACTTTTCATGACCTACTATTCTGTGAGTTTTATGGCATACTATAATGTGTACTATAACTTTTGTCAACATGATATGACTTTTATGACTTTTGTTTGACATACTATACTATGATTTTTTTTCGATCTACTATACTATGACTTTTTTTATTTTTCCACATACTATAACTTTTTTTATTTTTTCCACATACTATACTGACTTTAAAAAAATAAATAAAAAAATTCCACATACTATATTATGACATTTATATTTTTTCCACATACTATACTATGACTTTTTTTTTTTTTCCACATACTATACTATAACAGTAAAAGTAAAACTCACCCCATTACAGACTGTTTGCCCTCCTGTCCTCTGCTCGGTGCCACAGGATCTCCATTCCAGGACCAGCAGGCTCAAGAACAGCTTTCTCTCCTCAGCTGACACCTCGCTGAAGTCTTGTGCGTGCAAGGTAATAACGGTACATCACCACCCAGGGCCTGCTGCCATATCTGGCAAATGGCATGGGAGCACGGCGTCTACAATGTCGTCATGGTGACGCAATGTGTGGAGAAGGGATGGGTGAGTCATTGACAGTTTAATTTAGGGTCTTTTTGTTTTATCGTCCTGCTCCAGCCAACACTTTATATCTTAACATCTACGGGAGATATTCATGGCGCCCTGAGGATGAATCCTTTATATCAAAATCTGATAGATTGACATTAAATTAGTTTAATCCCTGGACAAAAGGACAAAAAAACGACAAGATAACCAAGTAATAAAAAACATTAGATAATATCTGCAATCACCTGTAGCTGCTGCTCATTTTGCATCCTGAATAAATAGTTAAATATTTTCTAAGTTTGATTTTTTCATCAAACTTTTGATGTTAAACTTTGATGTTACATCTCACAGGTTACGGATAGACTAAACTGAAAAGAGATTGAATATCAACAAAACCTATAAATTGCTAGTGCTGCTACTAACAATTATTTGTATTATTGGTTAATTACAGTTATTTCCTTAATTATAGGTTTAACCTATATACATTTTCTTATTTTCCTCAACAAAAAGTCGAAAACCTGTAACCCAAATAATGCAAAGGAATTTCTCACAATTTAGAAGCTAAAACTAGAGAATATTTGTTAATGTTACTTGAAAAGTAGCCTCAACCATTAATCAACTATCAGAATAGTTGCCGATTATTTTTCTTGCCATCAACTAATCTACTAATCGTTGCAGCTCTAGAAAATATATTCATGGAAATTATAATAATACTATTATAAAAATTAACGAGGGCTGCTTCTGTTTTTTTTATTATCGATTAATCTGTTGATTATTTTTTCTATATTTATTAATTACTGTCTGAAATTTTAAGAAAATAGTGGAAAATCCAAAGTTCCCAGAGCCCAATTTGACATCTTCAAATGTCTTGTTCTGTCTAAACCTGAAAAATATTCAGTTTACAAAGATACGATTCAGAGAAAATCTGCATTTTTTTCTTCATGAACAAGACGTACAACCTGAAGAAATTGTAAGATATTTCAATGTATGTTACATTATCAGATTCTAACAAGTTGAGAAAATATTGAGCAGAATGAAAATATATATTTAAAAAAAAAAACGTATTCAAATTAGGGCTGTAAATAAATATATAAAATATTTACGCGCGATTAATCACACATTTATTTTCTGTTCAAAATGTACCTTAAAGGGAGATATGTCAAGTATTTAATACTCTTATCAACATGGGAGTGGGCAAATAAGCTGCTTTATGCAAATGTATGTTTATATTTATTATTGGAAATCAATTAACAACACAATACAATGACAAATATTGTCCAGAAACCCTCACAGGTACTGCATTTAGCATAAAACATATGCTCAAATCACAACATGGCACACTGCAGCCCAACAGGCAACAACAGCTGTCAGTGTGTCAGTGTGCTGACTTGACTATGACTTGCCCCAAACTGCATGTGATTATCATAAAGTGGGCATGTCTGTAAAGGGGAGACTCGTGGGTACCCATAGAACCCATTTACATTCACATATCTGGAGGTCAGAGGTCAAGGGACCCCTTTGAAAATGGCCATGCCAGTTTTTCCTCGCCAAAGTTAAGCGCAAGTTTGGAGCGTTATTTAGCCGCCTTCATGACAAGCTAGTATGACATGGTTGGTACCAATGGATTCCTTAGGTTTTCTAGTTTCATATGATACTAGTATCCTCACTCTAGCTTTAAAACCAAATACAATCTAAAAACAAGCTGTGTTAATGCATTAAAGAAATTAGTGGCATCAAAACAAATTTGCGTTAACGTGTTATCGCGTTAACTTTGACAGCCCTAATTAAAATGTGTGTTGTGTTTGTGTGTTCAATACTGGCCTGCAGACAGAGAGCCTCTGTACTATGGTGAGCTGGTAATTCAGATGCTGTTTGAGTCTGTCCTGCCAGAGTGGACCATCAGATAGTTCAAGATCACCTCGGTACGGCCTCTTTATCTATAACTGTACTTCACTGACACGGTCTCCTGATAATTAATCTATAGTGTTTATTAATATGTGATCAATAAATGCTGACAGGAGAGCGGCTGCAGTTACCCTCGAATGCTGCGTCATTTCCACTACACTGTGTGGCCCGATCACGGAGTCCTAGAGAGCACTGATCCAGTTTGTTTGGACGGGCCTGGACTACGTGGACCAATCACCCAGCACCGGAGTCACCGTGGTGAGTGTGTGACCTCTGTGCTGTTGAGCTCACCATGACCTCTTTAATGTGAGTATTTGTTTACAGTCTTTACAATTGACTGTGTGCGTGCTGTGCAGGGACGCTTTGGATAGGGTTCTGCAGCAGTTGGACTCTGAAGGAAACATCGACCTGTACGGCTGTGTGTTGGGCCTGCACCGCCAACACATGGTCCAAACTGAGGTACACTCCCCCACACAAGACCTTGCCTCCCTAGTTTTTTCTGAAACCATGATCATCTACTTACATGTAAAATAGGACCAAACTAGAGCTGAAACACCAGTACCAGGTTATATGCAGGAATCCTTAAGTTTAATTTAATAACTTTTTAAGACCCTTTCTATACATTTTTAAAAATGTCACAATAGTATGCCATAAAAACCTCAAGTGCTTTATTGTCATATATACAACAATTACACAGTAGCAGTCAATGGCAATGGGAATTTTAGCTCTCAGGCTCCCTTCAACAATGCAAGACTAACACATACAATTTAAACATATGGATTAAATACAACCTATATGAAGTGAAATTATATGTATTTGTGGTAGCCAGTAATTATAAAATGAATAAACTGAAAAATGCTCATAGTGCTGCGGGACCGTCTGCGGTTGGGGTCCCTGATATTGCGGTTGGCCTTGTTCATCCACCGCTGAGTGTAGAGGTCTTCTATGGAGGGCAGCTCCGTCCTGATGATGTGCTGAGTAGTCTTCACTAGCCTCTGTAGAACCTTACAGTCAGGATACTGGTTACTAATGATGCACCTGTAGAAGTTGAAGAGTATTCTTGAGTCCATGTTCATTCATAATGTAGTTTGTCATAAAAGGTTTTAGTATAGTAAAGAAAGAAGTCATACTATAGTCGACATACTCTAAAAACTTTTTTGACATAATATACTATGATATTTTTTTATTTTTTCGACAAACTGTACTATGACTTTTTTGCTTAATTTCAAAAAACTTTACTATGACTTTTTCTCTATTTTTTTGACATACTATACAATAACTTTTTTCTACATAAAAACGGGGTGAGTTTTACTTTTACTGTCATAGTATGCTATGACAGTAAAAGTAAAACTCACCCCGTTACAGACTGCTTCCCCTCCTGCTCTCCGCCACAGGATCTCCATTCCAGGACCAGCCGGCTCAAGAACAGCTTTCTCTCCTCAGCTGACACCTTGCTGAAGTCTGCACCTCTGTGACAGCAAACATACACACTGTTAATACTGCTCATGCTCTATATATCTAATGTATTCATAGCACTTACTGTTTATTCTACATACAATATTTTATTCACTTTTTAAAGCTGTACATACATGCATTTCTTTGTCTCAGTACCTGTACTTTGTACAATGGCAATAAAGTTTAATATAACAATTTAATCTAATTATGTTTTTCATGGCATACTATGACTTTGTATGACTTACTATACGGACATATTTTTTCTACATACCATACTAGACTTTTAAAAACAATTTCGATATACTATGTTTTTTTTTTCCCCGACATGCCTTTTTTTTATTTATTTTGACATACTATGACTTTTTATTTTTTTTAACAAACTATACTATGACTTTTTTTTTTTTCGACGTTATACATTTTTCTAGACATACTTTACTATGACTTGTTATATTTTTTCGACATACTATGACTTTTTAAAAAACATTTTGGCATACTACTATGTTATTTTTTCAACATACTTCACTAAGACTTATTTTTTTTAACAAACTATACTATGACTTTATAAAAAATGTTTGACATACTATACTAAGAACATTACATTTTTTCTACATACTGTACTATGACATTTTTTAATTTTTCAATATACTATACTTTGTTATTCTTTCGACATACTTTACTATGACTTTTCTTCAACACACTGACTTTTTCGACATACTATGATTTTTTTTAACAAACTATACTATGACTTTTTAAAACATTTTTTGACATACTATACTGTGAATTATTTATTTTATTCGACATACTATACTATGACTTTTTTCTACATAATATACTATGAAAGTAAAAGTAAAACTCACCCCGTTACAGACTGATGTCCTCCTGCCCTCCTGCTCTCTGCCACAGGATCTCCATTCCAGGACCAGCAGGCTCAAGAACAGCTTTCTCTCCTCAGCTGACACCTTGATGAAGTCTGCACCTCTGTGACAGCTAACATTCATACTGCTCATACTCTATATATCTAGTGTATTCATAACACTTACTGTTTATTCTACATACAATATTTTAATCACTTTTTAAGCTGTACATACATGCATTTCTTTGTCTCGGTGCCTGTACTTTTATATGTACAATGACAATAAAGTAAAGTACAACAATTTAATGTAATTACGTTTTTCATGAAATACTATGAGTTTGTATGACACTTTTTTATGGCATACTATACTCTGACATTTTTTCGACATACTATTCTCTAAATTTTATTTTTTTAACGTACTATATTAATTTTTTTCTTAAATTTTTTTCGACATACTATACTGACTTTTAAAAAAAGATTCGACATACTATCCTTTTTTTTTTGAGATACTTTACTTTGACTTTTTTCCGACATACTATACAATGACTTGTTTTTATTTCAACATACTATACTATTCTTTTTTTTTTGACATGCTATACTTTAATATGACTTATTTTTTTTAACAAACTATACTACGACTTATTTTTTCTACATATTATAATATGACCTTTTTTTATTTTTTTAACAAACTATACTATGACTTCTTTTTTCGACATACTATACTATGACTATTCATTTTTGACATACTATACTATGACTTTTTTCTACATATATACTATGACAGTAAAAGTAAAACTCACCCTGTTACAGACTGCCTGCCCTCCTGCTCTCTGCCACAGGATCTCCATTCCAGGACCAGCAGGCTCAAGAACAGCTTTCTCTCCTCAGCTGACACCTTGCTGAAGTCTGCACCTCTGTGACAGCAAACATACACACTGTTAATACTGTTCATACTGCTCATACTCTATATCTACTATATTCATAGCACTTATATATAATAATAATATTTTAATATTTTTTTACGCTGTACATACATGCATTTCTTTGTCTCAGTACCTGTACTTTGTAAAATGACAATAAATTTTAATATAACAATTTAATCTAATTACATTTTTCATGACATACTATGCGTTTGTATGACACTTTTTATGGCATACTATACACCTTTATTTTTTCGACATACTATGACTTTTTTTATTTTTTTCGACATACTCTGACTTTTTTTCCTAAATACTATACTATGGCTTTTTTCTCCGACATACTGTTTTTTTTTCGACATACTATACTATGACTTTCTAAAAAATAATTTGACATACTATAATGTGAATTATTTATTTTTTTCGACAAACTATAGTATGATTTTTTTTTTTTTTTAATTTCGACATACTATACGTTTTTTTTCGACATATTATACTATGACTTATTTATTTTTTCAACATACTATACTATACTATAGCTTTTTTTTCTCGACATACTGGTTGATTTACCGAGTTGATAACCACCTTCGTAGGACCGCTTAGAGGGATCTCGTTTGTTAGGGTTATTTAAACCAGATAACTAGAAGATACCCTCGGTATGTTGAACTCGCTTCGTAGTACAGGCCTCTGGATAGCTTTGTGTCCTCTATAACAACTTGACACAAGTAGCTGCCTAGTATCCAACTGGTATCTTATAGACCAGATGACAGCTTTATCCTCACACTCTCCCCTCTTCCTCTTCTCTTTTTCTCTCCCTCGCTTCCTCTCATCACTCTCTCATCCCTTGCTGCTGCTCGGCGGGGTCGTAAAGGTTAGTTTGAGAATATAATCCATCACAGATCGCTGATTACCTGCTGCAAATCCTCAGCAAATCAGCAACACAATGGAACCTCACAGGAGGCAATTGGTTTGGGAGATTACATTTTATTCAGGCTACAGTAATGCGTTCAGATTATCACCTGCGTTATTTCAACATGTCAATAATCTCAAACAAATGGTCACGTCACCTACGAAATCTGCTCCAACTAAATCTCCTTTTTATTTCACAAAATCATTGTTCTGTCTTTAATTATCCTCAAATGTAACTACTTATTCTATTTCATTTATTCTCTCCATCCTTTTCCTGCGTCTACTTTTTCATATAACAAAACTATTCTATTCTTTAACCCCTTATCCAAACACTCTTCCTCCTCTTGGTCAAAAAAAGACTTTAATCACACAAGAAAAACATCATTTCACTCTCATCCTTCTCCCACTCATTCAGCAGTCCCTCCTTTTTCCTCTCCTCCTCCCTGTCAATCTCATTCTCCCGAGCTCCTTTATCCCTTCTGTTTGCAAAAACTCTGGTCTATCCTATCTCCCGTGCAGCCGCTACTCTCTGCTCTCTTTGATTGCAAAGTACTGTTTCTTTTTATCCCTCTCTCTCTCTGTCGTTTTATCCCCCTCATCCTCACACTCCAGTCTGTCTGTCTCTCTTTCCTCTCGCTCTATCCTCGCTGACACCGCTGTTTCATTTGATCCTTTTACAATTCTCTGAACTGTGCTGGATATCCTCTTTCAGCCCTCTCATTGAATTTAGCTCGCTCTCTTGCAACTGCATGTGAGCATAAAGAGATCCTCAAGTTTAAATAAACAATGAGTGGATATCATTAAAGATGGCTCTGAATTAGTCATATCAATTTCTGTACTTTCAGCTTTTTTATGTCTTCAAATATGTGTGGTGTCAAGCATATTTTTTACTGGCCAGATTTATAAATTGCCTTTTTGTGTCACACATACATTGTTTCAGTACATTTCATTGACTTAATAAGGTATTATGTTGAATAAACTTTGAGAACTTAATCAATAATTAATTTGCAAGTTTGTTTTGATTTTGATGTTAATAATGCAGAAAATTTAAATAATAATTCTAAATATTTTTTTAATGTGTAAAAAGTATCATTTGGTCAAAAAATAACATTTTGCATAGGGCACCCAAAAAGCTAGAACCGGCCTGCTAGCTGCATCTTAAAGTTGGAGGAGCCGCTGGACAAGATGCTCCTGTCATGGGGAGAGGAGCGGCATGTTGCCACGGACAGAATGAGATGGAGAGATCTCATCACAGCCTTATTACCCTTAAGGGGGATGAGGAGGAGTAAGTAAGTAAATAAGTGGTTAACATTAGTAACATGATTTGAGCTGTTGCAGAGTTCTGACTCCTCTCGTCAGCTCACTCACTGAGAATGCAAACATCAGCTGCTGGTTGGTTAGCGAGCGTTAAATGTGACTTTACCGTTAACATCAAACAGTTTAATGTTAACATTAATACTAGCAAGCTTAACGTTGCCTCGTTGACTTCAGTTCAATAATTCCCTGCTGCATCTGTCATGAGGTCATAGGTCAGCAGTATGTGTGTGTGTTAATATTTATTTATTTATATTTAGCATTTATTCACCGACAAATACTCTCTCTCTCTGCAATTATTTACCCGCCAGTGTGGCGGATAGCCTTCCGCGATTTACTCGCCAAACGGAAAATCTACCCACAATTTAGCGCTTGGTGGTGCATTCAAATGAAACTCAGGAGCTCTTGTTTACAACATGGGAAGTCGTGTACACAACGTTTTTGGCGTTCAAGTGGTTAAGTCGTGAAGAACACCGCTGCTAAGCAACGGCAATATTAACTTAATATCGGAGTCTAGAAGCCACAGAGGCTAACAATTCAGCAAGCGAGCAAGTTGGTAACATAATGCAGGAAATGCAAAGGTATAATGACAGAGGAGAAAAGATGAAGTTGTTGGGAATATCAACATTTTCCTCAGACATATTATAAAATTACGAAGAAAAACAATATACAACTAAAGTTACAACATATAAACTTATTATGCACCGAAAAAATAACTTCCAAGGCCTCCGCCATTCCTGACAACGTCTCAACTCGTGAACTCTGAGCTCTCAGAAACCTTCGACTTCCGAGGTCGTGACTGCGACATGAGGAGGGCGTTCTTATGGACTCATCTCTAAACACGACCCCATTTGAAGGCACCAATCATTTCAGACCCTGAATATGTGCTCTGGGGCCAACCACTTCCTCTGGATGAAAATATGAAAAATGTATGTTGTATCATTTTGTTAGTATAGCCAGATAAAAGTATCAAACCACCTTTTAAAGGCACCAGAATGCAGGAAATGAAATCTACTCCTACCCACATTCCAATGTTTCCTACCCCATGTCTTTAATAGGACTGCACAGTATTTCCTTTGCAGCACAAACTAATTCATTTACACTCCTCACACAGTCAGTCCAGATAGCCAGATCTTTACATTGCATTTACAATTCTTCACATTCTTTCCATCAAACATCAGACCCTCCATTAATTAATTCATTGACTCACCATGGCCCAATCTGTCAGCTCCTCTTTTCCGATGCAAACGGTGTGTTTTCTCTTCTTAGTCCTGCAGTTTATCGACTTGTTTTAGTGGCTTCAGCACATCTAAAGTCAACAAAAGTATTTTATTAAGAAAAGCTGTCAACAAAACCGTCATATTTCAGAGGTATATTTTCTTACTTTGCGGCTGAAGGACTGCTCCGCTCCTCCGTCTCCTCAGGTGTTCACACAGGTGTCATTCATCTTCCTAATTAGATAAACAGGCAGAGCTGAACATCCTTCATGTTTCCACTAACACACATCATTCAGGGTTAAACTGTTCTCAAGTTGTTCTGCAGTTCATGTCGCTTCCTCCTGGTGATTCTGGCTTTATTTGTATGATGTTATCACTCCGAGATTAAAGTAAATCTCTCACCTTGTTGTCTGGCTGGTGGCCTGCAGGTACATGCAGGGAGGTGAGTGGAGGAGATGTCACGCGTCATGTGTTTGGGTACCACGCATGCGCAGTAAATCTGATCTGCACTCGTCGAAATTGAGCCAATAGCAACGCAGGACCGCAGCTCCAGATATCTGGAGACTTATCTCAATAAATACTATCTGTCTCTTTGATCTTCTACTGGAAAATGTATTTTTTTTGTTTTTTTAAAGGTTCAATAAGATAACTGAGAGAATATTTTCTAATCAATCTCATTATCGTTGTCGCAAAGTTTAACATTCATTAATGCAAGAGTTAAACTCACTTTAATGTTTTTAAGAAAGAAATGGAACTATATATTAAGACAATATCTTCTGCACAAAAACAAAAAGGCTAGAAAAACGGTGAGTTTGTGCTCCCATTTTAATGTTTTTACTTCAGTTTTTTTTAATTAATTAATACATTTTATTTTTTATGTTTGTTTGTTTTTATATATCCCTTTATTTCCGTTATATGTATTGTTTACCTATGTTTCGATTTGATTATTCTCTGTATTGTTTACAAATTTAAATGAAAGTTTATTGAGAAAAAATAAATACTTTTTTTTATTTTTTTCATCACGTTGTATGTATCAAATGAGCTACATTATACATATATAAGATGTGTAAGATTAGGCAATAAATATAAATTATGTGTGCTTCTACCAACATATAGCAGTGACCAGAGTTAAATAAATAATCAGTGTCAAAAGTGTTAAGTGTCAAAAAACACATCCATGTGTGTCAAATAGCTGCATGCATGTATGCAGCTGTATAGTGGCAGATAAATGCCTTGGAACATTAACAAGACTGACATTTCTTTGGATTATACTGGACTGTTAATTCAGACTTTCAACGTATCAAAAGTTGTCTTTGAATTCTTTTAATTATTTGCAGATATTTTTGAATGAAGTCTCTGTGACTATCTGACATAGACGGTACATTTCTAGTGCAATATTTTTGTTTCTGCCTCAAAAGTGCCTGTCCATTTAATGTAGCTTTTCTATTAATTCAGAAACAGAACTTGATGTTTTCCGCTTTCAGTTAGAGACAACATTTTGTTTGGTGGATACTGATATGAAGTTGTTTGTAAAAAAAAAACAGAAAAAACTGCAGAGCCAATTAACCAACTGTGTCAAAATCAGTTTATGCGTGGAGACAAACATTTGGACCCAGGAGAGGAGACGATCAATGTAGCGTGTCACTTCCTGTCTTCTTCCTCATCCCACAGGATCAGCACCAACTCCGTCACTCCTCTCTCATGCTTCAATTTGCTTAATGCTTCCTCTCTGTGTCTGTTTGTCTCACATTCTGGTCACATTCACACTCCTCCCCGTCTGTCTGCCTTTCTCTCTCTCTTCCTCCTCACACACTTTATAGCTCTCCATCTTTTTTTCCTGTCTGTCTCTGTCTGCATCTCCTCCTTCCTCCTCTTCTCTATCTCTCCCTCAGGACTGTTGTGTTTACTCTTTGTCTCTCCGTCTCGTTCTCCTCCAGCGGAGGACGGAGACGTGTCTCGCCACCGTGGTTACCGCAGGGTTGCTTTGGGAATAACAGCTGCCACTTCGCTGTTCGGAAACTGACAGAGGAGAACGAGCAAAGGGGGGAGAAAAAAAAGGCAACAGAGTAAAAACATGCAAAACATAAACTGTTTCAAACCTCGGAGTCAAAGTTTGGATTTCTTTTTCCTTAATTAGGTCAGTCTTAGAAAGTGAATGCAATGCACAGACACACACCTGCACTTTAACACTGTAAGCACTCTCACCCTCCCTCCCTTGTCCGCTATTCCCAAAGTGCCTTAGATCAAATGAGGGAACCACAGTGGAGCTGTTTATTGGCCAAGAGGGCAACACAGCGGTTGTGCAGGTCAGGTCCCAGGTGTGTGTGTGTGTGTGTGTGTGTGTGTGTGTGTGTGTGTGTGTGTGTGTGTGTGTGTGTGTATGCGTGAGAGTTTACTCTCCAACAACCAGTCCCCTCTGGCCAGAGCTAAAAATATGATTGTGTTCTTTTCCATGTTGCCCGGTTAGATAACAGCTAAAAACAGAGGTGAATGCTGATGAGGTAATTAGTGGAATGAATATAGAAAGTAATGCACAAACTCATCCTACCCAGCACTTCATAGAGGCTAACCCCTCGACATGACACGCAACCCTAATTAACATAATACTGTATTGTTGTACCAGTTTTGTCCTAAAGAACTTTGCAAATAGCAGCACCAGATACAGGCACATACAGTATAAGCATAATAAATCTACTCATTGCAGTTATCATTTCAACATAGTTCCTTTAAATGGCCAAAGAAGCATCTTGCTTTTCCAAAACTAATACAAGAGTCTTTGCACTTTGGGGACGGCTTCGCTGTGAAACCAAGATTCCATCATCTTTATGTCTATTTTTATACAGGAGGTGTAGACATTATGTATTTCAGTCCTTTCCAAAGGTGTTGAAATGACTTTAGCCTTCTGTAGATGGCCTCCTTTTAAAGTCCTATATTCGTTTTAAGAGAGGAGTGATGTGCGGTTTTAGGACTTTTCGGTATTTTTCAACCTGGACCCCTATTTCCCCATGTTTTTGTCTAAGTGACTAATAGGGGCAACAATTTCAAATTGGTCCAGTATTGAGGGAGAACGCTGCAGCCGCCAGCCGCTAAATGAGCTGTAATGTAATAATTTGGGGCAACCTGGCACCGTCAGTTTACGTCCACTTAAGTGCTTGTTTTTGCCACCGACAGGCTCAGATTGTTATTGTAAGAGTCTGACAACATTATAGAAAGGACCCTACAGAGAAATAAAACCTTTTTTTTACTTTTCGCATTCTGTTTGTCATTGTGTCATGCGACTTGTTGCCGGAAGAGACGACGGTGGAAACGAGAGTTGGAGAGAGGAGCGCCACGGGGCACCGGTGTTGTCGGAGTTTGTTGTGTTGGAGTACAGAAAGCGTAGCTTAGTGTTATCTAAGAGATTTTTAATGTCATGGCTAAATATTTAGCTGATTTCAACAACGTGGATGCGACGCAACATTTCAGAACAAGAGTTCTCTGAGCGAGACACACAATACCAAACAGAGCGGATCAAGCTTAATGTAAGAAAAATGTTTCTTAACGCTGCAAGTAGCAAAAAGCACTTTTAGTGGACAGAAACTGACGGTGCCAGGGTGCCCCAAATGATTATATTACAGCCTGTTTAGCGGCTGCCGGCTGCAGCGTTCTCCCTCAGTACTGGACCAATTTCAAAAAGAGTTGTCCCCATTTCACTTAGACAAAAAAACATGAGGAAATAGGGTCCAGGTTGAAAAATACCAAAGTTACCCTTTAATGACGATATTTGTTTCTTTAATCCTGCATTAATTTATTTCTTTTCTGGTCACTCTGGGGTCAGTGTAATACGCTGAAAACACATTATCTCCTTATAAAGGTGTTTTGGCTAACATGTTAGCATACAATTGCCTATTTACAAGTTTGATGGGAGTAAAGTTACAGGCTCAAAACGGCTCCGTGGAGAGGAACTTCGGAGTTGGGAGATAATCCTCAGTGGGTTTGTCACTACAAGCTGCTCCTTTCACATTACACAAAGTCACCTGACCCATTGTTAAGTATATTGATTAGTACAGCTTTAAAGAAGAAGAGAAATGGGTGTGAATGAATTGCATTATTAGATTAAAAAAGACTTTGCAGCTTCACATACTTCTATGAGATGTAGTTGTATTTGCAAGCCAGTGTAATGAAGAGTTACTGTAAACACAGTTTGCTGACAAGACTGACATGAGCCACCATGAGGGCATGAACTTGTGATCTTGTTACTGGTCAGGTCAGAACCTCTCCCACCACAAATCAGCAACCAGCTCTGTTTGTTTGAGACAGTCAGGCTTCAGAGACGATTCAAACCCTTTGAGATGCCGATTTAACCTTTTCATCGCTGTTTCACCAGAGAGAAAATGCTTGGAAATCCGGACTAATCCCCCGTTTAGACAGCCGTAAAATGTGTAATACGGTTGATACAGCATGATATATCCCCTTGGTGTGGCCATTCATGAGTTCAAACAGACTTCAGCTGAAATGTTTGGAAGAGGACGAGAGATAGTGCTAGTATGGTGGGGTCAGAACAAGGTGAGAGAGACTGAGGAAACATTTCAGTGACTTGTTACACCTAAAAGGCCTCGTCATTCTCATTTTGATTGGATTGTCAGTTTTAATTAAAGGCTTGACTCCAGCAGGATCAGTATAATGGGAGAAAGCTTTTACATTTTTTTGATACTGTATAATGAACAGAGAGATTTTCATTTACAGTAAACTGGAAATTGGCTAAGTTCATTTATGATTTCTAATTATTGGACTGTGGCACACATACAAACACAAACTGACAGGAAAATACATGCACTCTCGTAGTGGAAGTGGAAATGACTCAGCACATTATTGCAGATTAAATTACGCCTAAAAAACAGTAAGCGATCATTTCTGTGTTGACTGTGTCCTTTGCTGTGCCGTGACCTCTTTTATTGTGTCAAGTGATTGGTAATTTCCATAATAGCTCAATGTAACAAGAGAAAGCTGGCAGAATGCCACCGTAATATTGCATGATCACTTATCTGCTGGAGGATTAAGCTAAGAGGGTGAACCTGCTAAGTATCAGCTCAAAGCACCACTGTGCAAGCCTCACAGAGCTGCTAGAAGGGCTGTAGACTCTTGTCTTCGGATATATAGGTATATAGGTTCTGAGAGTTGAGAGACAAAATCCACAGTCCTCGTTCTGGGCAAAAATGTACTTTAAAGTTCAATCAAATATGAGGCTTCAGCTGTCTGAGTTAGGAAAATATACAGTATGTTCTGAATTTATATTCTTTTTAGAGATTGCCTCTTTTCATTTCTCCACACAGTGTTGCCTTGCTGAGCTGCGATGGAGGGCAACACAAATAGGGAATTACGTGCTAAAAAGACAGTAACCGAGGTACAAAGACAGAGCATTTGATTTGGCTAATTCAGGCTGAAGCCTCATATTAGCATAATACATAAATCATACATAAAACTAATCTGTAATTTAAAAAAAAAAAATACAATGAAAAATAATGATAACTTGAAGCACAAAAAATTAGCTTCCAAAAATGAAAAAATAAAAATAAAAAAAGACCCAAAAAAGGAGCTATAATTTAGAAAAATACAATGAAAAATAATGACACGCACAAAAAAAATTGCAAAAATGAGCCTCCAACAATAAAAAAAGACAAAAAAACACAATATAAGCGATAATTTAGAAAAATGACAACAAGAAGCACAAAAAATAAGCAAAAATTAGCTTCCAAAAATGAAAAAAATAAATAAATACAAAAAAAGAAAAAAAAACAACAACTAAGTGATAATTTAGAAAAACACAACGAAAAACAATGACAATAACAAGCACAACAAATTTGCAAAAATTTGTTTTCCAAAAATTAAAAAACAAAACAAAAGTGGGCCTATCCTTTAAGGTTTCAGAAATGCTTGCACATGCAGGTATGAAGCAGGGCCGTGCCAACCGGCTAATCAGTTCAATCAAAACATGATTACATACTGGAGTCCATTTGTTAATTGCTACTCATTTAGGGAAATTAGCATCTTCATTTTGAAAATACCCTCAACTGTAATTGAGTTAACATCCAGAGGAAAGATACAGACACTCTTCTGAGCATTTGCCAGTCAAGTTTTATTTCACTTTTGAGAAAAAAAAAAGAGAGAAAAGAAAAGTTTGGTCTTTGTAAACATCTATATCGTTTTTCATGTCATGTCATTTATCAGCGTTTAAAAATACTTTACTCTTTACTACGACATTTCCAACATCAACACCGTATTCAGAATGATTCATGCATCGACACTCGTGGACAGAATGATATGAAGAGATATGAAGAGTCCACACACACTCGCGCTCACACACACACACACGCACAATAAAAAAGGGATAAGAGCACACTCATTGTAAAATGTTACAATACTAATTTGCTGTTCTACTCTCTGAGGGCTTTTTTTTTACAAAACAAATCACCAAAACAACACAAAACAATGGAAACAAATTATACAATAATATAACAATAATAAAAGAAATGGAAAAATACCACATAATTATATCAAAAGCACTTTGTGACCGCATAAATAGGACTGCATGATATTTTAATAAAATGAAGAGTGATAAAATATATAAATATTTAGAAGGTAGAGAGCAATAGAGTGGCTAACAATAGAGAGAGAGAGAGGGAGAAAAGAACAATGTAAAATAAATAGAATAAAATAGTGGCTGATTAACACAAGAGAAACTCTCACACACTCTCTCACACACACTCACACGCACACTAGGGATGTTTCCAAATCTGAAATCTGGTTCTTTACAAGCTTGTTCAGTATCATTTTTGCATTCAGAAACAAAATCCTTTACATTACATCTTAATGTTTCTCAAAGCATCGAACAGCTTTGAAGAAGTTACCTCGTCATTTGTAGAGTCATCAGGGCTGTTACCAACACCGAGGACACCGAGGTCACGACCTCGCTATTTCTTCTCTAAATTTGGGGTTTTAGCAAATTGAGAAGGGTGACATTTGACAACTAAAAGCATACACATGGTGGGTATAATTTGACTCAATATATTTAAATTTTACTGTATGTGGCAATATATATATACATATTATTTATATGTATATATATTTATAACAAAATATAAATAAATAAATGACTTGAGCTGACAATACATACTGGTGTCAATAAGATACCTTCGGGGTAAGTATAATGTAAACATGACAGCAGATACTTGCATTAACAATGCCTCCAGGTTTACAGAATACAAATACTTTTACAAATAATCTTTATATCTCAAACTCTGATATAGTGATGTCTGTAAACACCCCTAACACACGCATAGACATATGCACAGTAAATCAACCATGCGCGTTTTAAGGCCTTTACACACCGGCAGTGGGTTTTTTTAGTTTTTTTTTCGCACATCAATATATTTTTTTTGAACTGCTGTTTTTGCCATGAATACTCACACAAAACGACGATATTATGATTTTTGTTGATTTTCTGAGCTTTCGCACCGCGAATAAAGGCCTCAACCAATCACGTTGTGCGGAACGGGTTGAGTAGCGCCTATATTTATGAAACAACAACATGGAGGCTCCGTAGTCCGAACCAAGACTGCAAACTTTATTTCTCCTTTCAATTTTGTCAAGCGCAGCGCAGACTAGATCCACTAATTCCATTCTTACCTTTCACAATAAAAGCCCTAGACCTATAATATTCGCAGGCGAGTATTTTGCATGTTTATTCAACACGCCCCCGGTGTGTAAAGGCCTTTACAGAGTGATATAAATACATTTCAGTTTTCATCTCAGGGCACCATTGTAGTCGTTTTATTGAACAATACTGGGAAACATGTAGAGTTATTAATTGACTGTAGAGATTAAAAAATACCAAAGCTACCAAGTACAGCCAGCGGCGTGTGTGTGTGTGTGGATTGCTTGATTGATTCCCATATCGATCTTGTGTTTCTGCATGTACAGCACATGTGTATATATAATATAGTGTATGACAGTTACTCACACACACTACACTTCTTAAAGCAATGTGCCACCATCTATTCCCAGTCTTGATTGCCAGCCAGATCTATTATACATCTAATCTGATTCGACAGGTACACACACACCTGGCGCGGAAGAGTATCAGGTATAATCTACCTGGCTCTGTTTCTGTCACACACACACACACATACACACACACGGGAGCGAATCCAATTTCCAGACATTTTTACTGTGGGTCAGGTTGGCATCCTAATTGATTAATCTAACGTATGGGCAGGGACACACAGGGTGAGCCCTTATAAGGAGATTACAACACCAACTGAGACAAAAAAACACTCACACAAAAGGCACAAATACGCATGTAGAGCTACACACAATGGATGCACATGCAAACAAGGGGAGGCACGAGGAACACAAAGTAAAAGGAACACAAATGTTGAAAAAAAAAAGAAAGAAAGATGGACATATGAAGAGTAATATATGTTGAAATTCGCCCACAGAGAGAGAAAAACTGAATGAGAAATTGTCACATTCACTAGAAGAAGGGCAAGCAGACAAAATGAGAAACATCAAAAGAGAATGACACACACACACGTCTCACACACACCAGCAACAGTCAAGAAGACAACGGCTTGCAGATAGATGGTCGCTAAGCAACAGGCAAGAGACTAAAAATATGGTTGCATTTCTTCACTCACTTACAAAGCATGCGTGCACACACACAGGCACACACACGCACACTCAGTCGTCCTCCAGCAAGGCTTATCAACCTTTAAAAAGCCTACATTTCTAAATCAGTCCCAGTATTTGTGTGTTCCTGTGGCGTCAGCACAGCAGCACTATTAACCTGCCCACTCATTCTTAAACTGGAAACTGTTACAGGAGCTTAAGTCATTGAGAAACGGAGTTTGGCCCAGCAGACGTCCTGGCGTCTCAAAGGGGCCAGGAGCCATGCCAACGTGCCAGTCAGATCTGGCGACTTGGCAGATGACCTTCGTCACGGAGGGTTTACTCTACTGCGGGCTGCAGAGACAATCAAAGGATCTAGATGGTTAGTCAGACAGTTTCAGCTGGTTGATTCAAACACCATCTCAACAAGCATCCGGGACCGTACAGTAGCTACACTGAGGTCATATCGTTTGTATTTTTTTTCAGGGAATTTTAGAGATTTGTCAGAAGATGACACTTGGTGGTTGTTTTGCAGCCTGGCTATAGGGATGTTTGATCAGTCCACCACATAGACGGTATATAAAGATGGAAGACATGGCAGTTCCCCAAAAGTGAAGCCAAAACATCCTGATCGCCCCCTAGTGGCTGGCTGCAGTATAGGTCATAGAGCCCACCCCCTCCATGTTAGCGGATGGGACGTGAGCCAAACTAAAAAGTCAAAGTACACGTCAAATAAATTTTTCCCAAAGATGTTTTTTATCATTTTAGGTAGTTTTTATCATGCTGATGTTTGTTCAAGTGTTCATTTTGCTGATAAGTTTGATATTAATTAGTTGCTATAAAAAGGAGGGCGGGACGATTCAACAATTTGAATTCGTCCGATACTTCGGTTTATGACCAAATATTTGCAAAACTAATGACATTTGCGTCAGCTTCACGTGTAAGTTGTTTAGTGCCAATTAGCAAATGATAGCATGCTAACCCACTTAGATAAACTTAGATAATGACCATGGTTTATAAATGCTGAAGATCAGCATCTAACTGAATACATAAAACTTAACTTAATTTTGTAACTTTCTTTTGGGGGGTTGACAGACTTGTGGTCGGTAGGGCTGCATTGGGCTGACTCATGACCTTAGTACTTCTAAGAATGGCTACGGCCCTGCAAGCACTTAACATGCTGCAGCGACCCTACAAGCTCCGGGTCAGCTCCTCTGTGAGTTGGAAACTTGCGTCTAATTTCTAGACAGCAATGTTAAATAATTGCAGCCAAGAAATGTTGAAACAGAGCAAGAGCATCATGGCAAGTGGCCAAACTCCTTCTATCAATGAATGTTGGCTGAGCTCGTCTGAATCAGCTGATACAGTAGAGCTCCAAGCCAGAAAACAGTTGTTCAAGGAATCACAGTTGCTGCTTTCACAGATTCTCTACAATTAAAGATGGGACTATTCTCCTTTTCTTTATAGCTGTCAGAAAGTACTGGAAAGGATCTATAGCGTGGCATTTAAAATGTCACATTTGATTGAAGGGGTGACTCGTACAGGCAGCGGATCAATGCCCCCTCCACTCAAAATCACCACTTATCTTCCATTTGTGCAAGCACCGGCTTTACCGGGGCCGCGTCGGACGAGCTCGTCATGTTGTGTTTAGCCTGGTCACGACTGAGCGGGCTTTGTAAAGCCTGTATTTACACTGAGCTGAAAGCAGCAGGTAATTTGTCCATATTTAACAAGGCGGATGGTGGGCAGGTAAATTGTTGTTTTCATTCCCATTTTTCTTAGCGAAACCTCCGTATAACAAAACGCTAAATTATTGTTTTCTTTCAGGATTTGCCTCGAGGTTAACAATGAGCTTTGTGGGAAGTTGTGGGAGAAATGGTTGCAGAGATTTTCCCTTTATGCTTTTGTTAACAAAGGGATTACATTTAACAACTATCTGCACTGACAAGCCATATGTCCAAGCCTTCTGTCCAGCTTCAGTCCAGCCCCTGGGCAAGACAGAGGTATCCACGTAGACATAATATGAATCTGGATTTGACGCAAACAATGACAAAAATGGTTGATTTCATATGATATAATACTCTCATTAAGCTATTCTGATATCTTACTTTCACACGCACCATGCCCGAATCAACAAACGTTTCACAAAAACAAAATAACTAGCACAGATTTTGATACAGGCTCATACCCATAAAAAATACCAATGCTTAAGCACATATTTATCTGTAGTGTGAACACCTTAAATTTGCCAGTTTTTTATAACTATGACTGGCAGCTTGTGGGACTTGTACAACACCTGCGAGGTAAAACTGCACACTGGAAACGAATGGTGATCTGTGACAGTGTTCTTCTATTAAATCTTTGGATAACAGAGGACTTGTGATTTTTGTTTTTGAGTACAAAGGAACGTCCCAAACTGCTGCGGAACAGTCGTGTGATATTTCAGAGCCGCCGTACATTTCCCCTCGGAGCATTCGACTCTTCTCTCCGTCTGTGAATCATCTCTGATTTTTGTGTTCGCCATCTTACAGCCTTTTTTCCCTTGTGATGGATTTCCTTTAAATGTCTTCTTGAACTGTGTTTCAGAGGAAAAAGGGCACATTGATCTTCCTTATCCTCCCTCCAGGATTTTCTTTACAAAGAGGGGGACTTCACATAAATTAAATATCCGTGTTTTCTCACACACATCAATAAAAGTTTCCTATATTATCATGTACAATTAGAAACACTGGGTATGGTCACAGTTTTGATTTGTCATCAACAACACTGCCCTCGCCGTCATCTTCTTAGTCGTTGAACCAGTGAGATCCTTCACTCTGATTGGTCCCCACCTTTGTCTCGTGTCTCTTGGCGTTACATCATTCCCTGTTTGGTTCCGACTTTGCTTGTCCATGTGTTTGTTTCCTCGCCATTTAATGCAACATTAGAGTGTAAACAGTGTACCTCACAACGTGTAGTGCACGACGCTTCCTCATTACTAGGTGGACTGCTTGCTCGTTGGCTCTCCAGACTTTCTGATCTCCGCTTATCGCACATTTCTTTTGCGTCTCCATGCCACTTTTGAGACTTCTTTCAACATCTTGGTCCTCCTCGTTACATTCCATCTTCCAAGCCACCTGCTTTAACGTTCTTTATCTCCATCTCTCCATACTATATTTATATACTTTTTTTTTTACAATTGCACGGTAACAACATCAACACGTGACGCCATTGAAAAGTTTAGAAAAAAAAATCGGGGAGAAGGGGGGGTTTCCTTCGTGGGATAAACGAGGCTGTCGATTGGCATAAAAGGACAGGGACTTGGGATCGGCTCAATTAAAAAGGGGGTTGGTTGGTGGTGACTACCGCGGTTCATTATCACAACTTTAAGACAATTCCTACAAGGGGGAGATAAGAGTAAGGCAAAAAGGAAGGACGGAGGAGTGAGTACAGTAATGTAGGGTGTACAGTATGTGTGTGTGTGTTGTAGGGTGGAAGGACTATTTTTCGCAGTGTACTCAAGATGAGAAGGAAAAAACGACCAGTTGTCAGTTTGCCCGCAAGTTAGTGAGTGGTCCTCCACTGCAGATTCACCTGAGGGCCCCAAAGTGTGTGTGTGTTTGTGTGTAGAGCTGGGAGAAGAGGGGTTAAAAGTAATAAGTCACTGGTCGTATTAGATAGAGTTCAGTGGGCGTAATGGGAGGATCCATCATTCCTCTGACGACGAGATACAGCAAAGACGGAAGTAGCGAGAGAGAGAGAGAGAGAGAGAGAGAGAGAGAGAGAGAGAGAGAGAGAGTAAGTGAGGAGGGGGTGTAGAATATTTTTGCCCTTCTTTTACTTTTTTTCCGTGTTGTGTTTTCTCTAGACCCTCCGTGGAATTTATCCAGACCTTTCTCTAGTTTTGTTGCCTCTGGCTTCCTCTCTAAACTTTCCCACTTTCATCTTCCACCCTTATCCTTCCTCTTCATCTTCATTTTTCCCTTCAGAGGCCGGGCTAACAGCTCTGCTTGCGGTCTATCTCTTCTTCTCTCCTGCTGGTTTCGGCAGTATACCGGAACGATATCAGCCTTGTATTAAACAGTGTTGTCCACTGATGATGATGGATGATTGAGGTAACAACGTAAAAGCGCCCTCTGAAACCTGCACTGCAATTTCTTCATTCAGTCCTACTGTTAAATAATTCTTATTTTAGAGGGTTTATGTATCCAAGAAGTTTCTTCATCACTGGAAAGATGGTGGGTCTCCTTTCCTTTTAGAGTTTTAGTGTGTCATAATGGCTTAGGAAATAAATAAATGGAAAGATAGAAATAAATCAGAGACACTGAAAAATTGTTTTGGGCGTTAAAAAAAGAGGAAATTGAAAGATCTGCTGAAAAACGTTCAGATCGGCGCATATCGATCCACCTCTACCACCCGTCTCTCCTCGTCCCGTCGCCGTCTGAAGACTCCTCCATCTCTCCCTCTCTCTCTCTCTCTCTCCATATTGGCAGTGGGTCTCTCTCCCTCCCCTCTCCTCTCCATTTAAAAACTTGGTAAATGGCAGTAGGCCTCCAGTGAGGCCAGCAGGATGTAAATCAGCCACATCGAGGCGAACAGCATGCACGTTATTATCTTGCAAGTCCGCGGCCCGCCCAGCTCGCCGCCGGCCACCGTCGCCCGCCGCCGGTACAGCAGAATGATCACGCACATCACGGCCATGATGGTGAAGAGGGTGACGGAAAAGGCCAGGTTCCCTGGGTCCACCTTGAACACCTTGCCCTTGGAGCGCCAGACCACGGCGGCGATGGTCCACGCCACGCCGATGCCGAGGAAGACGTTGACGGCGTTGGAGCCGGTGACGTTCCCAATGGAGGCGTCGGCGTACTGGTCCTGGATGGCGGCAACCTTGCTGGCGAATGTGTCTGGATGAGGAAGACAAGATTTTATAGGAATATAAGGGCTTCATTATCTTTGATATCACGTTTTAAAACTGTTGTATGACGCTTACTCTTACTTTTGGTGTCGATTTTATGTCATAAAAACTTTTAGCATTTTTTTAAATTATACTAACAGCTGATAAAAGTTACAGCAATATGAAAACATATAAACGAGGCAGGAAACAGAAAAGTAAAACATCAACCTGAGGTCAAAACAAAACAATCAAATAATGTAAAGCAACAATATTGAAGTCTCATAAAAACATTTTTTGAAGATCTTTTGTAAATGTCTCTCTCACACGCCACAGAGGAAGTGACCTGAAGGTTACATTGAGCATGGAACCACCCACGTACAGTATAGTAGCCTACTCTCACAGTCACATACAGACTGTGGCAAACATGGGCTGTATGGAAAGAGAAACGCAGCAGAGAAGGTTCAGAACGGATGTCAGTATTTATGGAAATAATTACACATTTAATGGACGACTGTTGGAGGCAGAGAAAGACAGGCAGGGAATAAACAATACATACAGATAACAAAATAGCAAGGAGAGCCAACAAGGGGAAGAGAATAATGAAAATCACAAGAGATGGAACTTAATTGAGAAAGACGTCACAAAATATTGGGGTGCCAAGCAAAAGAAAGAGTTAATTGTTTAAAAATCTGCTAGTCAATTTGAACAGAATCAGTCAAACTGTATAGTTGCTCTGTCTATAGCATTTCTCACCAATCTTAAAGGGGAACACATCCTAAATTAAGAATTCCAATATGTTACTTCCATGGACTGGTAAAGTTCAATCAATATTTCTGAACATGAGCCAGTGAAGTAGGTCTCAAACTTGTGATGTTATATAGGGTACATAATACTGGAGCTGCTCCATAGACGATGAATGGGGGATGATTTAGTTTGTTTTCTTTTTCTTATACCCAAATGAGCTTTATTTTATTGTTGTGCTGTCAGTTGTGAAACAGAAAATATCCCCATATAGTCAAAACATCCTCCTGGGAGCTCTCAGCATCAGCATATCTCCCCATTCATTGTCTATGGAACAGTTCCACACTTTATACCCGATGACATCACAAGTTTGAGTTTTAGCACTCTAGTTTTTGGATTTGGGAGAGAGTTGTTCATGTTTACTTATATTTTTGGACTGTCTTAGACCAGAGAAATAACATGTATGAACTTTGAAAATGGGTTTAGTTTCCCTTTAAAGGGACATTATATTTTGTATAGTTGGGGCAAGCAGAGCGAGCCTCCAAAAACTTTCAAAATAGAATATTATTTTACATGAATCATTTCTCGGCTCTGAATTGAAAGTAAACACAGTAAGAAGCCCCCTGAATCAGTTGTTGCTAACTGTTATTAGCGCAGGTAGTTTGCTAGTTGGTAAGTAGATTCCTATTCAGTTAGCAAAAATAGCTAATTTAGGAGGTTGTTCTCATACACCGTTCGTAGCTATACCTACGAAACAATTCATATGTAATCCACGTAATCCTGAACCAGGAAGTATAAAGAGGTCGGGGTGGATGGTTGGGTCAAAAACCACCAGACTTTCGACCATGTTTGTACCCCTTGTGAAACCAGAAGTCAATGTTGATTTATTTGTCACGTAACTTCCGTGCTTAAGTTACGCCACTTCTGGAGTTATTTTAACCTAAACCACGATCTTTTCCTAAACCTAACTAAGTAGTTTTGTTGCCTAAACGTCACCAAGTTTTTTCCTGTGAAGACGGAAGTTTATCTTGAAAAGACTGTATGCACGTAACGAGCGAAAATTGACACATGTAGCTGGACATTCGTAGGAAAACGCACAAAAAATGAGGAATATGTTTTTGTAAGATATCGTACGAACCGTTGTATGAGGATACGTTGAATCCAGTGACATTGTTTTTGTGTTTCCTTTGATTTGGACTTAGAGACCAGCATTTGAAATGTTTTTTGTTACATTTAATGTTATCTCAAAAGCTTTACGAGAATTGTCTGCTTGCCATGATATATATTATTTTGCTGGAGTTGCTTTACTCAAATCTTTATAACAGAGGTGGCGAGTGTAAAGTTTGACCCATTGTCACAGCCACAGTTAAGACCCAGGTTGGATGCGTTCAGTAACATCCACTTGGTTTATGTTATTTTTCATCTATATTCTAGAAATAAAACACAGAAATTTGACTTTCAGGAAGATCTTTCCATTCTGTAATCCACCGTTGTATATTGGCATCAGCCTGAGACAGAACAGATGTAGGTCTCATTAATGCTGTAAACCGCTGTAGGTGCACATTAGTGGAGCTCTGTGGGGCTGCACATCTGAGCAGAAATTGAGTAAAAATCGCAAAGCCTCTACAACTGGGTTGGCAGGGAACACCAGGGAAACAGCTGCCAGTTATTGTACGCCTGTCTCGGCTTATTTCTATTTATAGACCGGCTGGTGAGATGAGTCTCAATTCTCATTTGAATGTCAGAGAGATTAGTTGAAATTCATATCCCGATCCCAACATGAAAAAAAGACCCTCCAAACTTTCTTGGGGGGGGGGGATGAATTGTAATCCCGTTGGTAGCAGACCGCACAAAAAGAAATGAAAAGTTGGTGTGTGTTGACACGCGGGCACATCAGATGGTGGATTTGAATCTGAGTCATGAAACCACATTATTGCCTCCACACATATACACTACTCACTACTGCTGGCAACACAGAAGATCATACTCAAATGTAAGATATATACATATACTTTACATTCACTTTACAAGTTTATACATTGTTCTTTCCCAGTCATGAATAACCTTCTTAAAGGGATAGTTCGGGTGTTTTAAAGTGGGGTTGTATGAAGTACTTATCCATAGTAGGTGTATTACTTACAGTAGATGACGGTCGGCATGCCCCCAGCTTCGAGAAACTGACACCGGAGCAAAGCAATACAGTGCTGTGGACGGGGACAGCGGAAAAACATATTTCAACCACCTCAAAGAGAGGCTCACCTAAAAAAATTAATATCCGTTAAAGTGTACGCTATATTTAGCATATTTTCACCGCTTTATCTTGCCATCAGACGGCCCTTTGCTTTTCCTTTCCGACCTGGAACTGAACTGAAAGTGAAACTTATCTATGCAGGCTCAGATGACAAAAACAGTATAGATACGTTTCACTTTCAGTTCGGAAAATATTCTAAATATAGCTTACACTCAAACGGATATACATTTTTTAAGGTGAGCCTTTCTGTTAGGTGGCTACAATGCGTTTTTCTGTCGTTCCCGTCCACAGCACTGTATTGCTTTGCTCCGGTGCCGGTGCTCCTGTCTGTTTATCCAAGCTGGGGGAACGCCGGCCGCCATCTACTGTAAGTAATACACCTACTATGATAAGTGCCTCATAAAACCCCACTTCAAAACCCCACTTCACTATCCCTTTAAAGACCCAAATTACAGAACAACATACAATGTGTTTTCAGAAACAGTGTTGCCTGATTCCAGACCTCTGAATCGCACCCAGATGATTCCTAAATGTTAAATGGTTTATGTTAGCAAGCCAGCTGAGGTGATTTTGGAGTTACTGGAGGGCGTATTCATCCTCTCTTTTTACAGCACACCTGCAGCCCCTGCAAGAAGCTAATATTTCCTCCTTGTTAGGGGGCAAACAAGCCAATTCTCCCCCAAATGTCAAATTAAAAGAGTGTTACTGGGATTAGTAACTGTAATGTAATTACTGAATTACAGATTGTAATCCCTTACACTAGGTGTTACTGAATAATGTGATCACATTACTGTAACATGTCAAATAAAGTCTAGGTAGTGTAGGGTCAGTAGCACATTACTTATAATGTGTCATACACTGGTCAAAGCCGGGAACATAGAAACAGAACATGTTAGCTGCTCCTAGCAACAGCTACCGCAGCTTCGGCGTGATGGATATTATTACCATAATAATGTCCTTTTATTTAAATGTCTGGAAGAGCTCAGTAATAAAATTGTAAAATCATATTTTAGTTGATTTTTGTGAGTGATATAAATTATATAAAAATGTGTTGATATCGTCTCATATCTTTTGCAGGCCAAAAATTGAATACCATATTGTGGCAGACGTTGTGATATCGGCAAATATTGTATCGTTGCCCAAAGAATCAATATAATATTGTATCATGATGAAACTTGTGATTTACACCCCTATGAAACAAGACGGCACTCAGTGTCCCTGTTATTATGGATATTGCATCTTTATAAGGACTATGTCTGCGAGAGAAAGCAGTTCCAAACAAAACTGTCCATGTATTTTTTAATGAAAAAGCCAAGACTCTCTCAGTTCATCCAGAGATAAACTCAAAGTAGTGGTGTGAAGAGAATCTGTGATCTCTACAGGACTTCACCACCAACACAAATATCCCAAACAAACAACACTGATACTGTTTAAATGGCTCAGATGGTTCCAGCTGAGCTCCGTAAACCTCTTAAACAGACAGAAACATGTAGCAGTTCACAGCGTTCGAGCATCTGATCAGCGTTTGCCTCTAATAGCCTGAATCGGCAAATCTGGTGTAAATTGGCTGGATAATCCTCCAGAGTGGCTCCGATGCAATAACACAGAAATGCTTTTATAGATCCGGAGGAGGGGAAGGGTGGGAAAAAAAGAGAGGAGATGAATGATTCTAACAAGCTTCACGGAGATCACAATCACACACGCACTTACACACAAGTGAGCACACACTCCCGGTGGAAGTTATAATGACCTGAGGGACCTGCCGCACGCAAACTGGCATCATCTCGGCAGAGCAAACACATTTTCACCCACTCACACCTGGGTACCACAGCACACGGGTCAGAATGATGGATGATACGGCAGTGAAAATGCAACATCCAATAAGTAGAGGGGAGGGAGAGAGACAGAGAGAGAGAGAGAGCACTAAGGTAAAGTCAGAATAATAAATAGTGCGGGATGGGGCATGAGAGCAATCGTAACAGATAAATGAGGTGGGATATGAGAATGTGAGGACAGAAGGAAGGAGAGAAAACATGAGTGAAAAAGATAAAACAAAGGAGAGTGAAAGAGATTCGGAACAGGCAAAGCCGACAAGTTAACATCATGTGATAGGACAAACACACTGATAAAGGATATCAAATCTGTGTTTACAGCCTCCAAATCCAACACACAACATAATATGGCTGCTGCAGGAATTTATTCAGACGTCGCCGCAAGCCATCAAGGAGCAAGAGTAGCAAAAGAGCTATTTCTATAAATCATACAGAAGGGGGAAAAAATAAAACGACTGACGAGAGGAATGAGGAAGGGAATTGAATTAAAGCCCTGGGACAACGCGTCCCCTCGAGGCGGAGACAAGCTCAGGCTGAAGGCTCAGCGATGGAGCCGGCGTTTTACAATCCAATTTTTATTTCCGGCCTGCTTACTGAGGCTATTGAAATCAGATGGAGGAGAGAGGATCAGTCTTCTTCTTTTTATGGGTTTGTTTGTTTGTCATATCAGGAAAACATGCATCTCATTTCGCTACTGTTTTTGTGGGGCGAGTTGTTTTCTGCTTGAATGTTATGTAATGTCAGTAAGGAAGTATGCACCATGAAATGATTTAAAGGTCCCATATTGTAAAAAGTGACATTTTCATGGCTTTTATATTATAAAGCAGGTTTAAGTTCTATATAAATACTTTGAAACTATCGAAACGCTTAATCCACAGAGAAACACACACAGCCCATATTCAGAAACTGAGCTTTCTGTCCAATTGTGATGTCACAAATATACAATATTTAGACCATTTCAAAGTTTTAAACGTAAACATTCTAAATGGGTCCCAGTTTATTTCCTGTTGCAGTGTATGTGAATGACATCAGCTGACAGGACGTAAACATGGACCCAAGCTGTTGCCTAGCAACGCAATTCTGTTGCAATTCCATTGAAATGTACTAAAACTGAGCGTTTCAGATAGAGGGTAAACACTGGTATATTCAAGCAGACAGTATGAGGAAAATAAAGCGTTTTTATACATTAAAGTATGTAAACATGTTCTAGTAGAAACCCAAAATACAAGTGAGAACCTGAAAATGAGCATGATATGGGACCTTTCAACCACTCCCACTCACCTGGCACCGATGTTCCCAGCGCCACAAACACCACAGCCGTCACCGAGTCCTTCAGTCCTATCGTGCAGCCGAAGTGTGACGCCAGATCGCCGGTGACCGCCGTCAGGACGCCGATAAGCGATATGGAGACAATGAAGCAGGCCCAGCCGTTCCAGTACTCCGTGGGCGGGACGAAGGCGAACAGAACCTTCCAGAAGACGGTGAGGAAGTGCATGATGTAGTCGAAGCAGGACGGCAGGCGCTCCTCGCCGCTCTCCTCCTCGTCGTCGTCTCCTGCGGGTGATTCAAACGTCAAGGGAGGAGACAGATAGAAAGAATGAGCAGAGAGATAATTGAAAGAGAAAAGTGAATGGAAAAAAACTATACACTAAAGTCAAGGAAGGAGACAGAGTGGAATTACAGATGGAATTTAAGAGGCCAAATTTTAGGGTGTAAATGTTAATGCAGTAGCATAAAAAGCTAAAGATTAAAGAAATAGTTCAACATTTGGGGAAATATGCCTATCAACTTTCCTGCCGAGAGTTAAGCTGCCAGTTAAGCTTGTCGGATGGTCGCATAGCTTCAGAAACCCCTACACCTTTCCAACGAGGAATTAAGGGGGGGGGGGCTATGTCCAACCATTCCTGTAACTTTCCGAAACCAATAATCTGACATTCATACCTACTTCACACCATGATTAGCCAGCTGTGCTGATGTGAGAAAATGACCTGCAACTTGTCTTGGAGGACACATTGTATGAACTAGTTCATTACATTACCCGACCCTTTGATAAGAACATCGATACCAGTCTCATATCTGCTCCCTAATTATAGAGCTAGATCCAGGTGGTGATTAGTTTAACTTATCATAAAGACTAGAACTAGACAGCTACCCTGCTATCTGCCAACACATCTAAAGCTCACTAATTATGGGTCACGTCTAAGGTAACCCACATGTTGAGAAAACATGTGAAAACTCTTGCGAGACCCGTTACCCAACGACTTAGCCTATTCAAGGTCAATGTCTAACCTTAACCATTGGAGGTCAATGCCTAACCTCAACCATTGGAGATTAATGCCTAACTTTAACCATTGGAGGTCAATGCCTAACCTTAACCATTGGAGGCCAATGCCTAACCTTAACCATTCAAGGTCAATGCCTAACCTTAACCATTGGAGGTCTATGCCTAACCTTAACCATTCAAGGTCAATGCCTAACCTCAACCATTGAAGGTCAATGCCTAACCCTAACCATTCAAGGTCAATGCCTAACCTTAACCATTGGAGGTCAACGCCTAACCCTAACCATTTAAGGTCAATGCCTAAGTATAACCATTTGAGATCAGTGCCTAACCTTAACCATTGGAGGTCAATACCTAATCTTAACCATTGGAGGTCAATGCCTAACCTTAACCATTGGAGGTCAATGGCTAACCTCAACCATTCAAGGTCAATGCCTGACCTCAACCATTCAAGATCTATACCTAAATTGAACCATTCAAGGTCAATGCCTAACCTCAACCATTGGAGGTCAATGCCTAACCCTAACCATTCAAGGTCAATGCCTAACCTTAACCATTGGAGGTCAACGCCTAACCCTAACCATTCAAGGTCAATGCCTAAGTATAACCATTTGAGATCAGTGCCTAACCTTAACCATTGGAGGTCAATACCTAATCTTAACCATTGGAGGTCAATGCCTAACCTTAACCATTGGAGGTCAATGGCTAACCTCAACCATTCAAGGTCAATGCCTGACCTCAACCATTCAAGATCTATACCTAAATTGAACCATTCGAGATCAATGCCTAACCTCAACCATCTCGCGAGAGTTACACAGCTTGTGGGTTACCTCTCCATGACTCCCTATCCATAAATTGTTGTTTTTACATGTCTTTATGTGTATGGATTAAACAAACAAGATACAACTTGTAAGTGAGCTTTAGAGGTGTTAATAGGAATATCTTTAAGTTTAACTTTGGACCAAGCCAGGCTAGCTGTTTCCACCTGGTTATGCTAAGATATGCTAAACGACTGCTCATATTTAGTATACAGACAAGAGAGTGGTGTTGATGTATTAATCTCTTGGCAAGAAAGCAAATAAGCACATTTCCCAAAATGTTGACCCACTGTGTTAAGCAGAAATAAAGAATACTTCCCCCTTTCAAGTGTTAATAGAGAAAAAAGTAACCCATATTGGGTATAAATTCAAAATGTAAAAAAGGCAAATAAATGCATGAAAAGTTTTAAAATAAAATGCTGATGCAAAAACCTTTAAGAAATTAACTTTTTTACCATCCATCATCTTTTTAAAATGAATTCAAGAAAGATATCAACCAAAACTGCTGTTCATAAATCAAAACGATGCGTGATGCTGTGTGTGTGTGTGTGTGTGTGTGTGTGTGTGTGTGTGTGTGTGTGTGTGTGTGTGTGTGTGTGTGTGTGTGTGTGTGTGTGTGTGTGTGTGTGTGTGTGTGTGTGTGTGTATGTGTGCGTGTGTTACCTGCGCTGACAGTAACGGCACTGACAAACTGCTCCCTCCAGCTGCTGCTTCCCACCACCAAGGCCAGGTTTGTCTTCTTGATCAACTTATCTACCGTACTCTACACACATACACATACACACACACACACACACACACACACACACACACACACACATACACACAAAAGCAAACATGCAAGTGCATACAGACCAGGCAGAACAGGAAAAACACAACCCTCAAGTTGTTAATTCACTCGCAGCCGAGCAGAACGGGGAAACCTTTCAATTAGCATGATTATTATTACTCAGCCGACAGTGCTTTGTGAGGAGAAAAACCCTGCGTGTTTACTATCCAATAAGTGAGAGACGACGAGAAGTTTTACTGTATATTAGCAGTCTCAACAAGAGAATTCAAATTATTTCCAGTGTTGGGTGACAATTAAAGATCATTACAACATTTCAGTATTGTACAGTAGCAGATGGAAAAGCTAGCATTGCAAGCACACTAAAGCAAGCAAACTAAAGAGAGAGGAGGATAGATAACCTTTTCAGCCCGCCAAAGAAGCTTATTTACTTCTCTCTGCACACGCACACACGCATACAAAATGACACAAATGGACAAATGAGCGAATGAAATGTGCAACAAAAACATGATTGGTTACATATTCAAGACAACAAGTAAATCACAGATTAGAGACAAAATCATGTGGCAATTAACAGAATGGAAATGAAGCAACACACATGGAAGTAATGAAAGCGGAACGCGACACAGACGCTTCCTGGTTTGAGCTGCACACGAGAAATGTCAAATTATCTGTAATGATCCATGACTGAATAACAAACTGAAACTGCATTCCTTCTAATATACAATATTTATTACATGGTTAAGCCACTATATTTTCTTATTTGCTGGATGAATGGTCTACCAGCAACTTTCCTTCTTCTAAGGCCTGTCTTGTGCTGAAACAAGACAACAGCTCGCTTTGAATAAATCATTTGTTGTCTTTTGCATGTCTGATATCAAAATGACGAGCATCTCATCAGGGAGTCCATTACATGCTAACAAAATGAATCATTCATCCTCTAGACCGGGGCAGCTGACACTCACTTTCAAACATTTTTGATTAAATCGGCATTTTAAGTCAGTTTACTTGACGGATGCCAAAATGGTGGTTATTATTATTTCAATGAGCTGCTGATACATTCTGAAGAGCTGCTGATGTACAAAATGAAAGGGAGCGTTTACATGAGCATATGCACACATCCCTGTTAATGGAAACGTAATGCCACACTTACCTTGAACTCGTAGGACTCTTCTATGACCACCTCCACCTGTGTGTGTTCGCCCAGACTGGGACAGCCCATCTTGGCCACCTCTTCGTCCTCTGCTCCCACCAACGGCTTGTTCTCATTGGAGTCACCTAGGAGACACAGACATGAAGGGGTCAGTGTTGCAGTAGGTTGGTGCTGTGCAGAGGTTATGCAGTACCAACCTTAAAGGAACCCAGGTGCTCATTTATTATCAACCGTTGTTGTTGAGGATACTGAGGCCATGTATACAGTAACTTTTATTCATAAATGAAAGCCTCAGTATGTCATTAAATATGATATGATAAGTATGATGTATTAGATTTAGGACCCCAGGAAAACTAGCTGGTGCCATTGGCTGTATTGCTTTGCACCGGAGCAAAGCAATACAGTGCTGTGGACGGGGATGGTAGAAAAATGTATTTTAGCCACCTAAAAGAAAGACTCACCTAAGAAAAACTGATATCCATTTAAGTGTACGTTATATTTAGAATATTTTCCAACAGCAAACTGAACTGAAAATGAAACTTATCTTCACTGTTTTTGTCATGTGAGCCTGCTGGCTTTGGAGAGAGTATAGATAAAATTCACTTTCAGTTCAGTTCCCTGTCGAAAAGGAGAAGGAAAGGTCTTTTCTGACAGCAAGATGAAGCGATGAAAATATTCTAAATATAACGTACACTTACACGGATATCGTTTTTTTTAAGTGAGCCTTTTGTTTAAGTGGCTAAAATACGTATTTCTGCTGTCCCCGTCCACAGAACTGTATTGCTTTGCTCTGGTGTCAGTTTCTGTGAGCTGGGGGTACGGTGACCATCATCTACTGTAAGTAATACACTGATACTTCAAACCTCATACCTCATACAACCCCGCTTCAAAACACTCAAACTAAGCAGACACTTCTCATCGAAGTATATGTTTCATGATCCTGGCTACAGACCTCGGTCAAACGTATTGAAGATGTGATGAAGACCTCCTGGAACTCACAGCCTCCCCTCTTGTTTTCAAAAATTCATTGCAAACCACTCTCAGAGATGTACTGCTACCTTAAGAGATTGTGTTGAATAACTGGGTTACTTCAACTTCAGAATCCCTGGAAACCCTCCACTCATCAGGTTTGTGTCTATAACGGTGACTATTCTGTTTGCTGGTGAACATTTCAAATTCTTTCAGTGAAGCACTTCTTACACCAAGTCACTATGTATGAAAAAATAAGGAAGGAAAGTTGAATCATGTGGGATCATTCATCTCTTTAATCCTCTAGAGAGACGGTACTGCCGGTGTAATTGACTGAGAACTTTCTGAAGTGTTCAGATGGAAGTTGCTGCAAAGTGAGGAACAGCAACAGAATTCAAAATAACAACTAACATGTCACCCCGAGACTTTCATCCTGGAAGAAATCCATCTACATTTTTTTCTGCAAAACAAACTTAAAGCTTTGTGTTAGCAATTAATGCAAGACTCCCTATAGTCTTAGGATTAATATGCAGTATTCATGCAGTAGTATTTATGCATTCAGCCTGGCATTTGAACTCAAATCATGTATCATGTAATTTTTTCAGATTTTTGCCAGGGCAACATAAATTGTTTTCACAGCTTTGCTGCATGGGGTATCATTTTAAGAATGTGTGCAAGCACTCGTGAAAGTCTGTAATGTAAATGCTAATGTTCAAACACTGACGGGTCACTTGGGAAATCCAATCTATCAAGCATCCCATGTTATTACAAATATGAATACCAATGAGGAATTAAGATTTTCTCCCATGAAACAACCTTTCTATCTCTCCATTACCATATGTTCCACCATGCATCCCTCCATTCATCCATCCATATGTCTCCTCACACTCGGTGACAGTGTCATTAATCGAGTCAGCTGTTATCAATGTCGACCTGCTGTAATTGAAAAGCAGTGTACAGTATGTGTGTGGCTCAGTGTGTGTGCGTGTGAATGTGTGTGTCCGCTTGCTGTGTGACAGTCTTATAAACCCAATTATATATCCTCTGTGATGAAACATGCCCCGGGCTGTTGGCGCTTCATGACTGACATGGAGCGTGTGGACCTCTACTCCACCAGGACTGTCACCTTATCTACAGAGGAGGCGTAGCATGAGCGGCATGTGAGCAGAGCAGCAGCAGCAGCAGAGTTGTCTGTATCTACACACACGATGCGTTCAGGCACAGTATTGAGTGTAGGTGAATCTATGTGTGCATACTGTACGTGGTAGAGCAATAGTTTCCAACCTTATATGTCTACTGGTTGTGACCAGCAGACATATGTGATAAGTAACATTATTTTGAGAGGCCTGGAGAGGTAAAAAAAATAAAATATTAATTAATTAATTAATTAACTAGAAAAAGCAGATTAGTTTTTGTGGTCCTTGTCCGTTTAAAGAAAAGCTATTGTGGTTTTGTGGTTTTTCCCTTTTCTTCAGTGTATAAATAGTTTTTTGTAACATAAAATGTAAAAGGTCTGCATAGTTACAAAGCCCAAAGTCCATGCCAAAGGAAGTTACCCCACAGAAACACTGCTCTTGAACTGCCTGAAACACCTCGCTTGAAGTCCCGCCTTTTCTTCCGTAACGTGGTGATTTCACTAAGTAACACATTTGCATAATACCTGCTTAGCAGCTAGTTTGGCACGCCGTCAAACAAAGCTAGTTAGGCCAGCTGACCAATCAGAGCAGAGTGGGCTTTTCAGAGCAGGAGATCAAACAGAGCATTTCAGACAAAGGGTGAAAAGAGGTGCTGCTGCTCAGCCGGTATGAGAGAAATAAAGCATATTTTGAACATTAAAGCATGTAAACATGTTCTATTAGAAACCCAAAATACAAGTAAGCACCTGAAAATAAGCATAATACGTCCTCTTTAATCTTTTCCGACCCCTCAGATTTATCATTCAACCCCTTGTAGGGGCCCCGAACCCCAGGTTGAGTAAATTAGTGAGGGAGTGAAAGAACTAAAGAAAGCGAAGAAAGAAAAGATGTGAAATGAGACAGCGAAAATGTCTCTGTGAAGCCAAATGACTCAACGAAAGTTACTTTCTTTTTGTCTTTTCTGTTCTCTTGTAAACCTTCAATCTTGTGGAAATTCAACAGAAATGTCAAAGCAGAACAAGCTGCAGAAATTACTTATTGACTTTCAGCGCAGGTTCTCTTTAGCCTTGAATCACCTGCCAGAGATTAGCTGTCTGCCTGCTGTAAGGAGCCTTTTAAAAAAATCCAACTAAAGCTTCCTATGTTCTTAAAAAGTTGAAGGGCTTAGATGTTTTATATGGGTGGATTTCAGAGCTCTCTGGTAACTACGTGGATTCAGAGAGTAGGAAGTGACGGTGCAGAGGAAGGATCCAAATAGTTCATTAGGCAGGAATGAATTGCAAATTGAGTTCAATCTGCTCTTCTCTGGCTTCTTAGTTTCCTGAATTTGTTGCAATTATGACCCGGTGTTCTTTAAATCCTTTCAGCCACGTCCTTAGTTCAAAGTGAAATGTTTCCCAAGTTAATCAGAGTTTAAATTGGAGGTTTCAGACAATCAATGCAAGTCTCACCCTGTTTACAAGAGATAAGTGTGCAGGAGGCCCGAGACTTAAATAAAGACCCCATTCTGTCTGTCACTCTGTTCCCTCTACTGGCTTCTTGATATTCTTTGTTAACAGCCACACACACACACACACACACACACACAAAGACACTCACCGTGTTTCTGCCCTATCTCCAACAGAACGGGCTCTCCCAGCTCGATGGTGAAGGTCTTGTTCTTCTCGTACTCCTCATCGTCAATGATCTTCACCTCGATGATCTTCCTGTTAAAAAGTGAAGAGAAGGATGAGACTCGGCGAGTGTATTCCAGATAATTAACCTTTCCTGTTTTACGCTCGTAATAAAAGAGTCGCAAATGTGTTTAGAGCAGTCCATTAAAACTGTGACAGTCTCAGGTAATTTCTGCTGCCACATGATCCTCATTACTATCAAAACCTATTATTAACCCTTATAACAAATAGGATACATCACAGAAAAAAATTTAAATGTTAGCAACCCTCTGTTTTCTCTTGCAGAAGATGATTAGGAGCCTCTGCAAAGATGAAGGTTGACGCCCGAGTTGACATTGCTCAGTGGGGCACTCTGAGGCTCCTTGCTTCCCCCCCAGGCCCTGATTACGTTTTTCTCCAGCTGACAGTGATGCAATGTGCAGCAGAGCCACAGTTGAAACATTTTCAATTAGTAACACCCAGGGGAAAGCCCTAAAATGCAGCGCAAAGAGTTTTGAGGGGATTGCAACCAGACCTTAACAAGTTAATTGGAAAAAAAAGCCGTGGGGATATTAAAAAAAATAGCAGTGTGCGAGCGTGAGCAGTGTCTTAGTAGACTCACATAGGTGAGATGGCATTGTTATCAGATCTGCCCGTGTATTTAGAGACAGAGAATCATTTAATGTGAACTTTTGTTGGAAGGTTTTCATCAACACTGCTGTACTCATTGGACAATAATGCCAGTCGGCTGCCAGCCAGTTCCCAGTCAGCTTCCAGCCGCTGGGAGTCCCCCCCCCCCTCCTCCTGTTTCCTGATAGGGTGTGTCTAGATTCTACTGTAAACATGCACATTCATTTAATTGCAGGCTGTCACCATGGGACGCTGTTTCCTTCATAAAAAAAACCAAACCAACTGAAGTACACTAAAGAATCATGTTTCTTTGTTTAGACCATAATTTGTACTGTATATTTCTCAGACGTTCAGTAGTTGCTGGAACAGCAACCCTGATTTTCAGTGGGGGAATGTAACTAAGTAGTAAAAGTAGTAATATATAAACGTAATAAAGGAGGCTGACAGTTTAGAAAGTGTAATTGGTGCCAATCCTTTCTCACTCCCAACTTGTATAAGTGCCCCATGGCATCAGAAACCAACGCACGGAGGCACCCTTTAGTAACAGTACTGTATATGACGAACCAGGTTTTCAACTAACTCCAATGTAAACCCAGCCACAGCGTTATTCAACGGTTGGAGCAAGTGACGTAGTATTAGTAGCGTGAGAGTCCGCTAAGGGCGGGCAGGAGGTTTGGAGGATGGGTCAAACAAACACAACACTTTCAACCTTGGAGACCGCTGTTTGTATCCCGTGTGAAACTAAAAGTAACGTTGACTTATTTTATCACGTCGGCCTTTGGTCACGAGACTCATCGGTATCGTCAGTCACCTGAGTCGTCAGTCACTTGAGTCCTTAGTCCCGTAAGTTGTTAGTATCGTCAGCTCTGTGAGTCACGTGCTAGTCAGTAAAGTTAATGTCAACAATGACCGTTTCCTAACCCTAACTAAGTGGTTGTGTTGCCTAAACCCAACAACCTGTGAAAACAAATGTTTATTTTGAAAGGACACTATGCATGTAACAAGCGTTTATTTACACGCCATCCCTGGTCTGTCCAAAAGTAATGCAAGAGGGGTACCCCATACGGTGGTTTCCAATGCCCAGGGGCACTGACCAAGCGGCGGTATTTGACGAGTTGGGAGTGGGAATTTGATGTTGGTGCTGGTACTCAACTTTGAATTGGTACTGGCTGATTATGTCTGAATAAAGACAACCTCCAAAACCAAATCTCTTTTAATCGTACAACATCCCTAATTTTAAAATGTCTAAGGTACCCAAATGTTCCAAATGTATTTGTTTTGGTCCTTTTATGTAAATCACATTCCGTTTGCCCTCCTTCCGGTCTGTTTCACCCCGAGTACGTAATCATCATCTCGCCAATCCAGCTGTATCTGACAGGCAAAGAGGAAGAGAGAGTGTTCATTTCCACCTGGTTGTGTCTTCATCATATGCTTCACTGTCAGCCATGTTGGCTCTGACACCACAAATAGGCTTCGGCTCAACAAAGAAAAACATGAGGGAGGAGGGGGATGTGAGAGAGTGGTGCTGGTGGTGGTGGTGGTGGTGTAGGTGTTGAGAGAAGTGGAAGCGCATTGTTTTCATTGGTGAGCTGTCACAGCAACAGCGGATGAAACTGGCTGGATTTTTGCTATTTCCAGCATCACATCAGGTTGAGCATCCAACTCTCAACAATGTCGGAGAAGATATAAAAGTATTGTTTAGTCAGATGTGAAACAAGAGAGGAAAAACATGGAAATCCATTTAGTGGAGGAGGACGAAATTAAATATCCGTTATATTTAAAATTTTACAGCCGATTTTTTTTTTTTAATCATCTGCCTGTAGTAACATCTTAACTGAAATGGAATGATTGACAGGTGTAGCGACAGTAACTAAAGGGGGCAGGGCTTAGCGTGCTGTCAATTGACAGTGAGTTGGAAGAGGAACGACAGAAGTAAGAGGATAGAGTGAGATAAAAGGAAATAAGAGAAATGGGGGAGAGAGGACAGAAAAAGAGAGAGTTTGGAAAAATGAAAAAAGACGTAGAGAGATTAGGGGGCAAGAGAGGGAAGGAGTGGAGTGAAGAAGAAGGAGACAGAGAGGCTGAAAGAGGTTGAAAGAGGAGTATGAGTAATGCTCGCCGCTGAGATGTGAAGGGTTACGACTCAATACACACCGAGTTCACTCAGGGGTATACAAACACAGACAAATCCTACAACGGTAAGGAACATGCACACATCGGATGTGTGCACACATGTTTTCTCATGCTGCACATCATACACAGATTGTGGTTTGTATGAACAGACAGCCAGCCACCCCCACATGCGCCCACGCTTCACTAGTAACACACAAACCTTCACATACACACAGACAATTCAGCTCACATGTACACAAACACGATACGCATGAAAACATGTTCCGGGTAAACACTTTGGGGCTTCATAAACATACTGCAGGTATTCATTAATTTAGCCAATTGACACATGCAGACGACACACACACGCACACACATACGCTCGCTGCAGTGCTTTCATTATTCATAGTTGGTGGCGGCTGTAGCAGCGCTCCCATCTGTGCCCTGCTCTCTCCATCTCTATCTCAGCCCTCGTCCCCTTCTCTTTCAGCCCCCCTCTTCACCTCATCTTCCTCTCTAGCTGACTTTTATTTCTGACTATCATCACATCAACCCAATTTTTTCCTTCCTCGTTTTCTTCCATTTTCATGCATTTATTTTATAAACAGCTTATTCTGCTCATGGTCGCAGGAGGCTAGAGTCTATCCCAACATCTGTGAAAATCAGAGAGTTGAGGGCAACAATACTGTTCCCAGGGACTATCAATGCTGGTCCAGGGCCTAGTGTGAGTCTTTTTGAGGACATTAAAGGTTTATGAAGCTCTGATTTTAGATGCCAAGCATTTCAGTTTAGCGAAGTTTATTTGACGAGTATATTAGGACATTATGTACGTTAAGTACACGTACAGTAATTAGACACAACTACAACTAGAGACCATCCTACGATGGGACCAACCGCGACGACAAATCGTGCCAGGGGCGTTAAGTGGGGGGCCAATGGCTTTCCTACCCCCCTACTTCCGGCACCCTTACTCGGATCACACCCACCTTTGCATTCAACCTTCATTTTGATCTCAACTACACACTCATTAGGTTTTGTAATTGCATCTGGGACGGTTGAGACGCCATCGTGGTGACCAAATCTGTCCACAGACAGATAAATAAACACCTGGCAAAGTACTCAAAACCGCCTCTGTGGTAGTTCCCGCTACAGCAGGTGTCTCCAGGACCACATTTTGCCATGATGACTCACACACAGACTCACAAGGTGTAAACAACACCAGCCACACGTTGTCGGGGCTGGTAAAAATGTCGAGGACGGCTCAATATAGTCCGAGACTTATTTCCACTGTGGTCCTTGATGTAAAGTTAACAAAGACGCAGGAGTCCAGAGGACTGGGTGAAACTATGGACAAACCAACACAGTAAATACCTGATAATAAAACATCAACAGTTAAATAACTCCAAGTCAATCTTTCTAAAAAATAAATTGTGAAAAATGACATACAAATTATAACTAGGATGGTAAGCTAACACTTTCACAACTTCCCTGTAAGCCATGACTTGACCTACTTTTTTTGTGAGAGCAGTGTGGCTCTAGGGATGGCAAATGGAAGTCTGTCAGCAGACTAAAACATCTCAACAACTCTTGGATGGATTGCCATGAAATTTGGTTCAGATATTCATGGTTCCTAGGGGATGAATCTTAGGCTATGTCGCTCACACTGCAAGGCTTAGTGCTAAATTCGGATTTATTGCTCAGATCCAAATTTAGTTTTTTTGGGCTATTCACGTTATTTTTTAAAATGTGACTTATATCAGTTCATGCAGTGTGAACTCGTCACGTTCCTGGAATGACCCACATGCGCAAAAGAGCAATACATCGCTGTTGTACGTATGCGCGGAATTCTGACAAATGGCGATCAGGGTGATGTAAAAGTCGCATGAATTCCGACACAAATGTTCAGACTGAGTTCACATTGCAAAAAAATCTGAATTGAAAAGATCAGATTCCATGTGATTTGTGCTGTTCACACTGTTATGAAAAAAAAATGATCCGAGTCACATATGCACAAAAAAAAAATCTGAATTGGGCCACTTTTGCCTGTCTGAACGTACACTAGCCTAAATGACTTGGGCGTACCTCTGACCTTTCCTACAGCGCCATCATGAGGCTTTGAGTGAAATGTTTCAACAACAGTTGGATAAATTGCCATAAAAACGTTGTTACAGACGATGACGCATTTAGATTTAGAGAAAATACAATTTTCATCAAAAAGACAGAAGGGTAAGATCTACAAAATATGGTTGGCTTTTATAAATTACTTCAGCCAGACCAAATACATTAACAACTATGAATACCACCATCTTCATTATGAGTGTCCCACTTACTCTTTAGTCACACTTTATAGAAATTATTATATTTCTTTCTTTTATTTATTATAATTTTTTTTACATTTTTTCTTTTATTCAGTATCATTCTGTGTCATTCATTATAATTATATATATATAAAAATATAACTTTTTTCTGTTGATAAGGAAATACACTCTTCTGTAAGCTGTACATTTTTATTATATGACAGATTGTTTATTATAAATGTACAATTATAATGTGTATACTTTGTATGAACTCTCATGTGGAGAGTTGTGTTTTTACAAATTTAACTGTTAAAAGCACAATAAACAGTGTTTAAAATTGTTACAGACATCAGGATGAACTGTATTAGCTTTGATTATATTATGTATTAGCTAATTTCCCATTTAGGATCTTCAGGTAAAAATTTAAATTTTTCCAATAGTTTATTACTTGCAGAACTAATAACATTCCCATTGCTGTTCGCCAACATGATCGTGCACAACCCCGACTAACTTGTTCTGAGCTCTGTAGTTTGTTTTTGAGCGATTTTCCCACTAGGTGAAGTCTCTCATGCTGAGTAGTGTCCAATTTCATTGGTAATTGCAGCATTAACTTTCCTTAATAACTGCATCGCTACCCATAATTCAAAGAAGTTTGCAGGACGCCATGAAAATGTACAAAACTGATTCCAGATCTAGACATGCACACCTGCCACTCCTAAATGCAATACATTACTTATCTTCACTCCCTCTCTCTCTGTCTCGCCTTCTCTCGATATATTTCTACCTTGTTACTTTTTGACACCTGCTCCCCAGAAAATTCCTCTGTCAGACTGTACCCTCAACGCCCCGGCCTGTCAACAGACTGACACAAAACACAGACACACACACACACACACACACACACACACACACACACACACACACACACACACACACACACACACACACACACACACACACACACACACCAACTTCCCTGAACACAGAGCTTGCACTGCCAGAAATAGAGACTGAAAAAAGCAGCGAGGAAAAAAAAAAGGTCAACAAAAGGTATCGTTGATTGAAAAAGCCCCAAACACAATCAAGCAGGCTGCAAATCAATTTAATGGATAAGTTTTATAATGCCGCAGAGTGTATGTGTGTGTTTGCATGTGGCCCTAAAGTTGCTATGGAAGTGAATGATTGAGCGACAGTTTGATTTGATTACTTGAGACCTCATCGCATTACTTAATGGAAACGGACTCTCTTTATATCTCTGTCTCCATTGCTTTCCATTTTCTTCTGGCTCCAGTTCTACTTTTGATTTACAACCACTGGAGATTGTGTGTTTGTGTGTGTGTTTTCGGGCATTGAAAGTCTACCATATTTTAGGTGCTGTGAGCATATGTGTGTGTGAGACAAAGCATCTTAGAGAACCGCAACAGCAAACAACTCATTTTCTTGAGTGAGGTTGATTTACACACTCCAGTTTTACTGTTTCTGCTTCTGGCGGAACATCTAAATCTCTCCATCTCTCTCACACACACACACACACACACACACACACACACACACACACACACACACACACACACACACAGAGAGTTGTGAGAGCATTGCCTCAACACAGTAAAAATTTTATAGTTGAAACTTGAACAACAAGCCACAAGGCAGTTGTTTTCCTTATGCAAAGCCGGCCGTCCCTTCTGCTCGACTCTTAAAAAGACAGGGAGAAAGATGGAGAGGATGAGGAGGAAGACTTATCTTCTTTAGCTGACTATCAGGATTTTAATAGTCAACAACAACAAAAAAAACAGGATTAAAGTAATTTGATTACAGTTCAAAACCTTGTGAGATTATAATCACATTACAGTATATTACACTTACCCTATAACATTTAATTTGCCTTTGAATGATGGATGATGCTGACTGTATATATGGAGTTCATGCACCGTCAACTGCAGGCTCCAAACGCAAATACTTTCAATTGTTTGGTTAAACCTGCATTAACTGATTTTTTGTTTGAGTACAAACACAACACTGACATATTGAATTTTTCAATTACAAGAGACAGGCAGGAAAACGTTGGTACATTTAGCTTCTCGAAAGATATCACATAGTTCTTTCTTGCTTTAGTCTCTATTGGGATAAGTTTAGCAACATTACTACAGTTTGGTTCAGTTTTTAACTCTGTTTTGTAATAACTGCAAATTTTATATTATGTTTCCTCAACATTTCTATGGCATATTTATCTTTTTTATGATAAAACAGATGTCAAATCATTTTTTTACTGGTCTCCATGCAATTTTGACCATATGTAGTTACTGTGTTTTGGCTTTGAAGGGCAGTATAACATTTCACTTGCTTTTGAGTAAGGATGCACAATGATATCAGCACGTCATCGATATCGGCAGATAACAGCTTAATGACATTTTAGATCTGTTTCCAGAGAGATATTATTGAGTTTATATCGTGACTTTGCTGTTGTAAACATTATTGTTGCTGCTCAAGATACATACATAAAAAATAAATATGGTATGTTTTACATGCAAACTAGTTTTCCTATTTTGCCCATGTGTACAATTTGAAAAGCTCAGCATTTTATGTCTGCATCTGCCAGTGGGCTATCACGATAACAGTGGGCATAATAATATGTTTATTCCACTACAGGAGAGACTTGATGTTCTCTGCGATGAGGTGGAAAATATCTGCAAAAATACAAAACTGTGCATCCTTACTTTTAAGCAATGGGTGATACCGGTGGCATATGCTGTATTAATGCTGTTGGTATATGGTGTATTATTCAAGTCAAGTCAAGTCAATTTTATTTGTATAACCCAAAATCACAAATCACAAATTTGCCTCACGGGGCTTTACAATCTGTACAGGATCGACACCCTCTGTCCTTTGAAAGTACCACCCTCCTCTCCACGCCAAACAGATATAGCCAGAGCAACAAAACCTCCTCTCCACTCCAAACAGATAAAGCCAGAGCAACACACCCTCCTCTCGACGCCAAATAGATAGAGCCAGAGCAACAAGACCTCCTCTCCACTCCAAACAGATAGAGCCAGAGCAACACACCCTCCTCTCCACGCCACATAGATAGAGCCAGAGCAACACGACCTCTTCTCCACTCCAAACAGATAGAGCCAGAGCAACACACCCTCCTCTCCACGCCACATAGATAGAGCCAGAGCAACACGACCTCTTCTCCACTCCAAACAGATAGAGCCAGAGCAACACACCCTCCTCTCCACGCCACATAGATAGAGCCAGAGCAACACGACCTCCTCTCCACGCCAAACAGATAGAGCCAGAGCAACACGACCTTCCCTCCACGCCAGATAGATAGAGCCTGAGCAACACAACCTCCTCTCCATGCCAATTAATGCACTTCAAACAGCAGGCTAACACCTCAAAAACCTTGTTTGAACTTTTCTGATTAACTGTAATGCTGATAATCTAATAACTGAGGCTACTTTCACACAGCTCTACACTGTCTACTGTCACACTATCAGGAACGACTTCAAAAGCAAATAAGTCGGCGTGAAAATTGCTAACATTGGATTTCTGAGCGACAGCAGCTTTTTAGTTTTTACAGATAGTAGAAAGTGCAGAGAAGCAGAAATGTACAGCAGAGCTGGGTACGATCAAATGATATTAGTCGGTCTGGATCTGTCTTTGTAGCGCACACACACACACACACTTCTACAGGAGTGGGCAGGCTGAAAGAAAAACCTTCGTTCGGCTCTTCTCATCTGAGTGGTACCAACACACACAAAACAATTTGAGGGAGGCCAACAGAGAGAGCCAGAGAGATGGAAAAAGAGCTCTTAAGGGGAGAGATATTACCCCTCTTAATGATATCACGGAATGCATAATGACAAACAACGCAAAACACACACTCTCCCGCATACACACTCGTGCTAAGTGGTCTCCAGCTGTGGTGAGTAATAAAGTTGCGTCTCTGGTGTGTGTGTGTGTGGGATGACAGAGACGGATAGGTGCATGAGATGATTTTTAGGCTTGAGGAGAGGGACAGAGGACGATATGAAGCGGGAGTAGGCTGTGATAGAGAGAAGGTAAGAGAAGTAGGACAAGAAGATAGGATGTGGAGGATGGGGAAAGGGGCGAATCTGAAGTCGAAAAAGAAAAGATAGAGGTTTCCTCTGCCACTCACATGGGAAATTCAATAAAGTCAGGGCACAAGTGACCCTCTGACACTTGACAAAACACGTTGATGACACTGTCATCCCAAAAGGGTATCATGAGAAGAGGTTTTATTTGCAGGGCCTTGTGAGCTCTCTCGCTATATTCAGGGTGTTTTAGGGACTAATCTTACATAGCTGCCTGCACAGCTGGTGTTTGTTTACATGGCGTAGCTGCTACAGATGCTACTATTGGGTACACTTAAGTTGGAAACTTAAATTAATGTGCACAAACAATCAAAATTAGGAGGTAAGATTACAAAATGACTGAGTATGCCAAGGGACATGGTGCAACGTTAGAGGCGGATGGATCTTTCAGCCCAGTCGCACAGCAGTTCGTGAAATAGTCACAAAATTTAATGTATTGTTTCATGTACATATAGACACGAATTTCAAATTTCTTTCCAGATGGTCAGCACGAGATCAATTCGTATGTAATCCACGTAATTGTGAACCGGGAAGTATAAAGAGCGGCGAACGCCACATCGGGAGAAGGTCGGGGTGAATGGTTAGGTAAAAAAAAAAACACCGGACTCTTGCCAAGGAGAAGTCAAAGTTGATTTATTTGTCACGTAACTTCTGTACTGAAGTTACAGCACTTCCGGTGTTTTTTAACCCAAACCACGGTCTTTTCCTAAACCTAACTAAGTAGTTTTATTTAGAATAGACTGGAGCAAAAATGAACACATGGGACACGCAAAAGCACGAAAAACATGTTTCGAGCGTCACGAAAAAAAGGGAAATTTGTGTCTATAATTAAATAGATCAAATTTTGTGACTATTTCACGTACTGCCGTGAATCTATGTTGGATATTTTGAGAAATAACTGAAACTTGATGTGTCACTTCAAATCTAGAATCTACAAGAAGACACGTTCAGTTCAGGTTGCAATGTAGACAGAGTTTTATGAGGCATTTAATGTTCGTCCCTCGAAATACAAAATTAAATTGCCCGATTTTTAAATGGAGTTTTGTGACTTTCTACCTGCATGATAAAGGAAACTATCGGGGCTTTTTCTATCACGTGTAAATGTTTATTTGTTATGAATAATAAAAAAAAGTAACTGCAACACAATATTGATGTTCTGATTTTAGATTTCTGTTCTGTGACGTCGCTGGCAAAGCGCCTGCAAACCAGAATGCATATACAATTTCGAACATTACCTGATAATGGATGACACATGAGGCCCTAAACTGAACTATAATCCAATCACTGCATAACTGTAAGGTGGGACAGCCAGAACACCTTGATGGGGAAACATAAATCCAGCCTTAAACCACCCCTGTAGTGGATATCATCACTCAAACCCATGAATGAGACATGAGAGAGCGTCAGCCCAACATGTTAGTACTGCATAAACAGCCCCTGCTGTCATCCAGGAAGGAGGAGAAGAAGGGTTAGAAGAACGAGAGAGGATGGAAGGGAGGAATTCTGTTAGAATCTGAAACACATACGGGCGGTATGGAGGATGTATGGTTGGCATGGAAACCATGAAGATGTGAAGTGGAATATCACCCCCCCACCACCCCTACACATACAGTATATACACAAGTCACTTATACACCTCGTATATATTGTACTTGTCTGTCCTCAGATACATCAGTCTCGGATAGCACACACATACGTGCACGCTATGCCTTCTTTTCTGCATTACGTTGTGTAGGATTAAGCTACTGTATGTCACATATCACATCATGCATACATTACCACATTTACACACACTCACACAAATCTGTATGATGTACAGTAATCCAGAGCAGCTACTGTTATCCGCTGGGAGCAGAAGAGGGGAAAAAAGGGATGGAGGAGAGGATGGAAGAGGATGAGGAAGAAATGAGTCAAGTGTAAGACAAGTTAGAGAGAATGAAGAAAAAGATTGACAGAAGAAGAGACAAGTTAGAGGCTGGCATACAGAAAAGAAGAAGGAAGAAGAGGAGAGAAATATGGCACGCACCAAAACAGAATTAACGGGAAAAGGGAAGTAGGAAGTAGGGGAGAGAGTAAGAAGAAGGAGAAGGAAGAAAAAGAGGGAGGTGTGGAAAGGTAACACAGGGAAGGAATAATGATGAAGGAGGAAAGAAAGACAGATGGGGAGTTTGGTGAGACAGCGGAGGCTAACGAGGTTTGATCTTGTCGCCCACGTGAAGGTTGCAGAGAAAGCATATAAGCACTACTACTACTCCTGCCGCTAGAGAAGGAGGACATGATGGACGGAGGGGGATACTCAGTTTTAATGCAAGGCAGAAATGATGAGAGAGAAGTTTATGAAGTGAACGCGCTGGCCAGAGGTGCGCTCCGATAGCCAACACTCTTCGGACCTGTCTTTGAAAATCGGACCCCAAATCATCACACAATACTTATGAAGAAGAATACAAAACAAAGCTGCCCATGAGCCATGATACATTAAAAAAACACTCGCACACGTCCAGATCTGTTATACTGACTAGGGCAGCAAGTAACAATTATTTTCATTGTCGATTAATCTGTTGATTATTTTCTCAATTAATAGCTTAGTTGTTTGGTCTATAAAATGTCAGAAAGTGGTGAAAAATGTCAATCAGTGTTTCCCAAAGCCCAAGATGACGTCCTCAAATGTCTTGTTTTGTCCACAACTCAAAGATATTCAGTTTACTGTCACAGAGGAGTAAAGACAGAAAATAGTCACATTTAAGAAGCTGGAATCAGAGAATTTTTGACTTTTTTTCTTTAAAAATTACTCAAACCGAATAATTGATCAAAATAGTTGGTGATTAATTTAATAGTTGACAACTAATCGATTAATTGCTGCAGCTCTAATACTGACAGAAACTAAAGGTAAATGCACTGACCAGGGTACAGTTGCAATCTGAATTAGATATCAGGTATTTCTGATATTCTTAGTTGCCATTCTGCAAACCATGGGATATGTTGAATGTCGACGTAACGGAACCAAAAATGCGTTTTATATCAGCTTTGTATCACTCTTGCAGAAAAAAACCCCAATGCCACGTGGTTAACGTTGCGAAATGATTAGTTCGTTTTAGGCAACAAAACTGCTTGGTTAAGGTTAGAAAAAACAGATCGTGGTTTGGGTTAAAATAATAACGTAACAGCTAGCAGTATAACGTAACAGCGTAACGTGACAGCGTAACGTGACAGCGTAACGTGACAGCGTAACGTGACAGCGTAACGTGACAGCGTAACGTGACAGCGTAACGTGACAGCGTAACGTGACAGCGCAACGTAACAGCGTAACGTGACAGCTGACGTGACAGCATGAATAAAGAACAACCACCCTTAGCACACTTTCTTACGTAACGTTACTTAACAAATGTAACAACATTATGTAACAAGCATAAACTCAACGTTTACTTTTGGTTTCACACGGGACACAAAGTGTGAAAGTCTTGTGTTTGTTTGCAGGTTGCCCGAGGAAAAAGTCCCCAGACTCCCTTCAAAAATTGTGCATTTTTTTTAGGGGTTAAGAGAAATGCTGTTTACAACTAATAATTCTGCGGGCCTTTGAATGAATTTGGCCCAAAATGTCATCCATAAATTAATTTCTTTCTTTATGTTCTAAAAAACATTTATGTAAATTATACTGTAGGACGAGGACTAACACGAACACACCAGTGGTGAAAACACCTCGCTCACAGATGTCACCTGGTGGTTGCTGGCCAACTCCTGGGTGTTCGAATTCAAATGCAAATGAACTTAAGCGCCTCCTGCTGTTACTGTTCCTGGGGCAGAGTTTTGCCACATAAAAACGAAAGACAACTGTTACCTGTAGATATTTGTGTTATTTCTGGTGCCATATTTTGAGAAAAATTTGTTTATTTTTTCAGCTGGAGAGCAAGAAAGTGCTGCTAAGCTCTGCTGCTCTATGTGTCCTAAATGATACGCTCCTTCCCTCTCAGCCGTGTGTGTGATGTGTTCGAGGATCTCAAGAGGACGAGGCCGCACTTAACGGTTTTCAAGAGGGAGCGAAAGAGGAAGCAGAGGGAGGAAAGAAAGAAGCAGGGCATTAAAATTTAAAGGAAATGTTCAAAATTGGTTTTCATTCAACAGCTTCTACATTTGTGCGTAAATCAACTTTATATATAACCTAAACACATTCACGGCAATGCACACATGATTAACACCTTTTCCTCTTTTGCATACTAAATACACAGAGTGTGGTTCACACTGACAGTATGTATGGGGGGGGGGTTGGGATTGAATGCGTAGCTGAAGATTTGAGGCTCATGACTTCAATAATATGAGACAGATCTGGCATCAACCCAGTCTCCCTCAGCTATTTTTTCACATGACCTTTGCCCTCCGTGTGTAATTTGTGTCCATTTAAAAGGAGCATAACATGATCTGGGCCTAACTATGAAAGGGTTTTGGGTACAGAGGAATCACAGCGCACAGTTTGCCTCCAAAGGGAATCGCCCGACGTCACGAGAGCGCACGAATCTGTGAGTCAGCCGACAGTTTTTTGATGTGGCTCGTTCATCATGGGTCAGAGGTTTGAACCAAACACTTTGACATTATGTAATAGTTTATGTAACAGCTTGTGTCGCCAGCCATTTTGCATCTTTCCAAGGAAAGCGCCGGGTAAAGTTCAGTCCTGGAAAATGTTATGATGCGATAAAGAAACAGGGAGTCTTCACCTGAAAGGTGACAACTGGCTTGTTAGAATAATTATTATTCATCTACATGAAGCGATTAATTTTGTCCTTGAGGTATGAGAAACAGGCAGCTGTTATTTTGTGAAAAGTGAGCTAAAAATGCTTTGCCGATTTTCACAGTATCACCTTTTCTGTGCTTGTAAAAGCCAATATTAATTGGCTTTGCAGCTGCAGTTCAATTTATCTCTCTCTATCTTTTATAAACAAGAAAGCATATTTTACAGTAAATTTTGACAATATTAAACCATTTTGATTATATTCTTGGCATTTTATGCCTTGTACACAGCAGCATACAGTACGTATCATTAATCACAGAGTCTTTAGCTCAACAGTGTTAAAGCTTGAAGCTGTCATTAGGCGGTTGCCATGGTGACGACGACGACGACGACGACGACGACACATAATGGCCACCCTGCTCTCTCGTTGTTGTTGTTGTTATTGTGTTTCAGAAAAAAAGTTGTTTAAACGTTACGGCTGCCAGTTCTGCTCTCCCCCCTTCCACAAACCCTTTTAGCAGCTTTTAATTATACATCAGTTTTTTACAGCGGAGAGATGCACGGAGAGATGGACGGATGGAAATGATGAGAAGATGAGAAGAGAAAGAATGAAAGAAAGAGAAATTGAAAAAAGAAGAATACAAATTGAAGAAACAAGCCGATGAATGTAAGGATGAAGGATGGATCGTGTCCACTGGGACGAACAGATGGAGAGATTAAAGACAAAGATGCAGGGAGTGAAATGAAAGGACGATTTTCAGAGAAAAAGGAGTGCTGGAAGGACTAGAGGGACAGGGAGAAAGAGGACAAAAAATGAGGAAAACACAGATAAATAGCCAAACATTACTCAATCTTAACTACTCCTTATCCGTTCTTCGTCTCTATCACGGGGTGGAAAAACCATGAAAAATAAGCCGTGATAAAGATAAACACACAAAGAGAGAGATAAATGAGCAACTGGCACTCGAACTTCCTCTTCTTCTGTTGTCATCCCTTGTTCTTTTATCCCCCCTCCCCTCTCTCTTTCTCTCTCATCTCGTCTGTTCTCATGTATGTTTGAACACTTCTCATCATATATTTATGTTCTGGTCAAATAGAGGGGGGGGGGGGGCTGCCACGGAGAAGCAAGCTGTTTGAAGAATGCCACAACACACAGACAGCATCTGTTTCACTTGCCTCTGTGTTGTTAACGGACATTTGGTTTAGTTGAAGAAGTCAAAGGTAAATTCATCTTATTCCACACTATCCGACAGTGTCGTATATATTCTTTATCAGCTTGTTGCAACTCCTCACTGAAACTATATGATGTTTGAGTGAAATATGCAAATCCAATGCATGTACAAAGACATCTCGAAGCATTTCATGCACGCGCATGAAATGCTTCGAGATGTCTTTGTACATCAGTTCATACACGCTTCCCCAAACTTTAGCCTGAAGTATCTTTAGAAACGTTGGGATCTTCTGCACCATGGCCATAATAACCTGCGAGGGGGCCCTGGTGCAAAAATTAGCTGCTCTGTCAAGAAGAATTATTTCTAAATTGGTTTGGGGTTCTATGAAGTAGTCTAGGAAAAGCCACCAAACATCCAAAAAACTAAATTAAATCAGCACAGCTTTTCCATTTGAATGATGAAAGGCATCCTCGTTAAAAATGTCTTAAACCATGGAGAATCTGATGCATCCCTTTTTATAAATATCTTAGAAACCCATCACAATCCTTTTATCCGAAAATCACATAAGACCGGGGAAAAACTAAATAAATGAGAGAGAGAGAGACCCTTCAGCTAGTTTACAACTGTCACACTATGTTGATATCGATAAATAGATTTCCCTTCCTACAGTTTTTTTTATTCGCTTCGATGCAGGGTTGTGCGGCGGTGTGGTAGGGCTGTCAAAATTAGCCAAAAGTGACATTTGAATATTCCCTCTAAAAAAACACATAGGTTTGATCTATTTGAATATCTATTTTTGCACATTATGTCCATGACACTGTGTCTTAACTGGCCGCGAGCGTTGCACGGTTTTTAGCTGAACATTTATCAGAAGCCGTTTCTATTTATTCCTGTCGCTTGCTTTGAAAGCCCGCAATGGACAAGGGAGGGCTGATTCGGGAAGTTGAAACGAGGATTATCTATAAGATACTTCCACATTTCACTACAAAGAACTGCAGAGTTCTCTGCCATCATTACGGTTGTTGTGGTTATTATTCCTCGTTCAGCTTTATCTAACATTTCATTCTTAATTAATGAAAGTGACGTTTTTTTACTTTTGTGTACCAGAGTTGTTTATCACTCCCCTCCCGTGGTAGCGAGACGTAGGGATGTTCACTGTACTCTCTCACCAACTCGCTGGTTACATGATTGGGCACCGCAGCGTGATGTCAGGCTGCGTTTCTCCAAAAGTTGATTTTGTTTGTACTTTTCGGCGTTTTTTTTTTTTTCCGGCAACCCCGATGGCCGCCACAGCCCAAACGCACTACCCACATTCAAAATGAATTGGAGGACTTGCGTTTTCGCCATACTGCCGGATCTGGTGTGAATGCAGCCCAAAGGCCACCATCATGTTAGTTAAAACTTTATGCCGTAGTCACTGAAAATCCTCAATCCTAATTGGCTGGCAGGTGTGGGCTCCATGGCATAGGACATCCACGATGAAGGTGGGGATCTAAATGAATGCATCGGAATTAAACTCACTTACTTAGTGGTGCGTATTCTTGATCAAATTTTCAATTAAATTAGCACAAACCACTTGACACACAGTAGGCCTGGAGCATTTAGGGCCCCCTGGAGTGTTGGAGCCACGGGGCAGTTGGTAGCCTGGTCCGGGCTTGATCTACACAAGAACTTAAAATAAAGTTCAGTGGGTTTGAACAATATTTGTCTGCGCAGCATGAGTTTATAATGACCACTGTGTGTTAACCGGTTAAAGGTATGAATGTAGTCAGCGGTGGTCCTCACAAATACAGAAAAAATCCGTTGGATGTGTGTAATAATGACACCTTGGCTTGATTGACGGGCATTAGTGGCTCAAGGTGAGGGCCTTTAGGCAGTGGGATATATATACTGTGTATCGCCAAGCCAACCGCTGCCAAGATTGCATGCAGCTGCTTGCCAGAGGCTGTCACTCTCACATACACTCACTCCATCCAACCCTAATTCTCTCCCTGCCCCCGGTCCACGAAGAATGACCACTCCTCTCCACCAATCTCCCTCTTTCTCTCTCCTTCCATCTCCACCCATGGTGCCAACAGGCCATTCTCCTCCTCATCCTCCTCCTTCCTCACTTCCTCCTGTCCTATTTGTTTTACTTCCCTCCCTCCAGCCATCATTTGCTCTCATTCTGTCCCTTCCCCACCTTCACCTGCCCTTTCTCCTCCCTCTTGTTTTTTCTCCCAGCAATTCATCTGTCTCTCTTCCCCCTCCCCCCCGACTCTGTCTCTGTCTGTCTTTCTGTCTCACCCCCCTCATCAGTCCATTTGTCTTTCTTCGTCTCTCTCTCTCTTCTCATTTACTGCCCGTCCCTGAGCCTATTCATCTTTTTTTCTCTGACACCTTCACTCTCCTCCTATGTCCCCCTTCGTCGGTCTATCTGTCTTTTCTCTATCACTCACAATACCTGCACAAGTGTGTTTAGAACCTGGAGGTCGTGAGAGGTTTTAATCAGTGACCATCAGGGGAAATTAGAGCAAGGAAAGTGACCGAGCTACAAAGAATATTACTGTGCATCAAGGGCGACTGTAATACAGCTGAATTATAAAGGTTAATATATTATAATATATATAATGTAAAAAAAGAAACAGTGAATAAATGTGAGTATCCATCCAGCTGTGCAAATAGTAGGAGTCAGGCATATCGAGAATAGCAGTTGGTGGTGCTAGTTCTCCGTTTGGGTGCCATTAAACCAGTGCAGAGGAAGAGGGCACAGCAAGATGACACAATTAAAAGAACGCCAGTCAAATGAACGAGGTTTTTCTTCCTCCGCCTCCTCCTTCTGTCTCTTCTTTCTGTATGCACTTAGATGAATCTGTGCTCTCCCAAGAGCACAACTCAGGACATTTTTAATGCATCTCTCCTTTCTTCAATTTGTTTGTTCAAGTTTGTCTCTCCTTCCTATACATGCTTATCTCTCTCCAGTTTACCCTTCACTTCCTGTTCTTTCCTCTATTTGTATTTACTGACCAGTGAAACCCAAAAGTCGTCTCTAAAATAAGCTTTATTGGCAATGCGTTTACACGCTGAAGGAATCAATAATCGGGAGCTATGGAGCACACCAATAGCTGCTTATAAAAAGAGCGGAGACGTGTGTGTGTGTTTGTTAGTTTTAAGTCTGCCCTGTGCTGACCTTTTAAGACCAAACTTTCTTAAGCCCTATTTTGTCCTGTAAATAGACATTGCACACAATAACATGCATGTAAAAAAAAGAGAATTTAAAGGAAAAAAGGAGGGGGGAGATAAAGTGAACAGTGATAAAGATGGAGGGCAAACGATGAAGTGGTAAGAAGAAGCGATGCAGCAAAAGAGCGAGCAAAAGAGGTGAGGAGGAACGGATGGGTGAACGATAAGACGGCGAGGAGGATTATATATCATCCTGTAAAATGAAGAGGGGGACAAAGAAGATATCTGCGACGGGAAGAATAAAAGTGAGGAGACGACACAGGCGGGAAGATGGATGGAGCTGAGGTGGAGGGCAAAGAGAGATTAATAAAGGAGAGGGAAGAATGAGTGAGAGACAGATGGATGTGGAGGAAAGAGGGGCAGATCGGGGCAGAATATGTTGGAGGAAGATGAAGGAAGAAAGAAGGATAGATGGAGCGAGAGAACGAGGGAAAAGATGGGCGACAGAAAGAAGAGACAATGAGTTAAATGGAGTCGGACGGAGAGAAGAAGAAGAACTGTATTGGAAAGAGTACTGAGAGGGAGGGTGAGAGATGGGAGTTGCGATGGAGAGCTTGTGTGAGTCACATCGTCTCCTCCGCAAGCTATTAGTGATTTAATCACTCTGACATCACTGCGTGTGTGTATCAGTGTGTGTGTGTGTGTGTGTGTGTGTGTGTGTGTGTGTGTGTGTGTGTGTGTGCGTGCGTGCGTGCGTGCGTGCGTGCGTGCGTGCGTGCGTGCGTGCGTGCGTGCGTGCGTGCGTGCGTGCGTGTGTGTGCGTATCATACCAGATTACCCTGAGCTAGTGCAGTCAGGAACTGGCTCATCACTCTTCCAAAGCAGCGTGCATTCATTATGTCAGAGTCGAGTTTCTCAATCCGGCTGAGACCCAAAACGGGTCGCGGGCTGTCACTGGTGGGACTCTACTAAACTGAAGGGGTTACGGATCTATGTCCTCCGTAAGACAGATATTTGCTTTTTAATGAATTAAATAACTAATCTAATATGACAGAAGTAAATAGAGTGTTGACACAGTAGTAACACAGTGCATTTTAGACCTGAAACCTAGGGGCGTGACGAATAAACAACATGAAAATGCGAAATACCCCGAATATTATATATTTAGGGGCTTTTATTGTGAAAGATAAGAACGGAAGGGGTGGATCTGGTCGGCGCTGCCTTTGTCAAGGTTGAAAGACGTAATAAAGGACTAGGTCATAACTTTGCGCCAAATTCAACTTTAGTGAACTTTGACCTGCACATTGATGTTGTCAACCGATGGCGAGCCATCATAACAGTGTCGACCTTTCAGGAAACAGAGAGCCACAGAGTCCATAAGGGGGAAGCTGTCGTAGCTTATTAGCTGTGTGTCACCATCCACTTTTTTTAACCACCTCTTGGGAGTGTCAACTGCTCCACAAAATAGGTCAAATTAGACGTCGACGAAAATTAGAGTCGATGGTACAAATACGTCTTTTGAAAAAACTGTGTGAACCATTAGCAACGAAGCTAACGAGCTTGCTAACTAACGATTACGAAGCAGTTAGCAAGAACAATATGTCGTGAAATGCTACGTTACCATGGTCCAAGATGATTACTGACAAAATGTGGTACTAGTAAGTGCAAAAATACAAGAGCCATTTAAACAAATATTATGTGTATTAAATATATACATTAAAAAAAGTAGAGTAACTCGGAAAGCGCACACCGCCACCAACACCAATCCACACCAACATTTTATGAGTTCTTCCTTCGCCCAAACTACACCCTTCCAACAAGTTTCATGAAAAAATTGGGAAAGTACTTTTTCCATAATCTGTCTGTCAAACAAACCAACAAACCGAACCAAAAACATCACCTCCTTGGTGAAAGTAATAAACAAGACCAAGAGTAAAGTCACATAGTAGCACTGAAATGAGATGAGCACAAATTAGTTAAATTGTGGACATGAAATTTGATCTTGAGTCGAGTAGTGACTAAGCTAACAGTCTTCAAGCGATCTCCGTGTTAAGGAGTTTGACAGCTTGAGAAAAGAAACCTCTTCTTGCTAACCAACAGTTAGCAATCAGTATAAAGGAGTAAATGGCACAGCATAGAGGAATAGAAAGAAGGTCAGAGAGTTATTGTGACTGACTGACGCTAACATGTCCTGGCTAGCTAGCGTGTTAACAGCAGTAGTTCACTAACTAGCCCTGTGAGTAATCACTTCGTCTCCAAGCTTCTAGATCCAAATATTTCACAAAAGACACGCAGACTAATGTCGTCGTGCCACTTTCTGAGCCTTACGGATAAATTATAGAATCATAGCCAGATGTTGAAGGTCGCTGCCAAAATGCAATCCAGCATGAATGACTGATCACTCGCTCAAAAATTCTTCACTGCAACGCTATCTACTTCAGAACCCGATACATCCAATATAAATATGGAATTAGAGCACTGTGAATGAAAGACTATTGATTGAATACTGTTATTATCATCACCACAAAGCAACAATAGAATGTTTTTACAGACAAATTGTAGGAAATGATTATCAAATTCTATAAACCCACTTTCTCTTCCAATTAAATTCCTAAAAACTCTTATCCAAGCACTTATCATTTGATTGCATCTGATTGCGACACTGACTACATTTGCCAGTTTTTGCAATCAGATTACTTCTGACCAGCGACAAGAGTTTGGTAAACCCCGCAAGTACCAGACAGTCTGAGGATACATTATCATTTCACTTCATTAGTTTGATACTGCCGTCAGAGCAGCATCCGATCATGCACAAACAGAGGTCACTGCTCTAATTTAATTTAATTTAACAATGCCCTCGAACCAATCAGAGGCTATTTAGTGATAATTGTTGGGCCATGCATACAGTACGTCAGCGAAGATGATATAAAACATAAAAGACACAGACGGTGCATTGGGTTTATGGGAAAAACATGAGCAGTGGTGTGAAACAGAGGCTACCAGTCATTGCAAACATGGCCTTGTTTGTTTTTTATTAGGGCTGTCAATCGATTTAAATGTTGCTTGATTGTCCAAATTTAATCGTGATTAATCGCAAATTAATTGTACATTTTTATCTGTTCAAAATGTAGTAAAAAGGGAAATTTCAACATGGGAGTGGGTAAATATGCTGATTTATGCAAATGTATGTATACATTTATTATTGGAAATCAATTAACAACACAAAACAATGACAAATATTGTCCAGAAACCCTCACAGGTACTGCATTTAGCATAAAACAATATGCTCAAATCATAACATGGCAAACTGCAGCCCAACAGGCAACAACAGCTGTCAGTGTGTCAGTGTGCTGACTTGACTATGACATGCCCCAAACTGCATGTGATTATCATAAAGTGGGCATGTCTGTAAAGGGAAGACTCGTGGGTACCCATAGAACCCATTTACATTCACATATCTGGAGGTCAGAGGTCAAGGGACCCCTTTGAAAATGGCCATGACAGTTTTTCCTCGCCAAAATTTAACTTAAGTTTGGAGCGTTATTTAACCTCCTTCACGACAAGCTAGCCTGACATGGTTGGTACCGATGGATTCTTCAAATTTCATAAAATGTCAGAATATCCTCTGTAGCTTTAAAACTGAGCCCGGTACAACCTCCGGAAGATCATCAGTTAATGCATTAAAGAAATTAATGGCGTTATTATCGCGTTAACTTTGACAGCCCTAGTTTAATGGAATAATCCTGCTTTCTATAATGAGTTTAATGAATTATATGTACAGTATATAAGAGGCCTGCCATGCTCCAAGGCCATCCCATAACATACAGTGGCTAATTCAGTCAGTCTGCTGAGAAAGTGTTTAAAACTGTGAGCAAAACTTGCAGTCAAACTAAATAAATGGGAAAAAGTGGCATCCAAGCTGACCCACCCTGGAGCTTCTAACCCAGCCTTGTCGGTCAGTGAACCCAGCATGGAGGCCTTTAATGTGGTCACGGAGTGGCAGGGTGTGGGGGGGGCAGGGAGGCCCAGGGCAGCTAGAGACGGAGGGAGGGGTGTGCAGGGAGGGTGTCTCTGTCCCCCTGTTGAGGCTTTAATCATGGGCATGGAAGGGCAGGGACAGCCTGTTGCGGCCCGCATCTCACGGTAGGTCTCCGAGCCGGGATTACAGGGTGTGTGCAGGCCACGGGGGGTTGATCGCAGGGACGTGTTGGCAAGAGTCACTGTGTGCATGTATGTGTGTGTGTGGGCGCTGGACTCTGACCATAGGGTGTGTGTATGCTTGGCAGAGAAAATTGCTGGGACTGCAAAGCTAAAAAAAAAAAAACCCAGGGGAAGATGCAGGGCTAAGAAGTACAAAACGAGCGACACTGAGAGGCTGAGAGAGAACAGAAACAGGGAGTGACAGGGATGCTAAATGGCAGAATTGTATAACAAAGAAGAGACGGAGGCATGGAGGGAAAGAGGAAACAACAAGAAAAGCAGACAGTCAGACAGAGGCGGCGGGGGTTAGCATTTCAACGTCACAGCTGCTTCAACTGAACTGTTTTGTATTTCAGCATCGCAACATCATACCTTTTTATATACCTGTCTAAACCACTACTGTAAAACCCCTTAACTGCAACTCTAACTGTCAGACTGCCGGCTTCGTCTTAGACCCACAAATCAATAGACTTATTCTGCTGCTAAACAGCGTCGGTGCAAGACAAAGACACAGAGAGAGAGGGAGAGAGAGAGGAGCCAGAGGCGGGGATTAAAAATGGGTTAAAATTGTGTTTAGAGGAGGCCAGAGGTGCCCTGTGGTTGTGTGTGTGTGAGGCACTGTCAGTCGAATTTACTGTAGTACGGCAGAAAAACATCAATGGGCAAAAAACAGACGGCTGCTGCCACATCGATTTCAATATGCAGCCGGAACGTAACGCACACAGGCTTGCACACACGAAGAGAAACGGATGCACACTAATGGAGAAAGCTTCTAAAGTTGTTAAAGATGTTGACTTAAGCTACTTAAGTTTGACTGCTGTGACATTAGAGAGGATGAGGAGAAAGAGAGGGGATGGAAGGGAGGGCAGGGAGGGGCGGAGGGAGAAAATAAGAGAGTTGAGAAGCACGGAGGAGGAGAAACAGGAAAGAGAAGAAGAAGAAAAGGGAGGATAAAAAGCATGTGTGCCTTCTATCTCCGTCTTTATTTTTGCTCTCTGACTCTGTCATTCAGCCCCGTTTTATCCCGACCTCAGCCTTTCTCTCCGTCAGACAGACCATGACTATGCCCAAATGTGATTTGACTCTTCAATCTTCATATTCCATTTAGCCAATGACTGTTTTCCTTTCCTAATTAAAGAACAAACAATGGACGTGTATCTCACACATGACCACACACTCACAGTGGTAGATGCTTTAGAATCCGACAATAAATGTCAGAGATGAAATCAATGACAGAGTAAATAGGAGGAGAGAAATAATGGGGAGAGCAATCACACGGTTCTTCGCGTTTAAACTTTCAGTGCAGACACATGACAGCAGAAAAACAAATCAAAAAACAACGAAGCTCCCTTCTCCACTCCCATAATTTCTCCCTTTTGTTCTTTATCTTTCTTTCTATTTTTCCGTCTCTTTCCCGTCGTCTCCTCTTTGTCGTGCTTACAATGGGAGGGATCAAAAGTTGCTAAGGCAACAAACAGGGAAGGAATAAAAAAAACAGAAAGAAAACCCTGTCATCCTCGTAGAGACGGAGGAATCCTGACGTTCAGAAGAAGAAGGGAGAGAAAGGAGGGAAATGGAGGGAGGTAGAGGGGGAGTTGAAAGTGTTTATCTGCCCATTAGCAGGCTGCTATTTGAACGTGAAGGGATGATGGGAGTGTAGAAGAGAAGACATAAGAGAATGCGATGCAACTGCAGGGAGTGAAGACTGCACAGTAAATACAGTATGTGCCTTCTGTTGAACGTCATGCAAAGAAATAGTCCTTCTCGTACTGTACTCTATACTGGCTCTAGGGTTGGATGATGAAGTTTTCCATGGGATTGAGAAAAAAGTGTAATTGATGTCTAGGGTATTTAAACAAATGCTGAAATTGAAAGTGTACGACTGAAACATTAAATCAGATGGACCAATAATACCATATATAATATTTCTTAAATATTAATTAAAAAAAAGGAACTACACTATCTCAAAGAAATTGCATGGCATGGTTTTAAGTTGTGGCAGGCTCAGCTTTTAAAGCTAGAGTGAAGCTACTGGTATCATATTAAACTAGAAAACCTAAAGAATGCATTGGTACCAACCATGTCACGCTAGCTTTTCGTGAAGGAAGTTAAATAATGCTTCAAACTTGCAAAACACTTTGTGGAGTAAAAACTGGCATGGCCATTTTTAAAGGGGTCCCTTGACCTCTGACCTCAAGATATGTGAATGTAAATGGGTTCTATGGGTACCCATGAGTCTCCCCTTTACACACATGCCCATTTTATGATAATCACATGCAGTTTGGGACAAGTCATAGTCAAGTCAGCACACTGACACACTGACAGCTGTTGTTGCCTGTTGGGCTGCAGTTTACCATGTTATGATTTGAGCATATTTCTTATGCTAAATGCAGTACCTGTGAGGGTTTCTGGACAATATTTGTAATTGTTTTGTGTTGTTAATTGACTTCCTATAATAAATATATACATACATTTGCATAAAGCAGCATATTTGTCCACTCCCATGTTGATAAGAGTATTAAATACTTGACAGATCTCCTTTTAAGGTACATTTTGAATAAATAAAAAATGTGCGATTAATTTGCAATTCACTTTTTTAATCGATTGACAGCCCTAATATATAAATATATATTTTTTGTAATTAATTTTTTCTAAAAGGAACTCCTCTATCTCAAAGAAAATGCATGAGACCCTCAATTTAAACTTAACAAAAATGGATAATGTATTACAGATCTGGGTGTCAGGAGGATTACAAACATGCTCACAAATGTTAATTAAAAAGGTTATCACTCCTTGTGAGGATACATCAACCAAACATAAGTTGGTGCAATCAAACCTCTATGAATATCTACATGTTAGAAATTATCTAGGTAATGTCCTTTAGGATTCCTCCTCCGGGGACCTTGAATGTCTGTACAACATGTCATGGCAATCATCCAATAGTTGTAGAGATATTTCAGTCTGGGCCAAAGTGGTGGACCGACCGACTGACCGACTGACCGACTGACCGACTGACCGACTGACCGACTGACCGACTGACCGACTGACCAACTGACATTGCCCTCCCTATAGGGCTAAAAATACTGCATTCATGTCTGTCCAGTTACCCTTGGAAATAAAAATACACTAACTAACAACAACAGAATTGCTGGATGTATATTGCCAGAAGCTGTTTTTAACCACGTTGAAGGGGTTTAGGCTGGATATTTCCTAATACCCACTCTGCTGCATAAATATCCCCAGCAGCGAGCAGTATGCATACTAACCAACCAGACTGCCTGCTGTGTTTGTGACAAATATCAACCCACAAGCTTGACAGTTTTAACGTGTGACGTGAGATTCATGCAAAACAGCGTGCGAAATTAGAATAACATGTTTCTAGCGTCATATATGATTGCTTATTTGTACCGTTTCCCGTGATTGTACAGCGCTTAGGCTGTTTTATTCTGTGCCACGTCTTGTAAACAACATACGCTGAGACTTTTTAACACAATGACATTGAAGGATAAAATGCAAGCTGCTGTCTGAGACCGGTTTAATCTCAATATGGTGATAAAGAGTTTATTAAGCAGTGAGCTGATAAGCAGAGAAGGGCACAATGTGGAGACGTGCTGATTGTCTGGAGAATGCTGAAGATGCTAAAGTGTGTGTGTGTGTGTGTGTGTGTGTGCAGGGTAAGATGACACTTGCTAGATGAGCAACAAACATGACTGTGAGGAAAACATGCAGCTGCAGCAGCAAGCTCTCGCACAAACACAAATGCAGCTGTATGCGCGTGCACAGGACGCCACGCACTTGAATGCAGGCACACGTACAGCGCACACGTACAGCACACAGCTCTTGGGGATTTGGAGTTCAAAGGATGTTTTATTTTGGGAATAGCTTTGGGTTAGTCACCCTGCTTTGGTGACAGACGGAGAAACAGGTTGCAAATATCAAACACATTACAAGCACTGCGACACACGCAAAAACACCCGCCCACATTCACAACTCGCACAAGCACGAGCATCTCACTCTTAATTCCAAGATGCATCTCGCCGACGGGAGAATGTGTTGTTTCAAACTCACAAGCTGACTTCTCCTTCACCAGAAGCTAATAAATGATCACAGCTCTTCTGACAGCTTTGTTAAAAACACTAAGAAGTTGTGTTTGGGCTTCATTAACACATAACGCAACATGGCAGGATGCCTGGGATTACTGCAAAAACTCCATATTGTTAAGTGGTAATTCGGCTGGTGCACTTCAGGGGCTTCTGTGATCCCACTGGAAACAACAATAACAGATTATGTCGTGCACGATGAGATTTCTCCAAATTGACCATTCGCTAAAACCCTCCCCAGAACAGCGATTGTCCAATCATAGCTTATCAACCGTACCGAGGCTCTGCAGGTCTGTCAAGCTTTAGATTTCTAAATTTTGCGGTGTACATGGGTCTCTAATAAGAGCAATGCTCTGCAAAGCACAAACCCCAACCCACAAGAGCAAAAGTGTACAGAATGGATTAGATAGATAGATAGATAGATAGATAGATAGATAGATAGATAGATAGATAGATAGATAGATAGATAGATAGATAGATAGATGTACTTTATTGATCCCAAATTGGGAAATTGTTGAAAACTGTGTTATGGATTAAACTGTGTTTCTGCAATTGTATGCATGTCTGGCTAACTAGCTTACTATGCACAGTAAAGTAATAGTTTGTGAGGTTACCCCAGCAATCACCCAGTTTAAATGTTATCAGCTGATTGAATGGGCGTTCTCAGCTTCAGGCGGGCCAAACTGCACCTACCACGTTGTGAAAGTGAAACTTAACGTTGTGAATTGAAACAAAACAACTTTAGGTTTTAGGTTTAGGAAAAGATAATAAGATTGAAATAAGTGTGCTTGTTATGTAACTTAACATTAGTTAAGTACCTAAGTTACGCAACAAAAGTATGGACACAGGGCACGAACAGCAGTCTTCTGGGTAAAAGTCCTGTGTTTGTTTGACCCATCCACCCCCCCAATCTCGTCCTTATGCGGACTTTGTCGCTCTTTGTACTACGTTAGCTGACTTCCTTTGCCCCTGTCATAAATACTACGGCCACTAGAGATCAGCCTCGTCTTCTTGTATCAGTGATCAAGCATGTGAATAGATGATAACGGCCTTCTGAACCTACTAGTAGGTGTAGCATGCCCCTTCTCAATATCTATGAAGCTGATAACTGCAGATAAAGCAGTTCAGCGAGGCAGCCGCCACACGCTGCTGACATGCCCTTTCTGGCCCGGGTGTAACAACGGTCTCCTGGGTGAAAGTTGTTTGTTTAACCCATCAATCCTCCTCTCCCACCCGCCCTACACAGACGTTCTCGCTCTTTATACTACGTCAGTTGCTCTGACCATCTAAGACTGACGTGGATGGATTTACACTGGAGATAGTTGACAGCCTGGTGCGTCTCATACAGACGCTAAAGGGTGTTTCTGTGCGTCGCTGAGGGGCACTGACCAAGCATCAGTATTTGACAAGTTGGGACTGAGAATGGGTTGGTTGAGTCTTTAAAAACATGCCTTACTGGGTGCTTCAGTGATCATCGTTGGTGACTTGTTCTATATCGTGATGGCTCCATTCAATCTGCATCTGTTTTGGGTTTTTGTTTACCTAGATAACCCCTAGCAGCCTGCCTGGTAGTGTGACTATATTGGCCTCTCACAAGATGTATGTGTGAGTACAGACAAGTTGGTTGTTTACTATAACAGGTATTCCGAGAGAAACTCATTAGACTGCATGCCGACCTATCCTCTACTCTGAGCTGTGACAGACTGGCATGTATTCTCTCTGCACTCTGTCTCACACCTAACGGACAGGGCGGTGCGAGCCTCGCAGCTTTATTCTGAGCTATTTGGAGTTTAGACAGATCTTTTTTTGGGCTGCACCTGACCAGACTGCTAAACAGTAAGATGATATACATGACAGACTCCAGCAACCTTTACCTGTTACCTGAGATAGCGTTGTGTTTGGAAATATGAACAAGTATGTAAGCTAACATGCAGCTTTAGCCTCAGACTACTGGCACATAACATGTTTGTTTGTAGCCATCAAGTCGGCCATGTTTACACCAATTTATGGAGCTATAACATTAGCTTAATGAATTAGGCAGCTATACCTGATCAAATCTGCCAGCGACAGGTGTCATTTCAGCAAAATTGCTGGTTAGAAATTAGAAAGGTGCATTTATCTATCTTGGTCTCAATGACCCATTGTTTCAAAAATTTCTATGAACCTTAATCGGATGCCAACAAAACGTCACATCCCGTTTAGGCCGTGGGGGAAAACAAAGCATTCGCTACCATGCCCAAAAGCTGCTATGTAGCTTTGTGTACGTCAAATAAACTTAAAAATCCGGACCAAAATGTTTTACTCAAGATAGAGATAGAATCTGATAGGAGACAGCCAGGATTGTACCATCCCCCTGTACAGCAACCCAGGTCCGATGAGGCTTTTGTCACCCTCCAGGATGGCTTCACATCACAACCAAGCAGATAAGTGTCTGACCTAGACATTTTGTGATGGACAACAACCCCCCCGGCCCCCCAAGAAGACACTGGTGAAGAAGTTGTGAGCTTCCAAGGACCTGTAGTTCTTGAGGTTGGACTGTGCGTAAATCCCTGCGTGATATCGCATAATGTCAAAACATCAGCTAATGGCATTGAGTAACATTAGCGTCTTGAAACTGCATGGAGTCTATTACATCATAACATTATATGGCTGTAGGGTATTGATATTATAAAGGTAAGTTTAATCATTATATATTGAGTAAATGTAATAGTGTCACTTACTAGGCGATGATTCAACCAGATAGCAGAAAAAATATCTTTTGAATGACACTTAGGGCCGTTTAGTTTGGTCATTTCTCCAGTCTTTTATAAGACATGGACAATAATCTACTCCGATTCTGATTTTTTTGTATGTAACGTTCTTTGTCGAGTGATGACAAGAACTCTATATAAGACATGGCACCTTTGTACGTAAACTTATGCTATTTAAAAAACGCGCTTTCCAAGCATATACGGGCGACTGCGCCCTAAACCACACCCCCAACTATGACACGACACTGGCTGTATGTATTACTGTAATATAGTTGTGTGAAAGTATGAAAAATGTATCCTGAACTGCAATCTTTTAGGAACAAAGTTAATTACAGCTTCATTTGCAAGGTGACATATTGAAAAGTTTATAGGACTCAAAAATATTTAAATAAAAATGTTGGAGGTGGTTTGCTATGTAAAGTGAGTGCGTGCACATACACACACACATAAATACACACATACACACAAAAGGGCAAAGCAGTAACTGAACAGGCGTCGGCACAGTTTGGCGGCGACACCTGTTTGAAATTTATAATGAGCAGCCAGGGGAGAGGACCCCACACACACTCATATACACACACACTGTTGTCGCTGTCTTGGCTGTGACTCTGTGCTCAGTTGCAGGTCAGAGGAGGGCTAAGAATAAACTGGCGCTGCTGAGCCTCACACACTCACACACACACACACATACACACACACACACACACACTGTTAACTTTGCCTCGACTTCTGCACACACATGCCCTCGGATTAACAAAAAGAACAAGGCAGAGAGAGCTGCAGACAGATAGAGACGACCAGGAGAGACTCTCAGACTCCGTTGGTGAACAAGAGAGGGATGAATAAAAAGTAGCATTCAGAGAGTGAATAAATTCATTCCTGCGTTTGCATAATGTGAGTCCAAATAATGAATAAATATAGATACACTGTGCTGTACATATGTGTGACTTCCCACAGAGTGAGAGAACAGCATACTGATGATAACACACTTACACATTCACGTCATTCTTTCACTCCCTTTTTTAAAGCTTTTTTTTCTCCATCACGTCCGTGCTCAGTTCATTATTAAGTGATGAAACGAAGACAGCCTTCTTTATCTTCTCAACCTTCCATCTTTCAGGCTCCTTCCCCCCTTTTCCCTCCAAGACTGCATATGAAAACACAGTCTCTCTCTACTACCAGTACTATCTGTGCTATTTCCCCTATGATTTGGATGGCACGGTAGCCTCTTGGTTGGCAAGAAGCCGGACATTTACCCTTTGAAACTTGGGTCATCTGGTAATTTAATGCTGCACTTCCATAAAAGAAGATTTTAAAAAGAATCTTCAAAGTCAAAGCAGCAGGGGGCGACTCCTGTGGTTGCAAAAAGAAGTCTGATTGTATAGACATCCATGAAAAAATGAGCCTATTTCTCACTTGATTTATTACCTCAGTAAACATTGTAAACATGAGTTAATGGTCTCAGTCGCTAGTTTCAAGTCTTCTTCAATACAGCATGATGTTCATTTAGTAAATTATGGTACCATTAGCAGGGGATGCTTTAGGGCGTGGCTACCTTGTGATTGACAGGTCGCTACCACGGCGTTGTCCGGTCTGGGAGTTGTCCGTGTTTTCGTCTTACAACTTTAACCCTTTCACAGTGTGTTTTCACTTCATGAAAGTTGATTATAACTTTTTGGTCGCCTAAAAATGTCAGCGTTCGGTGGTTCTTAGCTCCACCATTTCGTGTCACTTCTGGTTGCAAAAAAACAAGATCGCGACGTCCGAAATGCCGAACTCGAGGCTTCAAAACAGCAGTCCACAAACAAATAGGTGACGTCATGGTGACTACGTCCACCTCTGATATACAGTCCATTGTAAATGCCCACATCTTTCAAATGACATGACCCCAGTTCAGGCATTCTGGTATAAATTTGTAGTCTCCAAGCTGAGATAACCCTGATGATGTCATAATGATGTCATTAGGTTATGTCTCCTGACTAGACAAAGCTCCTTCAGACCCACAGAAGACATTATGCACCTGTTTGCACAGGCTGAATAGTACTCTTCGTGACAAGTAAACTAACATTACTGGGAAATTTCCCTTTAAACACACATTTCAGCAATCATCCATCTTGTTGAAGTATAAATGAGCTTCAGAGAGCGCTCCGCTAAAACCTGACCTCTGACCTCTGATGAAGGGAAGAGAGAGAGAAAAGGGAATATCCTTTAGTTAGTATGAATTAAAGCCCCCCGTCTCTTTCTCTTCCTACTCCTCTTCCTTTTCCTCTCCTCTTGTCAGTTCAGCTCCAATGCCTTTTAGATTTTCCTCAAGAATTTTAAGCAGCACCTGGCTTACCCCCTTCTTCAACCATCCCCCCCCACTCTTGTGATCCATACCGACTTTCACCACTTTACTCTTTTCCCAAACTTTTCAGAAAGCTCATTCCGACAGACAGGATAAACAAGAAAAGTGACAGATTAATGTGGGGTTGCTTAAATGCAGGAAATAGAAATGGGTAAACAAAACTATTACGCAGCATGAAAGGAAGACATAGTGGGGACAAGAGAGAATGGAGGGAGGTGTGGATGGTGAGTTATGTCCGGGGTTGTGATCCAGCTAAATTGCCTTGGCAGTAAGTCCCTTTTCTCTGAGTAAAGGGTTAGACAGAGATGGATGGATGGGGAGGATGAGGAGAGGGATAAAATAGGGGAGACAGAAGAGGTGGAGAGAAGAGCTGAGAAAGATAAGGGAGTCAGGAGGCAAGGAGGAAAGGCAACAAGGGGAGGAAAAAGAGGGAGAAAAGTCTGACAGTGTAAATAAGAAAAGGCGAGAGGCTGAAGGGAGGAAGATGCAAATGAAGAGGAGTCGAGGGTGAGCAGGAGTGGGCCAAAAGGGAGGGAGGAGAGACAGGAGATGACAGGGAGGTGAGGGTAGAGGAGAAGGGTGAAGAAGGAAGGGAACGAGGGAGGAGGGGGATGACAAAATTCATCCTGCGTGGAAGATATCTAAAAATATACCAGACGGAGATATGGGGGATGGGAGAAATGGGGTAAGATGTGGAAGAACGAAAAAATTAGAAAAAGAAAGAACGATGCAGAGCAAATCCAAGGTCAACGAAGAGCAAAGAGAGAGAAAGGGGAGATGGACGGAAGAAAGACATAAACGAGTGCAGCGGATAAAAGAAGGTTTACATTAGTGGGACATTTTTGACAAGGGGCTCATAGGCACAATGATGAAAAGAGGAGAGAAAACACGCAGAGACGGGTAGCAGCGAGAAAAGACACGGAAAAATAAAGAAGGGGAGGGATATTATGAGAGAGCACATCCTGTTTGCACAAGTTCTTTCTTTTTTTGTTCTGGTTCGTCCATCTTCTCAAAAAGCCTTTAAAAAGAGCAAGACTCACACATCTGTAATGCCAAAGCATCTCTGACATTATTACTGCTGACAGGGCACAATCACATTTAATTCAAAGAGATTTCACAATATGATGCCCCACTGGAGTAACCATTAAAGAGGAAAAGAAGCAGCAATTTGTGTATAGGTCATTTTGGTGCTTTCATAAGTTCTACCTGTGTCAAGGAAGTGTTTTAAATGCAACCCGATATCATGTAAAAGCATGTGATAGACCCGCGTGTCCACCAGAGGACAGCGTTTCAGTGTCACGTTTTGCCTCACCGAGGCGTGAATATTACAAGTGCGTATGATGGAGCAGTACCAGCAGGGGGCAAAAAAAACACTCACTTGGGTTTAGGCAACAAAACCACTTAGTTAGGTTTAGGAAAATTGTCATGGTTGGCCTTGAAATAAGTATGAAAACTCAGTGAAATACATACAGAAACATAACATAACAGAGGCACTGAAAACACGTCACAAACGTCACTAATGTAACTTACAAAACAAAACACCGGTTTCCTGGTTCAAAGTTCTGTGTTTGTTGGACCTATCCACCTCCCCTCCCGCCCGCCATGAACAGACTTTATCACTTTGTATTTTACGTCACTAGCTCTGAGCAGCTAGCATATTTACGCGGCTGTCGTACAAATGTCACACCTAGAGCAAGAACGGCGTTCTCATAACACACTTTTGCCTTGAACATTATCATTTAATTCATGCGCCTTTTTGTGTGACCAGGCTGTTTAAATGTGTTGAAATAAGCATAGGCTGCTGCTAGCTAACAGAGGGTGTTTTGTCCTAATCAAAAGGACTTATTTAAACTAGAGCCGTAAAAGTTAATGCGATAAAAACGCTTTAACACCACTCATTTTTTAACGCATTCATGCGACTTGAGATTTTTAGGTTTTAGCGGGCTCAGTTTTAAAGCTAGAATGAACTAGAAACTAAAAAAGTAAGGAATCCATTGGTACCAACCATGTCATAGTAGCTTTTTGTGAAGGAGGCCAAATAACGCTCCAAACTTAAGCTAAATTTTGGCGAGGAAAAACGGTCATGGTCAATTTTCAAAGACACTTCACCTCAAGATATGTGAATGTAAATGGGTTCTATGGGTACGCACGAGTCTCCCCTTTCAGACATGCCCACTTACAGGGTTTCTGGAGAATATTTGTCATTGTTTTGTGTTCTTAATTGATTTCTAATAATAAATATATACATACATTTGCATAAAGCAGCATATTTGCCCACTTCCATGTTGATTAGGGAATTAAATACTTGACAAATCTCCCTTTAAGGTTAATTTTGAGCAGATAAAAACAGTGTGATTAATCGTGATTAACTATTTTAATCGATTAACAGGCCTAGTAACTACCAGAGAAACACATGCTTTTGTAGTTCTGATCAATGCATACTGCTAGCTAAAAGTGGGTATCCTAATCAAAAGACCAATTTATCTATGATTCTCAGATACTTCATAAATATAAGCCTTGCACTGTTAATCCACATCCAGCGGAGGAAGATGCTTATTGTTTACTCTTGACCCACAAAGTTACAGTCTCTTAGGGGTAAAACATAATGCACCCACTGATCTCTGTAATCCTCTCGTAGCCAACACACCAACGGTATCTTAGCTCCACCAGCATCAGTCTTGTCTTTAGTTTCTGTACTGACACTCCAGCAACAGACGAGATACAGTATATCTCTGTTATATCTCTCTCCTCTCTCACCCCTTTCCTATCCTCACAGCTCACTAGCCAGCTTTAGTGATTACGTCAGTGATGGGACATCATTTCACACGAACACACATGTGCAACCACACTCTGCCCTTGTAGTGACGCTCGTAATCTGGCTGGTATCAGCTGGCAAGCATCTCGTTCATTTGTAAATGCTGGTCTGACATGCACACACACACACACACACACGTTTGTACTCCTATACTAGTGAGGACCCTCATTGTAATCATGCATTCCCTATAGCCCAGAAGCCTTGATCACAACTACAGTACATGTCTAACCCCAGCCCTTAACCTTAAAGGCCCCGACACAACAAACCGACAGTCGGCCGTGGGAAAGTTTGGGGCCGTCGGTGAGCATCCGTCGGCCCTAGTCCGCCCGTGTTGGAGTTTTTTTGGCCGATTCAGCATGTTGAAACGGCGGCGGAGCCCGTCAGTGAGAGAAATCGCTCTGATTGGCCGTTCAGCTTAAACGAATCGGCGCACGAGAAGAGAAACGGAAGTGAGGAGAGCAAGCCAACGAGTAAAGTCAAGAGGAAAAACACAGAAGGCTCTTCTCATATTTCATCTTCATCTGATCATTCCAATACACGGATATTTTTACAGCAACATGGCCATCTGGAATGAAGCTCAGTGGTGAGAGAGAGTTGTGTGAAAATGTTCGGCAACACCGCTTTATTTCCACGTACGTATCATAACAACAGCTTGTATATCTGCAGGCATCAGTCCTCTGGTTTCCCTTTTTGAATGACGAATACAGAACGTATGTGCTAACTGGTGGCCTTCGTCGCCGTTAGTTATTTGATGTCGGCTCGGTGTGTCCCCAGTTTAACCTACATGTTCTAATCTTAACCCAAAAACAAAATCTTGAAGCTTAAGCAGCTCTTTGAAGAGACAAAAATGTCCTCCCTCTCAAGGTCTAAAACTAAAATTGGTCCTTACAAAGATAGAAGTTCAAGAGCACACACAAACAAACACACACACACACACACACACACACAATCTTGTCAGTCTGTCTCTGAGGGCGAGCCACAGATGAACAGCTTTTGAATGGCCTTGCCAACATTTGGTCCCCATAGACACACAACCACACACACACACACACACACACACATTTGTATTATTACTTGTGAGGATACTCATTGACATAAATACGTCCCCATGACAGAACACTTAAGAACTAACTATTGTTCAAGCCTTACCCTAACCTTTGTCTAACCTTGTCACTCAAACAGCAACCAGCGGAAATGTCCTCGCTATGCATGAATGTCCTCACCCTTCAAGTTGGTCCTCATACAGATACAAGTACAGAACCACACACACACACACACTCGCACAAACACAGAGTACTTGCTTTATAGGCCCCAGGAGGCGCTGAGGAAACTGCATTCCCAACTGCTTTATGTATTGGTCAATTTAACACCGCTAACATCAGCATATTAAAAATGCATGCGCCCAAGGACACAAGAGCAATCGTGCGTGTGTGTGTGTGTATGTGTGTGTGCGTGCATGTGTGAAAAAGCATTTCAATGCAGAGTAGCCTACCTTGAACAGTGGCATTATTACGCTGTTATCTGCCTAATAGAGCTATTTATACTGGAAATTAATGTTTAACACTCAATTAACCTAAGCAGCCATTTCTCAATGGGAGTCAATCACACAGAAAGGAAACAGGGAGAGAGGAATGTGTCATTGGCAATCCAAAAATATGTCAGTCACCTTTTAGTGATGAATTAAAGGAATATACTTGTTTTGTTTTTTAGATATTGGGCCAGTGGTCAACTCCCCTGGTAAGTAAGCTGCGAACTTACAGATGTTCGGTTGTAGAGTGTGCATAAAACGTGCGGTAAAGTGGGTTAAATAACAGCTACTGACAACGTGTCTGTACTCACATGGTCTCGTCGTTCTGAAACTCCAGCTTGCCAGCGGAGTGTTCGTAGTCCTCCCCTCCTCTAGCGGTGCCGTCCACGGTCTGGTAGGGGACAGCTACCAGGCCTCGGGCCCCCGAAGTCCTCATCACCTTCACCTCCATCACGCCTACGCTCTCGCTCACCTTCTGGCTGGAGATCTCGAAGGTAAAGATGCCTGAGAAAGAAAGAAAGAAAGAAAGAAAGTACATTATTTCACAGGGGAGAAACACTAGAAAGACATGAAAGATGAGGTTGGTAAACACCTACGCTCTCACTCACTAGCTTTCTCTCCAGTGTGTACCGTGTATATATAGTGAAGGGGATAATAGATTACCACCCACTCTCTCTTGATGAAAGATAATAAGCATCAGGTAAATGCCCACTCTCCACTCAGCCTCCCGCTCTTTAATTCTCTTTGGATGTTAGCAAACTCCTTTAACTGAAAAATTGGCGACATTGAGGGAACTGCAACTCTTTGTGATATCTTTATCCTGGGACTATTGTAGCAAAGCATTAGAACCACTTGGATTCAACATTAAGCTGGTGGGGTGCAGACATTTCTTTGTCTGTTTCGCATGTTTCATCTTGCACAGAAGAACTTCTGTGCAATTTGTGGGGTGCGAGAAACAAGGAGTGTTCTGCAAGGCAAAATTACTGTTTTTGTGAATGGAGTCTTGTGGCTTTGAAGACAGCGATATAACGGCTTCAGTTCCCCGTCGGAAAGAGCTGTCTGATGGCGAGGTGAAGCGGTGAAAACATTCTAAATATAGCGCACACTTAAACTGTTATTGATTGTTTTTTTAGGTGACTAAAATATGTTTTTCTGCGGTTTAACCTCGCCGTCAGACAGCCCTTTCTGAGGGGGAACTGAAGCTATCTTCAAAGCCACCGGACTACATTCACAAAAACAGTAATTTTACCTCACAGAACGCGGAAATATACATACAACCCCACGTAAAAAACTTCAAACCTTCAGTTATTTCCAAACTTAGCACAGCTAACTTTGACTCAGCTAGTGCTAGCATTCACATTGTTCATAACCTTACTTATCAGCTTCAATTAGCTTACTTTGATTACCTACTTCACTGCTTTTTGCTAACGACTGAGTGGCCGTTTTCATTTGAAAACCCCCCCAGAAAAAACGCAGATGGACCTACCCTTTAACTACAAAATGTAAGGACCAAATGTATTGTGTGTTAGTAGTTACATTAAGATAGACAACTCCTGTTACATTACTCAGAGATTCCTGTTACCTGCGTGATCGTCATCGTAGATGGTCACCGTGGCTGTGTGGTTGTCACCCAGCACGGCTTTGGGGGTGGCGCTGGCATCCAGCGGGGCGGTGCCAATCTCAGGGTAACCTACCACTCGGGGGTTGCTGAGGTGGACGTAGAAATACTCGTCCTCCTCAAAGATGTCGTCGTCAATCACTCCGACTGTGATCTCTGGTGAAAGAATTGCCATTGTAAGATGTTGATTTTGGTACAGAATCATCTTTATGCAAAATCATTTCAATAATAAATCTTTAAATCCCAGTTTTGTTGAAGCCGGTGGGAAAAAGTTGGCGCTGCAGATGACCTCTTCTATTTGAGCCTCAGTCTCGGGGATGTGTTTTTTGAAAATATGCCATAGAGTATTGCTCTCGCTGTTATTTTTACCTTTGAGGGTCTCGCCTGGCTTAAACAGCAGCGTTCCCTCTGCAAACTCATAATCGGAACCTGCGTTTGCTGTACCGTCCTCTGTGCGGTAATCCACCTGGGGGGAGATATGAGAGAGAGATGGGAAGCGGGGTGAGACGAGGGTGAAGGGTAGCGAAAAGAGCCGTCAAAAGATGAAACACAAGTGAACAGATATAAAAAGGGCAGATAAACACAAAGGGGAGAGGGAGAATACAGAGAACAGAGAGGAAGAGAGAGAGAGATAGAGGAGGACGGCAAAGAAATGGAGGAGAGGCATTTGGGGAGATGCGAACAGAGGGTGAGAGAAAACAAGAAGAACTGCTTCATTAAACTGAGCCCTCTGGTCAGATACAGTCTGATAATAAAGACTTTGAAGATAGTACAACAAAACTTTCCCTGTATCCATTCTCTCTGTCCTCTCTCCATCTGCCCAGTTTATTAACCCTCTCCACCCTAAACACAGAGGCTTACAACTTTACCCTCATTGTTGATAGTCAGATAACAGTGATCAGATTGTGTCGCCTGTTATGTAAAAATGGGAAGAAATTCAGATTACTTCGAAATAATCGGAGGCTGTCTGTAGGCAAAACTGAATCAGTGACTCAAGTGTTTTTGTAGTCGTTCTCTTGACTCGGCTCTATTTTTCACTCTTGATGAAATGTGCTTGAGTGACACAGCTGTAAGTTGTGTTGTGTAAGTACTTTTGAATAGGAAAGGGTGGAGTGAGAGGAGGAGTACTCAGTTGATTGCAATCTGCAACCACACCACTAGATGCCACCAAGTCCTACACGCTGTCCCTTTAAGATTGAAATGTGAGAAATTATATCTTGATGTGACTATAAAAGCAGGCCGCTGTTTTCAACTAAAAGGCTCTTAAAAACCTGCTCAGCACCAAACGGCAAACTCACAAAGTTAGCAACAAATAGCTGGTGAACATGGTGGAGCATTTAGCAGCTACAAATATCTTTCACAGGAGTTATTAGAGTGCAAAACAAAGCTAAAAGGAGAGTGAATACTGGACTTGATATTTATCAGGTACAAATGCCAACTCCAAATCAAAGCTAATGTTTCTCCATATCTGCTGGACGTGTAGATAAGCAACTGTTTGCTAACAAGTTAGCCATATTATCATAAAAGGTGATGTCAGTGTTTATAGCTTCTTCACACAGCTCCAAAATGGCAAAAAAAATCAATTAATGCAGCTTTAAGTTTGCAGTTTAGCCATTCCATGATATACTGACAACAACAATAATATCAATATCATGTGCAATACTACTTTTTCCATTCTCATGTGCAATATCACTGTTCATTGTGTGCAATATTAATGTCCAACATGTGCATTATTACTTATTTTTCTCATCATATGCAAATTACTTATTTTTCTGTTTTTTAGCTTACTTTTTATTTTACTTATCTTATTTACTCATTTTACTAAATGTATCTTACTTTATTGTTATTCCTTTAGGTACTGGTGCTAGAAATAGTACTTTTTATTTTATACACTTGTATGAAGTTCTATCTTATCTTATCATAAAAGGTGATGTCAGTGTTTATAGCTTGTTCACACAGCTCCAAAATGGCAAAAGAAATCAATTAATGCAGCTTTAGGTTTGCAGTTTAGCCATTCCATGATATATAAAAGATGTTTACACCTGTCAAAATGTTGCTTTGTGCTAAAATTGCTGAACCTTTTGTATATTCAAAAAGGCTGAGATAGCAGTCTTTGACTGTTTCAACAGGTGTGCCATCAAGTAAAGTAGCCTCGTGGTTAATAATTTCTTTGTCTGTAAAACGCTGCTCTGACACCGTGCCTGAAGAGCCTGTGTGTGTGTGTGTGCTAAATAGGCCACCTCACTTCACTAAATCAGCCTTCAGTAGATGGCAGACTGAGGCCATGCCATTACTCTGCAGACAGCGCTGATATTGCATCATAGTTTCATTTGTATACAGGGAGAGGAAGAGAGGAGACACAGCCTTGCAAAGCCCCGATAGCGAGCAGATCAGATATCACTCCGCTGACACAGACTCCCTGTGGGAGACGGAAAATCTCTTATTCAGAATACGAGGCCAACGTTAAGCCCGAGATCAATGGGCCTTTGCAAACGGATATGTGTTTTCTTTGAGTTACAACCTGAGCTGAAATCTAAAAATCTGGAGAATAAAGTGTTTTGTGTCGTGTCTCAGAGCTCTCTTTTATCACCCACCTCTATCCCTTTACCAGCATCTGACCAGAGAAGAGAACAAGGAAGCTCTCTAGAGGTGAGAACATGTTAGGAGTAAGATCAGACCAAGACCAGGAAAGCTGCCAAAGTTGTGAGTGAAATCACTTCAGAGTTTTGTTTTCTGTGGTGTCTGCTTTTGTCTGTCTGGGAGTCTTTTGGCTTCTCTCCCATAACACACACACGGTTTTATAAGCACACTTTGATTCCTATTCCTCTGAACTCTACTATCTTGCATTAACGCCACACACACCTTGACGGTAACTCCAGCGTCTCCTCCGCGTCTGGCAACGGTCAGTTTTAAGGAGCCACAGTTTTCAAAGCACTGGTACAGAGGGGGTTCAAAATCCATCCTGATGGTGTGAGGGTCGTCCTCCTGGGCCTGGATCTCATGGCTGCTCACCACCTGGAGAAAAAAATAAAATAAAATGTTAATCTTTGTAGTAGGGCTGTCAATTGATTAATATATTTAATTTTGATTAGTCGTGAATTAATCACACATTTGATCTGTTCAAAATGAACCTTAAAGAGATATTTGTCAAGTATTTAATACTCTTATCAACATGGGAGTGGGAAAATATGCTGCTTTATGCAAATATATGTACATATTTATTATTGAAAATCAATTAACAACAAAAAACAATGACAGATATTGTCCAGAAACTCTCATAAAAATATGCTCAAATCATAACATGGCAAACTGCAGCCCAACATGCAACAACAGCTGTCAGTGTGTCAATGTGCTGACTTGACTATGACTTGCCCCAAAACTGCATGTGATTATCATAAAGTGGGCATGTGTGTAAAGGGGAGACTCATGGGTACCCATAGAACCCATTTTCATTCACATATCTGGAGGTCAGAGGTCAAGGGACCCCTTTGAAAATGGCCATGACAGTTTTTCCTCGCCAAAACTTCAGCAGAAGTTTTGAGTGTTATTTAACCTCCTTAGCAACAACCTAGTATGACATGTTTAGGTTTTTTAGTTTCATATGATGCCAGTATCTTCACTCTAGCTTTAAAACTGAACCCGCTACAACCTAACAATCACAAGTTGCGTTAATGCATTAAAGAAATTAGTGGCGTTAAGACGAATTTGTGTTAATGTGTTATTATTGCGTTAACTTTGACAGCCCTAGTTTGAATAATGGTGATGGGGGGAGATTATGTGCTTCTCACCTTGCGAGCCTGGTCGGCAGCGTGCTTCTTGAGGATGTTGCCAGCTCCGATCATCATCCTGGTTGCCTGGATACGGTAGAACGCTCTGCTTTTCTGCTGCTGCATCAGGACCTGATCAACGAAACCAATCAATTTTAGAAAGTGATCTATTCATGTCAATCTTATAATTTAATGGGCTTCTTACACATTAGTCTCTTATTGTAAACTGACAGTTGCAATTTAAAAGGTTAACCAGTGAATCTCTCTTGGGAAATTCTTCTCACGTCTCCACAGGGAGGTTAGAGTGTCAAAGGTCAGATACAGATTTGTTGAGTTACTTAAAGACACTTTAAAAGGGTGAATGCCTGAGGTTTGAACCCAGATGCTGCACTTTAACAAGAGGGATGTCTATTTTTCTGGTGTTTGTGATGTTGGCGCTTCACCCATGCTTTAAAAAGCTGTACCTGTCTGTGTGTTTTGACAAAGATATTGCCAAAATAAATGAGTACATAAGTGGAATCACGCTGATAAGGAATGATTTGACATTGTAGCCGTGCACTTCCCTTAGTATAAGTATTAACCTCTTTGCAATGAACAGGAACTGTGGTTTTTCTTAGCGGCAAACTTTAGATCTAATGGACCTTATCAATATAAGTCTCAATGAAAATGTATGGCTGAATAGCAATTTAATATCCTAACAATCCACCATACAGAAAATTAACAAATTGGCCACTGTAGTTGTGGAGATCATTAGATTAAATGTGACTTCAAACACTGTGATTTATTAAAATTCAGGGGAAGCAAGCCGGCAATTTCAGTCCACTCATAAAATCTGCATCTCTCTTCGCAGGGATTGAAGCAGTAACTGTTAGTTTAGTTAAAACTGGTTTTGCTGAGCAAGCTGGCCTAACTAAATGAAAGTCCAATTCCACCTCGGGGGAACAATGATTTATTTTTAATTTAATGATTCATTAGGACCACAAAAACCTTAATTTATCCGGTGGCGCTTAATCTCCGAGGCAGCTGTCATTTTTATTTACAGCACAAGGCTGAGGGAGTAGCTGCAGGATGGGGAGGGAGGGAGGGGCTTGAACGCAAACAAACATCTGGAAGTTGCCCAGAGCACCTTGGGGTGCCTGCCAGACTCCTTCCCTTCCCTCCCTCGCTACCGAAAAAAACAAAGACCAAGAAATGACTTGGAGAGGAGGCGAGGGAAGGAAGAGGGGAAAGCAGAGAAAGGGAGAGCAGCAGAGACTTGGACAGCTTCTACAGCATTAAAGGATGAAACCGGATAAAACAGAGGAAAATGTGCCAGTTTGACGATTAGTATTCATAAACATTTTTAAGCAAGTAAATCTTACAACAAAGAGATGAGGATATGTGTGTGTGGCAGCTATCTAGTACCAGGGATGAGAACAGATTAACCGACGAGTCGATTAATCTCTTTGTGACGCATTGATAATCAAAACTCAACTAAACCAATGCCAAATTTAACCAAAAGTTAAATTTAGGACAAAACACTGAGTTTCAATGGCCTATATATATATATATCAATTCACAAATCGTAAATCTAAATTCCACCAAAAAATCTTAACTCGAGGTCCACTTGCTGGCTTTTTTGTGAAGCTTTTGACGCTTCCTTAAAGCATTAACTCAATGTTTGACTGTAAAATCAGGAAAAAAAAACTAACAAGTGGACCTAGCGATACAAATTTTTCGTCAAGCCACGGCTTCCAAGGCCACGGAACTTTTCACGCTCACATACCTAATGTTCATACAACTTACCGGGCAAAAAATCACCTGGATGTCAGAAGGGCTGCATGCTACAGGGCTGTCAATCAAGCCAACCAGCACCTTCCTCTCTGTAAACTAGTGGTTTTATCAGCACATCATAACATCACATGAGTGTATATTGTGTATATGTGTATGTTATATATATGTGTGTGCACACCGGCAGATGGGTTTCCATTTTTTTACGAATAAATGTGCGTTAGAGTGAATGAAAGAAGGGGTTCATATTAATCCAATTCACCAAGGCAGTTATGTAATTCGTTAAACAGCTCTGGAACATTTTGAAATGTTCTCTGTATAACAGCTGTGTGCCGTCCCATCTGCTGTCACCTAACCCAGGTGTTCTAGGTGATAGAAGCACAACTGAATATGTCACAGTGTCATCTCCGACACAAAGTCACCCTCAGAGGAGTCGCATAAGAAAGGTGATGCATGATGTTATATTTCGTTTTGTTGCATCTTTAGCTCAGTAACTGAGTAAAAAAAAAAGGAACAAAGTCGAGATGGAGTGAAGACAGAGCAAACAAGTTAGAAGAAATGCAGGGCCTCAATAATTAGCAGCTGACTAATAAGATCCAATCACATTCATACAGATGTACACACCATTCATATACTTAGTCCTAAATATGAAGATTGATTCCACTCTCATGTCTGTGCATTAAGTATGGAGCTACAGCCGGGAAGCGATTAGCTTAGCTTAGCATAAAGACTAGAAGTAAGGGGAAACAGTTAGCTTAGATTTAGTCCTAGTTTTATTAGTTTTAGTCACATTTTAGTCATTTTAATCCTTCATAGTTTTAATCTAGTTTTAGTGGACGGCGTCCAGTTTTAGTCACTGAAAAGTCATTACTTTTTAGTCATTACTTTTGTCATCAGTCAGTCTGTTTTAGCCAAAAACAATCATTTTGTCATTTTAGCCAAATTTATTTAAAATACAATTTTATCTTATATTTATCAGGTTGAATGATTAAGAATGCAGCTTTGCAGTTACTCCAAGTCATCCTGACCGCGCTCATTAATGATGCAGTCGCACCCACCGGTCCGTTATGAGAGCCGATCTGCACCGCCAACATGCCAACATACGCGTTAATCAACTACCCGAACCCGACCCGATGGGAGGAGAATGATGGAAGGTGCCGAAAATAAAGAGAGATTTTGGTAAAGTTTTTATTTTTTAAAGTACGTTTGAGTCTCGTCTTTTTTCGTCAACAGTATTGAATGTTTGATACTGTCTACGTTAGTGTTTAATGCCGGCGGCGCCGTCTCGTCTTAGTCATGGAAAAAAAGGTTGTTGACGAATATATTTAGTTTTAGTTAACGAAATTAACACTGTTTGTTTAATCCATAGAGACAGAAAAGATCACATTTTGTGGCTTTAGGGGGAGTTACGTGCCACAACATTAGCAATTTTTTAGCGGTAAATGGCAACTCCCGGAAGTGACCGCGCCTGGCCGCTGCTAATAAATAGCTAAAGAATGTAACTTCCCATAAAACCACAACTTTTCATAAACTTTCCATAACAACCACAACGTTTCTGTTTGTGCACAGACATGTTAATTAGTGAGTTTTAAAGTTTGGACAGAGCCAGGCTAGCTGTTTCCCCCTGCTTCCAGTCTTTATGCTAAGCTAAGCTAATCACCTCCCTGTTCTAGCTCCATACTTAATCCACAAACACGAGAGTGGTATCGCTATTCTCTACGGACTCTTGGCAAAAAAGGTGAATAAGCGTATTTCCCAAAATATCAAATTATTCTTTCAAAAATATATACCCCATATCAATAAATCAATGTGCACCCTCCTGACCTGATAATTAGCCATCTCAATCAGCTGCTCCATGTCTTTATCCGGGTGCCTCTGCTTCAGATCCTTCAGCGTCCTCGCCATGTCCCTTCTGGCCTCGTCCTCCTCCGCCTTCGCTCCTCCGTCCTCCATACCGTCCATCCCGCTGTGACAATTCAACGCCATCTGCCCATCCAGCTCCAGCATGTCCATCTTGGTGAAGCCCCCCGGGCCCAGCGCTCCTCCTCCGGCTCCTTCTCCATCCGCCCCTCCTTCCGTCTCAATGATGATGCCGCGGTGCTTGTCGGCGCGGTAACGCTTGCGGACGTACTTGTAGAAGAGGAGGCGGCGGTCGGCCACCCAGGCCTGGACCACGCAGAGTGGGAAGAAGAGGAAGGTCAACACCGCCTCCCATACCTAGAGGAGAGAAGACACAGAGTTAACAGCTTCCTTTTTCTCTCCTTCCCTTTCTTCCTACCCAACTTTCTCTTTTTCCCAAACTCTCATAGCAGCTTTCTGTGTATCCTCACCTCCACCTCTCCGGGGGAAAAGACACTCAGAATGAGGTAAAGCCAGATGTAGGCGAAGATACTCCATGCCGCCGTGACGAAAAACACCCGAAGGTGTTTGATTTTGCGCGTCTCTCCGTCAGGAACCACGTACACACACAGGGCGATGATGACGAACATGTTGAAGGCGGCGCTGCCCACGATGGTGCTGGGACCCAGAGAGCCGGCCTCGAAACCGTGGCCACACACCTATCGGCGGGGTGAAAAATCTGATTACCGTGTTCCCATTACATTCTGTATCAGCTAATCTAATGTGAGGCCTAACCATCCGGCTCATATTGTGCTCACCTCAATAACTGACAGCAGTATCTCAGGGGCACTAGAACCCAAGGCCATTAAAGTGAGATTAGAAACGGTCTCATTCCAGATCCTGACCGTGGCGGTGGTGGTCTCGCCATTTGGCCGCTTAATAGTGATTTCTTTCTCCTGGGAGGTTATGACCTAGAAAGGAGAGGAGAGGAGAGGAGAGGAGAGGAGAGGAGAGGAGAGGAGAGGAGAGGAGAGGAGAGGAGAGGAGAGGAGAGGAGAGGAGAAGAGAGGAGAGGAGAAGAGAGGAAAGGAGAGGAGAGGAGAGGAAGGTAGAGGAGAGGCGTAAAGGAGAGGAGAGGAGAGGAAAGGAGAAGCATAGGCAAGGGAAGGTGGGAGGGTGCACCAAATGGGAAGGACAGAAAAGGCAAAAAGGAAAATAACAAAAAACAAGGAAAAGAAAGAAAAGTAGAGGAGCCACCAAAGGGAAATGAAATGAAGGTGATAAGGGAAAGGAGAGAAAGAAACGGAAAAGAAAGGAAAGAAGAGTAGAAGATGCACCAAAGGGAAATTAGAGGAAAGTGATAAGGAATAGGAGGGGGAAGGAAAGGAAAGAAGAGTATAGGAGCCAGCAAAGGAAAATGAAAGTGTTAAGGAAAGGGAGAAGAAAGAAAAAAAGTGTAGAGAATGCGCCAAAAGGAAATTAAATGAAATTTATAATGTAAAGGAAAGAGCAGAGGATGCACCAAAAGGAAAGGAGAGGGAAGTGATAAGGAAAAGGAGGAGAAAGGAAAGAAGAGTAGAGGATGCACCAAAAGGAAAGAGAAGGAAAGTGATGAGGAAAAGAAAGGAAAAGAAAGGCAAAAAAAGCAATTTAAGTATTTTACAAAGACGCCACAGAGCTGTCAAACATGAATCATATTAAATTAGATCCATTATATTTCCGGAAAATGATGATGACTGCTGATAGCTGACATGATATATAACTGCAATAATCTACTATGAAGTCATGAAGAGAAATAATGGAACATCTCAATAGTAAAAGAAGCGTGTGATCATTCATCTCTTGCCTACCTCTATAGAAGACATGAACCGGTCCGCTATGATGCTCATGCCCAGGAACATATAGATGAGTGCTACGAAGTAAACAATGGCCCGAGCCACTTTGTCGCCCACAGAGGGGTTCTGAGGGTTCCATATGGGCAGTACCACGCCTGAAATATAAAAAAACAACAATAATCCAACTAAGTTTTGCAGCAAAGGATCACAAGAAATATTTGGTTGCAACAATTTTGTGTGATAACCTAACTAATCCTCTATAATCTTGTAGGTACAGTCACTGTGGGCATTTAGTAAAAAGCTCAGTATCAATTCAACCTGATTAACGATTATAATAAGTGTTCCATATGATCCCATTTGTCTTAATAAAACGTATTGAAATGGATCAATGTGCTCTAGTTTCAAGGCAGTAAATTGGCACAATCCGCTGATAACTCACCAGTGGTACATTTTTGCTCATGGAGGCAATCAAACACCTTCGTATGGAGCGGCGTTCCTGGTGTGGGTGCGTTATGAATATTCTGCTGACATTGTCCAACTCTAACTATGCATTAGCGACTGGCAAATAAATCTCTTTCCTGTTATTTGCAGAGCCTCTGGACCGGTCGGTCGCACAGAATGAGCTGGCAAAATATGCGGCAATAAATGCCAGGAGGTTATTTATAGGCTCTTTTAGAAATGAAGGAGTCCTTAGACTGATATACTGGTACAACATGAGGAATATACAATACACTCTATGTAGTTAAGCTGCGCTGTAACTCTAAAGCATGTTACTATATGATATGATGAAGAACAAAATTGATATTTTAAAGAGAATCTATTGTGCTTTTTTCTCTTTCCTTTTGTGTGTTATATAGTTTTTTTGTGCATTTAAAAGGTGAACATGCACAAAAAAACTGAACTGAACTGCCTGAAACGCCTCGCTTGAAGTACCGCCTTCTCTTCCATAACGTGGTGATGTCACCAAGTAACACATTTGTATTATACCTGCCTAGGGGCTAGTTTGGCACGCCCTCAAAGCTAGTTAGAGCGGAGCCACAGCGGATTCCAAAGAGTTTGGCACAGCTGACCAATCGGAGCAGACTGGGCTTTTCGGGGGGGACAGGAGCTCAAACAGAGCGTTTCAGAGAGAGGGTGAAAAGAGGTGCTGCAGCACAGCCGATATGAGAAAAATAAAGCTTTTTTTTAACAATAAAGCATGTAAACATTGTTTAGTAGAAACTCAAAATACAAGTACGAAACTGAAAATAAGCACAATAGGTCCTCTTTAAAATATTATAGTAAGTCATCAAAGGAATGCTTTCTTGTAGAGCTTAAGCTGATAGGTGAATTAGTGCTCTGCAGCTGGATATAAAATTAGTATGGTCTATTTTTCTCCATAAAATCTGTTCTATACACCCTGGATGGTTAGTGCAACCAAGATAATGGAGACTTGGCTATTAAATCTGCAGGACATTAACACAGAATAAAATTATGAATACATTAATGCAGTCAAGCCATATAATTTACTGCATCTACTGCCTCCATTATAACATATCAGGACTTTCATGCTTTATTATTGATTCGTACAAAGGAGGGAATTGAATTGCCACTTTAGAAATGAAATACTGTAAATGAGCCAAATTTAAAGGGGAGGACAGATGGCGATGGATGCAGCGTTTCCCTTTAAATTAGGCCGTATATTGTGTTTTTAGCCTGAGATCTGCTGGGTATCACTTGTCAGCTGATTAGACTGTTATCAGGCCATTAAATAGGCGTTATCAGTCGCCATTAGCACCGTAGATGTGGGTCAGTAAAGACCTACTACACCCACTAGTAGGTCGGGGGCAATGCGTGGGACATAAAACACAAGGTTTTCACCCAGAGAGACCAGGATTTGCATCCTGTGTGATACCAACAATGTGTTAAGTTTCACTTTCACTTTACAAACATAGTTACTTTAAGCCAAAACACAAGGTTTTCCCCTAAACTTAACTTTTGTTGCCTAAACCTAAAGAAGCAGTTCTGTTTGTGTTCTAAAAACGTGACCTTTCATTCAGTTTCACATGTTAGAACGTCTTACTTTTAAGTTTCGCTTACACTTTTACAACGTAGTAGGCCCCTAATGACCCACATCCACGGTGCTTATAGCGTCCGATAATGTCTATTTAATAGCCTGATAACAGTCTGATCGGGTGCAGCGGTGAACGTTACTGATCTAAAACAGGATTATGTTCAGCTGGGATAAAGGCAGGTGACATCAGTAGCTTACATGGCTGGCACACAGAACACTAGAGGCTTAAGTCTTTCCCCTTCTTAACCCTTTCAATAAGCTGCATCTATCATATGTAATCATGTTAATCCCAGTTTTCTCACAGATAATAGGACCAACCCACCTTCCTGACAGGGGTCTCCACTAGCCGAACAGTTTTTCTCAGATGAACCTGCATGCACCGATCCGGGACATGACAGGAGCAGAAATGCGGAGAGGAGGAAGAAGAGGAGGAGGCGGGACGGGTTGAGGGAGGTGAGAGAGGACGGAGGCACAAACATGGCCGCTGTAGCCATCTCTGCTGATGCAGACGGGCCTTCGCTGGACTCTATTGACTTCTACTGGGTCGGCGCAGTGCGGAGTGATGTCCAAATCCTTGAGGGAGACAGAGACAGAAGAAGAGTCGTTATTCAACCTTTCAATCACACCGCTTAGTGAACTCCCTCATGAACTATTCCTGTTGGTTTAATCGTATTCACTATAAAAACACCTTCTGCTGCTTTTAAATCAACTCAAGTGTCTTTAATTAGTGTGCAGAAAGTGGTAAAACTTGAAGTTAATAGCACGGGGTGAGGAAGAGCATCCGCAGCAAAAGCCCTATATTTTATGTGACTTAAAATAACAACTTTCCCTCTCATTTTTTAACAGAACTCAATAGAAGGCGGTTGCAAAGTGCTTTATGGTGGATTATAAACAGGTGGAATGAAATGAAGAAGCAATAAAAGCAATAATGAAAGGTCATTACAGTACATAAAAGCAAGGCTAATAAAAAAACGGCTGCAGAAATGCTGTAAATGATGATACACTTGTAGCCAGCCTCTGTAATAAAGTTAAAATAATAAAGTCTACAATAAAGCTGGAGTAGATGTAGCCGGCCCGAGCTCCTCGGGAGCCAAGATGGAAAAAAAAAAATCAATCGCCTCTTGTTTTTAATCTGGACTGTGGAACAATCTCTTTTTAGCTGCACCACAGAGCAGACAGTAGACACAGTACTGTATTTGTAATGTGGACTTTGGAACTATAGGATTGTTTTTCATTTAGACTTTGCAGTAGAAATCTTTCATCCCCTAAATGTGAACACAGAACTCTTGGAGTCAGCTGTGATAACAGATGAAAGTGGGCTGTTAAACTAACTGGAGTCACCACCACACCAATCACTATCAATTCCAGCAGGGATAAGTTTACACGTAAAACCACTTACCACTCAACATGTCCCACATATTCAAAATTACAACAAAATGTGGTGACTTCATCGATTTATGCTTTTAAAGACACACTATACAGTAGATAGAGTGGCAGTTTGTATGCAGATCTTCCTGCCTGGTAGCTAAAGCCTTCAGGCTCCACTAATCAAATGGTTAGATTTAGACTATTATGGGTGGTTAAAGCTGCACTGTTCATATTTTTCAACCCTGTCTCTTACAAAATGATGTTCCCATACAACTGAACTGCATTCTCATTTACCTTTAGAGAGAAATGTATTTTCTTCCAGATTACGGTCGCAGTTTTAAACATGTGGTTAACGTTGTTAATTGAAACAAAACAACAAATGCAACGAAACTACTTTGTTATAGGTTTAGGCAACAAAACTACTTGGTTAGGAGTAAAAAAAACAAAACATGTTTGTTACATTAGTTAGTTGACTTTTAGTTTCACACAGGACACAAACAGTTTGTTGGACCCATCCACTAACGTAACATCGGAACGTAACACCAGAACGTAACACCAGAACGTAACACAAGAACAAAACGACGCAACGTAACAATGTACCAGAAGAACCAGAGTTACATAACTAGCATAAATAAATAACAACTGCCTATAGCGGACTTTCTTACGTAATGCTACATAACAAGCGTAACATTACGTAACAACGTACATAAAGTCAATGTTTAGTTTCGGTTTCACACGGGACACGAACAGCGGTCTCCTCCTGTGTTTGTTTGACCCATGCAACACCCCTCCAACCCACCCGTAGAAGACTTTGTCGCTTGTTATACTCATTATTATACCACGTAACGTTCATTAACGGTCGTTCAATATACTACCTTACCTGCTTTCATGTCGCTCGTTGTACTGCATCACGTGCTGCGGCCTATTTGTGATACGTCAAAGATAATCCGCGACAAAACACATGTTCAATCCAAACGTAATTGAGAATGCCGTTTAGTTGTATTGGAACGTAATTTTTAGGAGACAGGGCTGATATTTTTCTATGAAAAACAGGTCAAATGATTATGTGTAAAGTGAAAGGGAACTCTACAGAGGTTTTTAGCATCTTTCAGCTCACTGTTTCTGAATTTACGGCCCACAACTTTTGACTCAGTCCCACTGCTCTCATCAGTGTCATTTACAGCCACAGCAGGCAGCTGTTTGCAGTGAAAAAGCTCTGATAAACCCACTGTATGCAAAAAACAGCAAGACAAAGTTAGCGACTAGCTGGTGAACATATCAGAGTGTTTAGCAGCTAAAGAGCCAGATATTTCTCTCAGGAGTTGGTGGAGACCAAAAACAGAGCTAAAAGGAGAGTGAATGTTGGACTTTCAATCACTAGGTGGCCAAAAACAAAAATGAAATGAATGCTAATGTTGCTCCGCGTCTGCTGGATGTCTAAAAGGCAACGGTTTGCCAACACTTCTGCTGTAACAACTTTATAAGGTCATAAAGTGTCATTAGCGTGTTTACAGCTTGTTGCGCTGACCCCTCCAAGTGCCCGAAAATCAATTCAATTTTGTCTTTCAATATTAAAGCCGTGGAGGAAGTGCTGCCGGAGAGGTTACGGTCAGGACATCAACTTCCCCACTCGCTCTGCTCATAAATCTTTTGGTGTGAGTGCACAGTGAAGGGCAAAACGTTCAAACTTTGATGGCTCTCTTAACTCAGAGCATTCACTCATGTGAACACTATGAACAAGTTATTTAGCACAAACCGCCGCATTAAAACGTGGACAAACTGAACTTCTCTAGTGGAAACAATGGCCTTGAATCAAGTCTTTCATGTGTGAATCAAGGCATTATAGACCAGTGTATGTGTGTACGCAGTGCATGCTATACTTTGCTGCAGATGCAATGCTGCTATACGGTGTTTGGCAGTGAACATTAGCTGAGATACAGCAGTATCGGCGGCTCCTCAGTTGGGCCAGAGTTAATATTTTGTGAGAGAAAACGGACCCAAAAAAAGGATGAGAAACCGTTTGAACTGGCAGTGTTGGGTCAAATCAATGAAAACACACACACACAGAGAGGAGATGAAACATACACGCAAAAACACAAAGACAAATACACAAACGGTGTCAGCGAGCCTTGTAGTGCTGAAGTTGCTGACCTTGTACTAGTATACTCTCTCTCTCTCACACACACTCAGGGTTTAGTCAGCCTTGGGCGAAAAATTGCTGACCCTGTCTTCACTCAAACACATACGCGCATACACACACACACCAACACACACACAAGCACAGTTAGTCATCTGTCGTGACATTAGTGGGGAGTTGCTGACCCTGTCTTCATCTATCTTCCAGGGTCTCGCTGCTCTGACAACAACCTGTCACTTCAATAGTCGGCTCGCTCCTCTCCGCCGCCGTCTATCCCGCTACTGCTACCCTCCACTCCCTTAGTCTCTCTCTTCTTCTTCTCTGCCTTTCCTTTGTTCTTTCTTCCTTTTGAGACTTCACTCCTGTAGCACAGATTGCTGTAAGCTTTTTTATCTTAGAGTGATTATGTAAGTACTCCGACTCCGATTTAGCATCGCACTCCTATAACATTGTCAAACGTTGTCATTGTCGAAAGGAAAAGTGTCAAAATTGAAGCTGCGGTCTTTCTTATTCCACGCATTCTTATTCATTTTCTTTATAAGTAACTGGCACCTACATTACCCACAATGAAACTCTACTGCCGACAGTGGTGTTATACGCTAGTAGTCGTAATTTAGGGGTCGTGTCTAGAAGGTAACCCACAAGTTGCAAAACTCTTGAGATGGTCATGGTTAGGCATTGACCTCGCTTTCAACCGTACACGCAGTTTTCATCGGCCATTTGCCTGTGTGATTCTAGTGATTTAGAACTTCAAATTACCTATTTTGTTTAAATGTAATCATAATCATCACGTCACTGTTTACAAACTCAACAGTAGTCGTGTTTCCATTCCAATTGTCAAGCGGATTTTAAGCAAACTTTTGAAATGTCGCAAAAAAAGAAATGTGAATTAGGCGCGTTTTCATCAACTGGTTTGGAGTGAATAAACTCAGCTACCGCGTGCGTGGTTTGGTCAGAAGTCGGCGCTATAGGCTACGCATGGCTGTAATCCGCCAGTAAACAGAGTAGATAAAGTAGAGGTTGCGAACCGGAAACAAAACAAATCAGCTTGGCTATCTAACTGTGGCCGTGTCTAGAAGGTAATACACAAATTTCGAAAACTGGCAAAAACTTGATAAAAAAACTCACGCAAGACTCGCTGCATGACGACCTATCCTAACCTTAACTATTCAAGGTCAATGGCTAACCTCAAGTATTCAAGAGGTGTTTTCATAATCCATCTCAAGCAACTCTTCAACTGTCTTTCAGCGAAGGCATAAACCACCTCAAGCGGGCGTAAAAGCTTTTTCACAATTGAGGAAGTTTTATTGAATTTTGCCGTTTCCATAAAACTTCTCTGGTGCGATGTGAATGGAAACTGTGTTAGTGATGATACTCAAGACGCCCCCAAAATTACCTTACGTCCCCTTTTCTCCAGACTCGGTTCATCAGTATCACTCAGCCTTCTCCCTCTCCTCTCTTTGTCTTTTACCTGCTTCATTAAATCTCCTATTTTCTTCCCCCTCACTCTTTTCCCATCTTGTCCATCTCCACCTCCCTCTTCTCCTGTCTGGTCCTCTCCTCACTTTCTTTCCGTGTATCTACGTGAGTTAATGTCCTGTCGTCCTCCGTCTCTCTCTCTCTCTCTGCCTACACATACACTCACCACTTCACATCTCAAGCACCTCTCCATATCCCTTGCTCCTGCTCGCTCTCTCTTTCACACCTCCGGTCCATCCGACCTCATCTGTGAACAAATCTGTCCCATTCTTAGTACACAATATGTACATTTGATGACACAAAGGTACACAAAAAGGTATCAAGTGTTGCTCACTGGAAGGGAGGTGTGCACTTTTTTTATAGTACTTTAACTTGACTGACTCTAAATACTCAAATGCACAGCGGCTAAATACAGAATTAAATTGCTAATATGAAGCTGTGGCAGATTAAGAGCTCAGTTTTGTGTCAAGGTGCAGTATTTATAATTTCCGTAGATGTATTTTGTGCTAAAAAAAAAAAAAAAAAAGAGAAAGAAAAAGCTATTAGCCTTTTCTTGAGCTGAGTCAAGACTGTCTTTCATTTTTCAGACCCGACTTGAGTGCAACCCTTTAATAAAAATGTGCAAGGCTGCATGACAGAAAGAGCAAATCAATACAAAAAAAGGAAAAAGTGGAAAGTTGCAGAATAATAGCTGAAAAAGTGTCAGCTCGACTGTGAAAGCATAAAGGATTGATAGGAGCATGTGCACAAGGTGCCACACTGACTAATTATCACGAAGTTAAGTGGGACTTTTTCACACCTGAAGAAGATGGAGAATGCTTTTATCTTGTTAATTTATACATCCTAAGAAAGTTGCACACTTTGATGTTTTTATCAGTGATTTACTGCAACACACATCAGTGGGGGTAAACTTGTGGGACTCGTATGATGCTAAAAATATGTACAGCAGATTAAAACACATTTTTTTCGTCTTTTTAATAAACCAAATGATGACACCAGTCCAGAGCTTGAAATTACTTCTTAATCCTTGTGCATGTATATATCTATATGTATGTATGTTCCTTATTTCCCCAAGGGAAAGCCCTTGTGGAACATGAGTCATTCTGACAGATCACACACACCACGACCTGTCCCGACTTGTCTCAAGACTGACGGCGATGCTCACGTGTACGCAGACATGTGCTGTATGTAAATGCATGTTTACACTCCCAACACACAAACAGTACAATCCGTTGACACAGTCACAAGATCACACAGCTGTGAAGATGTTCTGCTTTTTCAATCAAGCCAACAGGTGTTCACAGTGTGTATGTGTGAGTATAGAGGCCCATTATTCAATGATTGGATGATGCGTGTTTACAGCGTCTTCACAGGTGAAAGGATGGATGGAAGACAGTGATATGACAAGCAGATAATGAGGGAGATGAAGAGAAGAGAAGAGAAGAGAGACTTTTACTGCCCGAGCAAGATGGCAAAATGTCTTAAAATGAAAGTGTTTTGTTTGTTATCTATTAACCTTTTCCTTGTTTTTATTAATGTTATTATGTTCTTTATTTCATTATAATTTACTATCAATTTTACTTTTTTACTATAATAAATAATTAACATCATATGTAATCAAATGTAAATGTATGTTAACTCCTGCAATAAAGTATATTTTAAAGGAAAAGTCAGAAACAGAACAGCTAATGCTAATCAAGTCTTCTTAAAGTTATAACCCGTAGGATTGTTTTTGTTATTATTTATGGTTAGTGTTTAATTCTAGCAATAGCCATTCATTGTATTTACATTCTGTAAATTACTTCTCTACATAATAGTTTTGATTGTTAGCGGCGGAGTCCGCCATTCCCGCGCTGGATTCAAACTGAGGAAACAATGTATGCTTATCCAGCGTTACTGTGTCACTTTCCTAATGCCGAGTCTGAGCAGCATTAAGTTACTGCTAATGCGAATCCTACATTTGCTGCTGTTCCACATTAAAAGCATTCAACTCGCTAATCACAGGGTGGCTTTTATTGTGAAAAAAAAGTATAAAAAAATTCTTCTACAAAACAAGAAAACGGACATTGAGAGTGATGGACTCTCTTATTAACCCATTTGTGACCGCAACTAAAACTTTGAATTTGTGTTCTCTAGGTTTGCCTTAGCACAAATGTGAAGAAATTTTCAGAATTGGTCAAACCATTTCATCTAGTATTTGGGCACATTGGACTACTGTTTTTGCCATAGACTCCATTATATTATAGGAAAAAAACAGTAGTCCCATGTGCCTAAATACTGGATATAGTATGATAAGAAAAAGTCTGACCACAATCAATAATTTGGTATCTTTAAACTCAGAACAAGTTGGATATCAATGGTATGCAAAAATGTCATATGAAAAACATTTAATAAACACAATGTTAACGTTTTTCCTAATTTTTTTCAAAATTCCTAACTCTGGCTATTAATAAAAGTGTGATTTTTCATGTGACATAAAAAATTCCTAAGTTGTATTTTTAGATACTTTCCCAAAGTATGTCCAGTCAAATTTCAAGACTTTTGGCCAATGAGAACAAATGTTGTGGCATTTTTCCTTATTATATTAAATATAGTCTTTTGGCACAAATGTGTTACAACAACATGAGTTTGTTTGTAAGTAGACATTACCGGTTGCTCTTCTGTTCTACATTTGGACACAGTTGCTATTAACACCAGTGACCACTGGTGTCGCCAAAGCAACCAGGACCAAAATCTTATGGATTATAACGTTACGGCCCTGGGAATAATGGAGGTAAGAATGAAAATCTCTTATCTTAAAAGCAATATAAAAGAAAGGACACCACAACAATAAACAGTACTGACCGAAATAAATTATGCGCCTGGAGAAGCAGCGGCGGAATAAACCGGAACGACGACGTCTGCATCAAAAATGAATTTGGAAAATGTTAAGCATGTGCCAGAGGGCCTGGAGGACGAGATGAAGGCAGACAACGCACATATTCACACCCACTGTGAAGCACATCACACACACACACACACACACACAAGCTTGGACCCGGCCCGTTTATTGAAAGCAGTAAGAGCATTGACCATGGTTGTTGACTCATATCAAATCAGCTGTGTTTCGCTGCTCTGCCTCCTTTGGCACCATGAATCACCACTCACTCACACACACACACACACTCACTCACACACACACTCACTGCAGGGGGCTAATGTCTCTGGTTAAATGACATTTGATTCACCACATCTTCATTGGCTCAGCTAGCATTGCCACTTCCATTATAGTCCACACCGCCTTGTCCTCTCTTTTTCTCCATCCTCCATCCTTTCACAATGCTAACACCACCATAACAAGTCATATGACCTAATATTGAGGAACTAGAAGAACTGAAGTGAGATCATATCACTGTTTTCAGTGCAAATCACCTGTGACTCCCAGAGGAAAGTGTGAGCTACAAAGGCGTAGGTAGTGTTATTGTAATATCTCTTTGCCCTCCAGATAAAGACAGTTTATATAACTACAACACAATAGTGGTTGGACCTGGATTTATACGCTCTCTGAGGACCACACATAGATTTTTTTCATTGCTTTCTCTAGTCTCTCTGGAGGTGAGTTTTGAATCATGCACCAGGCTACCGTTTGAAGGTTCCAATCCAAATAAATTTCCGTGAATGGGGAGTTAGAGTGCATTTGGTTTCTGGCCGTAGCCATCTTGGTTTTTTGCAGCCAGAAGTAACACAAGAGGGTGGAGCTAAGTACAAACGAACGCTGAGTAAGACATTTCTTATAGACCAAAATGTTACAATTAACTTTCATGAACTGAAACTACAGTGTGAAAGGGTTAAAGTTGTAAGACGAAGACACAGACACAACTCCCAGACCGGAAAACGCCATGATAACAACCTGTCAATCACAAGGTAGCCCCGCCCTAAAGCATCCCCTGCTTTATGGTCTATTTGACTCTAAATGGGACCATAATTTACTAAATGAACATCATGCTGTATTGAAGCAGACTTGAAACTAGCGACTGAAACCATAAACTCATGTTTATAATGTTTACTGAGGTAATAAATCAAGTGAGAAGTAGGCTCATTTTCTCATAGACTTCTATACAATAAGACTTATTTTTGCAACCAGAGGAGTCTCCCCCTGCTGGCTGTTAGAGAGAATGAACTTCCACATTGGCTTCACTTTTCAGACCCGGAGTTTGCCCACTGGATATAATTTTATTTATCCCGAGGGGAAATTGTTGTGCACTTGGCTCCCATATGTTTCATTCACCATCATGAGTGCAGCCTGAGATCCTGGTATCTTTGTCAGTATAAGACCAGGACTTTGCTGTCTGGGCACTTCAACTCTGGAGTGACCTGCAGGAGGAGATCAGGCTCTATTTATCCACCTTCAAATCAGAATATATGAAGAACTGTGCATTCACTCTTTCCCTCTCTATCACAATCTCCTCCATCTTCCCCGTCCCCATCCGTCCCTCTAACTTCTCCCAGGACTCCTCCTTTTTCCTCTCTCCGCTATCTATCTCTCCTTCCTTCTCTAACAAAGTTATTATCTCTCTTCCACAGAGAATGGAGGGGAACAAGATGAAGCCAGCGTGACTGATCTTGCTCATATCTTCAGTGTGTGTGTGTGTGCAGACTGTTCCCTGCAACTTTACTGGTGTTGTGCAGTGTGTGTGTGTGTGTGCGACAATTTGCTGGGTGCGAGCGTGTGCATGGTTATATGTGTGTGTGTGAATGTGCATGCGTGACTGATCTTTGGCTGCAGCCGTGGAAGCTCCAGGCTGGGGAGAGGGGGTTTGGTGGTGGGGGAGGCAATGAGGCGGCGAGGCAAACCCAGGAGGGAGCAGTTATTGAGGGAGGGGGGGAGCAGCGGCACTGGCTGCCTGTGGTACACAGCGCTCAAAGAGCTTGGTTACTTGGGTAGGACAAGATTAGAGGAGAGATGAGGAGAGGATGATGATGCAACAGAGAGGGAGGGGGGGAGAAGAGAGAAAGGTAGTGAGAAAAAGAAATGAAAGCCCTGAGATAAAACCCAAGAAGAGCAGGGAGGAGATGCACAGAGATAAAGAAAGGAGGTGGGGAAAGAGAGGCAGTGCGTGAGTGTGTGTGGCTCTGGGATTACAGCTATCGAGCGGCTGAAGAGCTGATGAGATGCGTAATTAGGCAGATTTAAGGGCGATAGCGAACGCGCCCCACTGGGCCGTGGATACAGCTGTCCAAGCATGTTAGAGAGCGCTGCGAAGTGCTGCCCATACTCCGGAGCACAGAGCAGATTTAAGGCGATGGCGAACGCAACCCAGTGGAACGAAAAGAAAGACATCAGGGTTGCAGCCTGGCTGTCCCCTCCGAACGTATATGAATGCTGCACATGCATCACTGAGCTTTCAGTTTATGAAGAGTGTTTGTGTAGCGTGCGTGGGTCTGAAGAGGATAGTGGATGCAATCTGCAGACAAACTGACAGCTGTCCTCTACATTCACTGCTACTATGAGATGTTACACATATAGATTGAGCAGTTATGACAAAAAAAAGCTGAATCCCACAAAAGACTCAGACATTTCAGACAGGTTTAAATATTTATAGCTGCCAGTAAATGCACCCCACCAAGTCTAGACATTCCTAGAGGAAATTTTGAAATGTTGCACAAACTAGAGTACAGCACAGTTTTACTAACCAAGTCGGCAGAAATTTTTTTGGCATTGTACATTTCTGCAAACCACGGATACGCCGACGTTTCAGAATCAAAAGTAGTTTTCATAAATAAGTTGCGTATCAGCCTCGTATCACTCTTGCAGAAACGCACAATGCCAACGTTGTGAAACGATTGGTTAGGTTTAGGCAACAAAACTACTTGGTTAAGGTTATAAAAAAACATCATGGTTTTGTGTTAAAATAACGTTAAAAATGTAACGGAACAATGCAACGTAACATCTGTAACGTAACAACTGTAACGTAAAAACTAATATAACAACAGTAACATATCAATGTAACCTATCAATGCAACGTATCAACCGTAACGTAACAATGTAACCTAACATAGTAACCTAACAATGCACATATCAACTGTAATGTATCAACCGTAACGTATCAAACGGAACAATGTTACTTAACAATGCAACGTATCAACCATAACGTATCAACCGGTACGTATCAACAGCAAAGTAAGAATGTAACCTAACATAGTAACCTAACAATGCAACATATCAACTGTAATGTATCAACCATAACGTATCAACTGTGATGTAACAGTAACGTATCAACCGTAACATAACAACTGTAACATAACAACTGTAACATAACAACCGTAACATTTCAAGCGTAACAACGCATCTAGCGTAAATAAATAACAACCGCCCTCAGCAGACTTTCTTATGTAAAATCAACGTTTACCTTTGGTTTCACACAGGACCTGAACAGCGGTCTTCTGGGATCAAGTCCTGTGTTTGTTTGACCCATGCACCAACTCTCCCACCCACCCTTGGTGGACTTTCTCGCTTGCTATACTTCAATAGCGGTCGTTCGATATACAACTTCACTTGCTCTGACTGAATGAAAAAAAATAAATAGAAGTTGACATTCAACTTATCCGTGGTGTGCCAATATTTTTTCCTTGCGACTGGGCTGGATTTACAGTGCTTGCAAATGCATCCCCCACTGGAGCTTAGAGCACCCACTGATGCACCTACTTTCCTTTTATTCTGGGAAGAAAGCCTGATGGTAGGTTGCTACACAGTCATGTAAAGTAAAATAAGGTGCAACAGTTTAGCGAATCATTTCTGGGAGTAAGATCTAATAGAAATGCAACATTTAATATTTCAGACAGATTTTCCCCAAAGTTTATTGAAATTAACAAAAATACATCAGTGACCAACAGTTGCAAGCTGTCAGCAGTGTGTGTGTGTGTGTGTGTGTGTGTGTGTGTGTGTGTGTGTGTGTGTGTGTGTGTGTGTGGTCAGTACTCTGGTGGTCACTCAATGTTTCTCCCTGCAGGACTGCGCTCTACATCGATCTGCCACCGAGCTCATCCATCACTCTGAGGACAAACACGCACTCTCTCTCACACTGTCACAAGATGCATCATGCATAGAACTGACCAGAAACAAAACCATGGACATACAGCCACATACACACACACACACACAGAGAACTGCATGTAATGTATAGATGTCAGCTTTTGTCATATGACGCACACAAAGTCGGATCAAGCCTCTAGCCACGGTCACGAAGGTTAAGACAGAGAGAGAGAGAGTATAATGCATATATTGTATAATCCCACAGCTTTTGTTCACAACCTTATTCATATCCTATCTTTTTGCTTTCTCCCTCAACAACCACCACTTTGAAAACACTACATGTTTTTTTTGTCATGTTGCTGTAAGGAAGATGATTCATCTGCCTCAGAATAATTTAAGGAACAGGAGAAGGTGAAGTGAAGTTCATGAGTTGAGAGTACGGAGTCCTGCTGTTCTCTGCCCCCAAAAGAGTCTGGCTCCTTCAATTGCAGCATAAGAATGTCACCACGGGGTACCAAGTCAGTCTGGGTTAATGTTATCCTGCCTCAAGCAATAAAACTTCTCCACTCGCTTCCTTTCCCTTTATGTCTTTTTGTCTGTCTTCAGTGTTTTAATGTTTTTTTTTAAATTTTCTGTGAGGAAATGTAACATTTTAAAATGCCGTTTTGCGTTCTTGTGTCAAATAAAACTGTCAAAGGATACGGGGCCCGCAGCCAAAGTTCTCACTCTTCTCTCCTTCTGTCACTTCATCTGCATGCTGCATAAACATGTGGAAGTTTGTGTGGGCGAGGACATCAGCCAAATGGGGTTAGAAGGGTTTTAATGGGCTGTGACATAAAAACAAAAGAAGATGATGTGTGATATGATGAAGGCTGTGTGTGGTTTGCGTGTTCGTAAAGTATGTATGTGAGGATATTTTTTTAAGGGGTGTGTGTGAGAGGCCAATGGGCATGAAAATCAGAGAAATCTGGAGGTGGAAATTAATTTGTTGGGATACTTAACTCAGGAAGAGTGCATAAATAAGCTTGATTTTAGGCAGTAGCGTTGGTGGGCATGCATATACAGTATGTATGTGTGTGTGTGTGTAGGTGTGAGGAAATTTTTGTGTAGCTAATCAAGCAACATGAAAAAAATAACACTACGCAATTGAGTGTTTTGTCTGAAATGCATTGTGTCTATTCTTGAGGGCTAAACAAATGAAATTTCCTTCCTCTTTTTTAATATCTTAAAGGTGCAATAGGTAGGATTTGGTGGCATCTAGCTGTGTGGTTGCAGATTGCAACCAGCTGAAACTTCTCCCGTGTGCTAAGAGCGTAGGAGAACTACGGTGGCCGACGCAAAAATGCAAATGGCATCTGAAGCTCGTGTTTGTCTGTTCTGGGCTACTGTAGAAACATGGCCGCTGGCCTCGCGAATGGGACCCGTTCCGTATGTAGATATAAACGGCTCATTCTAAGGTAACAATTCTTATTTTCAGGTGATTATACACTAAAGAAAACATACTTATTAATATTATATACCATTTCTGCAAATAGATCCCCCTAAATGCTACACACTGCTCCTTTAAATTGTGCATTGTTTACATCCATGTCCTCTTCTTCCCTGCCTTTGTTGGCACATTGCCGACTCACTCATAAAAACTAGGATCAATTAATAAAGGTGTCTAGTATTTAATACTCAAATATGCTCACTTTATGCAAATGTATGTATATATTTATTATTGGGAATCAATTACCAATACAAAACAATGACAAATATTGTCCAGAAACCCTCACAGGTACTGCATTTAGCATAAAAATATGCTATAACATGGCAAACTGAAGCCCAACAGGCAACAACAGCTCTCAGTTTGTCAGTGTGCTGACTTGACTATGACTTGCCCCAAAACTGCATGTGATTATCATAAAGTGGGCATGTCTGTAAAGGGGAGACCCATGGGAACCCATAGAACCCATTTACATTCACATATCTTGAGGTCAGAGGTCAAGGGACCCTTTTGAAAATGGCCATGACAGTTTTTCCTCGCTCCTGCGCAAGTTTGGAGCGTTATTTAGCCTCCTTCTCGACAAGTTAGTATGACATGGTTGGTACCAATGAACTTAGGTTTTGTATCTTCACTCTACCTTTAAAACTGAGCCCACTACAACCTCAAAATTGCAAGTTGCATTAATACGTTAAAGAAATTAGTGGGGTTAAAACAAATTTGCTTAACGCGTTATTATGGTGTTAACTTTGACAGCCCTAATAAAAACACTGCTCCATAGCACTACTTGTGGTCAAAAACTCCACATGGTACCTTGAATTGGCTCTGTAGTTATTAAACTTTCAAACCAAAAATGTGTTAACCAGCACAACACATCCTGTCCATTAGCAGCCAGGGCTTTAGAAACATGGATACAAGTTTGATAAAGCTTTAGAAAGATCACAGGTAGAAGCTGTAGAGACTGTCAGTGACCAAACTGAGCACAACCAAGGACTCGAGTTACATCTGTGACCAAGGCTGGTCAACACGAAGTGAATGAAATCATGCATGAGTCTGTGAGGGTGAAGGGTTTATCATCTCATCACATCACATCCCCCTCGTCCCCCGGGCTTGTTTTACATGGATGATGCAAGTTTCTCTTGCTTCCGTTCCCCTTTTCTTTCCGCTCGTCCTCACCCATTTCTCCCTCATTGCATTTGCAATCCCCGTTTTCCTTTACACATACTCCCTTATTCTACCTTCTCCTCTAACTAAAATCTCCCAACCTCGTCTTTCAGCGTCAAACCTCTTCAACCTCTTTCATTCTGTCTTTCTGCCTCTAATCCAATCCTCTCCTCCTCCTCCTCCTCCCTCCATCCCTCCCTCTGTCCTGCCCTCTCTCTTGTGAGACAAATAACAGCAATCTTAATAAAAAGGCTAAAGAAAATCCCCTTGTCACTGAGAGCTTAGAGGAGGGACAGAGGCCATTTACTCAAACATGGGAGGGGGAGAATGGAGGGAGAATGGAGGGAGAATGGAGGGAGAATGGAGGGAGAAAAGGGGGAGAGGGAAAGAGGGAGAGAAAATAAGCACAAGAACAATCATTGGAAGCTGCATTAATCCCTCCTGATGTCTCTCTTATATCCCTCACTAGTGAATTAAGCACACACGCAGTATACCTGTCAATGCACACTCACATTTCTTCATGTCACACATACACATACACATACCTCACCAACATGTAATTTTCCTCTCTGCCCTTTAAACACTAACTCTTATCTTTATCTTTTTACACAGTGTCACCCACGCTCTTCATGCTATACAGTTATAATTACTTTGGTATCCCATTAGTCGCCGTGGTAACAGCATAGGCCAATCATGTTCCTTAAGCCAGCCATTTTCCACACTCTCGTGCTTATTGTTGTCACTTTCCAGTGTCTATATATAGACTGTATCTATGTTCTCGGTTTCTCTTTAGTTCTCTCTGTCCGTCCGTGCTTTCACTCTTTGCCCGTCACCCACGGATGGATTACTGGCCGGCGCCAGGGATCCACAATCGGGCACACGGGCACAAGGTGTTACAGGGCCCCTGGGCATCACTTTCAAAATGTCACAGAAAGATAGACAAAATCACCACAAAGAGATGCATAGCAGCTATGAAGAGACCGCAAAAAAAATACAAAACGACCACAAAGAGACACATGATGACCACAGAGAGATGCAAAATGACCAAAAACGTAATGCAAAATGACCACAAAGAGACACATGATGACCACAGAGAGATGCAAAATGACCAAAAACGTAATGCAAAATGACCACAAAGAGACACATGATGACCACAGAGAGATGCAAAATGACCAAAAAATTATGGAAAACGACCACAAAGACACTTAAAGATGAAAAGTGACCACAAAGAGATGCAAAACAACCACAAAGAGACTAAAAGATGCAAAATGACCAAAAAGAGATGCAAAACGATCACAAAGATATTCAAAGATGCAAAATGACCACAAAGAGACTCATAATGACCACAGAGAGACACATGATGACCACAGAGAGATGCAAAATGACCAGAAAATTACACAAAACAACCACAAAGAGACTAAAGGATGCAAAACAACCACAAAGAGACTAAAGGATGCAAAATGACCACAAAGAGACACATGATGACCACAGAGAGATGCAAAATGACCAGAAAATTATGCAAAACAACCACAAAGAGACTAAAGGATGCAAAATGACCACAAAGAGACTCATGATGATCACAGACAGATGCAAAATGACCACAAAGAGACTAAAGGATGCAAAATGACCACAACGAGACACATGATGACCACGGAGAGATGCAAAACAACCACAAAGAGATGTGAATTGACCACAAAGGAATATAGATAACAGTGACATTTGCATATTCATTCAATAATTTAAAAAAAGGTTCTGACATGAATTGCTCCGTGTCAGTGATAGAAGATCCCACAGAACTGAATCCATAAAAATTGTTTGCACATTTAAGAGGAAAAAGAACATTCATAAAGTACATTTTCAGCTGCGGCGTGATACAGTGATACACAATATTTTGTCACTAATGCTGAACAATGAGTTGGACAGCACTTATCTTGAGTGCAGTGTAAAAAAGAGCGAACCCGTCACGCAGTGTTATACTCAAATGAAAGACGGGATCATTAGACCATTAAAGAAAAGCAGAATGAGAGTGGGGAGCAGAGACTGAAGAGGCCCTGTGCTGTTGTGGCATTACCACAGTGATTAATGGGATGGGACAGTTATTATCATTATCATTATGGGGATGAAATGAGTGGGTGATGCACTCAGTGTGTGTGTGTGTGTGTGTGTGTGTGTGTGTGTGTGTGTGTGTGTGTGTGTGTGTGAGAAGTGTGTGTGTCAGCCAGATGGGAGAAACCAGAGTAATGTTAACAGATTATTGATAGGGATTATTCATTAACTAAATCAATTAGATAAGAAGGTTTTCCTCATAAATTAGACTGTTAAATGGAGATTACAATAACAAGCTGAAGCAACACACACAGAGTGTGTACTACTAAATACACAGAGTGTTGTACTTAGTAGAAGTGTGAAGAGATCCTGTCTGGACTGTGTGTTGTGGTCCTTTTTTTCGGTAGCACAGAAGGTCGAAAGGCTTGAAGGCACATTTTCAATTTGACTCGTGGTGTAAAGAGCAGTGGTTTAAGTCGCTGAAAAAGTATGGATCAGGGAATCTAATGAAAATACTCTAGCGAAAACACTATTGATGTTTCATTCTATTTTTAGTATCCACTTTCTCTTTCCCTCTCTCTCTATTTTCCCTAAAAAAACTCCTAAATAAGATCCAAAACATGCATCTGAGCTCGCAATCTGCCCAATGAAACCAGTGACAGTGTCCCTGCTGTAACTGTGAGTGGGAGGGTTTAGCTCTATTCATGTGTGTGTGTGTGGGTGTGTGAGTGGGTGGGCATACTGTGGGATATCAGAGTGAGAAGAGAGGGAGCACACATGTACACACACTGGCTGTACATGGTGTGAACTAGTTGCAGTTTACTGGCATTATGACGAATGGAATAGTCATCGTTCCTGCCAGGTTGAATAGGGCTGTAACAGGTACGCACACACACACACACACACATCAGTTTATATCTTCTTCACAGACACAATGACTGTAAAATGCAAATGAATGTGGATAGACCTTTACTGTCAGAGTTGTAATGACTAGGACGGTTGAGCAATGAGGTTGGCAAGACTTAACAGGTACAATTAGCGCAGTAACACACACACGGTAGCGAGGGCTTAGCCACAGATGAGCGAGGCTGGCGGTTAAATCCAGTTGGAGGACAGACCGCGAGGCCGGGGAGAAAGGGACAAAGACAGGAGAGAGAGAGGGAGGGAAGGAAGGCGTCGAAAGAAAGAAAGAAAGAAAGAGGGGACAAAAAAGCGAGAGGGAGATAGATTTAGATTAGGAAGGGGGGACATTTTTGGAGGCTTGGCAGCGAATCAATTCGTGGCATTACCAGCGGCGACGCCAGGGAGAGCCTGGCAATCAACAGATGAATGGACCTCGTTACCTCAAGGTCACACACCTACCCACACACACACACACACACACACACACACACACACACACACACACACACACACACACACACACACACACACAGATGGAACTGGACAGCAGAGTGAGAGATCGTGGACGTGACACTATTTCGCATGAATCCCCCTCTCTTCAGATTCATCCTCGACTGTTCATCTTTTTAAATGATGTCAACAACCTCACTTCACTCTGCACTGTGTCTTTATTGACTATCTGGGGGAGCTCAGTGGAAGGAGTTAGCTGGCATTGATTAGAGAAGGGGGCAGGACTTAGATGAGACTTATACACCCAAATATTGCTTTACATCCCTGTGAGCTCTGAAGATACATCTATAGATGTTCCTAAGCCCCTTTAACACCTTCAGGTGTGTCACATCCAGATGAAATCCAGGAGCAGTGAACCCACTTATATGGGTTACACTTAGCCGTTAGCTCGATCCCGTATCTGATTGCATCCGTCTTGCACGTCCGGCACATGATTCAAATCTGCGTAGATTATGGATGCATTAAAAGAACAAGATGTCGTGTTCCAAGATGGCACTCCGTTCATTCCAAAGAAGGGCCAAAAACTACTATTTCATTTCCACCTAATGGTTCAATTTGGTAGTAATGAGGGTAATTTGGGAGCATTCGTAATGCTCAGAACAAATCATTTTCCAGCCAAAATCTTGACCAAGGATACTAAAGAATCCCACACACAGCTGTTCACTTGTACTCACTAAATTAATAACATAAATAAAAGGATGCTTTGGTTTCTATAAGATATTTTGGGCAAGTGGGAGTCACGTGGCATTCCACTTTGTTGAAATCACCCCACAGCCCAGCGCTGTTGCTGACAAACTCCAGTCTCCTGCATGAAAGTCAGACATGCCACATGCATGGATGTAAAATAAGAACTGGATACGGTGCCGCCGCTCATCCTTACTTCCAGATTTCCAACGGTATTGCAGCGAAAAATCCCCCTGCAGCCCAAAAAGCATTTTCCCCATAGACCACCACTGTAAAAGAGACGTCTGTAAAACTGTCGGCAGTACACCTCAAACTGCAAACGAGGTGGATTATGACTCTTTCTGTTATAGATTGTTGATCCATGGACGTTTTATATTTGTAAAACTTTCCTCCTGCCAAGAAAAATCTGTGACGGCATCACAATGTAAAGCCTATGGTCAGCAGGAGAAATATTCAGTGGGCCCCATATTAACCTGGAAGTAAACCCGGAAAGTAGATGCACCCGGCGAGCAATTCTCATTGGACTGAATAGGCGCCATCTTGGGGTCCGGTATCCAGTTCTTATAATACGTCTATGACTACATGGCACATGCCTGAGATCACACTACTTCCTACATAGAGTGCTCCAGGGATGATGTATTTTTGTTGGCCAACCAGGAAGTTAGCATCTCCCTGGGTTCCCTCAACAAAAAGCCAATGGGATTTTTCCATTTGGTTTTGGATTATTGCAGAAAATAAGCTCTGTGGCAAACACACAAACTTTTAAGATACTTACACGTTTTGTTTAGCAAGATAATCTCCACTAATGAACACCCCTTTTATTATTTTTGAAGCGTAAATGCAATTGCCAGAAGTAAAAAGCTAATGTTAGGCTATAGATGAACTACACCACGGTTGCATGAACGCGAGTATAAACAACGAAAAGGAGGACGAGTTGGCGTGAAGACGTTTAGTAGTCAAATTTAGCCACTCGTTAGCAACCGCCTTTTTTAAGACACGTAGAAGCTTTAACGTTCACTAAGGGTATTTATTGATGTATTTCATATCACACAGCAAAACATTAAAATCTCTTCAGCTTGTGTCAACCACAGACCTTATTTCAGGCATCTAACTAAAAACCCATTGACTTCCAGACAAGGGAACCAGACGTGCTAAAATGCTAACTCATTTCCTGGTTTTAGGACTCATTCCTGCAGCGATCTATCGGCACCAAACCTCAGCACTGGACGTAAATCTTGAGGTGTGGAATCACCCAATATGGACGCAATTTGTTGGGGATACTGGGCCGGGGAGATTTAATGTCAGTGTCACTTCAGAGGCACTTCAGCTGCTATAACGGATGTAGTTACACTTGGGAGGAGTACAAATTGCATATTGGTTGAGACAGATGCATTAACACCCTTTCAGCATCTGGTTAGAATGTGTTTCCGATTGCAATCCACGTCTAATGCTTCTTACACTTTAAATATCGGGTAGCTATCTAAGACACATGAAGTGTAAATGGAGTGCAAAAGTAACGTGAGAGAGAAGGCTCTCCTCTGTGTGATGTGCTGAGGCCTGAACCAGCTGACTGCTGCATCACTGGATAAACAGCAGGAGGTTCGCTGTTCTGCACCTACCCATATGCCACCTACTGTGTTCCCTCTGTCAATGATGATTGTGCAGTATGAATGTGTGTATATGTTTCGGTGGACTGCAGAAACTGAATTGCCCTTCGGGGATAAATAAAGCTCTCTGTATCTGTATCTGTATCTGTTCTGACACACAAATGTATCCTCTCTCCTCCATAGGAAACCTTTCACTGAAAGACATGTCTGAAACATAAGCCCCATTTCCTCAGGAATCCCAACTCAGCCCCTTGATACTCTTTTGTCTGTGAGGTAAAGGTTGGCAGCAGAACCGGCTATTTTCCAGGCGTTTGGTGCAAAACCTCTCTGGGCTGCACAGCTATAGCTCAAATCGGCAGCGGTGCCACGGCGAGGCACCATGGTCTGAGTACAGTCTGATTATTCTGACCTCGTGTTTGAAGGTCCGTCTGAAGCATCGCAAGAGGTTGTTTCTACGACTGGAACAAGCTAATCAGTGTTTGGCTCATTAAGGAATAAATTCTGTTAATTAACGGGTGACACAATCGATAGAGGACGAGGCTGCGAGAGGAAAGGAGAGGAGAGGAGAGGAGAGGAGAGGAGAGGAGAGGAGAGGAGAGGAGAGGAGAGGAGAGGAGAGGAGAGGAGAGGAGAGGAGAGGAGAGGAGAGGAGAGGAGTTTATATTTACGATGTGGCTGACAACAAAAGGAAGGAGAAAGCATGAAACGGAGCAGAGGGAAAGAGGGGATGCTATGAGAAAGGAGGAGAAGTCAGCAGCTAAAGGAGATATATAGCCTGACTAATATGCATGGTGTGGATTTCCATTTGAACCTTGAGGAGGAATAAAAGTCCTATACACACACCACCGCAGAGACACACACACACAATCGTGACTCATATATAAGCCTCTGGTAAGACGCTACATCCTGCATAAAATCCTTAAAACCCTCCAATCATCTGTGGAGTGAAATACAGCACGCAATTTACCACATTATGCTCCACGATTCTATGAATTACTCTGATATTGTCTAAAATTTCTTATGTGGAAAGACATCTGGGCAAAGAGAGAGAAAAATCAAGACACAATGTTTCGTAGCAAGTATAATCTGTGAAGTGGCAGGGATCCATTTCAGCAGCGACCATGCGGGGCGGTTTGACCATGGCCTTCATAGTGGCTCCATTAGCCCAGTCTGGAGTAGTGGGGGGGGCAATTTCACCCAATTTGTCTGGCCAGTAATGCATTCATCTCTGGATAGCAGACGCACTCGGGATGTTTAATTTCAAAATGCACTCCAGCTACGATTACCTATTACACGGTGACAAAGTGGAATTAATCCCGTAAACCACAAGAGATTAAAGGAAATCAGGTAAAAAGTTAAATCAGATCACCTCAAGTTACTTTGGGAATACTTTGCCCTCTGAAATCAACTCAACAAGCAGAGAAAAAAGCTATTTACAGATTGGAGTTTGAATGCATCTATCTGAATTTGCTATGATGTTGTTACAGGGACTGTGATAAATGCAAACGCAGATCCCATTGTTCTGATTGCATAAAAAAAGCTTTCCTAAAATTAGATTTTAAAAAATCACAATATATTGAATCGTGACCCGTGTATCGAGACTTACACAGCCAAACTTTGTATGTGATGTCAGCATTTATGTAAAGGGACTGTTTGTAACTTCTTACACGTATAAATCATTACGGGTCGGTGTCCCATGCGCTGTTCAGACTCAGACTCCAACACAAACTACACGGAAGCACCAAAACCGCAAAGTTCTATCTAGTGAAGCCCGTCTGTTAAACAGTGTTGGCCGCGGTCGGAGGACGCGGAGGAGACCGTAGCTTTGGTCTCCAGGGCCGGAGTCTCTGCTGTACTCTGCTCCTCTGCTCCTCTGCCTGCTTGCCTTCACTCACACCGTGCTCGTTCTCGCTCCACTCTCACGTTCATGCGTGCACACTACACACTGCAGAAGAGTTAGTTTAGCTCTGAGAATATCTAGTGAATATCTAGTGAATGTACAGTGGACGTTTGTGCAGAAATAAATGCTGCAGCTCCTCCAGACCAACAGAGGTTTCCCGTGTCTTGTGAAGTGACGGGGCTCCGCAGCTAGAAACGTTATCGTCTCCGACCAAAACTCCGGTGTCTTCCCTGTTTCCTCCGGCCGCGGTCGGGAGGCTGAAGCAGGAAAAGCCAACACTAGGATCAGCAGTGATTCATGGAGAGACCTTCGTCTGGTCAGCTAACATTACTGCCAAGCAGGTGAAATATAGAGTGATATTGTGGTTTTAGCTGACGTGTGTCGCCTCACTGTTTTGAGCAATGCTCATTCATGTGTATGTAGAGCGAGCAGAAGCAACAGGACGCTGAATTTCGTTGACTTAACGGCCACAGGTGTCGCTGTTAACAAGCAATTTCTGATTCTTACAAACAGTCCCTTTAACATTTGGCCTATTTCTTCTGACAAAACTGAAATTGTCTTTTTTAGTCAAAGAAAGCTTTTCCTGACCTTGGGGCCCCGGCCAAACCATCGATAATGTCTTGTGAAATGCCACGAGCGTTTGAAAGAAAAAGAGAAATGGGAGTGAAATCCATTTTGTGCTGCAAATTATAACAATGGTCAAATGTCTCCGGCGTGAGAAAAAAAGGCTTCGGTGAGAATTACACTGATGTCGGTGCAGAACTAGAAGACGTTGCCGGCGTTCCTGAAAAGAGTTTTCTGCTGGACGCGTGACGATGCGGAGACTAATTGTCCATTATGTAGGTGGGAGCGTCTGATCCCACCTCGTTCCTGTAATGATAATGGCTTTTCGCAGTTAGCTGTTAATTACTGCTGCTGCCCGCATGTGTCTGAGCGTGAGTGTGTGTGTGTTCGTTCGCTATGCTGAGCACGCTCGACGAGTGTGTGCAGCCATGGGTGAAAGCAGCCCTCTGCTGCAGAGAGACAAAGAGAGAGGGAGACAGACAAAGTTAGATAGAGACTGTAACAAACAGGTGAGTGCCTGAGTCACCCTGACCTTATGATTGGACCGCCAGCACACACACGTATAAATATGCACACGCACACACACTCCCGGTGTAGCGAGGTGATGTCAGAGCAGTTGATTTCAGTGGCCTGTACTTGACACCACCATTTGGCATAGCTGCAGGGAATTACCGTTGTTACTATTAATGTTAGGGGAGCACAAAATAACTCACACAGCAGCAGACTGCAGAATAAGCCCACAAATTCACACTGTTTCTATAGCAACACAGAAGAAACATTTACAGTAATTACACTATCTGACAGTGACACCATTAATACACACACATATTCCTACGCATGAATAATTTATTCATGTTCACATAAATTTAAAAATATCCTGCCCGAAATCAATTAAAATGCAGATTCCTCTCTCACACAGCTCCCTAACAAATCTCCTCTGCCTCCTCTCGCCTTCGCCCAAGAGAGTAAAATATACGAGTCTCTGGAGCTCTCGGCCGAGCCCTGCATTAAATTACTGGCACTGAAATATTAAATGCAGGCTTCTGAGGGAGAGTAAACATCCAAATAAGGGGCTGTGGTGACTGTGAAGGTCCCGCTGTTGTTGGGTCTGTGCACTGCACTTCCCAGAAATCACTTGTCAATTAATTAAAGAGTGTGGGTGGGACTCAGTTTTCTGTAGGTCTTACTCAGATTGTATATTAGAAGTGGACGTAGTCACCGTGATGTCACTCATTGGTTTGTGGACTGCCGCTTTGAAATTGTAATTCAAGAGGAGTCGCCCCCTGCTGGCTGTTAGAAGAAATGCAGGTTAAAGGCACTTCTGCATTGGCTTCACTTTTCAGACCTGGAAGTTGCCCACTTGTTGCGCTCTTTTCCTCCTGCCTTGTAAACTGTAATCCCTCATCTCAATTCATCTACTGTTGCAGCAGGTGTAGGAACAAAAGAGCAATCACTTCCTGTACTTACAGCAGAGGATTTTTCCCCAAAGAGAAACCAAATCTGTGTCCCAACTCCACACTCAAATGCTTCAAGGAAATGGGAGGGAGCTACTGGCAGCCTTACGATAAATTAAAACAAACTGTGAGACAGCTCAGGGGCGATCTTGGAAAAACAAACAAGTATTAAATCTTTGCAAAAACATTTGTGCTTGCTCAGTCCCAGCAGAAAGCTGGCATCCCACCACCCACTGTTTGTGTGAGGATTACAGTATGTGCGGACCAACTGCTGACAACCAACATATCAATAGTTCTTATGAGCAAAAATGAGCCATCATTTTTGTCTGTGAACCGTCCCTGTGTGTTGCTATGGTGACCAAAGCGACATGCGTTTCCTAATATTCTGAATTCGGACACAAGTGAAGCAAAAACTGGATATTGGTTCACTCAATTTTGTACTATATTAATCAGCATAGGGCAACAAAATGGACATCTACATAAAAGTGTCACAGATTATTACTTTAACCTTCGTCTAGAAAGGTTGATTAAGCGCAGTTACTTCACACTCGCAGTTCTGCGTTGCCGGCCTCAGGACTTTAGTGTCTTGTTCAAGGGCAGTGTGTGTGTGTCTCCATCTCTCTCCTAGACATTTCAGCCTCTCGCGGGATTCAAACTGACAACTCTGCGGTCGTAGCCTCATCTTATTAAACACTGGGCCCCGGTCGTCTCTGCTAGAATGACTTTTGTGCAACCGTACTGCCGGCCCGGGGCTGGGGATAAATGTATTAAATATAATATACAAGCTACTTCACATTCACCGCCATTAAATTCCAATATTCCACTGGCGTGAAGGTAATGGCACTCCTACATGTCCACGCATGACTGTGCGCACTGGAGATGGAAGCATTTACCGAGCTGTCAGATATGACGCCCCGTGTTGTGTGCATGTGTGTGTGTGTGTGTGTGTAGCGGTTAGGGCCCATGAGAATATGCAATAGATTGACTAGAGGTTCTTTAAGCTTCCTCCGCTTCATTCACCCGTGAATGCCTATTAGAGGAGCCCTTACCTGGACACACACACACACAGTATACATGTACCCTCAAGGTAACTATGCTAGAGACCTGTGTTTCAGCCCTTAATGTAGATCTTTCTTAAGTGTCACATTAGATAAGACGGAGTGTCTCTGATGAGCAGAGGTCACAGCATACTAAGGGCAACAACTGAAAATATGGGCTGGTTGCCAACACACACAAGACGTAAGAAATACATGTAGCATATCAAGGATTACCAACACAGTGAAACTAGTGTGTATTTTTGCTCTTTACTTGTGTTTGATACAAGCTTTTTTATATGCATAAACTGAATTAAGTAAGGATAGTTTTTAGGGGTTTTTTATACTTTGATTTTTGTGTCAGATTCTCTTCAATCTATACAACAAGCTTAAAGGGCTTGTGTGTAGGATTTGGCAGCATCTAGAGGTATAAGAACTTGAAACTTCTCCCGTGTGCCAAGCATGTAAGAGAACTACAGTGGTAAAAAGGCAAAAACATGAATGGCCTTATCTAGAGCCAGTGTTTGGTTTGTCCTTTCTGGGCTTAACAGATTTTGAAGATGTGAGAGAGCCCACACATATGTTATGATCAATTTAACAGTTCTGTTCCTGTAGTGTGTGGAGAGCAACAATTTGGCCTAAACAGCCACCACACACAGTAACAGATTCATTCATGAACAACAAGAGTCCCGACTAAAAAACTTGACTTTAGTGTGAACAATCATGGCGGACGACGGGCAGGAAGAATTAGCGATGTTAGTTTTTGCTCTACTTTGTACTGAAAATTCACAAATGATGGATATATGAAGTCATGGAAACGCGTTAAATAAACACTTGCGTTGTTGCCACAAATAACAAGTTGTCCTCCGTTTCTGAGGTCCATCTTACTACTACTTCATGCTTTGCGTTTTGCATTAGCTCATGCATTAGCTAATGCATTAGCCGCGGCTGCCATGACTACGGCGGTGGTTGTCCTTCCTTCTTCAGTCCGCTTGGTTCTCTATTGGCTATCGTTCTTTCCTACGTGACTGCATCATCGGCTGTCCTAAAAAGGATATCCGATCATAAATATTGAACATGTTTAATATTTACGATTTGAAATCGGTGCAGCCGGGATGGACTTCAGAGCCAATCGGCGGATGTAAAAACACTCTTAACATACCTCACACCACAGGAACATCTGGAAAGATAATCTTTCGAAACCTCAAACAGTCTTTCTCCACCTCCTTCCATTGCACTTCTCTCCTCTTCATAACTTCCTTTGTCTGCCATTTTGATATAAATTGTTATTCTACATTGCTTTGATCTTTATTTTTCTCTGTTGTCCTTGTTTATTCTCATCTTTCTCCATTTGTTTCTCTGCTCAAGCTTCACTTAATCCATTTCAAACTCACGCAGGATTTTCCCCCCAAAAAAATTACCCAGGTTAGAATCAGTGTTATTCTTCATTAAAGAGCTGCCCGGTTCCATTCTTTATCTCCAGTGTAATGGTTTCCATCTATTCGTTACACCTTACAAAGTCATTATAATGTTCTAATTAGGTTTAATCTTGTCCCACACTCCATCTCCATAGCAATCATCCATCCGTTCCCCACCTCCTGCAGCTTGCCTGTGCTCCACTGTGCATCAGCTTCTCATCTCTGTTAACCTCTACTGCTCTTTTCACCTCTTTTACCTCTCAGTCCACCTCTACACTTCTGTCATCTGTACTTTATTCTCTACACAGTCACATCGGTCTGCAGTCAGTCATCCTAATGTTACAACGTTTTCCTCACCACATCACTCTCCTCCATCTTTGTGCCTCTGGTTCATCACTTTCTTTTCGTCCTTCCATCCCTCAGTCATGTCCACCTGCCACGCATTTCCAATTTCTGACTCTTCTCGTAATGACAATGTCGCCTTGCAACTTCTTTATCATTTTCAACTGCTCACTTGTCTTTCTTTCAATTCTCTCTCTCTCTCTCTCTCTCTCTCTCTCTCTCTCTCTCTCTCTCTCTCTGGCTCTATTGATTCGCACATCCATCAATGCAATAAAACAGCACCAGCTGCACACATCAGCATCTTTGGAACATTGCTACAAATTAGACAGTGGGTAAGTTGAGATCTGCAAAACTAATTATGTCAACACTGGAAATACTGAAGTTGCCATGCAAAATGATTTAGAAACCAAGGAAGTAATTCCTAATTAAATAAATTACACATGCAATGTAATAGAAAGTTTTCATCCAGGAGACAAATAAAGGCATAATAGAGCTAAAGAACCAACTAATCAAAGAGCCAACAAACCAAGTAACAAACTTAGGTACCAAAGGAAGAACAAGAGGACCAAAAAAATTAAGAAAAAAAAAAGAGAGAACCAAATAATCAACCTGCCAAAAAGCCAAAGAACTAAAGAGCCAAAAAACAAACCACAGAAAGAAATGAAGAACCCAAAACGAATCAAAGGACCAAAGAAGGAACTTAAGAACCAAAGAAGAAACCAAAGCATCAAATAACAAACCAGAAGAATGAACCAGAGAAAGTAAGACGGACAGAAAACACGTCCTCATCCATATTGCAGGCGCTTATGGCATTTTTATTTATTCTGCCCCAATCGTGTTAGAAGGCCGTCATTTGAATCTGACTCACCTCTCAGCCCCTCATGGAACGCATTTCAATTACCAACTCATGTATTCATTATTGATCCTGTGGAGAACCAATGCCAGGATTCCGATAATGATCAGAGCCATGATCCAGATGCACAAGGCGAGAGCCCGCTTGTAAAAAAAAAAACACCGAACAACAGCTATTAGAAAGCAATTAAAGGGTTATTTCATCAAGAGTGTTTAAATGACCTTTGACCTGCGGGCAATAAGCTGGCCAACTGGACTGACATCTCTATCTCTCCCTGTGTCTGTCCCTTTGACTCTCTTATTCAATTCATGACATTAGTATAAATTGTGCATGAGCAATATCAAAATTTCACAAATTCAACTCTGAAATTAAACATTAATGTCTTTTCTCTCCCTCTCTCTCCTTTCTTCTGTCTCTCTCTCTCAGTGTCGATGGATCTATAGTGAAGCAGCGGTGTGCGGCGAACCGAGCGAATTCCAAAGGTCAAACAGAAACACGGAGCTCACTTTCAAACACAGTCACACACCAGCGCGCACACGCGTACACACACAGTCTCCACATGCAGTGTACTGTTTGACAACACAGAGACATGTAGCGTATGCAACACAAGCACAGAGATGCAAAAAAAATAAAGAAGAAACACAAGGCTGAAATGTGAAATGCAAGCCCACATATACAAGACAAGTGCACACTCACACCTCTGAGCCTTGTCTAAATGGCGCTGTATTGAGTCGAGGGAGACGGAGTGACTCACTGTTGCAGCTGACTGCCTATTTGGCAGTCTGTATTGCCAATGCACACAAACACAGAGAGTCAATAACCTGTGCACGCTCACAAACACACACACACACACACACACACACACACACACACGAGCAGACCGAATGACTGGGTGCCAAATGTTTTCAAAGATGTGTAAGTCGGCTGAGGGGGATGACTCATACCTGTCTTCAGACACTGTTCACAACTGGGAGTTTGACTTTGCATTAGCTGTCTGACTTTCTGTCTGTGAGCTCTCTGGAGGAGGACACCTCACATTGAGCTTGACATGGACAATTTGAAATCTCAACACCCTGTTACATGTTGAAATAGTCAGGTGGGTAAAGAAAAGAACATCCGTGAATGCAGTTACGATTGTTGCTCGAGGCCCTCGTGGAGTTATTTTGGGATTACATATCGCAGGTTAATGGTGCACTAACTTTACCTCATTTTACCAAATATACTTTTACAAGAGTAGTTAAAGGAATAGTTCAACATTTCGGGGAAATACACTTATTCCCCTTCTTGCCAAGATTTCTTGCACACCAAGTCTGTATTTTTCGATAAAAACGTTGCACACTGAATCCGATGCTTTTTATTATTCTATTTGTTGCGAAAATTTGCAGTACAAGACAAAACTGAATTTATTACATGGGTGCAATGGATAGCACTAGTTCAAAACAAGGCTAATGAATGAATGACATTAGCAAGAAGCTATCGTTTAGCTGCACAGAACACAATCACTACTGTCTAATCTTTCCTACATCCTTTGTTTTGCAACCATCCTTGATTACAAACTGTTCTGCGATCACCTGCCACAATCTATGTTTAAATTCTGCATCTCTATATTCTTTTAGTTCTTTACCGTTAACTGCGTCTGCTGGGAGACAAAGTGAATGTGGTTCATGCCATTTTGGATGATGAAGTTTGCATGGACGGTGGCTCTGATTGGTCAAACAACCCTCTTTTGTCTTTTGACGGATGCAAAAAAAGACAAAACTGTTCCGAAAACTTTGACGGACAAAAGTTTCGGAGTCAGTGTTTAAATGTAATTGATACAAACAAACATCGAAATGATGAAAAATATGGACTTGCTCTCATGTCTCATCGGAGTATTTTTGCTAGCTCCAGAAAGCAATTAGCTTAGCTTAGCATAAAGTATCCCCTGCTCAACTCTGTCTCCCATAAAATTACGTTCCCATACAACCAGACTGCATAACCCAAACACGTTTTGAGGGAAACGTATTTTCTCCTGTATTGCGGTCGCGGTTTTAAACAGTTTTAAACAGTTTTAAACATGTGATTAATGTTGTAATTTGAAACAAAACAAAACGAAAACGCAACAAAACTAGTAAGTTAGGTTCAGGCGACAAAACTGCTGGGTTAGGTTTAGTAAAAAAACATCATGGTCGTTATACCCATTATTATTCAATAACGTTTTTATTCAACATATTTTCATTCACAATCGCAGTCGATATATTACATCACCTGCTCTGCACGTCGCTCGTCGTACTACGTCACTCGCTGCGGCCCTCTGCAGACTTACAAAGTTATTTGTGATACGTAAAAGACAAACGTAATCCCTAACAAAATACATTTCTTTACAAACGTAATTGAGAATGCAATTTAGTTGTATGGGAACGTCGTTTTTAGGAGCTTCCCCTGCTACATGTCGTCATGCTAAGCTTGGCTAATCGACTCCTGGCTCGACACGAGAGTGGTATCCAGCTTCTTATCAAACTCTCAGCAAGAAAGCGAATATGTGTATTTTCCAAAATGTCAAACTAAAAAACTTTTTTTTTCGGGAATGGCAATATCTTACGCTATATAGAGAGAGTTCTATCAAAAGTCAAAATGTTGCGAGAAATGCAAATGAAAACTGGTACCATTCATCACCTCCTCCTCTCATTTGGCCTCTTGTGCCCGCAGGAGCACTCAATAAGCAGCCAGGCGGCTCGGCGGATGACAGGTTGCCTCAACGAGACCAGGAGGCTTAGCTGCCTCACACCAGCCTGCTCAATTTCTAATCACACAGACATGTTTGCTTTCTGCTGAATCACTTCTGTTTGCTTTAAAGTGGAACTAAACTTCAATGTGTTTCCAACAATTTTTTTTATATGAAAGCCACTGAGAGATATTTATTTGCTTCTCGCTGTTTCTCTGAAGAATTCATAGGACATCGGCCCCCTTACGAGTTCTAATCATTGCCTGTGTCACTCTGTCAGAGGTCATTTAAAGAGACGGGGTGATGTTGATCTTGCCTTGGGCACCAAATAAGCACTGTCACAGTCAGCTGCAGCAGAGCCAGAGACAAAAGCCTTCACTTACTCCAAACACAACATGTCTGTGCACAGGAAGTCACGAAAAACAATCACACACAACGATGAACCCAAGTGTCGGTACGCCTTTCCAAAGGTCACGTCCAAAAGCTTGGTGATTCAGAGCAGGTGGAACACATGATTGATATTCCACCACAACACCAACCACTCTAGAGTTGTTATGGAGAACAAGACCCCCTGATAGACGGCATCCAAGAATCAACAGTGAATCCTTGCAGCACTGAGGAAAGAGTGGACTGAGAATGAACCCATTGAAAGAAAGCCACTGGAAAAAAAGGACAAAATCATCAAGCTACATCGGGGCAGCTTGGCTCCAACTATCGGTCCTGTGATGTTAAATTGGCCCCTAGCACAGAAAACACACCACAACCTTTATATATAGACTAGAAAGAAAGACTGCCGCCAACTGGGATAAGTAACTTCAACTGGCCAACAACACTTGGCAGCTACAACTATCTAAAACACAAATCACTCTCTCGACTATTGGAGTGGCATGACTCACTGAACTTGTTGGCAATAGATGTGTATACAGAGATCAAGAGGTTTAGTAATTGATAGAATAACAGCTAACAAGGCCTAGGGGCTTTAAGGCTACTGTTTCTTTAAGGAAATGTTCACCCAGATTTTTTAACATAATCAAATGTTGCTGTGATTTCTGGTTCCAAAAAAAAAAAAACATTTTGTAATAAAGAACAGCTCAGAAATGCTTCACATAATAGAAATCGAGGAGGAAAATGCCAGTTAGCTGCCGATTTGGTCTCAAAGCAATAGCAAAAACTATAAATATTTAAAGCACAGAGTGGAAGTGGAGCGCTGTGAATTGTATTTCTTTTTAACACCGATACATTCCTGCCCTTTTTAAATAAAAAATTAACATAATAGAAAGAAAAGCGAAGGGGGGAGGAAGTGAGGTTAATGAGTCTCTGAAGGGACTCATAAATGTTATTTCTCTGACTGGAGCGTTCATTAAATCTTCCACCAAGAGTTTTGGAATCCGCTTTTTAAGCTCATCACTGCCAATGGGGCCAAGAAGTGTTTATAACCGACACTTAAATTACATTCGCCCTGAATCTACGGTCTCACTAAAAGGTGATTATGTTTTGAAGTGAACTAGCTCGGACAGACAGGTGTTGCCAAAAGCTCTGCCTGGCTCACTTGAATACAAAAGAAGAGAAATAATTCTTTAAATACTGACGCAGCGTTGAGCACATCTCGCCTCCCTCGCTGTGTTGTGCTTTGGCTGGTAGGGAAATTATGTTTATATAACCCCCTCAGGGTGACAAGTGCACATACATACACAATGAGCCGCAGGGACACTCTTACACACCATAAATGAATCATGTAGCGTATACGCTCCAATAATATTCGAGTTCCCATCTGCTCAAGACATCTTGAAGTGTTCTCACCTGCTTTACAGTACGGAAACACACACACACACACACACACACACACACACACTTGAGCTTTGCATTCATACAACCTACATAACCAATCTATATTACCTATAGTAATGTGGATGCCCCTGGAGCGCACACACACAGATGTAGCACCACTCTGTTAACAGTGTAACTCATGCCCCCGGGGGGGGGTTACGCACCTGCCACAGCTTCCAGCAGACACTCACTCACCCACACACTCACTAGCTTGTATTTCCTACACACACATAAACACACACACTCAATGACACACAAACACGCATGCAATCACTCAGAATCCAGCAGCATATCCTGCAGCGACAAAATTTAAGCAACAGTGAGCATGCATCAGCAGTCACATCCGATAATATCCAATACTGTACTGAATATAGATGGTATAGTGGAGGAGAGTGGAAACATAATCTCCCAGTGTGTGTGTGTGTGTGTGTGTGTGTGTGTGTGTGTGTGTGTGTGTGTGTGTGTGTGTGTGTGAGAGAGTTAAACCAAGACAGAGAAACGGAGAGAAAGTAGGTCCAATACTGTTGCCATGGTGATTAATGAGATACAAAAGTCTTTAACATTATCATTATGGGTGTGAGAGGAGTGGGTGATAGTGTGTGTGTGACAGAGGGAAAGAGGAGAAATGAGAAATCCTCCGTGAGTTCGGTCCAAGCCCCCTCCGGCTGCTTTTCCATCTTCGGATCGATGATATTTTCTCGCATCTAACTGGGACAGCGTTTGACAGCGAGGGTGAGGGAGGTCAATAAAAACACACGCCGGGTGTACACGGTAGATTTCAGAAGTAAACCCCGAGTGTAATCAGCTTTCTGCCTCGCCTGTTGTTTCTCCTTCAAAATATGAATTAAACCGCCGCTTCTGACAGACAGCTCCAGGCGACTCACCTCTGAGAGCAGAGTGGAGGTCACCGGAGGACAGAGGTGGCAGCGAGGTTAGAGAAGGAGTGTGTGTGAGTGTGTGTGTGTGTGTGTGTGTGTGTGTGTGTGTGTGTGTGTGTGGGCTTGTGACTGGAAGGTTGCCAGTTGAAATCTAACGACTGGCTTGGTAAAATGTGACTAGAGTTGTGATGCCCTTGAGCATGGAATCTAATGCTCCAGAGGACTGCGGTTGTACTCGTCGGCACGTCATAATGATGATGCTGCTGGCGAATGAAACATTTTAGATTGACTTTGTATCTCACAGGCATCCATTGTTTTCCATTAATTACACTACGAGCAATAAAAGTCAGCTCAAAGAAACGTTTGGTAACCTTTTACTTCATTTGATATCAACACATGATCATTTACGTGTGAGCCAGGGCAGTTTTCAGAAACGTTCCTTTGCGTTGCATTCAGGTGCTGTTTGACTTTTACGATTTGAGAGTAAGCTGCTTTGTTTCGGCTCAAAAGCGCGCCCTTGAGCGCACCAACAAGCACTTTTCAAAGCTGTTCGCGACTCCATTTACAATAATGAAAAAAGAAAAACAAAGCTGTTCACTTTGAGATGCAAGTCTCTGCAAGTGGATTTACATACCTCGCTGAAATGAACTGTAAGTAATGGCTCCCCCAAAGCTATCAGTCTAAAACCTTAAAGCTGCACTTAATATTTCAATACGAGCAATGGATCACGTCACTACAATGTGAAAGGGGTTGCTTAACAAACTTGCAGAGAATTATCACCCATCTCTGCGGTTCCACTCGGCTCCACGGAGCACTCTAGCCTCTTTCAGCTCATTGTTTTGGTTTTAGGGCCTGCAACTTTAATATTCTGTTTTTCAGCACCAAACAGCAGAGAGACAAAGTTAGCGCTTAGCTGGTGAACATAGGCTGTGTTCAAAATCGCATACTGACATACTGCGTATAGGCTACATACTCAATCAGCATGTGAAGCATACTGCCTACTAAATTAAATATGATTTTACTAGCAGACTGTAGAGGTAAACTTGAAAGTTATCATTTATTCTCCTTGGTATAGTTGAAGACGGTATTTGTTTTTGTCATTCTTGCCCCTCAGCTAATGGAAAAAGTATACAACCTGTGTATTATCTTCCTTTGAAGAGACATTCCTCTTTGACTTCTCGTGTCTTGTGTATAGGTTTTATGACTCCTAATTGCAATTATATTCTTTCACTTTAACATCAGTGTTTTGTGTGTTTATTCAAAATGTTTTTAAGTGTTACAGAACAATTCTCCATAACAAGACTGTTCACACTGAAGTGTGCAAGAGTCACAGCCAGGCCGGATCGCGGTTATTTCGAAACTGACTAAACATTGGGTATCCAAATGGTTACTTTCTCGCATGAAACATATTAAAACTTAATAAAGTGACATATTAACAGATTTTTAGCCTGACTCAAAATCAGTTGTGTATGTGTGGGAAGCTCATGTCTCATACTCTGAAATTCTAGCTAATGTAGTATACATCTGGGCATTTCTCACGTACACGTACTACGCATTGTGATCGCACTACATACGTTAGCATGGGATTTCTAACGCAGCCATAGTGGAGCATTTAACCGCTAAAGAACTAGATATTTCCCCTAAGAAGATGGTGGAGACCAAAACAGAGCTAAAAGGAGAGTGTTTTTTGGCTTAACATTAATCGAGCACCCAGATTCACGACTACAAATAAATGCTGATGTTGCTCTTTGTCTGCTGGATGTGTAAATACAGTAGGTAACTGTTGTAAATACAGGAGGTAACTGTTGTAAATACAGCGGGCAACTGTTGGTTGTAACAACTTAAGAAAGTAATGTCAGATGTTTTGTCTACAGTTTGTTCCACTGCCCCCAAGTGGCCAAAAAAGTAAATTGATGCAGGTTTATTGTAGCCTACATTTCATGTTATAAGCTACTACAACTCTGGCGTTCATTTTCAATGATAAATTTCAATTTAAACACCGTACAATATGTGCTTAAAATGAAGATTAGGGGAAAATTACAAAAAATAAAGAACTAAATTGTTAAAATAGAGCAGCCTTACGTCAAAGAAAAAAGGATAATAAGTAGGTGTTATTGATGATTGGCCCACCATTCACAGTGGTAAAGAGCCTGTCAATTGCAAATTCTCACATCCCTAAAACATGCGTGCGTGCGTGCGTGCGTGCGTGCGTGCGTGCGTGCGTGCGTGCGTGTGCATTACAGAGTTCAATCAGGGATTTCTTGCTTCCACAAATGAGTCAGATCAAGGCTGGTCAATCGATCGGCAGATCCGGAGGTCGATGAGACCTAACTGAGGCAGGCATGAAAGAGCTTTTGAAGCGTTCCACCCTCGCCCCGACATCCCTCTTAACCGACACATCTGAGAATAACAAGCATCCATCCCCATCACGCACAGAAAACCACACACGGGTTTGTTCTAATGTTCCCACTTTCACTCTCATGCATATTTTATGTATATGCATGTTAGTTGTGTGTACTTCATTTGAGTGTGCATGTGAAATTTCTGAGATTATACACACTGCACATCGTTTGCTAGTCGTCTTTGAAGCCGCTTATTGGTCACAGGCTCATTGTGAGGGCGTTAAGATGCATGCATGTGATGCCCGCATGCGTGTGTATAATATCTACTTTGATCAATCTAAAAGCATGTTTGAAGCCGTGATTGAGATCCAAGCGAGCAGCAGATTGACATGCTGGTAATGGCAGAGAGGAGCAGAGTAATGAAGAGAGACGAGGAGGAGGATGTTAGGAGAGAGGAAGGAAAGGAAAGGAAAGGAAGGGAAAGGAGCAGACAATAAGAGAAAAAGAGAGTAATGGCAATACAATACAGAGGAGGAAATGAGAAAAGTGTCAGTGGGCCCTTTAGGCTGGAAAGGGCAGAGAGGTTTGTAGGAGTATCAGCAGACAGATGAATGGTGAAGTGAGTATGAATGTTTCATTCTACCTCTAGATTAGGCCTACATTAGGGGATGAATTAAATGAACACGGCCCTGGGGCTGGGGGTTAATAACTACTCTGCCTTTATAAGAGACATGATCAGAGGGGAAAAATATCTGAATGGACTCCAGCCAGTGGAAAAGATCTCTCTGAGTATTAATGACCATCCCAGAGCAGCAAAAGTATTAGCCAAAGTCATACTTAGATTAAATTTTCGGGTATAGACTCAGGTTGCTCAGTTATATAGAGATGTTTGAAACATTGGTGGACAATGCATTAGAAACACCGCTCAGTAATGAAATCTTTATTTAGCATTTTGTAGCATCGGTGCCCTTCATGAACACAGCATTTTCTGCCGAAGTTGGATAAGATATGGTTATTTCCATAGACTGTATATAAGAAGTAAATGTAGTCACCGTGACGTCACCCACTGGATTGTGGACTGCCGTTTCATAGCCTCGAGTTCGGCTTTTTGGCCGTCACCATCTTGTTTTTTTGGAACCAGAAGTGATACGAGAGGGTGGAGCTAATTGCAACCCAACGCTGAATTAAATGTTTTTTAGGTGACCAAAAGATTACAGTCAACATTCACGAACTGAAAACACACTGTGCAAGGGTTAAAGTGAAAACACGGACAACTCCCAGACCGGACAACGCCGTGGTAGCGACCTGTCAATCACAAGGTAGCCCCGCCCTAAAGCATCCCCTGCTTTATGGTCTATTTGACTCTAAATGGGACCATAATTTACTAAATGAACATCATGCTGTATTGAAGAAGACTGGAAACTAGCGATTGTGACCATAAACTCATGTTTATAATGTTTACTGAGGTAATAAATCAAGTGAGAAGTAGGCTCATTTTCTCATAGACTTCTATACAATCAGACTTCTTTTTGTAACCAGAGGAGTCGCCCCCTGCTGGCTGTTAGAGAGAATGCAAGTTTAAGGCACTTCAGCATTGGCTGCACTGATCGTACCTTACATAATATATAATAACCCTGGATGTTTTTTTCTAAACTTTAACTTTGATTGTTGCTTATTTGTATGAATATTTAATAATGTTATCGAGAAATACTTGAGATTTGAAACCACCGAGTGAATTTTCTTTTTCATTAAAAGGAAGCGAGATGCCAGATGTTGTAAACATTCGGGGCTCAACACAAACCTAGAGAGGTCCAAAGGCATGCGTTTTTCCCATTTACTGCAGTTAAATGCACTATTTTTCAAAGCCATTTGAGAAAATAGAATGCCTAAAAATCTGTACATCATTTGAGAAAAACATGATAGTTGCCAAAGAAGAACAAATCATCCTGTACACTTTAACATAACAAATGTTGAGGATGACTCATTTTTCACTCCTGAGGCAAAAATTGTCTAATGTTACTATTTTTAACTTACAGGTCATAGGTAGGGTAGGAATTTGGTGTAAACAGCATTACTGTTTACATCTTGAAACCTATTTTTGTTATACTATGCTGGATTGCAAATCAAAGATCTCCAACAATGCCAAGTAAATGTGGTCTTCAATACTCTGAATTGAATAGGCCAATAGAAGAACATTTACTCAATTATGTTAGATTTCTTTGGTGAGTAGCATAGTAGGATGAACAACATGGGCATATATTATTATGTTACGGTACTTAATTTGGTTACTTGCGTTACCCTGCTTTTCTGAGTAGCATGAATAAGTGCTTCACTGTGGGATGCGCTCCTCAGCATATTCACATTCATTATCCCAGTCCTTATAATGGCTGCTGCATTAGCTTGGTGTACCAAAGTGTGTAGATAGTGTAGATTCATAACTTCACATATTAAGCCAGACTGTCACATCAATGGCAGTTCAAAGGCAAATTGCTGGTTAGGTGGTGTTGTAATGTTTTAATGAAACATCCCTTCTTTTGACACATATCCACTCCTCTTTAATAGAACATCCTTCATAATCTGGCTGAGCTTTGGTGTCGCTACCTGGCCCCAGTCTTCATTAGATCCGTTTTTTTAAAACTATATCCAGCATCAGTTGCTACCATATGCCCTTTATCACAAATGATACCATCACATGATGGCACGATACTCAATTCTGATTGGCTGGTATGTAATGTATACTAGCAGAAGGTGTTTAATCACTCTTCTAAATAAATGCTCTATTTATTTAACCATGAATACCATGTGACGCCTATATTAATATAATAATGTAACATAGTGTCCTGGCGTTTAGTGATTCCTAATGAGCTACAAACTAAATAGAAACTGTTTAATATCCTCCCTGCAGCTGTGGACTGCTTGCTGTGAGAGTGTAAGCCTGCCTATAACTGGCACTGGCAGTTTGACGGGTCTCGAACTGTGGCTTTAGATAATCCGCCCCATAATGTAATGTATGCAATCTCATAATGCATATTACACGTGTGGTATTACGCAATGCACAATCGGCATAATCTTCCCCCCAGCTTTCTATGGATATATGCAGTCATGGATATGTTTTGTTGACGCTCGCGAACACACACACACACACGCACTCCGCTCTCCCCGAGCGCAAGTCATATTGCAGATGTTCATATTCAGTATCTGCCAGCCTCCGTTTGTTTGTTTTTGCTCTTCTGTTTGTGTTTGTGTGTGTGTGTGTGTGCGTGTGTGTGTGTGTGTGTGTGTGTGTGTGTGTGTGTGTGTGTGTACTGTATGATGTTGAGCGGTGCTGGCAGCACGGTGCTCAGACTTCCGTCCCTTGCTAATGTCACACACAGATAGCAGAGAGCCTGGGGGAGCTAGCTAGCTAAAGCATGCACACACACACACACACACACACACACACACACACACACACACACACACACACACACACAGACACGGTTATCATGCATAAATAAATGAATGCGAACATTGAGAATGAACATTTAAACTCACAACAGCGCACCATGCTCCCATGCGGGCTGTTCTATACAGCGTTCCTTCACTCGTATGGATTTCTTTTTGCTACAGTGACTTGGTGACATCCGTGCAGGGCTGTTCATTTAACTGTTGTTTTTCCGCTGCCGGGCCCCGATGACACATGCGCTCACGTGGAGTTCACAGCTAAAATTCGTCACACAGTTTGAACGCATCACACAGAACTATACATAGAAGCACTTTCTGTCTCTCTAACACACACACACATAGTGAACAGCAGCCATCCTGAGGGAACCTCAAGTCTTTGAGTGTTTGCACTCTACGCTCACCCCGGATCGCCTTTACACCTCCACTCAGAGCTTCTCTCCGTTTTCATGTCACGGCCACTCGCGGCGGCCGAGGCGTTTACTCCGAGTGACTTGCAGTTGTAAGTACAAATTTGTAAAAGAAATCTAGATTTGAGGGGACCAGCCATCACTTTATGAGTAAAGCTTCACAAACAGGGGATATTCAAGCTGACTTGGTTATGAATCAGCGATGTGTTGGGACAGCAAGAACAAGGAAAGGGGAGTTTTTTTTGCAAGAAAGGGACAGAATGCTCCTGCTATACTGCACCGGGGAAGACATGTGTGGACATTAGATTCAGTTCAATTAATCTCCTCCAGCCATTATTCATGAGGAGTTGGCGCTCGCCTTCTCTATTTCTTTCCCAATTCTTTAATTTCAAAAGTAAATACCCCTGTAGTGATGAGAAATCACTGCTCCTTCGAATGCATGCCAAAAAGAGGAAATTGTGTGTCGGTGTGTGTGTGTCGGTGTGTGTGGGCCTGTGAGCGATGCCAAGAAACAGTACAGTTTGATAACAGAGCAGATGGATAGCACGAGCGCGTTTGATTTGTTTGTGTTCAGGAAATGGCAGCGACAGAGCTGTGGTAAAACTAATGAAGTTAAATGGAACCGAGTCTTTCATTAGCTCAAAGCTTTCTCGTATGATGAAAAAAACCCACGCTGCTCTCCCCTTTTGTTTCACAGGGGCAGCGCATATTTTTCATAAAGAGGGCATTATTTTTCAGGTAGTAAAAGAAAAGATTTAAATAGCTTTATTTTCAGATTCGTGCCGACACCGCTGCCCTTTTGAGATGGGTCGCACTGAGGTCATGAAATTTCCACAAACACAAAGACAAATCATGAAAACTTGAACTGGGAAAGCAAGTATAAAGAGAAATTGCACTGAGGTGTAATATTATTTGCACGGCGGTAGTGTGAGTGTTTGGAAAAGCTGAAGATGTGAAGTGTGTGTGTGTGTGTGTGTGTGTGTGTGTGTGTGTGTGTGTGTGTGTGTGTGTGTGCGTGTGTGTGTGTGTGTGTGTGTGTGTGAAAGAGAAAAATAGAGAAGCAGAGACACTGCGATAGCATGACAACAGAGTGGATTATGGTTATTTAGGAGCGCCTGGCGTCCACTCCTGCATCATTATATTTTTTATTGTTTTCCCGTTTATCGGTTTATCGCTTCTGATCCTCATCCCTTCTTTAAACCTATCAGAAAACCACCAGACACGACAATCCTTCCTCCAAACACACACACACAAACACAACCGCTCCAATGAAGCCGACACTTGCAAGATTTCACAATCCCATGTATGCACACCGTCACACGCACACATTGCATGCAGAAGCTCCCCGCAGCCATGCATGCAACGTGGCTGGACAGCTTGTTATTTGTGTGTGTGTGTGTGTGTGGATTCTTAGCAGATTATATAAAATAGGTTTGGGTTTATGCTGCTGTGACAGATTACTGGGCAGAGAGGATGAAAGAAACAGGAAAGACTAGGACAACACAGATGAGTAAATTAGGAAATATAATGTAAGATGAAGGGTTACAGGGCAGGACAGGGTAAGATCTCTAAAGGATGTTGAGCAGGGCAAGGAGAGACAGTAATAAGGACATATGGGAGTGATGGTGGACATTGGGCAGGCAGGAGACAGGAGAGGGGTGAAGCAGAGGGGATAAAGGTAGTAAACAAGCCAGTAGTGGAGTGACAGGCAGGGGAGGGCACCAGGTGAGGAGGCCACAGAGAGTAATGGGGTGAGCTGGCAAACGGAGACAGAGACAGAGAGGGGGATGCGAGAGGACAGGATGAGAGAGAGACTGATCAAGAAGGACGGACAGGAGCGAGCCTGACGAGCGAAAAGACAAGAGACGAGGTAATCAGAGAAAAGATGTGGAAGACCCTATAGGAGGGGAATGAAAGAGCAAGGAGGAGAGAGGTGGAGGGAAATAAAAGTGACAGTAAAACAGGGGGAGACAAAGAAATACAAAAAAAATATATAACTATTCTCGTCCTACTGTCATAATAAATCACAGACCAATGTTGGGACTTTTTTTTCCCCAGAAAAAAACGAGATTTCTTGCCATATATGATTTTAAAGCCACAATAACCAATATTTTTATATTAACAATGGGTCAAATTACTATGTATAATATGAAAGAAGTCACTCATAATTATAAACCCAGAGAAATGTAACCCTGTATCACACCAGAGCATGTAATAGACCCGCCCGTCCACCAGAGGGTAGTGTGTCAGTGTTACGTTTTGCCTCGCCAGGGCGTGAATATTACATGTGCGTATGAAGGTACAATACCAGCAGGGGTCAGAAAAACCACTCACTTAGGTTTAGGCAACAATACCACTTAGTTAAGTTTAAGAAAAACATCATGGTTGGCCTTAAAATAAATACGTAAACTAAGCACTATGCACGGAAACAACGGAACATAGTTACGGAAAAAAAACCTAAAGCATGAACGGCGTTCTCATTACAAGCTTTTGCTTTGCGCATTATCGTGTCATTCACACACCTTTGTGTGGGATATCACCAACTCTGCTGTTCCCCTCAGATCTACTGAGCGTTTTAGCATCTTTGAGCTCGTTGTTTTGGTTTTAAGGCCCACAATGTTAATGCTTCACTCTCACCGCTATCAAAAACCTCTGATATACCCACTGTAAGCTACGTGACCAGTGCCAAACAACAGACAGAAAGTTAGCGACTAGCTGGTGAACACAAGGGAGCATTTAGCAGCTAAAGAGCCACATATTTCCCTCAAGAATTGGTGGAGACCGAAAGCAGAGCTAAAAAGGAGAAAGGATATTGGATATATGTTCATCCGGTGGCCAAAAGCACAACTCCAAATGAATGCTGTCTGCTGGATGTGTGAATAGGTAACTGTTTGCCAACAGGCAAGCCATATCAAGTTTATATAATGTTGTGTTTACAGCTTGTGCCTCTAAGTGGCCAACAAAACAGAATCATCTGATCATCCTTTTTTTTCAGCATCTCCTCTTACCAGTTTAAGTATGTGAGAGCGGTTATGTAAGGATATTACTGCGTGCAGTGGGGCAGAAAAAAAGAACGCAGTGCATAACATAGTGCCATTTTAGCTTGTTTTGGTGGTTTGGGGCACAGGAGCATTGTTGATGGATGTTTAGTTGCATGCACTTGATACTCCATCCGTTTCTATGCGGCTCTGCACTCTAATTACCCGATGGAGGTCAGCTGCATGTCTGATTAAGCCATAGTTTTCAGTCACAGATGTTGCACTCACCTTATTCTCAAAGATATTTGCCTTTGGGCTGCCGTTTTATCATGAAATCTAATTGGAAGAAAGTGCTGCATCCAAAAAGTTAAAATAACAACAGCATTTCAAGGTTGGACTATCGTAGTTGGCAGTAACGATGATTGGATCGTGTCTTTGTTTTAGTATGCAACAGACACACACATATGAAGTAGCCTAGTGTGTATGTTGTGGTGCTAAATTATGAACAGGACATTATATATATATATATATATATATATACTGCTATCCCTGTAAAATCCAACATGGACTTTTATTTTGAAGGATACAGGTTAACACTTGCTCCCAATATATTTTGTGGGAGTGTTGTAATGTAGAATTTGTGCACTTTACTAAATAAAGGAATGTTCTGTCAGAAAGTTTAGCAATTGATTATGGTATCATGGTATGTGTTGCAGCAAGTGTGGTAAACCCATTAGACATACAGGCATTAAAAATCCTGGGAAAGGGAGTATTCAACCCTTATTGTTATGGTTATAAAGTGCCCTGAAAATGTTGATTATAATGCCAATATACAGAGAGAGAGATAGATAGAGGGGAGTCAAACTATAGAGGGAGGACAGAGAGTGAGACGGATATGGAGAGATGGAGAAAATTAGAGAGTGAAAGCTGTACAAACAGGGCGGAGAAGGAAAGAGGCAAAGAAATAACAGGGCAGAAAAGGGAGGGAAAGAGGTAGAGGGAGTCACAAAAAGAGAGAAGAAATAAATCTATTCGTGGGAAACAAGTGCTTCATCTGTTTGACAACCGGTAGCCACTAGGGATGCCACGAGAACCGAAAACTTCTGAACCAAGTCGATGCCAAAATTCTCATCAACATGCCAGGGATCAGGACTCGAAACTAATGGTGTCCCGCCCCCCCAGGGACGACACAAAATTTCCCTGAAGATGCTACATTGTGAACAACAAATCTGTGTTGAAATCGGCAGGAGGAGAGCGAGTTAACGTTAGCCGTTAGCAGCCGGTGGGCTACATAACAAAGCTAACAGTTAATGTTGACAGAGGTCACATTGAGTTACATTATAATGTGTTCAACCTCTATTCAGTAAAAATGAGAATTGGAAAACGGTAAATTAACATTATTATGGTGTGTTCAAATGTAATCTTGTAAAATGCAGTTTCGGGCAAGAAACTTGAGGCGGATCATCGGATTCAATCAAATTGGGCGGCAGTAGCTCAGTCCGTAGGGACTTGGCTTAGGAAGCAGTACAGGTAGGCTTGTCGCGGTAGTCGGTGTTACCGGTGTTACACGGTGGTCGGGCATTACATACCCACCGTCCCCACCATCGTTTTGCTTTTTTTTACAGAAATAAAACCCATTTAGTCTATTTTGACATATCAGCAGCGTGCTGTCAATAGATAGTTGGACGACAGACGCCACAAACTGATCAGTTTCTTGTTCTTCTTCTTAAATTTGGTATCGAAAATCATGGAAATTCACTGGCATTGCCATCAACTAAATTTCTGGTATCGTAACATCCCTAGTAGCCACTCCAAAGACACTCTCACTCTCCTCAATTTTAGTTCAATACTTCAGAATCGTCCTCCACAAAATGCTCACTTCACATGAGGCCTATTCAAGCCTGTCCATTCAGAAAAGCTTTAAAAGGTCAATGTATTCTTCATCAGTGCCCATTTTCACAGTTGATTGGATAAGTCTGTGTGATTGTCCTTTTCACATCATGCATCCCATTCATGAATTCAAAAGAGCAGATTGTGCTGAATCTGGCCTCCGACAGCGACTGTGAAAAGGACAAAAGCAATGTGTTCTTTTTCCTTCCTCTATCTTTCACAAATCATAACCACCGTAGTCACTTTTTTTCCACTTAGCGCGGTGTCATGCTGCCAAACATCAAGCCATCCCTGAAATGTAATTTAAGGCAACAGCAACATCGGCGACAACAATAACATCATCTCCAGACACAGACAGCGACAGACACAGAAAGACAGATTTAGACACAGTTACTATCTCTCACACACACACTGTCGGCAGATCAGGTGTGTGTGTGTGTGTGTGTCATAGACGGAGGGTATTCATGAAACAAATGGCTCCCCTCCACCTTGGGCCTTTCTATTCTCAGCGGCAGCCGGGCGAGCCTCTCTGCATATCAATGCCCAGCTCATCTTTAAACATGGTGACACTGATGACGGCGCCATCAGGTGCGTTTGCGTCCGTTTTTAAATGTATTTGTAATCTGTCAGTTTTAGGTTGCGTGTGTATGCATGCGTGTGTGGGATGTTGGGATTCCGAGGATGTCCGTCTTTGTGTGTTGATTGTAATTACATGTAGACCTAAGGACACTGAGATGACTGTGCAGCAGCAGCAGCAGCCATGTGGGATTGTAGCTAATCTTTAAAGATGAATGAGATAACCCGGGTCAAGGGGTCCTGCAGACAAATGGTCCTTCATGCCTGATTCTGCGGAAAAATCCTCAGCCAGTCACGCATAACGGGAGATTAACGCGTTACGTCTACTTTTCTATTAAAGCATTAGCTGATATGCATTTATCAGTTTGAAAACTCTTTTGGAATAAAGATGTGATTGCTGCTTAAATATTTTCATGCAAATAAGGTATCGGGATTGAGTGTATTATTTAAACCGACACTAATGCAACTTCTGAATTCTTACAAATTAAACGTTGGATTCACAAGCTATAAAACACACCATTGCTCAGTTCAATACGTTGAGGGATTTTGCTGCTACAGCCTTACTTGGTCTGGTAGAACCAATAGCTTTAGGTAGCTAATGTTCGCTAATATAGCAAACTTTAGATGTATTGCTGAATAACTGACATTTGCTGACTTAAAGCTAGGGTTGGTAATGTTCTTCAAAAACATTTTTTTGAAATTCTCATTACATCCCGACAACAATCAATAAATCAAATGCTCTGACAAAAAAAGAAGAAAAAATCAGATATCTGTGGATGTCGCAGGACTGTAATAAGCCTGCCAATCATTTCATTCGGCCCAAATCTTCCACAAGTTGCTAGTTTGACAGCTGTGAGGACCAAAAATAGCCAAGTTCACATTTATTATGAGATGTTTACGTTCATAATGATAATTTTAGGGGAGTGGCTTTGGATGGAGACCTGAAGGGGATGGGCTGTCAGTGTTTGCCGATTTGGCGACTTTCTCGCTAGATTTAGGGACTTTTGGAGCTAGTTAGCAGCTAGTGCTGCTAGCTACTATCATTGGAAAAGAGTTGGCAACACTGGGCCGGGTTTTTGGTTGGATCATTTAAAAAATCTAGCATACTCTTGTTAGTTTCTCACCATTGCCAATCCGACCTTTAAAGGGATACTTTGCTGACTTTCAACCAGCTCTCTGTCATCGCAGTGTGTGCAGTGTGTGCAGATGAACGGTGTTTGGCTTCCCCCCCGTGTTGTCAGCGCCCAGAGCTCCCCACTCATTTGTCGGCGGACTTTTGCCGGCAGATGGACGGGGAGCTCCAGGCGTTACCGGCACAGGGGGAGGCCGGGGACCCAGGCGCCGGTCGCGATGACACAGAGCTGGTTGAAAGTTTCTCTTTCAGTACTCTTTTCTTCTTACTTGGTGCTAAGTTTTAGCATTTACCATTATCCTGTTATTGTAGCTACAGTAGCTGTCAGCAAAAGTTACATAGGCTTGCTTTAAAGAAAACAAAATCCCACTGGTAGTTTGCTTCTTTTCATTAGGACACGAGCAGTTCACTTCGCACGGCATTGTAATTAAGTGTTGCACTTTTTCTTTTTTACTTTCCCTCCACCTACATCATGTTGTACATTTAGTGATGCCTGCTTGAGAAAGTTACTTTAAACCCATACAGGCCTCGCTGCTGCATTGCATCCTAATCTATTGAGGCGACTGTACATGGAGAACCTGCTATCTCTGACTGAGATGGATCGTTCCTCATTTGATTGATGATCATTGGTGGAAAACGGATGCACCTGGAAGCAACGTTATCTACATTTTGTCACTTGCCTGTGGGGATAAGTAAATTTCGGCATGACATAACAAAACTCAGGTATGGAAGGTATAATGCCACTGTTATAAAGATATTAAAGTGGGTTTCTTATTTAGTACTGCTCTCTCAGCAACCACATTCAGCCCTGCTTTCTCATTCATAAATATATGTTGACAATCTGGAGCTTTACAATCCAAGAAGGTGTTAGTAACAAACTGTCTTCATTGCTGTGCTTTATAGAGAAAACACCCTCTGTTGTATATAAATATGCTTTGCTAGATTCTTGCAGTATGAACTTCCACGTGCATGATAAATGCAGTTCAAACAATACATTTATCACTTCTAAGTGATATAACACCAAAAAGAAATACAGAGAGGAGAGTAATACAGCAAGATCCAACTGTCCTGTCTGGTTTGGTCAATATGAGGACTAAGCCAAAAGTGGTGCATGCAGCATTCAGAGCTACAGGCTATCAACGACTCATTTGCAACTTTACCTCCGGAGGACTAAGTGAGAAAACACAAGTGCGAGGGCCAAATCAGTCTGCCGTGCAAGCGGTATCCCCTATTGGTTCATCAGAGACTGACACCCAGCTTGGAAATCACACCATTTGGCAATAAACGTGTCAAATGAATCTCTGAAGTGATGCTTTGGAAGTGATTGGAAACCGAGCAGAGTGAATGATGTTAGAGGCCCGGCCAACCTGTTTGGCCCCATGAGAGGGAATCAGGGTGATATTAGGTCGCCACTACTCATTTTTATTGGTTTCTCAAACTCAGAGGGTGTTACAATCAGAATAGATCTGAAGCTCATATTGTTCCAGCCCTCTGTGTAAGTGATTATTGATTCTTTTCGGCAGAGTATTTAGTTTCCTGTGATACTTGAGGTGCATTACTTACTTATCTTTTTAGGCCCTATAGGTCACATTGTGTTAACCCCCCTGAGACCGACTTTACTGTCTTTCAGAGGCTGTAGGTTTTAGAGCTATACAGAGAAGGTATGATATGAAACTAGAAAAACTAAGGAATCGATTGGTACCAACCATGTCATACTATCTTGTCGGGAAGAACGCTAAATAACGCTCCAAACGTATGCTAAATTTTCCCTTGAGGTCCCTTGACCTCTGACCTAAAGATATGTGACTGAAAATGGACTTTATGGATCCCCACAAGTCTCCCCTTTACAAGCATGAATATTTAATGACATAAATGTTATTTTCGCCTATTTTAAAAATGTGTTTAAATATTTCAGCATACAGGGGTCCCTGAACCGTCTTGGAATTACATAAATTGGGTATCACTGTAAAGCTGACACTCTTGTGGATTCATGTGTGATGATGTTAGTGTATTTAGTTGTATTAAGACCTATTTTTGTTTAACTTGACCTCAGATAAAATGACCTCTAGGATAATCACAGCCTCATGAAACTTTACAGCCACAAATTAGAGATCTAGAGCATTCAGAGGACAGATGGAAAAATGAAATTCTTGCAGAAATCTCCAAATGTCAGAGGTTTTTGATCCCAAATCACAGCATGGCTTTTTCTATGGTGTTCCTCAAGGTCTTGGTGTCTTAATGTGGTATTTTGGAGGGATTATTGATCATTTTGATCACTTCTCGAGTGGTAAAAAATGTTTAAAAGTAGCCCTAAATGTGTGTAACAAATCAACCCAAAAATTGCTGCAACAACTTATGAGACATCATTTTTCATGGGGATGGCCATCATATACTTCTATCATATTTTACTTTTACAATTTATTTTAATTATTTAATGTTTATTTCTGATTTATGACTAGAACAGCTTGACACACAGAGACTAGCTGCATCTCACATTAATCTTCAGGTTCCCAGCTTTCAGATGATGTACACCACTTCTATGTGACATCTACTGTTGACCTGCTATCTCCCCCGAAAGACCTCCAGTACCCCCCTAAGAAAGACAAAAACTGGTCTATTGTGGGTCTCAGAGGGTTAAACACATTTTTAACACTTCTCTTATATCAAATAACAGTGTCCTGCAAAGTCAGGCTTAAGGTCATGTTATATTTTCTAATTCTATATAACAAATGTCTGCACTCACTGTAACGTTTTGGGTTTGATAGACGAGTAGATAGCAAAAGCACACCGCTTGGCTTTCATTCACAGTCCACTCTAGTCCAGCAAGTGTTGAGGCACCAATATGTGATGTGGCATTTGGGCAGAGCAGGCAGCATATTGGGTACTTTCCATGAATGTCAAACACTGCATAAAACAAAACAGGATAGGGCAGCGGACTTTGTGCCACAGCCAGAGGAGAGGTGAACACTATGATCTATCACTGTCCTCTCGTTCTATTGTTATAGGGACTTAATTAATCAACCTGTAGGACTCGAGGGGGGGGACTCACAGTTAGGTCGCAGTAAGATTAAAATGCCCCTCGAAAATCATCCTGATTAAAGTGGCAGTCCAAACGGATGAAGGAGATGGAGTGGACTTTTTAAAATTGAGATTCAGGCCACTTTTCGAACACAAGAAAAAACTAAATTAAAATGTAGTTGGCGAGTCAGTTAGAAAGCTGGAGATGAGGACTGAAAGTTTAATGATCCTCGTGGGGGAAAAGCTCGCAATGCAAGCATCAAGCATACGGAGCCCCAAAGTGTTCAGTACTACATGGATAAAAAGTAATTATGATATAAAAAATAACACAGATAAATTGCGTAAAAAATATATAAATATATAAGATATTTATATCTTATTTCATAAGATAATATATAAATAATTGAAACTCAACTAATTATTAGTTTTAATTATTTTTATATCATTATATTTTTTTCAACAGTCTGTTTTTATTTCATAGTTGCATTTTTTTTCTGATGATTATTTCATCACATGACATATGAGAGTGGAGTTCATCGCCCTCTCACCTTTCAGCCAATCACATGCCTCCTGCCTCTCGTAATCAAGCTAGCTCAACAACTACTATCCAGTTTAGCCGGTTAGCTCCTGTTAGCTGGAGCAACAACAATGTCATGTTACCGCAACGGCATTTTGATATTAAATGTTCACAGACACACAAATCTGTGAAGAGTAAAAAGACAGCTTTTTGTCCTGGGAACACACTTTTAAAAAAAATGACAAACCATCACGATCCAGTTCACAATAAGCCTCATCTGTAAATTGTGAGAAAAGCGAATTTGTGTGTAAATGAACGTTTCTGACCATTTTTACCAAAGAGACCAAATTAGTGCATTTACGAGTTAACATGCTTTCTCTTTTTATTTCCTCTCATCAGTAAAATAAACTGAATGTAAGCTAGCCTTTTATATAAGATTCAATGTTATAAGTCGGCTACAATCTACAGGCTACATTCAGGCTCCCTCATGTGATTCAAAGATGTACTGCAGATATAAATGTTAAATAAAAGACGATGATTCCCAAAACCCAGGCTTTGGGAATGACTGCTCTAGCCAACAGGAGCTGGCTAACACCGTTCGCTTTGATGCTGATATACCAAGCTCACAACAACCCTGCTTAGCTAAGGCCAGAGATATACTTGCTTTTTAACCATGCGTTCGCATCGCGTTCATTTCCAACAACATTTACAACCAACTCTCCAAATGGACGCAGGATACGCGAGACAGCGTCATGTGCACGCAAATGCGTAGTTAAAGTCAAGTACGGTATATCTCCAGTTTAAAGGTGCAGTGTATAGGATTTGGCGGCATCTAGTGGTGTGGTTGCAGATTGCAACCGACTAAGTACCCCTCCGCTCACTCCTCCCTTTCCAAGACTGCGGTGACGTGAGCTGCCGAGTGCAAAACCGTGGTAACACCGTTCGCCTCACTCAAAGGTCATTCTTACCACAACACTACTTTAGGAGCAACGGAAGTTGGCGGTACCACGGTTTTTCACTCAAGCGAGTCAGAGAACTACGGTGGTCTTCAGGTAACGTAAAAATGGGAAAGGCTCTCTCTAGAGCCAGTGTTTGGTTTGTCTGTTCTGGGCTACTGTAGTGTGTTGGAAATTTTCCTGATACCTTGCTAGATGAGAACTATCAATAAAGATACTGGAACAATAAACGTCTTTGTCTTATTTATTGTTGCAGTCAATGGTTGTTCAGCAAAACACACAGAGCATAAACCGTTGCAAGTCTGTTCTGCTGACTAACAACCCAGAAATGTATTGAGGCTTCTATTTTATCCTAACAAGCAGGATGCGGCTACTTAGCTTACAGAAGTGAGTCGTATGTTTTTAAGAAACTCAGGCGTACCTGAAACTAGTCTAGAACCGTCTGCAAGACAGGTGTGAAAACAAAAATACATATACATGATCAAAAGGCGAACTGTGCTTCTGGGGGTGCTTTCGGGGTCAGTCAGCACATTTCCATTACAGAAGAGCAAAGTCAACATGTCACATAAGTCAGTATATTTTCCATTACAGTAGAAATATGTTGGACTCCGTGAAGAGGACCCGCTCCCGATGTAGATATGAAGGGCTCATTCTAAGCTAACGAAAACACAACGATTCTTAGCTTCAGGTGATTATACACTAATGAAAACATAGTTAGGAATATTATATTCCATTTCTGCTAATAGATCCCCCGACCTGTTACACACTGTTCCTTGCAAAAATAACATTTTGCAGTTGAGTTTGAATGATTTCTTATAATTAATTCACAATTTATTGGTTCATTGATTCATTGACACAAATTATTTTTTTCAATTGTCTTTTTTAATATTGATCACTTCAGGGATCCATACTGCCAATGGACAATAGCTGATAAATGTGAAAATTGACAGATGGAATCAATAAGGTCACCGCATCGCGGAAGTGTTTTATGCCTGGGGGACCATAAGAGGACCATAAAAAAGAATTGGTTAGTGTTAAAATATTTGAATGTTATGTGCCATTCAATTAAAAACCTAAAAGGATCATAAATGTAATTTCTCCTCTGGTAACCTTTATAGAAGCCTCCTGGCTACATGACTCTTTCTCCTTCCTCTTCTTTTATTTCTTCTTTTTCTACTTCCCACATTCTCTTCCTCCTGACGCCATTCAGAACACGAGGCATCTATCTCTAACAACCCCCCTGCTGACAGCAGCCTATACTACTAACGGCGTAACACACGCACAAACACACACCGGAGAGAGGAGGATTATGACCAGGGGGACTTTCCTGTCCCCTCCCAGCTATTAGCCAGACATGCTATGCTGACAGTAGCGGGATCCCAGCGGGATCCCAGGGGGTCAGTATTGGTAACAACACAAGTAACCAGAGACCAGTGCCAACGATACACATAACCAGATTAACATGGACGAGAATAGAGGCCGAGATGTGGGTTACCACCTTCTCCAGCGGGGGAAGTCAGTGTGTTGTTTAAGCCATTAATGGATTAGCTGAGGATACAGTCACAGGAAAGGAAGCAGGCAGACAGAAAGAGAGTAAGTCTTGGGATATTTTTGGCTCCGGCACAAATACACAGAGACTTAGCAGGTACGGAGGCAGCATGCATTATGTGTATACACAACTATTAATGTGACAGCCTGACCAAATCAATGTCAATATTGACATTTCTAGGATTAGGCCTCTGACAAAATAATGAATAAATGCATGTGGTTTTTACTTCCAAACATCTGGTTTCTCTGGACGTGCAGTCAGTAACAGACACGGCTCACCCAGGATGAATAACAGGACACATGGCACACAGGACACACTAAATCAACACAGATGGCAGGGAAGCCCAAAGAGTTGAGAGCACAAATATATACACAAAATGTCTTTTTTTATAAATTCAAACTCTGATGCTAATGGAAATTTACTCCCCAACAAAGTTTCATCTCGTCTCGAGAAGTTGTTTCTGTGTCATGGCCTATAAACCGAGACTTAACTCAACTCAAGAAAGTGACCTTTTATTTTTCCCTTTAATCATTAAATCATGTCATCTCGCCGCCAGGAAACATCGGAATACATTTGCTAGTCGCTGGAAACAGCTTTGCACGTCTGAGTAGTCCAAAATGTTCTATCACCACCCTGCAGACACGGCCCACACCGGCTCTCGCAGTCAGTGAATGCCCGACTGGATATAGCAGCAGACAGCTAGACGGCATCAAAGCTGCTTAACACAAAGACACATTGTTGCTGATGGAAGCTGAAAAATGGTTTGAGATACGCAAATGAATCTATAGCCTCCTTAGACAGCTTGGGTGTTTGAATTATTGAGAGGGCGACATATCTTTACGTTAATTATTTATCTTTGATGAAAAAGTCCTCATCATCGCCATCATCACGCTGCCATGGGTTCAGCTATTATTATAAAACTACCACCGTCATCATCAAAACCACCATTACTACCATCACCGGCACCGCTACCGTTAAACAAATACAACCACAATCGTCATCATCATCTTCATTATCACTAATCATCATCACTGTGATCACCACCATATGCCAGCGTTGTGAATTTTTACTGGCACCATTTTCCTCTTCATCATCATCATGCTGCCCTTAGCTCAGCTGTCAACATCATCATCATCAAAACTCCCATCACAAGCGTTTTTATCATCATCACCACCAGCACCATCATCATCCTGCTCCTCCTCCTCATCATCATTTTCATCAACAGCATACCACCAATATCTACCAATCCATAAAATGTAATTTGTACAGCACCTTTCCATCTGCAACTAATGATTACTTTCACTATTGATTCATTTCTATATAAATCAATTAATTGTTTGGTCTGTAAAATGTCAGAAAATTTCAAAACAAAATGTCCATCCCAGTTTCTTATAGAGTCCAAGGTGATGTCTTTCAGTGTCTTGTTTTGTCAGTGCAAACCCCAAAGCTATTCAGTATAATGTGATATTAAACAGAGAAAATCATGAAATCTCTATATTTGAGAAGCTAAAAACTTAATTTTCTGCCATTTTTGCATGAAAAATTACTTTAACGATTAAGCGTTTATCAAAATAGTTGGCGATTATTTTCCTGTCAATCGACTGATCGATTAGTCGACTAATCTTGCAGCTCGACTTCACAGAATGACTGACAAGCTGATAATAAGACAGCATAAATGTAAACAATTTGAGAGCAATACAAATGGTGAAAATGTAATAATAAAACCATTAAGATAGATATCATCCAATATCATCATCACCAGCTAAAATGTCAGAAAATTGTGAAAAATGTCCATCCCAGTTTCTTATGGAGTCCAAGGTGATGTCTTTAGGTGTCTTGTTCTGTCAGTCCAGAACCCAAAGCTAGTCAGTATAATGTGATATTAAACAGAGAAAAGCATGAAATCTCCATAATTGAGAGGCTGAAAACATAATTTTCTGCCATTTTTGCATGAAAAATCACTTAAGCGATTAAGCGATTATCAAAATTTCAAAATAAAATACAAAAAAAAATGATCAAAAATGCACTCGAGAAATAAAAAACAAATGAAAATAGATATCAACCAATATCATCACCACCATCATCACCACCAATAGGCATCATTATGACCAGCATCATCATAAATCACTACCATCATCATCAGCAGCACTAAAAATATTCAAATATTTAAACATTACCATCACTATATAGAAATAATCTGTATGAAATAATTCATCCAACAACTACTATTCAAATTCAGTCAATTTCCTCATCATGTCCCCTCATCAACATCACATTCTCGTCTTATATTTGGCTGTAATTCCTCCGTCAGTCTAGAAACCAAAGCTATTCAGTATAATGTGATATTAAACAGAGAAAAGCATGAAATCTCCATAATTGAGAGGCTGAAAACATAATTTTCTGCCATTTTTGCATGAAAAATCACTGAAGATTTCAAAATAAAATACAAAAAAAATGATCAGAAATACACTCGAGAAATAAAAATGATGAAAATGTCATTATAAAACCATGAAAATAGATATCAACCAATATCATCACCACCATCACCACCATATAGGCATCATTATGACCAGCATCACCATCATCATCATAACTCACTACCATCATCATCACCAGCACTAAAAATATCCAAACATTATCATCACTACATATAAATAATGTGTATGAAATAATTCATCCAATAACTGCTATTCAAATTCAGTCAATTTCATCATCATGTCCTCTCATCAACATCACATTCTCATATCATATTTGGCTGTAATTCCTTTCCATCATTCCGTCTCTGGTGCACCCTGACCCGGTGCGCAGCGCCTCCAGACCCGGATGCGCTCACTCTCCCTCTCCCTGACCTTAATCTCATCATCTTTACCCGGCCACCGGCAGCACAGCCTGCTCGGTCCACAGCCCCGCTCGACTCGACTCGGTCTCGGTTTATACCCCCGCAGCTTTCGGGGACATGTCACTCACCGTTCTCCAGCGAGGCTCTCTGTCTCTCTCTCTGTCTCTGTCTGTCTCTGTCTCTATGATGGAGACTGCGCGCTGCCGGGTGAACGCTTAATTGGAGGAGCGGAGCTGGAGTGAAGGCGTCTCTGGACAGGGCAGGGCTCTGCGGTGTCGCACCTGAGAGAGACCAAGTCCGGTAGATTGTCTCCTGTCCTCTCCTGTCCTCTCCTCTCCCGTTAACCCTCCGCTTGATCTCACCCTCACACGCTCCTCATTTACGCACGGATCTGTGCGCATTGACATCCCCCGCTGCAATTAACTGGGCTTTCAAAGTGATGATGGCACCTCGCGGTTCACACACTTCTACACACACACGGTTCACATAATGGCAATAACAGAGTAAAAACAATCACAATACATTCATATATTAATAACAATAGTAATACACACGGTTGTTTGTGTCTTCTGGAAGAAGTCCGGGTCGGGATCCGTTCATTCATTCATTCATTCACTCTCTCATCCCTCTATCTGTTCATCCTTCCCTCCGTTCAGTCCCTCATTCAGCTGATGAATAAACCAGTCCTCTCCTCTCGCGCGGCGGCGGCACGGGGAGCACGCGCACTTCACCCGGCGCGCGCTCTTGCGCCCTCCCCAGTCTCTCTCTCTCTCTCTCTCTCTCTCTCTCTCTCTCTCTCTAGCTAGGAGCATCTCCCCCCTCTTTCCCTCGCTTTCTAGTGCAGAACAACAAGACAGAGAGAGAGAGAGAGTGAGATGGAGACAGGGAGGATGAGCTGATGTGTGAGCAGGAGACAGCGCGAGCTTGACAGCGGCTATTACAGTGTGTGTTTGTGCCTGTGTGTGTGTGAGTGTGTGTTGGAAGAATGTGAACCAAAGGAGCATGCACTCCCGGCAGCATCATCCCCTGCACTGATAAACACACATCACTGGAGGGAGAAATGAGAGGAGAGACACAGAAGTGTAACAGTTCAACCAGAGATTGTTTACATTATCAACCATTTCCTCCCTGAATCACTTCATTGTTTCCTCTGTGTAAAAAAACACTCGGTCAAAACCGAGTATATGTCTGGACCGTGTACGGTCAGTCTGTAAATCTGTGGCTAAATTGTTATACAAATATTCAGTGGTCATGTCTATAATGTTAAATCCAGCTACATGTCCGATACATGTCCACCAGGTCCGGTGAGGACTCTAGAGGACGCGCTGCAACTGGCCATCCAAGCGGTGGCTACCCTATCGTTGAATGCACGTGATTGGTCCCTGGTTTTCAGCTTGCCGTTTCAAACAGGAAACAACATGGCGGCCTGCTTATAAACCTTCTGTCATTACGTCTAAACAATCCACCAAAATCTACTTCTGAAGACATTTTCAGCGAGAAATAGGCGATGCCACTGCTGAATCTGGTTTCATTTTAGAACTAGAATGGCACTCGGAGAGCGCAGACCTCCGCCAAGGTGCCTGACTTTAAAAACAGATCACAGCTCCCAGCTGGCGGTTACGTGAGGTGGTTAGCTTATTATTAACACGGTGTGTTTCCGTGTAACGTGTCGCCGGATGCCTCTCTCATTCAGCAGCCTTGTTATGTCTGTATAACGTTACACTACGTTGTCTCTCATCCCGTCATCTACTGCTTTTTTCTTTCTCACCGCGGACGGCCAGCAGCTCCCGCACACACATCCACACAGGTATCTCTCTGCTCGCAGAAGGAGGTGGGGGCACGCGTCATCAACGCGTCATCAGTTACACTGTGCATGTGTTATACCCTGTGGTCTTAATGCTCAGGCTGATCGGAATCCTTAAAAATATTCCTGAATTCGGGTCATGATCCAAATCGCCACCAAAATCTAATGGATTGTTCATTGTGCCACACCCCACCCCTCTAAAAACTTTCATTCAAATCCATAGCGGACTTTTGGAGTAATCCTGCTAACAGACAAACAAACAAACAAACCAACAAACCACCCAACAAACAAGCCAATACCAGTGAAAACATAACCTCCTTCGTAGGCCTTCGGCCTTGGTGGAGGTAACTTGATCGCTTAGTTTGACAGCTCGGTCCAAGTTTTCGAGCGCTGGACAGGCTCATTTGCATAAAGTTGCGCTTTTTCAACTTTATGCAAATACAGACCCTCTCCAACACGCTGCAACAATCCCACCATGTACCGGGCGTATGTTCTCATATTTTCCATAGGAAATGAATGGAAAGCGTTGAGACGTCCTCCGTCACTGGATCTAGTGGAAATGCACCGATAGAAGACAGCACTCGCGCTGGTGAGTGTAATAGCTCACACGCCCCCCTGAAAACGGAAACAAAGGACTGTTCCCGCATTTTTAAAGAGCAACGGCCGACCAATCGTGTAACTTTATCGCTCAGTCACTCAGTGACAGACTATTGTGTTTGTAGGGCCAGCCCTCTGTGGTCCAGCCAAAAACAGTGAAAGATGTCTTTACAGTAATGTCCTGCTCTGCCTCTCTGTGCTCCTCTCCAGCCACACCATCAGAGACGATTACCAAGAAGCTTTTGTTGCCATTTTCCATCCGTCCACCAGATGCCTTCGGACTTTCCCTCCTTTCCCTCCTTTCCCTCCTTTCCCTCCTTTCCCGATCTCCTGACTGCCACAACAGCCCGTTCTCACTCCCAAATCGTCAAATACCACCGTTCGGCTAGTTACCCTCAGCATCGGAAACCGACGCACGGAGGCACCCTTTAGCAACAGTGTGTGATGAACCGGGTTTTCAACTTACTCCAATGTGAACCCACCCGCAGCGTTATTCAACGGTTGGAGCGAGTGACGTAGTATTACTAGCGTGAGAGTCCGTTAAGAGCAGGCGGGAGGGGTGGGGACTTTCAACCAGGAGACCGGTGTTCGGGTCCCGTGTGAAACCAAATGAGTCGTCGGTATCGTCAGTTTGGTTATTCACTAGTCACATGAAGTTAATGTGTATGACTTGTCCATTTTGCAGAGAGAATTGGAGGTGAGTTAGCTACATTTTACTATATCTATTGTACATTGTTATCTTGACAGCTACGCTCTGATTGTAAGAAAAGCAGAAAAAAGGCAGTGACGTTGGGGAATCGGCTCGTGGCTCTTCTTCAACTGTGCGAGAGCCTGTGGACGGCCGACCAAAATGTCTGACACGTCCAACGGCCGGTCGGGAGGAGTTAATCGGTTCTTGGTGCCCCCCTGCAAACTGCACGGCAAATGAGAGCTGACGAAGCTGAAAATGGTCCCGACTCTAATTGAGTCGTACTGCTCAAAACTCAGCCCAGAAACGGGCTACAATCGTACAGTGGTATGCCCAGCTTTGTGACATGTTTTCCATACTGATGTTACATTTCCGTATGTATTTTACTGGTCACTGAATTCATCATGCTGCCTCCAACTGTCTGCATTTGGGTACGGTCCTGCATAAAGTTTGAATAAATATGCAGTATTGTGGAAATGTTGGCGAGAAGTTGTTCCTCACAAACCTTCACCAGAAGAGAGACACAGATATTACTTGAATTGTGAGACCTAAAAGTTGTTGTTTGGATTGGAATTTATGTGCGGATTGGATGAGTGCTGTTCCGCCTCACCTCTCTACAGAGGAGGAGGCAAAGAGGGATAGCCTGCGATGAGATGAGATATGGGGGGATGTGGAGGGGGGTTAGGGGGCAAGAGATGGATGAGGGACAAAAGGGCCGTGAGAACATTGGAAAAGTGGACTAGGAGAGACTAAAGAACAGAGGCGGAAAGGAAAGGATGGAGGCCAGAGAGCAGAGATGAGAGGAGGAGGAGGGAGAGGGTAGGAAGGATGGGTGCTGCGAAGACAGTGAAAAGGAGCGGGAGGAAAAGGAGGAGCGCCGGAGTCGATGTAAATAATGAGAGCGGGGAGACGAGTATACATTATCCGTCTTCTCGACACAGTTGATCAGAGTTCTGTCTCAGCGTGAAGCATGGCCTTTACACCGCGAGCTAATTCACACCCCGAGGGGGCATCTCACACACACACACACACACACACACACACACACACACACACACACACTAACACTGAACAATCCCAGCTAATACGCTGAGTGAACACACACACACACACACACACACACACACGCACACAACCATCCACATCCAAATGCATTCCAGCTGCATGCATAAATTCATAGCTGGACAAACAAACAAGCACATTTGCACACACACACACACACACACACACAACAGTACGAAAATATGCATGAAAGAACAATACACATGAACACGTGTGCAGACAAACAGATGCCAACACAGCCACCGCGCCCACACACAGATTTCTATTACGGCATGTTATTAATGAATAACATGGTGGAAATATTCTTCTTCAGAATAATTACAAAGGCATTGATGCGTTCTCTTTCATCTCCTCTGTTTTTTTGAAAGTTCAAGCTGCTAATATTCTCTATTTTAGACCCAAAATGTTTGTCAGTTTGTCTCTCAACACTTTCAGACTTTCTGTGATACTCAGCCCCAAACGCAGTACAGCTGTAGAAGGATGTATTGTGGGATCAACTCATAACAGTGCCCATGTTCATGAAGGAACATGTCACCCAGTACAACAGCGTGACTCCCTAAAGTGTTTTTAATAGTCTTTGGGCAACGACGGAGCACTGTGGCACAGAGGAACAAGCTGTATCATGCCGTGGCTACACAGACAATACTTGCCCATAGAGGGGGGGGGAAGTCAAGGTGGATGGATCGGTCAATAAAACGTTGAACAGGAACATGGGAGGCTGCTGTTTGTTTCCTGTTTCATACCGACAATCAACGCTGCGTCTTTTTAAAGGGGACATATCATGCCCATTTTAACATTTAGCCTAATTGCTGTTTTCATGAAATATTAAGTTGGTTCTTCTATCACATGATGATTCGAGTTTATGTTTCCTGTGATTGTTATTATATTATGGTTTAATGGTATGAGATTAGTCAAAAAAAAATACGTTTGGTTCTGCAAACACCTGTACACTATACACCCACAGTCCACACACTCCATTTCAGAAAAGGCTAACCTTCTAGAGTCCATATTTAATTTGATTTCTACAACATTACCCACTTTGTTGCTCCACGCTAGCAAACTAGCTCTAATAAGAGACGTATTCAACGTGAACAATGCAACACTCCTTTTTGCCCATATACTCTGTTGTCGTTGATGCTCACAGCTCGGTTTTGCATTTCATGAGTAAAAATCAGCCTTTTATCTGATCACAACCTAATGGTGGAGTACATTACATACATACAATAGCCAATTTGTATATGAGACTGTTGCTCTTGACCTCAGGTTCAAGACCTTTTCCATCTTTCTTGACCAATTCCTTTCTTCTCAAGAAATAATGAGATTTTTCCACATGTGCAATGTAGATATTACCTCAGAACTACCACATTTTAATTAGCCAAGGTTAGACTAATTCTGACATGATGCCTATTAGTTGGTGCCAAGATGACAGCAGTCTTCCAAATGTCCATGCAGATACAGTATATACACACTCAAATCCAAATTGTTAATTAAGCTACCTCAGACCCAGCGGGAAAATGAAAGTCCTTTGGTACCAGAGCTGCAGGCTGTGACACCTGTAGAAACACTTCTTAAGAGCTGTATAGTTGTCAAGCTGCCTTTGGACCGACTCCGTGGATGAGCAATACACGCTGCTCTCTGTCATGTATTCCACACTCTTTGGCAGACAAATAGTTGGCGCGGCACAAAAGCCAGTTACAAACTAGGCTTCTTCACACTGACTTGGCCCCTGTTGCTGTTCCCTACACCCGTCCCCTTTGTAGTCGATATAAGCTCATCTACACTGGCTGCATTCAATGTACCTAACAGTAAGCACCAACATGTGTTTTCAACTCAACTATTCTATTGTGGGGAGGATTATTTGGAACATTACAGCGACAACCAGATGTACCAGTACAGCAGAAAATTGTGGCTGAGATTGGCCCATATGTTTTCCTGACAGTTAAACATGTCATTAGGGATGTCAATAATTAACCGTTTAACTGTTAACCGACATAAAGTATTTTAACCAATTAACGCTATCGGTTAAAACGGTTAAAAGGAATATTAATAATTCATTCAAAAGCTGAGCGGCTCAGAGGAGCGGCTCATCTCTTTAAGGAGAAAAGCTGGTCCACCTTAACAGCCCACCTTAAGAGGCAGAGCCGGAGTTGCAGTATACAGGAAGTTGGCTCCGGTCTCTCCATCGACGTATTAAAAGAACAGCTCCAGCTCACTTGAGCGCAGTGGAGGAGTTGTAGTTTCATAGCATTTATTCACCGACAAATAAACTGTTCACACACTGCTACACCTACGTTCACAGCTAGAACGCCACCAACAACCTCACACTCACCGCCAACACACACACACACACACGGTCTGTTGGAAACTCGCTAAAGTTACGCAGACTGCGTGTGCGGTGGCGAGCACGAAGCCTCCGGCAATGCTAGAGCTGCTAACGTAGCACAAACACACACACTTTTTGGACACTTGCTAAAGTTATGCTGGGCAGACACACAGCTGACAACCTGCTAAACTTAACTAAATGTGCGATGGAGACTTTTACTGGGAAAGTGGCTGCATGTCCGCGACACTACACGCAGCATCGTAGCTGCTAAGTTAACGCTCCTGGACGGTGAAATGGAGACTCCTGTTAACGAATATCTGTTGTGCTGGTACACAGCTGCATGCGATGCACAAATCTTGTCGGTTAACGGTTAATAATCGGTTAACGAGGGTCGGTTATTGGTTAAGAACATTTTTCAAAATGAGCATCCCTACATGTCACTATTCTTATATAGCGCAAAAAAACATGAAAACATTTTTTTTTTCCAAAAGCTTTGAGGCCAAGATGATGCTGCGTAACAGGAATCCCACAAAGCACCTCTAAAGCTCATTAATCAACACATTATATATTCTTTGTTTAATCCATATAAATGAAAAGCTGTGGTTTTACAGGGGTTGTGTGCCAGAATATTTCTTGGCCAGGCGCTAAGCTAACCAGCTGGCTTTAGCTTGATAAATTTAACCTCATCTAACTCTCGGCAAGAAAGAAAATTTCCAGAAATGTTGAACAGTTCTTTTAAAGTCAGGACGAACAATAACCTTTTGACCTTGTTAGCTTCCCTATTTCACAACAAGTGGGAACAAAAACTTCTAGTTTCATACTGCAATCACATCACTTTCACTTCTAGGAATTGGATATTCTCATGCTGTTTAAAAGCACCTTTATTTCTAAGAGTGTAGAGACAAAATCCAACCACTACTACAAGCACACAGACTGATATGAGTTTGTATCAGGGTGCTGCTGTAAATGAGCTGGCGTGATTAGAGAAACTACCTTCGATAAATAAAGGCTAATAGAGGCCAAACTCCCCAAATCCCATCTCAGAATCCTCTCATGTACTCGTGAAGACAGTTCAAATATTGGGACATGATTACACAGTAGCCTACTAATCAAGCTATTCTGCTTTATCTCTGATCTTATAAACCATTGTTGGCTCCTGATTATTCATGAGCCGCCTCAGACTCATTCTGCCGGGCCACCGGAGCAATTGTAAGTCATGCTGAGTGTGGTCCATAGGGGAGCTGTGAAACACAACTAAATGAAGACGAGGAGGATTGCCAGTAAATGAGCCTTGATAATTTGAAAGGGAAAAGATGAGCGCCACTGCCACACTAACACCGTTTCTCTCTCACACCAGCTAAAATATGCAGGATAATACATGCTTCCCTGCTTGTAGATACACCTACAACCATGTCCGGACACATGAACCCGCCACACACATGGATTCAGAATCATAGAAACACACATGCTCCTCACACCCGCTGCTTGATTGTTTTCCGTCCACTCGAGGTTATTACGGCGCTAACGGCCATACAAGTGCATCGAAGCATCTGTCGCTGTGGCGTCCTGGCGTTAGGCGCGTCGTCAATCACAACAAAAGTCGATGGCTAAGTGCTTACGTGGCTCTGGGGCCGATTGTTTTCAGCACAAACACACACACTCTGCGTGCTGTAGCTGCGTCCACTGAAACAAACACATGCATGTTTAGCAGATACAATATATTCAAACTGGCACGGCCTGATGCTCCAACGTGCATAGACACACTCAAACACACACACATAAAAGATTCAGATGAGACCACCTCCATCAGCCTGCTGGGTTATTGATCAGCGTTGAAATGAAACCAATCAGATCTACGACAGACACGCCCTCACACACGCAGAATCCCTGCGTGCGTCCTGCCTGATCTCATTGTGACTCGTGAACATGGAAATGCACCCTGAAGACCAGATGATGCCTGCGTTACCAATGGTGGCACTGAGCTGTCATCTGAAACCGAAAGCCACCAGCAAAACAAGAAGTATGATCTTATAATTGGTCATCAATCTGTGACGTACAGCTTCATGAAAATATTTTATGTTGTGTAATAAGAGCGTAAAATTCATAAAGGAGAAGTTGCTGCAAGTGAAACAAGTCATAAGTCATAGTTCCACTTTACAGTTACCACTACACAGTATGACTGTGAGAACGTTTGCAACATGCACATGCATTTTTGCAACTCCACAAAAAAAATTCAATTCAACTGTATTGTGTGTATTTAATGGTCCATACCAGTCTACACTCAGCTTCAAATTGTTGGTTTGTTTACACAGAAATATCTGAGCAGCCATCATTGGAAACTGTTTGGAAAAAGGCAGGCACTTTCAAACAATACTTGGCAGGTGATTGGATGAACTATCGGTCAATCAAACTCTTGCCGAAGCCGGTCGGGAGAAGAGCGAAGACATCTTTTCCATGGAGAAAAGCCTTCAGTGTCGTTCTTTGCTCTTCTTTCAATGAAGAAATACTCTCCGGTTCTGATATAACTGATGTTATTGCAGCTACGCTAACCTCTTCAGGAGCCTCCATTTTTGTTTAGATCGAGCAGTCGCCTCTCTGTGTTGCGTCACGCACACCTAAAGCTGTTTTCACATTACGAGCGGCACCACAACAACATTCTACATTTTCAATGGAAGCCGCTGATATGAAGCTACAAACGCCCGACACTTGTTGCTGTGTGACGGGTGGGATGCACTACAAATAAAGTTGAGCTGGTCTCTTTTTTCAGCGCTCCGATGTGAAGTCAACCAATCATATGTTTTTGTTTCACCCTCTGCCGTTCCATCCAAAAAAAATGTTTAGTCAGTTCCCAGTGCTATTTCACAACATAACTACGTCAATGAGCGCTTGAGCAACACTTCAACGGCGACGATGTAGCTGGCCATGCTGGCTGTTTTGTTGCTTTTGTCACTCGCAGTGTGAACATAGCATTGATGATGATTGGCGATTGGTCCATGCTCTGGCTTGCCAGACTCATTACTTAAAGCTTGACGAGATGGATTTTCGTGTGATACGTGATCTCATGACAGCTGCTGTGGGTAAGTAACTTGTATACAAAAACTAAACAAAGATAAACTTCATCTCCGCTCAGACAGAAAAGCACACTCAAATATTAAATAGAAACATGAACACAGGTGCAAAATATCTTATCCGCATGCACATGTTCGCACGCACCTACGCTCTATCCCTCTGTGTCTCACACACACACATTCACATAGTTCAATATAACCAGGGGTGTTGCAAGGAAAATGGTCCCAAAGTGCAATTCATCACTTCTGTCTCCTCCTGTTTCTTCTCCCCTCAAGCAATACTGACCTTTCCCGATGATTCATATGACTACACACAAGCCCACGTACACTAAAACACAAACACTTATAAGCGTACACACACACACATCTTGAATTTTTATATGCACGTCTTATGTTAACGTCGCAATTTGGGGCATTTATGATTTAGTAAAATTGAGATCCCTTTTTGGAGTTGATGGAAATGTCTGGCAGCCTGCAGCAGGGACCGGACACACAAGGATATAGTTGAATAATATAATGGGCTTTAAGGAGTAGAAGTGGGATGAAAAATGCGTTGGTTTATTGGCAAATGTATTGCAATTCCTCTCCTTGTAATGATGGCCATCTATCACCGCCTTTATTTTATTATTTTTCATGCAGATTTGTATTCTTATGCTAATGTTACAGTTACTTATCCCATTGCTGTTCTGCTGACTGGGACTTGCTGGAGCCAGCAGTCAGTGTACGTTCTCATTAGCGTTCCACGGTTTGTTAATGTAATTGTGCTGCTCCCTCAACGGCGTTTTACACCACTTTCCTAACTTTGCGAAGAAAAGTAGAGCCAAAGTTGTACACAGTGTGAGGTGTACTCACAAATTAATTATACCATTTTGTGTCTTACGTGATGGAAAACTTTTACCTCCAAATGTGAAATCACAGTCAGCCCAAAAAGTTTAAGATACCTCGTGTTTTTTTTAGCTTGTTCTTGTTTTCTGGTTAGGCTCTTAAGATTTTGTTCCCACCTGACTGGGTCCAACAAGCAGCTTGTCTCCAAAACACATCAATTAAACAGGAGCAATGACGCCATCAGCAAGCAAGCTTGACATGAACTAGTTCAGTCAGCAACCCAGATACACAAGGGGGGGGAGGGAAAGATGGGGGAGAGAGCAGAAGGAGGCAGAATTGAAGCTGCGAGAAAAGGAGGTATGGGGCAGATTAGAGAGAAGGGGGGGAGAAGATAAAATAGAAAAAGGCAGCGATGGAAAAAAAAGTGATGGAGGCACAAGGGCAGAGAAATAGAAGAAGAGACACAATGAATAAAAGGGGGGAAATGCTGAGAGTCTGTGAGCGGGCGAAATGAGAAAGATGGGGGAGAGGATTAAAGCAATGAGGAAGACGGATCTACTAATGCAGATACCATGTATTTTCATCTGGGCTGAAAATCCGTCTTGTTTTGTCCCATGTTGCGCCTCTCCACCCAATTTCCTGCCTCTCATCACTGTCAAAGCAAAACAAATAAAATCTTTAAGGAGGATGGATTACCTACTCTTCTTGTGAGGGATGGAGAGGAAAGCAGAACGCTTGGAGCGGAGCCACTAGATGTGTCACCTGACCTAATGATTGCTGCATTTGCTGTAATACAATGGCTGCGATTAGCAGGTTGACATGCACCCTAAGGGCACTCTAAATATAAAACATCAATATTATGTTCAAAGAAAGCATGGGTTTCTTCGTTTTAACTACACAGTTTATTCTAACTTTGTTAAATCAACGTATTAATTGCTGAAGTGAGTTATACTATTAGGTGTTTTGCCAATGACAACAATTTAGCAACATGTTTTAAAGCTAGGGTTGGTAATCTTCTTCAAAAACATTTTTGTAATATTTGTTGAAATTCTCGTTACATCCCGACAGCAATTAATAAATTAAACTCTCTGACAAAAAAAAGCTTGCTTTAATTGCTTGACAGCTGTGAGTACTAACAATAGCCATGTTCGTTGTTTACGTTCATTATGCTATTTTTGGGGGAGGGGCTTTAGAGGGAGACCTGAAGGGACGGGCTGTCAGTGTTACCGACTTGGCGATTTTCTCGCTACATTTAGCGACTTTTGGAGCTAGTGCACTAAAACTTTTGGTCAAATCAAAGACTTTCACTGACAGATTTAAACTAACAATACAATTCATAAAGTTTTACGAGCAATGCAATTCAATGCAATTCAAAGCAATGAAAGAAAATGTATCCGTATCCTAAATTCTGAGGCCGTTTTTCTTTCTGGCACTGATTGCTGTCATGTATAAAGAAGCATGAGACATTAATTCTTGCTCGCAAATGTTAGCATGAGCTGCACAACTAAACTTGGCAACGTAGCTGTCTATTATGCTAGTTTGCGGTTGAAAAAAAAAATCACTCATAATCAATTTAGTTTGCATTTGTATTAGTGTCATCCACAATGTCATCAACAAATTTATTAATTAAGGGTTTCAAAACTTGCGCATTTCATGATCTTTTCAGCTCCTTTAATCCCAGTCATGAAGTAAGGAGGTCCAAAGTAAAGAGGCAGAATTTGATTATACTTCCCAGTAGGCCTATAACATGACAACAATCAAAGCAATATTTCCTTTTCTGCTTCTTTACACATAGAGAAATGTTAACTGTGCTAAAATACTGTACATCTATTGCCTCCACTGGGCTCTCAACATGGCGACGGCTAACGGTGCTAATTGCGCTAACAGTGCAAACAACGGTAACAGTGTTGACAGAGATAGCAGTGTTTACCTGAGGGGGAACCGAGGGTGGGCGCTACGCTTCCACAACAACGTTATCAGCTGTAACCGCCGTATGAGAGCAGTGCATAGCGGCGGCGGTGAACTAGCCAGTGTGGCATGCTCACATGCACTAACATGCATGTGCGGTCAACAAAGCACAGAGAAGCTCAGATTACAACACACATAGAGGGAGAGTGACTTCATTCTCTGCTAAGGTAGACATTACTCCTCTATATCTTTGCATAGTGTTACAACCCGGCTCAAAGGTTGCAACAAAAATGGGAGACCAGACGAGTTTAAAAATAGTAACAGGCATTTATTTAACAAACTAACAATCAATAACTAAATAAACGTGGAAAGTCAGTAATCAGTGATGTAGGCATGTGTGGGTGTGTGAAAATGTCTGCTGCAAACAAAACCAAAACAGGTGTGCCAGCCAAGGAAGAGAGCGACATCTGTTGAAAGGTAGAGAGCTTTTATCCCAACCACACCAAGCCCAGGTGTGGCTCATCAACCTGACGACCCTCTCTCCTGCAAAACAAAAGTGAACCAGCAAAAAGACACGGGACACCAAGTGGAGTGGAGGGGTCGTCACAATAACAAATAGTCGTTTGCTGTTATATAATGTTATGAATGTCGTATAGAGAACCTTTAATTTAATCGCATGCACTGTTGCCCAAACTTCTTCAAACACCTTCTATAGTCCACGATGTTCAGTTAAAGTAATAAATGTATTTTGTCTTTTACAATTAAATTTGCAATGCATTATGTTATATAAGATAGTGATAAAGGATTTCAGCATTACAGTAAATTATGATTAAATTGGCCAAGAGAATATAGGAAATGGCTTTATTGTATGGTGGCTCTACACATGATAATTAAGTGAAAGCATGAATACAGATTTTGCTGCAGGCAGAGCTTAACGGTGGTATACATAAACTGATTATCCAACAAAAGCTCAATTAACTGCAGACAATTAAAGCAGCATTGTGATAATGACTATATTGTTGTGATGATAACCAATGCTTACTTAATGATCTATTATTTAGTTGCTGCGAGCTGTGAATAATTAAAACATGTATACATCTATTTTCCAGGACGCATTGAATTGAAGTTGAAGTGTCTGAGGAACAGGAAATTACATCCAAATCATGAAGTTGTTTCCGCAGCCTGAGCCAGTCAAGGACTACAACTATTCATTAACTATCATTAGACTACCTAATGACAGGCATGTACCAGTGTGCACCTCACAGTTCACATATGGAGCACATATGTTTCAGACCAGCGTGTATACATATCTATAGAAACTCTCTGAGCACACACGTACCACTCCAACCACATGAGAACGGGTCAACCATAATTGATGATATTAGAGGGTTAAAAAGGGCTGGACGAGAGTGTGTGTGGCTTGGAAGTTGACAAGACAGAGAACAGGCACCGGTAGGAGGGAGTGTGTGTGTGTCCACTAAAGTCAAGGCAGAGGTTAATTACAGTTTTTAACCTTTAGCCGAGCCAGGACTCGGAAGACAGACTACTCGAAATATAGGCTACAGTTGGTTCTTGCAGAAAGAGTTATTTTGTCTACTTTCAACGTTATAAAGTTACATTAGTCTATTTCTTGTCCGTATTTACAACTTCGTAAATGGAAATTTAGTTCACAAGTTGTGACGTGTTTGCTGAAGTTTTCAGAAATAGCGGAGACCATGGAAGTTAATTTTCGGTGGACGATAAGTTAATATATTGACATTTTAGTAGACAATTTTCTTCGTAATTTTATAATACGTCTGAAGAAAATGTTGTCATTATGGCTTTGCATTTCCTGCATTACGTTACCCGCTGGCTAGCTTGCTAAATTGTTAGCCTTGGTGGCTTCTAGACGCCAACAGTAGCGTCCATGTTGCTGTTACCTAGCGGCGGTGTTCTCACGACTTAACCACTCGAACGCCAAGCATATCATGTACACAACGTCCCACGTCGTAACTACGGGTTCACAAGTTCCATTTGAAGGCAGCATAACTGAATATATAGAGAGATATTGGCAAGAAAACGCACTTCCCAAATGTGAAACTATTCTTTTAACGTTTAAGAGACATATTTAAGAGACGAGAGCTTCTTGAAACACATCTTTATTTGCACTGGGGAAAGGAAAGTTTCCTCAACCCTGTGACAGATTTCTAACTTGTCATAAGAAGAGAATGATTTCAACAATAGTCCTAGATCAAATGTCTTGTTGAGCTGGGCTTTTTTGTATTTTTTTTTATCCACAGGAGAAAAAGTCAGCAACCCATTTTTAGTCCAAAACTTTAAAGTTTAAGAAGAGCTGGGTTATAAGACCGACAGGCTGCACAAGGGCGGGGCGGATGGAATTAGAAAGCTGCCATATGTCGGCCTTGTGATCACAGAGTGACTTAGTTATACAGCGAGGGAGCGGTCCGTGGATAATGAGCATGTTCTGAGAGAAATGACGAAAGGGCTGGAGTTGAATGAGGGGGCTGGAGGAGTGTGTTCACTCTCATGTAGGTTAAGTTTGCCCTTTTCCGTGTTCCTGTCTCTTACACCTGCGCTAGTCCTCTGATTTCTCTCAGACTCTTCTTTTATTCTGACGGTCACCCAAAAGTCTTACATTTACTGCCACCTTTTCTGCTCTTCCATTACCTTAATTCTTTCTCTGCACTCTCTCTACACCTCTCTCATCTCTTGGTCCTGCCTGTTTGATCCTTCCATTGTTGCTCTTCCTCTCTCCGTGTCTGGTACACACTGTCTGTATTTTCGGGTATGCTTCTCATCTTTTTGGGAATTGGGAAATCCACTTTCTTCACACCAGCTTTCTTTTCTTCTCTCTAAGCTCTCCCGCTTCAAATAATTCAAAACCTGCTCTGCATCTTCCTCGGCTCCCGCATAGACTGAACTGGGGTCTGCAGAGAGGAGGGGAAAATGCTTGAAAGGGCCGCGATTGAAGCTGCGGCTGCGGCGGCGGCAGACAGGCAGTGTCCTGGCATTAAATTGGAAGGAACGTTTTGGGAGCTGCTTGGAAGCGCTGCTGCGTTTGCTCTCAAACAACCACACATACACACACACACACACACACAGAGTGGTGGTTTAGAGACAGTGTGGGAGTACATACGCCTCCGTTTCCCAAAATAACCGCCAGATGAGGGGCAGGGAGGCAGGGCGAGGTTGGTACAGGAAGATATAAATGGATGCTAATTGTATGGCTCCTTGAGATTACACTGAAATCCAACAGACTTGTACAAAAACACACACTCACTGTGTCCGTGTATGTGTGTTAAAATGATCCTGCTTGTACGAGTGTTAGGATCAGTCTTTCTCACTCTTATGGATGGCAACTTTATGGCTCTTAGATGCTCCAAGCGTAAATGGCTTTACTCATACAAAGCACATACAGATTATAATGGATAATAATCGTATGGTTCCCCGAATCCAACCAAAAAGAGAACTCCCATGTATTATTTCTATAATCCCTCCAAAAATAGAGTTCAAAGAGGCGAGTCTCAACAGTAATTTTCTCGAGCTGCTCCATCCTTACACCAAAAGCTGACTGTACAGACTCTGCCTGTTTGTCTAAGCTTAGTAACTCACATTAGTTCTGTTTGGATACACCGAATTAGAAGAAGCTGCATCACATACCCTCGAATCCCCTCACAGCTTCCAACAAAAATAGTTTGCTCCTCCTACTCAAGTGTCACTTTACTGACTTTGCAAAATAGACTCATTTGGTTTCTAATCTCACAAGAGGCTCTTAATGCAAGAGAGAGGAGAGGGAGAGAAATGAATGATGCAGAGGAGGAGAGGAGGAATGGAGGCAGCTCCAGATATAAATGGTAGATAATTACATGGTTGACTCTGCGGCGTTGATGTGAGCAAGAGAGCAAAGTAGAGAGACAATCAGTGGAGGATACACAGTGCCACACAAACACCCCAGGATTGCTCTGAATGATTTTGTACAAACAATAAGAGATATTTTTCTCATAAGCAGCACTCAGTCAAAAGCATTATTTCAGGAAATGAGAAACACTGTATTTTTCCCATTGACGTAGATGCAATTTTCACGGGCAACCCCGATCCTGACATCATCATTTTCCACATGTTGCACAATGTGTTATTACAGCGATCAAGCGCAATCAAACATGATTTTTCCTCTTTTTGTTTTCGCAATAAAACCACACAACCTGTGACAGGAGATGAAGCAGTGTGACCAAGGAGGAACACAGCTCAGCAAACGTCAGAAGAAAGATCAATTTGTAGTCCTGCCTCGCCACCTGCTGCTCATACAAGGTATGACAACAAACTGACCAGGTTGTATCCTCTCCTCGAAGAGAGGGAAAAAGAACACAAGTCAATACACACACAGTGTTGATGCCCTTCCTCCTTCTTGCTACCAGCTTGGTGGATGTTTAACACGTCTTACCAGAAATAAGTTGAGTAAGAGACAGTCTAATCTGTGTGATTACACTCGCATGCCTACTGGCTCTTGCCCCACCCTCTCCTTATCAGCCTCAACATCTGACAAAAACAAATCTCACATAACTGTTGAGTAACATGGGTTCTGCCGTCCCTGTCTATCTCCTTTTGATTCACCTTTAGCCTCAATTTTTTTTTATATACTGTCTGCAACTCCCTTTCAGAGAGAAAGAAAAAGGCAACCTAACATGACCCAGTCCCAAACAGGTATTTCCACGAATGTCTGTCTATATGAATGTATGTCCATTTATCTATTTTTTGTCAACTTCTCTTTCCAAGGTCAAGAATGAAGAATGACACTTTTAAGCTAACACAGACAAGAAGTCTTTAAATCTATCTGCTGAGGAAGACCATGTGATAAAGCACAAGTACGAGTACAATTACAGCTTAGAGAACACTTTAGAGCAGGGGTGCCGAGGGCCACAACCGGCCCGCCAAAGGGTCCGGCCCACTGGATGACTTTGCAAAGTGTGAAAATTGCAGCAAAGTGATTCATTCCAATTTTTCAGTAAAATGCACAGCTATTCTTATTCATCCACTGGAGGTCCTTCTAAGAGTAGCAGGCCCTATGCTGGACACGCTATTACAGATCCCACATACAGGCTATGTGACACAACACTGTCAAGCGTAGACTACCGTTCAGGCAGGAGCCACCGGTGGAAAATTATCAAAAAGGAGAAAAGTGGACAAAGAGTGTAGGGTTTTCCGAGAAAAATGGACCAGTTCCTATTTCTTCACAGAAGTAAATGGGAAGCCAGTGTGCTTGGTGTGCTCACAGCACCGTTCAATGCTCAAGAAATATAATATTCAGCGCCACTATCAGACTCATCATGGCGGAAAATCAAAGAACTTGCAAGGACAACTGAGAACAGAGAAGATAAATGAATTGCTGGCAGGTTTTTGGAAAAAGTCTGTTTGTAGTTTGTAGAGATGTTCATCATCTGTTTTGTGAACGTTTTCAGAATGTACTTGTAGTTCCTTACACTAAAAGACAGGGAAAATCTGGGGATGTTGTTATTTATAAGTTATTATGTAGTGGTTTTACTGGTCTGGCCGACTTGAGATCAAATTGGGCTGTATGTGGCCCATGAAGTAAAACGAGTTTGACAATTGATATGCTTTATTTCCATGTCTGCTGGTAAATAGATTATAATTATCAAATCATTTCTTTGAAATTTCTTTAAAAACTCCCTGAATCATGACCTTAGCTACCAGGTTACATTTGTGTAGACAATAAGTCACAATGGTGAGATTTGTGCCTGATCAGAAGTGTCTAACGGCCCTATTTTAACGATTATATGCTATGTTAGCTTATAATTATTAAATAATGTTTATAATAAAGTAATTTTCTATACATTTTTAGGTAAATATTGGGGTAATTTGGCAATAATTCGCAAAAAATTTCAAATAGGTTATTTGCTAAATATCACCTAATTACCATGAAATTTATGGACCTGTAAAATGAAATGTTACCAAGACAATATATAATATACTCTGTTTCTTCTTTTAAATCACGCCTCAAAACCTACCTTTACAGGAAGGCCTTTTTATAGCAATCCATGGTTTAAATTTCATTATTGTTGACTTTTTGTACACACTGTTTTATTAAGTCTTATGTTCAACATTTTATTTTGGCCTATGTTTTTATGTTGTTATTCTGTATTGTGTTTATCTTGATGTCTGCACTATTTTAATTTATGTAAAGCACTTTGTAACTATTTTTGGAAAAGTGCTATACAAATAAACATAATATTTTATTATATCTCTCAAAGGGGCCATTCTGTTGCATAATAAGTCTTAGTAATAACTTGTAATGGAGTAGCCCATTATAAAACTGTGGTATTACTACTTTTACTTAAGTATATGACCAGAATCCCAACACTGATAGAAATGGAAATAGATGAATTAGAAATACACATGGCCTGACTCTAGTGTCCATATTAGACAGAGTTATCAAGAAGGCCAGCTCTGTCCTGGGATGCCCCCTCGACACAGTGGAGGTGGTGGCTAAGCTGTCATCCATGATGGAGAATGACTCCCACCCCATGCAGGACACCATCTCAGCACGAGGCTGCTCCACCCAAACTGTGTGAAGGACTGCTATCGCAGGTCCTTCCTTCCTGCAGCTGTCAGACTCCACAACCAGCACTGCTCCCAGTAGACCACAACCAGCACTGCTCCCAGTAGACCACAACCAGCACCGCTCCCAGTAGACCACTTACACTTACACACCAAAAACTGACAATAACCTGATATTTTCAGGTGGAATTTCATTCATTCATTCATTCATTCTCACTGTGCAATATCATTTTCCACTTGTGCAATTTTGTTAATAGTCTGTTTATTGTCAATACTGTATATACTGCTCCTATTTTTATACTTCCTTCTATTTAAATGGTTCATATTTTGTTACACTTTGTTTAGCTCTTTTTTACTGTGTTAGCTGATGCATCTTGTTTTTTGCACTATCCCCTTTGCTGCTGTACACTGCACATTTCCCCACTAATAAAGGAATATCTCATCTTATATTAAATCCTGCTGCGCCTCTACACGGACCGCTACGGTAAGCCGGTGAGACAAACAAAGCCCCAGCCCAGTCCTAGCTCGCAACAGTGACGTCAGCGCGCAGCGGCGGTGCAGTTACGCGCGGCTATTGGGCGATCGAGCAGCTAAACAGTGTTATACAGTAAAAAGACAAGACGCCGAGAACAACAACAACAGCTGTGGCCGCATGAGGCCAACTAAGGACACACTCAGGCTCACTCTGTAAAGATGTCGGGTAAGGAAACCTTTTAATACTGTTATTATACACACTTCTGTTAGCTAATTGAGCCGCCTCAGCCGCTTCCGCCCTCTAGGAAGTTTCTTTTGTCCTCTTCAGTCAACAACAACACCAGAGAGTCCGTGTGTTGACCGCAGAGGAAGGTGTACTGGCTGGTTTTAATAACAGTGTAATAACGAGTCGTTACTGGTATCAGATTCAGGTCCGTGTGGTCAAAACAAGTCTGTTATCTGGTGGATTGTTACTCTGAATACCTTTGGACTGGCTAACATCAGGCAGAGCAGACAGACAGAGAGCCAGCTGGGTGTGTTGGGGGCAGCAGCAGTGATACAATGGATGATGCCATTTTATGATGCTCGAATAATTAGCTCATGTGTTGTTTGACACTAAAATGGCAGCACAATTTGCCATATATACTTTTTTTGTACCTTGCTCTTTATAATCTTTATAATGGAGATAGGAACACATGTTGTTTTGGTCATTAGTATGGATAACATGTTCTCTCAAGCAGGTCAAGTGCAGGGCAACACTACAATTAGCCCAAACTAATTATCAATAATTTGTGCATTTACTTATGGGCAATTCCTTATCTGCAATATACAGCAATTTGGTGTTTTTACTGCGTCCCTGTTTCTAATCTTTCTTGAATCTTACTTCTCCAGATGTCACGATGTCTGCACACTTCACTATTTCCGACAGCGAGTCAGAGGCATCGGAGGAGGTAGAGGAAGGAGATAATAACCAATCATTAGCTGTGCAAGAGCCGCAGCTTCCTCAACGCCACTCCCTCACCCTACCTGAGCTCAGACTGGCAGGTAGGAAAGCTCAAAGAATTGTGGGAAAGGGGGGGAATGAAAAACACAACAGAAAACTTGGCAACAGCGCCGCAGAAGTATCTTAACCTGCCAATGTATGTTTGAGCATCCTTTACCGCAACCTGCTCCAGATGGGACTCAAAGTTTATCTTGCTTTATTGCTGCCTGTTACTGGGAGCGTTCACGTTAATCTAAACTTGTCCCATCTGTCCGCACCCTTTTTCACAAGAGATGGGCACACACAGAAATCTCTGTCAGACAGAACAGAACAGAGTTTGTTGTATTTCTGCTCCAGTTGTCAACAACATTACTCTGTTATTCAAGATCCCCAAGTGTTCCAACTTCAAGTGCAGTGTGTGTCAGCATACAAAGACAATATGGTCAAATTCACCAGCGCAGTGATGTATATGTATGTATAGTTAAAACCTAAACCCACGACTGCTTGTTTGCTTGTTATTAATGTTTTTTTGTAGAAAAAGAAAGCAATATCCTATTACGTTTTCTGCTAAAGCTGCTGCAGGGCAGATTCTATTCATGCACAAAAAAGAGAAAAAAACATTTGATGTCAGTGCATCAAACCACTCATTCATCGCTCTCTCAACGTTACTGTCCGTTTATCCCCCCTATGTTGTCCTGCCATCTCAGGCCTCATTCTGCATCAGCTATTTCTCGCAGGTTTTACGGTGACGTACTTTGGGACATTAAAATGAGATTGCATTGTTAGTTGGAATGCAAGCTAACCTATTTTGCATTTAGAATAACTAACTATTATTTCTATTTTATCCCCCTAGTTTTACGTTTTTTAATGCATTGTTCCAGTGATAACTACTGATTTATATACCTATTTTATGTCTTTATTGCTCCCTTTCCCTGTGTCTGATGTTGATCTAGTCTTGCTCTCCTGTGAGGCATCACAAACCCCTCTCACCTTTGTCTCCCATAGCAACCGGTCGACTCAGGCTGAACTCAGAGTCCCACGCTTCCACCGTCTCCAGAGACGAGGAGCTCCAGGCGGGTTGGGAAGACGAGGCCGGCACGCCCACTGACGGAGCTCCGTTCCGGGGTCGGTCCAAGTCGGCTCCTCCTGCTCTGTGGGCAGCCAAGAAGTACGGCCGGAAGCTCCGGAGGATGAGCGACGAGTTTGACAGCCTGCTGGACAAAGGGGTGAGAGTGAGGAGTCAGAGGATGGAAGGAGAGTTTAAAAAGGGGTTTTCCTAGTATAACCGATTAGTTTATTTTTAATTTAAAGAGGACCTATTGTGCTTTTGTGCTTTTTCCCTTTCCTTTAGTGTGTTATATAGTTTTTTGTGCGTGTAAAAGGTCTGCAAAGTTACAAAGTCCACGCCAAGGGTGTTACTCTCCCCCACAGAAACCCTGTTCCTGAACTGCCTGAAACGCCTTGATTGAAGTGCTGTCTTTTCTTCTGTAACGTGGTGATGTCACCAAGTAACACATTTGCATAATACCTGCCTAGCAGCTAGTTTGGCACGCCCTTAAACAAAACTAGTTAGAGCGGCGCAGGAGTCCAAATTCAATTGACCAATCACAACAGAGTGGGCCAGCTGACCGATAAGAGCAGACTGGGTTTTTTCGGGGGTTCCAAGTGTTTTTTAAACATTAAAGCATGTAAACATGTTCTAGTAGAAACCCAAAATACAAGTATGCACCTGAAAATAACCATAATAGGTCCTCTTTAACGCTGTGCCTCTATTTTGCGCAGGAAATGAAGAAGGTGAGGAGCGCTGGGTCGGCCAAACAGATGCACCACTCTAGAAGCTGGTGGAGCTACCTCTTCAGTCACCAGGAGACAGAGGGAGAGAACAACCACCATGAAAACCACACTCATCGCACTGAATAAGAACTGAGAGAGGAAACAAAGAGTGGCACGAGGAATGGAGGAATCGATGGGGGATGGAGATGGAAATGAGAAGAAAGCAGTGGGGAAGCCAAGAGAACAATTGTTACGAGAACAAAAAGACCTGCTCTGAGAAGGGACGGAGGAAAGGTTGATTTGAACAAAAAGAGAAAAATCCAAACACAAAGACGTGGCTGAGTGGATGTCCCATCCTAGTCGGGTCCTTTTTATACGTCATTGGTAACTACATTTTAACAATCTTTTTGTATTTGTGTTGGTTGTGATGTTAACGAAATTGCTGGGCAGCCCACTGTGAAATGGTAAAAGTCAGTCAGACCCCATAGAATGGATCAAATGATGGGCCAAGAGAGGAGAGATGATGAAAACACAAAAAAAAAGCTTAGAAGTGGGTGGTGACCACTAAGTTAAAAGACGCTTACTACTTCAGTTGTCTCTCCCATCAACACTATGCAAAATACTGTGGATGGAGAGATAAACGCACTGACATCACAACACCCAACTGTCTGAGACCACCTTGAATGCTGTTAGAATTTCCTTCCTCGTCTTCTCGAGGGAAATCACCAACGTCGATGCGTTACTCACGCTTGTTTTTGCTCCAAATGGTGTGCTTAACTAATGGAGACCACTGTAATTGTGTGCCAAAAATAATCTGCAGGCAACAGAGGAAAGAGTATAAAATGGGAAGGATTTTTTAAAGTATTCAACTCGGGCCTTCATCCTGTTCTACTACCTGCAAGCCAGTACCATTTAAAACAACTGTACTTGACTATCATTAACTGCTTTATATCTCAAATTTATCAAAAAGAAAGAAAGAAGAACAATCTTGTACAAGGACAATCTCTGACGATGCAGAAATACTATCTTTTGTAAAACTTCAGGGTTAGATTATATCTGAGGACATTAAACCTACGTATAAAAAAGCACAAACCAATATGAATCTATCTTTTTAAAAGCCTTGGATGAGCAAAAAAAAAATACTTTGGAACTTTTGTGTGTAAATATTTTGTTAATATTTTATCAAATTGCAGGGGTTGAGGGGGGGGTTATAAGAAACGTGGTTGAGAATTTTATTTTATGAGGAGGTTAACATGCTATTTAATAAGCAATAGCAATAGGCAGTGTACAATCCATGGCTGTTGTGATAAATGTTAATGTGCTTATTTAAAGATGTGGGTGGGGATGAATTAACTGCTGTACAAGGAGCCAACACACTAGGCCCATTTATTCAGTGATGAAAGAAGATGGATTTAGAAAGTCACACTTAAACACAGCTGGAAGGGATTTAAACTTGGCTTCTCCAAACTATTTGTGAAGTTTGTTTATGAAAAATCAGTTGCCAGTCCTGTTGGGTTTATAAAACAATTACTTTAAATCTGCATTGGGATGTGAATAAAAATGATCTATCAAGGTCTAGGAGTGCTGATCTAATGCTAGATTTGCTTTTTATGTATTATATTCAGGCTTTTAATGGCACATACTACACACAATACGGCATATACGGGAGTTATTATCGTTCATATTAATGATTATAAACTAAGATCAGCCCTTCTACACAGCTTTGGTGAATACGATTAGGCTATCTGTGATGTGATTATTGAAAATGGTAATAGGTTCGTTCTACTTGTGTCTTACTCTCTTCCTCTCGACTTGTAGGGTTGAGTTGTGAAGTGCTCGGGGTGGCGTGCAGGCTAATAAAGGGGCTGCTCGTCTTTAAAACTTTTCTCCAACTTTTTTATAGCTTTTCCTAAACTTGGTTAAGGACCATTTTGTAATCGGATGATTCTAGACAATTTGAATGACACCACCCTTTTTTAAGATTCATCTGATATGTTTGGTAACGTGCAACCCTGACTGTAAGACAAATTCACTGAAACGTTTTGGTGACCCTTTAAATTGAAAAAATATCTGGTATCAAACTCAATAGTGGTTTACATTTTAACAAGTCACTAGTCCTAATAGACCTGTTCTTCGACACAAGTGGTGATGGCGTTGAGAGCTTGGGACCAGATATGAATTTAGAAGAGTATAATATTGTCATGAACTGCCTTGAACATGCTGTAACCTGCGATGCGACACCGCATTACCAGCCTTGTCTGTTTACCCAGTTACCGCCTTAAACTTTACAGCTCGTTGCGCTCAAGAAAAGAAAACAGCACAATAATGTGGCGGTGCGTTCGCTGTCACAACTGTGAGGCACATATTATAATGCTGTAAAAGCCATGTTGTGGTTTTGACTTTTAAACATCTGTGACAGTGAACGCACCCCAGAAGGGGGAAAACATGCCTGGACACCTAGAGTTTTGCAACCATCCTTGGTATTACTTGAATCTGGAGATGTGTGTGGAGTAATTCTAATATTTCCTTCTTTTTTATGTTGGATTCCTTTTTGTTTTTTAATGACTTTTGTAAATTTTCTCTACAGCTGTGAAACTTCTGGTATATGCTGTCCTGAATAAATAATTTTAAGAGTGGTTTTGAAGTGAGTTTCTTGTGTAATTCTTCAAAATTGTACAGTATAAAAAGGACAGTATAAATTGGACAGTATAAAAAGGACACATACTCGAATACAAAAGCCATTATATTAGTTTTAATATAGAATTAGTCTTAAAATGATGGCACATTGACAGATTTGTTAACAGCAAACATTTTTTGGTTAGTAGGCAACACATCTGCATGAAAAGGCTCTCAGTATTTCATGGCATAAAGGTCACAATAAACAGGACAACTTATAGGCCAATGTTGTCCAAAATGTTACTTGACCTCTTATATACCTCAGTACATAGTCTGTGTCTAAACTCTTCTGGTGGTGGTTTCCCACCACCCCATCACTGCCAGTCAGAGTTTAATTTTCCATCTTATTTTCCCTGTTTTTATGTTCACTTTATGTCTATTTTTCCCTTATTGTATTATTATTCTACTAGTGATTTATCAAACTATTGATGATGCATCCCGGCAGTACTTGCGCCCACAGTCCAAAGCTGATAGTCTGTCCATGTCTGTGTCGCTCAGTGTGAAGTCAAAAAGCCTCGCATTGTCCTTTATTCTGTCTGGATTGGAAGATTTTGGGATCACTGGGACGCCCTGCTGCACAGCCCAGCGCAAAAGGACCTGAAGGGGAACAAAAGACCTAATTGTTTTCCAAGTGTTTGTGCTAAAATAAAACGTTTTTATTGATCAGGGTGACCCAAATATATGTTTGTGTATGTGTGTGTGTTTACCTGTGCAGGTGTGCGTTCACAGTTCTTTGCCACCTCCATGACCACAGGGTCAGTGACCAGCTCTCCTTTCCCTAAGGAGGAGTACGCTTGGAAACACACTCCATGCTCCTCACACACTTTCCTCAGCTCTGTCTGGCACAGCTTTGGGTGAAACTCTACCTGAAGAAACAAAAAAATACGATATCTGCATTGGCTCTTTCAAAAACTGAGAGAATAAAACACATTTGTGTACCATCTTCCTTTTGCTGACATGCATTCTACCTGATTCAGAGCAGGAGTGATTTTGCAGCTCTGCATCAGTTCTCTCATGTGTGCTGGTGTGTAGTTGGACACTCCTATGGCCTTCAGCTTCCCCTGAGCATGCAGCTCCTCCAGTGTGGCCCAACTCTGAGCTCGGTCGCCTGGAATCAAATATTAATTAGGACCTCATCATCAGTGTTACTCAAGAACAACTATATTGTGGAGGAGGAAAGTGAGACGACAGCTTGAATCTCATCTCTTAATTAGTGGAGCTTTTTTTAGAAAAGATTTGATACATCTGGCCAAAGCAAAGAGTTACTTCAAATGCTATAACATGTTTGTTTGTTTTTTACATAAATGTACATGCAGGCCATACATACAAAGTTATTTTTCCAGTGATATTTTGGTACATGAAGGAAAACATTGACTTAATCTGAACTCCTTACTTGAGTTGCGTTGGTCAGCCACCTCCAGACCCCGTGTGCCAGGCCAGTGGATCAGGTAGAGGTCGATGTAACCCAAATCCAGCTGAGACAGGCTGAGCAGGGCTCCTTCCATGGCTCTCTCACCCTGATCCATGGAGCCCAGCTTACTGCAGGGAGAAAGAGAGAGAAATATATTCAAGAGGACATGCACATTTTCAGAAAATTGCTGGAACAAAAGATTCTGCCTTATGTAATATAATACATCAAAGGTCACTTATTTAGAGCTTATATACACATCACCTGGTTATGAAGACATCCTCTCTGGTTAAGCCGTGTTTGGGCAGGAGCTCCTTCACGGCTCGACCCAGCGCAGCTTCATTCTCGTAGACGGCTGCACTGTCAAAGGCCCGATAACCGGCAGCCAACGCTGCATCCACAGCCGGGTAGACATCTTCAGGAACCACCAACTTGTAAGTCCCCAAACCCATGAGGGGCATCTGAACCCCCGTATTTAGGAGGACAGAGTGGGTAGTGGAGGAGGGGGAAGACATCTGCTTGGACTGTTTGGTCTACCTAACACTGTTAAAGAGGGAGAGAGAGATTTAAGTGAGGAATAAATGGGAGATTTTCTTGAGTATAAATTGGTTGTATCAGGACTGGTATACTGATTTCTACAGGTTACTACCAGTTTCATTACAGAGGAAGGTCATAGTATTGTAAATGAGTACCAATGATGCAATATTAGACCTTTGAAATGTCAGTAACTGTAAGTGTTACAGTGATGCAGTGTTAAGGTATTAAGACGTCACAATGGTGTACAATATGGCAGTGTGTGTGTGACAGTGAGTACAAACATTGTATGATGCACGCTTCACATTGTAGCTTTAAGTTAACATTATTACAGTTTGCAGTGCATGGTGGGACGTTGCAACGTCAATATGTATCTGTATGTACACTAGGGCAGTATTATACTGTATGTCACAATGACGTATAAACATTGTGTCAATGATGTATCGTTAACTTTGGAACGTCACGGTCACAGCTAACTTACTGTGGCAGTGGTGTATTCTACGAAACCCTGGTACTGTTGATCAACCTTTCAATCCAGAAGATTGTGTGAAAAATATTTATATTGGAGGTACTAATATACTGAAAGAGAAGTGTTCTTTCAAACATATTAGGAACATAGTCAGTTATGTTTCTGTCCCTTCATCTAGATGTTTTTGGTCTTCCTTATTTGAGGATATACAGTGGGAGAAAGCTTGGAAAATGTGTGATAAATACTGTATCAATAACAAACTGAAGGAAGTGTCTTTCAAGATATTACATAGAATTTACCCAGTAAAACTTGTGTTATAAAAAGTGTGATTTCTGTGGACTTGAAAAAGAGAGTATTTCCCATCGATTCTTTCACTCTATTTATATACAGTGAAAGAATGTTCTGGATGGATGGAGCCAACTTTCTACAAAAGAAACTTAAGATGAATGTTGAAATATGTTTGATGTAGTGATATATTTTAGTCAAGATAAGACTAGAAATAACATGCTGTATATAAAACAATTATTTATGGAAAATGTCATATTCATAAGACAAAATGGTCAGCCAACTTTCCTGCACTTTATAAATTAATTTAAACAGTATAGCACCATCGCATCCAATATTAAACACAAAAAAAACATTAAGACATATAAATTATTAAATGATTATAATATGATGTATATAACATAAACACAAGCTCTGTCATTGTGAAATGTATATGTAACTATTCTTGTTTTGTCTTTTGTTAAACTGTGTATGTATCTGTACCTCTGTTAATGAGCACGAGCTCAATAAAGAAAGCACTGCAAAGCTATGTAGCTCTGTTATGCTGGTTAAGAGAATTTAAAGGACACAATAATGAGACCAAACATTGCCACAGTGACGCAGTGTTGAAACATTAGACTGTGACATGACGCAGTATTCGTTTAGACGTAGAAACGTCACAGTTCTCGAAATACGACGTAGTGACCTGGGTGGTGACGTCATTACATGCTACTACATTAAAGATAATTCGTGTTTTCATCTCACCTTTTGGGCCCTTTCAGCTGAATTCTTTTGAAGTGTCAATGAAAGGAAATGTCACTTCTAACTTTAACCCAGAGCACAGAATGTTTACAACTACTTCCTCCTGCTACACGTGGTAAACTGATGGTCATGTGATAGTTTGGGCGCCGCTGATTGGATGAAGATCTAGCCAATCAAATGACCAGAGATGGTAGAGCCCTGAGAGAGAGAGAGAATCATTTCTGACCGTTTTTTAATTAAATATGTAAATGCATTTTTTTTTGTTTTGTTTTGTATGTGTTTCATTTATGTTGCTATTGGATTTATTTCATTTATATGTATAAATGTAATTGTTTATGAAATTAACTCTGCTTATCTAATGGTGCAGTAATTTTGTTAAAGGGATAGGGGGCGGGGGGGTGTATAATTTGTTTATACAATTATTTCTCAGATTTATTGGATTTTGTACAGAATACCAATAAAAAAACTTTGAGCAAAAAAAAAATGTAAATGCTAACTGCCTTTACTGACATGAGGCCGTTAGCATTATAGCCGACTGAAAGTTACTAGCTAGCTACACCAGTTCAACATTTCCAGTGATGATATGTAGACTATTCTGTATTTTGGTTGCCCTCTGAACCTACAGTCCACCAATTAATCAGTTAATCACTTTATTTTCTGATGTTGTTGGTTCCCTGAAACTTGATTCTTCAATGCTAGTAGTTTTATCTAAAAACAAAAATCATAAAAGATGTATTTTCTCTACAGCTGTGAAACTTCTGGTTTATGCTGCCTGAATAAATCATTTTAATTTCAAAGTGAGTTTCTTGTGTAATTCTATAAAATTCTCCAGTATAAAGGACACTTGAAAAAAAATTACATCATTTTTTAATTGCAAATTTGTGGTAATTCACAGACAATTCAAATGAGAAAGCTAGAACACAAAGGCCATTATACTACTTTGTAAGAGTTTAAAGAACAGTATGAGGCAACAAATAATATGGAACTAGTCTTAAAATGTTGGCACATTAAATAAGTTTATGGTCAGTAGGCAACACACATATAGGTACTACCTGAAAAGGCTCTCAGTGTTTCATGGTACAGTATATGGGTCACAATAAACAGGACAACTTACTGGCCAATGTTGTCCAAAATGTTACTTGAACTCTCAAATATCTAAATACATTGAATCAAAATTAATACATCTGCCTAGTGCATTTGTTATGTAACTGAGCTGTCTGTGTCCACTTCTTCTGGTGGTGGTTTCCCACCGCTGCATCACTGCCATTCAGAGGTAAAGAACAGCAGCATTAAAGAGGCATCATGGAAGATAATGTGTGATCTACTAGTGGTCTATCAAGCCACTTCTGATGGATCCCAGCAATAATTGTGCCCACAGTCCAAAGCTGACAGTCTGTCCATGTCTGTGTTGCTCATTGTGAAGTCAAAAAGCCTCGCATTGTCCTTTACTCTCTCTGGATTTGACGACTTGGGGAGCACTGGGACGCCCTGCTGCACAGCCCAGCGCAAAAGGACCTGAAGCACAACAAAAGACATATATTTTTTCCATGTTTTTGTGCTAAAAGAAATGATTCTATAATTTAATATAATTATTCGATTCTATAAATCAAGGTGTTTGTGTGTGTGTGTTTACCTGTGCAGGTGTGCGTTCACAGTTCTTTGCCACCTCCAGGACCACAGGGTCAGTGACCAGCTCTCCTCTCCCTAAAGAGGAGTACGCTTGGAAACACACTCCATACTCCTCACACACTCTCCTCAGCTCTGTCTGGCACAGCTTTGGGTGAAACTCTACCTGAAGAAACAACAACAACAAAAAACACTGCATTGGGTCTTTCAAAAACTTTATATTTTGCATTTGTGTACCATTATGTATATTATATATATATTATCCATCTTCCTTTTGCTGACATGCATTCTACCTGTAGCAGAGCAGGAGTGATTTTGCAGCTCTGCATCAGTTCTCTCATGTGTGCTGGTGTGTAGTTGGACACTCCTATGGCCTTCAGCTTCCCCTGAGCATGCAGCTCCTCCAGTGTGGCCCAACTCTGAGCTCGGTTGCCTGGAATCAAATATTAATTAGGACCTCATCATCAGTGTTACTCAAGAACAACTACATTACGGAGGAGGAAAGTGAGATGACAGCTTGAATCGTGTCAATTAGTGCAGCATTTATTTATAAAACATTTGATACGCCAGGCCAAAGCAAAGAGTTACTATTTTTCACATAAATGTACATACAGGTATACACAGTTATGTTAGCAGTGATATTTTGGTACATGAAGGAAAACATTGACTTAATCTGAACTCTCTACCTGGGTTGCGTTGGTCAGTCACTAACAGTCCCTGTGTGCCAGGCCAGTGGATCAGGTAGAGGTCGATGTAACCCAAGTCCAGCTGAGACAGGCTGAGCAGGGCTCCTTCCATGGCTCTCTCACCCTGATCCTTGGGGCCCAGCTTACTGTAGGGAGAAAGAGAGAGAGAGGTCGTTGAGCATTATACACTTTGCCTTTGAGCTTCAGTGTCTCCATATTGTCTCTGAGAAGAAAATCATATGATCTGGGTATGATACCAAAGCCAGTGTAGTCATGCATTTATCCAAAGCGACTTACAATAAGTGCATTCAGACATGTGGATATGACCCACATACATCACCTGGTTATGAAGACATCCTCTCTGGTTAAGCCGTGTTTGGGCAGAAGCTCCTTCAGGGCTCGCCCCAGGTCAGCTTCATTCCGGTAGACGGCTGCACTGTCAAAGGCCTGATAACCAGCAGCGAGCGCTGCGTCAACAGCCCGGTAGACATTTTCAGGACCAACCAACTTGTAGGTCCCCAAACCCATGAGGGGCATCAGAGCCCCCGTATTTAGGAGGACGGGAGGTGTAGAGGACATCTGATCTGAAAGCACCTCTTCTTTTGTGTACCCTGTTTGGACTAGTTGGAGAGGGAGAGAGAGTTGAGTGAGGAATAAATGGGACAGGTTACACTGACTTCTACAGGTTTGCCATTGCCCTTTTCCACCAGGTTCAGTGCAGAAGAAGGTCATAGTGTTGTAATGTAGCAATTGAGTACCTAGATTGACATTTCAAATTTATTCCAGTTGTTTAACAAACACCGATTATGTTTTTATTCATCTTTTCCTTTCCTTACATTTTATTTGTTGCATAATTTATTTTATTGTATACTATTTTTATACTGTAAAAAATATTCTTGCTGATTTTTTTGTGATGAAAAATCTTAACATGTTTGTGTAACTACTGTATTGAACTTTCTGAATAAAGTATGTAGAAAAAAAGCTCTATGTACAGTGTTACAAGGATGCAATGTTAAGATATGGGACGTCACAATGCAGCTAGGAGTACAATGTGGCAGTGTGAGTGACAGCGAGTAGGCTACAAATATTGTGATTTCACAGTTGTTACATTACAAATTATGCCACCGTTAAAGATAATTCATATTTCTCACCTTTTTGACCTTTTCAGCTGAATTCTCTTGAGGGAGAGGTGCATAAAAATGACCTGTATTCACCCAGTATTCACCCAGTACTCCCCCAGTACTCGCCAAGTACTCACCTAGTAATCACCCAGTATTCACCCAGTACTCGCCCAGTATTCACCCAGTATTCGCCCAGTATTCGCCCAGTATTCGCCCAGTACTCCCCCAGTACTCGCCAAGTATTCACCCAGTACTCGCCCAGTATTCACCCAGTATTCACCCAGTATTTGCCCAGTATTCACCCAGTACTCACCCAGTATTCACCCAGTATTCGCCCAGTATTCGCCCAGTATTCGCCAAGTATTCACCCAGTATTCACCCAGTATTCACCCAGTACTCACCCAGTACTCACCCAGTACTCGCCAAGTATTCACCCAGTAATCACCCAGTATTCGCCCAGTATTCGCCCAGTATTCGCCCAGTAATCACCCAGTATTCGCCCAGTATTGGCCCAGTATTCACCCAGTATTCACCCAGTACTCACCCAGTATTCACCCAGTACTCCCCCAGTACTCGCCAAGTATTCACCCAGTAATCACCCAGTATTCGCCCAGTATTCACCCAGTACTCACCCAGTATTCGCCAAGTATTCACCCAGTAATCACCCAGTATTCGCCCAGTATTCGCCCAGTATTCGCCCAGTAATCACCCAGTATTCGCCCAGTATTGGCCCAGTATTCACCCAGTATTCACCCAGTACTCACCCAGTATTCACCCAGTACTCCCCCAGTACTCGCCAAGTATTCACCCAGTAATCACCCAGTATTCGCCCAGTATTCACCCAGTACTCACCCAGTATTCGCCAAGTATTCACCCAGTACTCACCCAGTATTCGCCAAGTATTCACCCAGTATTTACACAGTATTCACCCAGTATTCGCCAAGTATTCACCCAGTATTCACCCAGTACTCCCCCAGTACTCGCCAAGTATTCACCCAGTACTCACCCAGTATTCGCCCAGTACTCACCCAGTACTCACCCAGTATTCGCCAAGTATTCACCCAGTATTCACCCAGTACTCGCCAAGTATTCACCCAGTATTCACCCAGTACTCGCCAAGTATTCACCCAGTAATCACCCAGTATTCGCCAAGTATTCACCCAGTACTCGCCAAGTATTCACCCAGTAATCACCCAGTATTCGCCCAGTATTCACCCAGTACTCACCCAGTATTCGCCAAGTATTCACCCAGTATTTACACAGTATTCACCCAGTATTTACACAGTATTCACCCAGTATTCGCCAAGTATTCGCCAAGTATTCACCCAGTATTTACACAGTATTCACCCAGTATTTACACAGTATTCACCCAGTATTTACACAGTACTCACCTAGTATTCACCCAGTATTCACGTTGGAAGAGAGGATTGTTTACAACTTCTCCTTCCTGCTTCAAGTTGGTCAGCTGACAGTCATTTGACCATTTGGGCGGTTTTCGCCGTCACCATAGTGACACCTGCTCTGACGCCGCTGATTGGAAGAAGAGCCGGCCAATCACAGAAAGCCAAGCGACCGGAAGGCGGGAACTCGCCCTGTCCAGCGAATCTCGAGGCGAGCTCAGCGTTTGATTGACAGGTCGCTGTTTTAACTGTTGACGTCCTGGTGGAGGGTGACGTGAGCCTGCTGGACGACCTAACAACTTCATGTGCGCCATCTCCTCTAGACATTACGGTAATTTAAAGGGACAGAGAACCAAGAGTTTCTGACAGTTTATTAAACCAATTCAATATGTTCAGTAATGTTTACATGTATTCTGTGTTTTAGTTGCCCTCTGAACCAACAGTCCATCATTTAATAACTGTTTATTTTCTGATTTATAACCACATCAGGTCAGCCATGCCACTGCAGGCCTTCTCCTTCCCTTTCCCTGAAACAAGATACTTCAGAGCCGGTAGTTTAACCTACAAGTTCAAGATCAGAGCAGGCAGCAGCTTCAGGCAAGACAGATGTTGTTCTTTACACCTTCACAGCCTCGTCTTTATACTTAATGTCTAGTCTTCTTTCCTGCTATGTTCTCCCTTTTTTAGTGAGAGCAAGAAGTATAATATGAGAACGAGACAGCTGATAAATCCCAAGACAGCACAGTCTGGTTGTTTAACTCAAGGTTAAAGATGGTGACAAAATAAATAAGTTAAAGGGACTGTTTGTAAGAATCAGAAATTGCTTGTTAACAGCGACACCTGTGGCCGTGAAATCAACGAAAGTCAGCGTCCTGTTGTTCGCGCTTGTTCTCGCTCTACATAGACATGAACGAGAATCGCTCAACACAGTGAGGCGACACACGTCAGCTAAAACCACAATATCACTCTATATTTCGCCTGCTTGGCAGTAATGTTAGCTGACCAGACGAAGGTCTCTCCATGAATCAATGCTGATCCTAGTGTTGGCTTTTCCTGCCTCAGCCTCCGGGGCTGAAGCAGGAAGAGAAACGTCATCGTCTCCGACAGCAGCCGGAGGGAGACATCGGCACCCGGTCGGAGACGATAACGTTTCTCTGTTCTAAGAATATACAATATACAAAATAAGCTATAAACAAAAATAAACATGATATAAACAGATAGTGCAAATAGTGCAAATATTGCCGGAGTGCAAACAATCAGGTATCAGAGGGAGAGAGAGGGATACAGTAGGGGGTGGTATTTAGAGTGTAAGAAAGAGGGGGGAGAGCCAGTGTCGGCGGGGCAATAGTGTGTGTGTGAGGGAGAGAGTCACAGGGGGGCAGAGGGGCTGTTGGAGAGCCCCACTGCCATGGGGAAAAAACTGTTTTTATGGCGTGAGGTTTTGGTCCTGATGGACCTTAACCTCCTGCCAGATGGCAGAGTCTGAAAGAGATGGTGTCCAGGATGGGAGGGGTCGGCCACAATCTTCCCCGCCCTCCTTAAGGTCCTGGAGGTGTACAGCTCCTGGAGGGAGGGAAGGTTGCAGCCGATCGCCCTCTCTGCAGCACGGATGACCCGCTGCAGCCTGGCCTTGTCCTTGGCGGTGGCAGTGGCGAACCAGACGGTGATGGAGGAGGTGAGGATGGACTCGATGATGGCCGAGTAGAAGTGCACCATCATGGTCTGTGGCAGGTTGAATTTCTTCAGCTGCCGCAGGAAGTACATCCTCTGCTGGGCCTTGCTGATGAGGGAGCTGATGTTTAGCTCCCACTTGAGGTCCTGGGCGATGGTCGTGCCAAGGAAACGGAACGACTCCACTGTGTTTACTGGGGAGCCGCGCCGGATGAGGGGTGGGAGAGGGTCTGAGTTCCTCCTGAAGTCCACTGCCATCTCCACTGTCTTCAGGGCGTTCAGCTCCATGTGGTTCTGGCTGCACCAGGATGCCAGATGGTCAACCTCCCATCTGTAGGCAGACTCATCACCCTCGGAGATGAGGCCGATGAGGGTGGTGTCGTCCGCAAATTTAAGGAGCCTGACAGATTGGTGACTGGAGGTGCAGCCGTTGGTGTACAGGGAGAAGAGCAGTGGGGAGAGAACGCAGCCTTGGGGGGCACCGGTGCTGATGGTCTGGGTGTCGGAGACTTGCTTCCCCAGCCTTACGTGCTGACTCCTGTCAGATAGAAAGTCTGTGATCCACCTGCAGGTGGAGTCAGGCACGCTCAGCAGGGAAAGCTTGTCCTGTAGCAGAGCTGGGCTGATGGTGTTGAATGCGGAACTGAAGTCCACAAACAGGATCCTGGCATAGGAGCCAGGGGAGTCCAGGTGCTGGAGAATGTAGTTGAGGGCTATGTTTACTGCGTCGTCCACAGATCTGTTGGCTCTGTAGGCAAACTGCAGTGGGTCCAGCAGGGGGTTGGTTATTGTCTTTAGGTGGTGGAGCACAAGGCGTTCAAAAGTCTTCATTATCACAGAGGTCAGAGCGATGGGTCTGTAATCCTGAAGACCTGTGGTCCTTGGTTTTTTGGGAACCGGGATGATGGTGGAGGCTTTGAAGCAGGCAGGCACCCTGCAGCTTTCCAGGGAGGTGTTGAAAATCCCTGTAAACACTGGAGACAATTGGTCTGCACAGTGTTTCAGGGTTGCAGGTGAGACAGCGTCTGGGCCGGCTGCCTTGCGGGGGTTTTGTCCTTTGAAAAGCCTGTTTACCTCCCCCTCCTGGATGGACAGAGGTGTGAAGGGGGGGAGGGGTGTGCTCAGGCTTGGTGCTTGTGGAGAAAGCTGGGGGGTGCTGGTGTGAACTGTGTTTACTGCTGGTGGCTGATGGCTGGGGGGAGAGGAGATGCAGTCAGGACTGGCACTTTGTCTGTCGAATCTACAGTAAAACTCATTCAGCTCATTCGCAAGTCGGTCATTCGTGGAGTGGGACGGTTTGGGCTTATAGTTTGTGATCTGCCTCAGCCCTTTCCAGACTGAGGCAGAATCATTGGCTAACCTAACGTTAGCTATGGTTGCATTGTTAGCCCTGAAGGCACTCGCGAGCGTGCATGACGTCACATCCGTTGGACTTTCCTGGAAAAACGTCCTGCATTCTTCACATTAAAAGCAATCTACAGGCTAATAGAGGAAACCCAGAAAGTCTCATAAGGTTTCATTTTTTAGGTTAGGTTACAACCTGTTAACACATTGGCAATAAAAAAATATAAAAAAACGAGTAAAAACGTACTCCCTTTAACGCAACTTACTACTGGCATCATATGAAACTTGAACCTAAGGAATCCATTGGTAGCTTGTCATGAATGAGGTTAAATAACGCTCCAAACTTGCGCTAAATTTTGGTGTGCAGATGCTGAAGAGTGTTGTATAATATTATCGGTCTTTAAATAAGGAAACATTAAATTGCCAGACTAGGGCTGTCAAAGGTAATGCGATAACACGTTAACGCAAATTTGTTTTAACGCATTAACGCAATCAATTTTTCGGAGGATCAAGCAGGCTCAGTTTTTAAAGCTAGAGTGAAGATACAGCGATCTTATAAAACTAGAAAACCTAAGGAATCCATACTAGCTAGCCGCCAAGGAGGCTTAATAACGCTCCAAACATACATTCAATTTTGGCGAGGAAAACTGTCATGGCCATTTTCAAAGGGGTCCGTTGACCTCTGACCTCCAGATATGTGAATGTAAATGGGTTCTATGGGTACCCACGAGTCTCCCCTTTATAGACATGCCCACTTTATGATAATCACATGCAGTTTGGGGCAAGTCATAGTCAAGTCAGGACACTGACACACTGACAGCTGTTGTTGGCTGTTGGGCTGCAGTTTGCCATGTTATGATTTGAGCATATTTGTTATGCTAAATGCAGTACCTGTGAGGGTTTCTGGACAATATCTGTCATTGTTTTGTGTTGTTAATTGATTTCCAATAATAAATATATACATACATTTGCATAAAGCGGTATATTTGTCCACTCCCATGTTGATAAGAGTATTAAATACTTGACAGATCTCCCTTTAAGGTACATTTGCGATTAATCATGATTAACTACGGACAATGATACGATTAATCACGATTCAATATTTTAATCAATTGACAGCCCTAATTTTATTTTACCTGTGCCCAGGCCAAAGACAATTCGAAGTGCGAATCCTACAAGACATAAAGTAGCGAGAGGAAAAGCCTGAAACCTGAAACAGAGACTGGACTCTGGATTACAGCAACTACCGACTTGAGTAATTATTTTTTCTTGAAAGCAAAGCAAAACAGCACAAAGCTCCAAATCCATAAGCCAAACATATACCAGCAAGAGGAAGACTATTGATCGCATCCACTCTTGGCTCCATCCATGCTTCCCTTCCCCTCTTTCTCCTCAAGATTCATTTCTGCAAAGCACTGCAAAATGTTCTTTAATCTCAAAAGCTGGGGAGTTGGGGAGATGGCTGAGCTTCAGGCAAGAGAGAAAAACATTGATCTTCTCCATTTGAACTCCATTCTCTTAACACTACTGCCTTTATACATGTTCTGATGTGTGTTACCTAAGTTTGTCTTCACATTTTGTTTCATCTGCAAACAAAAGAGGATCTAAGGCCCCGTAGAATCGGCCTGCCTTCATTCAGGGATAACGCAGCAGAATAAGAGTACCAAAGAAGACTCATATTTAAACTATACTTAATATTTTAGGCACTCAAGGCTCAACAGCATTACAGCGATAGATCTTCTTACTATTTCACATTTGTGCTCAACAGTCAGCAAAAGACACCCTGATGTATACAATGCCTTATTGTTTTATCAGCTTTACAGCATTTGAAAAAAGTTACTAAAGCTTGAGCTACTGATACTGTATAACAACATCTTTTAAGATGCAAATGTGTTGTGAACATGTTATGATGTATATTTCATCAGTGGAGAGGAGGTTCTGGGAGGAAACTGCTTCGATCAGGAACTGGAGGTAATTATGGATATTGCTTGTGTGTCATTCACACCATTCCTTATCAAATTCCCTTTAACTCCTTCTCTTACATTATCTTCTTCTCTGTTTTCAGGAAATTATCAGAACTGTTCTTGGCAACCTGGACAGTCTCCAACCCTTCTCTAGTGCCCACTTCAACGTCTTCCCTTGTATCCTTCACATCATTTCATTCATCCATCAGTGCATTTATTTGTCTGTCTGCTTTCAGCTACTGATCCTCTACTTGCACACCATTATGATGCTTATTCACCAGAAGTTCCTTGTATTTTGTTAACTGTAACTACCAGATAAGAAGCGGTGGGAGGGAGCGTCCAAGGCTATGTGCAAGCTTGGTGAGAGGAAGCTGAAAGCCTACCCGTTTAGTCTTATCCTCTACCTGGAGAAAAACACGCAGAACGGTGAGGACGAACACACGAGCACACACGAGCAGAAACTCACAGCTTGTTCAGTCGTGTTCACAAAATGCATCCTGTTCTTGCGAGGCGTTACATGTTATCAGTACAAAGACGTGCTCAAGATACAAGATACTATTCAAGCATGTTGATATCTCACATGTATTTATCTTGCAGAGGAAGCGAAGGAAGCAGCGGAGAAGTTGAGCCCAGTGAGTTGTTGTTCTGTTTCTCAGAGTAGAGAGTACATAGTGAGAGGACAGGCTAAGAGTGTTCACGATTTACTATCAAACTGTCTTGTCTGATATGGTGTAGTGTCACTACACAAGTCAAGAGTTGTATATTGTGGAAATAAATACTATGTATGGCAGGCCTATTCAATTGGCGGCCCATTGGGCGAATCCAGCCCTTTAAAGACTTCATTCCGGCCCTTTACGGACTCAGTCTTAAAGCTAGAGTGAATATATTGGTATCACGTGAAACTACAAAACGCAAAGAAACTATTGGTACCAACCATGTCATGTTACCTTTTTGGGAAGGAGGTTAAATAACGCTCCAAAGTTAGGCTCAATTTTGTCGATGGAAAACTGGCATGGCCATTTTCAAAGGGGTCCCTTGACCTCTGACCTCAAGATATGTGAATGAAAATGGGTTCTATGGGTACCCACGAGTCTCCCCTGCTATCTTCCCCCCAAAAACATGTCTAAGTGGGTTCCAATAAGAGAGTTTATTGCTGTTCATCAACGTTACCACTCATTGACGCTGTTACGGACTGTTAAAAGCAACATCATTGTGTTTTTATTTAAATATCTTGCTAACATTCTAAGTTTATGGGTGTTTACGTTGTTAGATTATCAGAAGGTCATCGTTTTATTAGTAGGCTAATTAGCTCATTCATTAGTTATGTCTTGTTAAGCACAGAAATACTTATTTTGTTAAAAGGTTTTAAACCCAGGCTGTTTAAGCAGAGGGAATTTAGGAGAGTCAAACTGAATTTAAAAAAAGTGTTGAATGCAAGATAGTGTTTATTAAAACAACAACCTGTTAAGATTAAAAAGGTTTTCACATTTATATTCCTAGCTTTGCAAATCAGACATGACAGATACAGAAATGTAAATGTCCGGCTCCTTGCCACTTCACTGTTTTTCAAATCTGGCCCTCCTAAAAGGCTGTTGTATCGTATTGTTTTATTATATTAAATGATATAGTGTCCACTCCATGTCATGTATCATGTACAGCACACTACTGCTGCATGTTTTCTATGAGAAAAACGTCGCACAGCCATTCTCCTCTGTTTCTCAGCCCCAGTTAAAGCGCCGTAGAACAGACTCACCACTAGAGGAGGCCATAATAAAGGACTTACTAAATGACATGGAGGCTGAAGGCGAGGATTCTGTGGTTCGGTAAGTGCTGCTCTTTTTCCTACTGTAGAGCTTATCTGTGCTACATTTACTCTTGTTTGTCACATTTAACCTTCCAAAAACTAATGTTTAGAAAATCTTTGCAAATATGACTAAAAACCTACCCTGTGGTCACAAAAATGGCTCCCATGTGAATGAACTTTTGGATTACGTTTTTAAGAGACGGTCTATATTTAACTAAAACCAAATACTTATGGTTGTTGTTGTCGTCAGTTGTAAGTTAATAAACCATTCTCTCTAAGAGGGTTTGGTGATATGACAACGTATACCATTAGACAATATAAATGTGTGACAGTAGAAATACAGCAGGCATTATTGGCTTCATCATGGTTTACAGTGTGCTGTAATGTATATATTAAAATATAGAATAATAGAAAATAAGCAATGATTACCCTTTTTGTAAACATATATGTTTACAAAAAGGGTAATCATTGCTTATTTTCCTTATTCCTCGTCAGTGTGAACAGCATGTATTGTTGTGAGAGTGCTGATGTGGATAATTGGGAGCAGTAAGAGGAAGCTTGTTCACTCTAGCATCATACATTTGTATACACATAGTGTATCAGTTGAAAATAATTGTTCTTATTCATAAAATCACTAAGACATCCATTCTGACACGCTCTAGTGATTTTTGCAGTTATGAAACAGACCGGAGGCGAACGGGCGCCACCTCAATCACACTGACAGTCAGATCAGTGGGGCGAAAATGATGATTTTAAAACGCACACACACACATACTATGAGACAATTGTTATATAAACAGAATCGTCATAGTTTTGAAGTCGAGGTACACACACTCAGATGAACAAACTGTGTAAACATCCAGCAAGCAGCAGCAGCGGGGCCTCGAGCATCGTTACCAGTTCACAGGAAACCAAGTTTCATTAAGCAATTCTCACTGAATTATATTCACCACATTGACCATTACGCTTACATGTGCTTAGAAAGGTACTACACAAGTATAGCACACAGCGTGTGTGTGTGTGTGTGTGTGTGTGTGTGTGTGTGTGTGTGTGTGTGTGTCTACCTGATGCCCCGGAGAGACAGATGGTTTGTTTTTCTGTTAAACCTGCTGGAAAAATGGGAACTGAAAAGAATGAGTTTGTCTGTGTGAGTCTATGAGCAATCACACTTGTCAACAAGGGGCATCTAACAGAAAATTGTTGGTGTTGGCTGAAAAATCCAGCGTTTTCATTTCACGAACATGTAACTAAAGGCCTTTGGAGGCCATGCTGTATGAGCCATGACACCCACCAGTTTAAATTAAAAAAAACACTGACATTAACAAACAAGCATTGATTGTCATGTATGGCATCATTTTCTTCAATGGACCCCGTTCCTATATAATATTTTATACTATTGTTCTGATACACACATTGTGTAAATTAAAATTAAAGAGGATCTCTTGTGCTTTTTTGCTTTTTCCCTTTCCTTAAGTGTGTTATATAGTTTTTTTGTGCATGTAAAAGCAAAGTTACAAAGCCCAAAGTCCACGCCAAAAGGAGTTACTCTCCCCCACAGAAACACTGCTTCTGAACTGCCTGAAACGCCTTGTTTGAAGTCCCGCCTTTTCTTCCGTGACGTGGTGATGTCACCAAGTAACACATTTGCATAATACCTGCCTAGTGGCTAGTTTGGCACGGCCTCAGAAAAAGCTAGTTAGAGCGGAGCTGGAGCGGAGTTCGAAGAGTTCTTGTAGAAACCCAAAATACAAATATGCACCTGAAAATGAGCATAATAGGTCCTCTTTAAAATGCTGTTACAAATTAAATGCCAGATGAATTTAGACACTAACCTTAATGGCAGAAACTGAGATTGAAGAATGAATAGGACTGTATCGTTTAAAGTAAAAAAAAAAAAATTGTTTGACTTGAATAAAGGGGTGTCTAGTTTTATGTGGCGATCATTAATAAAACAGTAATTGTTCTGTAAATGTAAGAATAAACTGTGTTGTGTCCAACTTTCAGCAGGCCCTCTCTGCATTGTCCACATGCAGATAGAGAGGTCAAAGAAGATCCATGGCGTGTTGACAAGGTGATCTCTTTTCATTTACTCAATCAGTTCAGTCTTTTACTCATCACATTTAACTGATATTGTCATTCTCCTAAATGTCAAATGAAAAACTCAGTCATCATTTCAGCCCACAGTTCTTCCGAAATAATTGATTCCAACAGTTCGTCTTCCAATTTCAGTCTAATAATACCCTTTCACTTCCTCTCTACCACATATATAAACACACGCACTTGTAGCATCTCTGTCTGTATTGCAGCCCCAGGCTAACATTAGCGCAGACAGGTAGGATAACAAGTGTGATTAAGGTTAATAATAGCATTACATCAGACACAGAGTGTGTGTGTTTCTGTGTAAGTGTGTGTATGTGAGAGCGTGTGTGTGTTTCTGATGCTTCAGATTGATTAGCAACGAAGTCCCAAAATTACCCTCCGCCCCGCTCCCCACGGCCTTTCATCTCATCTGATCCTGTTGGGTATTTTTTACAGCTGTCCACTCTTTTTCCCCTCACATTTGTTTAAAGTGGAAAAAATGATTTAAACTAATTATGTCAGCCCATTGAGTTACAAGCCTGCGAGCTTTAAAAAGGATTAAGTTTGAACAATGAAGGTGATCGTTAAGTTGTGATGATGTAAACAAATTCAAGAGAAGTGTAGTCAAAAGACCAAGGAAAAATATCGGGTTATCAAATGTACATTTTTATAAATTAATTCCACTCAAATTCAAGCTCATAAAGACACTATGAAACTGGCAAATGGAAGAATCCAATTGACCGTTAGCTTAGCCCAACCACTTAGTGTTGCTAAGTTAAGCTTTCCTTTCTAGCAAAGCACGTATGCAGTTTACAATGATAACAGCGGCAGATTTATGACTCAAATTCATGCTAACTTCCAGACAGAAGTAGACAGAAGCAGGCTTCTCATGGTCAATTATAACATTACACTAACTGGCATAAGCATATTTCATTTGCTAGCTAACTAACTTAGTATCAACTCCATGAATTGGTTGAAAACTCTGTCTCCAGTCTTTAATGTTTTTGCTAACTCGTATGAAAATGAGAAACTTGCAATCGAGTTTTAGATATCCATTCAATGGCTATATACATAATAATCATGCTAACTCAACGCTGTATGATGATACAGAAAAGACTAATGCTAACGCTTACTGGAGCAGCAATTATCTCGTAGCGTATTTAAAAAAGTATATTAAAAAGTGTGGCTACACTGGTTGCCACACAGCTAAACTTTGTTTTTCTAGTGTGCCGTGTAACCTCACATAATGCAGTTAGCTAATCGTATGCAAACTCTTTGCCTTGGAAGTAAGGCTAAGTTATCCCTATAGTTACTAAGCTAGTTAGCTGGGAATGTTAACGTTAGCGGGTTACATGACAGCAGATGAACATTGTTTTCCTTATTCTTGTGCTCCTGTAAGGACGCAAAAATAATGAAGTTGCAGAGGGGCGTGTATGAAGGAGCAAATTTATCTTTTTGGCCTCGAGAGCTGCCACATCTATGCAGCGAAATTTGAAATATTGCTGCGGGACCACCTTTAGCAAGCGGTCTCGGACCGGTGGTTTTGGTCCTCACCAGAGTATGAATATGGCGTTCACAACAGCTCAAATGAACCGCAGTAGAGTTCAATTAAAACGGACTAAATGTTGGCTTGTGAAAGCGCCAGAAAAGACACAACTCCAAACTCTTTTTATATGGATTATCGCTCTTCCTACAGCCCCATGCACACAGCTTCAACGTGTGGAGAAATCCAAAGCTGCAGTAGTTATGATTGGACAATCCCTATTCAAATGATAAATTCAATTAATTTCATATTCTGTTCTATTTTCACTATCATTTTAATTTCTTCTAATCCTCTCCTACAGAAAGCTTCAAGGGGGTTTAAGGAACCCCAACAGAAATCCGGTGTCAACACAGTCAGAGAAAGTGGGACTCCAAGTGAAGTGCATCCTGGGACAACACAGCACATGGGAGAGGAAGAGGAGGAGGAGGAGGGTGAAAATGCAGACTCTGTCCCTGGGACACCTGTGCGGCCGGGGATTTTGACTCGACTGGCCAGGTTGGTATGACGGCACCTTCAACCTGAGCATCCAGTAAACAGTATTTCGCTAGTATGCTACAAACAAAAACTGTAAAACGAACCCAACAGCAGATCAGTAAATCGGCACACAGTGCGGGTAGGATTCATACCTTTGGAGAGATGATGGTGATGTCTTACACCCACAGGAGAAACGAGAGCTAATTGGTACTGCTCATCTGAAAGGATAAAGTTGACAAAGATTAAACTGGATTGGGGAAATCCAGCTGAAATTACAAGATCCCTGTGAAATGTCTGTTGAGACAAGCTGAGACGCCAAATGTCCTTCGGCACATAAAACACTGACATCTCCACATTGACAGAGCACGCCAAACAATCTTACAAAATGTAGTCTTTTTGTAGTAACAATGATATGCAGTAGCAGCCTTATGGGATGAACAGTTAGTTAACTTTCTCTCTCTCTCTCTCTCTCTTTGCAGCCATATCTTCCCCTTCTCCTTGTTCTTCAGAGACTCCTGAGGGACAGGAGATGTTACTGGTTCCAGTAGTGGAAACTCACTGGGGTTTGTTTGGTTAAAGTTCTGCAGTGTGAACAAACAAGTTTTCTGGAATGGTATTTCGTAGTTTTCATCCTCCATTGATCATCTTTTATATTAGCGTCATTATTATTATTATTTTCCCATTTTGCTGAGATTTCTCCTGTTGTTCACTTATTGGAGGGTCTATTTTGTATCAGCTTTTTGTTGTCTCTCTTTATTGATACCATAAGCAAATAAATATTGTGTTTGTTTCCATTGGTTGCTTTTTTTGTTATTTGATGTTTTATATTGTTCCATTATGGATGCAGACCTTGCTATTAGCTTGCCTCACATTATTGTTTTCATAGAATCACCTGCAATAATTGGATCCTCTCTTTTTTTCTTTTTGTAAACCTCTCTTCTTACCACAGATTCACTCTCCTGTGACTTCAAAGATGTGGATATTATTTATATATGAGCTTTTTTTCCCCTCAAAGATCCAACTAAACAGCAGTGTTTCCCATCTTAAATTCTGCTTTCATGATCTGTGTGACCCCATCTGCATTTGATTTATTTTATTTTCGTAAATTCAGTTTTCAGTTGAGAGAGCTCATTTCCTTTGTCTACACACTGCTTTCATTTTTAAGTTTTAATGCAGTTTTTGATTTGTTATGTAAAATGTGAAGAAGCGGGAAGTGGTTAGAGCTTTCCTCAGCAGTGCAGACTGTCAAATGAATTCACGTTAACACATTTCGAAGGCTTTATTCTGGTAATTGTTGTAGACAATGACGGATCTCTCTTAATATTTCCACTCCAGTGCGTGTGTGTTCATAAGTATACACCTTGAGCTTCAGTGAGTATCACCTTGTGGAAACTCCACTTTCCTCCTGTCAATCTACATTAGCTAAGTGTTCTATCTCTGTGTGTGTGTGGGTGTGAGTGTGTGCGTGTGTGTGTGTGTGTGTGTGTGTCTTACAGACTGAAATATTTTTAAATTACTTGAGACTTTACACGCACAAACACACACGTGTATATTTACAGCTGATGTTTGTCACAAAAAAAAACATTTAGAAAATCTGGTTATTGATTAACTTTATGAAAGGGGTGTGTGTGTGTGTGTGTGTGTGTGTATATGTGTGTGTGTGTGTGTGTGTGTGTGTGTGTGCGGCTGCATGCACGTGTCCATGCTTGCATGCGTGTGTTTATAAATGGGGGTAAATGGGTCAACTGGACTAAAACATCATCTTAGAAACAGGAAAACTTTGCCTAATCCTCTCCTTATATTGTCATAGAGCCCAAAATAACACACGTATAATCTTACACTTACTTACACACTTTGACCACACACACAATATCCTGTCAGACGTAATGATACACACACACACATATAGTACTTGAAATAACAGACACACACACATATAACATCATATACTTTCATTCACACACTGCCGCACACACACACACGTACACACTGAGATTAAAATAACAGGACACAAGTGGAAGCGGACACATTAATGATATTATAGTTATTCAAGACACCACGGTTTCCACGGCAGCCGAGAGCGACGGGGCCACTGAGCGATACAAACATCAGTCACCCCGCTGAGTCACACTGGAGAAATGTGTGTGTGTGCATTTCACCGACAGGAGAGTCTCCAGTTTAACAAAGTTCATTCACGACTAATTTTCTCCTGATGAGGTGCTGCAGGCCACTCACATTCATACTCTCTCTCTCTCTCTCTCTCTCTCTCTCTCTCTCTCTGGTTGGCATGGAATCAGCAGAAACACACAACTTACAGTCAACACACTCATAGTTTTGTGTGTAGGTGGGGGGTTTAGGTGATGATGTCACACATTCCGTTTTCCATTGACATAACTAGATTGGGAATGTTTGGGATAGAGGGGCCATAAAATGATAATTGTGTTTTCCTTAGAAGGTGCGTCTGTGTGAGAGAGTGAGAGTGGGAGCCACAGCATCCATCCTGATTCAGGAATTAAGCGAGCACTACTACAACCTGCTCTCGTTAAAAACGTCTTGAGGTAGTTTTGCTATAGCGTCGGAGTGGTGAACAATATTTTATTAATTTCTCTACAACTATGGTTTTTATTGTGGTTCAGAAAGAGGCTTTAAAAGGATTATTATCTGTGTAAGCCTTTAGGGAGATCATGCGTTCAGTCATGTGTATCTGTCTGTCTGTCCACGGCTAATCTGTCATACTACTGGACCCATCAGCCTGTGTTCATTTATGACTGTATGGTCAAGGACTTCTCGTGGTTGCGGTGATTCACAATCTTTTAAAAACCTATTTTATTGACTGTTTTATACCGTCATTGACCACTCACGCCTCTTAAACCCGCAGTAGGCAGAATGTTTTTGGCATCATTTTGCAAAAATTAACCTCTCAGCATATTGTAATTCAAGTGCTCTGAGAGAGACTTCTGCACCTCCTCATGGCTCTATTTTCAGGCTTTAAAAAATCTAGCCTGCGATGGCAGATTTTGGCCAATCACAGGTCATTTCAGAGAGAGAGAGCGTTCCTTTTGGCTGTTAATACAACGGAGGTAGCTGTCAATCACTCACAAACTCCGATCAAACGGTCAAACTAGGCAGCGCTGATCAAATATGAATCAATATTCTGTTACTGTAATGCCTATTTCTCTCCTCAGATGTTTTCAGAAGCATCTTGTAGTGTACTGTTTAACTGTAAAATGAGAAAGTTTGATCTGGCTGGTGAGCGGTGCTTGGTATTTCCTCAACTGATCTCAACATGGCTGCCGGGTCACAAACCTTCTCATTTTACAGCTAAACAGTACACTACAAGATGTTTCAGAAAACAACAAATAAGCATTACAGTAACAGAATATTTATTCATATTTGATCAGCGCTGCCTAGTTTGATCGGAGTTGGTGAGTGATTGACAGCTGCTCAGAGATGGCAAGGCTCCAGCTCGGCTCTGATTGGTTGTTTTCCTCCGGTCTGTGAAATCTTGCGGATGCCATTAGGAGCACCGGAGGACATAGAGGCAAATGATTTTTTTCAGATTACCTGTCTCAGGACATTTTATAAAAATATTTTTTTTAAATCACAATTTTTCCATTTCTACCTACTTCAGCTTTAACTGGCCGGTAGCAGCCACAAGTCCTCAACAACTGCTTCACTGGCAAAACGCATTGCCGGCAATCTGCTTGGCTAAAAACAAGTCTTACCTAGTCTGTTGCAGGCCACATTCTGGCCTTTGTCGTGGTTCAAAAACTTACATCCATAGAAAAGTTTAGTCTCATTTTGAAACCGGAGCATCTGCAGATTAATTCCATACCCAAAATGTTATGATTCGCTAAAGTTAGACACGATTCAAGATGAATAAATCCCCATTTTTGTTATCTTTGCCGCCATCTTGACTGTAAGGGTGCCAGGAGGGACAATTTAGTGAAATTCAACTCTTCTTTGTTTGGGAGGGGAGAGGGAGACACACCTGGCAGAGATCTGCACTCTACTGAGTGCACTTTTCTACTTCTATATTTTTCTCAGTGTCAGCAAATTCCATTAAAAGATCAAAACGAACAATTTGTTACTCTATCTCAATACGTTCGGACTTTCTTGCACTGTCAGTGGCACTCAGCCTCAATTCTGTTAGTTCCTACTGAAGACATAAATCTTTAAAAACAGGACCCAAAGATATGTTTGTTTTTTTAAAGGCTAATTTCCTGAAACAGCTGGTCACTGTAGTTTTAGCAAACGTTAATCAAACACCAGTTAATAGTGGATTTGTTGGGAACTATTTTCAGCGGTGGATTAATACACATATGGTGCTCTACTGAGTATTTACAGTACAGCAGATTGGGGATTTTTGTTTTTACAATTTTGAAATAGATTTTTTCTAATGCCAGAATTGATATACAGTAATTGCTTCATTTGAGTCTATGCAGAGGTAGAATGAAGTTACCACTTTTATTGGTGTAGTCTGATATATTTGACTTCAGCAAATCCCTGACTACATACATGTTGAAAATCAAACATTTTTACTGTATTAATTTCAATATTTTCCAAAGTAAAAGTCCCTAAAAAGTGTATGATTCAACTTTTTCCCATGGTCTAGTGTTAAAAAAGTTAACAAAAAACACAACAAATCGTAATATCGAATCACAATACTTAAAATTCGTAATACATATCGAATCGGGAGATAAGCATATCGTCCCAGCTCTACAGTACAGCAGGGTGTATTGACTCAAAAATAGACTGCAGTGTGTGATGAAGGAACATGTCACCCAGTGAGACTGTGTGGCTCATTGATTTGTTTTGAATAGTTTTTGGACAACAATGGAGCGCTACACATGGAGGACTAAGATATATCAGGCCTTGGCTGAAAAGGCTATATTATTAAGTGGGAGGAATTAATTTAATGTTTTGTTATTTTAATGGGATTTGTTGACAATAAGTCTTTGTCTGTAATTTTCTTTAAGTATTTGGTTTGGGTTTGGTTTTTTTAAAACAAGTGACAGATTCTGCCAGCACAGTTAGAATAATCCAACCTTTTTCCAATCCAACCACACATTTCTAGAAAAAAAAATATACAACAAGTCTCTTTCTTTTGGATTTATTCTCTATTCCATTGACAGATTTTTTTTTTTTTTTGAGGTTTTAGGATTTTAAAAATGTAGACATTCTTTGCAGAGAAATAAGCTTAAGGGCATCAAAACCTATTGTTTCCTGGATAAATTACTTATTACAGCGCTTTTCTTCCGGGAATTGTTTGGAGGGTTCAGCTTTTGTCATTTAAGTCGATCGAAGGTCATAACGAGCGTCTGCAGTTTGTATTTCTGGAGGAATTGCCTCCAGCCGTCCTGTGATGACCTGCTGAGTCCAATACAAGATATAAGACAGATGTGGGGCTGCTGCTGTATGACTGAACACATACAATGATGATTATTGCATCTGGGATCTAACCAAAGTATAGTAAGTTAAAGGAAAACGTGACGCGCCAGTTCACCTCCCGCTACTGTTTTGTGACCGTGATTTTTATCGCATTGTGAGGTCCTTGACTCTTGGCAGTTTATCAAGCTCTGTCAGAGACAAAGATTAAGTCAAGTTTTTTCTTTTTTTGGCCCAATTTCAGTGGGCCATACTGTCTCAGTGGGCTTTATAGACCCACAACGGCAATGATTCCCTAACCCAGCCCAAACTCTCTAGGGAGACATGGTAAAACTCATTGAAAAAACACTCAAGTGACCTCAGGAGATTCTAATTCTCGCTCTTCCCGTAAGTAAGACATTTGTTCTTTCACCCTGAACCCCAGTTTCTTGCGGACGCTCACCACAAGAGAACAAAGGACATCCAGTTTGTGTCTTTTGGCGACGCTTTTGAAAGTAATCTGCGGTCTGATCTGGCAGTTCGTGACCTTTGTGACATGTCACCGAAAGTGTCCAGAAACTGCCGCAAGTGTCCAAGAGTCTATTAAAGGGGATGTCTTTACCCGCTGTAGTTTGGACAGGGGTGGTTGCTAAGCTGGCTTCCTCCGCTCAAGACAAGAAAGACGAGAAGCAGAGCCAGGCGTTCCCCCACAATATACCCATCATGTGCCACACACACACACACACACACACACACACACACAGAGTTGACCCAAACCAACAATATCTTGTGACCCGACCCTGCCCTTCCTCCTGCAGCCGCAAATGGAAAACCCAGGCAGACTTTGTGTGTGTGTGTGAGGTCTCCCATTCAGTTTATTTATTAGTTCACTGTATCATCTGGCAGCCAAGGCCTACAATATTATTTTTTTGTGTGCATGCATGTGCGCTTTTTGTGTGTGTGTGTGTGTGTGTGTGTGTGTGTGTGTGTGTGCGTGTGTGTGTGTGCGCGTCTCCATGCAGGCCCGTGTGGTAAAGCTGTGTGTGTTCTTACTATTGTGGCGGTGCGTTGATGGAAAACCTATCTAGTTTTCCTCTGTGTCACAGCAGCGGTCCCCCTAAAGGTTGAAAACAGAGAGCGAGGAGGGGGAGGGTGGAGGGACACAGAGACGCTAACACACTCCAGGAGGACGACGTTATAGAAAGAAGAAGTTTGAGGCTATTTTAATATTTATTTATTTTTTAGATAATTTCACTTTTTTTGTGCAGGTAGGAAGAAGACAGAGGGATCCGTAGAAAAGGGGAAAAAAAAGATTCACAGACTCTCAGCTCTCTAATTGTGGGTGTGTCCAGAGCTATAAGTGCCTTCGCTCTTACCTGTGTTACTTATATCCCTGCATGAGGCTCAGAACAGACACACTCACACCTGTCAGTCCACACACCTGCCCTGCTCTCCAGAAGCTGCACTCTCTGCTCTACGTCTTCAGGTAAGACTTTTTACACCTGGAATTAAATTGATGTTGGTGGAATAGACCTTTAAATACTGTGATTGTTCTGCTCTCTCAGGCTGTGCTCTTCAGATTGTTGCTTTCTTATAGTTTTTAGTCTTTTTAGCATATGAAGAGAATTCTATTCTACAAGTCAGATTAAGCTGTAAAATTGGGGGAAATACACCTTTAACCCTTTTATATCTCCTTATATTTATTTGCATTATTATTCTGCAGACTTTTTGCATGTATGTTTATATTAATAATGATATTACCACATTTTGCAAATATGTTAATTGCCCACATTAAGAACATTTACTTGTTCTTAAAATATGGATACGTTTTGCCATATTTGGAGGGTTTTATTTTGAAACTACACGACTTTTACTTTTATGGCAATAAGCATTTTTGTAAAACCCAGCATTATTGTTATTTAGACTAAATAGATTATTGTTTATGGATTATACTGGATCATTACATGACAAGACGGGGACAAATGAGAGAAAACGTGTCTCTTTTGAGTTGGTATTTTTAGAATGTATTTGTCCTCTCTTTAAGGCTGTAACCCTTTTACCTTAGATACAGATAATGCACGAGTTGTGATGCAACTTAAAAAAAAAAAAAACTGTATTAAAAAACACAATATTGGCATTGTTCAGTATCAAGGCGAATTATTAGAGGTTTCCGGGTCTTGATATTGTAAAAATGCTGATTGTACTTGTGTTTAATGATGCGGATGGTCCAATCAACATCTATATAACAACAACTTTATAGTTTTATTATATATAATAAATACATTGTCTAGGTCAGCACCTGGTCTGAACTGAATTGTTAAGAGAATAGAGGATAATTTGGGTGACTTATATTGAGATATTTCCACCTCTCACTTTTCAAATGTCTGTATATACTGTGTATAATACTCAAAGTTAGTTCCTTTTAGCAGTCTTTTCACTTCTGAAGGTAGTTTTAAAGGGGAACTATACTCATTTTCAAAATTCATACATGTTATTCCTCTGGTCTGAGACAGTCCAAAAAATATTAGGAAACATGAACAACTCTCTCCTAAATCCAAAAACTAGAGTGCTAAAACTGAAACTTGTGATGTCATCGAGTATAACGTGGAGCTGCTCCATGGACAATGAATGGGGAGAGATGTTCTAAATGACACTGAAAGCACCCAGGACGATGTTCTGAGTATATGGGAACATTTTCTGTTTCACAACTGAGAACACTACAACAGAATAAAGCTCATTTGGGTATAAACTTATAACTTTTATTTAGATTCTGTGCGTCTCCCATTCATTATCTATGGAGCAGCTCCAGACGTTATACCCTATGACATCACAAGTTTGAGACTCTGGTTTCTGGCTTTGAGAGAGAGAGAATAGCTCATGTTCACAAATATTGATTGAACTTTCCTCGGCCATGTAAAATAACATATTGCAATTCTTAATTTAGGTGGTGTTCCCCTTTAAAGAAACATGTTTTAGTGGAGTAGATGTGAGGACGAGCTGTATGTCCACTTTGTGTCATAAGTTCCTTCTACGCACACTTTTTAAACTAACTTTAAAGGAAGCACTGATAATGTGATTTCGACAAGGTTTTTGTGTGTATGGAATATTTTAAAAGCATTTTAAGGATCTTTTTTAATGAATATATTCTTTAGGTTGTATTGGTGGTCCTGAACACCAGCCCTCCCACTATCACTTCCCAAAGCGGGGTGTAGCGTCCTATAAACCCATTATCCTCAAAGACAAACCAAACCTTCAGGCGTGGAAACCCCACATAAGAGGAAAAAGCCGGGCATTTCCCCCTACCCCACCAGCTGACACGGGGTTAATGGCTTCACACACACACACACACAGTCCTGACCCGTTAATTTGTTCATACCAGCGGCGTTAATGGCGTCCCCAGGGCCGTTCCACCATCGCCACGGAGGCTATTCCCAACGCTCCGGTCGAGGTGGAGGAAGCGGAGCTGGAAAGAGCTGCCATTTTAGAGGGCAAGGGTCAGGATCACCCAGTTCCCCGGAAAACATGACTTTATTGTTTACACACGTGTTGGACTGTGTGTGTGTGTGTGTGTGTGAGGAGGGGGGGGGGGGGGGCGGGGGGGGGGGCGTGAGCACGTGCATGCATGGACGCTCACTCATGATCACGCACGCATGTGTGCACATAAAATACATGTACGCAGATGCACTTTGCCGTTGCTCTTTTTTAAAGATTTGTTCATGTATAGTTTCTGATTATGTTAACCGCCGTCATGTGTGCAGCTACGTGTACGAGTCGGCGTGAGCTGTGTACGTATACGTGTGTCAGCAGGTAGCTGTTAAATGAGGCGGCTAGAAAAGATAAAGACAGTATTGTTTTTATTCACATTAGCTGTTACTCAACTGAGTGACAGACGTGCAGAGGATGGGAAATCACCTCGCTGGATGAAGGAGGGGGCTCTGGGCAACGCTTTGAGTTCAGCAGGAGGGGATCACCTCAGATTGAACGAAAACTCAGTGTTTGAGAAGTTTCTTCGGCTCAGAAAACATGTTCAACCTAGATCTTATAAGTAGCCTCGATCACTTTTGACTTAATAGCCAAGCAATGCTTTTATTCATGGCCTCATCACAAGTTAAATATGTCTTTGAACTGTGAGCAGTTAAACCAAAAAGTGCTGTTCTTTAAAAGTTTAAAGAGGTTAAACTTTATAGTATTTCAAAAGATCAAAAGCAAAGATTTGAGAAAAGCTCAAAAAGAAGTTGGTAGTTGGAATTATTTTGAATAAAAACCTCATAAACAGTTAAATGTCAGATTTTCTCTGGTCTTTCCGTAACGTCTTACATACTTTTGTGTTCTGTTTGGATCCTCCAGGCTGCCATCCAGATGTCTCCGTGCATGACCTCACATTTCTGCCTGCTGGTCCTACCAGTGATGTCACTGCTGCTGCTCTTCTCTCCCATTGGTTGGAGCTACGATGGCCTCACCCCAGGGTGTCACCTGCACCGTAAGTAAAAAAACACACACAGTTTTAAAATGCATTCCCAGTGTACCCCAGAACAGCATCCATAGACTGTATATAAAGATGGACGACATCACGGCTCCCCAAAAGTGAAGCCAAAACATCCTGATCGCCCCCTGGTGGCTGGCTGCAGTATAGGTCATAAAGCCCGCCCCCTCCATGTTAGCGGATGGGACATGTGCCAAACTAAAATGTCAAAGTACACATTAAATACATTTATCATAAAAATGGTTTCTGTCATTTTAGGTAGTTTTTATTACGCTGATGTATGTTCAAGTGTTCATTTGTCTGATAAGTTTGATTTCAATTAGTTATTTGATGCTATAAAAAGGAGATGAGACGTCATGATTGACAGATTTGATTGATAGAACGTGTCAATGTGATCATAAATGTTGTTTTAGAGATATTATGGTTAGTTGTTGGGTCTTTCTGGCCAAACAGCTACCGTGGTGCTAACGTAGCAGCTAGGTGGCTCACACTAATAAGCTGCGGCCAAGCTCGGCTCGTGATTGGCTTGAGCGGGTGTGTGGGCGGGACCTTGATACCGCAGCTCCAGCTGCCCGATCATTACTGCACAGAGTGGGAGCGGAGACGTGACGTCCATCTATAGTATATACAGTCTACATACACATCCAATACTTGATTCCCTTCCCTCTCGCTCATCTCTCCACCTTCTCCCCCCCGGTCCAGCATTCAACGTGACCATCCGCAGTGACCGTCGTGGCACATGTAAAGGCACCCACCTGGTCTACGCCTGCGTTGGCTACTGCGAGTCCAGCGCGTTCCCGTCCAGATACTCCGTGCTGGTGGCCTCCAACTTCACCCACAACATCACCTCCGCTTCACGATGCTGCACCATCAGCAAGGACGCTAAGGTGAGGGGAAATGAAAAAGAGAGGGTTAACTACAGCCTCAAGTGTTTATCATTTTTGCCAATTTTTCACGTCCTCTTGCTCGACTTTCCTCAGGTCAAAGTTCGCTTGGACTGCCCTCGAGGTCGCCACCATGACGAAATAGAGATCCTGACAGCGAAGGCGTGTCGCTGTGACATGTGCCGCAAGTCCCGCTACTGACGCATCAAGACAGTATGCTGCAACTGTACACCGGGACAAGAACCAAATTTAGTCAGTTGAGCGGTACAAACTCTGGTAAATGATTGAAATACAAGACTTTCAGTGATGCACCAGTAACTATGCTTTTTCTCTCTATGTCGACTTGTTTTGAATGTTGAAGAAAATCCACTTTAACTTATTTAACTGAAAAAGAATCAGCTTTCTACGGAGTTTCTGTCAAAAGCAGTGTTTCCTCTCATTTGTGTTCTCAAAGAATGAAAGGAAGGTGGACAGAAACCGATCAAAAGATGGAAAGGTCTTTGCAGATCTACCATGTGACTAAGATTTTCAACTAAAATCAAGTGAAATTCATTCAGGCAGAGTAAAAACTGCTCTGATCAGTCACCCAGGGCCTTAAGATTCAAATTAAAATGGGAAAATCACACTTTTTGATGTCTATAATGATTTGCGTGAGTGTTTGTTTGTGTGTGCTTGTGTCAAATGTGATGTAAGGGAGGTTTTTTGTAGAAAACTTGATTGATGCACATGTGTTTAACAGCTGTATAAACCATTCTGTCACTCACAAACAAACTGTTAAATGCTTTTGCTTTTAGGCTTGAAATATGCCAAAATGAATGAGAGCATTACATTACAGCTAAGTCATCTCATTGACTTGTATTCAACAAAAAAAGTCAATATACTGTCAACCTTTGGAATCGACATAAAGGGTATATATACGAGTAGTTTCATTCTTTTGCAATAACCACTAAACACAGACAAGAGACCAAAGAATGTACAAAATTTATTTATATTTATGAATTTGAACTAAAGGACATTTTGTAAATAATATCTATTGATGAAACCAAAGAATGTTGAAAATGTCGATGAAATGAAAAGAGAAGAATGCACTGTATAGTTTGTGATGAAATTGTATTTCAATAAATTTCTATTCTGCAACTGTAAAGTGATTAATGTGGACATTTGATTTTTCACACACATGAACTTGTTTCCATCACTTAAGGGGACATTACATTGACTTACATTCATTCTCTGGGGACTTACCTTAACCTTAACCATGACCACTACATGCCTAACCCTAACCCTTAGCCTTACCTTAAACTAGGTCTTAAGCCTTAAATTTAATGATATACGTTGTAGGGACCTGCATTTTGTCCCCACAAGGGACTGTGGGTCCCTATTGACCTCACCACCATTGTCTCTCTGTAATGTGTATGCATCATATCACCTTCAAGTAAACAAATTAAACAGATTTATATAGAAATATGTGCCATGTGAGTACAAAATAAACTTAAATAATGAAGATATTGATTAGCTATTATTGTAAAACATTTTTTGAGCATCGAGATTAATACAAAGCCCAGTTAACAAAGGACCTTGTCATTTCAATTTCAGTTGAAATTGCAATTTATTGGTGAATATCCCCAAACAAAATTGTACTATGCACACAATTAACCTAGGGTCTTTGGACCCCTGAGGGTCTAGGGCCCCAGGGCAGTTGTCTGCTTTGCTTGGTTGGTAATTCTGCGCCTTGGTACACAGATAAAATACAAAAGTTTGAATACAGAATGTATATAATGCTAACATCTCAGATTTTAGATTATAATCACAGCTAATCAGTGTATATATACTGCAAATATATTTATTTCATTTATTTTATTCTTGTTAAATGTGTATTCAACAAGTGCCTTTATCTGTATTTTCTTAAATTCCGTATTGCTAACATCATGGCAAAGAATCACAGAGCTCTTATTTTTAAATGTAATGTTTGTTTCTACTTTCTTCCATACAGACATATATAAGTATACACACACGTCTTCAGTCAACAGAAGGACACATTTTTAGGTTACTAGATGTCAAGTATCACACTTAGTCAAATGTCTTGATTTCATCATTTTATTCATTCATATCAGTAAAACAGTTGATAACATTGTTTGCTGAGAGCCCATCAGAAGGTCTCACACTCGGTGTCCTGTGTGGAGCAGACGGCACAGTGGCAGTGCAGAGCCATGGGGTAGTGGTACAGAGGGGACACGTTGGGCTGGCAGCCCGGCAGGCGGGCGGTCATGTGACGGGTGCGGCTGTACGTGCACACGCGGTGTTGTCGATGGATGTAGGGGGGATCCGGCACAGGTTTCTGCAGCGTTCACACAAACACACACAGGTGGAACACAGGTTACTTTGCTCTACATTGATAGGCGTGACTAGACATCGTTTCCCCATATACCAATATACCAACAAAGAATAATGACAGTGAATGCCACAAGTCTCTACATCTAACATCTGTCTTTACTGTAAGCATGTGTTGCAGTCACTCAATTTGTTCATTCTTGACCTTGGAATTGGTAGTTTGACCCAAAAAAAGTATTAACTCAAGGTCCACTTCGTAGCTCTTCCCTGAGTTTTCACCACATCCACCACAAAAAGCTAGTAAGTGGACTTTGAGTTAAGATATTAAAGTCTAATATTGACTGTCTGCCATATGACTGAGTCAGCTCCATTGTTGCTGATTCAGAGCTCTTTCTCCTCTAAAGGCTTCGAATTGGACTGAAGTTTCCCCTAAACTTGTTTTTTCAATTAACTCGGAAGTTAAATTTGAATCCCTGCAAACTAGAACAAGTTCAGTAAGAGTTCAGCAGCCCTCCCTGCTCGGAGGGATTTAAGCACTTCTTACGACAATGACATATGGGTCAGAGCCGAGAATTGGTCATCGGCCTTCTTACGGTTTGGGCTGAGTCCTGGGTCATTAATCATTTATTTGATGTTTCACAATTACAGTATTATGGGGGCTTTCAGAAATAGCAACAGAAAAGAGTGGGAGTTCTACTTTGGCTGAATGTAACTGTGTGTGTGTGTGTGCGTGTGTGTGTGTGTGTGTGTGTGTGTGAACGTTACCTCCCAGGTGTGACATCGCCCCCAGCAGGCCTCGGTGGTGATGCGCAGTCCCCTGCAGCCCGGCTTCTGGGCCACGAAGGAGAACTCTCGCACGGCGCAGCCTCGGAAACCGTGAAGCGTGGTCGTCACGGCGACGCACACCTCGGCTGCCCCGGCAACCAGGAGGAGGAGGAGGAAAGACAGGGGCAGGGGTCGGAGATGCATGCTGGGAAAGATGGCTAGAGAAAAGAAAAAATAAAGAAGTAACTTTGACGGATGGAAAACTATTTGTGGAGTATTTATATCCATTATTCCTAAACTAGAGGTGACCTTCCACCTGAGTGGAATAAAATGCCATGTTTTTTGTCATATTTACAGACTACAATATTCAGTTTGGCCTATTAAAAATTGAAAATGAATTGCTGAAGGTTTTATTGCCAATATTTTACATCTATAGGGGAAGATGACCCACAAAAGCTGACTGACTCTCAGAGCAGTATACATGACTCACAACTCCCTCTAGTGTTCATTATGGATACTGCAGCCAACAATAACCGTAACTGTAAAAAAAAATATTTATTTCAATGGGTAATTAATTATTCAAACTAAGCTAAACTTTCAAATTAAAAATGAACAACAAAACATTTTAATTCTACAAATCTGAAGTGTAGTTAATTAATTTCACTTTTACGCATAAAAAGCTTTTTCAATTAGAATCAATCGTCATTTTGGAGACATCTGCTTAATTACTCTCCAAGCAAACCACTTAAACTGTACTAAAACAACTGGAGTCACCTCATCTTAGCCAGACTGCAAAATGCTTCACTTGTATTAAGAAATATAACACTGAAATAAAAATTCTTTCTGCATGAACAGAATGATGTGAATACTTTTATAGGCAATGAGACACTGTCTTCACTGTGAGTACCATAACTCCACATATACGTATGAAGCTACACTAACCGTGGTGTAAAATAGCCTGCTAACATAATTACGTACACTTTTTTTGTCTTTAAAACATCTTAAAAAATAATTATTTATAAAATGAATACCTGCCCTATTACTTAATAGATCATTTAAAAAACAATTCTCACCTTTTCAGCTGAAGATCTTGCAGAGATGTGAGCTGCTGGACTCCGGTGTCTCCCTGCTCGGACAACAACCAGTGAATGGAACCAATCTGTCCTTGTTGTTGTTTTTAGAAGGCCATTAGGGCGGACGGACACTCTGACATCATAGCAATTACAATGAAATACCATTAGACCCCAAGCCAGAAATAATGGAGACTCCCTGGAAAATACTGATGCTTGTCTATGTTTTCTTAACCTCAGCCTGTATCTCTCTGTGTGAGTGTGTGTGTGCAGCTCTTTATCCAACTTTGGTCGACTCTCAGTGATGTAAGGATTGTCCGTACTCAACGTGACACTTACTGTGACAAAGGATTGGTAATGTGAATACAAAGGACAGAACTTTTTAAACTCTTACAGGGTAATTTAAAACCTTTGGCACCATATGACTTTAAAAAAAAGTCCTGACAATTTCAAAATTAAGGGATTAAATAAGGTGAACTCATCGGAGTAATTGTCTCTTCCGCTCTAACATGGACATTTTTGTTCTTAAAGTTCCATATCATACCAGTGTTTTTGCACGTTTTAGCCCGTTAACTAAAACTATACTTTACATCACAGCTAACCATTTTGCAAACCGTGCTGCTTTTGGTTTTGTGGCATATATTTGCTACCGTTCCACGCGGCCATTGATTTCCATTCATTGTTTCATCACAATGCAAATATTAGGTAACTCTGATGCTTTTTTTTTTAGCAGATTTTATGATAATTGCGATGACTCACGCAACTCAACTCAAGTTTCAAAAGTCTGCTAGTTGACTTTGACACCATATGGAAATGAATGGAAATCAATGTTTGCCTGAAACGGTTGGAAAAATGCATCAAAACTGCATTTGAAAATGGTCAGCAAAAATGAAAAAGAATGGTTTGTAAAATAAAAAGGGGCTAAAACCTTCATGTAATTTAAACACACTCATAAGCAGATTAAAGCAGCATTTTTTTGCCAAACAACACTAACATATTAACGTCTTATAAAGTTGGTATGGCTAATGATGCTAATGCTAAGTTAACAGTTGGCTATTTACACATGCAGCAGAGACAAAGCAACATAATCATTCATTTGAAGTTGCCAGACGAATGTTAGTCTAATATTTATTCTCCTTTTATCTCCTGCTTTGGTCTCCTCCAACTCCTGAGGGAAATGTTTGGCTAATTAACTATTCCAGTAGCTAGGTGCTAACTGTACCAGCTGTTTGATGCTTGGCAGGTAGTGTAAGTGGGTTTATAAGAGCTCTTACACTGAAAACAACTTTCTGTCCAAAACAGGAAATGCAGATTGTGGGACAAAAGAACAAAACAATATGCTAAAAGAGGCTAAAAGAGTTGATAATTCTCAGTGAGTTCGTAGTTACAAAAGTGACAGGAGATGGGTGCTATGCTTCCGCAACGGCACCGTCAGCCGGAGTGACGTTATCAGCTGTAACCACCAGCCTAGCTATGTAAACAAAGCACAGAGAAGCTCGGATTACAACTAACACAGAGGGAGAGTGACTTCATTCTCTGCTCAGGTAGACATCACTCCTCTATATCTTTACATAGCAAGTAAATGTTTGCTGCTATATTAATGCTCTGGATGTCATGTAGAGCAACTTTAAGTAACGTGCATTGTGCCTGTTGAAAAAAGGAAGTCAATTTAATATTACTGAAGAGACAAAAGAGGTGACACAAAAAACAGCAGACTCTCAGAGTGTTTTCTCAAAGTGAAGTTTCATTTTTAGCACATAGTTTTTTTTCCTCCATTCTACACCCCCCTGTAATGTTACGTACAGTAGTAAGCCTCTCTACATTCAAACCCCCCCCCACCGCTGTGTTGGTCCCCAAAATATACATCTTCTTCTTCTGCATCGTCTTAATCATCTTCTCTAAGGTTTTTCTTCAACACAACAAACACAGACCATTGGGCAGACAGTGCAAATCTAGAAATTCAGTGAAATTGCTACGTAATGCAGTTGTAGGTTTCGGTAACATTATATTCTCATTCTGTTACTGTTGCTCTGACTTATTGCCATTCTATCGTGTCTAACTCTACGTCTTTTCTTTCCTCTGTCTTTCTCCTCCTCTGTTTTTTATCTTTACTGGCCGCTTTCATTGAATCCGTTCACACCGCCCCTCTGATTTAAAGCATTTGTTTCAATTTGGCCGCACGAAAACGGCCACAGAGAGGAAATGTGACGGCGAATGAAACCAGCGTTTGATGGCTGTCTGTGAGGCGATACCCGAGCTCTCTACGAACACTCTCTCTTCTCTCGCTTCCTGTTCCGGAGCAGTTCTAGGATGTACGACAGAGTTGTAGAAAGAGGAATATTACTATTGACCAATATAGGTGAGAAAAGTGGGAGCTGGGGTTCCGTTTCCCCCCCCCCGAGTCAGCTGACCGACTGACAATAACAATCAAGAGGGTTTGTGAGTAAGCTAGCCAAAACAAAAATCATAAAGTAAGCTGAGGTTTAGATCAGCGAGGTCAAGTTTTGTCTCTTTTTTAGTGTGTTTCTTGCCTGAATCAAAACGTTTGAAATCCAACCAAATGTTGTTGTTTTTGGTGGAGGTTTTGAGGTGTTTACTGATGCAGTATCAGGCTGCTATTACACCTAATCCATCAGTGCATTTTCTGTGGCCGCCATGGAGCACGGCCCATGCTAATTTGCATGCTTTACGCTCCTGTCGTGTGCAGAAACAGGAGAAAAACTGCCTGAAAGTTAAAAGAATATACAGCATTGTAGTACTTAGAGAAGAGACGCTTATGTCAATGGTTCCCAACTTGAGGGTCTGGGACTCTTAAGGGGTCCTCAGATAAATCAGAAAGGTCACAAGTTAATTAAAAGGACATTACAACAAAATAAAACATTATTTAAACAAAATTATCTTTCAAATTTTTGCTCTTTAGTATTTTTACTGATTTGTATTCTTGAGGTTGAGCACCCGATTGGAACGCACACTTGATTTTTATCTGTTTTATTTTTATTCTTGTGAAATACTTTTACCTACAATCAAAACTATTTCATGAGAAAAAAAAAACACTCTTTGGTTGAACTGCTCGCAACTCATATCCACACGAAAGCCAAAGGGGTTTTGTTTGTTCTAAGGGGTCACAAGCCAAAAGGTTGGGAACCACTAGCACATGTAATAATGTTAACTCGGATTTCTAGCTTTTTCTGGAGCTCATATCTCAAAAGCTTCATCCGAAATCACATACTACGCCCTACATACCCAACAGGTGTAATATCGTTCAACATACTTTTGTGTGAATAAACAGCAGTATGTATCTTTTCGGACGCAGTGAGCTGTAAATTACGTTGTCACTTCCTGAGAGCCTCCTTGCCAGTTGGAGACGTGTAACCATGGTAACCTCATGTGACCAAAACAACAATTTGTGAGAATCAAATTCTGAACTAATTTAAAATATATATATTACGCCTAGCAAAGTGAAATCGTATACTTTGTTAAATTGAAGCTTTATTGATGTTACAGAGCTGTCCGTCAACGTCTGTTATGAACGTTGTCGTCACTACCGCATTGCATTGTGGGATATTTATGCCACCGTAGTGTCCGTTGTTTGCATACTGTAATATTTCACCGAATATAGTATACAATACGTGTACTATTGGTTTCATACTAAGGTTTTGGACATAATAAAAAATCTCACATCCTGTTTTAGCGTACTGAATAGCATGTTAGTGTGGAATTTCGGACGCAACCAGTCTTCATCAGCAGATATGGTGCCTTCAAATGAAACTCGTGAGCTTGTGTTTACAACATGGGAAGTTGTTTACACGATATGCTTGGCGTTCAAGTGGTTAAGTCGTGAGAACACCACTGCTAAGCAACGGCAATATTAACGTTACTGTCGGCGACTAGAAGCCACGGAGGCTAACAATTTAGCAAGCAGGTAACATAATAGAGGAAATGCAAAGAAACAATAACAGATGAAAAAGATGAGGCCGATGGGAATATCAACATTTTCCTCAGAACTATTATAAAATTACGAAGAAAAACAAAATTCATGGCCTCTGCCATTTCTGACAACGTCACAACTCGTGAACTCTGAGCTTTTCAGAAACTTTCCACTTACGATGTCATGAACACCACATGAGGGTGGGGGGGGGGACGGGGGGGGTGTTTATATGGACTCTTCTTGTGAACACGGTAAACACGACCCCATTTGAAGGCACCAATAGAGTTTGCTCAGTTGTCGTGGAGTTGGCTCAGGTGCCATCATGTGATGATACGTCCCAAAAACCTGGTACCAAAGTTCCATACTTCAGCCACATGGCGACTACCGAGCCATCCGAGCCAACCGAGCAACTCCATCCCCTGAAGAAGACCATGACATGTGACAAGCTGCAGAAAGTTAGATTTTTTTTTATGTCAAACTACCGTTTCCAAGCTCAACAATTGCATGCACAAATCGGACAATATTTGGTTCGACTGATAGACGTGTTGGAAGTTATAACCTGGATGTTGAACGTAACATCTGCAAATTAAATTAAATGCACGTGTCAACGTTTGAAAGCAACAAGCTCTTTAGTACAAAGACACAACGGTAGATTAGGTGTGACTGCAGCCTGAAAGCATCAGAAGAAGCCGACCAAACTCAAACCAAACTTAAACCAAACTTAAAGCATTCAGGAAAAACTTGGACGCAAATTCACGATCAGTCATTAACAGCTCAATAAAACTTAAAATGCCAATCAGAGAGCTGCGAGTGAAATGGATTTTAAAACCTTGTTGATTCAGGCATGATTTGAAAGTGAGTGTTTTGAAAAACTGCTGGTCTGAAGGGTTTTTGAATGTTTGGTTACGAAGCAGCCGACAGGTAGCTCTGCGTCTCAAGCGTCAAAAAAACAATCAATCGATTTGTTTTGCGATACATTCGGATTCAGACCCTGTCCCTCAGGAAGGAGAGAAGGAGAGAGAGAGAAAAAGAAGCAAAGAGAGAGCAGTTTTCTCTCGTTCTCTGTCACTCTGTCTACGCACATCTCCTGCTCACTGATTCACTCACTGGATACACACCAACGCGCGCACACACACACACACACACACACACACACACACACACACACACACACACGCACGCACGCACGCACACACACACACACACACACACACACACAACCTGACCATCATCTTCAAATAAGGTTACATTTCCTGATCAAATAGAAAATAAATAGCATCAGTATCAGTTTTCCACAAAATGAACAAGATCATACAAAAACCAAGAAAAAAAACAACATAATTACAAAGCAAAAATCATTTTTCATCAAAGAAATTTACACAGAAAGTACCTTTAAGACAATGTGAATATCAAGGACGCAACAGGAGTAAAAACAAGAGTGGGGGGTAAACATTTGAGTGGGACACCCACTTCCTGTTTAACCCCCTAAAAACACACAGATTATCCTGAAAGAATGAAAATATTGCTAAAATAATTTTTTTCTGTTTTTTTTTTCCCCCCCCTCTCATTATCCCATCACTCTATCATAATGATCAGACAAGAATAAACAGATTTTTCTTGGTTCACACCGGAAAAAAAAGTTATCATCGTCATGGTCGTCACCTAGCAGCGTCAGGTCTGCTGAGCCGAAAGGAACAGACGCTCCGGGTGCAGAAATCCAACTGGATCACTGTGTTTTTCTTTTGGTCTGAAACACTTGTGGTGCGCTTTATTTGTCCTCCGGTAACCTCTGTGTCGGGTGGGGTTAAGTAGTCTGCTAGGATACATTTTTGGTCAGAAATTGGGCGGTTGTAAAGTTCAACTTTGTAAAATGTAACCTAGGCAAATGAGTAAATTTGTTAAACTTTTAACCAAAAAATCATCACCGTGTGCCACATCATCAAAATTAAAGGTGCCCTGTGGAGTTTTGGACCACTAGTAGCGCTATAGAGCAAAGTTTTTATGAGCGGGTCCCCATTATGTTTGTACTGCGCATGTTTCACATGTATGCACATGGGCACACAGGCGGTTTCATGCTACTCCATTGATCAACAGTTGGTGGCGGTATTGTGCAAAAAAACTTAGCAACATGCCAAAAAAAGGCAGGGAAGAAGAAGAATGTTAGCAAGTAAACATGGATGTAAACAATGCAAGAGTTAAAATATATTTCAAAAAAAGGAAATGCACATATACACAATGTGTTTTAGTGAATAACACTGAATGTAAACACAACTTTGTTTGTTTTAGAAAGCTCCACATGGCACCTTTAAACAAACAAAAAAATCTTAAATATGGAATGTTTTTGGATTTTTACGAAATACCCCTTTAAAATCCACCCGCCGCACCACAAAAAGCCAAAATTTCAAAATAAAAGAAAAACAGCCGCCGCCAATCCAGTTCATTCCTCCCCACTTTAAGGTCTGTTAAAGGGGAATTCCGCTGAATTTCAGCACTCACATTATGGCCTCGTACAGTTAACATGTGATGTGAATTCAGAATTGGAGCCGGCCTTCCCCTTTATGGTATCTGCTACACTAGTGTTTCTCCCATAATACACTACAGAAATATCCAGAGACATATGTATATATATAAAAACATTATTATCATCATCATCATCATCATCATCATCAGTAGTACTTAGAGTAGAGTAGAGTAGTAGTAGTAGAGTAACAAGTAAGAAGAAGGAACAGTATTGTACTTTATATCATTATCATCATCTTCATCGGTGGTTATTTAACCTTGAGAGACTCGTCCTTTGGTGGAACCCGACAGAATGGGAGAGGAGCTAGCGCCAGAACCAGCTGTGTGTGTGTGTGTGTGTGTGTGTGTGTGTGTGTGTGTGTGTGTGTGTGTGTGTGTGTGTGTGTGTGTGTGTCTGTACGTATGTGAGTGTTAAAAATTGAACTTTATGAGATATTTTGGTGTATCAATCGAGTGTTGGCGTGTGTGATTTGTTTGACCTGGATACACTTTCTCTCTGTAGCTCTGCCGTATTTACAGTAAATATGTACCTGCTTCTGTGTGTGTGTGTGTGTGTGTGTGTGTGTGTGTGTGTCTGGTCTGTGCGGCAATAGTTTAGGGACATTTGTGTGAAATTGCTTCTTTTGTTTATTGATGTATTGTGCTATCCACGCATGAAATAAGCATCTCTGACCGAAAGATAAATACGAGGCCACAGTACAGACTCTGACTCGGTTGGTTAAATATCAAGACAAGTTAGACACATGTTAAACTTGGTTAGTGTTGCACCAAAAGAGAAATTTCATCTCTTATTTCGAGGCTGATTTGAAGCAGGCCAGCTACCAATTTTGGATACTGACCTGCAGTTTAATAAACCAGCCGCTAATTACAATGACAGTCTGCACTTTTGGACGATATTCATCTTCTGATCTGCAACATAATGTGTGTACAGCAAAAAAGAGTGAACCAGTTTCACACAACTCCGTCAGAAAAAAAAGGTGCGGCCTTTACCTCGGATCACTGAGCTTGTGCACTTTTTCACAAAAAAGCCACGCCCTCGGTGATGCGAGATAAAAAGAACAGTGGATTTTGTTTTGTACCTTTTCTCTCCCAACACTTTCACCATCAACCTCGTGTCTTCTCCCCGTCCCCTAACCCCCGTGCTATCCAATCTCTGTGGAGCAGCACCTAGGTGGCGCTCTCCCCGGCTCCGGAGGAGGAAGAAGAGGCCCCGCTGGGCTTGGGCTCGGGCTGGTCGGAGTGAGCCGTCTGCGGGGACGAAGGGGTCGGCGGGTCCCCTCTCTCGCCTCGCTCCTGGAGGTTGCGCTGGTTCCGGGCGGCCTCCGTGAGCATCTGCATCCGGCGGTCCTGGTGCTCCTCCAGGCCTCGCCAGAGATCTGTGCGCTCCCTTTCTCGCTTCAGCTCCCTGGAGAGGCAGGTTGAGGGGAGGAAGAGGAATAAGAGAGGGGTCAAGAGGGATGGAGAGAAAGGAAACAAGAAATGAGCTGTTGGGAAATGTTTCAGACATGCCAAAGTATTCTCAAAGACTGAACAACTTGAGCAACTGTTAACAGGAAGGCTTTCAGTGTAAACAAACTGGAGATATGTTGGAGTGTGTTGGAGTCACACTCTCTCCTGAAATGCCCTTATTAATACGGCTATGGCTAGAGACCACCAACTGCAAAGGATGTGTGCTTTGATCATTTATTTATGACATTTGATGATGTTAATGAAGTGCTCTTAAAGGGCAATCTCAATCTCAATTAGCTACACAAAAATGAAAAGAGGTGACCAAAGCAGACAGTATATCAAAGACATATAATCTAATAATCATAATTATAATCCTAATCTCACATTAGTTGTAAGAAAAGGCCTGGTATAGAAATTTAAATAAAATGGAAGGAAATAAATACATTTCATATATTCCAAAGAAAGACTTTGAGAATGTTATTATTTATGTTAGAATAAAATAAGGCAAAGTGAATGGAATAATCCAATTTATGGTAAAAAAAAAATTGTAAGCAATTGATGAGCTTATGGGAACCTTTAAGCAGCTCTACATTAATTAAATGAAGCATATCTAAATTTACTTTCCTAGAAGCACAATAGAAAACAGACTTTACCTTGGCCGAATGACATCCTATGGCATTTAAAGAAGACAAGAGATGCAGCCTTGTCTTATGTTATTGATAACATTTTTATGTAAACAATTAAAAAAATTAAAATAATACATCCACAGAGCCTTTAGAAAGGTGCCGAATAAAAGTATGACTTTTCCTGAAAAAAATTATTATGATTGTGAATTAATCATTTTAAAAATGTTGGCGGGTCAAAAATAAATGTTTTGTTTATCTCTGTGGAAGATATCTGACATTTTGGTTCCCACTTCTAACAAGACGTTGGTATAACCTGGTATCTCTGGGTCAGTTAGTGTGGAAAAAACAGATAAATGACTGAGTAGACTGAGTAAGTGCCTGGCAACGACTTGTTGTGAAGCGAATGCAATGGAACGGGAAGTGAGGTTGCGACATCTAGTGGATGAATGTTATCAGTGTTATCAATAGCACCTTTAAATCGTTTGGCAATTGATACGTTAATATATAAAGATCTTAGAATCAATGTTACAATGCAATTTAGGCCAAAGCAAATTTCTTTCTTGACATCATTAAACAGGCAAATTGAAACACTAAAAGAGCAGTTTTACGGGGACACTAATGGTACAGATGTATATAAATAAGTCAGCTTTAGAGGTGGTAAGCATTATTTTTACTTTGAATATGGCTACACTAGCTGTTTCCCCTGCCTGTCTTATGCTAAAGTGAATCACGCCCTGACTCCAACTCCGTGCTGAACTCAGACATCACATCGATATTGATCTTCTCATCTCGGAAAGAAAGCAAAAATGTTGAACTACTCCCTTAAGTTTTGTTAATGAATAAGTGGAATCATGATGTGACCCGTGTTGAAAAGATGACCTAAGCGATACATACTTACAATGTGAAATATAATGTGATGGCGAATGGAACAAATACCGACTAACTAAAACATGACTTAAGAGCCCTCTGTTTCTTCCTCGTTGTCACTGTTGTATCCAGTGACACAAACGCGCACACACACGCACAAAGTGAGTGAGTCATACTCACTTCTGTTTCTCCACTTTGTAGGAGGCAGTGAGGTCATCAAACAACTTGCTGTTCATCTCCATGAAGGTCTTCAGCACGTTGTAGATCAGAGACACGATGGTCCTGAAGAGACGGAGTAAGAAGATAATGAACATGGGCAGTTGTCGGTCACATGGCATTATGGGTCAGGAGATAGAGGTCAGAAACGCCTGTGTTTTTGGGAGATATTAACCCACTGGCAACCACATGTGTTGCCTAGATAATAACCTGTGGGTCATTCATGTGTCCTTGGTAGATTACTAGCTCTAATGCTAATTTATTAGCTTGTACATTATTCTCAGTCTTGGGAAGTAATAGTGTGTAGCAGCTATGTAGGCTAAATGCTACTGGGGGACTCCAAGCAGCTGGAAGTTGGCTGGCAACCAGCAGGCTGTCAGCTGTGAGGGGATATCCTAGGTGGCTGCATCTGTAAGGGATCTTCTTACGTATTAGCAGTGGTGAAAAGTAACTAAGTACATTTACGTAAGTATACAGAATACTTAAGGACTCCCAGCGGCTGGAAGTTGGCAGGGAACTGGCTGGCAACCGGCTGGGAGGGGAAATTCTAGGTGGCTGCATCTGTAAGTGATTTTCTTACGTGTTAGCAGTGGTGGAAAGTAACTAAGTACATTTACTTAAGTCGAATTTTCAGATACCTGCACTTAACATGAGTATGTTCATTTCATGCTACTTTATAATTATCCATCACTACATTTCAGAAGGAAATAAGAATGTACTTATTACTCAGCTATATTTACTCAACAGCTATAGTAACGAGCTCATTTGCAGATAAAGATTTTATAGAAAACATCCGATCAGTTATTAAAATATGATGCAATGTTCTTGATTAAACAGCACAAGAGCATGTAAAGTAGTTACAATGGCTCCCCCATCAACCAGCTGTGCAATATTCAAATGATGCTTACATGTGAATACAGTAATAATAATCCACATTATAATATATATAATATCATAACACTTTGAAACAGACCATTGTGCATATTGAGTACTTTCACTTTTGATACTAAAGTATCTTTTGCTGCTAAAACTTGTGTACTTTACTTTAAGTAAAATTTTGAATGCAGGACTTTTACTTACAATGCAGTATTTGACATGATAGTATTGTTAATTTGACTTTTTAAATCTGAATCTGATTAGATCTGAATACGTCCTTCCACCATCCAACCAGTAATAGAACTTCAGGTTATACCCATATTGACTAATCTAAAATCAAAAGCTGTGAGTTATGAGTTGTATTAATTTGTGTGTGTGTCTGTGTGAGCCACTGACTGGTTCCAGTGCTCCTTGGAGACTCTGTAGAGGGTGGCGAATACCAGCGGCAGGATGACTTGACAGTTCTCCTCTATCAGACTGAGGATGTATTCGTTGTTCCAGAAGTAAAGAGCCCGCTCCGCTACCTGAAACAAACATTAAGACAGAAGAGTTGACTTTCATTTAGCAAAGTCGTAGCAAGATTCTTTTCATCAAACTGATGTTTGTTTTATCCAAGTAACTGACCATCAGTGGATTGTTTTTTCTGTAGTGATATAATAAATCTGTATGTAGTTAGGGTACTGTTATCAGTCTTATTACAATTATTTTCCAGTATTTCATGCTTTTAGATAATACTTTTAAACATTACGCTTCAATCTATGATACGACTTCATTCTCTGCTCAGGTAGATATTACTCCTCTATATCTTTACATAGCAAATAGTTGTTTGCTGCTATTTTAATGCTCCGGATATCGTATAGAGCACATTTAAGTCATAAGCTACGTAACAAAACGAAGGTAAAATAATGCACCTGTCCAACGCACTGACCAAGCATCTGTATTTGACGAGTTGGGAGGGAGAGCTGCTTGGGTTTGAATGTAGGGAGCTGTGGTGTTTACCTGGAAGTGAGGGCTGGAGATGCAGGCCGCGATCTGTTTGAAGAGCGGCTCCTGGACCCGGATGAACTGAGACGGCTCGATCACATCCAGGATCTCCTCAATCTCCCCCAGGAACATCACCTGAATACGCAGACATGCACATTTTTATCATAGATACATAAAGGACAGAAAAGACATTCATGAAACTCCCAGAAGTGAATTAAATGTGCTAAGATGCTTCGAGGAATACCTCGCAGTACAGAAGTCCTACCAGAATTATCAGCATGTTTTATTATCTGTTGTCTCACCTCTTTCTGCGTGCAGGTTTTTGGCCAGTACTTGAGCAGCCCTCTGATGATCTGCACAGAAAATATGAAGTACATTTATATGAATTAACACTGCAGCCATTAGCTCAGCAGGGTAGCTGGCTGGCGCCCATCTGTGCCATCTCCATTAACTCATACTCATACTCTGGTGCATTAAGAAATAAGTCATAGACTTTGCACTGAGTCTCATTTTTACTGTATTGATGTTGGTGAACGAAGAAGTAGGCTAAAGCAAATGCTCTAATTCAGCCTCAGACCAGCTGAGTTTAGATTGGTGAACTACTTACAGGACTGACACTGATTATAATGTTTGATGGTCATGCGACTGATAACTTCAGTTTTTTACTACTTGAGTCTTATTTCGTAGTTTTGTCCATCATTTCTATCAGTTATGATAACACTGTACACTAAAGTAAATGCTGAGATTTGAAATGTTGGTAACAACCCCTCATTGCACAGGAAAATGATGCACGGTAGGTCAAAGCTGAATCAGGGAGTCAGTTCTTTAACTGTGAGGGATGTTTACAACAGTGACAGTTTGGGTAAAAATGTTACTGTTCGACTTTTGTTTTCCAAGTTATTTACTTCCAAATAACTCTAGCTAACCTCATTAAAAGCAGTGATAACGGATTTTTTTCCACTTGGGGACAGCAGAACAACATTGACATATTATCACCTTATAATGTTGACCTTATAATGTTTACAGATCCTGCAGACACAGAGGAACACTATAGTATTCATTAAGGATTCATCAGGTTTCTGGCTACCTTGAGAATGCAAGTCCAATAGTCACTCTCCTTCTCGATCTGTTTTGGTCTCCACTGACTCCTGAGGGAAATTAATGGCTCTTTAGTTGCTAGATTGCTCCGCTAACTTCACCAGCTAGTTGCTTACTTTGTCTGTCTGCCGTTTGGTGCTGTGGAGGAAGTGCACAGTGGGTTCATCAGAACTTTTTCGCTAACTCATAGACTGTATATAAGAAGTGGAAGTTGTCACCGTGACGTCACCCATTGGTATTTGGACTGCCATTTTGAAGCCTCGAGTTCGGCATTTTGGCTATTGCCATCTTGTTTTTTTGCAACCACAAGTGACAGGAAAGGGTGGAGCTAAGTACAACCAAACGCTGAAGACATGTTTTTGCATTTTTAGGAGACCAAAATGTTACAATTAACTTTCATGAACTGAAAACACACTGTGAAAGGGTTAAAGTTCTATGACAACGCTGTGGTAGCGACCTGTCAATCACAAGGTAGCCACGTCCTAAAGCATCCCCTGCTATATGGTCTATTTGACTCTAAATGGGACCATCATTTACTAAATGAACATCATGCTGTATTGAAGAAGACTTGAAACTAGTAATTGAGACCATAAACTCATGTTTACAATGTTTACTGAGGTAATACATCAAGTGAGAAGTAGGCTCATTTTCTCATAGACAATCAGACTTCTTTTTGCAACCAGAGGAGTCGCCCCCTGCTGGCTATTAGAGAGAATGCAAGTCACTTCCGCATTGGCTTCACTTTTCAGACCCGGAGGTTGCTCACTGGCTAAAACCAGCTGTCTGCTACTGTTGGAAAGGTTGATGAGAGCAATGAGAGTAAACCATTGACTGTATATATATATATATATATATATAACATGAAACACAAAACACTAAAGGTGCGAGCCATTAAACTAAACCAATGAGCTGAAAGACACTAAAATGCCCCGTTCAGATGATGGAACTACAGACTCTGGTAATAATTTTCTGAAGGTTTGTCACTACATGTGACACCTTTCACATTACTTGTAGTCAATTGAGCCATTGTTTATTCAAAAATATTGATGAGTGCAGCTTTATAGGAACAGTGTGTAGGGATCTATTGGCAGAAATGGGACATAATATTAATAAGTATGTTTTCTTTAGTGTAAAAATAAGAATCGTTGTGGTTTTGTGACCTTAGAATGAGCCGTTTATATCTACATAGGGAGCCGGTCCTCTTCACGGAGCCGGCCGCCATGTTTCTACAGTAGCCTAGAACAGACTAACCAAACACTGACTCTAGATAGGACCATTCATGTTTTCAAGTTTTCGCCACCGTAGTTCTCCTACACGCTTGGCACACGGGAGAAGTTTCAGTTGGTTGCAATCTACAACCTCACCGCTAGATGCCACCAAATCCTTCACACTGCACCTTTGAACCTATACAACGTTTTCTTTCCACACCCGATGTCACCACGGTCCAATATCACAGCAATTAAGTAGGTAGATAGAAATGATGGCCAGAACTACAAAACTAAGACTCCTTCAAATTTGATGAGCCAGTGTGTTGCAGTAAGTACAATAATGTAATGAAACACAGTCTTACATATTCAGTCACTGTAGCATCTTTCTCCATAAACTGCACCACACAGTAGGCCAGCTGTAAGGACAGAGAAGACGTGGTTAGAAAACACACACACCAACACAAAACACACACACACACACACATTCCCCGAAGCTGTCAAGGAGACAAGGGGGATCTTAGCACTTATCCCTTAGGATTACACACTGCTAAAGATCGGAAAGACAAGTTTTCCAAGGGGAGATGTGTCACGAGTGAGTGTGTGTGTGTCTACTTCTACATCAGCTCTTGTCTCCTCTTATATGACCTGCAATCATTTCCTATTATTCAGCGAGTGTGTGAGTAGCGTACGTGTGTGTGTGTGTGTGTGTGTGTGTGTGTGTGTGTGTGTGTGTGTGTGTGTGTGTGTGTGTGTGTGTGTGCGTGTGTGTGTTTTGCGGTTGCCCCCTCCACCCTGGCCGGTTGCCGTGGCGAGTGGGCACCGTGGAGACGGAGACTGTGTGTGCGTGTGTTTACTTCGGAAGGAGTGATGTCACACACACACGAAGTCCCTTAAGGGCAATGTGAGATAGAGTTTAGACCTCTTGTCTCTGCCTTTCTGTCTTTCGTCTTCTGTCCTATTTATACCTTTGTCTTGTTGGAAGTATTACTGTACTGGTCTATTTTACGACTTTTAGTAAGTTAAAGTGTCATCAATATAAAGTATACTGGATGGTCCAATTTATAGTTCCAGACGGTAGAGGTTGTGTGCTGTCAGATTATTGATGGTTATTCTCTTTTTGTAGGACAATCACTTTTTACTTTGTTGTTGTTTCTGTCTTTGTCTCATTCGTGACCTGTAGCTCAATTGTCTGTCTCTCTTTCTGTCTGGCTTTCACATCTTCCACAGCTTTCATCTTTAAACCCATCTGATCCCTTTTCCTTTTTATGGTGCACCTTTCTTGTTTCTCCTCTCGCTCCATCTGTAACTTTCCCGTCCCTCATTCTCGCAGCACAACATGGTTACAGAAACAGGGGGGAAAGAGGGAGCGGAGGAAAAAAAAAAAGGACCTGTGAAAGCAGGGATGACAAGTTTGAAATAAAAAGAAAAGCATGAAAAAGAGGAGGATTAAACTAAAGGTGCTGATCGGTCAAACTATTTAAAGTATTAGCGAGACGTTAGAGAAGCTGCTTGGGGTAAATATGATGTTGGATTCTGTTGTCAGGCCAGGCTTTGCGGGAGCAGGAGACTGTCGTTAAGCTAAGGATTATGGGCATTGTAGTCTTGTTAAGGCTGAGGTTTTACCAATATTGATCTGTCAAGGTGACGGGCCAAATTAGGGCCTATTTTTGGCGACAAAGTCATTCCAGAGAGCCCTTATGTTTGCTTCTTGCATGCAAATTTGTTGTGACCTGCACATCAAAAAGCAGCCTTTCCATGCTTTTAACACTACTTTCAATTACTCTGTCAGATGTAAACGTAAGTCAGCACGATCTGTGACTTATGAACATTGATATAAGCCGTTTTTTTCCCCTTTTCAACAAGCATAACATACATAACATTGGTTTTCAACCCTTAGCGATTTAAGACATCTGCCCCTTCACAACATTCAACATTTGGGAGGACACATTGAGGTGCTAAGTTTGTATTCCACACGAAATGTGGAAGCCAGCAAGCTACGTGAACAAGCTTTCACTCGTAAAATTGAAGCTAGTTAGCTTAGCTTGCTATTGTTTGGCCTGATTTCCACTTAGAAGTTACTTTTCGCTCGTATTGTGTTTGTTCCACATTATTACCAAGGAGGAGGCTAGCTAGCATTGGGTCAGTGGACCAGACTGTCAAATCTCAAAGCAGCCAGTAGTCCTGTAACCTCAGCAGTCCCGGAGTAACACAGGGATGGATGGGATTAAAGAGGACCTATTAAGCTTTTGTGCTTTTTCCCTTTCATTTGGGGAGTTATTTGTGCATGTAAAAGGTTTGTAAAGTTAAAAAGCCCAAAATCCACGCCAAAGGGAGTTAGTATCTCTCACAGAAACGCTGCTCCTGAACTGCCTGAAACGCCTCGCTTGAAGTCCCGCCTTTTCTTCCTTAACGTGGTGATGTCACCAAGTAATACATTTGCATAATACCTGCCGTTTCGGACAGAGAGTGAAAAGAGGTGCCACAGCACAGCCGGTATGAGAAAAGTAAAGTGTTCTTTGAACATTAAAGCATGTAAACATGTTCTAGTAGAAACCGAAAATACAATGCACCTGAAAATAAGCATAATAGGTCCTCTTTAAGCAACGGCTAACAATGTCAGACTCCAGCTGGTTCGCTGTTAGTGTGTCTGTAGGAAATTAAGTGATATTACAAACAATTTTTAGTGCCCATCCACACAGATATTGCACCAATCAGATTACGCATTATCAGTCTGAATAAAAAAATGACCTACACTGGCGAACACTAAAGCTATCGCCGCAGAAATGTGGATACAACTCAAGTGTGTTCTTTTTAGTAATTACAATTTTGACCAAATAAGTACATAAATCAAAACAAACACCACGGATTTAGTGGTTTCTTATCAAAAAATATTTTTAAATTCACTTCGACTTTGAAAAAAGAGGGTCTGATATGAGCTTCAAATGTAAAAGCACTGCATTTGCTTTTTGATATTTGGAACCGTGATGTGGTTACTACAGTTCAGTGACATGAATATAAATGAGAAAACCCTTCATAGGCTACGCGGAGGATGATTCAAACGTGTTTCACAATGTTGAGAAAACCTTTAAGATGAATAAAAGGTGCTGCTGTGATATTATATTTTGATATTTATATCTAGAACTGGGTCACTCCCGCGCAGCCACACCCACTGAGCACAAAACTGCTGTCCACTGGCATGCATCCCCCGTGACCCTGTCAAACCGAGTGTGTGTTTGAGCGTGTGAATAATGTATGTGTGTGAACCACAGGGAGAGAGACGGGGAGGAGAAATGTAGGGCATGGTGATGCTGAGACCCAGAATACACACACACTCACACACTCACTCGCACACATACATCTGTACAAACTCTACCTTCTGCAAATAATGTGTGACACAAACAACATCACACACACACACACAATAGACTGACTGCCATCTGTGTCGTCAAATATTCTGAGCACACTCACACACCAAAGAAACCAAATGCACACTCACACACACTGTGTGTAATTCAACGGTGAGCGCATCTCTCTGCAGTATTATCTGCGACCCAACTCTGCCTCCTAGTGGTGCATTTGACACATTGCAGGAATCCCTAACTGCTGCTTCCATTTCAGAGACATTTGTGTATGGTTGTTTTATCAAGGTAAGATAAAGAGCTGGATCTCTTCTTAGTAGGGAAACCAGAAGATAAAATACAACCCAGTTTGATTCTATGCTAGTTGGAGGAGTAGGGTCTCTAAAAGCTACAATACAGCATGCCTCAGTCAGGAGAAGAACTGCAAAACCACCAAGTAGTTTGGTTTCATTTGATAGTTGCAGTTTACCGAGATCTAAATATAGTTTCAGTGGCTTTTACACCCTGGCAAAAACAAAACATAATTCAGAGTTGTTGTTTCACACGATATCAGCAAACAGCATCAGCGCTGGCCTTCAAAAATCATATGAACACTCTTGGGAAAAAAGCTGTAAGGTACAACAACAGACTGCCAAATGAACATCTGTCCCCCTGCATGTGGATGTAGACATGGCCTCAAACTATATCAAGACGCTTTTGTGGTGTTACATAAAACCTAAATGGGTGTCAAAAAGTACGGCTGCAAGTAACGATTATTTTCATTCATCTGTTGATTATTTTCTCAATTAATAGATCAGTTGTTTGGTCTATAGAATGTCAGAAAATGGTGAAAAATGTGGATCAGTGTTTCCCAAAGCCCAAGTGGACATCCTCAAATGTCTTGTTTTGTCCACAACTCAAAGATATACTGTCATAGTGGAGTAAAGAAACTAGAAAATATTCACATTTAAGAAGCTGGAATCAGAGATTTTTGATTTGTTTTTTCTTAAAAAATTACTCAAATCGATTATTAGATTATCAAAATAGTTGGCAATTAATTTAATAATCGATTAATCGTTACAGCTATAGTCAAAAAATTGAATACTGAAAGGTTTCAAAAGAAACTGGTGGTAATAGCCATTATGAAACACTCTAACATATAAACAAAGACTTTAAATACTGAAGTATGCAGGAGAATGTCACTGACCTGTGCGTGGAAGATAGAAAGGGACTTTGCCGTGTGTAGCGGGATGAGAACCCGAACCAGGAACTGCTTGTGTTCAGCCTTCAGGGGCAGGGCGAAGCCATTTATGATGCTGGAGGAGAGGAGAGGACGGTTACAGTTAAACACTTTCACTCTGCAGCATGTGAACTCTTTTTAATCATGTTTGCTTTCCTCCTGGCAAAAACAACAAGGTGATGTTTTTGGTATTTTTAAAGCTGCAGTCGGTAACTTGAAAAGCAAATATGATACAAAGTTATTTTTATAAAACGGTCACTATATCCTGACAGTAGTGCATGAGAGAGATAATCTCTGGAAAAAAAAATCATGTTCCTCCAGTGTTTCATCATGTCCAAAGGAAAACAACCAATCAGCGCTGAGGAGTCTCTAACGCAGCTTTCAATCACTGCTCGCGAAACTTGCGAACTCTGATCAAACAGTAACTGAAAGAGTACACTAAAATATGTTTCTGAAAACATTTGAGGAGAGAAATAGGCATTACAGTAACAGAATCTTGGTTCATATTTGATCAGAACTGCCTAGTTTGACCGTTTGATCGGAGTTTCGCAAGCAGTGATTGACAGCTGCTGTACAGAATCCTCGGCTCTGATTGGTTGTTATCCTTCAAGTATGGTGAAATCTTGTAAATGCCATTAGGAGCACTAGGAGGAAGCAGAAGTACATGATTTTTTCCCCCAGATTATCTGTCTCATGCACTACTGTCAGGATACAGCAAACTTGCCAACCCTCCCAATTTTCCCAGGAGACTCCTGTTTTTCATCGCCCTCTCCCGGTTTCCTCCCGGGGTCACAATTTTCCTGTATTTCTCCCCATTTATGGCACATTTTCATACCTTTTTTTCCCCTTTTCGTTATCACAACCTGTTTTTGGCACTGTACGGCGTTTATAAGCTTTACTGTTTCCATCCGGACGACAATAGAGCTACACCAAATGTAGTTTCTCGGTGAAAGAGAGCAGTCTATGCTCACGACACAGCGCAGTTTGAATTCATGTTTGAGCTGCTGGGTTCAGCGCACATCACAGTGTGCAGCATGCAGCCCAAAGTTGGGCTTTGCTCGACGCAGCGAAAAGCTGTCGTGGCGTAGCATAAACCATTGAAAAATAATGGGTTCAGAGTGCAGTTGTTGCATTGTGTCTGAAAGGGCCTTCAGTGAGTGAGAGACGAAGAGAGAAATGGAGAGAGCTAAGAGATAGAAATACTCAAGCAGGGGCAAAAAATTAATAAAAGCTGATGAATTTTAGTTTATGCCAGAGATTCATACAAGTTCACGCCAGAGGTGCGAATTATTCTGCATTCTTTCGTGAGAATTAAAGGTAACATTTTTAACATAAAAATGCTGTTGCAGTGTAGATTATGATTTTGTTATTTTGTCTTTTAATGTCACCAGAATGCAGGAAAAAAGGTCTCTGAAGCTCAATTTTTTTCTGTGAAAGGACCAGACCCCTGCTTTGGTTTTGAAATCCTCCCTATTTTTAAGGTCTCAAGGTTGGCAAGTATGGGATATAGTGACAGTTTTATAAAAAATAATTTCTTATCATATTTGCTCAAAGTTACCGACTACAGCTTTACCTCTATCGACAGCAGCAGAATTGACACGTATTTATTTACATAAAAACATCACACGTTACTCCTAAAACCTACTCGTCACATCTGTGTACACATGTGCATTTGTCTGTGTGGTGGAGTCTATTATTGTACTGTGTCCTTTTCCAAGTGACTGGACAAATGCGTGGTCTGCTCTGCTCACTGCTACACTGACTGACATAGCGGTGGTTCAGCCTACGGAGGGAAGAAGTATGAGCAGCGGAAGAGTGGGAACTTGAAAAGTATGTAGAGTCAGTCTACCTGTCTGTCTGTGTGTCTGTCTGTGTGTCTGTCTGTCTGTCTTCGTTTTCTAATAGCGTCTTTGTTTAATAGAACATTTCGTCAATAATATCTCCCTCCTGCTGTTCCTCTAATCTTTCTTTCTGCCTCCTGTCTTCTTCCTCTCTCTCTCTCTCTTTCTTTCTGTACAATGAATCCTCCCTCGCCCATCTCTCTCTCCCTCTCTCCGTGTGTGGGAGGAGCTATAAATACCTCTGTTACCACCAACATGAATACAAACCTCTCTCTCCTCTCCTGCTCTCCACTTCTGACTCACTGTTCACTCACTCATCCTCTCTCCATCTCCTCATCCCTCCATCTTTTCTCACCTTGGATTCATCCTCTCCTCTTAACTCCCTCTCTTTTCTCTACATTAACCCATCAGAAGTCAGCGTCCATGTTTGATTTCACTTGTTTGATCAGGTGGTTAAGAATTTCAGGTTTTGTATGAACGTCTTTATCCTTTATGTCGGGAAAAACTAAAGAAAAAGTAGTTTTACTAAAATATTCTAGCACTTAACCAGCGTGCAGACAAATCCCTCCAGTCTCTCTAAATCTTTTAGATCCATCCCTCGTTACAACTCTCTTTACTTTCTTCAATGTTCAACATCAATAAAGATTATTTAAAGGCATTTCTGTCTTATTAGTGTTGAATAGTGAAAGACAAAGACAGAGGGCACAAGCTAGATTCCAGCCCAGAGTGCCCTTGAGAGAAATTAATATGTATTGACTCTATTACTGATTTGTTTGTTTGCTTACTGATTTCTCATCCTCCATCATCTTTTGTTTATTCCTTGTCTCCTTCCATCGCTCCGTGTCTCAATCTTTCAGCTCTAGCAACATGTCTGTTTATGTAACAAACTAATGTCATTGCTAGTTTCTCCGTCTCAAACTTGACTAAGAAGTGATAAAGCTCAGTAGTGTGTCTACATCTCACATGGGAGATATATGTATTTGCTGTAACCTTCTCCTTTTTATGTATGTTAGCATAAAAAGGCTGATTAGCTATGTTGCCATGTAGCTTGGATTTTACTCCACATCAAAGTGAAAAGCTAGCTGGTTATCAGAGTAAATGTTCCTCAGAGAAAGACACACAACTCTGAGATGAGCAAATAGACTTTGTGCTCTTCTCTTCAATGCTGAGTAGCCCAATAATAATAAGCTCAGGCAAACTACTGCAGTCCGTCGCTTTAAATTCAGCCCTCTTTTCAAGTCTCTTCCACTTCTTCTATGTGTGACTTCAAACAAAATGATTCAATAGTAGTGTTGAAGAGATTCAACTAGAATGTCCTTGAGAGGAAAGCAAATATTCATTGCTTTCTTTTAGAGAAAGAAATCAAAGTGTAGGCTACAAAGACACAATATCCTCTCAGTTATGTAGTCATCTTATCAAGACCACATGCGACCTACCTAGCCAGATAACTTTGTCTATATATTCTTGTTATATATTAGACTATACTTTATGATGCCATATTTTATTTGACATTCTATTCAATTATATGTTGCTGTAGTATACTATGTAAGGGATAATGTACAGCGAGCCGGTCAATGTTGTGAAATAAACCCCGACAGGGGTAGGGGAAGGGGTTTCTTTCACAACAATGACCCGCTAGCTGTACATTATCACACTAATTAATAATTACACTGCTTATTTAAGAAATCAATAATTTGACACAAAAACGGTCCGCCAGAGTCCGACATCAGAACTGCGCCCATAGCAACGGTCTGTTATACATAGCAACGGTCTGCTATAAAAGAAATAACAGACCGTTGAATGCCATGATTGGCCAATCAGAATTGCGTATTCAACAAAGCTGTTTTAATAATATGTTAAATCTTACATTATGTTATACCATGGCATATACTATGTTATATTGTTGGACTTGGCCTATTATATATTATGGTATACAGTATAAGCCTACTATAGCCTGCTACTATATTACTACACTACTACAACTTATACTAGCCTATGTGTCATATCCATACAATATCATTATGTACCAGTATATACTATTAATACAGACAAACACTGAGTACCATTACTTAATCATATTATATTAGCCTGGTGTACATTGTTTACATAGATGACTTGTTGACTCCGCTGCTGTCAATCACGTCACTTTATCAGCACCACTCACTTTACCATGTCATTTGTCTCCAAATGCTCGGTTCTATTTTGATTCTATTCTTCTATTTTATTGCACCTCCTATTATTTATTTCAGTCACTTTATGTACTTATCTGTCCTTGTACTGCTGCAACAAGCAATAATAAAGGTGTACATTAATCTTAACTACTGTAGCTACGCCGTGATGTGAGCTTGGATTATTAATCAAAGTGAAGAGCCGGTGTTAGCGTCACCGGGTATCTGAATAATTCAGAAATGTTCCTCAGAGAAAGAGAAAGCTAACAATGCTAACACTGGCTCCGTACAGCTGGCTGGTTACAGCCTATAGCGAGATAGCCTGTTCATGTATGGTTTAATCAAATAAAGTAGGTTAATGTAAACAAGGCAGCTTTAGAGGTGTTGGCAGGACTATTTTTTCACATTGGACAGAGACAGGCTAGCTGTTCCCCTTTCTTCCAGTCATTATGCTAAGCTAAGCTAGCCACACCCTGACTCCAGTTTAGTAATGCACAGACAAAATGTTGAACTCTTCCTTTAACATCATTCTGCTTATAGAGGGAGTGAGCAAAACAAACTAGATAATATCACCAATCATGATGTATCCATCCTTCATCTTCTCCCTCCCTTTCTTTCTCTTTATTACTGTCATCTCTCCGTTCTTGCTCCCATTGATTTGTGTACGAGCGCAGGCAGAAAGCACTACATCTTTGTTTATCAGTTTGGCTTCCTTCCTCTCATTTCCATCTTCCTCATATTTCTCTTACTGACCTCAGAGACAAAGCAACCAACTATACAAACCTCTGAGTCATTTCTCATTTATGTATTTAACCACCCTCTTGTTTCTGTCTCTCCTTCCTGCCACCCCGCACCTTTACTCATTTCCCCCCCTGCCTTATAACTAATTTCTTGCTCCTTCAGGCTTTGCACCCACTGTTGTGTTTACCTGATAAGAAAGAGGGAACGATGATAATGAATCAAAAATGGATATTGTTTTTTTTTGCAGTAGTGGTTATGCTTTGTTGCCATTTTTTAGTAGTTGCTTAGTTCCCTGGGTTACCAGCTGTCTCATGAATAGGAGCAGCTGGCCAAGTACAAGTACAGTATGTGTGTATGCGTTCACTCTCAACTCCAAATGCATTCATAAAGATATGATATACTACAAAGTATGCTTGCCTCCAGAGCAGCAGAGTATGCTCCAAAGTGTGTCTGTGTGGTTGCGGATACGAACCTGCCGAGGATTTCCAGAAGCTCTGCGACTCCGTTGAAGTGCTCAGTTTCATATATGAACCTGAAGATCACATAAAACACACACATAGAGTTACCTGTAATGATGCATCAGTAGATCACGCAACCGTTCTAGTTTAACAAAAGTAAAAGGCACTAAAAGAAGAACTGCAATAACTTCCTGTAAAATTACAAATGCATATAATTCCTTGGCATTCCTGCCTTTCCAAAGGAATTGATTAATATTGTGTGTCTGTAATACAACTCTGTTACCTATGTGATGTTATCATGTGAGAGAGAAATGAAGCACAATAACAGTTAATCAGGCTTATGCTTATACTGCATCTTTTAGCTGTCAAAAATGTACAAACAATGATACTGAAACCAGTTAACTGAGACAGAAATAGAGCGTGTTGCAGCACTGCAGCTCTCCTGTGCTTGAATTATATTGCAAACACAACAATTCAACCCCACTCGGTGAAGGGGAGAAGATGAAACATGATTGTACATCGCAGCGCTCTTGTTAGTCAGAGCTGTTCAACCAATTATTTGAGGAGATTTGTGTCACCACACAATGATTTAACTCTCGGGATAGATGCAGGATGGAGACACATTGCTGATCCAGTGAGTGTTAGGACTGCAAATGTGCACAGTCATGTTTGTGCATGCTGTGTGCCTTGTTTGTGTGAATGTGTGGCAGAACACTAGTTTATCTGAGCCAGAATATACTATAATGTAGCATTTTGGGCTTCTCAAAAAAATTAGACCTGTCCCTTAAATCATCTCCCATTCTCCTCTGTGTTGATGCTTATGCCTCATTGACATCATACTGTCCAGACCATAACTACGAGCAGCTGTGTGTGAAAACTGTCAGCCTCCTGGGTGTAGTTCACAGTCGGCAAAAGAAATACAGAAGTATCAACAAATTGGGGACCAAATTGGCGCAAACTAAGCCATCACCACTGGACGTTACATGCAAAAGAAATCTAATATTATTACTAGTATTGATGCAGCTAATTATAAAGGAACTGTAAACTGTTTGTGTCTGGTTTCACTTGTTAAAGGTGCTGTGCGAGTGGTACATGCGAGATTGGGAGCATTTCTATTGCCATGGCTTTCAACATGGCGACAGCTGACAGTGCTAACATTTAGTCTAAATTTCCATGTGTCTCATGTGACTTCAAGACTGGCAAAGAGGGTAAGCAAACAATGTGTGAGTTTTTTGCGTTCTTCCCATGCTGATAACTCGGATTGTGAAACACTTTGTGCTTTAAAATCATGACACACCAAGCTAAAACAATGCATTACAGAGGTCATAAACACGGCTTCTCTCCCTGCTGATGGTCTTTGTTGGCTAATGTTTGATTTATTGGCGTTAGGATGCTATAAATAGCACCGTTAAATCCTGTGCATTGGATTGGTGGAAGGCAGCCTTTACCTGAGGAAGATGTTGTTGATCTGTTTGCGGATGTAGGCTCGGAGGCCCAGTAGTTTTCCATAGACACGGTGCAGGATGGTCTTTAGGTACTCCCTCTCCCTGGGGTCCTCGCTGTCAAACAGCTCCAGGAGCTGCACACACATGAGATCATTACAGACACAAATACATACATACATACATATAATGGATCTTGTGGGGACCTTTTCTGACTGCATTCATTCTCTAACCTCCTCACTCCTACACCCAAATCCTAACCTTGAAGTCATTTGATTAAACATAAAACTAATCTCTAACCATACAGTACAAATGCTCCTCCAATGATCTCTGGAGTATTTGTTACATGTCTCTAGTGAGAACATTTCATGGTGTATCTTTACCACCCACCAAGCAAAATGACTATTACATTAACTGCTTTTTACTCATCAATTTTCTAAAATAACGCAGGATATTAAACATAAAAGTTGTACAACAAGAACTGCGGAGTCTTTTAGTCAATTTTTTATACGTGCCCCAACTTAGATAACAACATTTGATAGCACTCCAGCATATTACTAGGTTCTGCGATGGCTGCTGTTTCAAAGAGGAGCTTCATTTATTTATACCTTTCCATTTATCAGGAACATCTTAGAGCTTTGGATTTGACAAACTGCAAGGAGAGAGAGAGGATTACCTGCAGGACAAACTTCTGGTCGACGTAGCGCTTGGCCATGGAGGGCTGGAAGTCCGGGCTCTCCAGGAAACGCAGAAAGAACTCGTACACCAGCTAACGGAGGCACAAACAGCAAACAATTAGACATCACTTAGTGTCTCTGTTTATCTCTTAAAGGAATAGTTTGACATTTTGGGAATCATTTATTTTCTTGCCGAGAGTTAGATGAGAAGATCGATACCACTCTAGTACGCTAACCCTGTTTCCAGTCTTAATGCTAAGCTAAGCTAACAGACTGAAGGGTGTGGCTTCATATTGACTGGACAGATATGAAGCAAGTGGTGACTTCTTTGTAATATCTGAGCTTAAGAACCCAGAAATCTTAAAAGTTGACTTCACCTGCTCACGTTATGCTCAAGTTTATACCAAAAGATCCCAACTGAGCAAGAAATGAAAAAAAGATTTTGCTTCATGAGACAGTTTGGACTTCCCGCTTATGTTTTGACTCATCCATGTGACGTTATTCCTTTCTGGGGCTCCATTCCGTGAATCAGGCTGATTAAAAAAAAGGCACATTTGAGCATAAAATTTTGCTTTAAACAGCAGATTTCACTTGAATCTTAAGGACCTCATGCTCAGGTACAGAATGTTTATGTGCAGATAAATGCTGAACGCTGCATTAAAAGCAACACCTGGTGGGAGTTGTGTGCATTATGGCACTGTCCGCCCTCCCAAATATAGTGTATAATATATAGTAGGGCCCATTTTTCACGGCACTTACTGACACTGCATTGTGTTTCACTTAAAAGCAGAGTACATCGCAACAATTTCCAAACTGTTTTTAGCGAAAAGGGACCAAAGTCAACACGTTTTGCTGAACATATCTTTTCCAAGAGAAACTGTCCTTCAGCTCTGCAGGGGGAAAATGCATGAAATTATGTAAATATGGTATATGTATGTATGATATACCTGCAGATGCGGCCAGGAGGCTTCGAGTGTTGGCTCATCTTCCTCGGGGTCAAACTCTGGATTCTCGCTGGGTGGGAGAGTCCGGAAGATATTTACAGAGATCTGGGAAACCGCAAACAAGGAGGAGGAGGGAAGGAGAGTAACGAGAACAGGAGGAGGAGGCGGAGTGTGAGGAAGAAAATGGGAAGATGAAAATGGATGACAGGTAAGGAGGGATGTGGATAGAGGAAGGGGTTAAGGGGAGATGAGGGAAAGCAGATCAGAGTGAAAAGGGAAGGAGGTGGAGAGGTAAAAAGGGAGATTAGAAAAAGCCAAATAACATGCAGTACATTCCTGTTAATAGTATGAATATCCTTGACATAATCTCAGGGTTGAGAGAAAACAGAGGGATGTAATAGCTGTATTTTCTAAAAAAACTAGGTCTATAATAGAACACAAACATCCTTTGACTCATTTCTAGACTCCATCATGCTGATATTTCAACACGATGCACGTCACAGATTTGTGTCACTACACACCAAATTAGCTTTCAGGATAGATCCGACATGAACAGCTGGTGTTACGAAACAAGAGTTCTCTATTAAAAGGGCAATTAGGTGGGTTTCTATCAACTAAATCAAGCGGATAAAATAACTTCAGCTATTGTCGGCCATGTTTGATGCTGCTCACAGACTGCTTGTGTTTGAGGAGAACAACCGGCAACCTGACTGCTCGCAAAGTCATGATTTATTCAAGAAATGCATTTCCACTGGCCATTTAGTGCATAAACTGCATTGCAAAAAGCAATTGTGGTAAATCCCAACGCCCCAATTCAGCATTATTTTCTTTTCCGTTCTTTCCTTCTCTCCACACCTCTGTTTGCATTAGTAAAACTTCTCTCTGCAGGAGGATATAGCCTCATTTCACATGAACATGTAAAACCATTTAGCCACTCATTCCTTAGATACAGTACTTCCAGAATAAGTTCAATAGCATACACATCATAGCTTCTCTCATCTGCACGTGTCACCCATATCTATTTTATATTCAGTTCCATTAGTGCTTTACGTAAAAATCTTGTTTGCTTCAACTATCTTTTTGGTTATTTTTAGCCATGCTGGCGGTGGCTAGGGTTGGCAATGTTAGCCCGTCTGTCGGTTGGTGGGTCCAACACTTATGTGCTACATACTGTATGTTAGCATACATAGTATAACACGCTGAACTAAGATGGTGAACATGATAAACATTATACCTGCTTATTGCACGGCTTTGTTGAATACTCAATTCTGATTGGACAATTATAGCGTTCTATGGTCTGTTATTTCTTTATAGCAGACCGTTGCTATGTATAACAGACCGTTGCTATGGGTGCAGTTGTAATGTCGGACTCTGGCGGACCGTTTTTGCGTCAAATTATTGATTTCTTAAGTAAGTAGCTGTGTAATAAGCGGGATAATGTACAGCTAGCGGGTCATTGTTGTGAAATAATCTCCTTCAGGTCGGTGTTTATTTCACAACAATGACCGGCTCGCTGTCCATTATCCCTTACTTAACAACATCGTGTTAGCATTGTCATTGTGAGCATGTTAGCCTAGTGATGTTAGCATTTAGCTCAGAGCACCGCTGTACCTAAGTACAGCCTCAAAGAGCTGCTAGCATGGCTGTGGACTCTTGGGTTTTTTTTAATACAAAATAATATTAGCATGTTTACATTATATTTCTGAGAGCTAATTAAAAATTAGAGTAATATTCCACATTTCCATGTTTGTGAAACATCATCTGGGTCATCGCGGTATTGCGGCTCTGGACATGTTCTAACTAAACTACATGACTTCACTTGGGCTCTAACCTATGCACTTATTAACAACTTCTAATAAAGAATTTAAGCTTTTTTCTTTTAGCTTGTGGCCACACTTTAAAGCCTTTGCCCACTTTCCTTTCATCCCGTCCTCTGTCCTATCAGCATTTTCACATCCTCTGGGTATAGTGACTCCATAACATAAGCTATATCCTCTGCTCGCTTTACCTTCTGTCCTCAATCCCTTTTTCCTTTCCTCCTCCTATATCCTCTGGGACCTCTGGTGCTTTGTGTTGGTGTCCACACATTTTGCGCCACACTCCATCTTTCTTGTCCATCCCTCACTTTCTCGCCATCTGTGCAGCCTATTGCTACTTAGCACCCTTTTGCTAAATGTTCTCTCTCACCTTTCCTTTCCTCCCCTTATGTATCTCTCACTTCCTTTCTCCTCTCCTCACCTTTGTTTATAGCATCTGGTGACCTGGAAATATTGCTCTGGCTTTCTACATTTCATTTGCTCTTCCACCATAACCATTGTTTGTCACAGTCTGTGCTCAAATGTTAATTTTTTGGGCATTTGGATACTTGGCATTTTTCATTTCTAGCCTTTCATGTATCCATCCACTAGTCCATCATTTCCACCCCTAACCTCCCCACTCCTCCTCCCCTCTTACCATCTTTATAGCCTCTGGGTACAGAGGCTCTATGAGGACTCCTCTGCTAGTGGCCACGCTCTCCACCAGCTCATTGAGCGCCGCACGTTTGATCTCCTTCCCCTTCAGGTCAGCCACGCAGTCCAGGAAATCAAACAGCACGCAGCACTGCTGCAGCTTCTTACAGAACAGGTCGTGTAACTCTGCCACCGGGGCGTCTGGATGATTGAGAGGTAGGAAGGAAGAAAGAGAGAGAGAGAAAGAGACATGTTAGACAAATAGGTTAAAGGACAAAAAAAAAACTGAAAGCCAAATCTGATGGTGTTCCTGAAAGGCGCTTTGTGTTTAGTAGTGAATCGTTTGACAAAGTGGGAGTGTTGGAGTATACAGAGATGTATTCTACAGGCTAGATCTTCTCTCAAAAGGTAATGAGGGAAAGAGAGCAGACTATTACTCTACAAACACATTTGTACACACCCACACACACACACACACAGAGATGCTTGCATCCATACACACACACACACCTTCATCCAGAGGGCTGTGTTGCATCTCAGTCCTATTACCTGTCAGGTTCGTTCTCCAGACCTGTTCGTCACAATGAAACGACCTGCGGCCGGCCGTCAGATTAAAAACTTGTACCTCCACAAAACACCACTTTTCACCGATGTAGAGAAAGTGGCTGATACCCATGGATTACTGAACTCATGCAGTGAGTTTTAAATTGATTCCACGGGCCTGAGGGGGTGTGAGAACTTAGCAGCTCAGCCTGCAAAGCATCATGCAAAAAGTAAAGAAAAAATGAAGCAAAAGTAGAGAGCTACAGGCTTTGACAGCAGCGAAATGGGAATGCTTGGTTCTTTTTCTGAGTAACCAGATGATTGATGATTCAATAGCTAAATATCCAAAGTTTAGATTCCTATATAAGTGAGATGCATGTGAGGTTCGGTCTGAACAATAATATGCTTATATGCTTACATTGAGATACATTATATGAAAATACATATAAGATTTGAAAAACAGATCCTCTTTGCAAAGGTTTTTGAGGAATTTCCAGCAGAGTGTTGCTGTATAGACTGTATATGTATATTTATGATATGATATACGACCTGTTTGTCATAATTGCTATGAAAAGTAAGAGAAGGTGAGCTGGAAAGAAATCCTAGACAGATCAGCTTCTTTGAATATATGTTTCAAGTAGGTCTGTCAATCAATTAAAATATGTAATCGCAATTAATTGCATGATTGTCCATAGTTAGTCCTGATTAATCGCAAATTAATCACACATTTTTGGAGTATTTAATACTCTTATCAACATGGGAGTGAACAAATATGCTTGCTGTATGCAAATGTATGTATATATTTATTATTAGAAATCAGTTAACAACACACACAATGACAAATATTGTCCAGAAACCCTCACAGGTACTGCATTTAGCATAAAAAATATGCTCAAATCATAACATGGCAAACTGCAGCCCAACAGGCAACAACAGCTGTCAGTGTATCAGTGTGCTGACTTGACTATGACTTGCCCCCAAACTGCATATGATTATCATAAAGTGGGCATGTCTGGGTTAGGGTTAGGGTCACATATCTTGAGGTCAGAGGTCAAGGAACCCCTTTGAAAATGACCATGGCAGTTTTTCTTCACCAAAATTTAGTGTAAGTTTGGAGCATTATTTAACTTCCTTCGTGACAAGCTAGTATGACATGGTTGGTACCAATGGATTCCTTAAGTTTTTTAGTTTCATATGATGCAAGTATATTCACTTTCCTTTTGAAACTGAGCCCGCTACAACCTAAAAATCTCAAGTTGCGTTAATGCGTTAAAGAAATTAGTGGCGTTCAAATTAATTTGTTTTAACGCGTTATTATCGCGTTAACTTTGACAGCCCTAATTCAAAACTGTGAATCCGTTTCTAGCTGTAGTTTGCATTGTATACAACCTTGCCATGTGGACCTGCTCAGTGGACCAAACTGGATATATAACTTGATTTCTACGTCCAACTGAACCTGATTAGACCTGACCGGGCAATCTGTGTTGGGTTGCACTCAATGGCGGAGTGACGGAGTGGTAATAGTGGTGGCCATGGCCACTATAGACTCAAGCTTGGCCACCCCATTGGCCACCAGACAGAACATTCTGAGTCTTAATTAAGACACAAACGTCTGTGCCACCCCAAAGAGCAGAGTGGTCTCAGCCCTGCCACTCCAATTGCACTGGGTGCAACAAGTAGTTCTATTTTTTCAAAGAAAAGCTCTGCCTTGAAGATGACTTTATTAGATAGACCTGCAACATTTAATGCAATCAAATACAAGAGCACCACTAACTACACCCTAAAAATGACTCCTTTCTGACACAGTGTCAACAAAAACTGAACATTACAAACTTGACTGCATTAACTCATACTGTGTGTGTACTGGATGTACTGGTTACTCTGTGTAGTTACAGTCTTGAACAAATAATCTCCCTCTGTCAGAAGAAGACAATGCAGCTTTACCAATGGCTGGGAAGCAGTCTAGACTAACTGTGCAATTGGAAAGAGGATGATCCAAGACTCACACACACACACAAACAGTAGGAGCGGATTAGATTTAACCCTTCTTAACCCCCAGGTGGGAAACCCAGGAGGGGTATGGGGGGGCTGACTGGAGCTCTTCCAGCCCCTGACCCCCTCACCTCTTGTGGGCACACCATGACCATCTGCTCCCTTTGGCACAAAGCTGCTAAACAATAGTCGAGGACTGCCCTTTGCTTGATGTGTCGAGGCACAAGACACACACTCTTTTGAGACCTTTAGAAGTGGCCTTTTATTATATCAATTATGATGCCTTCCATACTTTAGATGGGTGCTTTAAGTCTAAGTCTGCTTCCAAAATCACATACTATGCACTACATACTTTATATGTATACTATCGTTCAGCATACTTTTGTGGGAATAAACAGTAGTATGTATCCTTTGGGACGTACTGAGCAGTAATTTACGTCGTCACTTCCTGAGAGCCTCTTTGCCCGTTGGAAAGGTGTAACCATGGTAACCCGTGCCATCCTCATGTGACCAAAACAATGATTTGCGAGAATCAAAGTCTGAATTAATTTAAAATAGTAATGTTACAGAGCTGTCCGTCAACATCTGTTATGAACGTTGTCGTCACAATCGCATTGCATTGCGGGATATTTATGCCGACGTAGTGTCCAGCGTTGCATACTGTAATATTTCACCGGAAATAGTATGCAATAATTTGCGTGCTATTGGTTTCATACATATGTTAGTATGGAATTTCGGATGCAACCTATTAAATGATGACACTGCTAAGTACTAAACACCTACAAAACTTAAATGCAAGATGATGATCCTAATTTTCTGACTTGCAAATGTATGTATTAGCAGTTAAATGTAGCTTAAATGTACCAGACTACAACAAGATTGTCCTCTATTCAGGCAAATTTCTCTTAACTTTTCTTTGTTATATATGCAGACGATTGTGTGTTGTTTCTGTATAAAAGCTCAGAATACCGGGACTGGCCTGCTTCTTGTTTTTTGTCCATTCAATTATTCAAAAATTCATGACGTGACCTAAATAAAGTTTCTCTGTAACTTTTCTTTAACCTTACTTTTTGCCCATTTTACAACTAGTGATGACATCTATGAGACTGCCCACTGAGCTGTACTGAGTGGCCAATTTGTTCTTGAATTGCAGCCATTTCTCAGTGACTGGACAAATGTGTGACAGACAAGTTCACACAATTTTCTGTCACGAAAAGTGTGAAAAGTTTAAGAGGGTGAACTATTTATTCTGACTTTGCTTCGAGATTGAATGTGAGTCTATATCTGCAGGGCGACCACCTCTGTATTTGTGTCTCTTGGTTGGTTTGAGATAGCTGCAGCTTCAGTCTTTTCATCCTCCTGACGCTTCTTCACTCTTCTACCTCTCTCCGTCTACCATCCTTTCCTTCCTTTCTCCACCTCCCTTCCTAATCTGCCCCTTCCTAACCTCTCCTGATTTCTCACAGCCCCCCTTTTTGCTGTCCACTCCCTCCCCCCTTCCTGTTCTCCCTCTGTAGACAGACTGTGAAGGTGAAATCTAATCCATTTTTAATGGAGAGTAATTGTATGAAGATGTGCCGTGCTGGGACTGAGAGAAAAGCACAGAGCGAGGTGAAAAGACGAAGGGAAACAAAAAGCATGTATGTGTGTTTGGGAGACAGAGAGTGAGACAGGAGGTGAGAAAAAGAGAGGGAAGATGAAGCGAACGAAGAGACTTGGTGGGTCATGTGAGAGCAAGTGTGGGAGAGAGCAAAGGAAAAGAAAATGAAAAAGAGAGGAAGTGTTGGTAGATGACAGGCACAGACAGACCACGGTACATATTTTAAGGCAAAGCAAATGGGCTGAAACTGAATTTAGTTGTCTGTGTTTGCTAAACTGGCCACCAGTATTACCTTCCTGTCTATTAATATCATGTCTGGTACAGGTAGAAAATGCTTACATTTGGAGGAAAATGTTTCGAAAACACAAACTCAGTGCACAAAGAGGCAGCGGAGAAACCAAACTGAGTTAATACTGAATGAGGTGGATTTTAATTTTCCTCAGTGCTGTGCTATTATTAGGTCGACGCAGGTCGCTCCAGACCCATTCATTCAAAGCAGCTTTTAATATCATGTCAGCGCAGTGATTAGAATATTAACTAAGATCTTAATCACAGCAAGTGAGTCATTTATGACTATGAGCTATTTTCATGTTTCTGACAATTCAAATTGCTTCTTTAAATGGCTAACAAGCCGAGCTGTGACTATAAAATCCAAAACATTAAATGCATGTAGTTAAATTTGACTTCTTTATTTATTTCATCTTTATTAACTCAGAAAGTCCCTTGGGATTAAAACTCATATCGTCAACATGGCACACCATCACCAAAGTTACATTACCGCAATTATAAAAGCATGTTAAAACAGTCAGCAAGAAAAGCAATTACACTCGTTTTTTTTATAAAGAGTGAGCTATCAGTTCTAATCCAAAGTGCCTCAAGCCTTGTATTACTCTTCATTTTATTCTTCTTCATGTGACTGTGCAGATAAAGGATCTTTTCAAAATGCACATGCACTAAGAATGATTAATTTACAAGTTTTCGTCTATAATTCCCCTTCGGTCATTATATGAAGAACTTACTGCTCTACTTTTTTCATTTTTAAAGCGACACTATGCAATATTTATGTATTATCAATGGATATAATAGTAGTCACAGTGACAAACACATTATCACCAGACTCTGTAGTTCCCCTCAACTTTGTGAAGCGTTTTAGGGTCTTTCAGCTTCAGATCACTTGTCAATGGTGCGTTCACAGCTTGTTCCACTGGCCCCAAGAGGCAAAAATAAATTACTGTAACCTCCTACTTTCATGTCTAACGTGTGGCTAAGTATAGTAGACTTCATAGTAGCCATTTATAGAAGATTAAAGGGGACAGACTCACTTTTCAGTGCTTGTTCACACACATTTTGCTATCTGGAGTGCCTACCAACTGTGAAAAAAGACAACCCAGTTTGGTTTTTGTGGGTTGTCTAGATCAGAAATCATGTGATTCAACAAGCCATCCAGATCTGGCTCCCCTTCCTATGTCAACTGCAGGCTCATTAGAATATATTGCCCACAGATTGAGAACTACCTTTACAAAGGTGCACCATATTTTTCTCGCAAGCCAATCAGAGCAGACTGGGCTTTTTCAGGAGGGGGGGTCTTAAAGAGACAGGCGCTAAAATGGAGCGTTTCAGACAGAGGGTGAATACAGGTATATTCAGAGAGACAGGATGAGAAAAATAATGTGTTTTTTGACCATCAAAGCATCCCAAAAATACAAGTATGAACCTGGAAATGAGCATGCTATGTCCCCTTTAAAGGAACAGTGTGTAAGATCTGGCGGTGTTTAGCAGTAAAAGTTGCAGCATGGGTTGCAGATTACAACTTCTCCCGTGTGCCAAGCGTGTAGGATTGCTACGGTGGCCGACGCAAAAACACAAATGGCCCTCTCTAGAGCCAGTTGTCGTAAGAGTAGAGTGCTTAGAGTGAGTGTGTGTGTGTATGTGGGAAGTGAATGGTGAAGCAAGAGAGAGAGCGGCGGCAACGGGAGCGAGTAACGTTATCGACTCCGGCCCAAGCAGGAAAAGTTACCAGGGTTTGGTTTGTCCTTTCTGGGCTACTGTAGAAACATGGTGGTGCAACATGGCGGACTCTATGTAGATATAAACAGCTTATTTCCAAGTGATTATACATTAAAAAAAACATACTTATTAAAATTCTGTTCCATTTCTGCCAATAGATCCCCCTAAATGTTACACACTGGTCCTTTAAATTACTTTGGAAAATAGTAATGTCTTCAATTAAGCAATTTGTTGTGTAGGTGTTGATTCTGGTGAGGCGTACAGAAAGGTGTACCAAAGTGTGTTTTGCTCATTGAAGGCCAAAGACATAACAGAGTTCTCAGCAAAGTCCATCCTGCACGTCACGTCATGTTCATTTGTAAAGCCAAATATCATGCACTTACAATGTCTCAACAACGGTTCCTACTGTAGCTGTCTAAATAGAGTAAAAGAAAATCTTTGGTGCATGAGGAAAAATAATGTGCGAAACCTCTGGAGAGGCAACTCAATGAGAGATTCCCTCTCCACGGATGGCTGGGGGTGCAACAGAAGCCGTAGGTGGTAAAAAAGCAATTACAAAAAAATCAAGAGAATGTTGTAACAATAACAGAAATACAGAGTCCAACAGCCCAAATCACACATACTACGACAAGACATCAAATAAATTAAAAAATCAGACGAAGGACAAAACTCCAATAGCAATTTTTTCACATCGTTCCAAGTCCAAGGGGAGACAGGTAGAGACAGCTCACATACTGTACGCAGTCTAGGAAGCTGCTGGATCACTTTAAATTTTGCCGATACTGAAGAGTGCTGTATAATATTATCGGCTTTTAAATAAGGAAACATTAAATTGCGAGACTAGGGCTGTCAATAATAACACGTTAACGCAAATTTGTTTTAACGCCACTAATCTCTTTAACACATTAACGCAATAAATCTTTCGGAGGATCAAGCAGGCTCAGTTTTAAAGCTAGAGTGAAGATACAGCGATCTTATAAAACTAGAAAACCTAAGGAATCCACACTAGCTAGCCGCCAAGGAGGTTAAATAACGCTCCAACATACACTATATTTTGGTGAGGAAAAACTGTCATGGCCATTTTCAAAGGGGTCCCTTGACCTCTGACCTCAAGATATGTGAATGAAAATGGGTTCTATGGGTACCCACGAGTCTCCCCTTTACAGACATGCCCACTTTATGATAATCACATGCAGTTTGGGGCAAGTCACAGTCAAGTCAGCACACTGACACACAGACAGCTGTTGTTGCCTGTTGGGCTGCAGTTTGCCATGTTATGATTTGAGCATATTTTTTATGCTAAATGCAGTACCTGTCATTGTTTTGTGTTGTTAATTGATTTCCAATTTTAAATATATACATACATTTGCATAAAGCAGCATATTTGTCCACTCCCGTGTCGATAAAAGTATTAAATACTTGACAAATCTCCCTTTAAGGTACACTTTGAACAGATGAAAAATGTGCTATTAATTTGCAATTAATCGAGATTAACTATGGACAATCATGCGATTAATTGTGATTAACTATTTTAATCGATTGACAGCCCTAAGCCAGATATTTAGTGGTGTCTAATGAGAACCGCTCTCCACTTGTCATAACTTGTCTGCCTCAGTTGTGTTTATTCTTGCCAATTCTGCCTCTCTGTCCCTCCTTTCAACCCCACTTCCTCGGGCCTTTGCATCTCCATTACGCTTTACTGCACAAGATAAACTATGGCGGATGAATTATACTTCATACACTCGGCCCCAAAGCCCATTTTTAAAGTGTCATTAATTTCCAAAACAGCTAGGCACTGTAGTTTCTAGGAAACAATACTCAAACAAGAGTAAATAGTGCATTTGTTGGGGACTATTTTCAGTGATGGATTAATACACATTTGTTGCACAAGCTAGTATTTGTGGCAGAAGGACAGTGTGTGTGGGACTTAGTCAAACTAAACTACAGTGCCCATGTTCATTGTAATGAATGAACATGTCACCCAGTGCAACAGTGTGGCTCATTGATGTGTTTTTAATATATTTTGGACGACAACGGAATGGTGTAAAAAGACAGATCTTTGGCTACTTGTTCGTAGGATCAATTCATCGTTGGTTTCGGTCTTTTCATGGGATCTGTTGACAATAAGAATATAAATGCAGACTTATCCTATAAATACACATGAGGAGGAAGAGGCTGACGACCTAAAACGCAGAGAGGGAAAAGACAGCATGTGACGTAGAGAAGATGGTGAGCGCGAGAGGAGGGAGAGGGGTGGGTGGGTTTAGTGAAAGGAGCATATATGTAAGAATGAGCAGTGCCAAGAACCCTGCAACAGCATCAAAAACACACACATACACAGCTGCACAAAGCTAAATATAGTCCTGCTGAAGAGAGAAAGACACACAGAGAGAGGAGAGGAGGAAGAATCTGGGGAGGAAACAGGAGGGAGGAGAGGGGAGCGGTATAGGGTTAAAAGATGACATCATCCCCTTCGTCGTCCTCCTCCTGCTTCTCTCTCTCATCTTTCCATCACCAGGGTACCTCCCATCTTTTCCTCCCTCTCTTCACTCCCTCCATCTTTCCCTTCGTCTACTCCACCCATCAATCTCTCCGAGGCTTTATTTTATTCTCAACTGAGCAAGTGCAGCTCTAGTCTTTAAATAACAGTTATGTCTGTGTGTGTGTGTGTGTGTGTTTGTGTGACAGAGAAAGAGAGGAGGACAGCTTCTGTTTTAGCCAGCATCCAAGCCGCCTCTGCACCTCTGTCATTAAGCACACACACACACACACACGCACACTCATGCTCAATGCACAGATCCAGTGACGCAGAGAGGAAGAGAGGATGGGGAGGGGGGAGAAAGAGATAGAAGGGGTTAGAGGCAGATGAAGAAGAGAAAGACACAGGTATAAATAGTAGAAAGGAGCTACAGCGGCTATCTGAAGTGAGACACCATAAATATCACCTTAAGGGGTTTAAGTGACGCTTTAAGTCCATCTCTAAGTGATCTAATCCTCCTTATAAAACATCCACTACATCCTAAATAGTCTAGGAAACAAATACATTATCATGCTTATTAACAGCCTGATTAGAAAGGGAAAAAATGAGGAGGGATGTTATCACATGTGATTGACTACATCCCCCCTCCCGTCGCCCCTCTTCAGATTTTCAAGAGTAAACAGCAATTTACCTGCCGAGAAAGAACAGAACAAATCATCCCGCTGCTTTAAATTAGAGCAGGAAATACTCGGAAGTCGTCACTTGGCGAAGGTACTGGGAATAGGTAATGAGACCGGCTGGGTATTAGCATATAACATGTAAATAGAGTTGTATGTTCAGTCTGTTAATGGTCACCAAGACGGACCTGCTGACAGAATTAGGAAAGAATGAGCACATCCTCTGACATATTTGTGTTCTCTGATGAGGATGTTTTATTTTATTCCTTAGCCTGTCTCATCAAAGTAAGAACAGATTTTCATGACATTTGGTGGACAGATGACCAGGGAACAATTCATTATAGTTTGACTTTTATGTAGATCTGGAACTTCCACTCCTCTCACTAAAATAATAAAAATAGAGACTGGTTTCCAAATCCTAGGGAATGCTTTCAGGGTAAAAAACTCACCTAAAATGACAATGATGGTGTATTTTTGTGTTCAGTGCTTATGGAAGTGTGTGCTCTGTTGCTTTTTTTAAAGTGACAGTATCTTTTCTTTCTCAAGGTGTCGCTCGTAGTGACGACCCCACAAAGAATTATCCCCTAACTCTGCAGCCTCAACTCTATGGAGACTTTTGGCTTCTTTCAGCTCATTCTTTTGGTTTTGAACGGGTTGCACTTGCACTGTTTTGCAGGACTTTTGCAGCTTAAAAACCTGACTGTACGCTATCTGCCTAAAGCACCAAACAGCAGACAGACAAGTCAACGTATTCTCAGACAAGTCAACGTATTCTCAGACAACGGTTTGTATATCTTACAAAAAAGTTATTCCTTCTTTTTCGTGCGTTCTCCTACGAATGTCCAGCAACATGTGTCAATTTCTCCTTGTTACATGCGTACAGTCTTTTCAAAATAAACTTCCATCTTCATAGGAAACTATTTGGTTAGGTTTAGGCAACAAAACTATGTAGTTAGGTTTAGGAGAAGATCGTGGTTTAGCTTAAAAATAACTCCGGACCAAATACATACATACATGACAAAAACGTTGACCTCCTGAGCAAAAGTCCGGTATTTTTAGACATCCTCCCTACGCGGTTTTCGCCCCTCTTTATATTTCCTGGTTCACAATTACATGAATTACACACAAACTGATTTCATGGGATATACACAAATTGCAGTGCATTACTTTTCGTAGTTATAGACAACAAACAGTGTATAAAACCAGCCTGGACAAGTTAGCATCTTGCTGGTTAACACATTTAGCAGCTAAGTTATTAAATACAGTAGGCTAACAGTGATAATACAAAATGATTAAAAAGCCTTTCATTCTTCTCTCTCCTGATCTTCATACAGTAGCCTACGGCTGTGCAGATAAATCATCTTTCAGCTCCTTGTTTTGGCTATATGATCCGCAACTTAAGTGTTTTACCTCAGTTAATGTTTCTTAGCGAGCGCTAAATGGCTATCACACACAGTTAGCAACTCGCTGGTGAACATAGTGGAGCATTTAGCTGCCAAAGAGCCAAAACACAGGACAGTGAACATTGGACTTACAGTCACCAGGTGGACAAAAACACGACTCCAAATGAATGCTAATGTTGCTCTGTGTCTGCTGGATGTGTAAAAGGCAACCGCCCCAAAGTGGCCAAATCAATCAATTAATGGAGCTCACACTCAAAGTCCACTTACTAGCTTTTTACTAGATGTGGTTGAGAGCTGAAAAACATTGAACTTGAGCTGCATCGACTATTTCTAGTTAAACATTATTTTGTCAAAGTTGGAGGCTGAATGCTACGGGATGCTCGCTGGGTCAAAATCAATTTCACCTAAAATTACAAGAATGATGTCCTTGGATTCAGTTGTTGATAGAAGTTTGTGCTAACCGGCAGACTTCTAGTATTTAAGAAATTTGCAATTATCTTTTCTTTCTATTTTTTAAGGCTAAAACACTTCTATGAATTTCTATAAAACATAATTATAACGACAGTATCCAGATTTTTTTTCCTATTAAGGAGCTTCACAAACTGAGAGTTTAATTCCAAATCACCTTCTGAAAAATATTGAATGAAGTGAAACTCATTACCGATTAACAATGAAAGTGACAGCTACTGTATCTGGAGACATTTGCTTGAAAACAGCATTGTATTTTAATGGCAGTGGATTTCAAAACATGGCAGAAAGTCTTTCTTTATTTGCTGTATTCAAGGGACACATATAGACAGAAAGGTCTCATTCTCTCTGTAACAAAGGGCCGTGAGAGAAGGCTAAATCATGGCAAAAGATTAAGTGGTGCGCTAAGCCCATCTTTAAATAATCCAATGACACTAATAGTAAACATTTCCACCACGCGGCACAATGAACCGAGACCAGCTGGGTGTTCCACGCTGTGGTTCATACCTGTACGCTCTGTTGTCTGTACTTTTTTGTTGCTGTCATATTCTCCCTATAGTCACCTGAATCACCATCAATAAATACTACTGGTAACACTTCATTTTACAGGTCCGCAAATTTAATGGTAATAAGGTGATAATTAGCAAGTAACCTATTTGAAATTTCTTTGGAATTACTGCCAAATTACCCCAATATTTACCTCAAAATGTATCGAAAATTACTTTATTATAAACATGATTTAATAATTGTATGCTAAAATAGCATCTAATGGTTAAAATAGGGCCCTTAGGCTTGAGAAGCAGCTGCTCTTCATAGGGGGTGGAAAACCAAAACTAATAGAAGACACTTCTGATCAGGCACAAATCTCACCATTGTGTGACTTATTGTCTACACAGATGTAACCTGCTAGCTAAAGTCATGATTCAGGGAGATTTTTAAAGAAATTTTAAATAAGTTATTTGCTAATTATTATCTATTTATCAGCAGACGTGGAACTAAAGCATATCAATTAACTTTGTATTCTTTTCCTGGAAATGTATTAAATAAATTACCAGCTATTTGGAAACAGTGGAATATAATTATTAAATAATGTTTATAATAAAGTAATTTTTTATAAATTTTGAGGTAAATATTGGGGTAATTTGACAGTAATTCCAAAGAAATTTTAAATAGATTACTTGCTAATTATCACCTGATTACCATGAAATTTGCAGACCTGTAAAATGAAATGTTACCATACATAAAAGCAGACTTTACAACAGGTCTTTGGGCTACTGGACCTCTTTCATCTAAAATTCTCCTTGACCGCAGAGTGACTTTCAGGAATTTTAAATATGGAAATTCTCCTCCGAAAGCAATATTTGCCGTGCGAAATGTAAACACAAATTGGAGACAGTTAGTAAACAAATATGGGAGGCGGTTATCCCAGCAGGAGACATCCTCAACATTTGATTAGCAGCTTTGTAACCCTCACTTGTTGAATAATAATGTGTTGGTTTGCTGTGCAGCTTTCTGCACTGCTGCAAGGAAAAAAGACATTTTCTTGTCCTTGAATAAGTTTGATCTTCCTTCACAATTTCCTTCATTCACAACATGTCACCTCTGCATGTCTAGTATTTTCTTTGTTTACTGCATTGGCTTAGAACCACAACAGCATATTTAATAGTGAACACCCACCAAGGTGAAACGTATTCAATCAGAGCGCTTATTTGCCCGAGCATCAGCGTATTCCTTTAAGAATCAACTCTTTCTTCGGTGACACAGCAGCGGTTGTGGTTATTGCATCGCTAGCCGTTTCATTACATCCTCTCCCCTGCAATATCCTCCGTCTTTCTTTTATTTTTTATCTCGCCGTCTCTCCTCCTCCTCCCACTGTTCCTCCTCCACCTGTCAACTTAATGTTCAGTCATTTCCTCTTTCCTCATCCACTCCCTTTCTTTCATCACCCCCCCTTGCTTTCTCCACCACTCTTCCTCTTAATTGATCGGAGACCGTCATAGAGCAAAAAACTACTCCATGCCTCCATTCTGTAACCCAATACCAGGCCCATCCAGCTGGCCTCTCCCTTACACACACACACACACACACACACACACACACACACACACACAGAGTCATTCAATCTCCCACATACAATCTGTGTGAGGAGGTGACTGTTTTACAGTAAACAGCACATTTAAAACGGAGCCTGCCGTACATTCACTATTATAATGTGGACAAACACACACGCCGGACAAAAAAAAGAAAAGGAAAACACACACAAACATATCCTCTCATGCAGATCAACATGTGACCTAAATCATGTGAGGCTATGTTACATGTTGCGTAGGCAATATGTCATTTTTGACACATACAGTATCACATCGTGGCCTGAAGAAACAACAGAAATTACATCTAAGCAGGAAAATACACCTGAAAGACGCTGGGCTATTTGTCAAAAGCAGCTACTCTTTTGATATTATGACATACTGTTCTAAGTGAAGACGTTTTAGTTTTAAAATGAGACTTTAAAAATAAGAAATAATACAGTCTTTCTCTTACAAATGAAAACTCTAGTTCATAAGCAATAAAATGTACCTTTGCGCAATTCCACACACTCACACAACCTGATTTAGTCCAGTTAATTATGGTAGCTAATGTTAGCTAATGTTTGCAAACTTTAGGTACTCTCAAATATTGCTACAAAATAAACATTGCGGGATCATTTTGATGATTTTATGGCTCTTCTCAACTGTGTTAATGTTACACTATATTTTAACCACCATCCCATAATTGTCACTTGCGTTTTTTAGCCTACATAAGTTCACTTTAACCATCATGTTACTTTAACATAACACAGTTAGCACTGTTAGCATTTCTCATTGAAACTAACAGGACAAGAACTCAATGCAACAATTTTTATGTAAAACTAAAGCCTGGTCATACCAGAAAGTGGTACGGCTTGGGGACTTGACTGCTGGCATGGTTAATTGATGAACTAGTGTAGCCGGATCTAACTGCTACTGCGCTAGCCTAGGGTTGCCAGGTCTGTGTGACGAAACCAGCCCAATGGCCTATCAAAACCAACTCAACGGACAACAAACCAGCCCAAAAAAACAGCCCAATGGCCAATCAAAACCAGCTCAACGGACAACAAAACCAGCCCAAAAACCAGCCCAAAGGACAATAAAACCAGCCCAAAGGACATAAAACCAGCCCAAAAAGAGCCCAATGGCCAATCAAAACCAGCCCAAAAAACAGTCCAAAGTACAATAAAATCAGCCCAAAGGACATAAAACCAGCCCAAAAAAGAGCCCAATGGCCGATCAAAACTAGCCCAAAAAACAGCCCAAAGGACAATAAAACCAGCCCAAAAAAAGAGCCCAAAAGCCAATCAAAACCAGCCCAAAAAAAGCCAGCCCAATACTAGAACTCAAAATATGACAACAACAACAATTAGATATAGATAAAGTATATTATCATAAATAAAATAAAGCTCTGTGAACATGTAGACCAATTCACTGACGCACAAACTAACCTGTTGCTTTGTCTTTTAGCTTTCTCTACACTTTTCCCTCTTCCTCCTTCCTGCCTGGACAATATGAATGTACTGTTTTTACTTCATATGCATTTACTGTAGTTAATGCAATACCTTATTTCAACTGAAACACCTTATCCTGTCAATTATTATTCATGTTATCTGCATGCAAAATAGGTTTATCTGGACCAAAAAATTAGACCCACACCAACACTTAAAACAGCAGACCTGGCAACACTGCATTAGCCAGCCAGCAACAGTCAGTCACAATAGCTCTCCAAGCTAATTAGCTTGCTAACTCACAGTTGCTTGCATTTAAGTCAGTTGCTAATAAGGACAATAAGATAACACAGTTTATATAAGAGGTGTCAGCTATTCGTACGAGCTCCTGTCTCATATCTGCCAACAAACCGTGCTTCTCTTGAGGAGTACATCAGGTTATATCAAAATGGATGGTGAATGGATAGTGATACACTAATATGCTTCAATAGCTTCCTCCATTTTCAGCTCTACATTCCTTTATGCACTTCAATGCTAAATGTTGCTCTCTTAAATGGTGGTGTGAGCAGTCCTTCACAGTGAAAGAGTACAGTGAAAATGCAATTTTAAAATTCAAAGAAATGATTCAATTACATAACGGTTCAGGAAAGAACGTGTGAGGTTGTCAGACATCAACGCAATCTTGTTTTTTCACTTCAAACACAAGTTTTTACATTTAAAAGCTTCCTTCACAGTCTTTTTGAACCTTAATAAGGCTGGTGCAGCATATCCTTAAAATGATACTCTGTTATATTTCATGAGATGGTCTTTAAGATTTCATAACAGGGATGTCTGACGGCATGTTTCCTTCTAATCCTTTCATTGTTAGCAGTGGAAATGGCCCATTTTTGAGTAGATTATGAAACACAAGCGGCAGTGTATTTTTGTTCTTTCCCAGACAGCAGTGGGAGCATTTTAAATGCATTTCTTCTCATTCCATAGAAACAGAAGGCTTGCAAAAGCACACTTTGACCCGTTTAAACAGCATCCAGCGGGCTGATAGCATCATCAGACAAATGTTTGGATGCAAAGAGATTGATACTTGCTGGTCTGCAATAGGGATCATTCTTTCTGATTTTAACAGCACATAAACTGATGCGTCACATTGCCACTTTACCTAAAATGTCTAACAACATTTAATTCTTCCTGTTATCTCACTCTGGTTCAACTCACCATCTGTTACTCTGTGCAACAAAAGCCTGATTGAATTACATTGTCTGTAGTGCTCGTCTTGTATCTGCAGGGTGTTTCGTGGCTTTTAGAGATGCTTTAATGCTAACGCCAACCAGCAGGATGGATTTCTCGCAGGTACGGGAGATTTAACACTCTCTAAGCTCACACAACATCCTTCAGGGCCTCTCACATGGTTATTTGAAGCCACTCAGCAGCCCTTTGAAAAGCCACTTCTGCTGGCAGCCACTAATGGCAACGTCAAGGACAGAAACCATCATGCATGGCTATTTTGTTATATGGATATTTCTTTTGCACGGTTAAAATAACAATTAGAAACGCTGGTGTTAGTTTGTACGCCGAAGGGTGTTTGCTCGAACCACCTATCTATCAATTACTTGATGAGAGTGCTTTTCTATTAATGAATTTTCTGTTCAGCTGTTTTGAGGATTCAGCACCCAGATGAGCGTACTGGAGCTGAGCGTGTTGATTCATTTTCAAAACGGCAATTAGGCCTGCTGCTCTCCTGCCTTCACATTGGTGTGGGAGATAATAATAAACAACTGGGTATCAATTTTTGATGAGAAGAAATCCAACACCACAGTCGACTCTAAGAAACAGATGTGGTAAAAAAATAAAATTGGACTATTTAATTTCTTTTTGGCTTCATCTGCTGCTGTGTGTGCCAGATCAGATGATGAGCATGACCAAAATGTATTTTTTCTTTTAACAAATGTATGATGACAAAACTAGATCCTCTCGTGATACACAGCTTACAGGAATAGTTTTAGTACGAACATCTTGTGACTTCCAAATAGATCTTTTAACAGCCAACGTCATGATTACGTCGCGTTGTTAGCTGGAGGCAAAACAAAGGAAATACAAGAGGCAATCACTAATCACCTCAGAGTAGTGGGCTAAAGTTACACATCGAAAATGTCATCTTGCTGTGTTGTTGGGTGTCAGAATCGATGTCGCATACATTTGTGATGACAAACTGTGATTCAAGGCCCTAGCAAGCAACAATATCGGCGAAGCGTTTCAGAGATGGAGAGAAAACGTTGCTAATTTAGCTTACGTTTTCTTTACTGGAAGGCCACCCTATAGGGCACCTTATCGCATTTTCTCCACTGGAAAGGCACCCTAGAGGACACTTTATCAAGGGGGGCGGTATTCAGAAAAACTTGTATTTTCTTGAGCCTTTGTTAACTTGCTAGCCAGCGTTAGCTAATGTGTTTGCTAATGGCCTCATTTTAAATTTAGAAAATTGATGACATTTTCTTTTTTTTATAAAACAGGCATACCATGACCACAAATGCAATGTGAGCTTAGTAAAAAACTGTCCAGCAGTGAAGCCTGGCAGAATATGCCGCCGGGCCGAGATGAGCAGAAAGTCTGTTTTGTGCTTTCTCCCTGAGCTCCTGCTGAGGTAGCTGCTGGCAGCAACGCTGTTCCCCAAGATCTCAAGATAGACCAGAAAGTGTCCCATGATCACCCTGCATACGTACAAGCTTTACACAATCACAAACACACACTCAGGCCTTGATAAATACTCGGTGCCTCTGTCAGATTTTATCCTCACTCGGCTCAGAATAGTTACTGCGAATAGATACTGCGACCACAAATGTCAAACCTATCCCTAACCTACATCCCTTATCATGGTAATATGCTATACAGATCAAAGTTCTATTACATTTCTGATTATATTTCTACCTGCAGTGAATGTGTTTTACTCACAGTTACGATGTTTCTATTTCTAGTGATGTAATTGCATTTCTACTTACTATTTCTATACACAGTGACGATGCTTCTACTATGAAGTTTCTATGGTAACGCTGTGACATTTACACGCCCGCGGTGATGATGTTTCTGTCCTTGCTGATGACGTGGTTTATCCCTCAAGTTGATACGTTTTCACACATACGTCCCACTGTGTCGAGCGTATTTTCACCTGGATGACTCATACGTACTGTAAGTCAAATCAAAATGCGAGCCTAGTGGTCTGGCAGAGGAGATCACATCGTGATTGTGGTGCATGCAGAGCGCATGTGTTTTTTCATTATACAGATAAGACTGTATTTTGCATTTTAACACACAGTGTAGGGAGAGGGCTGCAGAGGAAGAGGTGGAAAAGTCTACAAATTAACTACAGAGGGATTTGAAACCGAGCATACAGTATCTCAAGGTCAAAAGCAAAGAACGTAGTGCTGCCTTGTTGGTTGCAGGATCCTCTACTATTCATAGATAGAGAAACCTGGCTCAATCTTTGTGTGTTTAAAAGAAATCGTTTGTGCAAACTGTCTTTGGTGTATTAACAAGACATACATCTTAATCAGAAGTTTGTTTATCTGCTGATGAGATAGATGTTGGGCAGGAATGTGACCTTAGTCTGGTTAGCCTGCCAGCGACAGCACAACATCCGTGACCGCACCGGGAAGCCTGACTGGTGTCTTCAGCCCCAGGGGAGAGCATCGCAGCTGGGGAGGAGCACTGAGCTAACAGCCTGTTCTCTGGTTAGACAGAGAGCTGCAGTGTAACTGAAGAGGGCAACCAGGAGAAAGCCAAGGACCGACTCAATAATCGACTCTGATAAATCTGCAACATCTCATACACCTCTCAAACCAAATGTTTGTCTACTTGCAGTCTGATTCTGTACAAATTCACTAGTCCCAGCACCATCTTTACTGGATCCTCAATTTCATTATTTAATGTGACGATTAGTGTAGACAGATAGGAAAGGAAGCATGCTTTCACCGACGTGCCTGAAAACATATTTTGCTACTCATCTGCTGCTTCTGTAACTGCCTGATAGCGGATATTAAATATTTTTATTTGCCTACGTCCCAGAGAAACACTAAGTTTATCGAGCCCCGGTGCCTCGGTGCGACTTAATCATCATCTCATTTGGGGCCCTGTCTGAAAATGTTCAGCAGTACTTACATTAAAGCTCCATTTAGACATTTAGAACATTTAGACAGTGGGCGAAAAAAAAAAGCGAAACCGCTTGAAATGGAGCGACTGCTAATAGCGGTAAAGGAGAGTGATCAATCTCTTGAGAATAAACAACACAAATGGCTGCTGAAAGACGAGGTAGGGTTTTACCAGAAGGGTGCTGTGTTTTTGTGAAACACACCTTGAAGGAAAAACTCCCCACATTTGAAACAAGCATATCCACTGACATAAACTCCACTGCAGTACATTGCAGCCACTTTGAAGTCCAGCACTGGTTCGAGAACACAGTGTACAGAAAAGGGGTGAGATGCCGGTGCATGTGTATGCAGGCCTGTGGCCAAACATGAATTCACTGTAAAATGGATTACAGGGACCCTGTATCCTTCACCCTTCATCTGTGGATAAATTGGGTGCCTTGACCATCCCCGCTGCTCTTTTATTGGTCAGCTGCATTTAGACTTGTTTTTGTTCCTCCAAACTTCTATAAACCTGCCTCGAAAATGTCTCGTCTTGTTGTGCCAATTACAAAACAGTTATTTTTAAAGGCTGATATATTTCTCACACAACTGATGACAGATCTGCAAAAATGCAAGCTGTGACTGCATTGCATTCTGGTCAATCGAGGCTACTATTGACGGGGAAATAAGTATGTCAAACATCAGGCAACATGATACCATTGCACATACATATCTCTAGGGATGTCCGGAAGACCATTTTTTGGACTTCGAAGCTTCGGTGAGGAATAATCGAAGGTATTTGAAGCTTCGGGACAGTGCCGCTGCCGCACTACTGTACACACACACACCTCTACACTTAACAAACAGTGATATCCGTCTGAGAATAACATGATGAAATAATGAATGTTGAATATGAACAATTAATAATTGTGTGGGATTAATCCTTATTTCATGGGCTATTTTGGGATTTATACATTATTATTATTACATAATTATATATAAAAAAAAACAACAACAAAGCTTTCAAATACTGATTTGGAGGTTGATTACCATGGCAACGGTCAAAGCTTCAAAGCTTCGGCGCATTCGGGTCAGCCCTATATAACTCCCTACATTTTTCATAGTACGTTTTTCAGGTCCAGGAAAAAAAGTCAATTCAAGGCCCAGACACACCAAACCGACATCAGAGTGCTAGCCAACTGTTGCGTCGCCTCACGTTGCCTTTGTCTTGGCCAAATAGTTGCACTTGAACACACCGCAAAGCACGTAGTGAGATGAAATAACTCTCCACACCAGAAGGTGGCGGTAGTCTGTATTTGTCATTCCAAAAGGGAAACCGGAAGACAGAGGACTGCGGATATACAAGCCGTTGTTATGATACGTACATGAAACAAAGCACCATTTTCACATCACATTCACTCAATTCAACATGCTGAATTGGCAGTCGGATTCTCCTAACACCGCTGCTGTCTTTTCCTAACTCCTCCTGAATTCTCCTTCTCATCTTTCCTTGACCTCATGAGGTTTTCCACTGAGGTCAAGGAAAAGTGGTTAGGAGAAGACGTTAGGACGTAATTATTTGACTATTCGAACGCAGCCATAGTCAAGTCAGCACACTGACACACTGACAGCTGTTGTTGCCTGTTGGGCTGCAGTTTGCCATGTTATGATCTGAGCATATTGTTTTATGCTAAATGCAGTACCTGTGAGGGTTTCTGGACAATATCTGTCATTGTTTTGTGTTGTTAATCGATTTCCAATAATAAATATATACATACATGTGCATAATGCAGCTTATTTGCCCACTCCCATGTTGATAAGAGTAAAATACTTGACAAACTCTCCCTTTAAGGTACATTTTGAACAGATAAAAATGTGTGATTAATTTGCGATTAATCGCAATTAATCATGGAAAATCATGCTATTAATCGCAATTAAATACTTTAATCGATTGAGGCTAGGAATCAGTATGTCTGCCTCTTCTGATTTATTCCTGTTTTGACTGTTGAAATTGGTCCAAAATATTGAGGTTCTTGCTCTTTCTGAGACTAATATCTCAAACTTGATCTTCACTTTTTGTGATTTTAAGCATTTACTGCTGTCAAACCATTGTAGCTGTGCTGAACATTTACTTTTTGTTGCTAGTTTTCTATAATACAACATCAAACAACAAAATTGATCCATAAGAAGGCAGTGCTCATCACTAGAAGCTGTTTCCTGACAGTGCTTGAGGACGGATTTTACCAGCTTTTTCTTTTGTCACATCTTCTTCATTGTTATATGCCTTTTTATGTCTTTCTGTGTCTATTATGTTTCATATTCAGCCTGAAACTGCGAGCGAGAATGTAGCTTAGCTCAGGGCTTAAAGTGAAAGCGATGTGCTGTTGTTAACAGGAGGAGTAGTTCAAATTAACAATGGGAATGTGATTCCCTGGAGGGCAAAACACCCACAAGTCTGTCTACACTTGGCCTACATACTGCCCGCTACAGACTTCCCCACACCAGGCTTTTTCTCCTGCGCCGGTGCTGCAGGATCTTACTATCAGTTCCTCCTGGGGATCCAGAAACAGTGCCGCAGCGGTGCAGCAGCCATGTGATAACTGGGACTTCTGTCTACAGCACGTATGCACAGAGACACCAAAAGGTGCTGTAAAGACGCAATGAAAACCCTCCATCGCCATGCTGCACACGCCCCTCGCTCGCGGGCTTGAGAGGAAGTCAAAGCTGGTGAAATGAGGTGTAAAAGCACACACACACACACACAGCCCGCACGCACCTCGTACCATCTCTAAAAGCAGAAAGGTCTTTTCTTCTATAGAGAGCTAATGGGAAGAGATTGCAGGCTACATGAAAGGGGGAGTAACCTTATAAAGAGGGGTCAGAAGCATATAAGACTTACAAAACTACGGCACACACGGGTTACAAAGAAAGAGACAGGATACGCCAGGTGAGGAAGACAGATAGATAGCGATAGAACGGCTCTATAGAAGCAAATATAGAAGGCATGTGAAGGTTTTGTTTACTGCGTGAACCATAAAAAAGGTACAAAAATATTGATTCTCTGACATGTACTCACTGTCTAAACACAAAGTCTAGCAAGAAAATATCCTTAAGGGGTTGAAGCAACTGCTGTGAATGCTAAAACGTACAACATCAAGCTTAAGTTTGCTAAACACGAGCTAATGATTAGCCACTAAAAGCTACTGGTCATACCAGACCAAGTGAGGCTGTAGCAGCAAAACCTCTGAGTGTAACGAATTACGTAAGCGTGCGTTGTATTTCTCATGAATTAAACTTTTCATTTGTAAAAGGAGGAATGTGTCATTTCTTCATTCAGAAATAAATGAATGTGGCTTTAAACCTGCAGTTGGCAGAATGTTTTTGGCATCATTGGGCAAAAATTCCATAATAACCTTTCAGCATATTGTAATTCAAGTATTCTGAAAGAAAACTAGACTTCTGCACCTCCTCATGGCTCTGTTTTCTGGCTTTAGAGAATCTAGCCCACGATGGGAGACTTCGACCAATCACAGGTCCTTTCGTTGAGAGAGAGCGTTGCTATTGGCTGTTCATTCAACGGAGGCAGCTGTCAATCACTCGCAAACTCCAATCAAAAGGTCAAACTAGGCAGCGCTGATCAAATATGAATCAATATTCTGTTACTGTAATGCCCATTTCTCAGAAACATCTTGTAGTGTCCTGCCATTAGGAGCACTAGGAGCACATGCAGGAACATTATTTTTTTTCACAGATTATCTGTCTCATGCACTACTGTCAGGATATAGTGACAGTTTTATATAATAACTTATCATATTTACTCAAAGTTACCAACTTCAGCTTTAAAGGATGAATTTGAACAGACCATCTTTCTCCATCTTTAGGTCATTTTATCAGCAATGAGTACCTTTTCATGATACGTCTGTTCTTTTTCGCCCACTACACGTGCTGATGTTTACTCTGGGGGTGCTACTATCTATTATTTTGATTATGGGTTCATCTGTCATTGGGTTTTGATTAATCGATTGAAAGATTTTGTGTTTAAAAACTCAAGTGCCCAGAGTCCAAGGGGGCATCTTAAAATGTCTTGTTTTGTTAACCAACCGTCCAAAAACCCCGAAGATATTCAACTATATTAAACAGAGACAACCAGCAAATCCCATTTGAGAAGCTGGAACCAGAAAATGTGTGTCATTTTTGCCTAATAAATCGCCCTATTGATTCTCCTCTTTTTCTATCAGTACGAAACCGAACCCCACCCTGACCTGTCTGCAGGTTGAGCAGGTGGTTCTAGAGGAAATGTAGACAGCACTATTTGGAAATGAAAGCAAATGGGTTCCACGTCTTTACAGTCCCGTGCCTTCATCGTGAGAGGTTATTGAACGAGCTCACATGGATCAAAGTGGTCTCTGTGTAGTAACAGCAGCTCTGGGATTACAGCTATGGCAACAACAGACCTGCAAATAGTGCAGCTTCAACTGCCTTCATGAGGGATGTCAGCATCTTTACATTGTGTACAAGAATGTTTTGTATTCTATGTATTTTTTTTTTTAGGTTTATCTGTTGAGGCAATTAAGGCAGGCAGTGGGGGAGATGCTTCTTCTCCCATTTCCCAATCACGGAGACGAGCTGATGTTTGACGATTTTGTGTTTTAATGAGTCTGCAAGTGGTCCACATCAAGCTCAGTGACACTGCATATGTGAATTTGAGTTTGAACTCGACAAACTCCTCCTTAGCCACAGTTTGAAGCATATTTTGTTCAAAAAAAAACACACATAATCAGCTAGAATGCAAAGTTGTGATCGAGTTGATGATTGTGGCTAAAAATGAGGAGAATTGGAAGAAAAATTTCTTACTAATTTTTCATCCCTCCTACAATATATTCTAGTGGATTTTCGTCTGCTTCAGCAAAAATCAAATCTTAATATTACCTAAATATAAGAAGGTACAGTACAGGTCAATTCAATTAATCAATTATCTGTTGTAAACTGGATTTATTTTGGGTTGTTGGTCAATCAAAATGAGATTTCTGAAGACGTCCCCTTGGATTTTGGGAAACTGGAATGGACATCTTTCACTATTCCTTAATTTAATATACTAATGATTAATTATTCGTGATATAATAATTGTTTGTTGTGGCCCTAAAACAGAATAGTCCAACAACAGGCCTTTCAAAAAACCCAAAAGCAGACTAGCTCCCATCCGACAACAAATCAAATCCATTGCCATCACCTCTGTCAGTTAGAAAGGACAAGGACAGAGAGGACAATATGTCACTGGACACCTATCAATAGAAAAAACAAAACATCAATAGACCTTCTCCACAGAATGATCAACGGGTGTCTCTTGTGTAAAAGTCAGGAAATGGCTTTCCCTTTAATGTAGAGGTGTTTAAACAGTGAAGAAAGTGGAAGCAGTGTGTTTATGGTGACCTTGTTGGACTCTCATAGGCCCATCACTACAATATGTTGACCCATACAGTAAAGCAGTGTGTTTATGGTGACCTTGTTGGACTCTAAGGCCCATCACTATAATATGTGGACCCATACAGTAAAGCAGTGTGTTTATGGTGATCTTGTTGGACTCATAGGCCTATATCACTACAATATGTTGACCCCTACGGTAAAGCAGTGTGTTTATCACCTTGTTGGACTCTTATAGGCCCATCACTACAATGTGTTGACCCCTACGGTAAAGCAGTGTGTATATGGTCATCTTGTTGGACTCTTAGGCCCATCACTACAATGTGTTGACCCATACAGTGAAGCAGTGTGTTTATCACCTTGTTGGACTCATAGGCCCATCACTACAATGTGTTGACCCATACAGTGAAGCAGTGTGTTTATCACCTTGTTGGACTCATAGGCCCATCACTACAATGTGTTGACCCATACAGTGAAGCAGTGTGTTTATCACCTTGTTGGACTCATAGGCCCATCACTACAATATGTTGACCCATATAGTAAAGCAGTGTGTATATGGTCATCTTGTTGGACTCTTAGGCCCATCACTACAATATGTTGACCCATAGAGTAAAGCAGTGTCTCACCTTTGAGCAGTGGCAGTGGGGTGAGCTCCACCTGGGAGCTCTGGTAGCGGAACTGGGACGAGCTGTGGGACCTCCTCTGCCGGGCTCTGCGCATCGACCTCCGCGGGAAGCCGTCCACCTTCTCCGCGGACGGCACCGAGAAGCTGGTGGTCGGCGAGGACGGGCTGGTCGGAGGCAGCTTGGTCGTCTCCATGATGATGGCTGTGGTGCCTTTTGCACGCCTTGTGTGAGTGCGTAAAAAGGGGGTTCGCTTGAGAAGAAGATGAATGGAGGGAGGAGAGAGAGGGATGGATGGAGGAGTGGGTTGGCTTTCTGAATCACAGATGGATTATCAATTGATCAGAATGGATAGAGGCTCTGGGGTGGAGGAGGAGGAGGATGAAGGAGGAGGAGGAGGGAGAAAGGTGCAGAGGAGAGAGGTGAGGAGAGCTAGTATTATTCTGGATGTCCAGTCCTGGTGCGGTGATCCTTGCTGTCTCTCTATCAGAGCCGGACTGGAGATGATGATGGCAGCAGCAGCAGCATCCCTGATTCTTCTGCTTTTTCACGCACAGATGTCAAATATCTTGTGTATCATCCCTTGTGGAGGAGTAGCCCTGTGCAGCTACCAGATGATGCTCAGACAGGCGCGTCTCCTCTCTCCTCTCTCTCACACACACACACACACACACACACAAACACGCCTCTCTGCTGCTGTATTGGCGTCACACACACACACACAGACTTAAGTCATCGGCCTAAATTTGGGTTTTCTATAATTGATCCCTCCTCATGTAAAGAGAATAATGAAGCAGCTCCTGTTTATCCAGTAGCCCAGGTCAGTCTATTCTCCTCGATGATGCTCCTTATCAATAGATATCAGTGGTGTGTCCTGGTGGTGGATGATGATATCATGAAAGCATCAATCTGGGCCCACCTCGGCTGCTGCATCACTGTTGTCCTTCTCGGTGTTTTTTAACGGCTCCTCTGTCGACCGTTCAGACGGCCGCACCTGCTCTCGTTAGTGTGTGTTTTCTCTCTCAGAGGTGGATTAAAACCTCCTCCACACAACCTCCACCACCTCCTCCTCCTCCTCCTGCCGACCTCCAACCGTATCAGGGCGGGTGGAGACAAACCCTCAGCTCGCCGACATGTGCCGGTCCTCCGCCAGCGGCCGATGCAGCACCGAGCCCCGCCGCCGCCGCTGCTCCGGCTCCGTGATGACAGAGAGAGAAAAAACAGGAGGAAAATAGCAAGAAAAGCAGCCGTTGCTCCTCCGGTAAACCGGGAGTGAAAAAGACTGAAGGCCCGTGTTATACAATAGTACCCCGACTCTCTGTGTGTCAGACTGACGCGGTTTTTGCTCCCTGTCCCCCTTTCTCGGTTCCCGTTATCCGGTTATCCGGTCGTCCTACAGACAGCAGCCTCAGAGAGCTGCGTCAAGAAGCACGCAGTGAGGCGGGAGCACACCGGAAACCAGGCAGCAGGACCTTCACAATAAGACAAGAGAGAGAAAATAAAAAAGTGTGGGTGCAATTCAAATCTTTTTATTTCTAATTTAGTACATACTGCAGCTGTCCTTACAAAGTAGACAGAGAGATAGAGAGATAGATAGATAGATAGATAGATAGATAGATAGATAGATAGAGAGATAGAGAGATAGATAGATAGATAGATAGATAGATAGATAGATAGATAGATAGATAGATAGATAGATAGATAGATAGATATGTATAGGTAGGTAGATGGATAAATAGATAGATAGATAGATAGATAGATAGATCGATAGATAGATTTACTTCCTTTTCTGTTTTTTAGCTTACTTTACCTTTTTTATTTTACTGATCTTATTTACTCATTTTACTAAATGTATCTTACTTTATTGTTATTCTGTTAGGCACTGGTGCTAGAAATAGTACTTTTTATTTAATACACTTGAACTTGTTGTAATTTTGTTGTAATTTTGAGCAATCTCTGGCACAAGAATTTCCTGCGGGATTAATAAAGTTCTATCTTATCTGATTAATTGATAGATAGATAGATAGATAGATAGATAGATAGATAGATAGATAGATAGATAGATAGATAGATACATACTTTATTCATCCTGAGGGGAATTCAGGTGTCAAACAGCTCACATAACAAAGGCATAGTACAGTAGTGCACCAGAAATATAGATGAAGTAAAGGGGTAAAAGTAAACAGTAAGTAAGTACCAAATAAGTAAAAATCGAAAAATTTAATTTAAAATTAATAAAAGTACTGGCGGGTGTGCAACTGAGTGACAGGATTTGAGCAGTTAACAGTAGAATAAAAAGACACAGTAGCAGAACATGTCCAGATATGTGCAAAATATTTCAAGGTACGGCAATACAATTATTAAGGTGCAAAGAGGTCAAAAGTAATGCGTGACTAAGTAATTGAGTGACTTTAGCCACACTGTCAGACAAAGAGTGTCAAAGAGTTCTGAAGGCGTACCTTCCACTTCAGGGAGATGAGTCTATTGCTGATCCTGCTTCTCTGACTGGTATGTACTGTTACATACAGTATGCATACAATTTGGACTATAGGGTGACCAGATCCCAACCAAATGTGGGACAAAGAGTTTGTTTGTGTAGGACAATGTGGGCCATGTTACCGAGGCTGAGAGGTAGTCTACCATTTTTATATAATGTTTATCTAACTTAAAACAATAAACATTTCTTTTCTGCCCCATAGCTCGTAACATCCCTATGCTTTGCCCTATGGCTGAGACTCACGTGTACTGTGCCGCTAACGTGTGAAATTGAAAAATTTCGCTAAAGACTCTTAGAATCGCCTTCCATCAGCTTCACCCAGCTAGAAGTAGTTTCACTGTCTTTGTTGTAAGTGCATTTTCTTTTCTTTGTGGTAGTTTTCCATCATATTCCGCCGAAATCTGCTTATACTTTGTAACTTTGTGGTGAATCACAATTTTCCACGTTGTCCGTAGCAAAGACGGTGACAGGTTAACCTGCACTTGACCCACGTGTGCACAGTTTGATTGACATCGAACACAGCCGTGATGACAGCCTTCCCTGCTCTCTTCACAGCCAATAGGATAAAAGACAGATTTAAAAAAAAAAAAAAAGCATTTGTCCTGCAGTGGTTTGACTTTTGAAAACTTGAGCCAATCCAAATGAGGGACATCGACTCAATATGTGGGACGCAGGAAAAGAGATAAAAATGCTGTGCAGTCCCACATAAAGAGGGACACCTGGTCACCCTAATTGGGACCTATAGTGCCTTCAAATGGGGTGGTGTTTACCGTGTTCACGAGAAGAGTCCATATGAACGCCCTCCTCATGTTGTATTCACAACATCGTAAGTGGAAAGTTTCTAAAAAGCTCAGAGTTCACGAGGTGTGACGTGTTTGTTGACGTTGTCAGAAATGGCGGAGGCCATGGAAGTGAACTTTTCGGTGCATCATAAATTAATATATTGTAATTTTAGTTGCATGTTGTTTTTGTTCGTAATTTTATAATTCTGAGGAAAATGTTGATATTCCCAACGGCCTCATCTTTCTCCTCTGTCATTACGCTTTTGCATTTACTGCATTATGTTACCCATTTGCTAGCTTGCTAATTGTTAGCCTCTGTGGCTTCTAGATGCTGACGACAGTAACATTAACATTGCAGTTGCTTAGCAGCAAACCACTTGAACGCCAAACGTAATGTATACAACTTCCCATGTTGTAATAACAAGTGCTATGGACGCAGTTGTGAACTCGGACTCTGGCGGACCGTTTTTGTGTCAAATTATTGATTTCTTAAGTAAGTAGCCGCGTAATCAGTGGGATTATGTACAGCTAGCGGGTCATTGTTGTAACAATGACCCGCTAGCTGAACATTATCCCTCACTTAGTAGCCTATCAACCATATTCCAAGAGAAAGTTACAATTAATAAACGTACCAGTTGTTGTAGAGTGAACCTGGGGCTTCTCAGGGCCCAGCTGGGAGTCATTGGGTTGTTAACTGAATTGCCCAGTTGGTAATCCCACATTGAATGGGCCTATGACAAGAAAATAAATCAAATAGATAAGGATGTCAAACAGTTGTTTTTAAACCCAAATCATATAGATTATCTTTATTATCACATTAAAACATATTCATGCTATTTGTGCAAACAACTCGAGTGTTGTGAGTGTCTAATTTCCACCAGCAGTGAATGTGAATTTTTTAAAAAGGCAAAATGCAGGCAAACAACCGACGGTAAGTAAGCATTGTAAGATGAAAGTATCCCTGGATATGGTGGTAAACTCAGACCTGCAGTGTGAGGCTTACTGACATAACAAGATTTCCTAAGAACTGAAGGAGAACACATCTTTTGAAGTGAGGTGCTGGCTTGCAGGTTGACATCAAAGAAAGGAGGTGGAAAGTCTCACACTCAAAAGTCCAACGCAATCTTTAATATATAGGATGCCAGAGGCCAGCGTCTCGGCAACAAGATATATCAAAATGCTGATAACTGAACAGATTGCATTGGAGTTCCTCGAGGCAGATTCTGCATCTAAATGCATTCAATCATTCAACAACAAAACAGCTGAACCTGCAGGCCTATATTTGAAGGGTCAATAAAGACAGAGAAATATATTCCTCATTATCTTACTAAGCAATACCACATTAGACTGAACAAATGCTTCCATCAGTATTGACTAAGAAGGGGTCAAGGTCATCTGCCAAGAGCCAGTGGACATCAGTGGAAAATGGAGAAAGATCAAGAAGAGCATTTGTATAGTAGCTGCCCACCGCTCCTAATTCTAGGAAGGATTAAATGCAGTAGCTAAATTTCCCTGTGTGCTGTGACAATAAAAGTTGATTTACATTTACAGTTACATCTATTTCGCCCACCATTTTTTAGGAATACAAACTCTTGATTAATACAAAATGAAAACAGAATGACAAGCTCAGTTTCTTTGCATATATTCCATAATTATTTCAACCCTGGGCATAGCAATAAATAAATATTATACAGTGCAGGAAGAGGCAAAAAAAACACTAGGCTTATCTGAAGCCTCCACCTAGAGACAAGATTAATATACAGAAATGATGACAAACAATCAGAACAAGATATATATATATATATATATATATATATATATATATAATAACAACAATAGCAATACAATATATCAAAAAAGACAAGAAGTGTGCATGATGTGCATAACCAAATGTGCATGAATGTATGTGTGTGTGTGTGTGTGTGTGTGTGTGTGTGTGTGTGTGTGTGCGTGCGTGCGTGCGTGCGTGCGTGCGTGCGCGTGTGTGTGTGCGTGTAAGTGTATGGTTTGTGTTTGTGAGGGGGATACTAGTTTAAACATCTACAATGACTTCTGGGCAATAGAAATCAAACATAACACTATGAGTGAACAAAAAAAAAACAGATACATGGACAACATGGGGGAAGCAATTACAAACAGCAATTAATTGACCCTTTCAGTAACAAAATGACCCTTTAACTAACCCATTTAACTTGCTGAAGTAATAAAACACACAAGGATCTTAAGTGCATATCATATTCTGTCCAAAAACGAGAAGCCTTACAGAGTGAAGTTGTGAAAAAAAATGTTTTTGAGGTGCATCAATAAGGGTTTTATTTTGAAAGCTGTAACCGGATGCTCCCTCGTGTCCCTGTGCCAGTGTTGCCGCTGGTTCCTCTCAGCTTTAAAGGTGGTGCAAGGAGAGAGAGAGAGAGAGAGAGAGAGAGAGAGAGGCATGAGGCTCCTCAATGCGGATGACGCTATAGGATGGATTTATTTATTTATTTATTAGTCTGTATTTATGTGGCCTGGCTCTGCCTCGGTTCATTTTAAACAGATGCGTCATTAGTGTCACCTCTGGCAAAACATCTGGCTGCGGTCTCATCCGGTTAGGACATGTCTCCTTCAGCAGCAGCACCGCGGAGACGCTCCTCGCTGTTTCTGTCTGACTCCCTCCTCCTCTACTCCTCCCATCCCTCCCTCCCTTTCTCCATCTTCCTATTTGAGGTGAGCGCATGCGAGCGTGTTGATTGCGCGTGCACGCGGGTTGTAGTTGGCTTTGAGGATCAGGTCTCATCCATTGTTCTTGTCTTCACTAAGCCACTTGTTCTCTCTCCCTCTCTCCCTCACACGCACACACACGCGCGCAAAAGCGCAATTATCCACGCGCTCTCATCTCGCTCTCAGTTGCACCTTGGCTGAGCAGTGAGTGTGTCAGTGAGCGTGTCAGTGAGTGTGTCTCCAGCCTTGAACCTGCTCACTGCCCCTCTCACCATAAACACTATCTGATATTCAACACAAGGGCGTGCGTAATACCACGCGCCTGCGCCCCTTCCTCTCCTCCTCCTCCTCCTCCTCCTCTTCCTCTGTGTTGTGTCGCAGATGAGCTCAGCCGGTTGCCTTCTGGGAAAACTACCGGGTGGACCGTCAGTCCGGTAAGTGTCTGGTAGAGCTGCTGGTCTGCATCTCATTAGCCCTCACCACCAGAGGCTGTTAATACTGCTCTGACATTTAGAAACACTCTGCTCAACAGCACTCTATTATTGCCTTGTACTCTATAACAACTGTGAGATAATCTACCAAACATCCTCTCAAGTCTATATTCAATCTGGTAAGGTGTGTATAAATTCTAATAATAGATTATAATCTATTAACAAGCCTAGTGGCTGTATATATAAGCACAGCGGTGCTTTGAGCCAAATGCTGAAAACGGCACGCGAACATTCCGATGATGACGATGCTAACATGCTGAACCCTCTCAGTTTAGCATGTTAGTGTGCTAAGATTTCCTAATTAGAACAAAACAGTAAAAAAAGTACAGCTGGGGCTGATGGGACATTTTCATTAGCTTTAAAAGTACAGTGTGTAGGATTTGGCGTCATCTAGTGGTGTGGTTGCAGATTGCAACCAACTGAGTACCCCTCCGCTCACTCCTCCCTTTCCAAGACTGCGGTGACGTGAGCCGCCCCTTGAACCGTGGTAACGCCATTCGCCTCGCTCAAAGGTCATCCTTACGATGATAACACTACTTTAGGAGTCAGTTGTATAGCAACGTCTATCTAAATTTAGCTAACAATAGCCATCAAAAGCAACCTGTCATAGTAGACCAAATAACGTAGTGGCAGCGGAAATTCTGAGTGTATTGAACGGATGAAGGATGTGTTTTATGTAAGGGATAATGTACAGCGAGCCGGTCGTTGTTGTAAAATAAACCCTGATAGGGCGATGCGGCCCGACACAAAGTGGAGGGGTCTTGTCAGAGTCAAACATCAGAACTGCACACATAGCAACGGTCTGTTATACATAGCAACAGTCTGCTATAAAGAAATAACAGACTATAGAACGCAGTGATTGAGCAATCAGAATCGAGTATTCAACAAAGCCGTTTAATAATGCTAATTAATTTAACTTTTCATTTGTAATAAGAGTAATGTGTTATTTGCTCTTTTAAAAGTCACGCAGCATCACTTTCATTATAGTTATATATCATATTAGATTATTATAGTACATATAGAACAGCATTGTTAATTGAGTAAAAGTGAGAAAATGTTTCAAGAATTTTTTTTTATTTGTAATGATTTTTTCTATTGCAACCAGTATAAAATATATTAATCTAATGCATGTTAAATACTAAATATTCATAACTCACACAGACACACACAAAGCCTCACACTAAATCATAAACTTCTGTGTAGAGTACACATTCATATATCCTCCAACTGGAGATATAGTGTATATAAAGCAGAATAATCTACATAAATCATCCTTTGAAAAAACATCGTCAAAAATCGTCATTTTAATACAATCATGATGCATAAGCTATATTTCCTTACTTAAAATCCACTCTTAATTCCTCTACAGCAGTGATAGTTCGTATAAAACAGGATTGAGTCGCCTCCTGGGTCTCTTATTGTCAGTTACAGGGAGAGGATGTCAAATGGAAAGAAATACGTTATTTCTCTCATTTGTCTCACTTGAACTAAACACAATAAGGGAATTGACAATTACTCATTTTTTTTTTATCATAGGTTTAGATCCACAGGGGTGTTAGTGGGCCACAAGATCTTAGGTCCTGACATTTGTCTCCATGTAACCACTAGGGGGCCCCAGAGCAAAAACGAGCTGTGGGCATCTTTTGATCCTGTTTGACGTTATTCAATTCAGCACACATTTATTTGTGAATATGAACATTTGTACTAGTGGATAAATAATTTAGATACCCAAACTATTTACTATTTGCAATTAACCAAATAACCACAGACCAACAGATACACAATCTGGGGTCCCTGAGGGTAGTTGGGCCTGGGCAGTACTCACTTTGTCTGCAAGCTGCAAAGCTGGTAAAAGGCCTGAATTAACAATGAAACATATAGTAGCGTAATTACAGTAAGTAGAAGTGATGCAATTCTATTATTTGAAGTGAAGAAGAAAAGAGATAAATCTGTTTTATCATCTGAAATGTAGAAATATAAATAATTATAGCTTTTAACAAAACAAAATCAGCAAATTGACTTTAAAGTCCCCATTTAACAGAAGTTAGAGCGCCTTTAACTGCTGTACTGTGACGTATTTCACAGTGAAACAGAATATTTGAGCGGTTTACAGTTGCGAGAGGGATTTAAATGCGGGCAGGCTTTGAGTTTAGCTCGATACGGAGCTACAGAGCAGAGGAGTTTTGGTGCTGCACTGACAAAAAGTTAAGTTTCCCTTGAATGAATTAGACCTCAGCCATCTTGTTTTGGAAATGAACACAGCGTTTTTGCCCACTGATATCCAAAAACACATCTCTCTTCCTTCGATCAAAGAACGTATATCGATTCGATCCGCAAACGATTGGCTAGCTAGTCGCTCAAAGTCTCATTTGATTGGATGAATTTTTATAAACCCCTCCAAGTGCAGATTGAGAAATCATTTACAGGAAGAGAAAATGTTGATCAAATTTTGATGTAAAAATACAATGATACTGTAACATATATTTGGCATATAACAAGAGGTAAATGAACAATTAACACAGGATTAAAACTGGACTTTAAATTATCAATAGCACCAAAAATATGTGCAACTGTGTGAGGAGAGTGTGTGATTGTGTATTTTAAAAAGAGGTAAAAAATAAATTTCCTGTCATTAAATCCTAACTACCGTAATCTGCAGCCAGGCCACGGCCGTGTGGTTAACTTTGGCAGGGCATATGTTCACACATGAGGTTCCAGCCACAGATGGAAATTTCTCCTTATGACATTTCCTTGAAATGGCAAGGAAGTGAGTACTCCACCCTCATCTATTGAGTCATTTTTTTCATTTTCTCTACTCTGGATTAAGGAAGGGATGACACAGATTTAGTTCGAAAAAAAATGGGATCATTCCATTGAGTTTTGGATTATTGCAGAAAATAAGCTCTGTGGCAAACAAACATTTATGATACTTCACAAATGAACACCACCTTCATGATTTTCAAAGTTAAAAGCTAACGTCATCTAACTAAAAACCCATTAAAAAAAACATTGACTTCCAGACGAAGGATCCAGAAGTGCTAAAATGCTAACTCATTTCTGGGTTTCAGGACTCATTCCTGTAGCTCTCTATACTAAATCACAAGAGTGTCCCTTTAAGAAGCAGAAAGCTGAATATGAGCAACAGCCCAGACAATTTGTTTGGCCCCCTTGGTTCATATTCTGATGTCAAGTTTTCCATATAAATCTGTCTGCTTGCGTTTAATTTCTGTAGCTGCTCAGCAGAGTTTGAGTCAACAGCTCAAAATGTAGAAATATATAAATTAAAACAACCATTTTGGCACAAGGTCTTCCTTTGCTCTGTGGCATGTAGTGCTACTGGGAACCGGTCCCACTTAGTATCCAATCGTTGCCCTCCAGGAGCTCAGAAAGGGACAGATCTCTTGAGGTATCCCCCAACAGTGGCAGCGAGGGTGGAGGTTGAGGGGGAGGTCCATCAAAGCTGCTGGAGGTAGTCGGAGACACATTAAGGGGACTCGGCACAGTGAGCATGGAAAGCAGAGACACGCGATTGACTTGTCGATTATAACTCGGCTCAAAAGCAGAGGCAGGCGATGGCACCGAGGGGCCCTGGAGAGCAGGATCTTGAAGAGTTGCTGGTAAAAGGGAACACGGCGGACTTGAATTGGTTGAATTTCTGCTGAACTGACCTGGATGAAGCTGGGCCTCGTTCATGGGACAACCTGGCGCTACTAGACCTGCGTATTCTACCGCTAAACGTGAGTAAAGGGGCGCTACATTCGGTGAAGCGGTAAGAAAAGAAGCTGGTGTCATTAGAAATTCATCCATCGCAGAGAAACGAGCATTTGCTGACATTGAAGAGCTCTCGTGGATGGTGCCTTGACCAGGTCGAGGCGGAGCAGCTGCGGCAAGAGAGCTGGAGGGGTTTGAAGCGAGGCCCGTGCACACAGGCGGAACGTTTGATGTGATTAGAGGAGGAGGATCTTCGCTAAACAAAGAGTGAGGAGCCGGGGCTGTGGAGAAAGACACGGGAGCTGTTACAGAGAAGAGTTCAGTGGGTGAGCCGCTAGGTGAGGCTGATGTTGTAGTTGTTGGAGGAGCAGAAAACGCGGGATGTGCGCTTTCAACACAGTCACGGGTTTGAAGACCTGGGCTGCAGGTTAAGGAGGTAGAGAGTGAAGGGGCAGCAGCAGCAAAAGTGGAGCTTGAGGCCTGGCGATGGGCTCCAGGAGGGCTGGAGCTGCTCTGACTGTCGGCTGAGGTGGAGAGGTGGGTGGAGTCTTTGAGGCAGCAGAGAGGCTTGTGTTGTTCCAGAGCCGTCGTGTAGAGCTGGAGGTCTTTTTTCAACGCGGCAATCTCCTTTTTAAGGGCTGAATTTGATTGCTCCCAACCCTGGAGCTCCTGAGGAAGAAGAGGGTATGGGAGGTAGAAAAAAAGAGAGAGAGTTAATGTCAAGGTGAGTCAGGGCTATCTTTATTATCCCTAACAATGGACCTCATCAGCCATAAAAAACTGATTACAGACATACATCAAAAGACAGCCCACCCACACAATATCACACCTTGTGCTGTAATGAAACAGCTACAGACGAGCGATACTAATGACACTCTTCTTTAAGACCCTTCTTGAGTGCCGTAATAGAAAGTACAACAGCCACAGAGCGGATGGTGTGCGGCCACAGTCGGAACCTCGAAGGAGAACTGAGATATTGCTTCTAAGCGACAGTACTGCAAGTTCAGCATGAGAGGAGAGAGTGGGTGGTGGGGAAGAGCATTAAAGGTGATTCCCTGCAGAGTTGGTGAGATTCACGTGTAAAATAAAGAGTCAAAAATTGGCTAGAAACCTTTAAAAATTCATTTATTTTTCTAGAATTGTTGTCTCCTGGTTTATCAAGCAACTAAACTCCCGCTTTTATGGCCTCATTAAGTTTCAGTGCAGCCTGATAACACTTCTCCCCCCGTAGCAGCCGGTATTCAGCTCCATTGAGCACCACCTACTGCAAGTACAGACTTGAATAACACTCTGTGTTTCCCCTCAGTGAGATTACATTATAGTATCCTAAGGTCACAGAGGTCACAGTCAAACTAGAGCTGCTATGCGGTTGTGCGTCACGTTTTTCTGACCCTTTAAACCGTGAACTGCTGACCGCAAGTTCGGGAGTCACACTGGTTTGTTGCAGCGATGCTTCTCAAAAATAGGAGCAGAACTGAAAGAGAAAAAAGAGGGAGAAAGAAAGCGAAAGTCTGGTCTCAAAAGGCACACACACACGCCCATTCCTAAATCCGGTAAACACACACTTATCCAACCAGTTATAGCAGGTAGGATAATGTAAGAGGCAGGTAAGGCCGACTTTAATGAATGTCAAAGACAAAGGAAAAAAGGAAGAAAAATGTCCCCAATCATGTTGGGCGCAGCGCAGTGAACTACGGTTTGATTTTCATATTGTCATAAGGAGAGTCATATAACACCTTTTATGGGGGCGAGATGTATTCATGGTCTGTGAGTAATAAATCAGACGACAGATTTATGAAAATGAAACAAAACCGCCAGATCAGGGTTTACTCACGTCTGCAGTTGAAGAGTCTAAAATTAAAACCACTAATCAAGATTTAACTTAAAGGGTTAGTTTGACTTTTTTTTGGGAAATATGCGTATTCGCTTTCTCGCCCGAGAGTTAGACAGGAAGATCGATCCCACTCTCTACATATGTGAATCAATCTCCTCCTCATCCAACACTCGGCAAGAGAGCGAATAAGAGTGTGTCCCAAAATGTCAAACTATTCCTTTAATGTCATTGTTTACTCTTCCTCATGAGAGAAAAAAATGATACAGAAAATTGGTGGTGAATCCTTTTAGAGGTGTAACGATCAACTATTAAATTAATCACCAACTAGTTTTATAAATCGATTAATTGGTTTGAGTAATTTTTGGTTTGAGTAACTATTCCTTTAAGATTCAAGATCTTAAAGGAATACTTTGACATTTAGGGAAATATGTTTTTGGAAATGTCAAACTATTCCTATAATGTAATTTTTACTCTTCCTCATGAGAAAAAAAACTGATGCAGACAATTTGTGGTGAATCTTATTAATAACGGCAACACACATTTTAATATGAAACTTCAATCACCAAAAATGCAGAGCCCTATCCTTTAACACCATATTTGTACAAAACAGTCCTTAAAAGGACCTTTCAGAGGGGTGACTGTATTCTCGTAGGATGTAATTATGTCTGATTTTAAAAGCAATATATCCATAAGTAGTTTTCAATGAAGTTTTTCATGACGTTTTCCGAGTCAGGACACTTTTTTGCTTCGTTGAATCCAATCAGAAAGTTGACTCAGCGCTTCAGGAAGTCCGTAATGTGTGTGTGTGTGTGCGTCCCTGTGTAGCACAACCTGTGGAATTTGCCCCTCAGGAAAAAAAAATAAACGACAGAGAGGCACTGAACAGAGGTGGGAGTGTATGTGTGTGTGTGTGTGTGTGTGTGTGTGTGTGTGTGTGTGTGTGTGTGTGTGTGTGTGCGTGTGTGCGTGCGTGTGTGTGAAGAGGAAAGGGAGGGCCAATGGGGAGGGCAAACCAGAGGGAGTGAAAGCCCTTCTCCTAAGGCAGAGTATTTACAAGAAACGGCTATGAGCATGTTGTCAGATTACACAACACACACACACGCACACACTCCACTAGTCACACCACACAGCCGGTGTGTGTGTGTGTGTGTGTGTGTTTCTGTGTGTGTGTGACTGAAAAGGAGACAGACACAGTCACTGGGTGATGGTGTAAGGAAGGGAGAACTATTATAATGAATGAATGATTCGAACCTCGTGAAGTTCGTCCGCTCTCTCCGTCTGTTTTCTCCGGCTCTTCCTCGCCGCGTCCCGGTTCTTCTCTTGTCTTCTTCTTCCTCTGTTTGTCTTAGGTTGCCCCTCTCCTTCTCTCTCCTGTAAAGATGAACGCTACAGTTAACCAAACTATCTAGATCCTTGCTTGTGTTGTACAAATTCTCAGATGTACGTCGCTTTGGACAAAAGCGTCTGCTAAATGAAATTGTAGAATTGTAGAATTGTAGAATTGCAAACTCATCTAGGATTAATTACAGTAAACACACTTCTCGTGTGGCATCCCCTACTGCCTTTTAAGGTATTATAGTTCTTAAGGTCATGAGACAAACCTATCACATGAAATTACACGAGGTCTCTTAATTAAAGTGGGAAGTTGTTGTGATGTCGCTTGTCATGTTAAATTCAGGAGCAGGGCATAAACAAAAACATTATAGGTGCAACCTTTTCAAAGCTGCATCTAACGATTTCTTCCATCACTGTGTTTGACTCAACTGGACCCAAAATGGGACGAGAAGCACTCATTATTTTCTGTATATTAAATGTTTACCCCAAATAGTAGCTCATCTGTGCTGAAAACAAGATTACATTACATTCATTTGGCATTTGAAAACGCATGCAAACTCAACAGGAGCTTCATGTCAAGTGCATCCCTCTCAGCTAAACTAAAAGGGTATTCATTGTGAAAGTATATATATATTGTTTGTAAGAATTCAGAAGTGCGCTTTTTCTTTGCCCTTGAAAATACTGATGGCGGAAACAGAAAAGTGACAATCATTATCAGAGGTAATAAGTGTATCAACTTTCCTACCGGCACCATACATTACAAGGTAGAGAGGAACACTTGTGTTGGAAACTTGGAAATCCAACGCACTTTTTTTGTCTTTTCAGACCACTTTTAGGTGAATATGACAATATATCATCAAAATGATATAAAAATGTCTATTGTATAGATTTTTCTATTTAGTTTCTATCACGACATAGGCTAGGCCTAGATTTATTTCTTTTTTTTCTCTCTATTATTTCACTTAAAACTTTTGTTCTCATTTTGCACTCAAGTTCTTAAAATGAGAAAATACTCAGTACTTTTCATTTGTCATGTATATCATTTATTTTTGTTTAATTCATACAAAAAAAAGACTTTACCATGTGGTTATTTCATATAGACTATTTATTTAAAAATGAAAGATTGTGATATATATCATTATTGAGATATGAAATTACCTATATCATGATAGAAGATTTTGCCCTAGCTGATTCTATTTAAAATATTTGTGGACCTTTATTGAGCCTTTATTAGATAGTGGACAGTTGAGAGGTGACAGAAAATAATAAATGTCCCTAGCTGGAGCTGAACAGGAGACTTTGCAATCACACTAATCTTGATGGGAAAATCCTATAATATAACTAATAGCCCTATTATAGGGATTTAGACTGTATGTAAGGTGCTCAGTGGTGGGTTTGATAATAATAACTTTATTTTTTATAGCACTTTTCAAAAACAAGTTACAATGTGCTTTGAAAAAGAAAAAAAACAAGAAATGCATAGATAAAAGTGGAATAAAATGTATACAAATAACATTTTAGTTTGGGTGACTATTCTACTTTATTCTCATATCTGCCTTTTATTGTATATCTCTATAATACCTATGTGATACTTTTAGTACAAGTTACACTATATTTAGTCCTAGTGATGAGATGACATGATGTGGTTATTTGTACGTGATGGATAGATAGATGAGGAGAATGAGTGGTCCTACTCACCGATCCACCGGTGTTGCTGCCCTCAGCGGACACAGAGCCGGAGCCGGAGCCGGAGCCGGGGCTGTTGAGCTCGTAGCCAGCCTCCATGAATAACGGGGACATGACTGTCTGTCTATCTGTCTGTCTGAGTGTCCACCTGCAGGATGCACCGTCAACGAGCCCGGATCATCCTCCGTGCTGCGCGCCCGCAGTTGAAACCGGTGCCATTCAAACCGTGAAGTTGACGCCTCTGCAGCTCGAGGTTGAACACCGGTTGTGTGAACGTGCAGCCCAGACTGAGGCGCTCCAGCAGTGCGTCCGGTCGCTTTTTAGCGCACGGAGTTTGGCATCAGACCACCGATGATGCAACATGATGCTGCGGCTGCTTTCGGTTTCTCTTTATTGTAAACTCACCCGCTGCTAGGTAATGAGCTGGAAATGGGGTCTGTGCTGCCTTCACGGGGAGTATGTTAGTTTCAGTGTCAGATGGATAGACAGACAGATAGACAGACGGGTGGGTGGATGGATAGAGAGATAGATAGATAGATGTACTTTATTGATCCCAAACTGGGAAATTATTGTGTAGCAGCAGCAGGTTATAAGCAATGCGCAGGAACATTACATTAAATGTACAAGTCGACACTAAAGAAATATATCCATAGAAAACAAAATATAAAGAATATTGGAATACACTATAAATATACCAGACTACTACAACTAGCATAAAAATAATCTAAATTATAAACATAGAATAACCCACTATATACATTAGCAAAGTGTGCAAGTTACAATGTTTGTTCTTTAATTAAAAAATAAAAATAATTGAGGTAGTAAATTTGCAAATCGTAGATGTGCAAAATTCAACATGTGCAAGAATATCACAGACTAAAACAGAAGGAGTGTGTCTGTAACGGTACAAACAACGCTTAAAGCAGAAATGTTTAAAGCTGACCCAGTGATACAACTTTATAAAGCTTTTTCAAGTGGTTGCTGTTTTTTTTTAAGAAGAGGAGAACCAAAAGGAAGCAAACTGAACAGAACCAATTCACTTTTAGGATGTGACTGTTTTTATTTGTAAACTTTTCTGCTGGTGGTGTCAAATCTCCTTCTAATCTATTTGAGTGGCTTTATTCTGCAACTATTGATTCAGTAGTATATTTTTCCATAAGCATCATAGTACAGCCACATTGTCCTGATATTTCCGACAGTACCTGAAGGCATCATGATGAATGGCTGGGAGAAGCTGTTGGAGAACAGGAACAGATCAGTCAGGATGACCATATTAATATTATGAATAAGGATGCTCCTCCTTCACGTGCAGGGGCTTTCTCATGTGCTTTTGCCAGGAAATGAACAGCCAACAGGTTTTACCGCTTCTCTGCAGGATGTGATGTAACTTGGTATAAAAGTAAAAGTAAAAGTGTTCCCACACCAAAATGTTTTACAAATATATGTATTATTTGTACTAAGTTTGTTGACATTTATAACCAGAATAAAGCATTTAGCCTGATATGAGAAGGAATCCTTAATAAATTAAATTCAATGTCATAGCTCAGAGATATGATGACCTTGACCATAATGTTCATTACTAGGTAAATATCACATATCCATAATTCTGAGTTCTCAAAATATCTAGCTAACATAAAATGTATTATTAAAATTGATTGTTTTAATTGATACTTGCTAATTATAAAAAATAACACCTTTGTTTTTGTTGAAAGCACCTCAAAAACTGATTAAGGTACATTTATAATTTGTTTTCCTTATGTTAAATTATATTATGTAATGTTAATATATGAGATTCATTTCCATAGTTTTAACACTATTCTCTGATACTTTGATAAGTAAAAATTATAAGATATTTTTGATGAGGAAACCCTGTGACAAAAGAACTTTATTATATAAATTAGAAAAAAATATAAACGTTTTGTATTGCAGGATGCTTTTGAACTGTTTTTAAATTTCTGGAGGGTGCATACAGAAATTCAAAATAAAAAAAAGTCAATGCTTTATCATCTAAAAAGAAGAAAGAACGCAATGCTGTAGAAGCTTCACTGTGTAGCATGATATAATAAGGTTTATCTGCTCCACTGATGAATGCACAACCAGCCTTCAATATGCTGAAACATATTGCCCAAATTTAATTAAATAATCCAAATAAAAAAACACAAAATCTACTTATTATAATTTTTTTCTGGAGCTTTCAACTGTACCTTATAAGTTTTGCTCCGGAAAAAACCTTGTGTTGATATTGATTTGTCAAACTACTCTTTCCACGGTGAAGAGTGAACTTTTCACACTCTCTTGCCTGAATGTATGAATGTTTTCTCTTTGATGGCATTATTGTATTCTCCGTGTATTCAAGGATTCACACATATATCAAATATAAAAGCACATATTCAAAAATATTGAAATTAGAATATAATCTAAACAAAAAAAATAGGAAATATAATAGAAAGCTAAAGGAAGAAATACATTTCTTATTAAGAAGGAATACATAGTTACATAATGTGTGTATACATCAGAATCAGAATCAGATCAGATGGATGGATGGATGGATGGATGGATAGATAGATAGATAGATAGATAGATAGATAGATAGATAGATAGATAGATAGATAGATAGATAGATAGATAGGTAGGTAGATAGGTAGATAGATAGATAGATAGATAGATAGATAGATAGATAGATAGATAGATAGATAGATAGGTAGGTAGATAGATAGATAGATAGATAGATAGATAGATAGATAGATAGATAGATAGATAGATGTAGGTAGGTAGGTAGATAGATAGATAGATAGATAGATAGATAGATAGATAGATAGATAGAAAATTCAAGTTTCCAGCATCAAAGTTCCATAGTGCAAAACATGTTAGTAAAAAAGGCAGTAAAAAAGTTAGTAGTGCAAAGTACAAAGTACAAAAAAAAATACAACAGATATAAAAATACAAGGAGATGAAGAAAACTGTTAAAAGTGAATATAGTGCAGGGTAACAGCTGTGATACACGAGTATTAAAAAAAAGTGAATATAGTGCAGAAGAGACTATTAAAAGTTATGTAATGTCAGTGTAATATGTATTAAATTGTCGTGCAAATAGAAAGATTTAATATTTTTGGAAACAAGTTTTGACAGGCAGAACATTCCCGGATTGCTTAATATTTATATATGTAATCCCCTCAACAGACACACGGGGGCGCCACCTCACACAATGCAAACAGCGCCTCTACAGCACCATCACACCTTAGAATATTCACCGACCAATCAACAAGCTTCGAACGTCTCCAACAACCAATCAGCGTTCGCTCTTTACCAAACAGTCCAATCAGTGGCTGCGTGGGGGCGGGACTAGAACTACAGCTTCTTCCTGGTTCGCAACGCTTCTCATAGGATGCTAAATATCTTTCATACAACACTATAAATCAGTAAAAGCAAGCTATTCATTACAACTGGGACACCGTCGCCATGGGTTTGCTGACGATATTGAAGAAGATGAAGCAGAAGGAGCGGGAGATGAGACTGCTGATGTTGTATCCTGACTGTCTGTAGAGGTTTTACTAGATTAGCTGGAGGCTCAGCAGCATGCGTGTATCTTAACTGGATCTGTGTCAATAACATGAGCATTTGATGTGATTTATATCCGTGTATGGGTAGATAACACAGGATAAAACAGGATCACGGTGGTGTGCTTGTGGGGTTTGTTTTGCCCTCTTTGTGCTGTATCATGCTAACATGAGCTAGCTATTAAACCCTGTCTGTTAGCTCACAACAACAACGGGCTGAATGACACACAGTTAAGCCTTCATTAATGTAGTTAACTGGGATATGTAATAGTGAGGTGTGAGAGGGAGAGTTGCTTCTTCTTTTTTTTATTGTGTGATAAAGTGATTACAAAACAAGTGAAGACATGTGCAGGGACATATATACAAAAAGACCAAAATATATTATACAGAGAAAGACGAATAACAAAGTACAAAAACAAAAACAACACGAGGGGATAAAAGCAGGTTGAAGAATGTGTGTATGTGTGTGATGTGGATAATAGGTGTGTGTTTGGCATTGAATGAGGCTAGATGGTCATATATGACGTATATCTACTCTTAAACACATATATTGTACACATGCACACATATCTACACACACACATACAGATATCCTTCCTTTTGTGTATAGAGCATAGGGGGAACAAAAACAAACCAAAAAGACAATAAATGAGTAAAATATATATATAATACAGTATATACACATACACATATATATTAATAATATGAATAATAATAATGATGATGTCATGATAATAATATCAATAACAATAATATTACCAACACTTAAAATAATAAGTGAGATAAATAAGTAAATAATAACAATAATAAAGTAAAAAAATGTTTGAAGTTAATTCGAAGGTCATTTATAATTATAACTGTGTATGTGTGTGTTTGAGAGAGTTTCTCTTTAACCTGGTTGGTGTAGAGGTCTGGACAACGCGGGGAAGACGACCATCCTGAAGAAGTTTAATGGAGAAGACGTCAGCACCATCTCTCCAACGCTGGGCTTCAACATCAAAACACTGGAGCACCGAGGGTAACAACATATACACACAAAGACTCATTCACAGCATGTGTTACTGGCTATATTCATTCTTATCTTTATCTTAAATCACTTTCTGTCAATAACCACATTTCAAGGACGACATGAGAATGTTTTACGGGTTGATTAACGGTCAAACAACCGTGTTGTGCCGCCGTCCACTCATTTATTAACACACCTGAACATTTCACTTGAAATGGAGATCCAAATACATCACTTACCCTGTAAGCCCCAAGACAAAAGAAGTCCATTTCAAAATAATGTCTAATATTTATCCATCCAATGAATTGCTAAGACTGAGATTTAATGTTGATCACAATAACTGCAACTTTTGAGACTGAGCTTGAAACTACTGATCATCTGGTTTACCACTGTATTTATTCTGCGGCATTGTGGGAAGATTTGCAGGACTGGCTGTCAACCAAAATCCAACTACTTGCTCCTCTCACAAGAGAAAATATTGTGTTTGGTATTAACATGAAGGACATTAAGAGTGACTTGATATTGAACGATCTGATACTGCTGGCAAATTTTTTCATCCATGTATCCAAATGGAGGAAAATGAAACCCCTATTTTCCGTTTTCAAAAACGGTTTTCAAAAGGGACAATCGTCTCAGTGCTTTAAGTCTAATGAAAGGACAACATGCAAAGTCTCTCCTGAGAGCCTGTCTAGCTTCAAAATGAGCCCACTACAAACTAAAAATCACAAGTTGCGTTAATGTGTTATTATCACAGCCCTAATTCGAAAGTTTGTGCAATATCCATCAAAAACATGTGGATGTTGTTACATTTATATAGAAACTGTTAAACCTGCATTTACAAACTGCTTGTCATGTGTGAACTTCATTGCATTACTTGATTTACACACATTGTAACCCAGTTATAAAGACAAATATCCCCTACAGCCAACTGAATCAAACCTCAATAAGCAACAAAGAAAACATGTAAACCTACAAATTAAGAGTTACGTTATTTTCACATCCTCTTCTTATTGAACTCCCTATTTTTCCACATTAAGGCATTCATGTATTTTTTCGAGCCAGGATCCATTATAAGGATATATTTTTCCAGTCTTCCTCCACATTCCTCATGTTCTCCCCTCTCTCTCTCTCGCCCTCTCTGTTTTCTAGGTTTAAATTGAATATTTGGGATGTAGGGGGTCAGAAGTCACTGCGCTCCTACTGGAGGAACTACTTTGAGAGCACAGACGGGCTGGTGTGGGTGGTGGACAGCGCGGACAGACTCCGACTGGAGGACTGCAGGCAGGAGCTCAGTTCACTGCTGCTGGAGGAGGTAAACACAAACACACACACACACACACACACACACTGGAGTTATAGGGCACATGCTATATTTAGTGTTTAATTGCAGATCTTTTATTTTGGAGCACAATACCATGTGTGGATTTGTTCTAATCTGTCCCCACATTTTGGAGCCAGCCACACAGAGACAGTGAGGGATAACAGTAAAGATCCATCTTTATATTCTTGCGCTGTTTGAAGCTGACATTTATGGTGTGGTTTAATTACTGTATCATTATTATATCGATCTCTATAGTTGACTGTGTCCTTTCTTCCATGCAGAGGTTAGCTGGTGCAACGCTGCTGGTGTTCGCCAACAAACAGGACTTACCAGGAGCCCTGTCAAAAGAGGCAATACGAGAGGTGAGTTAAACTCCCACCTTACCCTGATATTACTTTTTTTCCAGTAATCAGGGTTCCTACAGATTAAAGGTGCAGTGTGTAGGATTTGGCGGCATCTAGCGGTGGGGTTGCAGATTGGAGCCAACCGAAATTTCTCCATCGTGCCAAGTGTGTAGAATTACTGTGTTTCCGACGCAAAACGAATACCAATGGCCCTCTCTAGGGCCAGTGTTTGCTTGGTCCATTCTGGGCTACTGTAGAAACATGGCGGCCAGCTCAGTGAAGAAGACCCACTCTGTATGTAGATATTCATTCATTCATGAATATTGTTTCATTTTATACAGTAATGTCAAATTTAAAAAAATGGTCTCAATATAATGAAATGGCTACTATGGGGACCAACCTCATCACATATGAATTCAATTAGGGAGTCTCAGCTTTACAGTGATACCCAATTTATGTAATTCCAAGACTGTTCAGGGACCCCAGTATGCAGAAATATTCAAATACACCATTTTTGAATAGGAGACAATAACACGTTTATACTGCATGTGATTATCATAAAGTGGGCATGTCTGTAAAGAGGAGACTCGTGGGTACCCATAGAACCCATTTTCATTCACGTATCTTGAGGTCAGAGGTCAAGGGACCCCTTTGAAGAGGGCTATGACAGTTTTTTCCTCGCCAAACTTTAGCGTGTTATTTAACCTCCTTCCAGACCTACACTGTAGCTCTAAAAACTGAACCTGCTACAGCTTCTGAAAGACAGTACACGGTCAGGATCTTGTTAAAAAAAAACTATTCATAAAATCCTACTCCATGTCTTACCATTTTTAAGACTTTTGAAAGATTGATTTGCCTCAAGAATCTGTGGGAACCCTGGTAACATTTCTGATTACAATTTTTATTTTCACTATTGCTGCTTTAAATTCTTCATATCAGATTAAACTTGAATTATCTAGAAATTGCACATCACAACGCATTTTCTTGCAGGCGCTGGCTCTGGATGAGATCAAAAGTCATCACTGGTGTATCATCGGCTGCAGCGCAGTAACAGGAGAGAACTTGTTAACTGGAGTGGACTGGCTATTAGACGATATCGCTGCCAGGATCTTCACCACTGACTGAGTGCGTGTGTAGCCTCTCTCACAACTCCAGGCTCATTACTGGACTACGGAGATCAAATGGAGCTCAACAAGTTTTTTTGTTCCTTCAGCTGCTGTTGGGTCACAAGACACGGGTGCCGTCTGTATCCATGGTTACAAGAAATCACACTCTGGTTTATATTTCTTTTTAGTTAATGTTGAGACAGTTGATTCAGATATTACAGAATGCAATGTAATGACTGACATGAACCTTCTTGCCGTTAACTCCCACGTTCGTACTTCATACTACACCAGATTGTCAGCTGGTGGTTTGTGCTTCACTCCAATGTCTTCTCTAATAAATAAATGCTTCTTGAATTAAGATCACTGCGTCACTATTGAAATCCAGCTTTCAATACCTCAAACTCAAAGCAGTTTACACCATATTATTTCAGCAGTACAGTGCCAAAACAGGTTTTATGTAAAGCTTATTTTTAGCCAGTGTATTTTGTCCCCAACTTCACAAGGGAGTCATTGATTTCTGGATTACTTTAATCTGAATGCCAGTTTGCTCCAATTTGCATAAAGTGTCCCTTTGTGACTGTAGACCAACTCTTAAGCTACAAACTTTGTTCCACTGAAGTTTTGAAAACAAATCTCTTCTGTAGGTTACATGACAAACATGTCCCACCTGTCATCAAACTAAAGCAATTGATCTAACCCTTGTTTTTAGACTATTGACAAGGTCCTTTGACTTTTAGCACTGCAATGGTCAGTCAATAGACTAAGAATTTGTATTTCCTTACAATTTTGCAAGTTATTTTAGTTTTACTGTTCTGAACGAAAACACTTTCCCCCACTTGTTATATAGACCGAGAAAATCTGATGACCATTAGTGGCAGCTCTGTATTATTAATTGCATAACATTAAGTTTACACTGCCATTTTTTGTTCAACCCCACATTTTCCCTTTCTTGCATCCTGGGTACTCAACAGTACAAGACCACACAAAATATACTGTACAGAAAAAAGTATTGTATTTTATTTTTAACTGATGCATTTGAAATTTTCCAGTTCTCTGGAAGTACATAGGTTACATTATGAATCTGGAAACATGTTTTCTGAAGCATCCTTTAGAGCTTTAGGGAAAGTTTGCAGCATCAGATGGTTGATGGATCTTTGGCACCCGAGTTCTGCAAAGGAAGACAAAATCTTAGGCTGAGGTGGCAACAACCTGAACATTATCATTGAAAACTAATTTTGATCAGAGGGGTACCAATCAGTCATGAATCTTCAGACTGGGGCGGTAATAAGTAACTCATCACTTCTAGATTATAAAAAATAAAAGTTACGCTTAAATTCTTACCATAAAAGCTCCAAAGCAGCAGCAGCCGATCCAGCTGGACTCTGAAAAGATCATAAACACACCATAAAAATGTGCACCCAATACAATAAGACACTAAAGCATTCAAGTCTTGTGATCAGAGGGTAAACCAATCAGTCATGAATTCTCAGACTGGGGCGGTAATAAGAAACTCATCACTTCTACTTGAAGAATTTACACATTTAATAGGCGATAAAGTACATTAAAACCCATCAACACATCGTTGTTCTAATACTCACCAATACAGGCCGACGGTGAGCACAAGACCATGTGAAGACTTCATGCTGCCAAACCTAAACGAGTAACATAAACAAAGATTTAGTTTAATGGGCCAAGCTTTTTAAACACTCATCTACCTTGAATCTTTGGAAATGAAAACTTTATGTACGCGTGATCAGAGGGAAAACCAATCAGTCATGAATTCTCAGACTGGGGCGGTAATAAGAAACTCATCATTTCTACTTGTAGTATTTAATTAGAGATTCAAGTATATAGAAACTTCAACAACTCCAATTCACTATGTTGTTCTAATACTCACCAACACAGTCCAACAGTGAGCATGAGAGCAAGAGATGACATCATGCTGCATGGGAGCAGTCCCACATGTCTCTGCTGTCCCACACTCCAGAGACGGCGTCACCAAACCTGCAACAGGTAACGAGGGTTAGTAAATCAAGTTTGATTGATGTGACTGGTATTTTTGATTTACGTGTGATCAGAGGGAAAACCAATCAGTCATGAATTCTCAGACTGGGGCGGTAATAAGTAACTCATCACGTCTACTTGGAACTGAAAGAACACAGCACTGTACTTGTCAAGATGCCTACCTCAACTCTGGCAATTGTGAGGACCAACTCTGACGACCATGTCCTCCATTCAGCGTTGACAATCTAAAAAAGAAAATCAGATTAACCGTTTACCTGCCTACTGGTGCGCGGACTGACTGTTTGGGAATGTGATCAGTAGTTTTTATCAGTCAATTAATCCAGGCAACAAACCGTCCAAACCATCAGAGCCCTTCAGGGAGCCGAAGATCACTTTACACCTGATGTTCAGGGTTCTCAGTGTCTTATCGGGCCAACAGGGAGTCTGAAAAGGGTATGGTTTGGAAGGTCTGGTGCTGGGAGGACTGGGTCCATTATGTCATCCTTCCACACTCTACAATGGTAATGTTACTGTGGTGGTCGAGGTTCAGACAATATACCTTGGTCAACTTGCTTCCAGATGGGTAGTGCGACAGGCAGCTCGGTCCTAATGGGGGAAGACAAGGAAGTTTTGTTAGAGCACACAAACACTACAGGTGGTGCTTAAAGTGTCAAATCATAACATTAAATTCTGGCACTACAATGTGTTGGTTCATCTTCTAAAACTCCATGATCACTAGCAGGTGTCCTCTTAAATATTATTTTGTCTCATCTATGTTCAGTTAGTTTCCATTCAGACTGTTGGTAACCCCAACAGGTCTTCCCCTTATTGCCAAGGTAACGCCAGTGGGTCCACCTTTTCAGGTTCTGGCATTGAACCAAGGCGTAAGACATGTGCGGGTGTCATCACGAAGGAAACTGACATTTCTAACCTAGACTAAAATTTCTTGACTATGTATTGAGCGTTACCACAACATCGACATTACTGATGACTAAATGTCTTAAGAGCTCACTCACCTGTGCAGACACTGTTGTTGACAAGATGGCAGCATCTTCCAAAGCCAGCTACCTGTAACAGACAATACATCATACGTTAGGTCTGAGCACAAAATGGTTTAAGTTTTATTCTAGTCATTGTCGACCTTCACTGATGTCAGATATCTGATTTCTCAACAGCAATTCAGACGAACGAGATTCCAAATATATCTCATCATTTTCAGCAGGTCTGTGAATAAGGACTATTGGTACTGAGTCTTTATAGTATTGACATCTTACCTTTGACTGGAACTGCAAACATGCTGCTGAAGTGGCCAATGAGTCACCTGCAGGCAGAAGACAAAGAAACCGTCAAAATACAATCCAGTTAAACTGGAACAGAAGTTGAAAATTGAATGCAGTTGCTCAGTTGTTCGTGTCGTTTCACATCGGTTCAAAGTGAGCTAAGTTCATCATCATTGGAACTGCATTATGAAAGAACATGTACATTAGAATAATGAGTTGAGGGGAAATAAATTACCATGAGATGTCAATCCTCTTCAAGAATCCACTCAAGGCTCTGGAAGAGAAATTGGCACTTTAGTGGAGTTCAACAATAACCTCTATTGTGGCATATAAAGATTCAAATGTTTGATCAGGGCTTTGGTGACAAATTGCCATGTGACATTAGTCGTCCAGGTGTTTGATGGGTGTTACCCCATTTCATCCTTTCAAACATCAAAAAGCTTCCTCTCAAATTAACATTCCAGAGTCACTGCAGGAGGCGTTTATCTAATCAAACTCCCATAAATACTTACATGTTGAGTCCATGTGGCATCTCTTCTGAAACTTCTTGTCAAACTCCAACCTAGCAGAGAAACAGTGTGAATCCCCTGTGCAAGAACTAAACGTTTTATTAGATTTAGTAAGGGTAATCAGATTGAAGGTGACATCACTATAGTCAGGCATATGCTTGTCATTAATTGTAATCATCACATGTATACCCCACTGCTGAATAAACTCTTAAAACCTCATCATTTACTCACCTCTGTGGACTTTCAAGCTGCTTTGAAGAGTTCAGTGAGTGGACATTGAAGACCAACCTAAAAGAAAATCAGCAAGTCAGTCACAAACTGAGGGATAAATCTAAGCTTCTGTATTTTTAAGGGCTGATCAGATTAATAATCTAGCATCACAAATATCAGGCATATGCTTGTCTATTTGAAAACTCATCAATTATGGCCCTTGTGAATTTCTCTTTTAGTTTCAGTCTAGTTCACCTACCGAAGTCCTTCGTTCTTGTTCTTCATCTTTGATCGGCCTTGAACATCTGAAAGAAAAGAGTTTAGATTTAGGTGGGGACTTGTAATTTATTGTTATCATAAATCGTATTTGCTGCCATTAAATACCAAAACAACAAAAGGTGTTTTATAGTACGTTAGGTGAAGCTCATATGCTACTCAGAATCTGGTAAAGGAGTTTCTTCAAAGTCTGATTCGGTAAGAGAGAGTTGTGGATCATCACTGCAGCACCGAGCTCCTTAACAGCCAATCGATTATTAATGGCTGTTCTATGACAGCAGGTTACAGATAAAAAAAAAAAAAAATACCTGAAACAATAGTCTGAACACCATAAAATGTTATAATTACCTCTTGGGAGAGAGTGTCACCAAACCCGTCACACCTGAAACCCAAAAAAAGAATCATGGGTTTTGAGTTGACTTCACGTGTGCACACTTTAAGACAGATTTCATGCTACTCAGAGTTTGATAAAGTTTCCTCAAAAGATTTTCAGTGAGAGAGTTCAAACAGAACATCACTGTAGCACGAGGCTCCATGTTATGTCATGCCATTTATCAATTTAATGCACATTTGATGCTAAAGCATGCAGTGAATGAGCCACGTGGTGTGAAGGAGGTTACCTTTGCAGCAGGTAGTTTCTGGAGCTTTCTTCATCATCTAGAAGACAGAGAAAGTGTTGGTTTAGCAGGATGTAGCTAACAGGCTAACACGTGACCGACTCCATGAGGTGGTGAAAATGAGTAAAACGTGTCTCACATCAGAATAATTAAGTGCAGTCACAGTCATTCAGTACAGGTCTGTGTAATTATCATCATTGAGAGACACTATCAGCAGCCACTGCAGAGGAGTAGCTACCATTTCTATCAGAGTCTAACACGAGTTAAATGTGTTGTTTTTCACTAAATGCTGGTTGCAACATTTAGAAAACATGTCATAGTTCATATTAATAAAGATAATCAGATGAGATGAGTGTGTTTTAGAGCCGGATGGTTGAGGATTGATGCAGCTCTGGTCGCTGCTGCACAGATAGCTGCTGACTAAAAACACCACTCCAGCTTGTAAATGGGTTTAAAAGGATAAACCTCCATTGCAGACGCATCAAAACAGTATATTGCCATTGTTATCTACTATAATGAATATGTAATGAAGTTTGAAGCTAAATGAGTGCTAGCAGGCCATGTGCTGCTCTTACCTCGGATAGATGAGAGAAGGAAGTGAACGATGAAACCGGTCCGTCGGGCTTTTATGTCCGGCGTGAAGGACTCCTCCCTCCTCCCTCCTCCCATCCGGTAAACTTTAACCGGGAAAACCGGCTCTGGCCTTTCCGGGAGCTACTTTTAGCTTTGTAAAAATTAAACGTGACAAATAAAACAGTTTAATATATGATGAACTCATGGTCACCGTTTGTAGACGGAGGGCTTCAAGTTTACAGCCGAAGAACAAAATAAAGTACAGAGTTTATGTTACTACGTCATTTCCGGTTTAGAAAGGTTTTCATTTCCACATGGTGGTAGTAAAGACACCAAAACTACTAATAGACCACCAGATGCTCAACATTGTCTTCTCCATTTACCATTTATTCATGTTAGTATTAAAATAAGTTCAAATTAAAATAATATTATCAAGAATATTGACTCCTTTTTTCCATTTCTGTTGTGCAAAAATGATCACATCTTATCACAAGTCATTAAGTTGCTTCTTCTCTGTATTGTATTTTTTTAAATAAATGGCAAAAAACATGAACATAAATATATATCTATATGTTTATAAAATTAACACAAACATGTACACACACAGTCACTTTGGATCTTTTTATTGCCAGTGGTGTAATATAACAAAGTACATTTACTCAACTACTGTACTTGTACTTTACTTGAGGATTTCCATTTTATGTTACATTGTACTTTTTACTCCACTACATGTATTTGACACTTATAGTTACTTTTAACAGAAAAAAAACATGATATACCTATATGATAGTACTTTACTACTAATCTACATTGACGAACTACAATATTCAAATGTTCTTGCATTTATTTGTAAGTGATATAAAACAGAATAATATAATATTTTTTAAAGATATAACACTGCAGAATGAGTACTTTTGATATACTTGTACTTTACTTGAGTATTTCCATTTCATGCTACTTTATACTTCTACTCCACTACATTTCAGCAGGAAATATTGTACTTTTTACTCCACTACATGTATTTGACACTTATAATTGCTAATTACTTTTAACAAAAAAATACATATGATATACTTTTAGAATTTGATGTAGTACTACTACTAATCTACAGAGTAGTATACAAAGTATCTAAAATAGGCTTCACATTGATGAACTACAACATTCAAATGTTCTTGCATGTATTTGTTAATAATAAAATCAGAGTAATATAACATTTTATAATGGAATGAGGACTCGAGTACATTTTAAGTACTAAAGTATTTGCTGATAATACGTACTTTTACTTAAGTAACATTTTGAAATCAGGACTTTTACTTGTAATGGAGTATTTATAGACTGTGGTATTTCTACTTTTACTTAAGTAAAGTATCTGAGTACTTCTTCCACCACTGTTTATTGCTATATGTACAGTATATGGTTAACTATATATTTACATACATACTTTATCAAAGTTCATCTTGATTTGAGTCATTGGCCACTTTTTGATGCTGGCTGTACTGTCATGGCAACAGTTGCTATGACATGATGATGTGATGCTGTGTTTTATATCTCATTCATTCTGATTCATCCATGCAGTATAATAACAATGACTCTGACATTAGCAACTTCAAACCCAGACAGATCCATTCACACTGTGTTCATCCTGACAAATGAAAATACAACCGGTACAATAAATTAAATCTTTATTTACTCAGAAAAGTGCTTCTTGTTATGGTTCATGACTTCAGAAGCTTTGATTAGGATACAAAAAGATTTTTCATAAAAATGAACATATTTATTATATACAACCACGACAAGTTCTCCCACCTATTCAGTCTGGTCTGCAGGAGTACACTTGAGGTGATATAAAAAATCAGATACATAGTGGATAACAGGAAATTACAGCAGGTCTATTGTAAACATTACATTAATACATTGAAAAATCTCCTGAATCACTTATATGATGTCCTCTTGTCTCCAGTCGCATGTCGAACGCATGCACTGAGTTAGTTCTTTAACACCATTTTGACCTTTAAAGTGCCAATGAGTGATGTTTAAGGCTCCTAAAACGTCTATAACGAAAGTGATGTGCAGCTGCAATGGTAACAATCAAAAGACATTCTCAATTATAACCAGGCTATAAAAAAATATGTTTCTCTTTCTCGCTCCCTCTCTCACTCTCCTGCCCTGTCCCTTCAGGTTATATAACCTTCACCAGAACACAGTGAGGAAGTCAAGCTGTGTATTTCTGTACACACACACACACACAGATGGGAAACTCTCTGTTTAGATGCGTTAACATTGGTCATTTCTCCACAAATATTAACATACAAATGTGTGTGTTAATCATCATCACAATGTCTAAATACTGATTAGCCGTGTGTGTGTTCGCCCTCCTCTTATTACTGATTAGCCGTCAGACAGCAATAAATGGCACTGATTAACATACAGAAATGTGAAGTCCACTAATCACTCATGAGCTTGAAAATTTCCATTCCTTTTGGTTGCACATCAACATTTTAGTAGCTTCATAGTGCTAAACCAAAGGATGCAAAGTGCTCCAAGCTCTTAACAGTGGAGCGAATGTAGGGAGCTAAGATGTTAAGATGTAATCTGAAATTGGCAGCATAGTAGAAGGAAACTAGAAGCAGCTGAACTCAGTCGCATAAAAACTGGGCTTTTCCACTCAAGCCAGTCCCAACGACTTCACTGTAAAACCACCAGCTAAGCTGAATCCCTGCAGTCTGTGTGCAAACTAACGTGCACCATGATGAGTCAAGGCAGTAAACTTTATAATGAGTGATTAACTGATTATAACTGATTCATGTTTCTGAGGCCTAATGTGGTAAAGGTCACCACTGAAGGCTGAACGTCATTCAGGCAGTATTGTCGCATCAAAACACGGTGCATAATCACGATTTGAACAAATTGATAATATTATATTTTATTGTCCGTGTCGTTCTCCGGCTCTACCGAAACTCAGCCAACACAGCGCTGTGCTGCTGTTTCTTCTTCGACGAAGGTGAAGAAGAAGAAGGCGGCGGTGAGGATGATGTCACAGGTGCGAGCGTGACGCTGTAGAGGTTGGTGATGAAGGCCTCCCAGCCGCGACGAAAGGCTCGGTCCAAGGCCTGATGGGAACAAGAGGGTGAAAGGTTAGTAATCCATATCCAGATGCATGGTCTGAAATATAGCAATAAGGCTGACCTGAGCATGACTACATGATAATTATGTTTATGCTCGTACCACAATCATAGTTGAGTGTGTTAGGATGCTGTTGGCGTGGTGATTTGGAGTCTTTCCTGTTATCATTTTGATCCTTTCTGTTTTATCTGTAACACTTTACTTTATGGGTCTATATTTTCCTAATAATGTTCTCTAATTTCTTGGAGGTTTTCTAGAAACAACTTTGTAGTTTAGTACTAATTATAGAGGAAATAAAGAATCAGTTCTGAGACTTTTATTTTAGTTAGACTTTTGTTACTTATGTTGATTTTCTCAGCAGTTGTGGATTTCTTTGAACAAACTTATCAGCCTAAACCCAACTAACTAATTATTCATATTTATTTATTATTAGAAATTTTAATCTCAATATTTCTTGAATTGTTTGCTTCCCCGTAGAGGGTTTGTGCACGTTCAGCTGACCTGCAGTGTGCTGCTCAGGATGAATGACCGATACTGACTGTCTGTGTACTTCATTCTTTATAAACCGCACTGAGGAATATTATTTATGGTATTGACATTATAGATTAGTTTCCAGTAAGATATTATTGAGTTTATATAGTGATTTGCTGTTGTTGCTGCTCTCGAAACGTTTAGTTATATTTGAAATATAAATATATTCTAATCCTGTTCTGAATTTTTAATTCTCCTGTGTATCACAAGCAAAAACAGAAAAAAAACAACCTAATATGGACTTCCTGGTTGGGATCCACTTCTTTAAGCCTGTTGCTATAGCGACTGGTGATTTTATGCCATTCAAGACTATTCAACCAGCACTGATGGAGATAAAACAGCAACAGGAATCGTCATTATATACAGTGCTGGTATTCTATGCATTCTTATACATAAAGCTAATAGTGTGCAGACACACAGAGGCCTGAGGGTGGAGCTGATTGGTTAACAGCAGTGGAATGTTTTTATGGTGTGGGTCTAGTAGGCGGGTCGACGCTGCCATACTTCGTTCCACTGATCAAAGGACGCGATATGAGAGGCACAGGAATGTCACGTCTGTGCTTAAAAGGAAGCAGAAAATGGTTGGGAACACATGAATCAGGTGAGGGGACGTGTAGCGTACAGCTAAAAGCTTCATTAGTTTCATGTCGTTAAATGTGACGTAGAGGAAAACTCCCATCAGAGGAAGTTACCTAATGAGTTGGTGACATGCACCGATGGCTGCTGTACCTTGACCCTGCTGGCAGTCTATTATTAAGGTGATAGTTTCCATGGTGATTAATAGCCCAGTGTGCAGTACGTGGAGGATGATGAGGGAGAACTTTACCCCTCTGTTCCACTAACTCTCCGTTATGTAACCTTGGGGGGGATTAAAGTTTAACCACGTGATGTGAAGCTGAATATGTAAATGTGAGCTACAGAAAGCTCATAAAAGTTCTCTTTTGCTAATAACAAACAAGGCTCTCGCTTTGCTCTCACCTTGCGGTAATTCTTCACCGTGTTCCTCTTCACCTCCTTCATCCCCTCCTCCTGCTCCCTCTTCATCCTCCTCTCCTCCTCTCCCTCCTCCTCCTCTTCTTCTCTCCCCCTCTTCTTGTCTCTGATGAGGACCTGGTCGTCCGCCTCCTCCCGAATCGCGAAGTGAACGAGCTCCTTCCCATTCTCTCCCTCCATCTTCTTCACCTTCTCCATCTCCACCTCGATCGTCACCTCCAGGACGGGCGGCTCAACCGGACTCTCCGTGCCCAGGCCGGGCCTCTCATCCCGGGCCGCGTCCTCCACGGCTCTCCCCTCCTTCTGCTTCCTCCTGGAGCTTCTTCTCCACCTGCTGCTGCGGCGGCTGGGTTTCCTCTGGAGGAGAGTCTCCCCGTCGTCTTCCATCATCCCTTCGTTGAGGTCAAACGCCTCGACTTCTTCCCTTTCTCCTGCCCCAGAAACGTGCACCACACTCGGGCTCGGGCTGCTCGCGACTCCCCCCTCTCCGATGCTATCCTCCATCCCGTTCCACCTCTCCTCTACTTCTTTTCCCCTCACTTCCTCTCCGTCTCCAACAGCCTCGGGCTCATCAAGGCGACCGTAGAAGCCGCTGGATTTGTCCAGAAACTTTGGGGCCCGGATGGAGCTCCGTGCGGAGCTTTTCCTGGAGTTCTTGCCAATTGCCATCTTTTCTCTTTTGTTTTTCTTTCACTCTTTTTGTTTTCCTGCTTCACCTCTGAAACATAGTGGGCAAAAGAGATTAGAGGTTAATGCCGTTACATAACCCTCACCCTCACTCTTTGGGTCTCCTTCTTTTGCACACAAACTCCTAATCATTCCATAGTAGCTCCAACAGGATCATGTTAGCCAAAGTTCAGGAAAGGTGACGGACGATAGAGAAATGCGGAGAGAAAATGCCATGAGATGAGATCATAGATGGAAGATAATGTCAGTGTCATGGGTCTGTGTGACTGTCATGTTCCATGTTTTATCCATGTAAACGCTGTGAATGGTATGCACTGAACTATATTTAGTATCTGCCTCGCAATCCACCGCAAGATGTTTATGAAACAAAAAAAGGCTTTGGAGTTTTGCACCAGTCGTGTGTGTGTGTGTGTGTGTGTGTGTGTGTGTGTGTGTGTGTGTGTGTGTGTGTGTGTGTGTGTGTGTGTGTGTGTGTGTGTGTGTGTGGTCAGCGTTATCAGGGTCGTGTTGATCACAGCTAAAGACACAATGTTCTTACAACCGAAGGCAAACACACACACATGCGCACACAGGCTCAGACTTTGACACTAATTCAACCAGTTGGCCGCTGTACAGCAGCCAAAAATCAATGACTTCATGTTGACTCTCTCTCGTTCTCCTTCTCAGTAATGTTAAAAAGGCCACAGGATCAAATTCACATATGAGAGAGAGGATATTATCGGTGTCACAGCAGGTTATTTTCCATCATCCACCGAGGTCAAAACACATTCTGTGACATCACTGATTTGGTTGTCGCTAGATGTGAAAAGCATAGAAAGCAGTGTAGTTTAATTCTGTGGTAATTAGCCTTTAAATCTTTTACAATCCAACCTTCAACAAGACCGCACAAATGCTGCTCTACTGGAGTGCATTTTGTATCATTCCTGTCAGTAACTACATTTGACTACAATCATATTAAAAGAGAAACATATTTACAATTACAGTTTGCCCAAATATTTTTTTTTCTTCTAGCAAATAACAACTACGGCACCTATTGTAAAGAAAAGTCAGGACAGTTCACACTTTGAGGAATAGTTCGACGATTTGGAAGATACTCTTATTGACTCTCTTGGTGGGAGTTAGATAAGAAGATCAATACCACTCTCACATTTGTTTAAATTTAAAGCTACAACCAACAGCCAATTAGCTTAGCTTAGCATAAAGACTGGAAACGGGGGGAAACAGCTAGCCTGGCTCTGTCCATTTTTTAAAAATATGCCTGACAGCACCTCCAACTAATTAAATGTCATTTCTTTAATTTGAACAAAAAAAGTGTAAAAACAGCAGGTTGTGATTTTTTCGTTGACGTAGTTAGGTCGACGTAATTTTTTTAGACGAAACAGAACAGGGTGAAACAAAAACATTTAATCGGTTGACGCTTCACCGCATCATCAGAGCGCTGAAAAAAGTCAGGCGTCAGTTTTGTGACTTCACGTCACCGGCTATCATTGAAAATGAATTGTAGCCTGTTGCTGTGTCGCTCGTAGTGTGAACACAGCTTCAGCTGGGAGCAGTGACTTCCTGTACTCCTCCAGGCTAGCTGTTTCCCCTTGTTTCCAGTCTTTATGCTAAGCTATGCTAACGGGCGGCTGGCTGTAAGCTTTATATTTACTGTGCAGACGTAAGAGCAGTATTAATCTTCTCATCTGTCTCTTGGCAGGAAAGCAAATGCAGTGACTTTTAAAGGATGAAAATAAAAAAGGAAACAGAGTGACAGGGTGAACGTGATAAGGAAGCAAAATGACACAAAGTGAGAGCAGTAAGCATGAGAAAATGAGACAAACAGGACTGAAAGAATGAATATAACATTCTGCCATTTATTGTTAGAATAAACGAGAGCTGAGACTTATATTTCATATATAAAGTAACTTATAGACACATGAAAATGTATCTTAAAAGAAAAGACAATGTAATAGTGCAAAAAGCAAAATGCAGAAACTTTTAGATGTAGAGATGCAAGTCTTACCTGGTCTCTTGCTGCTGTCTCCTCTCTCTCAGTGAGCCCTACCTCCTGTGTGTATGACTGTGTTTGAGTCTGAAGGTGAATGACTGAGAGCCGGGAGCTCAGGATACTCCCCCGACACACAGCGTCACACACCCACCCAGCTCCAACCTGCAGCTCTGCCGTCACCAAAGCAAACACACACACACATGCAAAAAAGGACACACACACACACACACATGCAGCAAAGCACTCTCGCTCTCAAAGACTCTTTGTCTCTCTCTGACTCTTTTTACTTAACCACACACACCTCTTCTTCACATCCTTTAGCACACATTGACTTGGAGATAAAGTTGTGATTTAAAGTCAGTTACATGTGCATACTCATACAGGCCGAGTGAAAAACTGGCTGAAATATTTCAGCTCATAAAGCATCCTACCACAAGGAGCAAACATCCTGATATCAGTAGTTATCAATCATTAACCATTAACGTCCTCAGCTGCTGCCAGATAAACATGCAGAGCAGAAATGTGACTTTCAATTCCACTTTGACCTCAACTTCAACATACAAACCAACTTCTACAGTTCATAACACGTGGGAATAATTGCAATTCATTCACTTATTCAAATAATGTGATAACATAACTGTACATGAAGTCCTTACAGATGGCTGTTTTCCACCTGTAGCTGTTTGAAACACATATTATTATTCCGTTTCTGCCAATTGATCCCCCTAAATGCTACACGCTGTACCTTTAAGGGAGTTATTAATGGGGGAGAACGTCTGCTGCTTATGTTCTAATATAATGACATTTCCATATGAAATCTGCCAAAAATGTTTTGCTAAAATGCACTCCCTTTTGTTAAGACTTTATCTAGGCCTACTGAAACAAATAATTAAAGGTACAGTGTGTAGGATTTGGCAGCATCTAATGTTGAGGTTGCAGATTGCAACCAACAGAAATTTCTCCCGTGTGCCAAGCGTGTAGGAGAACTACAGTGGCCGACGCAAAAACGTGAATGTCTCTCTCTAGAACCAGTGTTTGGTTTGTCCATTCTGGGCTACTGTAGAAACATGGCGGCCGGCTCCGTGAAGAGGACCCGCTCCATATGTAGATTTAAACGGCTCATTCTAAGCTAACGAAAACACGATTCATATTTTCAGGTTATTATACACAAGAGAAAAACATACTTATTAATATGATATTTCTGCCAATAGATCCCCATAAATGTTACACACTGTTCCTTTAAATGATCCAAGCCTTAAAATATTTTTTCTCAGTTTAAAAGGCATATCAATATGCTCATGAAGTTTTAAGCAAATGAAAGTGAGTACCTTTAACCCGACTTTACAAAACAAAATGCCTTTAATTGTCAATCTGACTAGTCAGATGTCATTTAATGGACTTTGGACGAATTTAAAAGAGCCTTGTCTCATTAATAACCCATTAATAAATAACTCCGCAAACCATCCATAAGTGGCTTAATAGTGGCATGAATAAATCTTTTTTAAAACCTTACTTTTGGTCCATGGAATTATTAATAATGAATCGTAATTTAATGATGAAATTTATAACATTTATGAGATTTTAAAAATCGAAGAAACTATGCGTATATATAGATGGAATGAATTGAATGTTATCTTACTGTTTGGATGGTAAACACTGTGTCTGGGTGGGACAGGGAGTGGGAGCTGCTCAGCTGTGTGTTTGTGTGTGTGTGTGTGTGTGTGTGTTGAGTAATTACATACATCCCTGTTTTTCTTAAGTCAGCTTGAGGACGTACTCACACCTCCTTGTACATGCACACACATGCACACTGTGGACACACCAACATCGGGAAAACAACCATTAAATGGAGTGTGATATCAGGGTTATTTAAGGGTGAAAGCGTGACAGAGGAGATGACGATAGTTTAAATGTTACAGTAATGAAACTACTTTCTCGTGTCACAGGTGGTCTAGTCAACAGGTGTGTGTTTTTGTCTGTGAGTGAATCATTGTGCGTCTATATGACTTCAGTTCCTCTTACTCACCTCCAAGGGCACCTTCATCTTACAGGCCCTGTGCGAGCCTGCGTTGGGTGGTGAGGTACACTCTCACCTCCATATATGGTCACAGAGCAGCCGACTTCCCTGCAGAGAGGGTGGAACAGCCGTCAATCACACGGGCCTGTAAAAGCCTCAGCTGGGTTTGTGATCCCCGCCCACGTGGGTAATCATTGATGACGGTAGAGGACGCTGGAGGCAGGTTGCCATGGTCACAGTCAAGCAGTGGCATGTTTGGCACTGTAGTCGGATGATTGACTTCGATGGTGAACCTAAAACATAGAATTAGAGATGTGGGTGGGATCATAAATAGGCAGACACAGATGATGTATACGTACTGTATGACAAGTCTGTGAAGGGTGACACTGTTACCTGACACACTCGGAGAACAGATGTGATGTTGGCTGCCTTTCAAATCACATGAAACAGGCAGGCGAGACAGCAACTTCTTCGTTGAGTCAGCGTTTCTTAAACTAGTCGGGGTCAGAATCCAAAATGTGTTGCAAGACAAAACCCTTAAAGAAGTGGAAGAGACAACAACAGCCAACTGTAAGCAGCAAAAGTTTGACACGATTAGTAAATATAGGACCGCCACTATTTCTTCCATTTTGCCTGCAAACAGTTAAAGAGCAAAGTTAAAAACTATTTAGAGTAGGGATGCACCGATACCGATACCGATACCGATACCGGGCCAATACTGACTCCAATAGCTGGATTGGGTAGCGGTGACAATGGATCCGATCTATTCTATTTAATTCTATGTTTATATACTATAAACATCACATACTGGAATTTGAATTCCTGTTTAAATTTTGAACAACGTTTTGCCGTTTAAAAAGGTTTACACTTGAATTGTAATCCCTGTTAATTTTGAGGATTTTTGACAAAGTTGCTGATGTACGATTTATTATTTTAATAATAAATAAAAATTCTGATAATTTTTAAGATTTTTTACCAAGTTACTGGTGTATGATTTATTATTTTAATAATAAATACAAATTCTGTTATTTTTGAAGATTTTTTACCAAGTTGCTGGTACACAATTTGTTATTTTAATAATAAATACAAATTGTATATTTTTGTATTATTTGTATAAATAAAATTAAAAATTGTGTTTATTTGTTACATTTTGTTTTACAAAGTTAGGAAAGTACCGTTTAGGTCAAGCCTGATGTTGCCTGTTATTGTTGTTACACATAAAGGAATGATCCCAGTCACTTCCACACAGTGAGGCACACAGCTTATTAATTAAACACTGGTATCGGATCGGTACTCTGTATCGGCCGATACCCAAAGCCCAGGTATCGCTATCGGTGTCGGGACTTAAAAAGTCGGATCGGTGCATCTCTGATTTAGAGATAAACACGAATCACTGAAGTTTAAAAAAAGACCAAAATACATTATTTGGTTTTACATTATCTAGGTTTATTTTCAAGGCCAAGGACAGACATGATCACATTGTACAATGTAAGGAACAATATTACAGTAATAAATATATAATACACCAGTAGAGAACTGACTTACAGGCACTAATAACACCGAAGCAGGCACTAGCTGTTTTTACAGTATCATACAACAGTAGCTGAGGAGCTATAATGTCATTTTACTCTCTAGTCTTCCAACTTTAGAGGATTTCGTGAAAGATAATTAACTTATATTTGATTTTTTTTTTTCAAATATACTATTGAAACATTGTAAAGTACCAGGGATTTCCTGCCTATTAAAGGCAAATTCAAGTCTTTTTCTTGTTGTCAGAGTGTGGAAATGTAAAGTGGACGGCGTGTTTATTGCATAAGGGATTTCTATGAGTTTCAGTAGTGTCGTTCCCTTATTCGGGACTTCTAAATGGATTCCTTGTGTTTTTAAAAAGCATTACTAGAAATATACATATAAAAATGCTGTTGTGATAATATTATTGAAAACCAGCATTTGTGCTCTGAGCTTTAACACTAACTGGGTGTGGATCCATTGCGTCTCTGTGTTTGTTGTTGCAGCACCGTGTTGCTGACTTGCACAACTGGTGTGTGCAACACATGTGTATGAGAGCATAATAAATACAAGGCATATTTTCTTAATTAATATGTGGCTTTTGTTTATGTTATGACTAGGGTTTATCATCAAAAATGCACCTTTGCTCCACAATACTACTACCTTGATTGCAAATGCAGACATTTTGATTAGACAGGTTGTATAGAGATTATCATCATGCCTATGATGGTGGTGATGATGTTTTTTTTGTTGTTTTTTTGACATGATTAAAAAAAACACATCTATATGGCTGAATACGGACCTACGGACACTAATCACGCAAAAATTAGAAGCCATGCATGAATAAAGTGCTCCGTTGCAAATGTATCCCAGTCAGAAATCAGTCAAAATGTTACTGATGAAGCTGGTTTACAGATCAGATCCAACCAGCAGAGGAAACAGAGACAGGAGGCTGGAGCCCGACCCGGTGGAGCTCAGCCATAAAAATATCTGAATGCCAATCGGGAATGAGTTACACTGCAGGATTTAATCATTTAAGTCTGTAATAAGATGCATCATTCCTCCAGCTTTAAGGAAAAATGTGTTTGTGGTTCTTTAAAAATTTTTTAAACTGGCGCCCCCATCAGGCAATTGTTTAAACTCCAGAGTCCTCCTCCACTGTACTGCTGGACAAAGACACCTAACCCACTAAAAACAAAAAACCCTGATACATACACCAACATACACTGTTAGAACAGCGAACACACTCACTCAATATATACACACACACACGTACATTTACTACCCGACACAAACAGACCAGATCAATTTAAATGTGACCTCTAACAGATATTTGTTTCTGTTTTACAGTATTTACAACGCAGAGATACATTACGCAGCATTAAACAGCAGAGTACCCTTTACAATGTGTGTGTGTGTGTGTGCGCGAGTGTGTGTGTGTGTGTGTTCCTCAGACCTCCACTGCACGGTCTGAACCCAGTCCCTGAGCCTGCAGAGCCTCCTCTCTCTTCATCTTGGGTTTCTCTGTCCGTGTGTGCCACACCAGCACCTACAAAACACACACAATGAACGGATTTAAAATCAAACACAACATTTTGCTTAAAAATATACAGCAACCAGTGAGGCTCTTCTTTCCTACCACACACACACACACACACACACGCACATCAAAGACATATCTCACTCGTGCTCTCAAGTCCTCCCTCGCTCTATCTTTCTCATTATCTCTCTAACAGACACATAACACACTCGTACTTTAGAGCAGTTGTCCGCTTTAGGCTCCAGTTCGTCCATGGTGACCAGTCCCTGAAGGAGGCTGCTCTCCAGGAAGCCCATTGGTGCCTCTCCGTCAAAACAGGCCTCTGGATTGGCCAGGACCAGCTTGAGGGACACGGCGAAGCCGGCCATGTCCATCGGGAAGGGGCGACTGGGGCGCCAGCCGGTATGGAAGCGAACCACCTTAGAGGAATCATCAAAAACACAAATACAGTATTCTGTATTGGTAATAATTGAGTTGAAGTGGATCTGATAAGACATCAAAAGCAGCAAAGTCATAGGAGTCAATCACAAATTAATTTGCTGTGTGCAATTTTGCCAATAAATTAATGGTTTTCTTAAAAGGTACAGTGTGTAGGATTTGGTGTCATCTAGTGGTGTGGTTGCAGATTGCAACCACCTGAGTACCCCTCCGCTCACTCCTCCCTTTCCAAGACTGCGGTAACGTGAGCCACCGAGAGCAAAACCATGGTAACGCCGTTCACCTCGCTCAGAGGTCATCCTCACCATAATAACTCTACTTTAGGAGCAACAGCTGGCGGTACCACGGTTTTGCACTCGGCGGCTCACTTTACCGCAGTTTCACAATCGTGTCAGAGAACTATGGTGGCCTTCAGGTAAAAACATGAGAGTCTCTCTAGAGCCAGTGTTTGGTTTGTCCGTTCTGTGCTACTGTAGAAACATGGCGGAGCAACATGGCGGACTGTGTGAAGAGGACCAGCTCCCTATGTAGATATAAACGACTCATTCTAAGCTAACGAAAACATTACGATTCTTAGTTTCAGGTGATTATACACTAATGAAAACATAGTTACACACTGGCCCTTTAAAAATGAAGCAAAACATGGGCTCATCAGCATTATTCATCTTAGACCCGTTCCTTCAGTTCCACAGTGGACAAACCACAAGATAAAAAAAAGCACCTACCTTTCCTGCTTCAACCACGGGCCGCTCATATTTCATCCCTCCAACCAGCCCCACCGGCCACACCGACACTCGCTGGGTACTCCTCATCTGACACAAGACAAGAGGAACTTCTTCTTTAATCATGGCACATTTAAAAACAGACACTTCCTCAGCTGCAGACTTTATAGACATCGGTAACAAACGGAGGATCATCAAAACAGCACCCACCTCTTCAAATATCTGCAGGCTATATGTGTTATCGTCGTCAGCGAAGTAAACCACCCCCTGCTGGTTGTCCCCTCCTGGCCGAGCCCTTCTGTCCTCCCTGAGCCACCGTAGACCCTCGTTCCTCTGCTCGACTCCACGAGGCTTCAGCCAGCTGGGGTCACCCTGAGGTGGAGAGTGAGCATTCAGACGGAAAGTTTAAAAACGCTCTTTTGTTCAGACTTAAATGAGGAAGAATAGTGATGCAAACTTAAGAGGACAAAAATGTAGACGGTCTGGTGTGATTTTTGTCTCCACAAATGGCCGCCACGTCTCTACCCACCTCTTGCAGTTTGCGGTCCTTGGCGGTGGGCATGTGTAGGTGCGTGTAGGTCAGGCCACTCTTCTCTAGGAGGTCAGTCACCAGTGGCGTCTTGTGCGGCGAGTCCTCCACCACAATCCAGTGGAGCTGAGGAACATGGAGGAAGGTCTGGGACAGACGGGTCAGCTCGGCTTTCTGCACCAGCCTGGACGGGGATAAATCAGAGGAAGTGTGTTTGTGTGTAAAAGATAAATCGATAGTAAAAGAGGAGGAAATGAGGTCGGGAATGCGGCCTCCCTGGGCTACCTTGCGTATGTCGGGGTGATGACAAAGATGGTGGTCATGGCTGTCTGTTTGTGTGGTTGCTTGGTCGCCTCCGACTTCCTCATCTGCTCTTGAAGACGATGCAGCTCCCCCCGCAGCCGTGATATGATACGATCTTTAGACACGTCGTGCTCTGCGCAGTCGCAGCGCTGACCTGCAAAGTGTTCGGGGCACAACAGACAAGACAGTGTAGTAGTAAACGCAAAAAAATGGATTCTCCTGCCTGTACAACATGGATACATAATTACTGCTTTCTTTGTTTTATTTTCTCTCTTGCCCAACTTTAAGATCAGCCAACCATCTATCATGGAAGCAGCATATTATACTGATGGATCCAAGTCTTCATCGACCTTTTTCACAGCAGACATGTTGACATGTCGTAGTAGGAAACAGGTGTGTTTAATAACATTAATGATGGCTGCATTCCACTTAGGGGGCAGCCCTGCTGGCTCACTGGAGACATCACTTTCACCTGTGCTTTCCCTACTATGACAAGTCAAAAAACTGTCTACTGTGAAAAAGGCAAGACACCTTTATTTGTAGAGCACATTTCAGCAACAGGGAAATTCATAGCGCTTTACATTAACATTCAAGAACATTGCGACAAAGTGCAAAAGAACATTAAGACATAATTAAAACAGTTATAAAAACTTTAAAGATTAGAAAATAAAAACAAGCTAAAAATAAAAGCTAGGATAGAAGCTAAAATAGAATATAACACACAAGAGTAAAAGCTCTAGTGCAGTATATAAGATCATTATCTGGTTTAATAAAAGGCAGCAGCAGCAAACAGGAACATTTTAATCTTTGATTTAAAAGAACTCAGAGTTGGAGATGGTCCTAAGCAGACCTGATCCAGATGACCTGAGAGGTCTGGATGGTTCACAACATAGCAGAAGATCAGAAATGCATTTTGGCCTTAAACCATTTAGTGCTTTGTAAACCAGCAACAGTATTTTGAAACCAATTCTCTGAGAGACAGGGTCCATCCATAAAGGTCCATTGAGAGTGTGTGGTGACCACTTACCAAGCTGCATCAGGGCATAGACGAGGCCCATGAGGGAGACCATGAAGTAGAGCACAAACACAGTCTTCAGCTTCAGCTTCATCCTCGTTGCCATGGTACCCTGACCACCTGAGAGGATGACAATATGAGACATTGATAGTCACAAAGCATTACTTTCATTTATCAGCTGATACTTGTGTCTCGATGATTGTAACTGAGGATCTTGTGATGTTCAGGATGTGTTCACATTCAGTGTCTAGTAGAAGCTGAGTGCGGGTTTGTGTACGTTATCCCTCAGAAGGTCGGCTGATGCTTGATGCTGGATGATAAACCAGAGTTAGCTAGGCTGTGTCAGCCTGACAATCTGTTTGAACAGTAAACAGCTCAACTTACCGGAGGCGGGAAACCGTGGAAGACGTTAAGGGTGACGTTAGAGTTGAGTTATGACCTCAAAGGTTCATGCCATCTTGTACAGATGCGAGCAAAGACAGCTCAGTGCATCAGAAACATCTCCCATTCATTCAGCTAAAGGCTTCTTCTTCTCTCTGCAGCGATGCACCAACAACTTCCGGTTTCAGTGCAACACGGTAAGGAGTCCCCCTCGGAGCGTCACAAGTAGTTCCACATTAATGCTGCTCAAGATTCACAAGTTTTTATGTCTAACAAGATATTCATGCCTTGAAAAAGACAAATTATAGTTTTTAAGTGGGGCGAACTCCTGTTTAGTCTTCTACTTTCAACATCTACAAATATTAAAACAAAATACTTATTTGGAATATTGAGTGTAGCTGCTAGAAAAGCAATTACTAAGAAATGGCTTAAAGCAGATACCCCATCATTAGAGAACTGGTATGTTATTTATAAAATATTTGTAATGGAAATAATTACTTTGTCAATGAAGCTTCAGGAAACTAAATTTGAGGACATTTGGAAGGAGTGGAAAAAATATATTTCCCCAAAACGCCCTTCTTTTGTTTCTCTTTTTTTCTAAATGTAATTTTTTTATTATTATTATTCATTTGATCTTATTTCACATGAAAAGTACCCAATGTTCTATTTGTATGTTCTATAATTTCATTGTTAAAAGCGGAAAAGTTGGTTCACTTCATATTTGTATCTAATTAAGTATGTTTATGTAAATGCTGGAGTAAAACCAAATAAAAGAAAAAGAAAATGAAAAAAAAAAAAAGTGAAAGGCAAATTAAATAAATGTTAATGCGTCCACTAGTATATTGCACGAAAACAGAAGGAGTTATTACTGTGGAAGTCCATTTACACCAAGAGGAAACATTTTGTTTTTGAAACATTATGCAGTGAAAATAAAAATAAACTCATGGTAAATCAAAATTACACGATACAAGGTAAAATTATCATTTAAATAATTTATCAGTAATTTCAATTAATAAGTTATTTAAATTACAATTATTTATAAGCAATTCGAAGTACTTATTTCCTTTTCCACTCTCTATATGTTCCTCTGTTTAGTCCCTTGAAAAGAAGAATTAAAGAAAACAAAAGGGCATCTCTTGAAAAGTCAAACAACTTTCCTTTATTTGTAACATACAAATAAAACACTGACAAGGCAGAATGACTTAGTTTTCCCTTTCATTGTCGTTTATGGACAGGACTGTAACACTCACTCTCAAACATGGAGTTTTACTTTTTAACATGTTCAAAAAGTGTTTCACCTGTAAAAGGCCAAGAAATGAAAATGAAGACGGATCCACAACAGCTTATATATATACACAGAGAAAAAGACCAAGAGAAGGATCTATGATTTTGTGAGGGTATGTAACCATTTCCTAAAATAAAAGTACTCACTGACGTAAAATAAACGGGTTAAGTTTAGGCTCATTTTCAAACTGAAGATATTTTCACAAAAAGCATTTTTACTTTCAGTGAGCCTTTTTTTAAAAAGACAGCCCAACTATCTGGATTTAATGTAACAACTGAGCACTGATCTAGAGTCAGTTCAAACGCTGTGTCATTCACTTTCATGCAATTTCACATTTCCAAGGCATAGAGGAGCTTTTTATCTTACTGTAACACATCGTAAAAATAAAAATCACCTCCTCAAAAAGTGGTGTTATCAGTTTCTTTAAATACTATGGCATGACACACAAACAAGAACTGACTCTAGGTCAGAGCTGTGGCCAATCCAATCCAGCGAACTGTTAAATAAAACTGATGAGGTTTGATTACGTTTGATTAACCTGAGAGAGAGACTGTCAGTCGGTTGATTTACTACCACTATGTACAACATCCTCTTTTTATTGGAACCTATGCAGTACAAAAAATGACTCGCTGTACTTATCAGAAGGTAGTCTAGAACTAAAACAAGCAATATGTTGTTTAATTGGTTTTGTTGTTCATGATCAAACAAGCATGAGACACCAATATGTCGTCTCTAGGTGCTGAATAGTTTTTTTGTCTCTACCAAGTCTGGAAACAACCTGAAACTTTCACCCCAGGATCTGGACTTCCAAAAGGGGGCTTTTTTTTTTGGTGATAACATTTTGTCCTTTTTGCAACACAGATTATTTCAGTATCTAGGTGTAAGAAAGTGTCTGTCAACTTCACATTTCAGTCTCCCCTGCATCACATACTCTGACCAGGCATTATGAAATCTCAAGTTGAGCCTTGATATGACCGGTTTTTAAAAAACATTTTGAAACGTACCAATCGAAGCCCTTCACAGCCACACTACAGAAGAGGAATCTGAACATCCACAGCAGTGTAAAGTGATATCTTTTACACCTTCAGCCCACAAGGAGAATCTGTACAAAACTGACTACAGTCCTGGAATTAAAGGGTTTTATGGTGGTTTCAAGATGGGGCGTCTAACCCAGCCGACTGGCACTCGAAACTGTCCAAAAATACCCTGAAGGTTTTGTAAACAGATATGAAATCAACCAGATCAAAGCCTCTAAAATCCTAAATGGAGCTCCTACAAGAATCTTGGCAGTGGGATTATTCTGGACTAATTAGAAGTGAATGGGCAGTACAACTCTTACAGTACTTTGTGCCAAGATGCTTTAAGGAATACCAAACTTCAAACTTTAAATTCCACACACCTCCTCCTATCACATACTTCTAACATGCACTGGTGTTCAGGGGGGATTTGTATGAAATATTGAAGTAATGCTAGTGGTCCCACATGAGGATTTTAGAAGCGGCATCGCTGTCAATTGATCATGATTTAGGACTTTTGTTTTCTAAATTCTGTCATACAAACTAATGACAGGGGGCTGGGGAAACAGGTGATGACTGAGGAGAAGAGCAACAACGACCATAAAAAAAACACTTTCAGTGCTCTGCAATTACTTCCATCATCCATCCATCCAATCCGTGTTCCCTCCTCCAAGTTAACATAGCATTCATCGGCTTCACACGGCCACGTAATGAGACTTCTACCGATCCTCATCCATGTTAAATCAATATGATTTGCTCATGCTAACGAAATATGTAAGAGAAGGGATGGAGGATGGGGTTTTTAGTATTTCTTAAATACAGCTAAAAAGGTAGCGTCAACATCAACTTGTTTATCGTTAGTACCCTAGAACGAAGAGGCGAGCAGGAGTGATGCAATTGTACAAAAGGTGAGTAAAGATGAGAGCAACGTGAACGGGCGTGCGGTCATCGTTCGACACCTTTAGGACGCGGAGGGAGAACGGAGGCAGAAAGGAGAGGGAGGTGGGGGTGAACTTTTTACAGATGTGAAGCACGGGAAAACAACGGATGGGGAGTTGAATGTGTAAGCACGGAAACAAGATAAAGATGGTGGGAAGAAAGGGGGAAATTAATGAACGAATGAAGCCGAAAACAGAGTCATGACATGTACCTCTGATAAGGAATTATGGCTGGGGGTTAAAGCAATTTGAACATCTAAATGAGCCAGAGAGTCATACTGGGATTGTTTTCTAGGTTGGATGCAGATTTGACAGCAACAGGTGATGAGGAATTTAATATTTTTTATTGACTAACTGGGGAAGAACGGAAAGCATAATAAAGAAAAGGGCAATCTTGGACATCTTGTCTCATAAGTTATAAAAATTAAAAGCAAGGGAGACGCCTATAGATTTATCACCTGATTAGAGAAGATGGGTGGTGCCAATAGTGGAGTGTTATCTTGTAACAGTAGTATATAATGTTTTTTACTTTTGTTACAAAAACGATTTACAAGCCATATGTGCATATAACTTACAGTCTAACAGGTGACATAACAGTACAGCAGGGCTGCTCAGACTGTGTTTCTGGGACCCGAATGTGAGTAGATTCAGCCTAATCCTGGGACCCTGGTTCAGTGAAACAAGCTCTCATCGTTAGGTCCCAAAGAAATCAGGGGCTGTATAACAGAAACTGACTAACTCTTCTTGAGTGAGGGCATGATTTATTTAGAAAAATGTACTCTGAAATCTTGACTTGAGGTAGTAAGTTTCTATAATACAGCCTTAGGCCGAGAAGCTAGTTTAAGAAGCACTGCAGAGTGATTGGATACAGTAGGAGGAGGTGAGAGCAGGGTGGGATGAGGTTCTTTGTGGTGGTAGAAAATGTCAGCAGTTAGCTTTTTCTTGACTGGGAACTACTAATTGTCATCATTAACTGGGATAAGAGAATGAGAAAAGATGGCTTGGACATTGAACCAAGAAGTAAGAAAGAAAAGAACAGGAGCTATGTGTGAAAGCTCACACTGCATACTGCTTTTTGGAGCAAGAATACACAAAAAAAAAAACATAAATCTCAATCCATAATGCGACACCAATATCTGTAGCCGGGTATTCCCCCGCCATCGGTTCACTTTTAACGGCGCTCTACAGACGGTCAAACTGAAAACGCTTGCAGTGTAGCAGGCAGCTCAAAGCTTTCACACACAGCCATGAAAAGTTGCTGGCTTTTTTTTAACCAATCATTTAAAAAGGTGTGACTGAAGCGGATCAGTGGCAGCAGCCCCCGCAGTGCCCGCCCCCGTGGGTGTGTCCCGCCGAGGCCTCGCCGTGTTTGGTCCGCCGGCTGAGGATCTCGTAAGAGCAGTCGTCGCCGCAGCAACCGGACATGCTTGGCGAAGTCTCGTCGATCTCAAACCTAGATGCGCGGAGAGACAGAGGGGGGTCAGTTAACGAGAGTGGAGGAGGACGGAGAAGTTGCATGAAGAGTCATTTTTGGAAGTGTGAAGGCAGCCGTCAACACTGAAACTCCTTATTCTGAATCTATTAGCCTGATTTTAACTAGAACAATTACTCACTACGTACTTACTGACATAATATTGACATATATACTGTTGGACAAAAGAAGCCTATAGTATAATGAGATCTAGCCAGACAGCCCTTTCCAACGGGAAACTTAAGCCGTTATCTATGCTTGCTTCAAAGCCACCAGACTCCTTTGACAAAAATAGTAATTTTACCTATCAGAACACGGGGGCTGCTGGTCTACCGCTGCCTCGATCAGTTAGTTTGTTTGTGTTATTGTGTGACTTTGGTATTTTAAAGGTTTAGCTCGGATTCACTAAAGTCACAAAATAACACAAACAAACTGATCGATGGAGGCAGCGGTAGATCAGCAACGCGTGTGTTCTGTGAGGTAAAATTATAGTTTTTTTCAATGGAGTCTGGTGGCTTAAGCGAGAGCATAGATGGACTCAACGGCTTCATTTTCCCGTCGGACGGCAAGGTAAAGCAGTGAAGATTCTAAGTATAGTAAAGTGATATTCCTTCTTTTAGGTGGCTAAAATAGAGCCAGTCTACTCACTGTAAAGCTTCTCTGAAGAACTGGTAAGCCCCGTGGTTGTGTTTGAAAACTGTCAACATCACTTTCTTCATCTGTGTACTGGACAGGAAGAGCAAGAGAGTAGAAAGGAAACACGTTAGTTTCACATGACCGAAAGATGCGATGGACATATTTTCCTTAAAAGGATGCCCTGTGGAGTTTTCTTGTAAACAAACTAAAGTTGTCGTCTGTATCCTTACTAACATGTTTAAATGCATTTCCTTTCTCATAAAAAAAACACATTGGCTGTATTCAAAACCGCCTTCTACATACTACTGACGAACGCAGTATACAGTAAACAATGCATTCCTCAGTAGTATGCAGTACAAAACTGTTAAATCGATTTATTTTGCAGCATGCTAGGCCAGGCTTTAGCCTTTAAACCAGCTCTTAAAACACTGGACAAAAAAATAACTTGTACCACTATTGCAATATTATCTAAATACAACTTTATGAGCTTTGATATTTTTTTTGTTTATGACCAATGTTTGTTTACTTCATAAGATAGTGCAGGTTTAGCTCCTCCACCCCTTAAACTATTTATTCTAACAGCTCATAGTGAAGTAAGACAAACAGGATCATCAACGAGGGGAGACGGGAAATATCAAATATAGATCCACAACATTTACTCAAACTGCTTTTTCAGTTACAGCCACAAAGTCCCCTTGTCATGCGTTCGAGCGAGCTACGCAGGCAGACGGATTGTGGAGCTTTTCAACTCAAAAAGGGCAGATAAAAACAGGTTCATGTTAATTTTATAATGGACATTTGTTATTGTGATATTTAAACAAACTATCCGTCAACAAGGAAATAGAGACCGGTCTCTAGAGAGCTCCAGTCAGCTCATAGCGGTCTGTGAGCGTGACTACCCAGCTGGCTGGCAGCGACCCCGGCAGGCGCTAGCTTGCTGTCACGGCAGTTTTTGGAGCTTCTAAACTCCAAAAACGGTGGAGCAAATGTTCAATTCACCATCAATTTACGTAAAACTGCCAATATTCTAAAAATACACAGTGGATTTCTCCCCACAAAGATTTTCAGAAGTGAATTTAGTGATGAAATAGCTACAATTTTTTTTTTTAAAATGAGCCGTTTCAGGCTGCTGTTATTGTGACCATAGCCTGTACCATTCCAGCGCTTTGCATTGTGGGATACAGTAGGCGAGGTAGAATGGTCCGATGCATACTGGAGATTTGATCCAAATCAGTACGACAGCCGGGTATTCTTGGCATACTGTAGATTTTGCTTTTGTTTGCATACTACATACTACATTTTGGTCAAATCAGTACATACTACTAGTATAGTATGAGGTTTCAAATACAGTCATTGTAATACAACTGTTCAATAACAGTAAATGGTTGACAGGATCGCGGCAGCTATAGATTTTACCTGTTAGCGATGAGCTGTAGTATCTGGATGAGGAACTTCCCGAGTCCTTTCCTCCGCACTCGGCTCTCTAACTGCACTTCATAGCTGGAGAGTCGAGACAACAAGTCGGACCAGAGTGAGCTTATTGTAAAGTTTAGTAACAAGTGAAACACATCTTTTCTCCGCTTGTTATAATAAAAGCTGGAACTTAAATAAATAAATCCACAAACTTGTGGCAGCCTTACCAATATAAAACCTCCTCCCCACACTCCACGTCGAACCGGAAGTGAGAGAAGGCCACCGGGGCGGAGTCTCCGTCGCGGGCCAGTAGGTACCACGCCCTCTCGTCGTTCATCTCATCCCTCTTTTCCCTCTCCTTCCACCCCCACTCGCTCTGCTCGTACCTGCAGCGCGGCAAAAAAAAAAAAAAAAAAGAATATCTCAAACGTGACCTGGCATGCTAATTTTTACCCTCTCATTTCTCCCCATCATCAGGCTCTCGTAAAAAAGGACACGATTTCTAAATGGAACAAATTAAGTTTCAACTGACTGGCTTCCATTCGCTAAAATGAACACTATTCAACATTCTGGCAAAGTGAGAGAAGATCAATTGTAGTAATTTCTCTGTCTGCATTACCTCTGCTCTCATATCCACAGGCTCCCCACTGAGTGTAATTTCATTCATACGTGTTTGATGTCACTCTCCAATTTCTGGCTTGTCTGCACTTCTTCTATCTATCCATTTTCAGCTGTAATCTACCACTCACAAGCCTGTTGATCCCTGTTATAGATGGGTCACTCTGTTCCTGAACTACACTTTGAACTACAAGAACAGACTTCTTACAGTGTCTGCATGTTGGCTCTGGTGAGTTCGAAGGCCCACTCCACAGACAGCGGGTTGAGGGTGGTCACTCTCTTACACTCTATCTGCAGGTTCAGCCTGGACAAGTGGAAGGACAAGTAAACAGGGTCAATAACATCAACAATGTGTGTGAGCGTGTGTGTATGAGTCAGTCTACACTGTAGTAAAGTGAGAGAAAGACCAAACAAAGAACAGACAGAAATAGCAGCAGCAGATCAACCAAAATTAAACAAGTATGTATTTCATGAAACACTGAATAAGACCTTTGTAGGCGTACAAAGCATTACGTACCCATTTCTGTCGTACTTTTTGAAGGCTGGGAAGGCAGCCAGTGGGTCATCAAGCTGTGACGAGAAGAGGCAAAATTAGATTCAAAAACACTAAATGATCCCTTTCAATACCGAGTCTTATCACACTGCCCCCCTTTCAAACACTGACATTTTAGTTTGGACATCTATTGTACACATATTTCAAAAGATACTGTGACTTTAAATTGGCCTGTATAGCTGAAATTATGAATTGATTATGTAATTAGTTGATCAACATAAATCAGACACTTTTAACCCTCCATGACCTGAGGCATTGTGGGCGATCCCGACCGACTTTAAGTTCAGTTTTAGAGCTAGAACGAAGCTACAGATATCATATGAAACGAGAAAATCCGAGGAATCCATTGGAACCATGGATATCATGCCAAGATAGCTTGTCAGGGAGGAGGCTAAATAAAGAAAACTTTACAAGGAAAAACTTTCATGGCCATTTTCAAAAGGGGGCCCTCGACCTCTGACCTCAAGATGATGTAACTGAAAGTTGGTTCTATAGGTACCCATAAGTCTTCCCTTTACAGACATTCCCACTTTATGATCATCACATGCAGTTTGGGGCAAAAAACATGCATTCTTCTTTTATTTATGCAGTATAAATGAGTTATTTTCACCTATACAAAAATGGTGTATTTGAATATTTCTGCATACTGGTGTCCCTAAACAGCCTTGGAATCGCATAAATTGTGTATCACTGTAAAGCTCAGACTCCAATGATCCAATGAGCCCAATTGTAATAATGTGTGATGATGTTAGTCCCCATAATTGATTTTTCCTTGAAAAATGACAAATATATAGCTGTTTATAGCTTCTCAAATGTAATGATTAGCGGTTTCTCTTTGTCTTAAATGATAGTAAACTAAATATCTTTGGGTTTTGAACTGTTGGTTGGACAAAACAAGATGTCACCATGGGCTCTGGGAAATTTAAGTTGGCAGTTAAACCGTTTTCTGACATTTAATGGACAAAAAAAAACATTAAAAAATCATAGGCAGATTAATTACTAATGAAAATGATCATTAGTTACACTACACTTCTGTATTTCAAATCATTTTTATATATTTATTAATGCCGTAAACCCCCCACAAATAGACAGTAAAAGTGACAATACTTCTAATCCAAGCATCTCTCGGGCACAACGTACAGGCTCTGGAGCCTAAATAGGCCAAACGGGGCCCATACAGGCAGTTAAATTACAGGGTGTTAGTAGTGTTATAGCCATCATTAGTCACTCATAACAAGCGCCCACAAACTCAGCTTCTCCTTGGCCCTGAGAGTATACATAATATCAAATTAAGAAGACCCCTCTTCTTGCACAGATTATGAGACATTGGGCCCCTGGGCACACAAAGGAAAGAGGATTGAGACACGAATAAATACCAGTTCAGACTTCAGTAGCTATATTTAAGGATCAGACATAGGACATCCCTACTTTGGAATGAGCCATTTGATTTTTCCCCATGACAAATGGTTATAACATTCAATTCAAACAGAAGCTCTTGTTTAGGGGCCCTCACGCCTTTGCCCCCCGGGGCCTGTTCAGTCATCCAGCCATCCACTTTAAGGTCACAGAGAAACTATCAGAGGCTGAATCTACCATCAAATGTTTTTTTAAAGCAGTGAATACACTGTTTGTTCCTTTGACACAATAGTCTTAGTCAAGATTCATCACTGCTGGCGAGAGCACAAACAAACAGAAAAGTTACTTTGGGAGAATTTCTTGCATTCCTCCTTTGTTGGCACATCAACAGTGCAGAGGGGCGGGGGGGAGAACAGCATGCAGTGCCCCATTTAGGGACAAAGTGACACAGAAAAAGTAATAAGCGCAGGCAGGCCTGTTCAGAGCTCGAGGAGAGGGCGTGAGCTTTGTTCTCCTCCGGGTTTCAATAAGGTTTCTCTCTAGCCCACCTCCAAGCTACATGGCCAGGATTTAATAATGTCCATCAATTATGCATAAAGAAACATATGGCACTGCATTTGGCGTGTGAATATCAATTAATTCAGGGTAAGGAGGGCATCCCCATCTTTTGGTGTCGTTACATGGAAGCATGTCTATTATTGCAACTTAACAAGTGATGAAAATAACAGCTCACAGTGGAGGTTTTGAGTGCCATGCTCGATGCAATCTGAATCCACTGGAAAGCCTGAAACGGCGCGTAAAAAGGGTCAAGTGGTGGATGCTTTTATGTGGAGCACTTAGTTGAGAGTGTGCATTCATTGTTAACATCAAGGCAATGCCATTATCAGCTGTCAAACTACACAAATGTTGCGCTTTGTTTTGCAGGCGGCAAGCAGCTAACAAGTCCAATTCCTTAAGTAGTTTCAACTCCATCTCCCCAAAGATCAGAAGCCCTCCATGTGGCCCTCTCCCAAGGCTGACAGCAGCTACCACGCTAGTTAATCTGCAACCACAATCACCTTATTGGCTGCGTCCACCTTGGCACACACGGCGTCCATGGCTGCCCTCTCCTCCTGACGCCGGGCTTTCTTCTCCTTTGCTCTGTTGGACTTCCTCTGGACACAGGAAATAAGGAAGAGGATGAATGGAGGAATGTGATGAAGAGAAAAGCAGGGACAGAGGAACAGATGAGACAGACAATATGGAAGAGAGGAGGATTGAAAGGAGACGGGACACATGGTCGAGGGGTAAAAAGAAAGGAAAGAGGAAGTGACATCATTTTATCCCCACTACTCTTCATTCAACCACTTTCTGATCAGGCCACCGTTCACTGACAGACAATGAATTATATCCGTTTAAGTGGAGACACCAACAGGTGAATAGGGTCAAAAATTAATAGATATTGACACGAAACTTCCCCAGTTGATTACTTGCATTAAGAAAAATATTTTTTGTATTACAAGTTTTCTGAAAATATATGTTTAAATATTCAAATGAGGCATTATCTTATTAAATATGTGCTAATTTGCATGCATTTCCAGAACAGAAATGTGAACATTGGATAAAGACTGCTTCAAAATGCTTGTTTCATTTTATTGACATATTAATGCCAAAGGTTTTTACTGAGGGAATTCTGGATATCTCTTTGAATCACTCCATAAATCAGAAAATACCATCAACAGCACTAAAAAAGAAAAAGAAAAAAATGTCGCTATGTTTTTAGGGATAAAATGTTCCATAAATTAAGCCTCTAAATTATCAGTAATATTTTGTGTTTCTGTGAGTGCACACCTCATTCGCAGCAGCATTTTATCACACACTAACATGACAAAACAAAGACACGAGAACACAACAAACCTCAAACCTAAGAACAAGTACAACCAGAAACACCAAAGTAAAAATCTAATGAAGGTCATTAGAGGACATGCAGAAGTTAAAAACAGCAATAGCAAGACAACAATAGCAAGTTTAAAATTTTTTTTTTTTTTTTTAAAAAGAGCATTCATATTGATATGAGCAGCTTTTATGACCACCATTTGTCAATGCTGTGTGAAACAGCGGAGTGTTTATATCGCTGATGTTGCACATTGCATGGGATTATAGTATTGGAGAAATCTTCTGATACTGATATTCATAATTGAGCCTGCCTCTTGGCTTGATGTCCAATGCTAGTATCAGCAATGGTGCAGCCATAATTCACACAAAATTATTACTCTAACTGCATCTTTGCCTGGCCAGCCAAACTTTAAAAGCTGCTATAAATATGTCTCTACCAGGTGCAACACCATAAATAGTGATTATTAGCCATCTTTAAAATTATTGACACCTGCAATTTATAGAGAAAAATTTACATTTTATTGATGGAAAATAATCATTAGTTGTAGCCCTACACTGCCAGTATAGATTCAAGATTCAAGCCCTTTATTGTCATTGTGTAGTACAACGAAATTAGATTGTGGCAATCCCATAGGTGCCAAAAACGATAATACAAAAAAAAGAGATTGTGCAATATAAATATAAAAAAAATATAAAAGATAATACAATATAAAATATAAAAATTCAATATGTATATTGGTGAGATGACAGTTTTGCTAGATTATTGCACAAAGTGTCCGTCAGATAATTAAATAATTATTGCACAGCATCATATAATTATTGCACAGTGATCAGCATTATATATATATATATATATATATATATATATATATATATATATATATATATATATATATATATGTTGTATGCAGCTAAAAATGCACCACCCATCATGGGAAGTATTTACATGTTAATCAGTGACATGTTTACAAGAAATGGTGCATTCATGAAACAAACAATACTGGACAAATTAAGTAGGAATTATCTAAATCCCTTCATTAGATCCAGACCTGAATGAGAAGAGGTAACGATTATAGGGAAGGAATGCACTGAATTGGCCAACTTTAGCTCCCAGCATTAAGTCTGTACCAAGCACCAAGCACAGAGAGGCTGCACTGTGCAGACACGTGGATTGGTTTAGTGAAAGTGGAGGATGAACTCAAAGTCTGCTTAGACAGACATACCCAACTTATGGAAACTAACTCAGCTTTACAGCTCGAGTGCAGGCCTGTCTGGTGCTGAGGACTATTCACATCCAACAAGTCTGAGTTTATCATAACCAGGTGGGCTAAAAAAGGCACCAGTGGGTAAAACACACACACACACAGACAGAGAGGTGATTAGCATGAGCAGCTAGCAGAGCAGGCGTCATTAATGTTGCATTCCTAAGTGGCTAGCAGCTGAGCTAGCAGGCTAACAATGGCTCACCACTGAGAGGAGAAGTTAACAGAGCATACGGAGAGGACAATGCAGGAGTAATGAAGCTAAATGAAGCTATATGTGAGCTTGGGCTAAAGCTACCATGCTATGTGGAGGCAGCTACACGGCTAGCAGATATGAGCCCACCTCTGGCTACCTCCACCATGGTCTCTCTCTCTCTTCCTCCCTCCTTCTTTCTTCCTCTCCTCTCTCTCACCATCACGCATTTACATCCACCTCTCATTGTGTCCTCTCTCTCAGAGACATTAAGCACAACAACTCACCCCCATGTCCTCAGCGGTGTCCTATCGGTCCCCCTGGAGACAGAAACACACCTATTGTCCCCTTGTGTTGGACTGAGTTGTGTCCCTGCAGACAGACAGAGAGCTGGAGCAGATTACTATGACAATGAGACAGAGACAGAGAGGAGCTAACGAGGCTAGCTGGATGTAGCACCGGCCGCTGGCTGAGAGGAGCAGCAGTTTTAGACGCAGATCTGATTAAAACGTCAATGAAAAAAAAGCTGCTTTTTGTTCTCTTTAAATCGGATTGGCGCCAAGAGTGCGAGGCTGAATGTATTACAGGTCCCTTCCTTCCTTCCTTCCTTCCTCTCTCCTTTTCTCTCCTCTTTCCTCTCTCCTCTCCGTCGCCTCCAACTATGATACATTCACGTGCTCTCCGCCGGCTCAGACATATGAGGCCCATATGGAGGCACACATTGGACCTGAACACCTGCTCCAAACACTTTGGGGAAAGTCGTATTTTTGAATATTGTTGATGGCAAAGTCAAAGTTTCCTAAATGTTGCTTAGAGCGAGTGGAGGAGGAACCATTATTCATTAGCAATACCACAATGTACAAGTGAAATCATGTATTGTCAGCTAAGTGTACTTCATATTAAAGGTGAAAGTTCTCATTATGCAGCAGAAAGTACGACCAGGAGTATTAGGACCAGATTGAGGGAAAACAAATCTGAGATTTCGAGTATAAAGTCATAAATATACGAGAAAAAAAGTTGTAGTATTATGAGAATAAAGTCATACATTTATGAGAATAAAGTCATAAGTTTACGAGAAAAAAAGTTGTAATATGAGAATAAAGTCATACATTTATGAGAATAAAGTCATAAATTTACGAGAAAAAAAAGTCGTAATATTTTGAAAATAAAGTCACAGGTTAACGAGAAAAAAATATTGTTATGAGAATAAAGTCATAACTTTACGAGAAAAAAGTCGTAATATTATGAGAATAAAGTCATAAGTTTACGAGAAAAAAATATTGTTATGAGAATAAAGTCATAACTTTACGAGAAAAAAGTTGTAATATTATGAGAATAAAGTCATAACTTTACGAGAAAAATAAAGGTGTAATATGAGAATAAAGTCATAAGTTTACGAGAAAAAAAGTTGTAATATTATGAGAATCAAGTCACAGGTTTACAAGAAAAAGTTTTTAATTTTATGAGAATAAAGTCATAAATTAACGAGAAAAAAAATTATAATATTATGAGAATAAAGTCATAAGTTTAAGAGGAAAAAAAGTTATAATATTATGAGAATAAAGTCATAAGTTTATGAGAAAAAAATTGTAATATGAGAATAAAGTCATAAGTTTACGAGGAAAAAGTTGCAATATTATGAGAATAAAGTCATAAGTTTAAGAGGAAAAAAAGTTATAATATTATGAGAATAAAGTCACAGGTTTACAAGAAAAAGTTGTATTATTATGTGAATAAAGTCATAAGTTTACGAGAAAAAAAGTCGTAATATTATGAAAATAAAGTCATAAGTTTAAGAGAAAAAAGTTGTAATATTATGAGAATAAAGTCATAAGTTTATGAGAAAAAAAAGTTATAATATGAGAATAAAGTCATAAGTTTACGAGGAAGAAAGTTGTAATATTATGGGAATAAAGTCATAAGTTTAAGAGAAAAAAAGGTTATAATATTATGAGAATAAAGTCATATGTTTATGAGAAAAAAATTGTAATATGAGAATAAAGTCATAAGTTTACGAGGAAAAAGTTGCAATATTATGAGAATAAAGTCATAAGTTTATGAGAAAAAAGTCGTAATGTTATGAGAATTATGTGAAGTTATACTTTAGTTTAGGTTTCACAAATAACCAAATATTTCATCTTTCTATGTCCTCTCGCCCGTTTTGTTGGTTGCTGGTAATAATGTTTTCCTAAAAATGTTTTTTTCCCTCGAAATCTTAGGATTTAAGTCTCGTAATAGTATGCTTTTTTTCTCATAATATTACGACTTTGTTTCTTGTAAAGTTATGACTTTATTCTCATAATCCTACGAATTTTTTTCTAGAAATAGTATGACTTTATTCTCATAATATTACGACTTTTTTCTCGTAAAGTTATGACTTTATTCTTGAAATCTTTGATTTTTCCCTCTCAATGTGGCCCTAATACTCTGTCTTAAGAAAGACACCCTGTGAGTGTTATATCATTATATCTTAAATTGCTGAATTATTGTTAGTGGTGCCATAATGTGTAAGAGGAATTTTAGTGTTGTTCGAGCTGGAGATAGTTGCCATACATTTTGCACAGCTTTGGATAGTTTATCCTATAACAGTGCATCATATTTTATTAGGGTATTATAGTTTTTTTTGTGTAAATAATTATGAATCTGCAAAGTAAAGTGATTAAAGCAGCAGAAAATGAAAATACTCAAGTACAACCTCAGATTTGTACTTCCCATAGACTGTACAGTTTGAGTAAATAAAATGTACATACACTCCAACACTAGCTCAGAGTATTCATGAAAGTGGATGAAACCTCTGTTTTTTGTTATAGTTTAATTTATTTTTTTATTTTATTTTATTTATAGTTTAATTTTTAGACTATTTTATAGCTAAATCACATGGTACATTTCTTATGGTTGCCCTGAAAACAGAAAAACTATATTTTCACCAAGTCACTAGATTCCAAATCATGAAATGTACCACTAAAGTTTAACGTTCATTTTAGACATGGCCCTAATTCACTTATCTTCTATTTTATGTTGAGAGGAATATCCTTGGCATGATTATCTACACCACCTTTGCACTAGGAGAACTGATATGCCTATGTAGTTAAACACATGTGGACTAGACAGTATATTTACTTTGTATACTGTAGAAAGAAACTATACTCTTCAGAAAAACTTTCTGGCAGCGGCGGGATTCGAACCCGCGCCTCCGAGGAGACTGGAGCCTTAATCCAGCGCCTTAGACCGCTCGGCCACGCTACCTTATGAACTACCAATGTATGCAAGTAAACTGATTGTCATTATTCCGACAGGATTTGAAAGCAGCACCACTTTAGCGCGAATATGGTTTCCTTGTTTAGAAAGTGATGACAGACCCTCAGAGGGCTGGACCTGGACCATGGGGGCTGGACAGGGTCAAGAAACACGTCATACCTCACGTTGTTAAAACATAATTAAACTTTGGTCATTTCCATTTTATTACAGAATATTATATAAAACATTAACATGAATCTGAACCCATCATAATAACCTACAGACATCCAGGGAGTTGACTGGGAGTATTGCATATTTTGTGAAACACATATGTAATATATCATTTTGTTTAATAATTTTACAGTTTTATTAAAAAAAAATATTTCTCTCTATTAATCTTGCATTTACAGTACAATTGGTATGCACTGTATTGTGTTGCATAGATGTCCAAATAATGTCTGCAAGTACTGATTTGTGTTGTTCTCTTTAACACCATATCATGTAGCCTATATTTTGAGACAAAGTGGTCCAAGCCATCATGAGTAAAAAATAGCAGATTGAATCACAAAATTTGAGCTATGCAGTTGGGTAGTTTTGTTTTTGAAATGCTTTGTAAAGTAACCAGTAGGGCTGTCACAATATTAGATTTTCATTACACAATTATCATGGCCAAAATAATTCACGATAACAATATTAGTGCGATATTTAGGCCCATGGAAAAATAAAAAAAATTGAAATAATGCTAACAGTCAAATTAATTTTTAACTTTGTTTATTGTGCATTTTGTCTATTTTTTGGCAAATTAATTACACTCAAAATACGAGTGTTGGGAGGTGGAGAGAGAGTGTGTAACCATAAAATGATTTAAGAGGTGCTGGATTATTCACGATATTATTATATGTGTATTATTAACATGATATATCAATGTTTCATGTTTAAATATCACTGTTATTGTCAATATCGGTATATCATGACACCCCTAGTAACCAGTATAGATTCTATTCAGAGACATTTTCTGATTTAAAGTGTTTTTTTTACATGGGGATGCTCATATTTTATAAAAATGTATACATGCATAAATAATAGAACAATTTAACAATGATCATAACATATTTCTGGCAGAGTCAAGAACAATCTTTGCCAACTTTTAGATCATCATATAGAAAAAACTGTTTTAAATAAATAAATAAATTTACAAAAAGAAGAACATGAATGAATTAAACATGAAGAAATAGCAGGAACAACTCACAGAATTATTCGGTATCTTCAAAATGATGTGGGGGTGGAGGGGCTGGCTCATTGATATCACAACAAAATCATATTAATTTATTTATTTAAAAAACCCAGAGGCTGAAATCAGCTCCCGGTAGATTCCTGTAGTCTGAGAAGCAGTTTATCACATTGGCCACTAGGTGGCGACGTGGAGTATGAATTCACTCAATCCATGTTGAGGCCTTTTACTTCTTCCAGACCTTGAATTAAGCTCCAGGCAAGATAAAAGAGGAGTAACTATAGAAAATATAGACTTTTACTTAAACTTCATCCTCAGCTTCCATTCCCTCCTTGACGCCAGCGCTTACAAACAAACTGTAATTGGCTGGTGAGGCATAAAATGTGGTATCTACCCTCACCCTGCAGCATAAAAGATAGAGTCACATATTCTTTCATTAGGTTAGAAACCACAGAAATGTAGAGGACTACTATATCAAGGTCACAGGTGAGAGCATTATAGGACCACGGAGTGATTCCCAAGGAGACAAAGGATACCATGAAGGTCACTGTCAGCCTACAGAAACACACACTTTACCCTGAGATAATAGCATCACGTTGTGATGTTTCTGAGGGGTGGAAATTACATCGAAATCATGACATCTTTAATTTGCACTTGCAGTAAAGTCTGGTATGTTGCTATGTACACCTTTTATCTGCTTTAGAGCTGCAACAACAGTGTAAAATATTTCTTGTTTTGTCTGACCAACAGTCGGAAACCTAACGATATTCATTTTATTATCATATATTACAAAGAAAAGCAGCAAATTCTCAATTTTGAGAAGTTAATAAATTATCAAAATAGTTGCTTTGTAAATTGTTTAAGTAATTAATAGTTTCTCTTTCTTTATAGTTCAAAAAACATATGCTTAATATTGTTTTAGCAGTTTTATGACTTTTCCCAATTTTCTGAAAATTTCTTCTAAACCTGTTTTTGAACTGATGACTTGTGAAAGAAATCTGCTACAGACAATGATGTAAAACATGGTAGTGGAATTTCATTTGCTCAATGTGTGTTTAATGTTGACAGAACGCCTTCCAAATCTCAAAGATTTAGATTTATTGGCGTTTTCTAACAGTTTGTGGTTCTAACAGGGAGTTTGACCTCTAAGTGACCCCACGTATATATAACATCCCTATGCAGGATAACAGACTTTCCTTGTCTGTGAATGCTTTTTTGGCAAACAAAAAGAGTACATATTTCTTCATGCACAGCCCATATAATACATGAAATATGAGATTTGTTGGTGTAATAATCAATAGTCTAATAGATCTGTATGCCATCTTTTATCAAACATTCAAGCCTTGTTTGAGGCAATAGGAATTATTTCCTGCATGTTGGTTTTCATTGTAATGAGGACAGAAGAAAACAAAAAGGAGTGGTTGATTTTGTAGTAATTAATATCATTTTTACACATACAGCAGTGAGGTTTGTTTGACCCCAAAACAAAAGGGTTAAATATTCCTCTATAGATCACAGACTTTGGCTGTGAGTTCTTGGTTTGGTGGGATATGAGATGGCCACCCTCACAAGCCTACCCACTTTTTCATAATGCAAATAAAGGCCTTGTATAGGGCGCACACACACACACACACACACACACACACACACACACACACACACACACACACACACACACACACACACACACACACACACACACACACACACACACACACACACACACACACACACACACACACACACACACACACACAGCAGCAGCCTTCCCCAGTACGCAGATGGCCCAGTCTCTAAACCCCGCCTACAGTCTTTTGTCTTCAGGGAATCTGTCTCTCGGCTGTTGGTAGAGAAAACTATTTATTCCGTGTGTCGGTAGGGGGCGCGACGAGGCT